>NW_027507903.1:421919375-424319375 GCF_037356315.1 Lithobates pipiens | reverse complement strand
TTTACCTTTTTTTTAGATCGTTTTTTGATGTTCTTTGGAATTACCATTGTGATCCAATGGCAGAACTTCCACCCTTTTTCAATATTTAGATTTTAATGAGCCACGGCCCTTTGTGTCTATCCTTTTTTTTTTTTTTTTTTTTTTTTTTTTTTTCCAATAGATTTTATTGAGTAAAAAGACAATACAGCAAGTAGAAACATATGATTAACATCTGTTGCAAATGGTAAGTCACATAGAACCTGTTACACATGTAGTAACTCGTATGACAGTGAAAATCAAATATGAACTTTAAAGATCCAAACACTATTATTGGTCCAACCAGACAGTGTAAATTGCTCAGACAGTCATCCTTATGGTAGTCCGTTGGCTGTGTATCTTTTGCATCAGTAAATATCAAATGATAATTATCTTTCAAAAAAATAAAAAAATAAAAGAAAAATGGGGGGGGGGGAGGGGGATAGGGTAAGAGGGGGGAGGAAAGAGTAAGGGGAGGGGGGGCAGTGGACGAGAGGGGGGGGAGATGATGGGTACGCCTCCGCTGCCCTCAATCATAAGTGCGTGGTGAGGAAAATGAGACGATAGGCGAGTGGGTTATGTGGTAGTGCATCCATATTTTGGTCCTTAGAAGCAAAGGGGTCGGGAGTTTGGGATGTCAGATATTCTCTGGGGGGGGATCCAGTAATATTCTTTTACTCTTCTTTAAAAACTTTTTTTTTTTGCCACCAAAATTCCCCTAATGACTTTAGACATGCCCACCAAATTTGAATTGTTATGTTCTAAGGGCCTATATGAACTCCATCTGATCTTGTCTATCTATAAAACTCTACATACAGCTAAAGTTTCATGGTGTGTGGCACAGAGAGAGACTGCATACAAAATACTTATGTTTTGGTATAGGACCCCAGACTTTTTACTTACTTGAAAGCTGACATGCTCTGGGCAGTTTTGGAGATGTGATTTGTCTTTATGTACTCTTTATCATATATTTTGGGAATGCCCTGAACCTTCATCCTTCTGGACACAAGTTCACAACCTCATGGAAAAGGTCCTAGATATATCTATCCCCAATCTACTTTTAGGCCTTCCACTGCCGGATACACTCAAAGCTACTACCGTAGGAGGGTGATGGCTTTTATTTTATTGGTGGTCAAACGTGCAATACCTCAATGCTGGTTGTCTATTTCCTCTCTACTTTTATGCAATGTCTCTCGGCCATAGCTGATATACAAAGGATGGAGCGCTTGACAACTGTAATTGATGACTCTCTGCCTAGATTTTACAAAGTTTGGGAGAAGTGGGATGTCTCTGAATATAATACTGAGGTGCTATCTCCAGCTCCATAGCTCTATGACTTATGTGCACATCACATTGGTCCATACTGGATGGCTCCTGTTTAGTCTCCTCTTGATTTCTCATCCATAGTCAAACTACTTGTACCATGATGTTTTATCATTGTTTCGCCTTATATTTTATTTTTTTAAATATTATTGATGCCAATATTCCCTCCCAGTCTGAATCCTGGAGAGCAGCCCTCATCCTTGGAAAATCTTCTCTCTTAAAGTTAAGTGTCTTTATATTACCCATATGTGTTCGATGCTTACAGCTAACATTAAATTAAATCATCTTATGGTTACTGCTACCCAGATGCTCTTTTATATGAATATTGTTAATAAGCTCTGCAAGGTTTGAGATTAACAGGTCCAACAGAGTGTCATTCCTAGTTGGGGACTCAATAAACTGGACCATACAATTGTCTTGTAATAGATTTATACATTGTTGCCCTTTAACTGTCCCAGCAGTGCCATTACTCCAGGACTTGCAGCCCTTTCCATCTGTGCAAGGAGATGAGTCTCCACCTCCTCACTAAGACTGGGAGGTCTATAACAAACTCCAATGACAACCTTCTTAGTACGCACACCCATGTACAGTTCCACCATTAATCATTGTCACTGGCTGCACTATTAAGCCCCATACACACTATCAGTTTTTCTGCTGAGTTTTTCCTTCAGGTTTACCATAGTGCAAGGGCCTGCCTGATTGCATATAAATTGAAACTCCTAAGGTTTGACTTCTTATTATAGAAATCTGAAGGAAAAACTCAGAAGAAAAAACAATAGTGTGTATGGGGCTTAAGAGCTCATTCATATGTGAGGTTAGATGACAGTAAAAGCTCATGGTTGAGCCATAGTTTTACCGTCTCCAACTGCTACCTGCTTTAGCTGCAGAGGCAGCACCTGGAGAAGAACACATGCCAAGGCTGAGATACTTTATTCATATCTGTGGCAGCAATTATACACCTGTCACTTTTGGCTGGCATAGCGCCCATCAATCACAACCCATTCAAATTAATGAGGTGCTTCTATTGGGTCCAAGGGGTTAAAGTAGACAGTTAGGAGTCAAATGCTATCTGAAGAGTGATCTGAACACAAATTACTCTTCAGAGAGCACCGCACATGTGAACGAGGCCTTATGGTGACACTCGGACTGGTGTGGTGGTGATTGGGGGTACTGTGACTGACTGCTCTGGTCTGGGGACATTGTGCTGCTGTGGCAGTTGTTATGTACAATGGCTGACTGCTCTGATGACACTGTATGTCTGTGTAGCCAGTCATTGTCTCTGATAACTGCCATAGCAATACAATTGTACCATAGACAAAACATATACCGTATTTGCCAGCGTATATAAGGCGACTGGGCATATAAGACAATCCCCTATTTTTCAAGTGAAAACATAGGTTTTGGGCAATACTTGCGGTATAAGACTACCCCCTTCTGAGGCAACACCATTTAAAAAAAACATTAGAACCATTAAAAAACACAAAGCAAGAACTACTCATCCGCCATGTTGTGATATGTCATAAAGTAAATCAAACAATAATAACACAAACAGAGATCTATTGAATGCCACAACTCTGGAAAGTAGAATTTTTCACTAACCAAACCTATACCACTTTTGGGTTACATTCTATGGGAATTGTCCATCAAAATGCATTTAATAAACCCCCTGTCATATGTCACAGATTTACCTGTCCCTCTTGGGTGCCTGGGACCTCAAAGGCAAACAGCAGGTTGTATAGTAGTAGGAGATCAGTGAATGGATTTACCCAGGGAAGTATGGTGAGCGGTGTATTATTTTAATGAATACCATAGCTGCTTGGATTGGCAGAGGCTGTAGCATCATCAGCCCTTGCCTCTCTCTCTCTCTCTCAAAGCCAATCTGAGCAGGCTACTCTATGTAGCCTGTTCGGATTGACAGAGGTTGTTACTCCAATCCAAGCAGGCTCTGTATTCATTAATAGAATACATCGCTCGCCGGGATTGGCTCAATGGCGTATACTGTTTGTAGCTGAAGCCACATACAGTATTAGCAGACATTTGGGGGTTGACATCCATCTGTCAGCATTGTATACCCGACGTATAAGACAACCCCCGATTTTTGGGCATATTTTTAAGTGTAAAAGGTAGTCTTATACGCCAGAAAATACAGTATATATTGTAGAGGGTCAGCCTGGGGCAGGGTTAAGAGGGGGTTAATTGAAGAAGGCAAGTACTTCCCCTTCAGACCTGATTATTCTCAGGTGTGCTGAAAGTGTCAGTGTGGAGTTGTTGAGTAGGAGAGAAAGACACAGCAGCACGCTGTGTGGAAACGTCCATTGCTGGAAGGTGTACCTGCTGGGTGAGCCTAAACCACAAAAATACTTTAGCTATGTTTGGAGCCAGGAACTGTTACCTCTAAGCCTGTGGGCTGATGAACTGTGATCTGTACCTGTGTGCATCCGTGTGATAAGACAAGTCTGTCTGGTCTCATGTTTTGTTTTGCTGTTTTGCTGAATAAAAGCCAATTTTATTTTACTGGACTGCCTCTGAGCCAGCTCTTCACCCCTCTTATCCCCTACAATTGGTGGAGAATGCAGGCAATTTGAGGGGTCCAGTCTAATCCCATGTCCTGGGTTAAAGCTGCACAGACAGTGAAATCTTTTGAACAAGCCATGGAGAATGTGATTAAGCAGCTGGTAGTGGCTAATACACAAGCACATGCCCGCCATCAGGAAGCACAGGTTCGGCAGGAGCAGATCCTGTTGCAGACAGCCGCTGCACAACAGGGAACAAATCGCTTACTGAGTGAACAGATAGCGGGGTTACAAAAGATGGTGACCCAGCAAGCTGAAATGACGAAAGGTGACCCCACTGTAAAGAGTGACCCCCGGAAGGCAGTGCAGTGGACCCTGCTAAAGATGACGACCTTAGACAATGTGGAAGCATACCTAGCTATGTTTGAGCGGGTTGCAGCAAGGGAGGGTCTGCCTGATAAAGACTGGGCAGATGTACTGGCTCCTTTCCTGACCGCAGACCCCCAACAAGTGTACTGTGACTTGGCCCCGGAATCAGCACGTGATAATAAGCTCCTAGAAGCAGAAATCCTAGCAAGGCTGGGAGTGACTGTCACTTTAAGGGCAAACCGAGTCCATGGCTGGCGATTTGACAAGGCTAAGCCTGCCCGTGCGCAGCTCTACCACCTGATGCACTTGTTCCAAGATTGGCTGAGGAAAAGACACCCACTTAGATTGTGGAAAGAGTCGCACTCGATCATTTCCTGCATGGACTACCCAAGGAGCTCCACCAATGGATGGCTCAGTCCGAGCCTCAGTCACTGGATGAGATGGCTACAGCTGTTGAGCACTACAGTTGTGCGGAAAAGTTCCAGGAGGGTCCCTCTGTCACAAGAAGTGCGTTCCAGCACCAGTGTGCCTCCGGGTGATCGCATAGTGGCTGTTCGGAGGGATAATACAACTACCAAGAGCACCACAGGACCTAAGCTTCCAGGGAACCGACAGGGGGAACCCTGTGAGGTTCGCTGTTGGTCCTGCCATCAACTGGGTCATCTGGTGACCCAGTGCCCAAGTCGGGAAGAACCAATGGAGTGAGACATGGGTCGCCGTCACTCCATGTATATCCATGCATTATGTGCTGCAACCAACCTAAATCCGCATGAGTGTGTGATGCGGGTCAATGGACAGGAGGTGATAGCACTCCTTGACTCTGGGAGTGTCGTTACCTAAACTAAAAGTGGGGGTGATCCCGGGACTACCTCATGATTTACTAATTGGGCGAGACTGCCCCATGTTTTGGGACTTGTATGAGCAAAAGCTTAAAGGTTCAGGGGTTTCCCCCAAAAAGCAAGAACCCACAGAGGTGGTCAATAATACTGTGTTGCAGGAGGTTGTTACTGAGGATCAGTACCAGGTTGCTGAACCTGCAGAAAGTGAGCCCGGTCCCGTGGAGGTGTTTTGCGGGATTGGAAGCGGAAAGTACCTCTCCTCTGAGCCAGACATGTCAGATCTCGGCGGCTCCCGGGAATATTTCCTTAGTGCTCAGATGAGGGACCCCACTTTGATCCCCGCCAGGGAACAGGCCACAGTCTTAAACGGTAAACTACAGCACCCTGGGGCGGATGTGAAGTTTCCCCATTTTGCTGTGAATCATGACTTGTTGTACCGAGTAACTAAGGTCAATCAAGAAGTGTTGGAACAACTGGTGGTTGCATTTGGCTCATAGTCAGGTACTTGGGGGTCACCTTGGAGCGGCTAAAACTCAGAAACAGGTTTTACAGCATTTTTTTTGGCCCAGTGTATATCAAGAAATTAGGGACTACTGTGAGTCCTGCCCTACCTGTCAAAGAACCGCTCCAATACCCCATTTTTGCAGTCCGCTGGTACCACTTCCAATTATCGAGGTTCCCTTTGATCGCATAGCCATGGACTTGGTGGGTCCCTTACCTAAGTCAACTAGGGGACACCAATACATTTTAGTTGTCCTAGACTATGCCACCAGGTATCCGGAATCGGTCCCTTTAAGAAATTGCTCATCCAAAGTCATCGCACGGGAGTTGTTTCAGATGTTCATGAGAACAGGGCTCCCATCTGAGATCTTGACAGACCAAGGTACCCCGTTCATGTCAAAAGTGATGAAGGAACTCTGTAACCTGTTTAAAATTAAACACTTATGGACTTCAGTGTATCAGCCACAAACTGATGGGTTAGTGGAGCGGCTCAACAAAACCTTAAAGGGTATGCTAAAGAAAGCAGTTGAGGAGGATGGTCGGGATTGGGATTGTTTGTTACCTCCCTTGTTGTTTGCCATAAGAGAGGTACCCCAGGCCTCCACGAGGTTCTCCCCCTTTGAGCTGGTTTATGGGAGACACCCCCGTGGACTACTGGATATAATGAAAGAGACATGGGAACAAGAAGCTTCCCCGTATTGGAGTGTGGTCAAACATGTGTCTCAAATGCAGGACTGAATAACAAAAGTTACGCCCATTGTACGGGAACATTTGCAGGCTGCGCAAAAAAGAGTTGGGTATACAACCGATCTGCAAAGATTAGAGAATTTAAACCTGGGGATCGGGTGCTGGTCTTAGTGCCTACCGTCGAGAGTAAGTTTCTCGCCAAGTGGCAAGGACCCTTTGAGATAGTTTGACTGCGTGGGCAAGGTCAACTATAAAGTATATCAGCCCACCAAACGTAAACCCTACCAGATTTACCACGTCAACTTGATCAAACCATGGGAAGATAGACAGATTTTGACAGTCAGTCTGAAAGTCCCGGAAGATCCTGATGCTCAGATTAAGAAGGTAGGGATTGCAGACGCTCTCTCCCCTTCTCAAAAACAGGAATCCTGGGAATTTTTTCAGAGGAATCAAGACATTTTTTTCAAACCTACCAGGCCTAACCTCGGTAATTGAACATAATTTCATTACAGACCCTGGCGTTCGAGTAAACCTCAAACCCTACCGTCTCGGCCGAGCTCAAGAGCACGTTGGACCTTGGGATCATTGAGGAGTCTTCAAGTAGCTGGTCTAGCCCTATAGTCCTTGTACCCAAGCCGAATGGAACCTGGCGGTTCTGCAATGACTTTCGTAAGTTAAATGAAGTCTCCAAACCAGACGCGTATCCCATGGCCCGGGTCGATTAATTAATCGAGAGATTGGGACCAGCTCGGTACATCACCACTCTTGACTTGACCAAGGGATACTGGCAGATCTCACTTTTCCCAGAGGCTAAAGAAAAAACTGCATTTGCCACATCCAAGAGCTTATGACAGTATTATCGAATGCCATTTGGGTTACACGGGGCCCCAGCCACTTTCCAGAGGGCCATGTATTTCGTCATGAGACCTCATAAGGATTTCTCAGGAGCATATCTTGATGACATTGTCATCTTTAGTAAGGATTGGGAGAGTCACTTACCGAAGGTCCAGTTGGTCTTGGATGCCCCCTTAAGGGCGGGGTTCACAGTGAACCCGGAAAAGAGTAAGGTTGGGTTGGAGGAGGCCCGCTACCTAGGGTATGTTGTAGGCAGGGGTGTGATTAAGCCCCAACTAAACAAGGTGGAGGCTATTCAGAAATGGCCCTGTCCACTCACAAAGAAACAAGTGCGTTCTTTCCTTGGCATTGTGGGCTATTATAGGAGGTTTGTCCCCAACTTTTCCAGTCTAGAAGCACCTCTGACTGATCTCACCAAGGGAAAGAATGTAACTGTTGTTCAGTGGAGTGCAGAAGCAGCGCTCTGCCGATTGAAGCAAGCTTTGTGCCAGGAACCAGTGTTGGTAGCTCCCGACTTCCAAAAAGAATTCCTGGTACAAACAGATGCCTCAAAATTGGGTCTGGATGCAGTACTGTCCCAGATGATTGGGGGCGATGATCACCCTGTTGTGTACTTGAGCCAGAAGCTCACACCAGCTGAGAGGAACTATTCCATTGTGGAAAGGGAGTGTCTCGCAATAAAATGGTCTTTGGAGACACTCCGCTACTACTTCTTGGGCCGACCCTTCAAGTTAGTTTCAGATCATGCACCCCTTAAGTGCATGGCCCAAAATAAAGATAAAAACTCCAGAATCACCCGGTGGTTCCTTGCTCTACAGGACTTCAGGTTTGTAGTGGTACATAGACCGGGAAAGGTACATCAGAATGCGGACGCCCTTTCCCGGGTCTACTGCCACTGGATTCATGATGTCCAGACCCCTGGCCTGGAACAGAGGGGGGGGGGATATGTAGAGGGTCAGCCTGGGGCAGGGTTAAGAGGGGGTTAATTGAAAAAGGCAAGTACTTGCCCTTCAAACCTGCTTATTATCAGGTGTGCTGAAAGTGTCAGTGTGGAGTTGTTGAGTAGGAGAGAAAGACACAGCAGCACGCTGTGTGGAAATGTCCATTGCTGGAAGGTGTACCTGCTGGGTGAGCCTAAACCACAAAAAGACTTTAGCTGTGTTTGGAGCCAGGAACTGTTACCTCTAAGCCTGTGGGCTGATGAACTGTGAGCTGTACCTGTGTGCACATCCGTGTGATAAGAAAAGTCTGTCTGGTCTTATGTTTTGTTTTGCTGTTTTGCTGAATAAAATCCAATTTTATTTTACTGGACTGCCTCTGAGCCAGCTCTTCACCCCTCTTCACCCCTACAATATATATATATATATATATATATATATATATATATATATATATATATATATATATATTGTATTGACTGTATTAAGTGTTCATTTTCCTTTCAAATCCTGTTGTAAGAGATAATGGCTCAAAGACTGCAGGCTCAGGGACAATTTCATTATGAATGTAAAAAAAAAAAAATTTTTATTAGAATTAATGATTTGTATTCAAACAAGACAGAAAATTCTGAACTGAAGTTTGAAAAAGTAGTCAATATACTGTCTATACCTAGAAGCTAGAAAATCAACCACTCTTATTATAAGAGGTTTCTTTTGGTGCTTAGGGATGAGCCGAACACCCCCCATTCGGTTCGCACCAAAACATGCAAACAGGAAAAAAATTAGTTCGAACACTGTTAAAGTCTATAGGACACAAACATGAATAATCAAAAGTGCTAATTTTAAAGGCTTATATGCATGGTATTGTCATAAAAAGTGCTTGGGGACCTGGGTCCTGTCCCAGGGGACATGTATCAATGCAAAAAAAAGTTTTAAAAACTGCCATTTTTCCGGGAGCAGTGATTTTAATAATGCTTAAAGTGAAACAATAAAAGCATAATATTCCTTTACATTTCGTACCTGGGTGGTGTCTATAGTATGCCTGTAAAGGAGAGCATGTTTCCCGTGTTTAGAACAGTCTGACAGCAAAATGACATTTCTAATGGGAAAAAAAAAGTAATTTAAAACTACTCGCGGCTATAATGAATTGTCGGTCCGAAATACACATAAAAGTTCATTGATAAAAACGGCATGGGGATTTCCCCACAGGGGAACCCTGAACCAAAATGTAAAAAAAAAATGCGTGGGGGTCCCCCTAAATTCCAAACGAGGCCCTTCAAGTCTGGTATGGATATTAAGGGGAACCCTGCACCAATTTTTTTTTTTAAATGGTGTGGGGGTCCCCCTCAAAATCCATACCAGACTCTTCAGGTTTGGCAAGGATTTTAAGGGGAACCCCACGCCAAATTTAAAAAAAAAATGGCGTGGGTCCCCCCAAAAATCCACACCAGACCCTTATCCAAACACGCAACCTGGCAGGCCGCAGATAAAGAGGGGGGGCGAGAGAGCACCCCCCCCCCGAACTGTACCAGGCTGCATGCCCTCAACATTGGGAGGGTACTTTGAGGTAGCCCCTCAAAGCACCTTGTCCCCATGTTGATGGGGAGAAGGGCCTCATCCCCACAACCCTTGCCCAGGGGTTGCGGGGGTCTGCAGGCGGGGGGGCTTATCGGAATATGAAAGCTCCCTTTAACAAGGAGACCCCCAGATCCGGGCCCCACCCCCTGTGTGAATTGGTAATGCGGTACAAATGTACCCCTACCATTTCACAAAAAAAGTGACAAAAAGTCCTTTATTACATTCTTCTTTGCTTTTTCTTTCATCTTCTTTCTTCTGGTCTTCCTTTGGTGGTGTTCTTCATCTCCATCTTCTTCTTCTTCATCTTTTTCTTCCTCCGCTCTTCTCGTCCTGCATCTTGCTCCGGCTTCTTCTCCACTCCGTCCGCAAGATCTACCTCTGTGGAAGTCTTCAGCAGTGTGATGCTCCGCTTCTTCTGACAGTTCTTAAATAATGGAGGGCAGGTCTGCCCGGTGACGCCGCCCTCCTCGGACACACGGGGACTTCCCTATGGCTTTCCCTGTTTTGTCAGAGGGGGGTGGGGTCACCCGTTTACATGCCTTTGGACCATGCAGGACATGAATATTTAATAATGTAAGACAAGAAAAGCGTGATCTGACAGGAACACCATAACATGCCTCCATCCCTAATGTATACATACAAACAAAAATTCTGGTCATGGGACTTTGAATAAGGCATATCACAAAATAAAATTACAAAAATAGAAAATGTATTATTATAAAGTTTATTCAAAAATTAATCGTAGAAGTACATTTCATTCTAAATAAATGGTACAGAATAAAAATTGATTGATGAACATAATTAAGAGCTGACACATGGCACATGATTATTTTAATAAATTCATAAAAAAACGAATACATGATACATGATACAATAGAATAGACAAATGCATGATGGATATAAAATGTAAGGACCAGACTATCTTGACGTATAATAACTCATGGCGCAATAACACAATACGCATGGCTCATGCCCACTCGTCAGGAGTATGTTGCCAAAATTCTCCATAAATATAATTAATAAATAAAAGATGTATAGGGGTAAAAATCCCTATATGGGTAACAAAAAATAATAAAGTAATAATAAAGAAGAGGCCAGAAGTCTGATACTTACATGTCAGCTCAAAAAAAACAATCCAGCCTACAAGATAGTGAGAGCTGCCAATGACAAAGTCTGCCCTGCGGCTAAGGCAGGGACATCCCACCCGGATCAGGAAAACAGCACAGAAACCTGGGGGAGGAAGTGATCTATGTATGGAAAGCAGAAAAGCACATCTGACCAATAAGGATGAGATGAACACCCCCTGTTTGGTTCGCACCAGAACCTACGAACAGACCTAAACTTCGTGTGAACTTTAGAACCCTATTAAAGTCCATGGGACTCGAACGTTCACAATCTAAAGTGCTAATTTTAAAGGTTAATATGCAAGTTACTGTCCTAAAGAGTGTTTGGGGACCTGGGTCCTGCCCCAGGGGACATGGATCAATGCAAAAAAAAAGTTTTAAAAGGGCCATTTTTTCAGGAGCAGTGATTTTAATAATGATTAAAGTGAAACAATAAAAGTGTAATAGGGGCTTGGCTTGGCGCCGACTGGAGATGGCCGCCTGATCCTCTGGCTCTGTCCACCGGAGGTTATACCGGAGCGAAAACAAGCGATCATATGGGGAAACTGAAGGGGAAGTCACCGCAGTCGCGGTCCCGCTCCCCGAGAGGCACGGACCCGCCGCCCGAACGCAACATACCGGAGATATTCCAGGCCCGATCACGCGAGGCTGCGGCTTCACCTCAGGCCTACTCGGGACACCGCTCTTTCAGCCTGAGCCCGTCGCACAGGAGAGATGCTTCTCCCACAGACAGCTCCACCGCTGCCTGCCCGCTGAATATGCAGGACCTCAGGGCGGTGGCAGCAGATATTAAAGAATCCCTAACAGCAGTGATCACTGACCTCAGAAGGGACATCCAGTCACTACATGTAAGGATGGAGGAGCTGGAAGAAACGATGGCCCGCCATGACACCACCATGCAGCACCTGCAACATGCCTCACAAACCCACAGCAGCCAGCTCAGAGATATACACAGACACGTGGAAGATTTGGACAACCGTGGACACCACCATATTCTCCGGGTAAGAGGCATCCCCGAATCTGTTGATCAAGCCCACCTATCCCAAGTGACAGTACAGATTTTTAATGATTTTCTGGGAAGACCCCCTGAATCCCCTACAGGATGGGAAAGACTGCATAGAGAGCTTAAACCCAGAGGTAGGGACACAGATCCCCCCCAGGGACGTGATCTGCTGCCTGACAAGCTTTAGAATGAAGGAAGACATCGCCGTAACCTGAATTACCAGGGGGCAGAGATTAAAATATTCCAGGACCTATCCCCCATAACCCTTCAAAATAGGAGAGACCTACGTCCACTTCTGGACGTCCTCCGCCACAAAGGGATCCAATACCGCTGGAAGTTCCCCTTCTGCTTATCGGCCTCATCAGCAGGAAGAACGGCTAATCTGAGAGTCCCGGAAGACCTCAGGGAATTCTGCAATATTTCTTCTGGACACCTGGGCACAAGTTCTGTAACAACAAACATCTGAAACACTTGCCCCTGCAGAAGTTGCAGGATATAGAAATATGGAGAATTTGGACCCAGAATTTCCCCTATGATGGCAACCTACGAGTCAAGTTAACCTTTGACCCCTCTGTGGCTGGAAAAACAGATGTTTGACACACTAGTTATGGTATGTCCTCACCCACTTGGAGCCAACAAGAGTTCTATGATCATAGGAACCAATCCTGACCTTGTAAGAAGACTGCTTACTCCTCTTGTCTCGGAGCCTGATACTTCAACCAAGGGTTTACACACCATACCAGCGCTTGGTCCAAGAACAGAAATCCCCAGCTGAAGGGGTGGGAAAGCTATGGCGTTAAGACCAATGCAAGAAGGTACTACAACCTAGAGAGGTGGCATATCTACAAACTTTAGTCAAGCTCAATTGGGAACAACTGGGTACCTTTGTTATTCTTGAAGCTGACTGCCAGGGAGAAGACATTGGAGTGAAGTGAGTGGAGGTAATCCCAGAAGTGATATCAACTAGAGCTCTGCAACTGAGTCATGGGAAGATCCCTGTCAGTGTTCGGAATGTTACAGACAAGTGAATCCAGCCACCCCAGTCTCACCATCTGATTTTGGGGTAGGAGAGAAGGACAGAATCTCCATTGAACAGTTTTTCCCACAAAACACCCCACTCTCACCTGAGTGGAAAGAAAGAGCCAAAGCCCAGCTCCTGAGATGACAGGATATCGAAAAATGAGTTTGATGTGGGGTGTACAAAAAGTGCTCAAAACCAGAATCGACTTCAGGAAGACAAACCATTCAGGGAAAGATGGATCTCTTTGGGGGACCTAGAAGATTTACGCAAGCAGCTGGCAGAATTGAAGAGATCAAGAATCATCAGGGAGTCTAGGAGCCCTTATGCCTCTCCCATAGTGGTGGTGCGGAAGAATGGGTCCCTGAGGCTGTGCATTGATTATTGGACGCTCAACAGGAGGACCATCCCTAATCAGTACACCACTCTGAGGATAGAATATGTCCTGCAGAGCCTGTCGGGGGCGAAGTGGTTCAGTGTGCTAGATCTGAAGGGATACTAGCAGATTCCCATGCACACTGAAGATAGGGAGAAGACAGCATTTACCACCCCAGTTGGATTCCTCAAGTTCAATAGGATGCCTCAGGGTCTGTCTGGCACTCTGGCAACATTTCAGAGACTGATGGAGAAGACAGTAGGAGACATGAACCTGATTGAAGTGCTGGTATGCCTAGACAATATAATTGTCTTCAGAAAAACCCTTGAAGAGCATGAAGAGCATCTGGAGAAAGTCCAGAAGAGACTCCATTACGAAGGGGGTGACGCTGTCCCTGGAAAAAAATGTCAGTTTTACCAGCCTTGTTGTCTCAGCTGAAGGTATAGCTACTGATCCCCAGGAGCTGGAAACTGTCACTTCTTGGCCAAGACTTACCAACGTAATGGAGCTTAGGTCATTCTTGGGGTTTTGCTCATACTATAGAAGGTTAGTGGAGGGATTTTCGAAAGTAGCTCAACCCCTTAATGAATTATTGAATAATGAGGATGTTGATGAGGACCCAAACCCAACAAAGCCAGTAAAGCCTTGACAGTCAATCCAAGACCAGTAGTCCAACCAGTGTGTGCAAGCCTTTTGGCAGTTGAAGTGGAGATCCAACCAAGCTGTATGAACTGCATGTTGATGCCAGTCCAGATGGGCTAGGCAGGGTACTGTATCAGGAGTAGTGATGGACGAACTTCCAACGGGACGTTTCGCGAACACGAACCACGAACGCGGTCAAAAGTTTGCGAACTGCAAAGTTGGCGGCAGACCCCATTGACTTTAATGGCAGGCGAACCTTAAGACCCTACAGGTCATATTTTCAGCCACAAAATACTTACTAGCTGTGCACACATAGTCCTACACCATAACAAAAGTATTAAGTGAATCTGGGATCGACAACGACAAGCATTCTTTTTTTATCTGTGAAATTTTGACAATTCAGGAGCGCCTGAAGGTCATGGAGGAGAGGCAAGGTCAGGGCAGGCTATGAAGGGGGTGCAGGAGATGATCAGTGCCACAGTCAGGGCAGCGCAGTCCTGTGCCAGTGTCCCAGTGTGCCAACCTGTGCTTGAGCCCCTCCCTCTGCCCAGCCCTTACCCCCACCTATGCAGGGCTCCACTGAGGTGGTCTGGAGGTGCCAGTCCAGTGCTGATCCTCAGCCATGGTGCTGGCACTGCCTGCTGATTGGCTTCTCCGCTGCTATCTCCCTCACTGTCTGAAACCAGCACCGCAACAGAGACTAAGCACTGACACCAGCACCGAGATAGAGAGCACTGACACCAGCATCGTGATAGAGAGCACTGACACCACACCAGCACCGTGATAGAGAGCACTGACACCAGCACCGTGATAGAGAGCACTGACACCAGCACCGAGATAGAGAGCACTGACACCAGCACCGAGATAGAGAGCACTGACACCAGCACCGTGATAGAGAGCACTGACAAAAGCACCGAGATAGAGAGCACTGACACCACACCAGCACCGTGATAGAGAGCACTGACACCAGCACCGAGATAGAGAGCATTGACACCAGCACCGTGATAGAGAGCACTGACAACAGCACCATGATAGAGAGCACTGACACTAGCACCGAGATAGAGAGAACTAACACCAGCACCGAGATAGAGAGCACTGACACCAGCATCGTGATAGAGAGCACTGACAGCACACCAGCACTGTGATAGAGAGCACTGACACCAGCACCGTGATAGAGAGCACTGACACCAGCACCGAGATAGAGAGCACTGACACCAGCACCGTGATAGAGCACTGACACCAGCACCGAGATAGAGAGCACTGACACCACACCAGCACCGTGATAGAGAGCACTGACACCAGCACCGAGATAGAGAGCACTGACACCACACCAGCACCGTGATAGAGAGCACTGACACCAGCACCGAGATAGAGCGCATTGACACCAGCACCGTGATAGAGAGCACTGACAACAGCACCGTGATAGAGAGCACTGACAACAGCACCATGATAGAGAGCACTGACACCACACCAGCACCGTGATAGAGAGCACTGACACCAGCACTGTGATAGAGAGCACTGTTGGTGGTAGTGTCTTTGGGGGTGCACACAGCAGAGAGTGAAGAAGAGGGTGCAGATCGAAAGAATGAGGAGGGTGCAGAAGAGTAAGGCTGAGTGAGCCACTCAACCAAGTCTGGTGCGTCCTTTGACGTAATCGCACGCACCTTCTGCAATTTGCCACTTTGGCTCAAGTCTGTTGCTCCTGCCCTACCCCTACCACCCCTGCGGAAGGGCCTGCCTTTTCCTCTGCCTGTCATTTTTTTAAATGACCCTGTGACAAAAGTCTCTAGAGAAGTGCAGTATGTATGTGGAAGAAGGTATATAACACCCCGCTTCAATCTGTCGTTTTTGGGGGCCACTGGTCTATCACACCAGTTATAATACTTTTTTTTAATTGCGTTTGTCACTCTTTGTAGTATCGCTGCAGAACCACTCAGCAGTCACCATGCTGCACAGTGGAAATGCATTATACTATGCTTTCTATATGTGCAAGTATTTTATACGTGTATTACACCCCTATATACTGCACACCAAATAGTACACCTATACCAGTCCTTTAAAAGGACCTTTGTGGACCTAGTAGCTAGTGATTTGCAGACTGACCCTCAGTCCCTACACAGATAAAAGACAGCTGCAGAATTGGTCAGCACTCAGCTCAGCAGTCAAGTATAATAGGCTTTCTATATTTGAAAGAAAGTATATTATACGTGTACAACCCTATATACTCTACACCTATACCAGTCCTTAAAAGGACCTTTGTGGACCTAATAGTAATAGCTAGTGATTAAACTGACTGTCCCTGCTCCACACAGCGTCCTGTTCCTACACTGACAAAAGACAGCTGCAGAATCGGTCAGCAGTGCACTCAGCAATCAGCAGCACAGCAGTCAGCAGCAGTGCACCATAACCCTATATACTGTACACCTATACCAGTCCTTAAAAGGACCTTTGTGGACCTAATAGTAATAGCTAGTGATTAAACTGACTGTCCCTGCTCCACACAGCGTCCTGTCCCTACACTGACAAAAGACAACTGCAGAATCGGTCAGCAGTGCACTCAGCAATCGGCAGCACAGCAGTCAGCAGCAGTGCACCAGAACCCTATATACTGTACACCTATACCAGTCCTTAAAAGGACTTTTGTGGACCTAATAGCTAGTGATTTGTGTCATTACAGTCTGTCCCTGCTCCACACAGCAACCTCTCCCTACACTGACAAAAGACAGAATGTAAAATGGCCGACAGATCAGGTCTATTTATAAGGTGGAATGGGGGTATGTCCAATTGTCCATGTGCTGAAATGTCTCAATTGGCTGTCCTGTACCCCATGATGGATGAGTCATCATGTGTCAAAGTTCTTTCACAATGTAAACGCATATGTCCGCCGCACAAACTGCGCCAGAAGTCCGCCGGTTTGGCAAATCGTGAACACGCAATATTCATCGCAAACTGACTGTCGGGCGAACTGCAAGGCCATCCCTAATAAGGAGCATGGTGGATACCTGCGGCCTGTTGCTTATGTGAGCCGAAGTCTTGCACCTGCTGAGAAGAATTCTTGGCTCTGAAGTGGGCAGTGGTGGACAAGTTGACAGACTACTTGTATGGTGCAGACTTTGCAGTCAAGACCAATAACAACCCGCTCACATATATTCTTACCACTGCCAAGCTGATGCCACTGGGCACGAGTGGTTGGTCTCCCTATCAGGATTCTGTTTCAGTTTAAAGTACCGTCCAGGGGTTGAGAACTGGGATACTGATGCCCTGTCGACCCTATGACGCAGGGGCTTGCCCTGAAGAGTGGACTCAACTAACACCTGAAGGCATACAAGCCTTGTGTCAAGGGGTGGAACATCAGGCCAGATGAACAACTGAGGCCAAAGCCATTGGAGTCTCAGTGGGAGGTGTCCCCAAATACTACTGTGATTTGTCCCATTTAGGGACAATGGCCTACCTACGTTTTCTGACAGGGACTTAAGAAATGACCAGATGGAAGATCCCCTCTGTAGTTTAACACTGAAGGTCCTGGAGGGCCAACACCCAGATCTACTGCTAACAGACTCTCCAAAAGATGCACGATTAGTACACAATAGAGAGACTGTGCTGGCGGCCTTACATGACAATAATGGCCACCTATGGCCTATTCAAACTGGCGCAAGACCGGTTCTATTGGCTCTGTGTGCAGGCTGAAGTTGAGGGATACTGTCACTCCTGCATACGGTGCATACAGAGGAAGAATTTACCCAACAGAGCTACCCCAATGGGCCACCTTCAAAGTAAAGGACCAATGGAAGGGGTGTGCCTTGACTTTCTGTGTCTGGAGCCTGACTCGAGTGGACAGGGAAAGTTCCTGGTGGTAATCGACCACTTCTCTTCTGGTAGAGAAGTCGTTTGTCCACTACGGCCTACCTCAGTGTATTCACTCTGACCAGGGAAAAGACTTTGAGAGTAGACTCATCAAAAGACTGCGAGACCTGTTAGGTGTTCAGAAGTTAAGGACCACTCCCTACCACCCTTAAGGGGGTCCCCAGCCAGAACACTCAAGTGATTGTAAACTCTCCCCCACAACTTTGTCCCATGTAAATCAGCATAAAAAACCCGAATGAACACTGCTTGTACATATCTCCTTACTTGCTTAGTATTGTTGTAATCTTTTTTGTTCTATAGAATGACGTCACTGAGCATGCCCAGATCTCCCCTGATTTATGGCACACTCAAGTGCTCAATGTAAGGGCAGAAATACACTCCACTATGGACTCAGAAAACAGTACTTAAGATGGCACTGCCTAACCCCTGGAAACAAGTTTTTTAAAGTTTCTTTAAACAGTAAGTAATATGTGATTTGTGCTGGATTACAGTGGCTATAGTTTGATAATTACTTATTATAATGGACTCAATGAAAAGCAGCATCAGAGTGGGAGAGTTTACTTCCTCTTTAATTGCACCCTCTTGGATATGCTTGGGACTCTTCAGTGGCTATCAGTGGCTTGTGGGCAAGGCAACCTCACCTTTTATGAGAAATGGTGGGAGGTTCCCTTGCCAGGTTCCTACGTGCATGCCAATTGCTTATTTCCATATACATACTAACCTGTTTTTGCCTCCTGATATATCTTGAAATAATGTAACAGGTTGCAGACATTTTATGTTGATGCACTCTATCCCTCCTTGGTGGGGAGAGTGTGTAACAGGCATTCTGCCTTTGGACCATGAAGGACATGAATAGTTAATATTGTAAGACTTTTTGTTATGCAGTTTCTCCTTCTGGCCACAAGATGGAGATAAGGAAATGCTGACCTTTACTTCCTGAACATGAAGGGACACAGATGACACTGGGAAGTGAAAAGTTTTTTTTCAGGAAGTGATACCCAGGGCTGTGGAGGACAGTGTGGGGGGAGAACTGTGCTGGAGGATTTTGCATCCACGAGGGACAACCACGCAGCCCAGTACTATCCCAGGAGAGAGACAGGCTGCTGAGCGAAAGAGTGTGTGAAGGATGAAGAGGCTGGAGTCTAAAGGAGATGAGAGGGAGAACCATGCTACAGTGTGAGAGAGGAGGCTAAAATGTGGCTGAGGGTGCCACATTTCAGCCTCCTTTGCTGTGCCAGAGTTTGTACCTGAACGGGGAGAGACAGACCCACTGCCAGGACACTGTCTGTGCCCTGCTGTCTGCCAAAGTCACCTTAGGTAACTCAAGTGAGTGAATGACGATTAGAGAGATAACTATTGCTGTGTCGCTGGGTCTGGTGAGAGGGCCTTGCGCTCATTACTTATTATCATTGCTATAGACTAAGCCGTTAGAAACTGCCTGACCTGCTATTCTATAGCCTTAATACTGCCTGCAGGCTTTACTGACAGCTGCAGCAAGCTCCAAAGGTTTAGCTGGCAAAGATTCAGGACTAAAGACTGCCCCTAACCTTAGCTATCCTGGGAACCTTGGCCGTTTGCTAGTTTAAAGGGGTACCATACCTCTGTCTATTCATTTGATTGCACTCAAAACCTAGTGTAGATTTATAAGTACCCTTGTTGCATTTAAAGTTTAAGGCATTGTTTGTTGCTAACCTGCCTGCTGTGTGTGTTCAATTAAGTTTAACGGTTAGGCTAATCCGTATCAATAGATTAAGCATATTTACCACTGAACAGGTGTGTGTATTTATTAAGATATCCCGCAGCCAGGCAAAATGTATTTTTCACTTGTGTTGTAAATTGTGCTTGCAGTAATTTTATTCAACCAGGTGTACCAGAGGGGCTGAGGTTGTTCTTGGAGTCGAGGCGCTGAACTGAAAACCCAAAATGTAACCAGCGGCTCCTTCCGGGTGGTGCTACATACACAAATAACAAAGGGGTTACATTTTAGTGGAATGCCATGCATTATTATGAATAGGGTTTTTTTTTTTACCATTTTTTTTTTTTTTTTTTGCTTCTTTCCTCCTTCCCTCACCTCCTTCCCTTCCATGTACCCACCCCACCATCTCCCCCTTTTTTCCTTTCCAACCTACTTCCCCTAGCTATTCCCCTCCCCATTTTCTTCCATATCCCTCTCTCACCCCCTTTCCCTTTTACCCTTTCTCCCTTTCCAACCCACCACTTTAAATAGACTGGGTTGCAATGAGCATTTTAAAATTGTACTTTTCCAGTCAGGTATTACAATCCTCTTATCCAGACTGTAAAAACAAACAAAAAAAAACAATATTTTATAGAATGTATAGGAAGCTGCACATTGCTATGACTTGGAACTGTTTGATGACTTGCACTGGATACATATAATATAATCAGGTACAAGGAGGGTCCAAAGACTGTTCTGACATGTCATCAGTGTTCCAACACAAGAAAGGAGAGCACTGACCTTTTGAAGACGGAACAAAAACATTTTAAAAGGATTTTTAAGTGTTTGGTAAGTTGGTAAAAGGCTAAGGTCAATTAGATATTATCTTATGGGGCCTCATTTATTGATGGCAAAAGGGGGTTGCTACAGCAACCAATGACGGTGGTCTTCAGAGGGAGAGGTGTGAAGCAAGTCCATCAGAAGATCAACTTTTCTCTGCATCTGAACTCCCATGGATGTGACATTATCCTGCGCTTTTAAGTTCTCTCACCTTTCCCTTTGGCGTTCTCTCTCTCTCTGTACTTTTCTAAAAATCTGTTGCACAGCCAGATTAAAGAGAATATTTTATTAGAAAAAAAAACATTACAGTGCAGTTCCTTCTGGCATCTAACTAAACCGTAGACAATGACATTTGTAATGGGTTAAATGGAAGCCATGGTTTTCTTTTAATGCTACCAAACAACGTTTTTATACACAATGGGGTGATTTGGAATCTGTGAGTGCACTGAGGTAAGCCTGTAAATGTTGTTGTTATATAAGAATAGTGTGTTTGTGATGTTAGACTGATTTATAATAGAGTAAAAAAACAGAACAATCAGCCAAAACTATATGAATGGGTTTATTAAAAGTGACAGTGCATCCAAAATACAATATTTCAGCTTTCAGAAGATGCTGGAGAGTTCTGGGAATTTCTTATATCCCTAAGTACGCTTATCATGAGATCTGTATACTTAATTTCCAAGGTCTGCACATCTGCTGTCGCCAGTCATACTGCTGGGTCACCACTGTCACAATTGGGTTTTACAGGCATTTGAAGTTTTTTTTTTTTTTTGTTCCCCTAAACTCCCCTTTATGTTAGCCTGTGTGTCCAGCACACATAGGCATTTATAGGCATTTAGAGGCAGAAATCTGAACGCAAAATTGTGTTCAGGTGGGGAGCGTTTGGGCAGAAAAAAACATCTGATGCGCCTAAATTCATGTACACATTCATTTATTTTGATGGCTAGAATAAATGAATATTCTGGCCATTCAAATTAATGAACACCCAAACGCTTGATGTCTCTGAATAGCTACAAAGAAATTTGTTTCTCTAATGTGAATTTATAGGGCAAGAGCTTCCAAAAAAATCAAAATCGATTATAAAAAACTATACATTTTATTTGAAAAAGTTAAAACAGGAAATTTAAAATAAGTAGAGATAGAACTACAGTTGATGCGGGTATAAACATTGATACATGACTATAAATGATGGATGGAGCACACATGTACAAATTATACCCAATGCGTTTCGAGTTATAGCATTAAACCTCTTCTTCAGGGTGGTGTGGTTATGTAAAAAGTGTTAATATCTCTGCACTGCAGGGGTGCCAATGCTTGTGGTCAGCAGTCTCAATGACCGCTTGCCGTGAGCAATTGTGGGCACTAGAGGTAGAACAGCAACATGTAAACACACAAATCCCTGTTCCGTTCTGTGAGGAGAGATAGATTGTGAGTTCCTAATAGCTAGGAATCACGATCTGTCGTCCCCTCTAGTCAGTCTTCTCCCCCTACAGTTATAACACACAGTCAGGTAACACAGTTAACCCATTGATCGCCCCCTAGTGTTAACCCCTTCGCTGCCATTGACATTTATACAATAATACGTGCATTTTTATAGCATTGATTGAAAATAAAAAACGCAGAGATGATCAAATACCACCAAAGGAAAGCTCTATTTGTGGGAAAAAAGGATCTAAATTCTAAAAATGCTCTGGTCATTGAGAAGCCAAATCGAAGTGGTTAAAAACAGGGAATATTTGCTTCCATAGATCAGTCAAAGTTCCAATGGGTGAGGTGCATGGCAAGTCCGGCCAGAATCTCCCACAGAGGGCACTTAGCCCAACTCCCAAAGAAAGCACCACACTACAGACCACAAGTCAGTAAATCTGGTAATTGAAAATAGTAAATTATTTTATCAAAAATTCAAACACATATGAATTAAATTATCAGTAGCCTGCCTGGATACCTACCTCTACTACTTGGATGGACGGTACACAGAATAGCAATAGATTTGATTGTTTAGTGATCACAAAGCACATCAAAATATTACCGTAGACCCATAGTATTGAAATCAACACACTATTGGGGAAATTAGTAGTTTAACAAAGCTCAATTGGTATAATTTAAAGTGTATGGACAATATCTATTAGTGCAGTCCTTTGGTTAACATGAGGCTACCAATGGCTACCAGTAATTATATATCTATGGATAATCCATTCCAATAGTTACCTTAAAATGGGTGGTGTGTCGTATGAGCCTGGAGATCAGCCATGGGCAGCATGCAAACAGCATCCCACGTGTCACAGGCTATATAGGCAGGGCTCTACTAATGAGGATCTGTCCAACAGGTGGGAAGCAGAAAGGAGCTGGGAAGAAGGGCATGTCCCCCGAGTCCCTGGCACACGGCATTGCCAATCAGCCAAATGGCAATGCGGATCGATGCACAGGACGCCGGCCTGGGGCATCCTGACATCATTGAGCTGGTAGGGGTGGCCAAGAGTATTGCCACGTCAACAAATACCCACGTCAATGGCCTTATGGCGCATCATGGCTCCAAAGTAACCGAGTAAATATACATACAGTTTTGGCCAAAAGACAAGCAAACAGCATGTTTAAATACAGCATTCATCAAAATACAAAGAAAAACACACATCTAAATCCTCTAAAGATATAGATTAATTTAAACATGGGGCATTTGTTGCATTCGGGTGGGAAAATCCACTTTTGTTCATGTTGCAGGATTTTGTTTCAAGGATTTTGTTCCAATCCCCTCCTTGTATGCCAGGATTTATACAATCCAGGATTATGAAGGATAATTTACCACCATGAATCAGTCACGTGTCATCCTAGAACAGTGATGGCGAACCTTGGCACCCCAGATGTTTTGGAACTACATTTCCAAAACATCTGGGGTGCCAAGGTTCGCCATCACTGTCCTAGAAGGAGGCCTGGGTTGCATGTTCTCATAGAGGCAATGTGACAATATGCACGTTTCCAGAATTCCAACATGTTCTTTCTTCTATAGAAGCATGCACAACCACACAAAAGAAGATAGACCACACCAATTGTTCTACAATTGGCATAATGTTTGGGCTTGTATTTTTCTCCATTGGGCAGAATTATATTCTTGGATGTGTTCATGAACTGACAATAGTTGCAATCTCCACACCTGAAGGTCCCCAGGCATTTACAGGGGTCTTTACTACCACCCTCTTTAAATTCGCTCAAAACCAGTTTATCTTTGAGAGATTTTGCATGCCTAAAAGTAAATGCCGGAGTTGCAGGTACAAATGGACCAATTTTAGGGTCTATTGTAAGCACGTGCCAAAACTTTTGAACAATTTTCCTAAAAGTTTTGTGCTGTTTGGAGAATTGAGTAATAATGCAAATTGGATTAATTTTGATCTTTGTTGATGATGGATTATATAGTAAGTTTGTAATGCCCTAGTACTTTTAGAAGCTCTCTTAAGGCATGTATAGAATAGCCTTTTGCCAAGAGCCTCTCTTTCAGTAAATTTGCTTTAACATCATCCGAACAGTTTCTTCTAATTCTCAGGTATTGGCTGTATGGTATGGATGAGACTAGAGCTTTTGGATGAAAGCTACTGGCGTGTAAGATCCAATTACTGGCAGTAGGTTTCCGATAAAGGCTGCTGTTCAACAGACCATCAGATCCTTTATGAATCACAACATCAAGAAAGGTAATTACATTAGGGTCATGGGTCATAGTAAAAGTTAAGTTGAAATTATTCTTATTGATATTTTGTAGAAAGAGATGTAATTGATGTGGAGGTCCAAACAAGGAAAATTTCATTGATATATTGATACCAGAGGATCACACTCTCCATGAAGGGAAGCATGTCCTCTGATTGATTAATCATACGTTCCCAGTCCCCCAGGTACAAATTGGTGTAGGATGGGGCACAAGAGGTCCCCATCGCTATGCCCTGCACTTGGAGAAAATGGAAACCATTGAAAGCAAAATAGTTATGATTCAATATAAAATCCAATGCATCAACCCCAAAGTCATTGATCCTCCGTTCGAAATGACTCTCGTCCCCCCTATTTTCCTGCGGCCTGCCCGGTTGCGTGCTCAGATAAGGGTCTGGTATGGATTTTTGGGGGGACGCCCACACCATTATTTTTTTTACATTTTGGAGCTGTGTGCCCCTTAAAATTCATACCAGACCTGAAGGGACTGGTATGGATTTCAAGGGGAACCCCCACGCCATTTAAAAAAAAAAATTGGCGTGAGGTTCCCCTTAATATCCATACCAGACCTGAAGGGCCTGGTATGGAATTTGGGGGGACCCCCACTAAATTTTTTTTATTTGGGTTCGGGGTTCCCCTTAATATTTATACCAGACCCGAAGGGTACTTTTAAATAACTTTTTTCCTTTTAGAAATTAAATTTTGCTCTCAGACTGTTCTAAACACGGGAAACATGCGCTTCTTTACAGGCATTCGTTAGACACCCCCAGGTACGAAATTTAAAGGAATATTTCACTTTTATTGTTTCACTTTAAGCATTAATAAAATCACTGCTCCCAAAAAAACGGACGGGGCGAGACTCAGGTCTCCAGACACTTTTTATGGCAATACCATGCATATAATCCTTGAAAATTAGCACTTTTGATTTCTCCCATAGACTTTTAAAGGGTGTTCCGCGGCTTTTGAATTTTCCGCGAAGACCCCAAATTCTTCGCTATTTGGCGAACAGGCGAACACCCGACGTTTGAGTCAAACTTACGTTCGTCTCGAACATAGGGCCAATCCCTACTTGCAGCCAATATGCTAGCAGTACACCACCATCTGATTTTTGCAGGCAAATTTCTCTACCCCAGTTGCTGAACCTTAAAAAGAAATTCAGTCCCAGCCATCCACATGCTCAGCATCTCAATGCTAGCTTGGCCAAATTGCTAGCACTGCAACTGCTGCCTTTTCAGCTGGTAGACTCTGCCCCCTTTCATGAATTTGTGGAATGCACTGTACCTCAGTAGCAGGTTTCAAAAAAAGGCCATTCCCGCTCTCTACCGGCACGTGGAAGGCAATGTTACCTTTCCTTCACAGCACACTGGGTAACTCTGCTGGCAGCTGGGAAGGATGCAAGACAGGGTTCAGTATTGTTGGAGCTTGTTCCGCCACCACGCATCCAAAATGCTAGTGGTGATTCTGCCACAGCTCTCTCCTCCTCCCCCTCCTCTTCTTCCTCTTTGGCCTCTTCTACAGATTTGTCCTCTGAACCAGCAGTGCTCCATAAGCGTTCAAGGGCCTACACAAGCAGGCAGGCAGGCAAAAAGATGCCATGCAGTGCTTGAGTTGGTCTGCTTAGGGGACAGGAGCCACACTGGGCCAGAGATTCTGTCAGATCTGCAGGGGCAGGCTCAGAGGTGGTTGACTGTACGCCAGCTTCAGCCAGGAATATTTGCATGTGACAATGGCACCAACCTTCTCTCCTCCCTCCGATAGGGAAACTTGACCCACGTTCCATGTTTGGCACACATCTTGAATTTGGTGTTTAGCGGTTCTTGAGCAGGTACCAAGGATAATAGGATCTACTGAGGCTGGCCATAAAAAGTCCATGGTCATTTCTGCCGGTCATACAATGCCAGTGCTCGGCTGGCTGACATTCAAAGGGAATGCAACCTGCCCACCAACCACCTCATTTGTGACATGTCCACCAGGTGGAACTCAACGTTGGCAATGCTGCAGCGGCTGCACACGCAATGAGTACCTGTGTGAGTATGGCACCAGGATAGGGTCAGGAGAGCTTGGCTTCTTTTTCCACCTGGATGGTGAGCAGTGACAATGCATGTATTAGTGACCCTCTAGTCCCTCTGGTCTTCCCTATAGTCTTCCTTTTGGAGCACACACTTTGTGAAATAAAGGACAGGGTACTTGCGGCAGAACAGCGGGAGGAAGAGGAGGACTTCCTTACCTCTCAAGGCTCCCTTTACATAGATAGCATTCCTATGGGCCTGCCAAACACACAGGAAGAAGAGGAGGATTGCATTGGCATGGATGTGAAGAATAACACTCAGCAGCAGTCTTCAAGGAATGGTTTTCAGTCCTCAGAAACCCAAGGAACTGTACGTGGCTGGGAGGAGGTAGTTACGGATCATGTGATCCTTAGTGACCCAGAGGACTCAGAATCAAATACCTCTGCAAACATATGCTGTTTGGCCTCCCTGATTCTGCAAAGCCTGCGGAAGGACCCTAGGATTCAAGGTATCAAGGAGAGGGATCATTACTGGCTGGCAACCCTTCTTGATCCACGTTATAAGGGTAAGGTTGCAGATCTCATCCTGCCTTCGCTAAGGCAGCAGAGGATGAAACATCTTCAGGAGGCCTTGAAGAAAGGTTTGTGCAATGCATTTCCAGACCCTGGGAGTTTACAATTTCCTGGTGCTGGACAACGAGGCTTCGTTCAGTCAGAGAAATAAGAAGGTGGAGAAGGTGGCCGGCTGACTGATGCCTTTTAAACATTTTTTCAGTCCTCAGCGCCAAGGTCTGATCGGTTCAAGCATCCATCCCCAGCGTATGCATTGCATGGTTCAGGAATATCTAGGGGCAAGAGCAGACTTGGAGACTTTCCAACAGAGCATTTGCTGGGTTACTGGGTCTTGAGGATGGACCACTGGCTAGAACTTGCTCAATATGCGATTGAGTTACTGGCCTGTCCTGCATTCAGCATTCTTTCTGAACGCACATTCAGTGCTGATGGAGGGTTTGTAATGGATCATAGAGTGCGCGTGTCCACAGACTCCGTTGATAGGCTTACATTAATAAAAAATGAATCAGTCTTGGATCAACACCTATCAAGCACCTGATGCTGATGTAACTGCCTAAATTTTCTATGTATATGGGATCCCTTGAAGACTGCCTATGCTGACTATCCTATTCCTCTTTAATCTTGATGATGCTTGATATAGTATTTCACAGCAGGGCCCATTCCCGCACTTACCAAGACATAGGGACTTCCCTATGTCTTTCTCCGTGTTGTCAGAGGGGGCGGGGTCACCTGTTTACATAAATGGGGTGACCCGCCCCCCTCTGACATCACGGGGGAAAGCCATAGGGAAGTCCCCGTGAAGTCCCCTCCTGTCAGGGGAGGGCGGGGTCACCGGGTGGCCCCGTCCTCTGTTATATAAGAAATGTCAGGAGAACCGAAGCGTCACATGGCTCAAGACTCCCACTGAGGCGGATCGTGCAGACGGAGCGGAGAAGAAGCCAGAGCAAGATGCGGGACGAGAAGAGCGGAGGAAGAAGATGAAGAAGAAGATGGAGAAGAAGAAGATGGAGGAAGAAGAAGAACACCGAAGGAAGACCAGAAGAAAGAAGATGGAAGAAGAAGTTGGCAGAAGAATAAATTAATAAAGGACTTATCGAAAACCATCTCTTGTGCTTTTTAACCCTTTAGACACTTTTTTTGTGAAATGGTAGGTTTACATGTGTACCCCATTACCAATTCACACAGGGAGGCTGGGATCTGGGGGTCCCCTTGTTAAAGGGGGCTTCCAGATTCCGATAAGCCCCCTGCCTGCAGACCCCCACAACCACTGGGCAAGGGTTGTGGGGATGAGGCCCTTCTCCCCATCAACATTAGCACAAACCCCCTTCCAAATGACCCATTTTGGAAAGTAGGAATCCCAAGGTATTTGCTAAGAGGCATTGTGAGTATTTTGCAGCTTTTTTCTTTTTTCAATTTTCAAAACTTTGTGACAAAAAGCGAGGGGGGGGGGGGGGGGGGTCGGGTTGGTGCAAGATCTGCAGAATATTTAAAATAATGCCTCTCTGTAAACAGCTTAGGGTGTCTACTTTCCAAAATTGGGTCATTTCGGGGGGTGTTCTGTTTGGGCATTTCATGGCCTCGGAAACTGTGATAGGTAGTGAGGAGGGAAATCAAAAATGTACGCCCTTAGAAAGTCTGAAAATGGTGATTAGGGATGGCCGAACTGTTCGCCCAGCGGTCGTTTCGCGGCGAATTTCGGCTGTTCGCGGTCCGCCCGTTCGGCGGACTATTGCCGCTGTTCGCCCGGCCGACTTACGTGTTTACTGTGTAATAGAACTTTGACCTATGATGACACATCCACCATGGGGTACAGGACAGCCAATTGAGACATTACAGCACATGGACACTTGGACATTCCCCCTAACTTATAAATAGACACGATCCGGCAGCCATTTTACATTCTTTCTTCTGTCACTATAGGGAGAGGTTGCTGTGTGGAGCAGGGAGAGACTGCAGTGACCCAAGCTATTAGGTCCACAAAAGTTCTTTTAAGGACTGGTATG
Organism: Lithobates pipiens; assembly: GCF_037356315.1. Taxonomy (NCBI): domain Eukaryota; kingdom Metazoa; phylum Chordata; class Amphibia; order Anura; family Ranidae; genus Lithobates; species Lithobates pipiens. The sequence goes on along the minus strand of NW_027507903.1, from coordinate 424,290,941 downwards.
GTATAGGTGTTAGGTGTAGTTCAGGATATAGGTTTGAGGCACTGCTATTCAAGTCATTGTTGCTGCAGATTGTCTTTTGTCAGGGCTGAGAGAGGGATAGGACGCTGTGTGCAGCAGGGACAGTCAGTTTAATCATTAGGTGTTACTATTAGGTCCACAAAAGTCCTTTTCAGGACTGGTATGGTAAAGTAGTACAGGATATAGTTTTGAGTGCCATTCAAGTTATTGTTGCAGGAGCCTGTGTTTTGTCAGTTTAAATAGGGACAGGCAGGAAGCTGTGTGTGGCAGTAAGGGACAGTCAGTTTAATCAGTAGCTGTTACTATTAGGTCCACAAAGGTTCTTTTCAGGACTGGTATGGTAATAAGCTTGTACACGTATAATATTCTTTCTTCCAAATATTACTTGACTGCTGCCCTTCTGCTGCAGTAGTCCTTTATGAGTATAGGGACTGAGGTAAAGTCTGCTAATCATTCACAACCTACTTGTTCCACAAAGGTCCTTATAAGGACTGGTAAGGTCTAGGGTACTACAGTACATAGGGTTGAGTGAGGTACAGTCTGCTATTCCTCAAGGACTGGTAAAGGTCCACAATACATAGGGTTGAGGTGCACTACTGCTGCCCTACTGCTGCAGTAGTCCTTTATCAGTATAGGGACTGAGGTACAGTCTGCTAATCATTCACAACCTACTTGTTCTACAAAGGTCCTTATAAGGACTGGTAAGGTCTAGGGTACTACAGTACATAGGGTTGAGTGAGGTACAGTTTGCTATTCCTTAAGGACTGGTATAGGTCCAAAATACATAGGGTTGAGGTGCACTACTGCTGACTGCTGCCCTACTGCTGCAGTAGTCCTTTATCAGTATAGGGACTGAGGTACAGTCTGCTAATCATTCACAACCTACTTGTTCCACAAAGGTCCTTATAAGGACTGGTATGGTCTAGGGTACTACAGTACATAGGGTTGAGTGAGGTACAGTCTGCTATTCCTTAAGGACTGGTATAGGTCCACAATACATAGGGTTGAGGTGCACTACTGCTGACTGCTGCCCTTCTGCTGCAGTAGTCCTTTATCAGTATAGGGACTGAGGTACAGTCTGCTAATCATTCACAACCTACTTGTTCCACAAAGGTCCTTATAAGGACTGGTAAGGTCTAGGGTACTACAGTACATAGGGTTGAGTGAGGTACAGTCTGCTATTCCTTAAGGACTGGTATAGGTCCACAATATATAGGGTTGATGTGCACTACTGCTGACTGCTGCCCTTCTGCTGCAGCAGTCCTTTATCAGTATAGGGACTGAGGTACAGTCTGCTAATCCCTAGCTACTAGTTCCACAAAGGTCCTTAAGGACTGTTATAGGTGTACTATTTGGTGTGCAGTATATAGTTGTGTAATACACGTATAAAATACTTGCACATACTTGACTTCCTCCTGGGGCTGCTTATTATGAGGGGCTCCCACCATCCCTGTGCTGTGCTGACTTCCTCCTGGGGCTGTACCTCTGCTGTGCATATTATGAGGGGCTCCCACCATCCCTGTGCTATGCTCATTATGAGGGGCTCCCACCATCCCTGTGCTGTGCTGACTTCCTCCTGGGGCTGCTTATTATGAGGGGCTCCCACCATCCCTGTGCTATGCTGACATCCTCCTGGGGCTGCTCATTATGAGGGGCTCCCACCATCCCTGTGCTGTGCTGACTTCCTCCTGGGGCTGGTTATTATGAGGGGTTCCCACCATCCCTGCGCTATGCTGACATCCTCCTGGGGCTGCTTATTATGAGGGGCTCCCACTATCCCTGTGCTGTGCTGACTTCCTCCTGGGGCTGTACCTCTGCTGTGCATATTATGAGGGGCTCCCACCATCCCTGTGCTATGCTCATTATGAGGGGCTCCCGCCATCCCTGTGCTATGCTCATTATGAGGGGCTCCCACCATCCCTGTGCTATGCTGACTTCCTCCTGGGGCTGCTTATGGTGCAGGTGTCAGTGCTGTATATCACGGTGCTGGTGTGAGTGCTTTATGTCACGCTGCTGATGTCAGTGCTCTCTATCACGCTGCTGATGTCAGTGCTCTCTATCACGGTGCTGGTGTCAGATCACTATCACGGTGCAGGTGTCATTGCTGTATGTCACGCTGCTGATGTCAGTGCTCTCTATCACGGTGCTGCTGTCAGTGCTGTATATCACGGTGCTGGTGTCAGTGCTTTATGTCACGCTGCTGATGTCAGTGCTCTTTATCACGGTGCTGGTGTCAGATCACTCTATCACGGTGCAGGTGTCATTGCTGTATGTCACGCTGCTGATGTCAGTGCTCTCTATCACGGTGCTGCTGTCAGTGCTGTATATCACGGTGCTGGTGTCAGTGCTTTATGTCACGCTGCTGATGTCAGTGCTCTCTATCACGGTGCTGGTGTCAGATCACTCTATCACTGTGCAGGTGTCATTGCTGTATGTCACGCTGCTGATGTCAGTGCTCTCTATCACGGTGCTGGTGTCAGATGACTCTATCACGGTGCAGGTGTCATTGCTGTATGCCACGCTGCTGGTGATCATCTCCTGCACCCTCTTCTTTGCCTACCCTGACCTTCCCTCTCCTCCATTGCCTTCATGCACTCCACAGTCCTGAATTGTCACAACAATTTCACATTGCTTGTAGTTGTCGATCCCAGATTCACCTCATACATGTGTTATGTCATTGGCCATGTGGTGGGACTATGTCTGCACAGCTAGTAATTATTTTGTGGCTGCAAATTTGACCTGTAGGTTTGCAAAGTTCGCCTCCTATTGAAGTCAATGGGGCCCGCCGTGAACGTTATGGTTCGCGAACTATCGGCCGCGTTCGAGGTCCGCGTTCACGAAACGTCCCGTCGGAAGTTCGTCCATCACTAATCGTGACTAATCCATAGGACAGTCAAACCATAAGAGTATTCCAAAGAGGGAAAAATTCACCCAACCTGAGGGAATTATAAGGAAAAATTAAGAAATTACCAGTCCAAATTTATTGAAAAAATCCTATAAATAGAAGAACTGAAAAGAGCAAGAGAAAAGCATTGTTAAGTCAAAGTCCCACCACAAACACTTACGGTGCAATAGACAAAATGTGTCTGCTGCTCCTGCTTGATAGCTGGGAATGGAATGGCACCATGTGAAATTAGGCTGTTATATAAAGCGGTTAATCATTCTGCCAATTATACACAGATGTATGCTGCTGACACAACAACTCCACCCATAGGGGCGGGATATGGTCGCCCCAAGGGGGTGGCCTCGCGTGACCTCCTCTGCGTTCCGGAGGGAAGCAAAGCGGCCCCAGAATCCCATCATTTACGTCGTAAACACGTGATGTTCCCACGTCATGCGCACACACGGGACCCCGCACATGCGCAATGATGTCCGCAAATGTTCCAGGAATGCCGCCGGCAAGGGGGTGAATTCCAAGCCTAGGTGGCGGGACCAGTCTGCACGCCCAAGGCTAGGACAAAAGGAGGAGCCCAAGGTACCATTGTGAGACCCCCCCCCCCCCCCCGCCGGGAAGCAGCGCTGGTGGAAAAACCCCTCGCCCCAGGTACAGCAACCCCAGAAGCACCAGAGAATCCCAAACACTGGAAACATAGGGCAAAAACACATGGGGATGGTGTTCATATTGCGTATGCATGGGACAAAAAAAAAAAGGCAGAGAAGGCAACAAAACACCACAAATAATCAATTGTTCCGCAGAGTATTCCTCCACTTGGGCACATGTCCAGGAGGCTTTGCCACAGGCTAATGATAGGTACAGGCTCCATGATGACCGCAGATTATAGCAACATGAATTCTGCTTCTTGATTGTTCCCGTGTTATGGCAAACTATGGTTTCTAACCATGTATATACAAACTAATATACACTGTGCAATGACTACAACAATTTCTAATAATGAAAAAGAGATGTGGAATTCACACCCAAACTAAAGTCTATATAAAGGTTTTTTAAAACATAAACATAACAGTCCTTGAGTAGACGGTGAAAACAAATCGTGTAACTAGAAGTGGGATTCCACGTGACTTCGACGTTGAGGTGAAGACACATCGCTGGACAAAATTTTACCTTTCACATATCCCTTGATTTACACTTATCTTAGTGTTGTGCTAGCTGCTATTTGATATATGTCAGTGTGATATACACCAATTTTTTTATGGTTTCATGCATTCATGCATTAGAAAAGCATCTCCGTGGTCTTTGTTCCACTTGGGTGCAAGTCCAGGAGTCCTTTTGGCGAAATGCCAATGATAAGTACAGACTCTATGCTGACTGCAGACGCCTGCCTGCGCCTACATACCAGGTTGGGGACAGGGTCTGGCTGTCATCTTTCAACCTCCGACTCCATGTTCACTCACTGAAGTTGGCACCTCGGTTTATTGGGTCTTTCCGTATCCTTCGCAGGATTAACCCAGGGGCTTACACATTAGACCTTCCTTTCGAATACGTGTATCTCAAATGTATTTAATACCTCCTTATTAAAACTTTGGTCTGCAACCACTTCACCACCTCGGTGCCATGTCCTCACCCAGTACAGGTTGAGAATCATGAGGAGTATGAGGTAAAGTCCATTGTTGACTCCCATAGGTTTCGTGGGAGCATACAGTACTTTGTTAATTGGAAAGGGTACGGTTCGGAGGAACGCTCTTGGGTTTCATCCTCGGGCATACATGCCCCTGTCCTCCTCCATGCTTTCCATGTATGTTTTCCCCTCAAACCTGGTGGTCCTCTGAGGGGGAGGGGTGGTTGAGGAGGGGGTACTAAGAGGGCTAGGCTCAGCTCTTCCTTCTCAGAGCCGGCCGCTCAGCTGTTGGTTAATTGCCAGCTCTAATCTTTCCACAGTGACTCACCTGGTGATGATATCCTGCTTGTTAGTCCTGCTGGCTACTTAAGCTGCTCAGTTAAGATCCTCTCTGCCTTCACCTTGGTCAACATATCAAGAGACTCTCTTCTGTGTTCCTGTTAAGAATTGCTTGGCTGACGTCCTTTCTGGTTTCTGATCCTGCTTGCTGTTCCACTGCACTGATTCTGCAGTTTCCTGATTTCCTGGCCTATTCTGAAGTACGCTGATTCCTGGCTCCCTGACGCCCTGGCTTATCTGACTATCCATTCCGGTTGTCAAACTCTGGCTATGTTTTGACAACGTTTGCTCTGTTTACCTTTTACCATTATTATTATTAAACAGTGTGATTTTTACTGGACTTCTGTCTCAGTCTGATTAATGTTCCTGACAGCTCCAAAATTTTTTTACTCATGGCCTCAAGCTGTTGATTCCTTTTGTTCTCACTAAAGCAAATGTGTATTACTGTCTTAAACTGCGAGATTGGTAGACTGTTACGATGGTGTTTGAGATGTGTGCTCCGAGAATGTAATAAAGTATTCCTATATGTAGGTTTGGTAAACATGGATGTATAAAGTGTGTCCTGCTTGTTTGTGATCCTGACATCTAGATAGGTAATGTAGGATCTTGTAGCCTGTATCTTTCCTCCCTTGCAGCCGTCCAGCAATCTCACTATACACCCTTTTGTACACATTACTTCTTTTCTCCCCAGCCCTCCCAGTGTTCCATTCAGTGCCACCATGCTGAAGTGCATGGGTCCCATGCATATGCACACAGCGCAAAACCTCTGCACAGAGCAGGTGAGTATAACATTTTTGTAATTTTTTTTTTTTTTAAAGCAAGCCTTTAAAATCACTTTAAATCAGCTAAATACATTACAGGTATAATAAAATAAAAGGTTTTCAATGTCTTGGGGAAAAAAAGCCTTTTGACTGCCAGCTTAGTATTCTGTGGGAAAACAATGAACTCTTTGCAGAGATTCAACACACCCTCTACTAAGTCAGAGCTAGAGCATGCTATATTAGAAGGGTGCCTGAACTTTGCTGAGTGCAGAGCTATTTGAAGTGTGTCAGACCTCTGCAGAGATGCCACTGCTTCAACACTAGGAGCAATAATCCCACTCTGCGGTATTCTGGTACTGGACATATAGCTTTTTTGTACAGAAAATTACTTTTAAGATATTATTTGATGCATTTGGAATGTTTAGCTGGTTTAAACTGAAAGTTCAGTTGGGCTTTTAAGCATCACTGTAGCCTTTTAACTGGTTTCCGACCAGCCGCCACATTTATACTGTGGCAGGATGGTTCTGCAGGGCGAGGCATTGCAGCTGTACGTCGGCTCTTTAAGATGCTATAGGAGGCACGCGGGTGCCCGCAGCATGTCCCAGGAGCCGCGATCGCGCGTGACAGAACAAAAACCGGGATCTGTGTGTGTAAACATACAAATCTCGGTTCTGTCAGGGGAGAGGAGTTCCTACAAAGTAGGAACACCAATCAGTCTTCTCCCCTAGTCAGTCCCACCCCCCACAGTTAGAATACACCTAGGAAACACAGTTAACCCCTTTATCGCCCCCCCTAGTGTTAACCCCTTCCCTGCCAGTGACATTTATACAATAATCAGTACATTGTTATAGCATTGATCACTGTATAAATGTCACTGGTCCAAAAATGTGTCATAACTGTCCGATTTAGTGACTGCAATATCGCAGTCCCAATAAAAATCACAGATCGCCGCCATTACTAGTAAAAAAATAAAAATTAAAAAAATACCATAAATCTATCCCCTATATTGTAGACGCTGTAACTTTTGTGCAAAACACTCAATATATGCTTATTGTGATTTATTTTATTTTTTTAACCAAAAATATGTAGAAGAATACATATCGGCCTAAACTGAGGAAAAAAAAATCTATATATTTTTTTTTTACATTTGAGTTATTTATTATAGCAAAAGGTAAAGGATATTGGGGGGTTATTTACAAAAGGCAAATCCGCTTTGCACTGCAAGTGCACTTGGATGTACAGTCCCTGTAAATCTGAGGGGAAGATCTGAAATGAGGGGAAGCTCTGCTGATTTTATCATCCAATCATGTGCAAGCTAAAATGCTGTTTTTTATTTTCCTCGCATCTCCCCCTCGGATCTACAGCGACTACATTTTCAAGTGCACTTGTAGTGCAAAGTGGATTTGCCTTTGGTAAATAACCCCCCTGTATTTTTTTCAAAATTGTCACTCTTCTTTTGTTTATAGAGCAAAAAATAAAAAAACTGCAGAGGTGATCAAATACCACCAAAAGAAAACTCTATTTGTGGGGAAAAAAAGAACGTAAATTTTGTTTGGGTACAACGTAGCAAGACCGCCCAATTGTCAGTTAAAACGACGCAGTGCCAAATCCCAAAAAATAGCCTGGTCGGGAAGGGGGTAAATTCTTCCGGGGCTGAAGTGATTAATGTAATTATGGCATATAAAGGTATATGGCATTTTGTTATCTGACACTTTTAAAGTCTTCCTTGTTCAGCTAAAAAAGCTGAACTCCTGATTTATGTGCTGTTGAGGAATCTGTCAAAAGGGCTTCTATGAGCTACATTTTGCTATCAGCTAAATTTGCACTTCTTATTTTGGCATCTTTTTAAGTGCAAACTTTTTCCAGTTGAACCTAATTTAGTAAAAATGTTCACATTCCTCAGACACCAGATGTGATTTTTGTGCTTGCAATTTTGCATGAACATGTGCCACTTGGGTTCTGCTGCTGATTTATAAATGAGTTTTAGTAAGTGGTGTTAAAGTGGGTGTTTAGGGGTGAAATTCAGACAGCATAATTTCACTTGCTGAACACAGGTAGGTTTTAGTAGCTTAAAAATCAGATAGATATCTATAGAAGTTTACAAAGTTTTCAGTACTGGCACATTTTCCTTTTGTATTAAAAAATAAATAAATGTGTTATTATATTAATTTGGCATTATTTAATTAATTTGTGTCCTAATTCTTACAACTTACTTAGTATTTTGGGGGTGATATTATATTTCATGTAGCTGAAGTTAAACAAGTGAGCTATGAGGCATGAGCATATATCATTCAATTTTGTATGCCATAAGAGGCTCCTCTGTGCTGCCTGTCCCCACCATCAACTGTCTTCAAGAAGCAAAGAGAAGTCCTGGACGGGCGCACACTGATACAACACCTTTATTGGAGATTTAAAATCCAAATACAGTCCATATGGTACAGAGGCAGAGAGTCAGAGCTGGATAGCCAATGTGTTTCACACCGTATGTTGGTGCTTAATCATTGCTATACGGTGTGAAACAACTGTCTTCCTCTGAATTGCCTATTCCAAGCAGGTTGCAGATCTAACTTCTACTTTCTATCCTAGGTCTTTCATTATCTTAGTTATGCCTACATTTTGTCACGTTAATTTGACTTTTTAACTGTAAAGCCAGGCAGATTATCCTTATAAGTTTTGTTAATGTTTACATATTGTATAAACTTTTTAAATATTGATCGAAATAGTGGTGTGAATTCATTGGTGTGGGTACAAATCGGGGTGTGATTTAGTTGGTATGGGTACAAATAAAGGTGTGATTTTGCTGGTGTGGTTAACCACTTCAGCCCCAGAGGGATCTACCCCCTTCCTGACCAAGTCCTTTTTTGCGATATGGCACTGCATCAATTTAACTGACAAATGTGCGGTCGTGCAAAGTTGTACCCCAACAAAATTGACAATATTTCCCACAAATAGAGCTTTCTTTCAGTGGTATTTGATCACCTCTACAGTTTTTATTTTTTGCGCTATAAACAAAAAAAGAGCGACAATTTTGAAGAAAGAGCAATATTTTTACTTTTTGCTATAATAAATATCCCCAAAAAGTATATAAAAAACAAATTTCTTTCTCAGTTTAGACCAATATGTATCCTTCTACATATTTTTGGTAAAAAAAAAATTGCAACAAACATATTGATTGGTTTGCGCAAACTTTATTGCAAAATAGGGGATAGATTCATGGCATTTTTATTATTAATTGTTTTTTATTAGTAATGGTGGTGATCTGTGATTTTTATCATGACTGTGACATTGCCGCGGACAGATTGGACATTTTTTACACTATTTTGGGACCATTGGCATTCATACAGCAACCAGTGCTATAATTAATAATGCACTGATTACATGTCACTGGCAGGGAAGGGGTTAAACACTAGGGGGCAATCAAAGAGTTAAGTGTGTTCCCTCAGTGTGTTCTAACTGTAGGGGAGATGGGCTCACTAGAACATGGCAGAGATCACTGCTCCCTATCACTGGAAGCAGTAGATCTCTATCATGTTGCTAGACAGAACAAGGAAATGCCTTCTTTACATAGGCATCTCCCCGTTCTGCCTCTCCATGCCATGATCGCGGGCCACCGGCAGAAATCCTGTCTGCTGTACCCGTGGGCACACCCCTGTGGTGTGTGGCGTACATGTGCCCGCTAGCCGCCAATGATGGGGTAATGTACGGGTATGTCGCTTTGCGCACCTGTGACACTTTGCCGACGTATATTGGTGTGAGCCGGTCGGCAAGTGGTTAAAAGTGGGTGTTGTCCCCTAATTAAATTTTAAAAATCTGGTCACCGTAGGCTGGCCATACACAGGTCATTCTTTTCTTATTTTGTTTTGTTCAACAAAAAAAAAAAAAAAGGATGGGGTTCCCTCATTTACACCAACAAGTGGGATTAAGAAAAGTCCTCTCCATCCCTACAAGGATATTGGATTTTCACAGCAAGACCAGCTGCTGTCAGAATACACTGATCTTCAGCTGCTGATCAACAAAAGTTTTTCAGCATCCACTTCAAGCAGAGATGGTCACGTAGTGATCAGAATTTAACCAGTCCCTGATGAACCAGCCAAAATTTGATCAATGTATGACCAGCTTAAAGTGTTATTAAACCCAAAACAGTAAAATGAGTCTGTATATGCAGCATGGCATGCTTGCTATACTCGCTGTGGAACTTAAGGGGTTAATCCTCTGCATTGGGTAAAAAGGCTGATTTATCCTGTATGCATAGATCCTTCCCCTCTTGCACTGTCTATCTGGGGAAGGCCAGCACAGGCACAGTAGCTGACCTACACATGCTCAGTTGTGTCTTTTATGCTGGAGAGAACATTTACTTGTTCTTAGAGCTAGCCAGGTCACATGATATTGACATCACACAAGTGGGCGTGTATACAGGCTGAAGTGGAAATCTCCTCCTACCATAACTTAGCACTGGAGAAACTGTGCAGTTTATGATGTAATCATGGTATATAGATTATCCAAAAAGATATATAGAGGCTATTTCCATATTGCTGGATTTAATAACACTTTAAGCCAGTGACTCGGAAATTATTTAAACCAAAGCCACATAAATAGTATTTACAGAAGAAGGTCAGCCTCTATACTAAATAGCTAAATAATACTTAATAGACATGTGCAGACTAGAATATTTCGTTTAGTTTTTTCGTTTTCGTCCGTAAATTTTATTTATTTAGTTACTCCCGAAATTCGTTTTTATTTATTTCGTTTTTCGTGCAAAAATTGCATTCGTCCGAAAATCCACATGAATTACGGTCGAATCTGTCTTGGAAGGCTTATGGTATCTGTCGAATGGATAAAGAAGATTCGATGGAGCTGTTAAACTATATAGCCTATAGGCGGAGCATTCGATTGCCGAAATGTACGATTGCAGTGTCGTATAGTTGCGACGATCCCGTCGAATATTATTATAAACGTGCAACGATCCCGTCGAATATTATTAAACGTGCAACGATCCCGTCGAATATTATTAAACGTGCAACGATCCCGTCGAATATTATTAAACGTGCAACGATCCCGTCGAATATTATCTATTTTTTTTTTAATTTACTTCCCCCACCCAATTCCAGTATCGTTTCTCTCTGTCGATTCTGTTCTCTCTATGTCGAATATTTACTCTCTGTCGAAGCTTTTCTATATAATAGGACTAATAGAGGTAAACTAAACTTAGGCACATTCGACCACAGGTTCAATAGACATATGGAGTCACGTCGAATCTCCTATTCTATATCGAACGGTCACTTCGAATCTCCTATTCTATATCGAACTGTTGTAACAACGAAAACGAAAAAAAGCATTTATTTATGTCGGATCTTTCGTTTTTCGGAATCTGCACTTTCGTTATCGTTTGTCAAAACGAAAACGAAAATACCTGAAATTCGGACGAAAATGCATTCGGACGAAAACGAATGCACATGTCTAATACTTAAGACATACAAGAGTAGCCTCCTATTCAGTATTATCAAATGTTATTTTAACACGCCTCAGGTACCTCTTATTTCTGAGAGAAAGAGTTCTTCTCATACAAAGTAGGTAAATAAAAAATAAAGCAGCAAGTATAAGTATACTTGCACAGGTCAATGGTAAATTGAAAACCACATAATTAGGAGTTCCCGTCGTGAAAATCATGTCAAAATTATCAGCAGCTTTACAGATATAGGTAACTAAAGTGATGTGCAGATTCTTGCCTTTTAGGTAAAACATTATGCCATAAGACAGTTAAGATAAATATAGGGGAGCTGTTTTACACCCCAACAATTTTGACCATTCAGTTTTGAATTTACACAGCTCTACCACATAGCACAACTAGGAGGATGACACCAGTTCCTTCTGCTACAATTATAGGTTGTAGAAAAAATACAGAGTAGCCCAAAGTTAATGAGATCATCTGTCTGCTCTATCCTGCTATCAGCATGTAGCAAATCTTTATGACTCCCAGTTCTGCCCTATATTCTCTCAGCCCAAGTGCTGTGGTATTTGGGTACTTACACAAGTTGCATTAAAAATGTATTAAACACAAAAGCAGACATTTAATCTATTGCAGCTTATCAATTCTTATGCGTACACACCACCGTTTTTTCTGTCAGAATAAACTCTGATGGTTTTTCCGACGGAGTTCCGCTGAAATGGACTTGCCTACACACGCTCACACCAAAATCCAATCGTCTAGAAAGTGGTGATGTACAACATGTACGACGGGACAAAAAAATGGAAGTTCAATAGCCAGTAGCCAATAGCTACTCATGGATCGTTTTTGAGCATACAGAGGAACGGTTTTCCAGATAGGAATTGATGACATTGCAAAGATTTAAAACATGTTCTATTTCTAGATCCGTCAGAATTTTTGAAAAAAATTGTCAGATGAGGCCCACACACGTTTGGAATATCCGATGAAAAGATTCCGTCTGACCTTTTCTGCCGGAAAGTCCGACCGTGTGTGCACGGCATTAGATGTGAAGGCTGCATTTGTTTTATTTTTTAAGCTGTCTTTTAGACTCCCTCCAGAGGTGGCTCTGGTCAGCTCAGTAGATTGCTCTTAAAAAGGCCTGGATTCTTTCCTAAATGTACATAATATAACTGGGTACTAACATTTATAGGTAAAGTTTATCCAGGGTATATCAGATTGCCTCTCGGGAGATCAGGAAGGGTTTTTTTTTCATCTGCTGTAGCAAATTGGATCATGCTCTGCTGTTTTTTTTTTATCTTCCTCTGGACCAACTGTGGGTATAGGATTGTGTATATGGGATTGTATGTTTTTTTTTGGGTTGAACTAGATGGACTTATGTCTTTTTTCAACCTGACTAACTATGTAACTATTTTCAGCTGGTGATCTGGCTAGTAAGATTATTGTTTTTCAAAAGAACAAACTTTCTTGCAGAGTCAGTTAGGAGGTTCATACAAACTATTTATAACTGACAGTGGTGCTTAACCAGTTGCCGACCGCCGCACGCCGATGTACGTCGGTACAATGGCACGGGCAGGCATAAGGACATACATGTACGTCCCTTGCCTCCCGCGGGTCGGGGGCCCGATCGGGCCCCCGCCCGGTGCCTGCGGCGGTCGGTATTCGTACGGGAGCGATCCCGGACGAGGGGACGGCCATTCATTCATGGCCACCCCCTCGCGATCGCTCCCGACGAATAGAAATCCCCGGTGACATCACTTCCTCTCCTGTAATGTAAACACAGGAGAGGAAGTGATGTATTCTCTCCTCCGTGTCGGTATTTTTCGTTCCGACACGGAGGAGAGCGGATCAGTAAGTTGCACCAACACTCTACACACACAGTAGAACATGCCAGGCACACTCACACCCCCCCTTTACCCCCCGATCACCCCCCCAATTACCCCTGCCCCCCAGTCACAGTGACACCAATGTAATTTTTTTTTTTTTTTTTTTTTGCATTGGTGTCATTTGTGACTGTAATAACTGTTAGGGCAGTTAGAGTTAGCCCCCTTTAGTTCTAATGTACCCCCCTAACCCCCCCAATAAAGGTTTAACCCCGTGATCACCCCCCGTCGCCAGTGTCACTAAGGCTGGGTTCACATTGCAGCGGTTTATGAGAACGAATGTGATTCGCACCGCACTGCAGTGCAAATCACATCCGATCTCTGTGCGATTCGAGTTCAGCCATTCGCCGCACCCGCCACACCCGCCGCACCCGCCGCAAATTCGCACGGGACCCTTTTTTTGGCCCGCAGCAGAATCGGATCGCATGGGTGTTCACACCATGCGATCCGAGTTTGCAGATCGCACTGCGATATGCGAACTGATCTGGGGGTGTCAGTAACATTTCACTGACACTCCCAGCAGTTCGCATAGGGCAGTGTGAACTGCCGCCGGGAGGCATGCGATGCGGGAACCCGCCGCGCATTCGTGGCGTTCCCGCATCGCTCCAGTGTGAACCCAGCCTAATAAGCGATCGTTTTTCTGATCGCTGTATTAGTGTCACAGGTGACGCTAGTTAGGCAGGTAGGTATTTAGGTTCGCTGCAGCTTTTTATAGCGCCAGGGACCCCCATATACTACCGCATAAAGCCCCCTAATTGCCCCCTAGTTAACCCTTTCACCAGTGATCACCATATAACTGTTACAGGTGACGCTGGTTGGTTAGTTATTTTTTTATAGTTTCAGGGCACCCGCCATTTATTACCTAGTCTCACTAGTGTACCCCTAAATTTAGGGGTGTCTACTTTCCAAAATGGGGTCATTTGGGGGGGGTTTGTGCCATCTTGGCATTTTATGGCCTTCAAAACTGTAACGCCCTTAGAAAGCCTGAAGGCGGTGCTTGGTTTTCGGGGCCCCGTACGCGGCTAGGCTCCCAAAAAGTCCCACATATGTGGTATCCTCGTACTCAGGAGAAGCAGCAGAATTTATTTTGGGGTGTCATTTCACATATGCCCATGGCATGCATGAGCAATATATCATTTAGTGACAACTTTGTTAAAAAAAAAAAAAAAAAAAAAAAGTTTGTAATTTTCCCGCAACTTGTGGCAAAATATAAAATATTCCATGAACTCAACATGCCTCTCAGCAAATAGCTTGGGGTGTCTACTTTCTAAAATGGGGTCATTTGTGGGGGTTTTGTGCCATCTTGGCATTTTATGGCCTTCAAAACTGTAATAGGTAGTGAGAAGTGAACTCAAAAATTTACGCCCTTAGAAAGCCTGAAGGCGGTGCTTGGTTTTCGGGGCCCCGTACGCGGCTAGGCTCCCAAAAAGTCCCACATATGTGGTATCCCCATACTCAGGAGAAGCAGCAGAATTTATTTTGGGGTGTCATTTCACATACGCCCATAGCATGTGTGAGCAATATATCATTTAGTGACAACTTTGTGTAAAAAAAAAAAAAAAATTTTTTTTTTGTCATTATTCAATCGCTTGAGGCAAAAAAATAAAATATTCAATGGGCTCAACATGCCTCTTATCAATTTCCTTAGGGGGTCTACTTTCCAAAATGGGGTCATTTGGGGGGGTTTTGTACTGCCCTGCCATTTTAGCACCTCAAGAAATGAGATAGGCAGTCGTAAACTAAAAGCTGCGTAAATTCCAGAAAACGTACCTTAGTTTGTAGATGTGACAACTTTTGCGCAAACCAATAAATATACAATTATTGACTTTTTTTTTACCAAAGACATGTGGCTGAATACATTTTGGCCTAAATGTATGACTAAAATTGAGTTTATTGGATTTTTCTAATAACAAAAAGTAGAAAATATCATTTTTTTTCAAAATTTGCGGTCTTTTTACGTTTATATCGCAAAAAATAAAAATCGCAGAGGCAATCAAATACCATCAAAAGAAAGCTCTATTTGTGGGAAGAAAAGGACGCAAATTTTGTTTGGGTACAACATTGCATGACCGCGCAATTACCAGTTAAAGCAGCGCAGTGCCAAAGTGTAAAAAGACCTCTGGTCATTTACCAGCGAAATGGTCCGGTCTGAAAGTGGTTAAAATGATCAGCCAGATCACCAGATGATAAAATAGGGAAAATAACCTAAAAAAATAAAACAAATGCCGCCACCACATCTAATGATTGGTAAGCTCAATAAATATATTACATTTTTGGTTTGGGGTTTAATACCGGTTTAATGATGTGTTAGCGACTACAAAATTGTCAACATTTTTTATCTGTCCTGAGCTCAGCATTGAAGTGTATCTCTAGGTAAAATGTATTTTTTTGTTTTAGAAAGGATGATAAAGTGTAAGCCCCTGTACACACGGTCGGAGATTTCCACAACCAAATCCGTCGGATTTTGTCCATCAGATTTAGTCTGACGGATTGTGTCCGAAACTGTTGCATACACACGGTCAGACTAAGTTGTCGAAAAAATCCGATCTTTCAGAACGTGATGACGTAATTTTGTTACGATGGGACTAGATTCAGGCTAGTAGCCAATAGCTTTGATGTAGGAATTTGATCTGAGCATGCGTGGCACTTGGTCCGATCAAAATTCTCTACACATGATCGGATTACGTCCGACCGGCCCAGTTGGTCGGGAAATATTTCCAACATGTTGCAAAATTGGGTCCGACGGAGATTCGGACGGAATCAGTCCGATGCATACCACACACAGTCGGATTATCTGACGACACGGTCCGATAAGACGCATTCCGACGGATTCTCCGACCGTGTGTACGCGGCATAAGAACCGCTGCCAAGTTTCTAAACCTGTATGTTTCCCTACTGGAGAGATTTTACACTCTGTTTGTCCTGTTGGTCATTGTGTCTGGAACAAAATGCAATGGGAAATCCAAACTTTTACAGGTGTTACTGCAAAAAAGGTGGGGAGCATCTTCCAATGGGTCAATGGGAAATTTCTGACGTATTGAAGAGATTTCCCCTCCATTACAGGCATACATCACTTTTAAGTACACAATTGGGTTTATGTATTAAACCTGGAAAGTGCAAAATCCGGCTCACTTCTGCATAGAAACCAATGAGCTTTCAGGTTTTATTACCAAAGCTTAACCACTTAATAACCGCCCTATAGCCGAATGACGGCTACAGGGCGGTTTCTTAACTCTGGGAGGCCGTCATATGACGTCCTCCCAGAATTCCGCTCTCGCGCGCCCCCTGGGGCGCGCACTCGAGAGCATCCGTGACCGCCGGGTCCATAAGACCCAGCGCATCACGGATCACGGTAAACGGCCGCTCATAACGGCCGTTTACCACGTGATCGCTCCGTCAAATGACGGAGTGATCACTTGTAAACAAACCGGCGTCATGTTATGACGCCGGTTCCTCCCTCCCCCTCTCTGTACCGATTGGAACAGCGGAGGGGGAAGAGATCTGTGTCAGCAGCGATGTGGGCTGCATCTGCAGTGCCCACATCGCTGCTCACCGAAAATTAACCCCTCAATTCCCTGCAAATACTCTGCAATACCCTGCAATACTCTGCAATACTCTGCATTACACTGCAATACTCTGCATTACTCTGCATTACTCTGCATTACTCTACAATACTCTGCAATACTCTGCAATACCCTGCAATACTCTGCAACACTCTTTCAATACCCTGCAACGCTCTGCAACACCCGCCAATACCCTGCAACACCAATACCCTGCAACACTCTGCAATGCTCTGCAACACCCGCCAATACCGTGCAACACTCTGCAATGCTCTGCAACACCCTCCAATATCCTGCAATGCTCTGCAACTCAATACTCTGCAACGCCATACTCTGAGATACCCAGCCATACTCTGATGTACCCAGCCATAGTCGGTGATACCCTGCAATACCCAGCCATAGACACCCCCCCCCCCTCCCGCCACCCTCCGGTGCTTCTACCGACTCGCCAATACGATCAAATCCCGAATCTTTTTTTTTTTTCAGGCTTCCCAGCTTAGAGGTGAGATGTGGGGTCTTATTGACCCCATATCTCACTGTAAAGAGGACCTGTCATGCCATATTCCTATTACAAGGGATGTTTACATTCCTTGTAATAGGAATAAAAGTGATCAAAAAATTTATTTTTGGGGAAAAAAATGTCAAACTAAAATAAATAAAGTAAAATGAACAATAACATTTTTTTTTTTTTTTTAAAGCGCCCCTGTCCCCATGTGCTCACATGCAGAAGCGAACGCATACGTAAGTCCCGCCCACATATGAAAACGGTGTTCAAACCACACATGTGAGGTATCGCTGCGAACATTAGAGCGAGAGCAATAATTCTAGCCCTAGACCTCCTCTGTAACTCAAAGCATATAACCAGTAAAAAAAAGTTTAATCGTCGCCTATGGGGATTTTTAAGTAGCGACGTTTGGCGCCATTCCACGAGCCTGTGCAATTTTGAAGAGTGACATGTTAGGTATCGATTTACTCTGTGTAACTTCATCTTTCACATTATGTAAAAATTGGGCTAACTTTACTGTGTTTTTTTTTTAAGCACAAAACTGTTTTTTTTCCAAAAAAAAGCATTCGAAAAATTGCTGCGCAAATACCGTGCGAGATAAAAAGTTGAAACGGCCACCATTGTATTCTCCAGGGTGTTTGCTAAAAAAACATATATAATGTTTTGGGATTCGATGTAATTTTCTAGCAAATAAATGATGATTTTTACATGTAGGAGAGAAATGTCAGAATTGTCCTGGGTGCTCCAGAACGCCTGATGGCGCTCCATGCATGTTGGGCCTCTGTATGTGGCCACACTGTGTAAAAGTCTCACACATGTGGTATCACCGTACTCGGGAGTAATAGCAGAATGTGTTTTGGGGTGTAATTTGTGGTATGCATATGCTGTGTGAGAAATAAACTGATAATATGACAATTTTGTGAAAAAAATAAAAAAGTAAAGAAAATCTTGATTTTGCAAAGAATTGTGGGAAAAAATGACAACTTCAAAAAACTCATCATGCCTCTTACTAAATACCTTGGAATGACTTATTTCCAAAAAGGGGTCATTTGGGGGGTATTTGTACTTTTCTGGCATGTTAGGGTCTCAAGAACTGAAATAGGCCGTCAGTACTTCAGGTGTGATCAATTTTCAGATATTGGCACCATAGTTTGTGGACTCTATAACTTTCACAAAGACCAAATAATATCCACCAATTTGTACTTATTTTTACCAAAGATATGTAGTGGTATAAATTTTAGCCAAAATTTATGAAGAAAAAATTACTAATCTGCTAAATTTTATAACAGAAATGAAGAAAAATTCATTTTTTTACAGAATTTTCTGTATTTTTTCTTTTATAGCACAAAAAATAAAAAACCCAGCGGTGATTAAATACCACCAAAAGAAAGCTCCATTTGTGTGAAAAAAAGGACAAACATTTCATATAGGTCCAGTGTTGCATGACTGAGTAATTGTCATTCAAAATGTGAGAGCACTGAAAGCTGAAAATTGGTCTGGTTATTAAGGGTGTTTAACCCCCCTGACGGTATTCCCGAGTCTGACTCGGGGTGGATTTTTTATACCAAAAGCGGTATCCCCGAGTCAGACTCGGGACAGCGTCGCTGGATCCAGGAGGAGGTTTACTTACCTTCTCCCTTGGATCCAGCGTTGTCTCCCCGCTGTACGAGCGAGCCGTGTCTCGCTCGATCTATCACGGACCCGATCTCCGTGCCCTGCGAGCGTTGCGACGCACGGGCACGGAGATCGGCGCCAAATTCAAAAAGTGAAACAAACAGTAAACATACAGTATAATGTAATCTTACAGATTACATTGCTGTATGTAAATATTTCACATCCCCGTTGTCCCTAGTGGTCTGCCCAGTGTCCTGCATGCAGTTTTATATAATAAAAACTGTTCTTTATGCCTGGAAACTGGAGATTGCCCATAGCAACCAAACTGTCACTGTACATCAAAAATGATTTTAGACCAGCTAGAAAACAGCGATATAAAATTAGAATCACTCGCAGAATTAAGCGATAGCGATTTGTGGGGAGATCCGTCATCAAATACTGAAAAGTAATGACAGTGACAATTCTGCAACTGAGCAAATTTCAGTGTTTTTGATTTGATTACATTATTGAATAATTTTTATTATTGTTATATTATTATTTGGTACAATTATTTATAATTATTTATTATATTATAATTTATGATTTAATTTTTCAAACTTTATCATACCCGGGATGTCTGCTAGACTCTGGTTTGGACAGATTTAAGAGAGTTATTCCTAAGAATTGCAGGACTACAATATAAAACGCCAAATTTTCATGCAAAATAATGGTACCGCTTTTAGCACCTAAAATCCGAAATAATCGTACCGCCAGGGAGGTTAAGTGCCCAGTGGTCAAGTGGTTAATTGAACAAGCTGGGGTTAGAAGCTCATTGGTTTCTATGCAGAAGTGAGCCTGATTTTGCACTTTCCAGCTTTAGTAAATAAACCCCATTGTGTACTTAAAAGCGGGGTATACCTATACTGTTGTATCTCTGTAACAGAACATAAATACAAAGTGTCCAAATAGGATAATAGGATAGTCATAAAAAAATAAAAAATAAAGGTTTAAACCCTACAATTCAGTGGCCAAAACAAACAAAAAGTTTTGGCTAGAGAGACACACTTTAAAATGTAATATTCAAATCGTTACATAAAGCCAAGCACGACCCATTCCTTTTTGAAGTATTTTGAAGCAACAAATCCACAACAATCACCATGGGAAGCAATAAATATAATAAAGCCGTATCCTGAGCACACACTGTAATCTTTAGAGGTTAAGGCTACACTCCAAACCTTAATCTCAATTCAATATTACAGCGGATATATTTTAAATCAACTCCTTTCTTTGCCAAAGGCCCCGATCTTTCTCTGGATGGCAATTTTCAAAAGCCTGTTTGTTGAAAACAGCCAACAATCTACATTTCATTAGAGTAGCATTTGTGGCGATTTGAGCTATGACACCCTGGATCTATATATTTTTCACAGAAATCAATATCCCTAACTTGTATATATCTGCTCTGGCACTATGAAGCACTGCCTTTACTTTGGGCAATGGCAATGACCACTCATTTATGTCACAGTTCATGCAACAGTTACTATATCTCTTTTTGTCTTATGTTTATCTGTATCTTTACAAAACACTTTGTGCTAAACCTTGGCCTTTCGCTGGGATAGAATAAAACTAGAAATAGCTTTTAGACGTTTAAGTCTCTATTGACATTAAAGGTACATTGCAGTCAATCATGTAAAAGTTGCATTCACACCGACTGCTGGATTAGCCTTTCAAAATAGCCTAAGCTTTCTATTTGCTATGTGTAGTTTTTGAAGCAGGAGATTGCACAGCACCCCATCATACCAGCACCCCATCATACCAAAATGCTACAGCCACACTCAAAGGCACTGTGAAATGACTCCTTGGTATGGTTTTATATAAAACTCACATTAAAATATTTTTCAGTCTAATGTCTAATAAAGTGTCCATGCATTATCCACTCACAAGGCATATGAGGTTGTTCTGATTGAAGTGCCTGTAACTTTGAGGCCAACAGAGGCTGCATAGCCAGGATGGTCAGCACTGTTTTTGTATGGGGGCAACATTTGAGTGTGTACGTAGACCCTCTAATATTGCCAGGTAGGGATGAGCCAAACACCCCAACCCCCACCCCCCCCCCCCCCCCCCCGGTTCGGTTCTCACCAGAACCTTCAAAAGGACCGAAAATTGGTACGAACCTTTGAACCCTATTAAAGTCTATAGGACTCGAACGTTCAAAATCAAAAGTGCTAATTTTAAAGGCCAATATGCATTCGAGTCGAACACCGAGCTCATCCCTATTGCCAGGAAACCCAAAGGTGTAAATTGAAAGTTGAACATTTAGATAAGCTGGATTTGATCAATCAAATATCTTGTCAAATCTGTTTAATGTCACATATTATTATTATTATTATTATTATTATTATTATTATTCAAGATATATCTTACATACTTAGCTTCTTACATGGTTTGAGGTCTCCAGGAATATGCTGTCCTTTCCAGGTCCTAGATTTGTCCCTGCTTTCTCCACATTATAAAACAAATAATGAGCAGAAAAGCTCCATGCACACTGGGCTTAAAAAAAAAAACATCTGTTATCTTAGGAGTAAAAAACACTCATATACAGCATTTTTTGTACAAAGTTTAGGTGAGTTTAGGAGAGTTTTATGTTTTTTTTCTGCCAGTAAGCTCCAATCAGAAACGTAAACCAGGGTAAAGGGGTTTTCTTTTTTTCCTCTAAACGTTGAGCTCAAAATATGCCTCTAAGGCTGCTTTCACACTGGGGCAGGAGCAGCGTCGGCGGTAAAGCGCCACTATTTTTAGCGGCGCTTTACCGTCGTTTTAGCGGCGGTCTGCGGGCGCTAGCGGGGTGGTTTTAACCCCCGCTAGCGGCCGAAAAAGGGTTAAACCCGCCCGCAAAACGCCGCTGCAGCGGCGCTTTGCCGGCGGTATTGCCGCGGTGTCCCATTGATTTCAATGGGTAGGAGCGGTATAGGAGCGGTGAATACACCGCTCCTTCACCGCTCCAAAGATGCGGCTAGCAGGACTTTTTTCACCGTCCTGCCAGCGCATCGCTCCAGTGTGAAAGCCCTCCGGCTTTCACACTGGAGTTAAAGGGGCCGGTTTTTTTCAGGCGCTACACAGGCGCTATTTTTAGCGCTGTAACGCCTGAATACCGCCCCAGTGTGAAAGCAGCCAAAACGTCCTATCGTGCATGGACACATAGGATAACATTGAGCTGCTTCTACAGGTAGAACACAAAAACTCCTGTAGAAGCAATGTTTTTTAAGCCAGTGTGCATGAAGTCAAAGGGGGTTATTTAGTAAAGGCAAATCCACTTTACACTGCAAGTGCACTTGGAAGTGAAGTCGCTGTAGATCCGAGGGGGACATGCAAGAAAAATAAAAAACAGCATTTTTGCACATGATTGGATGAAAAAATCAGCAGAGCTTCCCTTCATATCAGATCTACCCCTTAGATTTAGAGCGGATGTACATCTAAGTGCACTTGCAGAGCAAAGTGGATTTACCTTTCATAAATAACCCCAAAGAGTTGATCCTCTCATAATGGCAGATATGCAGCCTAAAAATGAAGTGCTGGGTTTTCACCACAGAGGTCCCTAAGAAACATATCAAACCATTAAGACAAAAGCATTACTAGAGTTCCCAGGGCCCCGGTTCAAGAAAGCATGAAGGGCCCCTCTGACTGCTGGGGGCCCTTTCCATTGTTCCCAGGGGGCCCTTCCCTCTGAGCATGGGACCTTTCCCTCCAAGCCCAGGACCCTTCTCACTGATTTTCAGTAAGTACCTCTCATTAGTGACCACCTATGTCATGGTGGAGACCTCATGTTCTCCCATATAGAGGAGTATAGCTCCCATGGTTCAGAAAAGCAGGATCTCCTAGTCTATGGATAGTGTAGGACCCACTAATTATGGGGTACTTTGTCGCAGTAAGTGGGATTAAAGGGATTGTAAAGTTAATTTTTTTTCTTTAAAATAACAAACATGTCATACTTACCTCCACTGTGCAGCTCGTTTTGCACAGAGTGGCCCCGAACCTGCTCTTCTGGCGTCCCTCGGCGGCTGTCTCTGCTTCTCCCCGCAGGTACTTCTCACGTTCATGCGAGCTCCCTCACATGGTGAGAAGCATCTGCGAGCACGCTCCCGTGATACAGCCGGCGGCTATAGCTGCTCGCTGTATCACACGGCCCCGCCCCCCGGCGCTCCGCGTCAGTGGATGTGATTGACAGCAGCGCGAGCCAATGGCTGCGCTGCTTTCCATGCATCCACTCCAGCCAATCAGCGGGCAGGCTGAGTGGCGAAGAAGGACGGCGGGGGCGAGCGCGGGATTTTCGAGGGGTGAGGTAAGTAAAACGTGGGGGCTCAGGGCGCAGGCAGTGTCAGATGTTTTTTCACCTTAATGCATAGAATGCATTAAGGTGAAAAAACATTTACCTTTACAACCCCTTTAAGTATCGTATAACAATATGGTGTGACCAAATCCCCATATTTTTTGATAATGTTTTTTGAAAGTGTCTAGGTGTTTCTAAAAAGCCTCACTGGAGGTAAATGTTAGTTTTGCATGTGTGTGCTGTAATATATTTGTTCTGTTCTCACTGAGTTTGGGGCCCTTTACTATAGTTGTGGGGCCCTATAGTTTTCTGCAACTTTAGTGTGATTTGAGTGCCATAGACTGCAGTGTTAAATCACAAAAGTGGCAAGCAAGTCGTAAAAAGGCACAAGGAAGTCACAAGCAAGTCATAAGCAAGTTACAAAGAAATGGTAAAAAAATCACATAAATTTGGGGTTGCAGCAGTGTGAACTGAGCTGTGTTCTGCAGCGGGCCCCATTCCAGCCATCTTGGGACCCCCCCCCCCCCCCCCCATGGTGGCAGAACACAAGTGCAACTTTTTTTTGCAGAAGCACTGTATTAAGGCCTTATTCTTTTAAGTCAGTGTAGGTAGTTGGTGGTCCTAAATGTTGCAGAACTATGCTAACTTACTGATCTGAGTGCATTTCTCTGCATCATTTTACTGTGAGCCCAGGCCAATACAGTGATGCACTCCAAGGAGGCATGTCCATGAAAACTTGGGTTCACTGGTGGTGTAATGTAGCAGAATACATGTTGCCCTAAATTTATAAAAAATAAATAAAATATGTGCAACATTTCATAACAGAACATTTTCTGTCTCTTTTGTTTATATAGTAAAATAATAATAATAATAAAAAACAGTAGTGATAAAGTACCACCAAAAGAAAGCTTGATTTGTCTAAAACAATTATAAACATGTCATGTGGCTACAGTGCTATATGCCTTAGTAATTGCCATTCAAACAAAGTGTGACAGTGTTATAGAACTGAAGGCTAAAAATTGGCTTAGACTGGAAGGGGGTGAAAGTATCAGGACTTGAGGTGGTTAAAGGATTTTGGCCACTTTGGATATTTTTATCTGGCTGGATAGCATTTTTTCCACATTTTTTTGCATTGGCACATGCTCCTCAGGGTAGTGCCCACCCCATGCTATTTTTAACAACCTGCTGCCTATCAGCCCAGAAAATTGTTCAAATCCCATTGAATTCAATGGGGTTCAGTTTCAGTATCTGAATTTCTTTGAAGTTTACAGAATCCTGCTCAAAGTGTTTTGGCTCATCCCTAGTGCTTACAGTCATTTTCAGGAAATCAGGTGGTGCTAATCCAATTTCTGTAGAGAGGCATTGACACCTAGCAGTATTTGACGCTTAAAGTAATATTAAGCGTCTTTTTTTTTTTCTATTCTAAAATAACAAACATGTCATACTGCTCTGTGCAATGGTTTTGCACACAGCAGACCAAATCATTTTCTTTTTGGGTCCGTCACCAGAGCTCCCACGAGCAGTGCCCTCCAGAGAAAGCTGCTTGCCTTGGGGGCACTGCTCCATGCTAGGCTCCTGAACTGCTGTTCTATGTGTCCATAAGACACATTGAGCTGTGGCTCGACTCTGCCACCACTCTCTCCTCATTGGCTCATTGGCTGTGATTGATATCTGGATCGGAGGGGGCTCAGGTAAGGATTGTGGTGGGGGGGGGGGGGGGGGCACTGCACACAGAAGGTTTTTTACCTGCATGCATACTGTAGAATGCATGAGGGTAAAAAACCTTCAGCCTTTAGGATCACGTTAATGCATTGTAGGAAGTCATATTTTAATTTTTAAAGCCAGAATTAAAATATTCTCAAAAGGCAATCGAAATAAAAATCTATTATAGGCAACTTTAGAAAAGTAGAACTTTTACAAATGGGCAGAATTTTTTTTTGCAAGCCTATTTTGGAGATTAGAGGAAATGGAATATAGAAATTACGGGAAAACTGCATATCTCTATTTTGGGTCAGTTTATAAAATGTTAAATTCAGTTAACAGGGACACTTTAAATGTTGGCAAGGCAATACAAAATACAAAACTAAACAAAAGCAAAATGAACCTAAAATCTAATTTCACAGTTGTAACATTTTGAATTCTTTTTTGTTTTCCTCCACAGAAATCACTCAGGAAAACTTCCAGCTGTTTGCCTTTTTTTTTTGTTTGTAAGAATACATGTTTGTTTTCATTTCTTTTATTGTTAGCTTACATGATTTACTACTGACTATACACTCTCAGCTGTAAACTTTATTTTTCATGAACTGCTCTTAAAATGTTAGAAAATAAACACCATGAGACAAGCCATATGAGAAAAAAAATCTGTGTGGAACTGCACCAAACATCGGATAAAACAGTATGAACATATCAAATAGTGCCATGCAACTTAACTGGACAAAGGCATTCAAACCAAAACATAAATGGTTAAAAATGCCAAAATAATGTACAATGTAATCTGTAGGGAGAAGATCAAGGGATTTTTTTAACTGCTCATAAAGACATTCAGAAAGAATGTTAAAACATTTTAGTTTATTATATCTATGTTTAAAATTAGTACAACAGAAACATAAAAAAAAAACATGGTCTCTCTTATGATTATTTCATATTGATGAAAAACTGTAGTATTCCCAACATGTTTCGCCTATATAGCCTTTTTCAGCAGAACTACCGCTAGCATGGTAGAGACCATTCACATTAAATCTTGATTACATACAAAGATCATATATACTTATGCAAGACTTCAGAATCACCAATAAATGCTAACCAGTGGCTACTTCCAGGTGCTGTGATGACATCACTAGGCTCCTTCCGAACACATTTCATCACTTCCTCTGTAACTTTCTCGGGGAAAGTCACTGGTGAGCATGTATTTGGTGATGCTGAGAGCTTAGCCTTAAAGGGAGCATGCACCTTATTGCTACTTAAGAGGTTTTAAGTGTTGCACTGCTGAATTTTAATGCACTCGCTTTGTGAGTGCATTTCATTTAGGTTTTAATCAATTAGCTATTGGTTTTAAAAGGTAAAAGACTATGTTTAGTTTTCATTCCCTTTGGAGACGTTGTTGGATTATCATGCTTTGCTCAGTCCTCATCACTGCAAGTATAAGGATATGAGTGAAGATTTCTGAAGGAGCCGAATAAGACCCCTGAAAGGGGAAAGCCCATGGTGACCTATGCAGATTGTGAATGGTGGTGGAACTCACAAAGTAGTATTCAGGATAAGGGGTGTGGGAAGACACAATACAAAATTTAGAGGCTGCTTTGCAACATTTTTTTTCACACATTATGATTGTAACATGATACTGTAATGGTGGTGGACCTCATTTATTGATTCACTGAAAACGTATTTGCATATGATACAGCAGCATATTGAATGATTTTAATTTATGGACTTTTTGCAAATGTTATTTTCATATGTATTTGCATATTGATATGTTCGTATGATTTGATGTGGGAAACATAGCACAGGATGAGTAACAACATTAATACATTGAGTGAATTGGCATTGTATTGTCTATTTAATTAGTAGTATAGCATGTATTGTATTCTGTTGCGCAGAGATTATTTCTCATAAGTATCACATAAAATAGGCTTTTTCCTACAGCCACTCAAAACAACAAACTTACCAGATACCATGGACCACTGCTCAAATAAATTCATGGGTACATGGGTCCTCCACACTGTTATCTAATTTGTCCTCTCTCTTGCAGCTTACTTTAAGGTCCACTGGAACAGAAAGCAAATAAACTCCCCCAAGGGAACACAGACAGTAAAAGAAATCTGGCAGGGGTTTTAAACATTGTACCCAATATATATATATATATATATATATATATATATATATATATATATATATATATATATATATTTTTTTTTTTTACTTTGGATTTAAGAGGCTTTGTGTATTGAGGTAGATTGTTATTCAATTCCAATGGCACCTCTAAAAAGCACACGTGAACCAAACAAACTCTCCTGACCTTCAACACACTATAACAAATGTAATAAATGTAATAAAGGAGACATGCATTGTCTTGTGGCACGCTAGCAAAAAATAAAGCAGGTAGGCCTTTTGGCCTATGGACATGTGCTAAAGGCTCACTAGAACTCACTAGAACTGAATGAGAACATCCAATGCAGCACACAGTGTGAAGGGTCCATTTGGGATATGTTATACTTGGAGGATAGGAGTGCTTCTATTTATATTCACATTCATCTTGGGAAACCAAAGACAACAGTCTGCAAAAATAAAAAATGAAAATAAAAAGGGGCGTGGGGCACTGGATTATTTGTTAGATATTCACAATTGAGTGTCTCACAATGTGACAGGAGAGATTTCCCTTAAGGAGCTATCCAAAGAGTAGAGCTTTTTTTCAGCCAGAATGTGGTGAAACTCTGTGCTGCCACTGCAGCTCTCTCCTCTCCAGCTTGTCACCTAACTGTATCTGGTAGAGGATGTTTTCTCTCTCACTTTCTCTGCCAGCTTCTGCATGCTGGCATCAGACACATGCCCTACATTTGCCGGTTCCTGACATCAAAACCGCCTGCATATTTTTTTAATGTGAGGATTCAGGAGGTGGTTTCTTTCACCGCCTGATGCCTGCCAGAACAACTCTGTGGTATAGTTCTAATATGCGGAGCTGCATCAGAATTCACTGTGCTGCCCGGGCATACCTAATAGAGCAAACACACCTATTTACAGAAGTTATAATAAAAAAGCTTTAATATTCATTGTGGAAAAAACCCACAATATGGTGTGCAAAAGGTAACAAAATCTGTGAAATTATATATATTCCAT
Organism: Lithobates pipiens; assembly: GCF_037356315.1. Classification (NCBI taxonomy): domain Eukaryota; kingdom Metazoa; phylum Chordata; class Amphibia; order Anura; family Ranidae; genus Lithobates; species Lithobates pipiens. The sequence continues at coordinate 424,263,165 of NW_027507903.1, read as the reverse complement.
ATATTTATAAACAATCAACTACCTTGAGGTAGAGAGAAGACATTACTCGATTACACAAAGCAGTGTGGTGGAGTTGAGTGAGGGAAGGAAGGATTGACCATTTTCCTATCTAGCAGAACCAGAAGCTGGAGTTATTTGAATATTTTGCACTGAACGCACAGATCTCTTGTTTTTCTTTATACATAATAGCTGCATTTCTGAAGAGGTGAGAGAGTTGTATGGGGGAACAGCTATGTAAGGTGAGAGAGCTAGGGGTTGTGAAGGGGTGAGAGAGTTGTGTCGAGAGAATGAGGGGTGGGGGGTGTATAGAGAGGCAGCTGTGTGAAGGTTGAGGGCTTGATGAAGAGGGTCAGGAGGAGGAGGGATTGTGCAGCATGGAGAGTTGGTAAGGGGGAGGGATTTGTGCAGAGAGGAGAACTATTGCGATAATCTGTGGATGGGGATGCAGGGGTGAGATGTTGCCAGGGGGTACAAAGGTGATTTGTGGATCTGGGTGCAAATATGAAACAGGGACAAGGATACAGAGTGGAGCTGTAGACAGGGGAAGAACAGGTAAGGTGAACTGTGCACAAGGACACAGAGCTAAACTGTTGATGGGGAGTGCAGAGTTGAGCTGCGGATGTGAGATGCAGAATTAAGCTGTGGATGGGGGCACAGAGTTGAGCTGTGGATGGGGGTTACGAAGTTGAGCTGTGGATAGGAGAAAAGAGTTAAGCTTTGGATGGGGGGTACAAAGGGTAGCTGTGGATAGGGGCACAGAGTTGAGCTGTAGATGGGGGTCAGAGTTGAGCTGTGGATGGGTGGCACATTAATAGTTATTTTGGAGGGCATGTACTTGAGGGAAGGGGGATTTTTGCTTAGAGAGAACATGGGAAAATTGCTTGGGGGCAACACAGCATGCTGAGTTCAGTGAACAAGAGTATGCAATGTATGGCATGACATGTAGGGTGCAGCAGTGAGAAGTTTGTAATATGCCTTATGCATTATATACTCAAAACTGCTATACACTCTATGCTCTGCTATACTTTACATACCTCTTACCTACTGTATTTATCACCCCTGGGTAGTACTCCTAAATACTGCACTCTGTACAGTGGGTTTTATGTTACATATTCTTCAGCCCTGCACTCTCTATGCTGGACTGCATACTACATACTTTTTACCAGTGCACTCTAGTGATGGACGAACTTCCGACGGGACGTTTCGCGAACGCGAAACGCGAACGGACACAAACGTTCGCGAAAACGACCGTTCGCCGCGGGCTCCATTGACTTCAATGGGAGGCGAATTTCGCAAACCTTTAGGTCGAATTTGCGGCCACGGGGTAATTATTAGGGGGTAGCACGTAGTCCCACCACCTGGACAATAGCATAATACATGTATGAGGTGAATTTGGGATCGATAACTACAAGCATTTTTTTTTTATTTGGGAAATTGTTCTGACAATTCAGGACTATGGAGCTAATGAAGGCAATGGAGGAGAGGGAAGGTCAGGGACCAGGGTAGGCAAACAAGAGGGTGCAGGAGATACAGAGCACTGACAGCAGCACCGTAATACAGAGCACTGACATCAGCACCGTGACATACAGCGCTGACAGCAGCTCCGTGACATACAGCGCTGACAGCAGCTCCGTGACATACAGCGCTGACAGCAGCTCCGTGACATACAGCGCTGACAGCAGCTCCGTGACATACAGCGCTGACAGCAGCTCCGTGACATACAGCGCTGACAGCAGCACCGTGACATACAGCGCTGACAGCAGCTCCGTGACATACAGCGCTGACAGCAGCTCCGTGACATACAGCGCTGACAGCAGCTCCGTGACATACAGCACTGACAGCAGCTCCGTGACATACAGCGCTGACAGCAGCTCCGTGACATACAGCGCTGACAGCAGCACCGTGACATACAGCGCTGACAGCAGCTCCGTGACATACAGCGCTGACAGCAGCTCCGTGACATACAGCGCTGACAGCAGCTCCGTGACATACAGCGCTGACAGCAGCTCCGTGACATACAGCGCTGACAGCAGCTCCGTGACATACAGCGCTGACAGCAGCTCCGTGACATACAGCGCTGACAGCAGCTCCGTGACATACAGCGCTGACAGCAGCTCCGTGACATACAGCGCTGACAGCAGCTCCGTGACATACAGCGCTGACAGCAGCTCCGTGACATACAGCGCTGACAGCAGCACCGTAAGCAGCCCCAGGAGGAAGTCAGCACAGCACAGGGATGGTGTGATCCCCTCATAATAAGAACCCCCAGGAGGAAGTCAGCACAGCACAGGGATGGTGGGAGCCCCTCATAATAAGAACACCCAGGAGGAAGTCAGCACAGCACAGGGATGGTGGGAACCCCTCATAATAAGCAGCCCCAGTAGAAATATGACACCGCTCAACCTCTTCAAAGAGGAGGGTAGGGGCATATAGTACGGTGTGCTTTTTTGGGTCAGGGAAGTGAGCCAAATGAATTAAGAAGGTCTGTGTGCTTGATTCCAAAAATTGTTTATAGACATATACATGGTCTACTGATCACATGTGTTGAATTCCTCCGAGATCCATGCCTCATTCATTTTTAGAAATGTGAGGTAGTTAACACTGTGGTGAGCTAGGCGAGTACGCTTATCGGTCACAATCCCCCCTGCTGCGCTGAACGTCCTTTCGGACAGGACACTGGATGAGGGGCAAGCCAACAGTTCGATTGCAAATTGGGCAAGCTCTGGCCAGAGGTCAAGCCTGCCCACCCAGTAGTCTAGGGGTTCATCACTCCTCAGAGCGTCCACATCGGCCGTTAACCCAATGTAGTCGGACACCTGACGGTCTAGGCGTTCCCTGATGCTGGATCCGGATGACACCTGTCGATGGGTCGGCTGAAAGAATGACCTCATATCCGAAGTCACCAACACATCTTCAAACCGGCCTCTTCTTGCAGGCGCTGTTGGATTGGTACCCGCAAATCCTTCTCTGGGAGTGGGAATTGCTCCTCTGCCAGCGCACGCAAAAGCAGAATGCAGCATTTCTCGAAGCAAGGCCTGGAAGTGCTGCATTCTGACAGCCCTCTGCGACGGCGGTAACATTTCCGCCATTTTGTGTTTGTACCGGGGGTCTAAGTACGTTGCCACCCAGTACTGGTCCTTGACCCTCATGCTTTTTATACGGGGGTCCCTATTAAAACACTGGAGCATGAAGGCCCCCATTTGCACTAAAGTGGAAGCGGTGTGGTGGCCTGGCTCCTGCTCATCATCCAGGATAATGTCGTCCTCTTCATTCTCCTCTCCCCATCCTCGCACAACAGGGATCCCAGAAAGGTTTAAAGCATGCTCTTCTTGCTCCTGCTCATCCGCCCCGGCACCATCCTCCTCTGACTCCTCATCAGACTCCTGTTGTTGACTTGTCTCAGATAGAGTAGCCCCCCCTGGGAATTCATCCAGCATTGCGACTTCCTCATCTTCCCGCTCCTGCTCCTCCACAGCCTGATCAATGACACGACGCAATGCACGCTCCAGAAAGAAGGCATAAGGTACCATGTCACTGATGGCGCCATGGCTGCGACTGACCAGTTTGGTGATCTCCTCAAATGGCCGCAGAAGTCTGCATGTGTCGCGCATGAGCAGCCACTGGCGCGGTGAAAAAAAACCCAGCTCCCCAGAACCGTTTCTTTCGCAGAGTTCATACAGGTAGACGTTAACTGCACGTTTCTGCTGGAGCAGCCTATCAAGCATATAGAAGGTTGAGTTCCATCGCGTCGGGCAATCGCAAATAAGACGTCTGACCGGCAGATGGTGTCGCCGCTGAATGTCAGCAAGGCGAGCCATGGCCGTGTAAGATCTTCTGAAATGGGCCGAGATTTTCCTTGCCTGCCGCAAGATGTCCTGGACCCCAGGGTATTTGACAAGGAATCGCTGCACGACCAAGTTTAAGACGTGTGCCATGCACGGCACGTGCGTGATTTTGCCCTGTTTCAATGCGCTAAGCAGATTGGCACCGTTGTCACACACCACTTTACCAACTGTCAAATTGAGCGGTGTTAGCCACTCATCTGCCTGTGAACGCAAAGCTGAAAGGAGTGCCGGGCCAGTGTGGCTCTTTGCTTCCAGGCACAACAGACGCAGCACGGCATGGCAACGTCTCACCTGGCATGTGGAATAGGTTCTGGGGAGCTTGGGCGGTGCAGTGGAAGAGACGCTAGCAGCGGAAAAGGAGGAGGCAGCTGAGGAGGAGAGGGAGGAGGATGGAGTAGGAGGAGGAGAAGAAGAGTCAGGCCTGCATGCAATCCGTGGCGGTAAAACCAAATCTACACGGGTGCCACGGGTTACATGCTTGACGGCCGTCAGAAGGTTCACCCAGTGGGCAGTAAAACTGATATACCTTCCCTGCCCGTGTTTGCTAGACCACGTGTCTGTGGTCAGATGTATCTTGGCACCGACACTGTGTGCCAGAGATACATTCACTTGCCGCTGAACATGGCCATATAGCTCTGGGATGCCCTTCTCTGAGAAATACTTCCTTCCTGGGACCTTCCATTGTGGTGTTCCAATGGCCACAAATTTGCGAAAGGCCTCCGAGTCCACCAGTTTATATGGCAGTAGTTGGCGGGCTATGAGTTCTGACAAGCCAGCCGCCAACCGTTGGGCAAGAGGGTTATCCGGCGTCATCATTTTTTTACGCTCAAACATTAGGCCCACGGAAGCCTGCCTTTTTGCAGAAAAATGTGAGCTTGGCGTGATGGAAGGTGGAGTGGAGGACAATTGTGAGGAGAGAGGAGAAGGAGAAGTAGAAGACGAGGCTGGACGGTGAGAGCCTGCAGTGTGGCTTTGTGTGTTCCGTTGCTCCCACTGGGCTCGGTGATGGCTGCTCATGTGCCTTCTTAAGGCGGTCGTCCCTAGGTGAGTATTGGGCTTACCGCGACTAACGCGTTGACTGCAAAGATTGCAGATGGCAACGCTATTGTCAGCAGCGGACACGTTAAAAAAAGCCCACACTGCGGAGCCATGTGCCGGTGTCCTGGGAGCGCCAGATGTGACCGTACATGGTCGATGACTCGCTCCTGATACATTTGCAGTCTGCTTTGTCCCTGCTGTGCAATGTAAGTCATTGCTGCTTCTCCTCCCTATCTGCTGGTCCATATCTCCCTCTGAACTCCCCTCCTCTTCCTCTCTTGTGGGCACCCACGTGACATCACTAGACACGTCATCATCAACGTCACCTTCCCCACCGCTATAAGTAGAGTAGGCAGCAACACCGGGGACCAACCTCCTCCTTGGGCTGATCTGGGTACTGGCGTCAGACTGCTGAGTAGCGCTTGTTGCTACCTCCTCTTCCTGATCCAATACCAAGAGTGGCTGCGCATCAGAAATGTCCTCTTGATATGGATCGGAAAATAATTCCAGTGACTCAAGCGGAAGGTATGTGGTGGTGGTGGTGGTGGTCGTGTTGTTGGTGGTAGTGTCTTTGGGGGTGCACATAGCAGAGAGTGAAGAAGAGGGTGCAGATCGAGAGGATGAGGAGGGTGCAGAAGAGTAAGGCTGAGCGAGCCACTCAACCAAGTCTGGTGCATCCTTTAAAGTAATTGAACGCACCTTCTGCAACTTCCCACTTTGGCTCAAGCCTGTTGCTCCTGCCCTACCCCTACCACCCCTGCGGAAGGGCCTGCCTCTTCCTCTGCATGTCATTTTTTAAATGACCCTGTGACAAAACTCTTAGTCCCTATACCGCTGAAGGACTGCTGCAGTATAGGTGAGCGGTCAGCAGTGGTGCACGTCAACCCTATCTATTGTGGACCTATAGCGGTCCTTACAGAACAGCAGACTGTACCGCACTCAAGCCTATGTACCGTAGCACCCTATACCAAGTTACCAGTCCTTATAAGAACTTTTGTGGACCAAGCAGGTTGTGTATTAGTGTTTAGCAGACTGTACGTCAGTCCCTATACCGCTGAAGGACTGCTGCAGTATAGGGCAGCGGTCAGCAGTGGTGCACGTCAACCCTATCTATTGTGGACCGATAGCGGTCCTTACAGAACAGCAGACTGTACCGCACTCAAGCCTATGTACCGTAGCACCCTATACCAAGTTACCAGTCCTTATAAGAACTTTTGTGGACCAAGCAGGTTGTGTGTTAGTGTTTAGCAGACTGTGCGTCAGTCCCTATACCGCTGAAGGACTGCTGCAGTATAGGGCAGCGGTCAGCAGTAGTGCACGGCAACCCTATGTATTGTGGACCGATAGCGGTCCTTACAGAACAGCAGACTGTAACGCACTCAGGCCTATGTACCGTAGCACCCTATACCAAGTTACCAGTCCTTATAAGAACTTTTGTGGACCAAGCAGGTTGTGTGTTAGTGATTAGCAGACTGTACGTCAGTCCCTATACCAATGAAGGACTGCTGCAGTATAGGGCAGCGGTCAGCAGTAGTGCACGGCAACCCTATGTATTGTGGACCGATAGCGGTCCTTACAGAACAGCAGACTGTAACGCACTCAGGCCTATGTACCGTAGCACCCTATACCAAGTTACCAGTCCTTATAAAAACTTTTGTGGACCAAGCAGGTTGTGTGTTAGTGTTTAGCAGACTGTGCGTCAGTCCCTATACCGCTGAAGGACTGCTGCAGTATAGGGCAGCGGTCAGCAGTGGTGCACGTCAACCCTATCTATTGTGGACCGATAGCGGTCCTTACAGAACAGCAGACTGTACCGCACTCAAGCCTATGTACCGTAGCACCCTATACCAAGTTACCAGTCCTTATAAGAACTTTTGTGGACCAAGCAGGTTGTGTATTAGTGTTTAGCAGACTGTACGTCAGTCCCTATACCGCTGAAGGACTGCTGCAGTATAGGGCAGCGGTCAGCAGTGGTGCACGTCAACCCTATCTATTGTGGACCGATAGCGGTCCTTACAGAACAGCAGACTGTACCGCACTCAAGCCTATGTACCGTAGCACCCTATACCAAGTTACCAGTCCTTATAAGAACTTTTGTGGAACAAGCAGGTTGTGTGTTAGTGATTAGCAGACTGTACGTCAGTCCCTATACCAATGAAGGACTGCTGCAGTATAGGGCAGCGGTCAGCAGTAGTGCACGGCAACCCTATGTATTGTGGACCGATAGCGGTCCTTACAGAACAGCAGACTGTACTGCACTCAGGCCTATGTACCGTAGCACCCTATACCAAGTTACCAGTCCTTATAAAAACTTTTGTGGACCAAGCAGGTTGTGTGTTAGTGTTTAGCAGACTGTGCGTCAGTCCCTATACCGCTGAAGGACTGCTGCAGTATAGGGCAGCGGTCAGCAGTAGTGCACGGCAACCCTATGTATTGTGGACCGATAGCGGTCCTTACAGAACAGCAGACTGTAACGCACTCAGGCCTATGTACCGTAGCACCCTATACCAAGTTACCAGTCCTTATAAGAACTTTTGTGGACCAAGCAGGTTGTGTGTTAGTGATTAGCAGACTGTACGTCAGTCCCTATACCAATGAAGGACTGCTGCAGTATAGGGCAGCGGTCAGCAGTAGTGCACGGCAACCCTATGTATTGTGGACCGATAGCGGTCCTTACAGAACAGCAGACTGTAACGCACTCAGGCCTATGTACCGTAGCACCCTATACCAAGTTACCAGTCCTTATAAAAACTTTTGTGGACCAAGCAGGTTGTGTGTTAGTGTTTAGCAGACTGTGCGTCAGTCCCTATACCGCTGAAGGACTGCTGCAGTATAGGGCAGCGGTCAGCAGTGGTGCACGTCAACCCTATCTATTGTGGACCGATAGCGGTCCTTACAGAACAGCAGACTGTACCGCACTCAAGCCTATGTACCGTAGCACCCTATACCAAGTTACCAGTCCTTATAAGAACTTTTGTGGACCAAGCAGGTTGTGTATTAGTGTTTAGCAGACTGTACGTCAGTCCCTATACCGCTGAAGGACTGCTGCAGTATAGGGCAGCGGTCAGCAGTGGTGCACGTCAACCCTATCTATTGTGGACCGATAGCGGTCCTTACAGAACAGCAGACTGTACCGCACTCAAGCCTATGTACCGTAGCACCCTATACCAAGTTACCAGTCCTTATAAGAACTTTTGTGGAACAAGCAGGTTGTGTGTTAGTGATTAGCAGACTGTACGTCAGTCCCTATACCAATGAAGGACTGCTGCAGTATAGGGCAGCGGTCAGCAGTAGTGCACGGCAACCCTATGTATTGTGGACCGATAGCGGTCCTTACAGAACAGCAGACTGTAACGCACTCAGGCCTATGTACCGTAGCACCCTATACCAAGTTACCAGTCCTTATAAGAACTTTTGTGGAACAAGCAGGTTGTGTGTTAGTGATTAGCAGACTGTACGTCAGTCCCTATACCAATGAAGGACTGCTGCAGTATAGGGCAGCGGTCAGCAGTAGTGCACGGCAACCCTATGTATTGTGGACCGATAGCGGTCCTTACAGAACAGCAGACTGTAACGCACTCAGGCCTATGTACCGTAGCACCCTATACCAAGTTACCAGTCCTTATAAGAACTTTTGTGGACCAAGCAGGTTGTGTGTTAGTGATTAGCAGACTGTACGTCAGTCCCTATACCAATGAAGGACTGCTGCAGTATAGGGCAGCGGTCAGCAGTAGTGCACGGCAACCCTATGTATTGTGGACCGATAGCGGTCCTTACAGAACAGCAGACTGTACTGCACTCAGGCCTATGTACCGTAGCACCCTATACCAAGTTACCAGTCCTTATAAGAACTTTTGTGGACCAAGCAGGTTGTGTGTTAGTGTTTAGCAGACTGTGCGTCAGTCCCTATACCGCTGAAGGACTGCTGCAGTATAGGGCAGCGGTCAGCAGTAGTGCACGGCAACCCTATGTATTGTGGACCGATAGCGGTCCTTACAGAACAGCAGACTGTAACGCACTCAGGCCTATGTACCGTAGCACCCTATACCAAGTTACCAGTCCTTATAAGAACTTTTGTGGACCAAGCAGGTTGTGTGTTAGTGATTAGCAGACTGTACGTCAGTCCCTATACCAATGAAGGACTGCTGCAGTATAGGGCAGCGGTCAGCAGTAGTGCACGGCAACCCTATGTATTGTGGACCGATAGCGGTCCTTACAGAACAGCAGACTGTAACGCACTCAGGCCTATGTACCGTAGCACCCTATACCAAGTTACCAGTCCTTATAAAAACTTTTGTGGACCAAGCAGGTTGTGTGTTAGTGTTTAGCAGACTGTGCGTCAGTCCCTATACCGCTGAAGGACTGCTGCAGTATAGGGCAGCGGTCAGCAGTAGTGCACGGCAACCCTATGTATTGTGGACCGATAGCGGTCCTTACAGAACAGCAGACTGTAACGCACTCAGGCCTATGTACCGTAGCACCCTATACCAAGTTACCAGTCCTTATAAGAACTTTTGTGGACCAAGCAGGTTGTGTGTTAGTGATTAGCAGACTGTACGTCAGTCCCTATACCAATGAAGGACTGCTGCAGTATAGGGCAGCGGTCAGCAGTAGTGCACGGCAACCCTATGTATTGTGGACCGATAGCGGTCCTTACAGAACAGCAGACTGTAACGCACTCAGGCCTATGTACCGTAGCACCCTATACCAAGTTACCAGTCCTTATAAGAACTTTTGTGGAACAAGCAGGTTGTGTGTTAGTGATTAGCAGACTGTACGTCAGTCCCTATACCAATGAAGGACTGCTGCAGTATAGGGCAGCGGTCAGCAGTAGTGCACGGCAACCCTATGTATTGTGGACCGATAGCGGTCCTTACAGAACAGCAGACTGTAACGCACTCAGGCCTATGTACCGTAGCACCCTATACCAAGTTACCAGTCCTTATAAGAACTTTTGTGGACCAAGCAGGTTGTGTGTTAGTGATTAGCAGACTGTACGTCAGTCCCTATACCAATGAAGGACTGCTGCAGTATAGGGCAGCGGTCAGCAGTAGTGCACGGCAACCCTATGTATTGTGGACCGATAGCGGTCCTTACAGAACAGCAGACTGTACTGCACTCAGGCCTATGTACCGTAGCACCCTATACCAAGTTACCAGTCCTTATAAAAACTTTTGTGGACCAAGCAGGTTGTGTGTTAGTGTTTAGCAGACTGTGCGTCAGTCCCTATACCGCTGAAGGACTGCTGCAGTATAGGGCAGCGGTCAGCAGTAGTGCACGGCAACCCTATGTATTGTGGACCGATAGCGGTCCTTACAGAACAGCAGACTGTAACGCACTCAGGCCTATGTACCGTAGCACCCTATACCAAGTTACCAGTCCTTATAAGAACTTTTGTGGACCAAGCAGGTTGTGTGTTAGTGATTAGCAGACTGTACGTCAGTCCCTATACCAATGAAGGACTGCTGCAGTATAGGGCAGCGGTCAGCAGTAGTGCACGGCAACCCTATGTATTGTGGACCGATAGCGGTCCTTACAGAACAGCAGACTGTACCGCACCCAAGCCTATGTACCGTAGCACCCTAGACAGACCAAGTTACCAGTCCTGATAAAGAGCTTTGTGGAACAAGTGAGTTGTGAATGATTAGCAGACTGCAGCAGAAGGGCAGCAGTCAAGTATAATATTCTTTCTATATTTGGAAGAAAGAATATTATACGTGTACAAGCCTATTACCGTACCACTGATACCAGTCCTGAAAAGAACCTTTGTGGAACTAATAGTAACAGCAAGTCTTTAAAATTATCCTCACTGCCTGACACACTGCTTCCTGCCTGTCCCTATACAAATTGGCAAAAAAGAGTAGGCTGGAACGATTAGCTGGAACAGCTCTTTTGTGGACCTGATAGTAACAGCTAATGATGATGATGATGATGATGATGAAGAAAGACTAATCTGGCTGAGCTGTCCCTAAAATAGCAGCATACAGCGCTCTGTCCCTTTATCTAAACTGACAAAAGAAACTCAGGCTGCTGACCTAACACCTATACCAGTCCTGAAAAGAACTTTTGTGTACCAAATAGCTAGCGTTTTCTCTGTCCCTACTCCACACAGGATCCTTTCCCTACAGTGACAGAAGAAAGAATGTAAAATGGCCACCGGATCGGGTGTATTTATAGGTTAGGGGGAATGTCCAAGTGTCCATGAGCTGTCATGTCTCAATTGGTTGTCCTGTAACACATGATAAACGTGTCACGAAAGGTTAAAGTTCTTGTATACATTAAACACGTAAGTCCGCCGGGGCGAACGACGGAAAAAGGCGTTCGAACCCGCGGACGGCGAAAGTCGGAAATTCGCCGCGAAACGACCGCCGGGCGAACCGTTCGGCCATCACTAGTGCACTCTGTGTGCTGGGCCCTATGTTACATATGTAACCCAAAAAAATACAGCGCTATTCTTCAATGAGATATTGATAAAATAAAATTGTGTAAAAAAAAATTTACCGTGAGTGCAGCAGCAACTTATTAAGTGAGATACCCACAAACCAAATCCTAGTTAATTTTCAAAAAGCTGCGCTAAAAATGATCCAAAAAGTATTTGTGAAAAATAAAGTAAAGAGAAACAGTATCAAACGATATTATACCAAACTCTAATTAAAAGAATGTGTATATTCAAAAAATAATCAAAAAATAGTCCATATCACCATCTACACACAAAAAAATTCATTTCATATAGATATATATAGATAACACTTGCATACCTGCCTATTATGTTACTGAGATCTGCCCTTACTTGACATGGCCTTCAGAAGCTCAGAGTGGGGCGGAACTAATCATCTGTAGTGTTATTTAATGCGGTGAGTCAATGCGCCGCCCGTGCCCCTGGAAGACGTCAGTTGTGACGAAACGGCGTAGGGAGGAGTGGCGTATTGACGTCACCGCGTTCCACATTGAACCCGGAAGCAACGGGCAGCGTTTACGAAGCCGGCCGGCAATTTTGTTGTTTGTAACACAGCGAACTGTTTTCTCAGTTGGATGTAAGTGCAACCTTTTATTTATTTATTAAACGTAAGAATTTACTACACTATGGCGACCCTTCTTGTTTCTGTATGTGCGGGGCAATGAGTGGTGTGGCCGTAGGACCTGTCCAAACGTCTGAACAGAGCTTTATCCTCCTGGTGGTCCATGCGCAGAAGGAGTGCTTTCTTATTGTGGCCATATCTGGTCTCTGTGATGGGACCAGTCTAGCTGGTAAGCGGCAGTAATATTGGTGGTGGAATTCTGTTTCCTGCATCTTTGAGGACACCTTTTTCCTTTACCGGTGTGGTGTGTTTCACGGTGGAAACTACAATCAAAAAGAATCTATTTTTTCTATATGAAATGAATTTTTTTGTGTGTAGATGGTGATATGGACTATTTTTTGATTATTTTTTGAATATACACATTCTTTTAATTAGAGTTTGGTATAATATCGTTTGATACTGTTTTTCTTTACTTTATTTTTCACAAATAATTTTTGGATCATTTTTAGCGCAGCTTTTTGAAAATTACCTATGTTACATATTCCTGACCTTTGCACTCTGGGCTATATGTTGCATAATCTTGACCACTGTGTATGTAGGGTATAGCAGTCAGGAGCATGCACAGTACATTGCAGCATACAGAGTTCAGCAGTCAGGAGTATGTATGTACAGCACAACTGAGAGACTGCAGTGGTCAGACATATGTAATTTAGTGTCCCATAAACTTTAACAGTGTTCCGGCAGCTTTTTGAATTTGCTGCGAACACTGCATATTGTTCACTGTTCGACGTAGAGGCGAACACCTGATGTTCGAGTTGAACTTACGTTCGACTCGATCATCATGCTCATTCCTACAGTCTAGTATAAAGAGAGCAGGGGTCACGATTATATAATGTGTATATATCTAAAATTCAACGATCTATCTAATTTCTTGAGGCCTAAAAATGCCTGGACAGTACAAATATCCGCAAAATTTTTGGAAAGTAGACAATCCAAGGTATTTAGTAAGAAGCATGGCAAGCTTTTTGAAGTTGTAATTTTTTTGTCACAATTTTTGGAAACTGAGAGAAATTAAAAGAAAAGTTTTTTCAATTTTTTTTTGCATACTGTCACCAGTGCAGTACAACTTCATCGTATAACTGGTGTGGTGGTGATCAGAAATACTGACTGGTCAAAATACGTAAAAAAAATAAGAATAATATTTTTTCAATTATTTATTTATTTATTTTTACAATTGTGCTTCACATACTGTGACCAGAGCAATATGTATACAATATAATATGTTAACACTGCACTACTCTGGGGAGGTGATCAGGATTTTTTTTTACACACTATGATTGCATATAACAGTGATAATCTTTTTTTTTCTGAATGAAATCCATTTATTCAATATGTACTATTGTGATTAGCTGTGATTGGGCACAGCTAATACCTTGGTACACATGGGCTGTGATTGGCCCTGTCTGTACCATGTAATCACTGTGACCAATCACAGCGATCAACACAATAGTACATAATGTACACAATTGCACACAATGAATAGTAAGAATGGAAGTTATCCATTGTGTACAATTGTCATGTGATCTGCTGTGATTGGTTCCGCCAGCTGCCAGAGGTGACAGAACACTCTGCAGACCAGCACCTGTGGGATGAGCGTGAGGTGTGATCCTGGGTGGACGTCATATGATGTCCACCCAGGATGGGAGAGCACGTGTTTGGCCGACATATTACAATAGGCCGGGCGGAAAGCAATTAAGGTAGTGTCTATATTCTGTGTGCATATAACCACTACAGCTGTGATCTTCCAGTGCTGGGGGGGGGGGGGGGGGGTTAACAGAGCTGAAGAAAATGTAACAAGGGGCAGAGTGCTTCAAATTTAAAATAAAACAGCAGCCAGCATCACAAGGGATGCTTTGCATTGAATGTAAACACTGTCCCTTGTGCTGATTTTTTTCTGCATCCGCCCTTTGTAAAACACACTACACCATACCCACTCCTGAGCCCTGTGCCCTGTGTGCTGTGTACTTCTGAGTCTTGTGCTCTGTGTACTGCGCATTCCTTGCGATATGCAGTTCAGAGCCTTGGCCACACCCATTATTTGGCACTGCTTTACTTCTCTCCTTTGGGGAAGGCAGGGTTGAGGGCAGGGATTTAGCCAGGAAGGGTGAGTTCCCATATCTGCCCCCCCCCCCCCCCACCGTAATAGCAGATGGTCAGCTAATATCTCAGTAAAAAATTTCCATGCAAGAAGGAAAGTGGCAGAAACTAATTATATAAAGTTAATTTATATTTTTATTCAACGTTTCATACCATAACAATCCCACGCATTTGAAGGACTCAGAGTTCCCCTTCATCACAAAGTGTATGTTTCCCCACTCTAAAAGCAGGTGAACATTTGCCTGAATTTGTAGCATAGTCACTATATTTATGATGCAACAAATAAGACAACCAGTGAACAACCAATCACCCAGCAACTTCTCAGAAATGGAGCGGCAGAGCTCAATCTCATCTCATTGGCTCTAATGCATTTACATACTCCTAACATGTTTCCACTTATGAGGCTTTGTCAGGCACATACATTACTTCTCTACACATGTTGAAAGGCCTTGTATTTCCAGTGTTTCTAGATGGGATCCCTAGGCTAGCTCTGGTCCATGTAATAGGATCATTTTGCAGCAGCTCAAACAAACATTTAGTGTGTCCATTGAACCTATATGACCACTTCACTACCAGAACTGCCATCTTATTTCCACCACCCACACCCAAACACCCATAGGCATGAGCATGAGGTGTACCAGGTATGCCTGGGCACACCTTATTTCCTACGTGCCATGCTGATTTCCCTTACTGCTCGAGCTTCTCCCTGTGTTGGCCCCACAGTGCAGCTAGCTTCCCTCCTCTCCTCTGTCCCCGGCTACTGTGGGGCATGTATCAGGAAGGAAAGTGGGGGAAAGGGATAGTAAATATGTAATTTAGCAGCAACTTCCTTTTCTAAACTTACTGTGTCCATTCATAACTGAAGCATAGTAAACTATGCTTACTATGCTTCAGTTTGTGAATGAACAGGAACCCATTCAGCACAGAGCACTTCCCATTAATTCACTGACCAGTGCAGGTAAGGCGTCAGAGAAAGGCATGTGTGTTCGAGCTTTGGGGTGCACACCCTAATGCAATGCTGCGCACACCTATGCAAACACCATTTCTAGACATAGGTCATCCCCTTGCTTTGCATTATGTGTTTGCATCTATAGTCAGTAACAAGGCATTGCAGTGTTTTTTTTGCAGCTTTATTTATCTATGTCTCATCCATCTCAAAAACGCATTACCATCCATTACAGTCCCAAACGATTGGTGCATAATGTCTATTACAAGTATAACTCTGTGAAACTGAAAAACAACACAAAGTATAGCTCCCAACTGTCCCTCATTTGAAGAGACCTGTGTTCCACTTCCCTCCTTAGTTGCCCTGTTTTTTGGGCCTAGTGTCTAAACATCAATTAATAATGTATCATTTATCAAAAGTAAGTAAATAAACATTTCACCAAACCTCTAAAATATTGTGTTTGTTATTATGAAAATCCGGTGTAAAGGAAAAATAGAGGCAAAATGAGTTTAATAAATAATTTTTTGCATAATAACTCTTCATGGTCCACATGACTGGGGGCATGAGAGGGGTGTGGCCTTTGCCTACATACTTCCTGCTATATTGAGTCCCTTTGTTCTTTACCATGTTTGGAGGCATACAAATGGCCACAGGTTTGGACCAATGATTTATCAAATGGGTTTCGTTTAGTTTATACTTCTAACATTTCTATACGTCATACTAAAAAGAGAGACAGCTGAGGAGGAAAGATGTACAGAGGGATTTGGTTCCAAAATAAATATCAGTTCCTTCAAATTGACACTGAGAACTCCAAACCCTTATGGCTCCAGAAAGGGAGGACAATTGGGAGCCAGATCTGTAAACCATTCTTACAAAGTGTTTCCATGAGCTAACTGCTAATACAGGCTGTGTGAAAACTTATGGAAACCAAACTGGAGCCAAAAGCAAAAAATTGTTTATGTTGCAGCTTACCAATTCTTAGATATGATGAATGCATAGTTTTTTTCTTTTTTTCTTTTATTTTCACCTGTTGCTTCTGTCAGCAAGTCTGTTGTTTTTTTGATTATCTTTTATTTATTCATGTAAAACCTTTATTCCAAAAGGAACAAAACTATTGCTGTAACTGCTTATAGGCTAGGTTCTGCCTTGGTTATTCTCCTGATAGGGTCCTCACCTGTCTTTTGGGAGAGACTTTAACATATTATGTCAAGGTATTTTTCAACAATAGCATTACAGTCTAAATCCCAAATTTCTAAACAGTGTCTTTACAGTGCAGAAAGCAGTACCTCCATAACATGATCTCTTGAACGGTAGTCCTTACAGTGCAGAGCACTTTATTGAAGCTATCAAGAATCTATTAAGTCCAGCCATATCTCCCTTTGGTCTTCCATGAGTCCTCAGGAAAGGGTCCTCACCTATGGAGTCTCTTCCAACCCAAGCCCTCAAGGGCTACTCCACTTCAAGCCAAAGGTTGGGGTAGTTACATCCTACTGCTTGCTTCATTATAGCATCTTGCCAGTTCAGGCCTGCAGAGGGCTCTCTCTCATACCGCGTACACACGATCGGAATTCTCGTCGGAAAAAGCTCTGATGGTTTTCCCGACGAAATTCTGACGGAATTCGGCTCAAGCTGTCTTGCCTACACATGGTCACATCAAATTCCGATCGTTTATAACGCGGTGACGTACAACACGTATGACGGGACTAGAAAAAGGAAGTTCAATAGCTAGTAGCCAATAGCTTCTGTCTCGTAGTTGAATCTGAGCATGCGTGATTTTTGGCGTGTCGGAATTGCATACACACAATCGGAATTACCGATAGAAAGTTTTTCCGTCTGGAAAATTGAGAACATGCTATCAATTTTTGGCTGGCGGAAATTCGGACAGCTAATTTCCGACGGAGCATACACAGGGTCGCATTTTCCGATGAAAAGCTCTCACCAGTCTTTTTCTGGCTGGAATTCTGATCATGTGTACGCGGCATCACTCACTACACAGGACACAGACCTACATGGTGTTGGCCAGGGGTTTCCTATTCCCATAACCAAACGCATTGGGCTACCTACATCCGCTAATGATAAGTGGCAGTAGCAATGACTCTGAATTCTAAATTCAAAAAAATAAAATTTAAATAAATGCAGAAATGAATGGAAGGATACAATTCAGAGTTCCACTTTGCCTGCAGTTTTCATCACTAGCAATGCTAATTGTGAATATAAATTCATTATTGCATTCTGACTGTAGAGCGTTGGTTTACAATGTGTACCATCGTTTATTGCACCAGCTCTGACAGTAATACTAAATGCATTTGTAAGTGAGTTAGAAATCTAGGTTTCTAAGCTTCCTCGAGAATCACATGCATCACAAACCCAGAATAATTAAACAGACTGAAACAAAATGGGATTTCTATATTTAAATATGACAAACTATAGCTGGTCTGGATAGATTTGCAAAAGCCTTTCATGTGTTTGAATAATTCACAGTCTTTACACATGTCACAAGTGCTGCAGGATCACATGCATTATTTGCTTGCTATCTGTCTGTGTCCAAGACATTTGTCCCTAACTATAGGTAACTGCTGGATGTGCAGATACATGCCTACAGACCCAACTCCTTTCAGTCGGCCATTGAGTTGTACAGGCCAAATGGCCACCACTGATTGGAAACTTCTGGGATTCTGACTGCAGGTATTCGCAGTGTACATGCCAAACCACATTAGAATGTGTGAATGAGGCCATAACCCTTTTACTGCAGAAGGATTTTTTCACACACCTCTGGCAACAGGAGCTACAACAGCCAGGAATGCATGTAACTCTGAAAAGCTGGCTATCAGCTTTCAGACAGAAGTGATCTGGTGGCTGTACAGCCATCTAATCATTTCCATGGATCCCCCTGAATGAACACCTCCTCCTCACCCACTGTCATGTTTTCCTGGCTCTGCTATTCCACACGCAGGTCCAGGAGTGCAGAACAGGTATCGCCTGTTAAAAGGGAGGAAGATCAGTGAACATCTGCTTGCTGATCTGCCCTAGCTAGTAAGAACCTGGAAGCAACAAGGACATCTTCACTTCCAGTTTCCGTTGTCACTTTCCTTGGCCACTGTGGCCAGGAAAGAAGCCAAATGAGAGTAATATGTGCTTCTTTGGCTTTAATAGAGTGGCGGTGAGACATCAGGGGTCTTACTAAAGAGAACCGGTCATGGAAAAAAATATTATCACATTGGGGACTTTTGGTGTAAAATAAAGTGTAGAAAATTAACCACTTGCTTACTGGGCACGTAAACCCCCCTCCTGCCCAGACCAATTTTCAGCTTTCAGCGCTGATGCACTTTGAATGACAATTGCGCGCCCATAGTACACTGTACCCAAATGAAATTTTTATCATTTTTTTCCCACAAATAGAGCTTTCTTTTGGTGGTATTTAATTACAGCTGGGAGTTTTATTTTTTGCTAAACAAACAAAAATAATGCAAAATAAAAAAAAAATTAAAAATCATGTTTAATAGTTTGTTATACAATTTTGCAAACAGGTCATTTTTCTCCTTCATTGAAATGCGCTGATGAGGTGGCACTGGTGGGCACTGACAGGCTGCACTGGTGGGCACTGATAGGCACAGTTAAGGTGGCACTAATAGGCACAGATAAGGTGGCACTGATAGGCACAGATAAGGCAGTACTGATGGGCACAAATAAGGCGGCACTGATAGGCAAAGATGGGCACAGATAAGATGGCATGGATGGGTGGCACGGATGGTTGGCACGGATGGGTGGCATGGATGAGTGGCACAGATGGGTGGCACGGATGGGCACTGATAGGTACCACTGATAGATGGGACTGATGGGCACTGATAGGTGGCACTGATAGGCGGCACTGATAGGTGGCACTGCTGGGCACTGATGGGTGGCACTGCTGGGCACTGGTAGATGATGCTGATGGGCACGGATATGTGGCACTGAGGTGCAGCACTGTTTTTGCGGCAGATTGTGGGCACTGATAGATGGCACTGTGGGCACTGATAGGTGGCACTGTGGGCACTAATGGGTGGCACTATGGGCACTAATGGGTGGCACTGATGAGTTTCACTTTTTCCCCTACTTAGGTGGCACTGGCAGGGGGAAGGTGGGCACTGATGAGCTGACTCCAGCTCGCCGTGAGAGGGACTGAAGTCTCTCTCACGGCTGCCGTTGATCGGCTTTTTTTTTCTCCTTGCGCTGTCAGCGCGAGGAGGAAAAATAGCCAATTACCGGCTCTGTTGTGATCATTGGATGACAGCTGATCACGTGGTAAGGGGTCGGGATCGACCCCTTGCTCAGATCTATGATCAGGCGAGTCTCATAGACTTAGGGGGCGCGCAGGCCGTGCAGGCCGCTCGTTCACGGGATGACGTCAATAGACGTAGTCCCGGAAAAGCAGGTCCACGCTGTAGCCGTCATTCGGCTATAGCGCGGATCCCTAGAGGTTAAAGGTTCACCCAAGCACTTAAAACTCTTACCACAAATCTTTGAGTCCCCCACCTCCATGTACTGTACATATTCAAACATGTAAATGCACACGTCAGGGTGCCTACGAATGCAAACACCTATTGTGCTACACATGTTACATATCGCCACACAAGCCAGAGTGAGAACAGTAATTCTAGGCAATTAGGCAATTATTCAAAGTGTTGTCTATGGCCCATTTTGGTACCAAAGTCTGTTGCTGTTTCTCAGGCTGGCCCAATTTTAAGACTTGACATGTATCATTTTTTTTGGCACAACCTATTTTACACTTTATCATATAATTGGATAATATATTGTGTTTTTGTGCCCTAAGATTATGTACCACAGGCTCCTGAAGCACGCGCTATGTGTTTTTCAAATTTCAGGTTACACCTGAACTGCAGTTTGGTTTTGGGTACAATTGTCTAAATTTGGACTTCAGCATCAGTCTGACAGGACTATGAGATGTTCAGCCTGACCACAGGGGGCACTCTCTCTTCTGGCAGGCATGGAACTATGGTCTGGTTGGGTGCTTAAGTTACTCTCTCTCGGAGCCCACCAGTGGGAGTGGCACTCTTGCTGTGCTTTCTGGGAGAGGGTATTTAAGATGCGGATGTCACGTGGTTTGGGGTTCCGGTTCAGAAGGATGTACTGACTTCATGGTCCTGGTCCTCCTGACCAGCCCCCACGAAGGCTATGGCCTGGAGTGCGGATCCATCCAATCTTGTTGTCTCGGGGCTGGTTAGCCCGAGGCAAGGAAACTAAAGGAAGATTCTGAGGTGTTAGGGTGCCGTCTCCGGTTTGGGAGAGACCCAGTGACTTCATGCTATCCAGGGGAGGACTCTTCAGAAGAAGGCCACGTATGGGTTGGTTTCTTAGCAAGAGCCTGGAGGAGCTGAAGTACCCAAGAGAATCTGGTCTCATGGATATCGCCAAGCTGTCTGAAAGATCCAGGTATCACACGAGTGTTCTACAAGTTTATTTTTCCTACGTGTTCTACAACAACGTCTGTGGCAGAGACTTGTTCCTGAGCAAGCACCTTGTTGGCTGCTAGGCCTTGTGAGAGAGGGACTGTCCAAATTGAGTGAACATCCAGTTGCATGTGGCTATTCTCTGGATGCAGTCAAAGTAAGCAAGTTCTTCAATATTAACTTTGACATTAAGAGTACCTGAACTTCGGCCCGTGTCAAGATTACTTTACTGGACACAGAACCTGTTCTAGGAAGAGACTGCACCTTAGCGGCTCATACCACTAGGTGGCATGAGTCGGCGCAATTTGCACTGTTTTATGAAAAAAAAGGTTTAGAGGAGAGGGATCCATTGAGATTGGATGGAACCCTGCCTTCTAATAGTCTGTGTATAACGTATTGTTTGCATGTTTTATTCTCTTTTAGGATTCACCAAGGAGCATTTATCAAGCTGCCAGAGAATGGGTGGTCTAGGTAGACAGGTTTGGGTGGTGATCTTTATGTATGATAATTCTGTGTTTAAACAATGTCTTCACTAAGGATGAGCCGAACACCCCCCTGTGCGGTTCGCACCAGAACCTGCGAACAGACCTAAACTTCGTGTGAACTTTAGAACCCTATTAAAGTCTATGGGACTCGAACGTTCACAATCTAAAGTGCTAATTTTAAAGGCTAATATGCAAGTTACTGTCCTAAAAATTGTTTGGGGACCTGGGTCCTGCCCCAGAGGACATGGATCAATGCAAAAAAAAAGTTTTAAAAACGGACGTTTTTTCAGGAGCAGTGATTTTAATAATGATTAAAGTGAAACAATAAAAGTGTAATATTCCTTTAAATTTCATACCTGGGGAGTGTCTATAGTATGTGAAGGGGCACATGTTTCCCGTGCTTAGAACTGTCCCTGCACAAAGTGTCATTTCGCAAGGAAAAAAAGTCTTTTAAAATCACTTTCCATTGTCGGCTCCCGTAATACAGAGAACACTCAATGAGTGTTCTCTGTATTAGCCGACAAATCATTCATTGATAAAAAAAAAAAAGCGTGGGGGTTCCCCTAAATTCAATTACCAGGCCCTTCAGGTCTGGTATGGATATTAAGGGGAACCCCGCATCAAATTAAAAAAAAATTTGACGTGGGGGTCCCCCTAAAAATCCATACCAGACCCTTTATCCGAGCACGCAACCTGGCAGGCCGCAGGAAAAGAGAGGGGGACGAGAGAGCCCCCCCCTCCTGAACCGTACCAGGCCACATGCCCTCAACATTGGTAGGATGCATTGGGGGTCTGTGACCCCTCAAAGCACCATGTCCCATATGTTGATGTGGAGAAGGGCCTCATCCCCACAACCCTGGCCGGTGGTTGTGGGGGTCCGCGGGTGGGGAGCTTATGAGAATCTGGAAGACCCCTTTAACAAGGGGACCCCCAGATCCCGGCCCCCCCCCCTGTTTGAAATGGTAAGGGGGTACAAAAGTACCCCTACCATTTCACAAAGAAAGTGTAAAAATGGTTAAATAAGACAAACACACTTTTGAAAAATTCCTTTATTAAAAATAAAAAAAAGATTCCAGCGGTGGTAATCCACTCTTGCTATCCAGCGACGGATGATCATCTCTCCGGGGTCCAGCGATGGCTGATCTGATCCAGCGCTGTCCATACATCCGTCATCTATCTCCACTGCGGAGACACTGCGGGGATCCCAGCACTGACGTTTCTTATATTAGGAGGGCGGGGCCACCCGTCACCTGACCCCACCCCCTCTGACACTGATGAGGGAAGCCATGGGGTTCCCCAGTGACGTATGGGTGACCCAGCCCCCCTCTGATGTAACGCACCTGCTTGTCTCTTCTGGCAGGCATGGAACTATGGTCTGGTTGGGTGCTTAAGTTACTCTCTCTCTGAGCCCGCCCAGTGGGAGTGGCGCTCTTGCTGTGCTTTCTGAGAGAGGGTATTTTCAGATGCGATGTCACGTGGTTCGGGGGTTCCGGTCCAGAAGAATGTACTGACTTCATGGCCCTGGTCCTCCTGACCAGCCCCCAGGAAGGCTATGGCCTGGGGTGCGGATCCACCCGATCTTGTTGTCTCGGAGCTGGCAAGCCAGAGGCAAGGAAACCAAAGGAGGATTCTGAGGTGTTTGGGTGCCGTCTCCAGTTTGGGAGAGACCCAGTGACTTCATGCTATCCAGGGGAGGACTCTTCAGAAGAAGGCCACGTACGGGTTAGTTTCTTAGCAAGAGCCTGGAGGAGCTGAAGTACCCAAGAGAGAATCCGGTCTCATGGATATCGCCAAGCTGGCTGAAAGATCCAGGTATCACACAAGTGTTCTACAAGTTTAGTTTTCCTACGTGTTCTACAACAACGTCTGTAGCAGAGACTTACCCTTGTATGTTCTATAACAACGTCTGTGGCAGAGACTTGTTCCTGAGTAAGCACCTTGTTGGCTGCTAGGCCTTGTGAGAGAGGGACTGTCCAACTTGAGTGAACATCCAGTTGCATATGGCTATTCTCTGGTTGCAGTCAAAGTAAACAAGTTCTTCAATATTGACTTTGACATTAAGAGTACCTGAACCTCCTTTCCAACCCTCTGATCCCATTTTAAGAGACTGTTCATTGTCTAAGTTTTTTGCAAATAAAATCCATTTAAGTGGATCTGTCGTCAGTCTCTCAAGTTACCATGGGACACCCCTAGACATGAAGTGAGGAAAAAGAAGGTAACGGTACATAATAAAGAAGGTAACGGTAAACCCAATCTAACCAGCAGCTCCTTTGGGGGTTAGTGCTACAATTACATTTGTTATGAAGATGTGCACTTGATAAACTGTCACGCTAATATCATATGACATAAAAAATATAAACTACCATGATTTTGTTCTCCAGGGTCTCTGCTTAAAAAAAAATACTGTTTTGAGGTTTCAACTAAGCCTAAAAACAGAAACACAGCTTTGGTAGTAAAAAGGTTAATGTAGCCATACATAAAAAAATAAAAAAATAAAAAAGCTACACATTTTGTTGTTTTTATACTCTGTTCTAATGCTTTCCTTCCTACTACTGTACCTCTAATTTATTTATTTATTAGTACATCATGATATCTGCTTCCTTTGGTTCCACCCAGAACTAAATAAAGATTAACCCTTTATTAGGAGAAACATGGAGGCTGCCATTTCTGACCTCCATCTGGAAGAGCTAGTAGTGACACTAACTTGGAATATACATACAACATACAGTAGAAACTTAATAAATACAGAATCCAATGAATCAACCACCAAGGAATTATCATTTAAATAAATGGTCAGTAATTGCAAGCTTTAATGTAGATTTCCTTACTACAGTCTTAGTTTAAGGAAAACATGGGGGGCACACTATACTTGGTAAACAGGCTAATATGTACCAAAAGCACCCAAAGCTAATAAAAAAGTGATGTTGCGCTCCCACATGTGAATATATGTATAAATATCAGAGAAAAAAAACAATCATTATTAATAAACCAATCTAAAGTATAAAAACGTGTCACTTGTGCAGTGGTCTATTCGTGTCCAAAACCAATAAAGTGCTGATGTGCATAATATATCCCTACATATAAAAAGTACATAAATAAGTGAATAAATAAATAAATACAATAATTCAGCAGAGAAAAAACAGATCAACAATAAATAAATAAATCAAAAAGCCAAGTGGTAGTGTCACTCAAAGTGAAATAAAAAATATATAATCAATAAATAAAGTCCAAAGTGAAAGTGTCACTTTAAGGTGAAACTATATAACACAATGCTGAATCTGTGGCAAAGCAATCTCCACTAGTGATGGACGAACGTTTCGCCCGGCGGTCGTTTCGCGGCGAATTTCCGACATTCGCGGTCCGCACGTTCGAACGCCTTTTTCCGTCGTTCGCCGCGGCGGACTTACGTGTTTAATGTATACAAGAACTTTAACCTTTGGTGACACGTTTATCATGTGATACAGGACAGCCAATTGAGACATGACAGCACATGGACACTTGGACATTCCCCCTAACCTATAAATACACCCGATCCGGTGGCCATTTTACATTCTTTCTTCTGTTACGATAGGGACAGGTTCCTGTGTGGAGTAGGGAGAGATAAACCACTAGCTATTTGGTACACAAAAGTTCTTTTCAGGACTGGTATAGGTGTTAGGTGTTGATAGGTTTGCTGTGCTGCTGATTCTTGCAGCAGCCTGAGTGTCTTTTGTTAGTTTAGAGAAAGGGAAAGGACGGTGTATGCTACAGGGACAGCCAGATTAGTCTTTCATCATCATCATCATCATCATCATCATTAGCTGTTACTATCAAGGTCCACAAAAGAGCTGTTCCAGTAACCACTAATCGTTCTCTTTTTTTGCCAATTTGTATAGGGACAGGAAGGAAGCAGTGTTGTCAGGCAGTGAGGGTAATTTTAAAGACTTGCTGTTATTATTAGTTCCACAAAGGTTCTTTTCAGGACTGGTATCAGTGGTACAGTAATAGGCTTGTACATGTATAATATTCTTTCTTCCAAATATAGAAAGGATATTATACTTGACTGCTGCCCTTCTGCTGCAGTCTGCTAAACATTCACAACTCACTTGTTCCACAAAAGTTCTTATAAGGACTGGTAACTTGGTATAGGGTGCTACGGTACATAGGCTTGAGTGCGGTACAGTCTGCTGTTCTGTAAGGACCGCTATCGGTCCACAATAGATAGGGTTGACGTGCACCACTGCTGACCGCTGCCCTATACTGCAGCAGTCCTTCAGCGGTATAGGGACTGACGTACAGTCTGCTAATCACTAACACACAACCTGCTTGTTCCACAAAAGTTCTTATAAGGACTGGTAACTTGGTATAGGGTGCTACGGTACATAGGCTTGAGTGCGGTACAGTCTGCTGTTCTGTAAGGACCGCTATCGGTCCACAATAGATAGGGTTGACGTGCACCACTGCTGACCGCTGCCCTATACTGCAGCAGTCCTTCAGCGGTATAGGGACTGACGTACAGTCTGCTAAACACTAATACACAACCTGCTTGGTCCACAAAAGTTCTTATAAGGACTGGTAACTTGGTATAGGGTGCTACGGTACATAGGCTTGAGTGCGGTACAGTCTGCTGTTCTGTAAGGACCGCTATAGGTCCACAATAGATAGGGTTGACGTGCACCACTGCTGACCGCTCACCTATACTGCAGCAGTCCTTCAGCGGTATAGGGACTGACGTACAGTCTGCTAATCACTAACACACAACCTGCTTGTTCCACAAAAGTTCTTATAAGGACTGGTAACTTGGTATAGGGTGCTACGGTACATAGGCTTGAGTGCGGTACAGTCTGCTGTTCTGTAAGGACCGCTATCGGTCCACAATAGATAGGGTTGACGTGCACCACTGCTGACCGCTGCCCTATACTGCAGCAGTCCTTCAGCGGTATAGGGACTGACGTACAGTCTGCTAAACACTAATACACAACCTGCTTGGTCCACAAAAGTTCTTATAAGGACTGGTAACTTGGTATAGGGTGCTACGGTACATAGGCTTGAGTGCGGTACAGTCTGCTGTTCTGTAAGGACCGCTATCGGTCCACAATAGATAGGGTTGACGTGCACCACTGCTGACCGCTGCCCTATACTGCAGCAGTCCTTCAGCGGTATAGGGACTGACGTACAGTCTGCTAAACACTAATACACAACCTGCTTGGTCCACAAAAGTTCTTATAAGGACTGGTAACTTGGTATAGGGTGCTACGGTACATAGGCTTGAGTGCGGTACAGTCTGCTGTTCTGTAAGGACCGCTATCGGTCCACAATAGATAGGGTTGACGTGCACCACTGCTGACCGCTCACCTATACTGCAGCAGTCCTTCAGCGGTATAGGGACTGACGTACAGTCTGCTAATCACTAACACACAACCTGCTTGTTCCACAAAAGTTCTTATAAGGACTGGTAACTTGGTATAGGGTGCTACGGTACATAGGCTTGAGTGCGGTACAGTCTGCTGTTCTGTAAGGACCGCTATCGGTCCACAATAGATAGGGTTGACGTGCACCACTGCTGACCGCTGCCCTATACTGCAGCAGTCCTTCAGCGGTATAGGGACTGACGTACAGTCTGCTAAACACTAATACACAACCTGCTTGGTCCACAAAAGTTCTTATAAGGACTGGTAACTTGGTATAGGGTGCTACGGTACATAGGCTTGAGTGCGGTACAGTCTGCTGTTCTGTAAGGACCGCTATCGGTCCACAATAGATAGGGTTGACGTGCACCACTGCTGACCGCTGCCCTATACTGCAGCAGTCCTTCAGCGGTATAGGGACTGACGTACAGTCTGCTAAACACTAATACACAACCTGCTTGGTCCACAAAAGTTCTTATAAGGACTGGTAACTTGGTATAGGGTGCTACGGTACATAGGCTTGAGTGCGGTACAGTCTGCTGTTCTGTAAGGACCGCTATAGGTCCACAATAGATAGGGTTGACGTGCACCACTGCTGACCGCTCACCTATACTGCAGCAGTCCTTCAGCGGTATAGGGACTGACGTACAGTCTGCTAATCACTAACACACAACCTGCTTGTTCCACAAAAGTTCTTATAAGGACTGGTAACTTGGTATAGGGTGCTACGGTACATAGGCTTGAGTGCGGTACAGTCTGCTGTTCTGTAAGGACCGCTATCGGTCCACAATAGATAGGGTTGACGTGCACCACTGCTGACCGCTGCCCTATACTGCAGCAGTCCTTCAGCGGTATAGGGACTGACGTACAGTCTGCTAAACACTAATACACAACCTGCTTGGTCCACAAAAGTTCTTATAAGGACTGGTAACTTGGTATAGGGTGCTACGGTACATAGGCTTGAGTGCGGTACAGTCTGCTGTTCTGTAAGGACCGCTATAGGTCCACAATAGATAGGGTTGACGTGCACCACTGCTGACCGCTCACCTATACTGCAGCAGTCCTTCAGCGGTATAGGGACTGACGTACAGTCTGCTAATCACTAACACACAACCTGCTTGTTCCACAAAAGTTCTTATAAGGACTGGTAACTTGGTATAGGGTGCTACGGTACATAGGCTTGAGTGCGGTACAGTCTGCTGTTCTGTAAGGACCGCTATCGGTCCACAATAGATAGGGTTGACGTGCACCACTGCTGACCGCTGCCCTATACTGCAGCAGTCCTTCATCGGTATAGGGACTAAGAGTTTTGTCACAGGGTCATTTAAAAAATGACAGGCAGAGGAAGAGGCAGGCCCTTCCGCAGGGGTGGTAGGGGTAGGGCAGGAGCAACAGGCTTGAGCCAAAGTGGGAAGTTGCAGAAGGTGCGTTCAATTACTTTAAAGGATGCACCAGACTTGGTTGAGTGGCTCGCTCAGCCTTACTCTTCTGCACCCTCCTCATCCTCTCGATCTGCACCCTCTTCTTCACTCTCTGCTATGTGCACCCCCAAAGACACTACCACCAACAACACGACCACCACCACCACCACCACATACCTTCCGCTTGAGTCACTGGAATTATTTTCCGATCCATATCAAGAGGACATTTCTGATGCGCAGCCACTCTTGGTATTGGATCAGGAAGAGGAGGTAGCAACAAGCGCTACTCAGCAGTCTGACGCCAGTACCCAGATCAGCCCAAGGAGGAGGTTGGTCCCCGGTGTTGCTGCCTACTCCGAGATCTCTACTTATAGCGGTGGGGAAGGTGACGTTGATGATGACGTGTCTAGTGATGTCACGTGGGTGCCCACAAGAGAGGAAGAGGAGGGGAGTTCAGAGGGAGATATGGACCAGCAGATAGGGAGGAGAAGCAGCAATGACTTACATTGCACAGCAGGGACAAAGCAGACTGCAAATGTATCAGGAGCGAGTCATCGACCATGTACGGTCACATCTGGCGCTCCCAGGACACCGGCACATGGCTCCGCAGTGTGGGCTTTTTTTAACGTGTCCGCTGCTGACAATAGCGTTGCCATCTGCAATCTTTGCAGTCAACGCGTTAGTCGCGGTAAGCCCAATACTCACCTAGGGACGACCGCCTTAAGAAGGCACATGAGCAGCCATCACCGAGCCCAGTGGGAGCAACGGAACACACAAAGCCACACTGCAGGCTCTCACCGTCCAGCCTCGTCTTCTACTTCTCCTTCTCCTCTCTCCTCACAATTGTCCTCCACTCCACCTTCCATCACGCCAAGCTCACATTTTTCTGCAAAAAGGCAGGCTTCCGTGGGCCTAATGTTTGAGCGTAAAAAAATGATGATGCCGGATAACCCTCTTGCCCAACGGTTGGCGGCTGGCTTGTCAGAACTCATAGCCCGCCAACTACTGCCATATAAACTGGTGGACTCGGAGGCCTTTCGCAAATTTGTGGCCATTGGAACACCACAATGGAAGGTCCCAGGAAGGAAGTATTTCTCAGAGAAGGGCATCCCAGAGCTATATGGCCATGTTCAGCGGCAAGTGAATGTATCTCTGGCACACAGTGTCGGTGCCAAGATACATCTGACCACAGACACGTGGTCTAGCAAACACGGGCAGGGAAGGTATATCAGTTTTACTGCCCACTGGGTGAACCTTCTGACGGCCGTCAAGCATGTAACCCGTGGCACCCGTGTAGATTTGGTTTTACCGCCACGGATTGCATGCAGGCCTGACTCTTCTTCTCCTCCTCCTACTCCATCCTCCTCCCTCTCCTCCTCAGCTGCCTCCTCCTTTTCCGCTGCTAGCGTCTCTTCCACTGCACCGCCCAAGCTCCCCAGAACCTATTCCACATGCCAGGTGAGACGTTGCCATGCCGTGCTGCGTCTGTTGTGCCTGG
Organism: Lithobates pipiens; assembly: GCF_037356315.1. NCBI lineage: Eukaryota > Metazoa > Chordata > Amphibia > Anura > Ranidae > Lithobates > Lithobates pipiens. The sequence goes on along the minus strand of NW_027507903.1, from coordinate 424,233,922 downwards.
AAGCAAAGAGCCACACTGGCCCGGCACTCCTTTCAGCTTTGCGTTCACAGGCAGATGAGTGGCTAACACCGCTCAATTTGACAGTTGGTAAAGTGGTGTGTGACAACGGTGCCAATCTGCTTAGCGCATTGAAACAGGGCAAAATCACGCACGTGCCGTGCATGGCACACGTCTTAAACTTGGTCGTGCAGCGATTCCTTGTCAAATACCCTGGGGTCCAGGACATCTTGCGGCAGGCAAGGAAAATCTCGGCCCATTTCAGAAGATCTTACACGGCCATGGCTCGCCTTGCTGACATTCAGCGGCGACACCATCTGCCGGTCAGACGTCTTATTTGCGATTGCCCGACGCGATGGAACTCAACCTTCTATATGCTTGATAGGCTGCTCCAGCAGAAACGTGCAGTTAACGTCTACCTGTATGAACTCTGCGAAAGAAACGGTTCTGGGGAGCTGGGTTTTTTTTCACCGCGCCAGTGGCTGCTCATGCGCGACACATGCAGACTTCTGCGGCCATTTGAGGAGATCACCAAACTGGTCAGTCGCAGCCATGGCGCCATCAGTGACATGGTACCTTATGCCTTCTTTCTGGAGCGTGCATTGCGTCGTGTCATTGATCAGGCTGTGGAGGAGCAGGAGCGGGAAGATGAGGAAGTCGCAATGCTGGATGAATTCCCAGGGGGGGGCTACTCTATCTGAGACAAGTCAACAACAGGAGTCTGATGAGGAGTCAGAGGAGGATGGTGCCGGGGCGGATGAGCAGGAGCAAGAAGAGCATGCTTTAAACCTTTCTGGGATCCCTGTTGTGCGAGGATGGGGAGAGGAGAATGAAGAGGACGACATTATCCTGGATGATGAGCAGGAGCCAGGCCACCACACCGCTTCCACTTTAGTGCAAATGGGGGCCTTCATGCTCCAGTGTTTTAATAGGGACCCCCGTATAAAAAGCATGAGGGTCAAGGACCAGTACTGGGTGGCAACGTACTTAGACCCCCGGTACAAACACAAAATGGCGGAAATGTTACCGCCGTCGCAGAGGGCTGTCAGAATGCAGCACTTCCAGGCCTTGCTTCGAGAAATGCTGCATTCTGCTTTTGCGTGCGCTGGCAGAGGAGCAATTCCCACTCCCAGAGAAGGATTTGCGGGTACCAATCCAACAGCGCCTGCAAGAAGAGGCCGGTTTGAAGATGTGTTGGTGACTTCGGATATGAGGTCATTCTTTCAGCCGACCCATCGACAGGTGTCATCCGGATCCAGCATCAGGGAACGCCTAGACCGTCAGGTGTCCGACTACATTGGGTTAACGGCCGATGTGGATGCTCTGAGGAGTGATGAACCCCTAGACTACTGGGTGGGCAGGCTTGACCTCTGGCCAGAGCTTGCCCAATTTGCAATCGAACTGTTGGCTTGCCCCTCATCCAGTGTCCTGTCCGAAAGGACGTTCAGCGCAGCAGGGGGGATTGTGACCGATAAGCGTACTCGCCTAGCTCACCACAGTGTTAACTACCTCACATTTCTAAAAATGAATGAGGCATGGATCTCGGAGGAATTCAACACATGTGACCAGTAGACCATGTATATGTCTATAAACTATTTTTTTAATCAAGCACACAGACCTTCTTAATTCATTTGGCTCACTTCCTTGACCCAAAAAAGCACACCGTACTATATGCCCCTACCCTCCTCTTTGAAGAGGTTGAGCGGTGTCATATTTCTACTGGGGCTGCTTATGATATCCCTGTGCTGTGCTGACTTCCTCCTGGGGGTTCTTATTATGAAGGGATCACACTATCCCTGTGCTGTGCTGACTTCCTCCTGGGGGTTCTTATTATGAGGGGATCACACCATCCCTGTGCTGTGCTGACTTCCTCCTGGGGCTGCTTACGGTGCTGCTGTCAGTGCTGTATGTCACGGTGCTGCTGTCAGCGCTGTATGTCACGGTGCTGCTGTCAGCGCTGTATGTCACGGTGCTGCTGTCAGCGCTGTATGTCACGGTGCTGCTGTCAGCGCTGTATGTCACGGTGCTGCTGTCAGCGCTGTATGTCACGGTGCTGCTGTCAGCGCTGTATGTCACGGTGCTGCTGTCAGCGCTGTATGTCACGGTGCTGCTGTCAGCGCTGTATGTCACGGTGCTGCTGTCAGCGCTGTATGTCACGGTGCTGCTGTCAGCGCTGTATGTCACGGTGCTGCTGTCAGCGCTGTATGTCACGGTGCTGCTGTCAGTGCTCTGTATTACGGTGCTGCTGTCAGCGCTGTATGTCACGGTGCTGCTGTCAGCGCTGTATGTCACGGTGCTGCTGTCAGTGCTCTGTATTACGGTGCTGCTGTCAGATGCCTCTATCACGGTGCATGTGTCATTCCGGTATGTCACGCTGCTGGTGATCATCTCCTGCACCCTCTTCTTTGCCTACCCTGGTCCCTGACCTTCCCTCTCCTCCATTGCCTTCATTAGCTCCATAGTCCTGAATTGTTAGAACAATTTCCCAAATAAAATAAAAATGCTTGTAGTTATCGATCCCAAATTCACCTCATACATGTATTATGTCATTGTCCAGATGGTGGGACTACGTTTTACCCCCTAATAATTACCACGTGGCCGCAAATTCGACATGAAGGTTTGCAAAGTTCGCCTCCCATTGAAGTCAATGGGGCCCGCGGCGAACGTTCGGTTTCGCGAACGTTTGGGTCCGTTCGCATTTCGCTTTCGCGAAACGTCCCGTCGGAAGTTCGTCCATCACTAATCTCCACAACAGAGGTGATATCCGAGTGTTCACTGAGCACACTGGGTGATTACCTTACAGCTGTAAGGTATACATCATATATAGCCTTTAAGGGAAAACCAGGGAACCAGGGAAGGGGCTTCAATCTCTTGCAGCCTCACAGCCTCTCAATACGGGGTTAATCCAGGGGTTAACTCAAAGGGGATGCTCCGAGAATAAACATAAAGCTCACCATAGTGTAGTAGTTTTACAAAAAACACTAGTTTAATAAAGATTAAAACTACTCACACATTGCAGATATGAATAACAGACTACGAGCGTCCTGCTCGTGTGCGAACGTCACTTCCGGTGTCCTGCGCGTTACGTCACTGTCACGTGACTTCAGCTGGGATACCTTACAGCTGTAAGGTATACAGCATATATAGCCTTTACGGGAAAACCAGGGAACCAGGGAAGGAGCTTCAATCTCTTGCAGCCTCGCCGCCTCCCAATACAGGGTTAATCCATGGGTTAACTCAAAGGGGATGCAGTTCCGCAAACGGGTCAGGTGGTAAAGAGTTAATTAAGTTGCTGGACTTTTCGAAGCCTGCTCCTGACAGCTCTCTCTCTCTAGACCACTCTACTAGGTCAGCCTGTAGATTTGCTTTAACTGCCCAAGATGGAGATACCAAACTGTAACCCACCACCTCCTCAAGTGGAGCAGAGGACATGGCTAATAGCTCAGTGGGTAGCTTGCCACACCAAAACATATGTGGTGTTCTGCCATGCACTTAAATAGTGTCAATGGTTGTGGCACACCAGAGAGTTTCTTTATCTGTGCACATCAAGGATACCAGATTTTCAAAATAGAATCCAGGGACACTTTCCTGATCATTTGACCACTTTTAACCATGCCTATATTTGTAGCCATACCCACAAAACCATGCCAACATTTTTAAGATGCACTGAGACACTTGGTAATAGACTTTTAGAATAAGAGACCGACATTCTCTACAAAAAGACAAAATACCTTGTATACCATAAGAAAGGGAATAATATGCTATACAAAATTGCAGTAACATTTGACAGTGTTTAAAGGTGAACGGTAAATAAAACCTGAGCCTATGCTGCTATGGTTGAAGAGGGCATAATGCACTGAATGAAGAAGTCAGAATTAAATAACACACAGGGGTTGATTTACTAAAACTGGAGAGTGCAAAATCTGGTGGAGCTCTGTATTGTAGACAATCAGATTCTAACTTCAGCTTATTCAATTAACTTTGACATAAATCCTGGAAGCCAAATGTTTTCTATGCAGAACTGCACCAGATTTTGCAGATTTTTGAATCAGCCCCACAGAGTGCAAGGGCCAATTGTAAGAAATACAGAGAGTTTAGGGGTCAGAAGTAAGTAATACCTAGAGTGCAGGGTCAGAGATAAATAATGTGCAGAGTTCACTGGTCCTAATTCAGTAATGCACAGAGTGCAAAGGTCTGGATTAAGTAATGCATAGAGTTCAAGTCAGTAGTACATAATGTGCAGAGTTCAGTGGTCAGAAGTAACAAGTAGGGATGAGCCGAACACCCCCCGGTTCCCAGCAGAACATGCGAACAGGCAAAAAATTTGTTCGAACACTCAAACGCCATTAAAATTTTGGGACATGAACGTGAAAAATCAAAAGTGCTTTTAAAGACTTATATGCAATTTATTGCCATTAAAAAATGTTTGGGTACCTGGGTCCTGCCCCAAGGGACATGTATCAATGCAAAAAGGTAATTTAAAACTGCTTGCGGCTGTAATGCAATATGGATTAAAATCATTGAAAAAAATGGCATGGTTCCCCCCCAGTCCATTACCAGGCCCTTTGGGTCTGGTATGGATAGTAAGGGGTACCCGCACCCATATTTTTTTTTAAATGGCGTGAGGGGTCCCCAGGCACTATATACTCTGAACAGCAGCATATATACTATATCACCTGCCCTATATACTCTACAGAATATTGGGCCTTAGGTGTTGGTGGCACCAGAACACTGTAAGCCCTCACAGTTACTTTTGGTGAGTGCAGGAATGGACCCTGCTGTGAAATACTATATAGAAAATTGTAATTACATGCCCCTGTTTAACAGGGACAGAAAAATTGGGCCTGTGGTGGTGGTGGTACCAGAACACTGTAAGCCCTCACAGTTAATCTTGTTGGGTGCAAGAATGGGCCCTGTTGTGAAATATTATATCAAGATTTGGAATTACATGCCTCTGTTAAACAGGGGCAGAAAATTGGGTCCTTGGTGGTGGTGGTGGTAGCACAACACTGTAAGCCCCCACAGTTATGCTTGTTGGGCGCAGGAACAGGCCCTGTGTTCAAATATTATATCAAAAATTGTAATTACATGCCCCTGTTAAAGAGGGGCAGAAAAATTGGGACTTTGGTGGTGGTGCCACAACACTGTAACCCCTCACAGATACTCTTGTCGGGCACAGAAATGGGCCCTGCGTTGAAATACTATATAAAAAATTGTGATTACATGCCCCTGTTAAACAGGGGCAGAAAAATTGCAACATAGATGAAAATCATTGAAAAAAAACAGCAGGGTCCCCCCCACCCCAGTCCATTACCAGGCCCTTTGGGCCTTGGGTGGTGGTGCCACAACACTGTAACCCCTCACAGATACTCTTGTTGGGCACATAAATGGGCCCTGCTATGAAATATTAGATCAACAATTGTAATTACATGCCGCTGTTAAACAGGGACAGAAAAATTGGGCCTTTGGTGGTGGTGGTGGTTGTCCTAAACCAAAAGCTAGCATCATCAAGATTGAGGAGGAATAGAATAGTCAGCATAGGCAGTCTTCAAGGGATCCAACATCCATAGACTATTCAATCAGTTATATCAGCATCAGAGGCCTGATAGCTGCTGATCCAAGACTGATTAATTTTTATGAATGTGAGCCTATCAACAGAGTCTGTGGACAGACGCACTCTATGATCCATTACAAACCCTCCAGCAGCACTGAATGTGTGTTCAGAAAGAACGCTGGATGCAGGACATGCAATAGCTCAATTGCATATTGAGCGAGTTCTGGCCAGTGGTCCATCCTCAAGACCCAGTAACTCAGTGGATGCTCTGTTGGATAGGTCTCCAAGTCTGCTCTTGCCCCATGATATCCCTGCACCATGTAATGCAGACACTGACAATGGTTGCTTGAACCGATCAAATCTTGGTGCTGAAGACTGAAAAATTGTTTAAAGGCATCGGTCAGCCGGCATCCTTCTCCAGTGCTCTTCCTCTGAATGAACGAAGCCTCAGCAACACGTTGCCCAACATCAGGAAATTGTAAACTCCCAGGGTCTGGAAATGCATTACACAAACCTTTCTTCAAGTCATCCTGAAGATGTTTCCTGCTCTGCTCTCCCTGCAAAGGCAGGATGAGTTCTGCAACCTTACCCTTGTAACGCAGATCAAGAAGGGTTACCAGCCAGTAATGATCCCTCTCCTTGATACCATGAATCCTAGAGTCCTTTCGCAGGCTTTGCAGAACCAGGAAGGCCATGCAGTGTGAGTTTGCAGAGGCATTCAATTCTGAGTCCTCTGGGTCACTAAGGATTACATGATCCGTAACAACCTCCTCCCAGCCACGTACCCGTGCTTGGGTTTCTGGTGACTGAAAACAATCCCTTGAAGACTGCTGCTGACTGTTATCCTCCACGTCCATATTGACACAATCCTCCTCCTCCTCTTCTTCCTTTGTGTTTGACGGGCCTGCAGGAATTCTCTCTGGATGAAGGGGGCTTGAGAGGTAATGAAGTCCTCCTCTTCCCCCCGCTGCTCTGTCTCAAGTGCTCTGTCCATTATTGCACGAAGCGTGTACTCCAACAAGAAGACTAGAGGGACAGTGTCACTGATGCATGCATTGTCATTGCTCACCATCCTTGTGGCCTCCTCAAATGGGGACAGAACATGCATCCTTGATCAGTAGCCACTGGTGTGGCGAAAAGAAGCCAAGCTACCCTGACCCTATCCTGGGGCCATACTCACACAGGTACTCATTGATGACCCTTCGCTGCAGCATTGCCAATGTTGAGTTCCACCTTGTGGGCATGTCACAAATGAGGCGGTTGGTGGGCAGGTTGAATTCCCTTTGAATGTCAGCCAGCCGAGCACTGGCATTGTATGACTGGCAGAAATTACCACAGACTTTTCTGCTCTGCCTCAGGAGAGCCTGCAAGCCTGGGTACCTGATCAAGAACCGCTGCACCACCAAAATCAAGACGTGTGGAAAACATGGAACATGGGTCAAGTGTCCCTGTCGGAGGGCAGAGAGAAGGTTGGTGCTATTGTCGAATACAACCATTCCTGGCTGAAGCTGGTGTAGTGTCAACCACCTCTGAGCCTGCCCGTGCAGAGCTGACAGAATCTCTGCAACCAATGTGGCTCCTGTCCCCTAAGCAGACCAACTCAAGCACCACATGGCATCTTTTTGTCTGACTGCTTACGTAGCCCCTTGAACGTTTAAGGAGCACCGCTGGTTCAGAGGACAAATCTGCAGAAGAAGCCATAGAGGAAGAAGAAAGGGAGGGGTGGAGGAGAGATCTGTGGCAGAATCACCACTAGCATTTTGGAGGCATGGTGGTGGAACAAACTCCAACAATACTGAACCCTGTCCTGCATCCTTCCCAGCTGCCAGCAGAGTTACCCAGTGCAATGTAATATAATGAGGAGGACTGCCCCGTAAATACGTTGATTCAAAGGTCTAGATGGCATACATTCGACCCAAACATCAAGCTCATCCCTAGTAACAAGAGCAGTTGCAGTATATTTAAAACCATGGGTCTTCAAACTATGGCCCTCCAGTTGTTCAGGAACTACAATTCCCATCATGCCTAGTCATGTCTGTGAATGTCAGAGTTTTACAATGCCTCATGGGATGTGTAGTTTCACAACAGTTGGAGGGCCGTAGTTTGAGGATCCCTGTTTAAAACAGATTACACCTTGTCCTTTGGCTTAATGCCCTTATACACTTTATCAGCAGCCCCTCTATACTTTCCCTATCACAGCTAGGAACATTGTTAATATGGCAGCTGGGAACCCACATTTTTATTGTGAAGCATCTGGGTTATCCAAAAGCCCTTTTATTGGCCCTTCTAAACCATCTGACCTATGTTCAAGGCCAGGAAGTGCATTATGTTTGGTTGGTTGTTGCAGCGGTGAATTCCTATATTAGTTTACCCGGTCTGTAGATTGAGAATGGGCTGGGTTCACCTCAAACCCATGTCAGACTCAATCCCAAATTTCATTCCTAGTCAAAAATTGCTAAAAACCTAAACCAGCCATTAGATGAATAGACACTGTAAATAGAATGCATAATATCTAAGGTATGTAGATATTTAGGCAGCCATAGTAACTTTCAAACAGGAACGTAAATTGTATTGCTAACTATCTTTTCTGTATTTGGAGTTATTAACCTATGTAACTACTTTACATTGTGGTTTTCAGCATTATGAAATACATAAGATCAATAAAAAAAATTGTAATTATTTCTTTGGTACTCTTGTCATTACATTGTAATATATATACACAGCTTCATTTCAAAAAGGAAAACCTACTGGTAATTACCATTCTTAACAACATGGGTGCTCTTAATCTGTTCTTTAAAATGGACTAGTTTGCAATAGTCATTAAAACAGCAGGGAAATGTTCCAGCCTGCAAATTACAGCCAAGATCTCCTTTTCTCCATGTCGGGTGCTGACTCAGCTGGAGATAATGAGATATGAGACGGAGTGCTGTCTTATGTGGACTTGCAGTGTATTCATTTCCAGTGTAATTTTGGTAAATATTGTCTTAATCAGATAAAAAACATTAATAAAGGTTTTTAGAGCTGTAATTTATGAGCAGTGGGGATCCAGAAAAGCAGCAAAGAACAACTGATTTCAGTATATTAGAAAGACAAGATCTAAATCCCAGGGAACAGTTAATGATATACCAATGGTGTCCCCTGCAAAGGTACACATGCTTGTTAGTATATCTGTGTTCTTTTTCATTTCTGCCATTCTGCACATCGAGAAGTTATCATTTTGCTAAGTGTAGCGTTGACACAAAAAAGTTGCACCTCATTTACTTAGTGGAAATAATTATTTCAGAGAGTATTGGGGTACAGTGCTAGTCACAATTATAAAAGGAAAGGAAAACCTTTGGAGTCCCATTTCAGTTGGTTACAAAATGAGCAAACAGTATGATCAGGCAGTAGGAGAGTCAAGTAGAATTCTGAGGTGCATGTTGGCAGGTGCAGTAGCTCTGATCCCATTATATGCTCAAATAGGGAAAGTGGTACTCAGGTGTTATGCCCCCTCTAGGGAAAACCTTCCTCTAGTGATGTAAGTGGTAGAGTTAGCCCCCATGTAAGTACCAGAATGGGAGAGGCATAGTGAGATGGAGCCTTGGAGCCAAACATCCCAGAACTCTCAGGATATTGTTGGCTACTACCCAAGGGCCCTAAAAGCACAGAGCTGCCCCTTACCTCTTCTAGGGTCCCCTATCTGGGCTGTCCACTCTGCCTCTTCTCAACATGGTGCTTTTTATGGGGGGCACTTATGCGAGCGCGCTCCAGAGCTGAGCTGTGTGTGTCCATAGACACACAGAGTGTGGCTCGGCCCACCACTCCAGCTCCTCTTCACAGGATTTGATTTAAAGCACCATAAGTCAATGGCTCCCACTGCCGTCAAAGCCTCCTGTGAATATAGGAGGAGGGGAGAAGAGCTGCTGCAGGTGGGATAGCACTGAATCGAGAGAAGACTCAAGTGTTTAAGGGAGGGCTGGGGAGAGCTGCCATTAAAAGGCTTTTTACCTTAAAGCTGTAGTAAACACAGCTTGGACACTTGTATCTACAGGTAAGCTTATAGTAAAGCTTATCTGTTGATACAAGGAATATCTCTGAAACATGCACCGTTTAGAAGATATTCAGTGTTTCTATAGTTGGTTATGCCATCCCACCAAAGTTCTGTGCCATGGCTGTGACTCCCATGCGCATGCGTGGGGGTGATGTCATGGAGGCTTGCCCATTCAAATGGCCAGAGGCCATGAACCCAGAAGGAAGACCACATGCAGATGTATGCAGATGGATTTTCATTTTTGATAGAGTAAGTGAGTTTTGTAATCCTTATATCCTTATCCAGTTCCTGACCAGCTCACACATATTTACTGTGGCACAATGGCACTGCTGAGCGAAACACCACACAGGTACAGGGTTACTTTTAAGAGCCGCCAGAGAGTGAGCGCGCATGGCGGGGAACCGATGCACGTGGCCGGCAGTCGCGATCACCGCTGCCCACATGCGATTGCATGCATGAGTGAACAGCGATTTGTGTGTGTAAACACACAAATCCCTGTTCTGTCAGGGGAGAGGAGACATATTGTTTGTTCCTACTAAGTAGGAACAACAATATGTCTCCTCCCTAGTCAGCCCTAACCTCCTATAGTTAGAACACACCTAGGGAACACACATTTAACCCCTCGATTGCCCCTAGTGTTAACCCCTTACCTGCCAGTGACATTTATACAGTAATCAGTGCATATTTATAGCAATCAAAGTAATCAGTGCATCAGTGCAATTAAAGCCGATCAATATACGCCTATTGCAATTTTTTTACCAAAAATATGTGGAAGGATACATATCGCCCTAAACTGATGAAGACATTTGTTTGTTTTTATTTTACATTTGGGGATATTTATTATAGCAAAAATTAAAAAATATTGTATTTTTTTTCAAAATTGTTGCTTTTTTTGTTTATAGAGCAAAAAATTTAAATCGCAGGGGTGATCAAATACCACCAAAAGAAAGCTCTAATAGTGGGAAAAAAGGGACTCACATTTTGTTTGGGTACAGCATCACATGACCACACAATTGTGGGCTGAAGTAGTTATAATATTTTTTCTGCCATCTGTGTGCCATTGGGGTCTTTACTTCCTGTCCCATAACCAAAACAGGAAGTAAGAGGAAATCCCTCCAAAGTGACACCAGGGTCATCAAAACTAGTGTCCCCGTTGAAAGATATCCCCACCATTACTGTTCTGATGTCAATCCAAAATTTGGGATCTGCTTTCACTTTAGAATGATACTAGTAAACTGAACGGGCACACAGACAGCAATAAAAAACTGAGAAGTGTTGAAATCCCTCTCCACTTTACCGAAAAAAAAAAATGTCACTCTGGTAGTTAATTGATTTCTCCTATCAGTGTGAAACGGCCTGCACGTAAGGTGTGCACAGGGCTGGTGCAAGGATTTTTGACATCCAAAAAAAATCCTTGCGAAACTTAATTTTGCAGCCACCCCCCCTGACTCCACGCCTGACTCCAAGTAAGAGCACCCATCCAATGCAGCCTACCAGTCCCCATCAAATACAGCCTACCAGCACCGATCAAATGCAGCCTACCAGTCCCCATCAAATGCAGCCTACCAGCACTGATTAAATGCAACCTCATCAACGCAGGTCAAATGCAACCTCACCAGCACCGATCAAACGCAACCTCAGCAGCACCGATTAAATGCAGCCTCAACAGCACCGATCAAATGCAACCTCACAAGCACTGATCAAATGTAACTTCATCAGCACCGATCAAATGCAGCCTCACCAATACCGATTAAATGCAGCCTCACTAGCATCAATCAAATGCAACCTCACCAGCACTGATGAAATGCAGACAACATGATGGTGACCGTGCACAGTGGGAAACACAGACAGGCAGGTCACTGGCAGTCTGGCACTGATGATCAGAGGCACGCAGCGGCGCAGCACAGGGGATGTCTCCTTATCTTTCTCCATTTGATTCAGTTGGGACCAGGGGCAGACTGACCATTTGGCCACTCGGGCACTGTCCGAGGGCCCCGGGCCACTAGGGTGCCCCATCAGGGTTGCCAGCCTCAGTAAAACCAGGGACAGTATGTAAAAATCAGTGTTTTTTTTACATCTGTCTCTGAAATGTCCCTTACCGACATCCTTTTGATCTAAAAATCCTGAGATTACAGCTGCCCCACCTCTCCAGTACCTTCACAGCCATTAGAAACATGTCTGTGTATACTGTGTGTACATGTATGTGTATACTGTGTATGTATACTGTGTGGCCCCATAATCTCTGATTGCCTGGGGGCCCCATAATCTCCTATTACCGCGGGGGCCCCATGAGTTGTCAGTCCACCCCTGGTTGGGATACTGTCACAGGCGGCACAGTCCTCTGCCCGTAGTCGCTCCGCCTCTGACACTGTACAGAGGGCCTCGGGAGCGGCTGCCTGTTGTGTTGAGACTGGCATAGTTTATGGCTGCAGAGAGAGGGAAGAGGGTCACCAGTGGCCACGTGCCCTAGGTAGAAGTGTGCCCTAGGCAGCTGCCTAGTCTTCTGTGTTTTATGTGAGTCTATTGTCTCTTAGTAATTGGTTGTAGGACACACCAAATGCATCCAATTAGTGTTTGGTGTGTCACCATCTGATATGTAGCAGGATCAGATTTATTCTAGCCATATGGCTGGGTGATTTTATATTGTTGTGGCTTTTTTGATACTTAATAAAATACAACTGTGGAATAATTGGTTTCCACTCATATTTGTCCGCTACAGCCATAGTAGCCGTCTTTTCTTTTCAGGGGGTAATTTATTTTTGTATGCTGCTTTCTGGCTACGGCAGTAGCCTCCTTTTCTTGGAGGAGTGACATAAGGGGGGGTTTATCATCGCCACTTAATTACAATTTGGTGGGAAAATGTATGGTAATTTTTTCTCTGTTTTATAAATAGCTGCCTAGTCGGCCTAGTGGTAGCACCGGCCCTGGGTGTACAGGCATACAGATCATGCTGACAATCTGCAGGAGACCCGCATGGCACCATCGATCTGCTGATAGCTGGTGCAATGCTTTCCAGGCTCCTAAAAAATAGTAAATGCACATCTTTTTACCTGCAAAAAAAAAAATGTGGATGTATTTTTTTTTTAAATGGTGAACTTATCCTTTAAGGTAAAATACCTTTGCATTTGGAACAACTTTATTAGTGCTGATAACCAGGCAAGGTGACTCAACACTTACTAGGAATGGCTGTAGTCCCCTGGTATTTTGCGAGCCACAAGTGGGATGCAAAAGGCCTTTTAGGCCAGAAGTGAATACTTGTACACCTGAATGTGAATGTGCCTTCTGGGAGTGTGCCCGGCTGGGCTGAGCTATGTAAGGGACATTGAGAGAGACTGGTATACTAATGAGGACACCTTAAATATACTTGGTGATGGAAACTGAATGCTTTGGACTTAGCATACATGGGGAAAGTGGTCCCAACTCTGGGTGCTCCCAAGGAGAGAGAAGGTGCAAAGAGGAAGATAGCTTACAGATTATGCACTAGCGTTCTGCACCTGAATGACAGCTACAGAATGTCTGCTCCTGTGTATGGCATTGTGTGTTGAAGAATTCTGTCAGTATGTCAATGTGATGTCAGATGTCACAACCATCTTTGAGAAGTTACAGTAAAGTACAGAAAATAAATTTAATGTTTAGATATTCCTATATTTCTATATATTAAGGCCTCTGTCTGGGAGTTTTGTGATTGGGCCTATGGCCAGGAGTTTGACACAATATGGCAGAGTTCCATCTAAAAGCAGGTGGGTATCTGTTCTATCCCGTGCTGATGTCACTCTCCAGTGCCTACTTTTGATGATAAAATGATGGTCCACACCCATTTCTCTTCTATAGATGTGTACATCTTTTGCTCTTAAATTACTGGGTTATTGCATTATGACATATACGTTGCTGTATGGTGATCTATAACAACTTGTTGTATTTTTAGATCTCATTCACATGTGCTCCTAATAAAGCAGTATGACCATTTGAAATGTATTGAGCTGACATGTGGAATGTTGTCCTCTATTATGTAGTCATGTGGAAATTATATGTGCACCCTGCACAACCCCTTTTACCTACAGATAAGCCTATATTAAGGCTTACCTGTACAGTAGGTGCTGGAAATATCTCCTAAACCATGGATTTTACAATAATGTCATGCGGCGATGTCTACAGCGCATCCACTCTTTAGAAAGGGCAGATCATGCCGTTTCTAAACTGGGTCATGCCGTGACATCACGCAACTCCGGCCAGTCACAGAGCCAGAGTTCGCAGCCCCGGAAGGAAGAGGGGTGAAGATGGACATTTGCTTCTAGTGTGGACAGCGGTGACATCGGTTTCAGTTAAGTGACATATAATGGGCTACTATGCGATGCATAGTAGCCTATTATGCATTACCTTTGCAGGAAAAATAAAGAGAAAGTAAAACCCATCAAAGGCAGAGGGTCAGCATTACAACCAGGCTACTAGCATATTCACAAGTAAAATTCAGCAGTGGCAACTTTAAAGTCCCATATACACTATCAGTTTTTTTGCATTTTTTTCCTTCAGGTTTACCAAAACCATGTAGTGCAAGGGCCTGCCTGATTGCATATAAATTGAAACTCCTAATGTTTGACCTCATATTATATGCGTTTGGTAAATCTGAAGGAAAACCCCAGCAGAAAAACTGATAGTGTGTATGGGGCTTAAGGTTCTCATGGAACAAGTTTCTTTGAATACTTACTTTCCCAACAGTCAGATCACAAATGGGTAAAATATGTGAACATATGAGGATGAAATTCCTGCAGATTTTTTTGGGCAACATGGGCAGTCTGTGTCAAAAGCCTATATTGACAATTATTCTGGAGGGTGAACGGATACATTTGTTGATGATAGTAAAACATACATGTAAGAATGAGAAGTAATCAGAGTGCAAATTTTTGTCCTTGTATGGTCAGTGAAGTGTAGAAGTGCACCCATGTGTGTGCCCAAGGCCTATCAACTTTGAGCTTCATTAGCAGAAATCAAATAGAGCTTAAGATGGTGTGTTTACATTTCTTAGAAATGACTAGGTGGTATATCTACTGGTTAATGTAAGCTTCCAAATGCAAAGTGATTCAAACAAACAGAATAAATGTATTTGTATCGCTGTGTTTTTGGCATTGCTCATGTTCCCAGCAGGCTTACTGCCAGGACACTTAAAAAAAAAAAAAAACGATGAAAGCACCGGTGAAGCTCCAGTTAAGCTTAACCTGTTACAAATCTGGATAATGCAAATTGAGCATATAATGAAAAAGGAATAATCAGATATTACTATCTGTGAAAAAACACATGTCAAAAAGATCAGAGATATAGGAGGCTTAATGTATGTATGTAAATCCAATCCCTAAATTCATATAAGCATTAATATGTTAATGTTTTTCTACAGTCATTTTCAAAATTTTTAAATCTACAGCTTTCATTAAAAATAACCAGGCTATACTGACATGAAGTTCCTCGTCCCAGTACTTCTTGTTAAATGGATTTGTCCCTGTCTCCCAATTGTACTTCTGCGTTGTCACCACATCATATGAAATTCTGATGGAGACAACAGTGAAAGCTACAGCCATCTTTGGAGTGCATGTATGTGGGCACCAAGAGACTACAAAAAAGTCTGTTGCAGTAGATTAACAGCAATGAGATGAAGGAAAGGATACAAAGTGCTTAAATTGAAACCCATGTCTGTCTTGTTTATATTACTAATTTAGCTAACTTAAGCCTAGTATACACAATGAGATTATCAGACAAATGATCGTCTGTTTTTTTTTTTTTTGCATGCTAATCTTCATATCAAAAACGAATAGATACGAACAAAAAAACGAGTTCTGGAGCACTAAGAGATACATTTCCAGTCAGCATGGGTTTCTATAACCCAGGAGCTATAAGTTACATAAGTCCAAAATGATCATAGTCCATGAAAGTAAGATGAAGAAGAGGGCACAAGACCATCTGCAGCTGCTATCCTCAGCTCAGAGCATCTAGCTCCTTCGGAGGGTAGAAAAAACTAGATGCTCCAAGCTATGTAGCTTTTCTCTTATCTGGTCCATCAATCATTCCGGTGATGTCACATCCGCCGTGTGTTCCACGCTGGTTAACATGGACTTCCAAGGCTCTCCCAGGCTCCTGAGCCCAGCCACCTTCATCTCCAGCAGCAGAACCTATGCCAGTGGCCCTGCAGGATGGATTTAGGAAAAGACAGATTTCCATCTACCAGGTGAGCATGCTTTTAACTGTTATAAAATGTACCGGTATGCTTGGCATACTACACTTAGCTGGCACTTCCCCTCCTCTCTTTTTTTCTCTCTACTAAATTATGAAAATTTTCGTATGACAGAATAAAAATTCAGAAGTGAAGTAATGTATTTGTATTGTATTTTCGGATGAGAATTGTACTTATTAAAAAAAAATTGTACGAGAAATTTTTTCGCATTTGTCCCTTCAGAAAATTTCAGACAAAAGCTATGTACTAACAATCAGATTATCTGATGATCACTTCGAAAGCAGTGTATTTGTACGATATACTGATTGTGTATACGGGGCTTAAAGCTGATGCCAGATGGGTGACTCTGATGCTAGCGATGCTCTGATGGCAGTTTGTTAAAAAAGTGTCACAAAAGCTGGGAATCAGCAGTGTTTGGCCCAGCAACATTGTTACAGGTACAAGTGTACCCGTTGGTAGATTTTCTCTTTATTTCTGTTCTGGTGGCAACTAGAAATTTGGGATTTACCCTGCCTTTTATTCCTGGTGACATTTATAATCAGGTCATTTAGAGAGAGTGACTCTCCCTATCTTCATTCTATCCATGAATAGAAAAAGTTTTGCCTTTAGTTAGAACTTTTGCACCATCCCCTACCTCCACTCCCGTCATTCAGCAAAAAAAACAAAAAAAACTTCTAAAGCCATTTTTAACTTACCTTACATATATATATATATATATATATATATATATATATATATATGTCCGCTGTATAGATTGATTACAAAATTAATAGATAGTGTATATCCAGCTGTGTTTTCCTGACTCACATTGATCCACAAATTCCTAGTAATATGTGTATATATAGATCTTTATATTTTTGTATCTGATACCCAGTGCATTAATATTTATGCAATTTGGGATTTACCCTGCCTTTTATTCCTGGTGACATTTATAATCAGGTCATTTAGAGAGAGTGACTCTCCCTATCTTCATTCTATCCATGAATAGAAAAAGTTTTGCCTTTAGTTAGAACTTTTGCACCATCCCCTACCTCCACTCCCGTCATTCAGCAAAAAAAACAAAAAAAACTTCTAAAGCCATTTTTAACTTACCTTACATATATATATATATATATATATATATATATATATATATATATATATATATATATATATATATATATATGTCCGCTGTATAGATTGATTACGAAATTAATAGATAGTGTATATCCAGCTGTGTTTTCCTGACTCACATTGATCCACAAATTCCTAGTAATATGTGTATATATAGATCTTTATATTTTTGTATCTGATACCCAGTGCATTAATATTTATGCAAGAAATGCACCTGCAACATTTGGTAATTTAATAAAGGTTTTTAGGTATATACAGGCATACCCCACTTTTAAATACACAATGGGGTTTATTTACTAAAGCTGGAAAGTGTAAAATCAGGCTCACTTCTGCATAGAAACCAATATGCTTCCAGGTTTTATTACTAAAGCTTAATTGAACCAGCTGGGGTTAGAAGCTCATTGGATTCTATGCAGAAGGGAGCCTGATTTTGCACTTTCCAGCTTTAGTAAATAAACCCCATTGTGTACTTAAAAGTAGGGTATGCCTGTACAGTGTATACATGTATGTAAAAAAATAAATAATTTTTCATTATATATATATATATATATATATATATATATATATATATATATATATATATATATATATATATTCATTTTAATTATAAAAAAAGTTTAACAGTTTGTGTAGAGATTTTTTGTATACTTCATAATATAGAACTTATTGTGATGGTTATGATTTAGTTATTCTATTTGAGTGTTTATTTCGTTTTTTTTGATTTGGATCTTCACAGGTGTTTTCAATATGTTAATTGTCAATTAACATCATACACACTTGTGTCTAGTTGTTTAGGTGTATATATGCCTGTATGTTTGTCTAGCACTTTAGCTATGATTAACCTTCCTGGCGGTATGATTATTTCTGATTTTAGGTGCTGAAAGCGGTACCATTATTTTGCATGCAAATTTGGCATTTTATAGTGTAGGCCTGCAATTCTTAGGAATAACTCATCCTGCGTATGATAGTAGTTTGAAACACAAAATCATAAATTATAATATAATAAATAACTATAAATAATTACTGTATAACAAATAATAATATAACAATAATAAAAAAATATCCAATAATGTAATCAAATCAAAAACACTGAAATTTGCTCAGTTGCAGAATTGTCGCTGTCGTTAGATTTAGTGTTTGATGATGAATTTCCCCACAAATCGCTATCGCTCAATTCTGCAAGTGATTATAATTT
This sequence comes from Lithobates pipiens, assembly GCF_037356315.1. Classification (NCBI taxonomy): domain Eukaryota; kingdom Metazoa; phylum Chordata; class Amphibia; order Anura; family Ranidae; genus Lithobates; species Lithobates pipiens. The sequence continues at coordinate 424,215,813 of NW_027507903.1, read as the reverse complement.
ATTATCGCTGTTTTCTAGCTGGTCTATAACCACTTTTGACATAAAGGGACACTTTTTGGTTGCTATGGACAATCTCTAAATTCCAGGCAGAAAAAACTGTATTTATAATATAAAACTACATGCAGGGCACTGGACAGACCACTAGGGACAAAGGGGTGTGTCTTTTTTTATACAGTACTGTAATCTGTAATATTACAGTACTGTATGTGTATTGTGTGTTTTTACTTTTTTGAATTTGGCGCCGATCTCCGCTCCCGTGCGTCGCAACGTCGCAGGGAACGGAGCTCAGTGGCACTCGGGCACTGTGTGAATCGAGCGGAGGATGGCTCGCACACACAGCGGGAAAGACATCGCAGGATCCAGGGGTCCTGCTGATGACAGTTTGTCAAAATTGTGGCAGGATTGCTGGGAATCAGCAGTGTTTGTCCCGGCGACATTGTTACAGGAACAAGTGTACCCATTGGTATATTTTCTCTTTATTTCTGTTCTGATGGCATCTAGAAATTTGGGATTTACCCTGCCTTTCATTCCTGGTGACATCAATACTCAGGTCAATTAGAGAGACTCAATTACCCTATCTCCATTCAATCCATAAATAGAAAAAGTCATAGTTATACTTTAAAGCCCATCTCATGAGAACTTTTGCACCCTCTCCTACCTCCACTCCCGTTATTCAGCAAAGTAAAAACAAACAAAAAACGTATAAAGCAGTTTTTACCTTACCTGAGTCTGACATCACACTTATCTTGCTAGCCCTTTTTGGAGTGAAGACCAGTGATCTAGTGCTGCAGTCTGAGACAACCGTTGATCAGTTCCCTCATCGTGATGTCATCATGCCATAGCAGTGTTAAGAACCTGCGTGAGTTTAGAACATTTAATCTGAACACTTGTTCAAGGTTAGAGCCTCATAAAGTACTGAAACCAATGGATAAGCATGACAAACAGCAATGGTCAGCAATGGCAGCCTACACTTCCCTTCAGTATGGGCTTCTTGCCTTTGCTACAAAGTAATTAAAAATCTTAAATTCAGTTGAGCCCTAAATTAAAACACAAAAATAAAATCTGCAAAAAGTAAACATGTTTAGTCTATTACAGTTATTATAAAGCTGTCACATTCACTTTGCATCCCTGACAAATAACTGCAGGTCTTTATTTTTTCACTTTGCAGGTGAGCATAAATTTTCAAGAGAACATTGTAGATGTTGATTTACAAGAGGCTTTAAAGCCTCTTTACAACTTCACACTTCAATTAAACAAGCAGAATCATTAACAAATTTTCACCATATTAAATAGATCTCACCCTCTAGTCACATAAATTATATTATTAAGCACAGAATTGGTTTTATATTGATATCCTCCAGCTATAAAACTGAGAAAACACCAGCAGTAAACATGAAAGCAATTGCTAAATTGATCTAGGAAAAAAATTGCTAAGTATTGACATTCACTATATAATCAAAAATGGAGCAACATTATTGATAACACAACTGGAATTGCTCACATTTTTACATGGTGATAAAAGTTTATAAAATGATGATATACGCGCTGTTTCCATATTTGTTTTCAAATATGTGGAATTTCAATGATGGAATAAAATGGGAGATGTGAGGACAGGTTTCCTTAAAGTGATCCTGTCAGCAACTTGTAACTTGAAAAAAAGCCTAGGCTTTTAAAGAAGATCATAGTTACATAGTAACTTTATCATGTACTGTATACCTACCTTTCCAGTGGCCAATGTCTTTAAATGCCACCACTTTACTGCTCCCCAACTGCTCCTCTTCCCAGTGCACACTGTGATTCCTCTTGCTGGTTCATAATTCAATAAAACATGTGTGAGCTGACATAAGGGACTTCAACATGGGGCAAGGGAGCAGGAATTCCACACACCTGAACCTGTGGAATACCTGCAGTGGCCAGGAAGCAGCAAAGCTGATCTTCTTTAATGACATTTTGCAAAAAAAAAAGTGTGGGCGAAGGGCACAGATATCCTGTCCAGCCCCGTTGCTGGCAGCTTGTCAGCCTGTGTAAATCTGACAGCAGTTGCGGCTAGATAGGGCTGGATAGTACACCAAGTAGTAGGAATGTTTAGGGCAGTATGCACTCAGATATGAATGTCCTTGCGTTTTGGGTATTCGTACCTGACACATACTGACTATATGTTAATACTACTTTGTGCACTGTCTAGCTCCATCTAGTTGCAGCAGTTGTCAGACTCTCATAGTGTTTGGGCAGGCTGCTGGACAGGAACCTGATCCCTTTGCCTTTGCCTAAACGTCAGAGCCCCATGCACCAGGGCTAAACGCTAATGCCCTGTACACACAGTCGGACATTCCGATTACAAAATCCGTTGGATTTTTTTGGACAGATTTTGGCCCAAACTTGTCTTACATACATATGGTCGCACAAAGTTGTTGGAAAATCTGATCGTTTAGAACATGTACGTCGGAACTATAAAGAGGCCAGTAGCCAAAAGCTTTCGTCTCGTAATTTATTCTGACCATGCGTGGCACTTTGTGCGTCGGAATTGTCTACACAATTTAAATGATCGGATTTTGTTGTCGGAAAATTTTAGATCCAGCTCTCAAACTTTGTGTGTTGGAAATTCCGACGGAAAAAGTCAGATAGAGCCCACACACGGATTTTCCAACAACACGATCCGATCGCACATTTTCCGTCGGAAAGTCCAACCGTGTGTACAGGGCATTAGTGTGCTTGAGGCCTTTGACCTACTGGGATCATTAATCTGCAATCACTAACAGAGCTGGTTTGAGACATCCCCTTTATTGCTTTACAACAGCCGTGGAACCCTGGGGTTCCTCCAGAGGTTGCTAGGGTTTCCTTAAGCTGTGGCTGATGAACCACCTTTTTGATGGTGCTTACAGAGTTTGAGGTTCAGCATCACTTAGCAAAGACAACAGCATGACACCAAATATCTTTTTTTTAAATCTTTTTCTGTCTTTAAGGGTGGCATTCTGAGCACCACCTTAAGGGAGACATTCTTTCCACTGGCCACCAGTAGAAGGATGTTTGCTCCTATTGACCCCTGATAAATTGGTTTTAGTAAGGGTTCCTCGAGACCTGAACATTATTTTTGGGGTTCCTCCAGGGTTAAAAGGTTTAGAAAGGCTGCTTTACAATATGTCTGTGGTCTTTGTGAAAACACTTGTGATGGGGGGTGTAGCTGCTGCAAAACTCTGCCCTCAAAGAGCACAAAAGTAGGATGATGAGAAGCAGCATTTTCACTTAAAAAAAAAGGTATTTTACCATGATCCAAGCAAAAATAAATAAGTCACAATGTATAACATTTGAGTTACAAGACTATAAAGAGATCTCAGAAAGCACTGAAGCCAGAGACAGCCAGGAACTTAGATTTTTCAGTAAGAGGTCATCATTTATAGCTCGCATACGTCTCACATTACAAGTTTTCTTCAAATAATGATTATGTGAATCAGCTTATCTTAACACAGAGCCTCTTTGTGGCCTCAAAATTAATGTATAAGTCTAAATGTCCCTTGCCATGAAAAGTATGTGCAATTATGTGGATTCCTAGTTCTTAGATCTGCTGACAATCAGAAAAATTTGTCTTAAGCCCCATACACGCTATCAGATTTTCTGCTGATTTTTTCAGATTTCCCAAAACCATGTAGTGCAAGGGCCTGCCAGATTGAAACTTTTAAGGTTTGACCTCATTTTATATGGTTTTGGTAAATCTGAAGGAAAAAATCTGATAGTTTGTATGGGGCTTTAGAGTTACTGCAAAGCTAACTGATGCATACATGTGCTGATAAACTCAGTCTGGCAGTATAAGCATCAAAATGCTGAAAGGGTTAAAACATGTATCTTTACCCTGTAATAAAACCATTGTTTGTCAAGTACACCTTTGTGTGGGTCATTTACCTGAAAAACCCCTTGAAAACTGTACGTTTATGACTAACATTTCTTATTAGCGAATAAATACCATGCAAGAAAAATTTTGTATTTTTAAGCTTCCCAAAACCATATATATTTTAAAAAATCCAGATATTGTAAAAAAAAAAAGTAAATATAGTTAATGTTACATTTTATTATAGCTTTCAAACATCATATTCACCAGGCAATAAAATAGAATATGAGGCAGAACCTTGATATTATCTACATAAAGTGTCTATCATAAACGTCCAATCCAGTAAAGTAAGTAACACCCGAGAAAGTTATCCACAGTGTCCACAAGTTCTTCTTCTAACGTGTGCCAAAATGAAAAAAAAATGTGTGTCACCCTCTGTGCCGTGCACACCAAATATGTATACAGTACTGTATATGTATTGGTAGACCTGAATTGTTTTCAATGAAAAATACAAATAAGCAAAACTGTAACTAAGCTTAGTCTGTACACTTATAAGTTATCTTAAAGCAGGGGTCTCAAACTGGAGGCGCTCTAGCTGTTGCAAAACTACAAATCCCATCATGCCTCTGCCTGTGGGAGTCTTGCTTGTAACTGTCAGCCTTGCAATGCCTCATGGGAATTGTAGTTTTGCAACAGCTAGAGGGCCGCCAGTTTGAGACCTCTGTCTTAAAGATTATTTTCAGCAACTGATTTATTATTGTCATCTTGGCCGAGATCTCTTAAACCTCCATGAAAATTGCTGTCATATAACTCCTTAGGAATCTGAGTCTACAAGAGCCATGGGTGGGGAGCAGTGGGCCCGGACAATAGCAGCAAGCACCATGACATCACCACTGCAGTTCTGAAGACCACAGGGCAGTGTACATGACAGCTAGGCCAGATAGTGGGAGGTGGCGTGATACTGGGTATCATGCTGGTGGACTACAGAGTTGACTTTTTTAGAAATTGTAACTTTACACGTTTGCCCAGTGAAAGGAGTGTTGCTACAAGAGGAAGGTTTTAGAATAGCACACTGCTACGCAAAAAGTAGAAATTATAAAGTTCAGCTTTTAATATTTAGCATTACAATGTTAAAAGTAAAAGCACTACCTTAAACATATTGTAAAGCCATTATTGCTTGTGATACATATTATTGCAATGTTAATTGACATTTTGCGTTGACATACTGGAACCTGACTCATTTTTATATTCTCTAACCTATGTGATAAATGCTATGTCATATTCAATAGAAAATATTGACAAAGAAATGTAATAATTATACATTACGGAAACTATACATTACCTTTGGCTTGTGACCTAAGGTAGGTCTCAAAGTTTACATCAGAGAACACTGGCCCACCTTCAGCGGTTCATGAGGGATTCCCCACTGAAAGACTTTTTAAATGAGAAGGCAGGCGAATTATGGGCATAGGGATTCCACACCTTGTTTTTCATCAGAGTTCCCTACCTTTTAGTAAGTCTGCACTCCTGCACATGGGGGGGGGGGGGTGAGCTCTGATAATTGGTAAGGTGTTCCTAAGGATAGGTCTTCCATAATGTTCCACCTCTAGGAGTCTCAAGCATGAGTTTCTGCAGCTACTGACTTTATAAGCTAGTTGTCAGGAACCATGAATCAGACAGACAGAAAATGCAGTAAAAATTACACCTTTTAATGTAATGGTAAAAATTTTACAGATCAATAAACGTAGTCACAAAATGATCTCCAGATGAGCCACTGTGGAAACTATGAGTGCTGGCAATTATCCGACATCTGAGTAGCCTGAGCACAGAGAAGAGAGATACTGAGAGCCCGGCCCTGACAATACCCCCCCCCCCTCCACGATCCCTCCCCCTCGGAGGGGCACCAGGTTTGAGGGGAAAACATCTATAGAAAGCACGGTGGAGGACAGGAGCATGTATGCCCGAGGATGAGACCCAAGAGCATTCTTCTGGACCATACTCTTTCCAATGAACAAGGTATCGTATTCGCCCATGGAACCTACGGGAGTCAATGATAGATTGTGTCTCATACTCCTCATGATTCTCAACCTGAACCATATGTGGACAAAGTACCATGCTGGTGAAGCGGTTGCACACCAAAGGTTTCAATAATGAGATATGGAATACATTAGAAATACGTATGTTGGAAGGAAGATCTAAAGCATAAGCCACTGGGTTGATCTTACGTAGAATACATAAAGGCCCGATACAACGACCAGTGCCAGTTTCAGTAAGGGAACACAACATTGGAGGTTATGAGATGACAGCCAGACTGTCACATACCTGGTGGTTGAGCACAGAATGCAGGGAGGGGCTTCTCGTATACCTCTGGCTCAGCAACCCCTGGTAGAACAGACATGGGGCTCGGGACTGCTATTAGAATTGCTAAAACGTCTTTCTTGACATTGCCCCCCAAGGGGCAGGCTCCGGATGCCCAACTGGGCCATCTTACTTGGGTGGGAATTTTAAAAGCTAAGATCAGCCTCTTAGCATGGATGTTGGACTCCGGCTCCCAAGAATTTTCCTCAGGACCATACCTGGTTGCGTCTCTTCTTGCAATCCAAGATGGATTCTACCTCCAACTCAACTTCCCCTTTGATGAGCACAGGTTCAGGAGGACCGGTCTTCCGGTTGGTGAATGGATCTGGAACTGCAGTTTTAAGTAGAAAATGTGCAAAAAATGCAAAATTGCAAAAAATAAAAAAAAAATACGTGAAAAAATACTTTTTATATATACCACATTACTGCATTTTAAAAAAGTCTATAAAGAAATGTGCAAAATCAATGTGTACCAATTCAAAGAGCTGTAAGTCCAGAATATTAAGGCAGGTTAAAGGTGACTTTTGTGCTTGGTCAGGGTGATCCAGTGACTTCCTTGCTTCCCCACTTACCGAATCTGTATACCCAAAAAGGGGTTAAGTGCATGTAGTCCTTCTGTGTCCGGCTGGTTCCGTTCAGCTCGTCCACCTCCTTCCCTTAATATGTGTGCCTTATGCTGGAATAGTTCCCTCTATAATTGTGGCTTGTATCAATATGGTGGATCCTCAGAAAAAACAAAAAGCAGCTCCCATGGTGTAGTATTTTTAACCACCAAAAATAATTTATTAGAAAATTCCACAAGGAATTTAGGGCCCAATTTCTTAGAGGGGCAAGCCAGTTTTAGATTCTCCGGGTTCCAAGTTAAGCTCCCTCCTTCTTTTCTTATCAAACGCCTCCTTATTGTAGTCCTGGGTCCTTGCCATTGTCTCCTGCAGTAGTTTATTGTTAGAATCAAAAAAGTTTAAAGTCTCTTGGGCGGCTGGTAACGGGCACTCCAGGAAGTTGTTGGATAGAAACAGAGAATAGTAGCTGTAATTCGCAAAAAAACGGGGATTGCTTTGTGGGAGAATGAACAGAGTTGTTATATGCAAACTCAGCAAGGGGTAGGAAGGATACCCAATTATCCTGGGAAAATGAGGAAAAACAGCGCCAGCGTCTGATTTGTTCTTTCTGTCTGGCCATTAGTTTGAGGATGATAGGCAGAGGAGAAAGAAAGATCAATCTTGTCATGGGAGAGGTGCCTAACACAAGCATCCAGCACAGAGTAAACAGATCAATGGGCTGCACTAAAGGAATCAGGCTCAAAGGTAAGTGAAAAAAAAAAAAAAAAAAAAAATATATATATATATATATATATATATATATATATATATATATATATATATATATATTTATTTATTAAAGCTAAAGACACATGTGCAAATCAAACACAGCAAACCATGAACAAGCAAGAATACAAATAATACACAGCAACCCCAAACACCTAATCTAACTAATTCCTGGGGCAGGAATCGGGGGACAAGTTTCAGGAACCAGGTACAGGAATCAGAGTCCAGGGCTGAGCAGGAAGCGGATCAGGAACGGGTTTTAGGCACCGGATCAGATTCGGCAGGGACAAGGCTTGCAGGGAGGAATTCTGAAGAACTGAGCCTCAGTAAAGGGTGGGCTTATATACTCCCAGCAGTTCCACATCTGGTGCAGCTAGATCACTAGAATGTCCATCTGCTGGGAGACACCCGCTGGTGCCCACCAGAACTGCACCCTTTGGTGCCGAAAGAAACAGTGACACCAGCAGGCGATCCAAGCAATAACACTGTTCCTGACAGTCGTCGTCCCCCAAGGAGCAGCCTCCGGACACTTTATTCTGCCCTTGACCTGGCAGTGCATCCAGATGTGGAAAAGTCCCAAAAAGTATCCCTTGTGACTGTGGACTTCTTTGCGCTCTCTGGCCAGATTCTCTTTACCTACTGGGAGGCGTGCCACCTGAGTCTGACAATGGGACATGTACCCCACCACCAGGGTCTGGAAGTTTAGATCTGGAAACAAAAACAGGCAGGGCAACGTGCTTCGGGTCATTGGGCTAGGCAGCAGGCTTTGGGTCATTGGGCTGGGCAGCAGGCTTTGGGTCATCGGGCTAGGCAGCAGGCTTTGGGTCATCGGGCTGGGCAGCAGGCTCCTGGTCATCGGGCTGGGCAGCAGGCTCCGGGTCATTGGGCTGAGCAGCAAGTTTCGGGTCATCAGGCTGGGCAGCAGGCTCCGGGTCATCAGGCTGGGCAGCGAGCACCGGGTCATCAGGCTGTGGAGCGAGCACCGGGTCATCAGGCTGGGCAGCGAACACCAGGTCATCAGGCTGGGCCGCGGGCACTGGGTCATCAGGCTGGGCAGCGAGCTCTGAGCCATCAAGTTGGGCAGCAAGCTCCGGGTCATCAGGCTGGGCAGCGAGCACCGGGTCATCAGGCTGGGCAGCAGGCACTGGGTCATCAGGCTGGGCAGCAGACTCCGGATCATCAGGCTGGGCAGCAGGCTCCGGGTCATCAGTATGGCAAAGGCACTTCAAGCTGGGCAGCGGGCAAGGGGCACTTCAAGATGGGCAGCAGGCAGAGGCACTTCAAGCTGGGCAGCGGGCAGAGGCACTTCAGGCTGGGCAGTGGCAAATCGAGCTGGGCAGCAGACAGGAACACACCAGGCCAGGCAGCAGACAGGAACACACCAGGCTGGGCAGCAGACAGGAACACACCAGACTGGGCAGCAGACAATGGCACATGAGATGGAACATCGGGCACTGGAACGTCAGACGGGAGTGGATTAACTGGTGTGGAGGCAGGAGTGGGTGATGACAGAATGGTATGGGTTGGGAAAAACTTCCGCTTCTTTTGGCAACTGAAGATTTGTATGTGGGTATAGGGCTGTAGGTAGTGGATGCAGCTGGTAAAAGCGAAGATTGGAAGAATGGTAAAGCAGAGGGAGCAGATTTTGAAGGGAGATTTAGTGGAACTGATGGAGGCAGCCGAGAAGAAGCAGAGGGGTTAAAGGCTGGGTAGGTACAGTAGGAGGAAACTGGGTACTGGTACTTCATTGGTAGCAGGCTGTATTGGTCGGAAACTGTGGTTGTTGGGGGTAATAGAGAGGAAGACATCCCAGCAGGCTGGTATCTGAACACAGAAATGGGTGGTTGGGAGCTGACAGAGGCTGAGTACAACAAGCTTGACCAGGCCTGTAATAATGGTTGCACAAAATCAGGTTTGGACACTGTTTGTCTGACCAGAGACTGCACTGAATCAATACATGCTGCAAGCACCTGTTGAGGACAAGCTGAGTACTGCTCAAAGAAAAAGCCTGAGTCATCTTCCAACAGTCACACCAAAGACTTTACTTGAGCTGCACTGAAAGGGGGTGTATAGTCATCACCTCCACTAGAGGCATCAGACAGGGCCAACTCTGTACAGATCCGAATCAATGGCTGCAAGTCCTCAAACAGAAAACTGCCCTGATCGACAAAAACACGGGCAATACGGATACATTCCAGCAGTTGCAGGAACGGGTTTCAGGCAATGGATCAGATCAGGCACAGACAAGACTTGCAGGGAGAAATTCTGAAGCACTGAGCCTCAGTGAAGGGTGGGCTTATATACTTCCACATCAGGTGCAGCTTGATCACTAGAATGTCCATCTGCTGGGAGACACCTGTTGGTGGCCACCAGAACTGCACCCTTAGATGCCGAAAGAAACAGTGACACCAGCAGGTGATCCAAGCAATAACACTGTTCCTGACAAATCTTCAGAGAACCACATAGTGCCCTCCAGAACTTGGAAGTAAATTGTACCCCTCGATCTGAAGTACTATTTGCAGGGATGCCATGGAGTCTCACAATTTCCTTAATGAAGGTTCTAGCAGTTTCAGCAGCACAGGGTGTACCCTTTATTGGCAAGAATTGAGTCATCTTGAATAGTCTATCCACCACCACAAAGATGGTAGTGTAGTTTTCTGAAGGTGGCAACTCAAAAATAAAATCCATGGAGATCATCCTCTATGGTCTCTCCATAACGGGTAATGGCTTCAACAGACCTGGTGCCTTATGCCGCATACACACGTAGCCAACTATCCGGCGGACTTAGTCTGACGGACTTCCCGCCGGACTGTCCGCCGGACTTTCTGAATGAGCTACTTGCCTACACACAGCACTTTTTCAGCGGACTAGCCAGGGCCAGCGAAGGAGGCGTCGCTGGCCCCGTCACCTGATTCAGACTTAAAGGGAAAAATCGGCGTGGGGGTCCCCCCTAGGTCCACATCAGACCCTTGTCCGAGCACGCTACCCGGCCGGCCAGAAAAGGGGGTGGAGACAAGCGAGCCCCCCCCCTCCTAAGCTGTGCCAGGCCACGTACCCTCAACATGGGGGGGTGCCTTGGGGAAGGGGGGCCGCGCGGCCCCCCACCCCAAAGCACCTTGTCCCCATGTTATTGAGGACAAGGGCCTCTTCCCGACAACCCTGGCCATTGGTTGTTGGGGTCTGTGGGCGGGGGGCTTATCAGAATCCGGGAGCCCCCTTTAATAAGGGGGCCCCCGGATACCAGCCCCCCACCCTATGTGAATGAGTATGGGGTACAATGTACCCCTACCAATTCACCTGTAAAAAAAAGTTTAAAAAACACAACACACAAGGATTAAAATAGTTTATTGCACAGCTCCGGGGTCTTCCGTCTTCGGGGGTCTTCTCACCGGACTCCTCCGCTATCTTCTGCTAGCTCTTTTACTAGCGGAGGAGCCCGGCTTTCTTCTTATGACTTCGGGGGTCCTGTCCCCCTCTTCGGTTCTTCTTGCCGGGCCCCCGTGCCTTCTTCTAGCTCTTTTACAGGCGGTGGCCCGGTCTTCTGTCGGCGCTGTCACCGTCTTCTGTTCTTCTGTTCTCTTCTTCTCTTCTTTTCTTCTCTTCAGATGTTGCCTCGTCGATGTCTCCACTCACAATGACGGGGACGCGGCGCGCGACGACTTATATAGGGACATTGCCGAATGATGTCCCCGCCCATTATGGTGTCACAGTCCCAGAGGATGCTGGGACTGTGACATCATAATAAGCAGGGACACTGGTCAATCAGTGTCATGACCGCTCTCAGGGAACCCGCGGTGTCACCTAAGTACAGTAGTGTTTCATCCGGGTATAGTGAAATCTTTTCTTCCTGAAAGCGGCCGAGCAAACCGACTATGTGAGGTGACTCACTCCGCCAGAGGTTCCAAGGCAAGGACAAACAGCAGGGGTGACAATGGGCACCCCTGCCACGTACCCCTAAACAACGGAAATGCCTCAGATAGGGTGTCTTTAATCCTCACTCTGGCCGTAGGGGTCCTATACAGCAGCTGCACCCAAGAAATGAATGTATCACCCAGCCCAAATCGCCGCAGCACCTCCCACAAATACTTCCATTCCATGCTGTCAAAGGCCTTGGCAGCATCAAGGGAGAAAACAGCTCTATTGTTGGGATTGTCAACTGGGATTTGTGTATTAAGAAACAGTCGTCGGATATTCATTGATGTGGATCTAGTTGGGATAAAGCCGGATTGGTCTGGATGCACCAGGTCTGCCACCACCCCCGACAGTCTAGTAGCCAGTATCCTAGCCAAAGAAGTGATATGGGTCCATAGGAGTCAGGCTGTAGAAGGTCTTTATCAGGCTTCGGGATGACCACAATGATGGCCTCATTCATGGAAGCGTGTAAACTGCCCCCATGGAGGGCATCATTCAGGGTGGCCAACAGAGTGGGAAGGAGAACATCTCCATATTTCCCATATATTTCAGTGGGTAGGCCATCCGCACCTGGCGACTTGTTTTTCACCAACTGCGCCACTGCCAGGGAAATTTCCTCCAGAGTTATTGGGACATTAAGTGCGGCCCGAGCCTGTTGCGACAAGTACGGAAGGGAGCACTGGTCCAAAAATCGGTCCAGTTCCTCCTTCGAGGGATGGACCTTAGAGGCGTATGAATCCCTGAAAAAGTTAGAAAATACCTGAGGAATGCGACTTTGATCTGTAATCACGTCTCCTACTGTATTCTGTATACATTCAATGTGTGTGCTGTCCTGTTGGGCTCTAGCAATCGTTGCAAGCAAATGACGAGTATTCTCCCCTTCATTAAAATATTTTTGTTGGAGAAAAAAACGTTTATTCTCTGCGGCTGATACAGAGACCTGTCTATAGAGTACCTGTGCCTCCTGCCATTTACGCTCTGAGGCAGGGCAGGGATCAGAAATATATGTTTCCTCCGCCTTGGCAGCCTCCTGCATCACTATGTTCTCCCATTCTTTGGTATTTGTTTTAATGAGGGTGATTTGTCTAATGATCAGTCCTCTCAGATGGGCCTTCAAGGCATCCCATACCACCATAGATGTTGCTGATCCCCGATTAATCTCCAGGAACTCCCGAAGGGCCCCCAGAGACAAATCAGGCTCTGGGGAGAGAGCAAGCCAAAACGGGCTCACCTTCCACAGCTTGCACTTAGGGCTAGGGATAGCATTGATACGAGCACATAAGAGAGAATGGTCTGAAATGTTGCGTGGGGCATACACCACCGAGGTGGTGAGAGAGTGTGCCAGGTCATTACCCAAACATAGATCAATTCTAGATAAGCATTTATAGGATACTGAGTAACAGGAATAACATTGAGTCGCAGGGTTAAGGTCCCTCCACACATCTCGTAAACCAATCTCCACTAGAAAACTAGCAAAGGGGGTGGGGCCCCCCCGTGGGGGGTTACCTCCAGTCCCAGCTTTAAATTTGTCTATATGTTTGTCCATAACATTATTGTAATCTCCCAGTGCCCACACCGGTAGGTTAGGGTGCACTGCTGGAAATCTTGCCAGGCCAGTCAGGGTTTCAAACGAGAAGGGTGGAGGGACATAAATGTTAGCAGTTATACAGTTTAAACCTGCCAGTTTACAAAGCAAAAAGATGTATCTGCCCCGGTCATCAATCAGGGATTGTTGCAGCAGAAAAGGCGCATGACGTGAGATAAGTAAGCTGTGTGGGTGGAGTCAAACTGAGTGGGGAACCCACGGCTTCTAAGTGCAGAGATAGTAGAAAGCTGAAGGTGGGTTTCCTGCAAGCATACCACTGAGGGTTTATACCTTTTTATGGTGGAGAAAAAAGCCACTCTCTTCACTGCATCCCCCAGCCCCCTCACATTCCACCACACTAGAGTGGTTTCAGTAGCCATTAGGTGTCAGACTTATATGCAACTGACTGGTTGTAATGTAAATACAGGCATATTGTAGGCATCGCCTCCTCCCCCCCCAGCCATTACAAACACAAAAGAGGTATACCCATTCCATGGATTGGGGAATATTGGAGCAGTGCCATATAGACCACAGAGCAACATAGGGTTCAGCTTCATGCAGGAGAGCAAAAATCACACTATGCCTGCTGTCAGCAGGATGTAGACTAGAGAGTGGAACCCTGTCTTTCACTAACCCGAAAGACAGATTCCAGCATAACAGCAAAAAACAAGAAAAATACAGAAAAACTGAAAAAGGGGAAGGGGAAAACAAAAGGGATTGCATCCTGACAAAAATGCAGGAGCACATTTCTCAACTGTTTGTCCACACTGGACTGGTATAGGGGGTCCCCAGTGTCTCAGTTCAGGTGATCCAAAGGGACTCGCAGATCCAGATCATCTGTGGAGTATAGAAAAAGCACAAATGTTATATAACTTTCTGCCTTACAAAAGAAAAAATGGAAAGGTGATCAAACTTCCTCTGCCCTGCCACCAGGAAGTGCATAGCAGCCAGAACAGCCCACACAAAAAAAGGAAGGGATAGGAAGAAGGGGCCACGGGAGAGATCAATACAAAGAAATGAAGTAGAGTGTAGTTAACCCCTGGAGGCCGCAGCTTTCTGAAGGATGTGCTCTGCTCGATCCAGCCAGTGAGACGCATTAGCAGGGTTGTCAAAGAATTACGTTTCCCCATTCGCTGCAACTCTGAGCTTGGCCGGGTACAACATGGCATATGCGACGTCATATTTTCGAAGTCGCTTTTTAACTTCTGTGAACTTGCCTTGCTTGCGCTGCAATTCTGCGGAGAAATCTGGATAAAATGATATGTGGGCATTATCAATTTTCATAAGGTCTCCTTTAGTTCTGGCTTGGGTCAGGGCAGCATCAGGATCTTTGTAGTTCATCATTTTAAACAAAAATGACCGCGGAGGCTCCCCTGGCTTGGGCGGCCTGGGTGGGACTCGATGGGCCCTCTCCACTGTAAACATAGGAGAGAAGGCATCCTTACCGAAAGTGTCAAGCAGCCAGTTCTCTATAAATGCTACCGGGTTCTTTCAATCTGCCCTCTTGGGTATGCCCACTGCGCGGACATTATTGCGTCTTTGCCTGTTCTTCATGTCTTCCAAACGGGCAGAGTGACCCGTAATAACTAATTGCATATGTCGTATGTCCCTCTGCAATGTTGCCACATCATCCTCAACATTGCTTACTCTGTCTTCTAGGGCAGCCGTGCGGTCCCGCAGCTTCTACATGTCCTGTCTAACTAGAGTCAGTTCCAGCTGAACCCCCTTTATTTCTGTAGTTAAAGTGGTAATGGACGCATTACAAGAGGTAACTGCGGTATAAATGTCCCTGAGGGTGGGCTCCGGTGCCTGCGCCTCCTGGTCTGGTGGGGCTGCGCCATTATAACAGGGCCTGAGTTACTTACTGCGTCCCATGCAGCTGCGGTGTCCTCAGGCCAGCCATTCTCCAGAGCCTCCGGGTCATTGCTGTGCCCATCGGGATCCAGGAGAGTGGCTGCTTCTTTGGTTGATCGCTGTGACTGGGCACCATCTTGCCCACCATGCTCTGCTGCCTGCATGAGGTCCTTACCACCTCTGCGGGACATGTCCGTGAACCAGAACGTGGCAAGGAGGGCACCGCTGGATCGAGGACCGTGCAGGGAGTATTCCGGTATGCAGTGGTGGCAGGTCTGGTGTATCAGGATGCAGTAGTCAGGATAAAAGTGCAGAGTCTCGGCAGAGCTCTTACACCACGCTGCCTACTCCATCCGCCGCAAGCCACGCCCCCGGACCAGTGGAATCTAGTGCCCTGCTTAGTCAGCCTTGTGAAGGGGGAAAGGATGGTGGAGAACCCCCTTATGAACTTCCTATAAAAATTTGTGAAGCCGACGGGGCGTGGCGACCGCCGACTGAGATGGCCGCACAGTGTTAGAGCTCTGCTCAGCTTCAGGGGAATCACCGGAATATCGCCTGATCGGACCCGGTTAAATACACCGCCGTCAGCCGCCACCGAACCGCCGTCAACCTGGGCACCGGGAAGATGCGTAAGAAACATCAGGCACCGGCGAATATGCAGAAATTGCCGGCTTTTTTCCCGGCCGCATCCCGCGGACTTCAAGAAAATGGCGGCGGGAGACATACTGACAGGTCAGTGCAAAGTGCTCTAACGCAAACGCCGCCGACAACACATACGTCACAAACAAGAGCGACGGGAGAGGGAAACGAAGGAGACAATTCCGCCGCACAGGGAATGGCACACACCCGGAATAACAGCTCCAGCTCTACATCTTCCAGCCACTCTCCTACCACAAGAAGCCCTGTCAAATCCAAACCAAGGCTGGACCCTGAGATAAGTGCCCATGACAATAGATACTCCGCACTGGATATGGAGGTTAGTGGGGCATTAAATAGCGATGCAAATGTACAACACCCGGTGGACCAGTTTGCCATGTTTCCGACCACAGGCCAATCGGTGTCAGATACCACCCTAAAAGAAATGCTCATGTCGCTAAGAGCTTCATTACAAACCGACATGATGACATGCTTTCAACAATGCAGAGCAGATATCACTGATCTTGGGGACAGAGTGAATCAAGTTGAACTTAGAATGTGCGACGTCACCGCATCATTCAATGCACTAGTGGATTCCCACATGTCCCAGCAAGACTCCATCTCTAGAATACAATCCAAATTAGCTGACCTCGAGGACCGTTCCCGTAGGAATAATTTGAAGATCCGAGGTATACCGGAAAGTGTCGCAGCGCAACAGCTCCACACGTACGTTACCGACATGTTCCACGCCATAATTCCATCCTTATCTGCACTGGATTTGAAAATAGATAGGATCCACCGGGTGCCCAAGCCATCTTTCTTACCACAAGAGACCCCTAGAGATGTATTACTCAGGATCCACTTCTTTCAAACCAAAGAACTTATCCTGGACGTTTTTCGTAAAGCGGATAATCTCCCGGAACAAGCAACGAATATCCAAGTTCTCCCAGACCTCTCACAACACACGCTACAATTGCGGCGCAACATGGCGACCTTTACTAAGGCATTGCGAAACCACAAAATTATATACAAATGGAAATACCCTGCAAAACTTATAGTCTCCCACCAAGGAGCTAACCACATAGTCAACACGTTAGAAGAAGGGTTACAGCTCCTGCACCAATGGCGAATTTTATTACCAGATGCCAACCATGAAACACCGCTTCAATTTAGAGCTCCGCCTGGCAAACTACAACCAGACTGGCAATCCAAGCCACAAGGACGCCCAAGCTCACACCGCACCTGAGCTCATGTCCTCAGGCTCCTCATCCAAGCTTACAGTAAGATTCCCCTGAAGCTTATGGTACCGTCCACCGTACCTTAGCTCCTACCGTTGGGCAGTTATACTGCCTGGTCCATTTGGACTCGTTAGTTCTATTTGTTTTTTAAATTTACTCACTGTTACATCTTCGTGTTTTTTTTTGTTTTTTTCTTTCGTTTCTTCAACCGATAACTGAGCAACTATCCAACGGCTCCACTCACCTGGCAAATTTTGAATAAGAAAATGTGCATTGCTGCCCACCTGAATATTCAGCTCCCTGTTCGCCACTCCTGGCAATCGCATCAAACAAGAGTTGTCACAGAAAGACTGTTCTTCCTCATCGTTGACCCTTACCCAATCCACTACTATGTTTATGAACTATATATACTAATGATCCCATATTTTCGACAACAAGAGATGAAGCTTCACATACCATCTAACCAACGCAACTATCTTCTATCCCACCATCCAACTGCTATGAATGACAGTTAAATTTTTAACAATAAATGCAAGAGGCCTCAACCACCCGGCCAAAAGAAGATCGCTTTGGAAGGAGGCTATTCAGCACAAAGCAGATATCCTGGCAGTTCAAGAGACGCACTTTCATAAATCAGCCACACCTAAATGCTCTCACCCAAATTTTCCGCACGTTTTCCTTTCATCCACTACAGCGAAGAAGAGAGGGGTAATGTTGGCAATAAGGGACACTGTGTCGTTTGAACTGAAAGACTCATTCATAGATCCAGACGGTCGTTTTATAATACTGGTTTGTATAATTGACAAGCTACCGATCACCTTAACATGCTTATATGCTCCCAACTCGCATCAACTTAAATTTCTTAAAAAGGTTATCAAACACATAACAACCATGCGAGTGGGGAGTATATTAATTTGCGGAGATTTCAATATGATCCTAGATAATGGTTTAGACACTTCTTCTCGAACTAAGCAACGTGGCCCTAACTTCCGGGATCTACTTATTAGAGAAGAATTGTACGATGTTTGGCGATGTTTGAATGCAAACGACAAATCGTTCACGTACTATTCCCCCAGGTACAACTCATATTCCAGATTAGACATGTTTTTAGTGGATAAGGTGCTGCTGCAGAGAATTTCCCGCTCTACCATACATGACATAACATGGTCGGACCACGCTCCGGTGATCATACAGATGGAGAGCGGGGGAGCCTTTGCGACAGCACGTTTATGGCGATGTAATGAATACCTGTTTCATGATCCAAAATTTCAGAAAGACATCACACAGCAACTAGACGAATTTTTTAATTTCAATGTTCCTAACGCCACCAATTCCTTCAATAACTGGAACGCCCATAAGGCATATATCCGCGGTATACTTATTAAGATGAACTCCAGACTTTTCAAGGAACGTACTGCCAAAATTACAAATCTTGTTACGGAAATTAGGAAACTAGAGAAAGAAAATCAAAATACACCTACAGCAACATTAGCCTCGAAATTATCCACCGCACGTTCTCAATTAAGGGAACTTTTTAGCACTCAACACGAACAATACATGTCCAAACTTAAACTAAATTACTATGCTAATAACAATAGAGCAGGCAGATTCTTAGCTAACCGGCTTAAAGAACGCAGATCTAAAACAGTAATCCCACATCTGTTCTACCCGGACTCTACTAGAAAAATAGAAAATCCACAAGACATCGCAAACGCTTTTGCGGACTATTTTTCATCACTATACAACTTGAAGGACGATCCCATAACCCCACAACCGAATAAAACAGATATTGATAATTTTATATCTAAATTGACACTCCCCTCAATTTCCGAATCCCAGCTGCAAGCACTAAACGAACCCTTTTCCATGATTGAACTAGAAAGAGCTGTAAAATCTCTCCCTTTGAACAAAGCCCCAGGTCCAGATGGCCTTTCTAATGGATATTACAAAACCTTTAAAAAAATACTCTCACCACACTTATTAACAATATTCAACGAAGCCAGGACGAAAGGTTCCTTTCCTCCAGAAATGCTCCAAGCATATGTAATTACCCTACCTAAGCCAGGTAAGCCCCCAGATGTCCCAGCCAATTTCCGTCCCATTTCCCTGTTAAATGGGGATATCAAAATTTATGCAAAATTACTAGCCAACAGATTATATGACCTTATCCCAGATTTAGTGAAACCAGACCAAACAGGATTTACTAAAGGTCGCCAGGCGTCAGATGCCACTAGAAGACTTCTAAATATAATTCATCATACGGAAAGTAGGAGAACGCCTTCTCTGCTTCTTTCAATAGATGCAGAGAAGGCGTTTGACAGAGTACACTGGGGGTATATGGAGGCGGTCCTGGAAAAGTTTGGATTCCAGGGCGATTCATTGACCGCTATATTAGCTCTCTATTCCAGTCCATCAGCTAAAGTGTACACGTCGGGTCTTCTTTCAAAAGAATTTAAGATCACGAATGGAACACGCCAGGGGTGTCCGTTATCACCATTCATCTTCAACTTAATGATGGAGCCTCTGGCGGAGACCATTCGTAGCCATCCCCACATTTCAGGTTTCAAATTTCACAAGACCACTCATGTCATCAACCTGTTTGCTGATGACGTGATCCTCCTTCTTACCAATCCTACGGTTTCTCTTCCATTTTCACACGATATTTTAAACCATTTTGGTACCCTGTCTTATTATAAAGTAAACTTTAACAAGTCCGTAATCCTAGATCTGGGCGTTAACCCCCATGCTAAGCTACACTTACAAAAAACTCTTCCTTACATCTGGGCAAAGGACACAATACCATATCTAGGTGTTCACCTATCAGCCAACATCTCAAAAATTGCAGACACAAATATTAAATATTTGCTTACAGATATACGGAAAACTATGACTAATATGTCTAAAACAGAATTGTCATGGGCAGGCAAAATAGCATCTTATAAAATGATCATTCTCCCTAAAATCTTATATGTGTTTCGAACGCTTCCCATCCCCTTCAAGACATCTCACTTTTCTGAACTAAGCAGTTCCCTCAAAATGTATATTTGGCAAGGAAAAAGAGCACGCTGCTCGCACAAAATTCTAATACAACACAGGAAGGTAGGAGGGATGGGCCTCCCGGACATAAAGGACTACTATTGGGCCTCTATTTTAGCTCAAGCCAAACACTGGTTTCACACTCACTCTCCCCCGTTATGGGTTAATATAGAATCTACTATTAACAAAATCTACCCGTTGAGTCTTTTACTGCTTGCAGATATTTGGAAGCCATTACCCTTAACATCCCTCTCCCCGACAACCAAAGTGACGTTGATGGCGTGGAGACAACTGTTAAGCCAACCTAAAACTAGTGCTTCTTCCTACACGACTGTACAAACTCCACTACAGACATTGGAAGTGCTACTCCCATACAGCCCCATCACAAAATGGACAGAACATGGGATAACATGGATAGAAGAACTCCTGGACAAAAATATTCCCTTACCATTTCAAACCTTACGAAACAGATTCGATCTGCCTGCTTCACACACATTGTTATATAGACAAATATATTCTTTCCTAATTAAAAACCCCCCACCTACAGTAGAAATTAACAATATAGTATGGCGTTTTTATACTTGCAATCATAACAAGGACAAGGGCATATCTCTCATATATAACTTTCTTCAAGCTAAAATGGAATTCACCAAAACCCCAGCGATTTTGTCATGGGAAAAAGATCTAGGGTCAAATTATGGGACGGAACAATGGTGTGAAATTTTCCGCTACAATTACAAAGCCACAAGGTGTATCAGTCACTGGGAATTAACACAGAAATTACTAACAAAATGGTATAGAACTCCATTTCAGCTTGCTAAAATGTTTCCTACACACTCAGCATTATGCTGGAGGAACTGCGGTAACACCGGGACGATCCTACATATATTCTGGCAGTGTAAAAACCTAACCAGTTATTGGAGGAAAATATTTACAATACTTGCGGACATCACAGGGATACTGCAAACGCCAACCCCGGCGTTGGCAATCATGCATTTGGGAATAAGCAACTACCCCACTCAATTTAGAAGTGTAGTGATCCACGTCCTAACTACTGCAAAACTAGTAATAGCCAGACATTGGAAAGACACAATCTCCCCAAATCCATCAGAAGTAATAGCACAAGTAAACCTCAACTATAATTATGAAAGACTCTTAGCACTTAGAACAGCCTCTTGTATAACTTTCGACAACAACTGGAAATGTTGGAAAGATTGGTATAAACGTTAAAATATTTACTCCTTCCCTTTCTATTCCCTTACATAAACTCCCCTCATGGCTTCCATAACAAAGATCTTACTATAATAAGATCGGGTCATGTAAAGAATATATCTGTTGATTTGGTGGAAAGTTTGGTTGTCAGGAATGCACTATATCCTGTAGTTTAATATGTTTTTCTTTTTTCTTCCTTTTGTTCTGTTGTTTTGTTGTTTGTCAGTATATTACACTCTCCTCCCGGACCGGACCCTTCTTGCGCAGCGTGATCCCGGAAGGGGCACAGGAAGGGACCGGTTAGGGAAAATCGACAAGTACCACCGTTGGTGCAGGTCTATAATAATGAATCCTATCGGTTCCTAGCCGACTATTTCATCTTGGAAAGCGACTGAAAAATAACATGATTGTATGTTACAATGCCAACAATGTTCATGTAGGTTCTTATCATCATTGAATTGTAATTGAAAAACTCCAATAAAAATTATATTAAAAAAAAAAAAAAAAAAAAAAAAAAATAATTTGTGAAGCCCACAAAATGTTGAATTCCCTTTTTATCGGCGGGGGCTGGCCAGTCCAGAATGCAAGAGACCTTCTGTGGGTCCATTTTGATACCCTCCACCAAAATGATCAGTCCCAGGAATTGAATGCTCTGCTGTTCAAACACACTTTTCGGGTTTTGCGTACAAGCCATGAAGTCAAAATTGTGCTAGGAGGTTTTTGTCATGTTTCCGATGTTTAGACAAAGAAGGAGAGAAGATCAAGATGTCATCTAAGTATATGATGACAAACAGGTCAAAATAATCTCTGAAAATATCATTCACAAAATGTTGGAATGTGGCAGGAGAGTTACAAAGGCCGAAGGGCATAGCTAAATATTCAAAGTGCCCGACCCGGGTGCCAAAAGCCTTTCATTTGTCTCCACTCCGGATGCAGACAAGATTGTAGGCTCCACGAAGGTCCAGTTTGGAGAATACTACTGTGGCCCCCAGTCTTTGTAAAAGTTCAGGTACTAAGGGCAGAGGGTATCGTTTTTTTAATTGTAATTTTATTAAGTTCCAAGGTTAAGAGAATGGTCTTTTTTCTCCACAAAGAAAATTCCTGCCCCTTCCGGGGAGGTGGAAGGCCGGATGAACTCCTTTTCTAGGTTGTCATCAATATAAGTCTTTAGGGTCCCTAATTCCAGTTCAGTTAAAGGGAAGATCCTTCCAAAAGGGATCTCAGCTCCAGGCAATCATATGGCCTGTGTGGAGGGAGAGTTTCTGCTCCCTTTTTGCTGAAGACGTCCAGGAAACTGTAGTACACCTCAGGAACAGCTTGACGGGCTTCAGCATCTGCTTCCAAGCATAGCAACGGGGAAGGTATCAGTGGCTTCTGGTAGGCAATGTTGATGACAATATGAAGAGAGGAAATTGATCTTTCCTGTGACCCAATCAATTTGCAGATTATGAGCCTTCAGCCAAGGCATACCTAGTATGATGGATAGTGGGGATTCAATGACATCTATGCATAGTAACTCTTGATGAATTTCGGCAATGGTGGTATGTAAAGATACTGTTTCCTTGGTCACTGGCCCTGATTTAAGGCCATAAAACCGCTGCAGGCCCCTGAGTCAATTAAGCATTGGTTTGCATATTCCCTCCTGGGAGCTGTAAGAGAAAAGAAACAGCCAGGTGGGAAGTATTACTCAGCAAAGCGGGTGTAAGAGCAGTGGAGATGGAAAAGCACTTACGGAGCTTGGCATGGCAAGTTCTCACAAAATGTCCTGGTTCCCCACATTACAGGTTACCGGCTCGTCAGTGTTGACGCTCTTCTGGAGTGAATTAAGGGCGAATAACACCCAGCTGCATCAGTTCTGAAGTATCAGAGGCAGTAGCTGAGGAGGCAGAATGAGGAAATCTAGGCATGCAGGGCAGCATCCAAACAGGACGAGAGGGACCAGAACATCGCTCAGAACGCCGTTCCCTTAGACATCTGTCTATTTGGATAGACAGGCTGATGAGAGCATCTAAAGTCTCTGGGATGCCCACTCAGGCCAGTTCATCTTTTAATGGTTCCAAAAGGCCCATACGAAATTCGTTCCAGTTTGTGTCGGAACTCCAACCCCTGAACTCGGACACATAGTCTTCCGCGGGTCTGCGGCCTTGCTGCAGGGTGTGCAGGGCCACCTCCGTGGTGACAGTTAGTTGAGGGTCCTCGTAGAAGGGACATGGCTTGGAAGAAAGTGCTCAAACTGTCGAGCGAGGCCTCCTTCTGTTCAAGAAGACAGTGTGCCCATGACTGTTGTTCAACCAACAACAGGGAAATAACAAAGCCCACCTTGATTGCTTCCAAGGAGAAAGTTCTCGGCTGCAGGGTGAAGAGAAGTTCGCAGACATTGCGGAATGCTCTAAATTTACTTCGGTTGCCCGAGAATCTTTCAGGCGTGGGAACCTTGGGCTCTGGTGACATCATCACCACAGAAGGTACAGCAGAAGTTCCTGATGAGGAGGGCGTGGAAGTGGACACAACTTGAATGCGTTCTTCCATTCGGTTATAACCATCTTGCAGATCTTTAACAGCCTGGGTAAGTCCAGAAAGATGGCGGCAGAGCTTGTCAATTGGATAAGCTCCCTGCGTGGGCTCAGAATGCAGGGAGCGGCTTCTCGTATACCTCGGGCTCAGGAACCTCTGGTAGAGCAGACAGGGGCTCAGGAGTGCAAAGGGGCATAAGTGCCTGACAGGTGGCTGATGCAGGAGGCTGGTCCGAACCTCTGATGTAGCAGAAAAGTGGCTGGCAGGAGATAGAAGGCTGGAACCAGTAGCTAAAACACAGCGGGCAGCAGGGAGGTGTTCTGTAACACAGCAGAATCAGTTGGAAGCAGCAGACAACAGGAAGGTGCTCTTTATTACAGCAGGAACAACTGGCAACAGCAGGCAACAGGAAGGTGTTCTGTAGTACAACTGGAGCAACAGGATACAGCAGGCTGCAGGGAGGTGCTCTGTAGTTCAGCAGGACGTAAGCAGGGACAGGCGGGCTGGATCAACACTGGCGGCAGATCAGGTACCGAGCAGAAGCAGAAGAGTAGTTAAGGTGCAGGCCTTGTCGGTACCAGGCAGACAGCAAAGGTACTAATGAAGAGGCAGAAGAGACGTAAGGAAAAGCCAGGATCAGAGACTGGCAGCAAGCAGGAGTAGTCAGGAACAAGCCGGGTAGACAGGAATCAGGTAAACAGATCAGCAAATAGCAAGGGTCTCAGGAAAGGCTGTAGACCAGACAGCAAGGCAGCAAGGTGTCAGTCTCCATTAAATAACCTTTCTTAGCGCCAAGTGCTGTCACGGAGTGTGTGCGTGTGCTCGTGCACGTATGCGCACCACCAGTAGTGTGTGCTGGACAGTTCCTTTAATGGGAACTCTGCTCACAGGTATTCTTCTGCTATTCCTATTGATAAAATGTCTTTCTTGACACAGATCCTATCTCCAACTTGGTAGGAAGGCGCAGGTAGGTGTCGGCGGTCAGCATTGAGTCTGTACCTATAACCGGAATGCCACAAGATCTCTTGGACCTGCACCCAAGTGGAACGGAGATCACAGAAGTGTGAGAAGGTGTTGTGCTAATACAGCCCCCAGTGGTGACACATACAGTGGTGTGAAAAAGTGTTTGCCCCCTTCCTCATTTCCTGTTCCTTTGCATGTTTGTCACACTTAAGTGTTTCGGAACATCAAACCAATTTAAACAATAGTCAAGGACAACACAAGTAAACACAAAATGCAATTTGTAAATGAAGGTGTTTATTATTAAAGGTGAAAAAAAATCCAAACCATCATGGCCCTGTGTGAAAAAGTGATTGCCCCCCTTGTTAAAACATACTATAACTGTGGTTGCCCACACCTGAGTTCAATTTCTCTAGCCACACCCAGGCCTGATTATTGCCACACCTGTTCACAATCAAGGCATCACTTAAATAGGAGCTGCTTGACACAGTAAGGTCCACCAGAAGATCCTTAAAAGCTACACATCATGCCGAGACCCAAAGAAATTCAGGAACAATTGAGAAAGAAAGTAATTGAGATCTATCAGTCTGGAAAGGGTTATAAAGCCATTTACAAAGCTTTGGGAATCCAGCGAACCACAGTGAGAGCCATTATCCACAAATGGCGAAGACATGGAACAGTGGTGAACCTTCCCAGGAGTGGCCGGCCGCCCAAAATTACCCCAAGAGCGCAGCGACGACTCATCCAAGAGGTCACAAAAGACCCCACAACAACGTCCAAGGAACTGCAGGCCTCACTTGCCTCAGTTAAGGTCAGCGTTCATGCCTCCACCATCAGGAAAAGACTGGGCAAAAATGGCCTGCATGGCAGAGTTCCAAGGAGAAAACCACTGCTGAGCAAAAAGAACATCAAAGCTCGTCTCAATTTCTCCACAACACATCTTGATGATCCCCAAGACTTTTGGGACAACATTCTGTGGACCGATGAGACAAAAGTGGAACTCTTTGGAAGGTGTGTGTCCAAGTATATCTGGCGTAGAAGGAACACTGCATTTCATAAAAAGAACATTATACCAACCGTAAAATATGGTGGTGGTAGTGTGATGGTCTGGGGCTGTTTTGCTGCTTCAGGACCTGGAAGACTTGCCGTGATAAAAGGAACTATGAATTCTGCTGTCTACCAAGAGATCCTGAAGGAGAATGTCCGACCATCTGTTCGTGTACTCAAGCTGAAACGAACTTGGGTTCTGCAGCAGGACAATGATCCTAAACACACCAGCAAGTCCACCACCGAATGGCTGAAGAAAAACAAAATGAAGACTTTGGAGTGGCCTAGCCAAAGTCCTGACCTGAATCCTATTGAGATGTTGTGGTATGACCTTAAAAAGGCCATTCATGCTCGAAAACCCTCTAATGTAACTGAATTAGGACAATTCTGCAAAGATGAGTGGGCCAAAATTCCTCCAGGACGCTGTAAAAGCCTCATTGCACGTTATCGCAAACGCTTGGTTGCAGTTGTTGCTGCTAAGGGTGGCCCAACCAGTTATTAGGTTTAGGGGGCAATCACTTTTTCACACAGGGCCATGATGGTTTGGATTTTTTTTTACCTTTAATAATAAACACCTTCATTTACAAATTGCATTTTGTGTTTACTTGTGTTGTCCTTGACTATTGTTTAAATTGGTTTGATGTTCCGAAACACTTAAGTGTGACAAACATGCAAAGGAACAGGAAATGAGGAAGGGGGCAAACACTTTTTCACACCACTGTAGGCATGAAAACATTTACTAAATTAAAAGAGACATTCATAAGAAAATTATAAAAGAAAACTCCACTTACCTTTTCAGTGGGTTTTCAGTGGTAAAACCAACAGACCCAATTTTCACCCTTCACGGTGAGTTTCGTTAACAAACCATCAGGAGCTGGGGACCCTCAGGGAAACCCACAATCCTGGACCTGTAATAGCACCACCGGTAGTAAAACTTTATGGCCTTAATAACTAAAGTACTGGATCCCGGGGTCCAGCTCTCTAAAAAGAGAAGCGTTACAGGCAAAATCTCGTTTTTTCGGACACAAAGCCCGGGTACCATTCAATTCGGCCTAAAAGACACTTTGAATGGATCCGGCTGCATAACTAGCCCCACCAAGGATTGCTCCTGTGGAGCTCAGCACAGTACTTCTTCACTCTTGACCAACACCTTATACACTAGCAAAAAAACGGAGGTACTCCCAGTAGTGGGAGGAGTTATATAGGGAGTGGGCTTTTTGTCTTAGGATGTGCCAGTGCCCATCACCTGAAGGTGGCCTATAACCCACATAGCAACTATTATGGCTCTGTGTCCCATGATGTATGATAAGAAGTGTATCTATTGCTTCTGCCTTACGTCCTTAAAAATTTTAGGTCAAGACACAGGAAGGAGTTGACCAGCTAATCTAATTAGCACACACCCTACATCATCCACCCTCCCATTCCCAGCTGCACGTTTTTTAAATGAAATGCAATCAATCAGTGATCACCCTTCTCACTAAATACACAATATACAATCAGACTGCATAGTGTATGGCCATCTTTATACAAGTACATAAGAGAGAGTAGACAGAAACACTCAGCTGTCAAGCCCCGTTCACATCTCTGCATAGCGGGAACTCGCATTCCCACATGTATCTTTTTCTTCTTTTAGCGAGGTGGGGAGGTGTTTTGGAGCATTTTCACTCATCTCACATAGGGCAGCCCACCCACCTTTATGGGCTTCCCTACATGCAGCAATCACCACCAATTTCACTTTCAGGCCCCATTCACATCTAGTATAGTGGGAGCACACATTTTGTGTCTTGTTTTTTCTGTGACACTCATAGGGCAGCCTGTTGATTTAAATGGGCTGTGCTATATGTGACTTATGGGACATGTTGGCGTTTTGTGTGTTGCATGTTTTTTAATGTGTGTTTTGCAGCATTTACCACTTGGTAAGAAAGCTCCATCCTGGTAGGAAAAAATAATTTTGCCTGGTTACGAATATCTCATAAATTCCTGGCTCTATTGTTCATCCTGCTATTAGTGCTCATCGGCCCCTAAAGTATCAAGAAGGGAAAAACGTCATGGTGTAATATGTAATAATGGACATTTATTGAAAGATTGCACTTACAAAATTTTTGTCGTAAAAAGCCCAAAAAACAGACACCTCGTCTTGCAGGCTGGTGTGTGGTGACATCACAGAACATAGCTACGCCCGACACGTTTCCCCATATCTGGCCTCCATTCCCAGTCAATGTCATAATACAGCATGAAGTTTCTCCCTTCTTGATACTTTCTGTCCTTTAGAGCACTAATAGCAGGATGACCGGTGGAGCCGGAAGTTTATGAGAATTTTTTATCCAGGCAAAATTATAATCCTACCAGAAGGGAGCTTTCTTACCAAAGTCTCAGGAGTGGAACATCGCAGCTGATCTAAGTCATAGCAAGCGTGTGAGATCCAAATCATCTATGATCCACTACCTCTGGTAAGAGGTGCATAATTCTCTGTGTATTAGAGAGAGCACAGTTTTAAGCACAGATGTGTATGAACTCACATAAAGAGCATTTCTTTGGACACTTTTTATTATGAGATTTTAATGACACTTTTTGGTATGAATTTTCCTTTTGCTGAGCTTTTTAGCACTGTTATATTCAAATAGGTTGCATACTTATTTGTTGTATATGTATTTAGGTTGAGTATTTAGACTTTTTTTTTAAGTTGCAGCACCTTCATATGCACATTTAAATTGGTTGTTAGTTTTTGGGTAAGTGCAAGATTTCTATTTTATACAAAGGTGATTAAATACCATTAAAAGAAAGCTCTATTTATGAGAAAAAAGGACATAATTTTTTTGGATACATCATCGCACGACTGCGCAATTTTCAGTTAAAGTAACGCAATGCCGCATTGCAAAAAATGGCCTGGCCATCAAGGAGGGTAAACCTTTTAGGAGCTGAAATGGTTAAGACAACCAACCAGCCAGGGGATGGGTTACTTGAGGTATGGTGGCAGCTTACTCTATTGGTGAAGGGGGGGGGTACCTAAGCACCTAGCCTGGGTGTCACAGGAAAGTATGTTATGTAGAGAGAGCTAGAGAAACCATGTAGTTAACAGTGCAGCAAGTTAGCCTTGGATTGCTATAGTGTTAACTGTGTTCACTGTGGTTCGCTTCTAAGTCTGGAGTCCTGATTTAATGCTGATTTCACATGATTGCAAACCCCTGCCTAGAACCTAGGCAGTTAGCAGGTGTAGTTCTTCGCTTCCCCCACTATGACACCTAAGCCCTGCCAGGGCCTCCTGGTAGGGCTAGGTTTAGCTCATGAACCACCTGCTGAATCAGGGCTGTAGATGGAGGCTTCAGTCTCCCTCTAGCAGTGTTGTTTTTTTGTTTTGTTTTTTTACTGAGCTAACTGTTTTACTGCATTTAATAAATTTTTAAGGGCTGGTTTGTTAAAGAGGAAGTAAACCCTGATGGGTTTACTTCCTCTTCGATTTCCTGCAAAGGTAAAGCATAATGGACTACTATGCATCGCATAGTAGTCCATTATGTGTCACTTACCTGACACAGGAGCCAGCGAAGTCACCGCTGTCCCCTGTAGTTCCGAGCATCCATCTTCTTGGTGGGTCTCGCTGCTCCGGCGCTGTGATTCACCGGAGCAGCGATGACGTCACTCCCGCGCATGCGCACGGGAGCCAACACTCGCGGAATATCGCCGCGATCTGTGGCTTGCCCAGTGTGCCTGCGCGCCGCTGTCTACGGTGCATGCGCCGTAGACAGTGGTGGCTGTCTTCAGGTAAATATCTCCTAAACCGTATAGGTTTAGGAGATATTTCTTGGACCTACAGGTAAGCCTTAATCTAGGCTTACCTGTAGGTCAAAGTGGTTTGTAAGGGTTTACAACCACTTTAAAGGGCACACAAAACCCTGTGGAAAGGTTATCTATTGGTAATTACCAGTCTCAGAGCAAAACAGCCCTTCAATAAAGATGATGTGGATGAACATGTCTGTATGAGTCTTGCTTTTATATGTTTATATGCTCTGGCAATGACCAGTCTAATAGGCTTCCCAGGCAAATCAGCCTCTTCAGACTCTCCAAAGGGGAAGATGTGGAGGAACACGACTGTGTGAATTTCGCTTTGATTAAGCAACCAGAGATGAGGATGATGATACCTAACAGGTTGTCTTATTTATTAAACAAGTGGCCAATACACTCAAATGAGTTATTCCCACTTACTCTGTGAAAGGGTTGAATTCTCTGGTAAGGAGCAGTTTTACAGCTTTTCCAAGCAAAAAATCCCTCTTCAGACTCTAAGAGGAATACACATATGGGCATGACAGTATGCATCCCACTGGCTCAATCAGCCAGGGATAAGGATGACACCTAATAGGATGTCACATTCAATAAACACATTGTCAATACTCTCTAAAGGAGTGTTCTATGCTCACCCTTTGAAAGGGTTTCTCTAACAATGAGAAGCTGCCTAACCATAACAGGTAAAACAGCCCATTTTCAGAATTTCCGGATGGACAAGCAGCCAGGGATAAGGATGACGACACCTAACAGGTTGTCACAGTCATTAAGCCTATGGTCAATATACTCTAAAGGAGTGTTTCCACTTACCCTATGAAAGGGTTACTGAGCAGTCTCAAGCCTACCCACGCAAGAAATCTGCTTCAGATTCTTCCAAAGAGAAGACAGACGAGCATGACTCCAAGAATGTTGCCCTGTTCAAGCGACCAAGGATAAAGATGACACCTAACCAGTTGTTCTTCCTCCTAAGTAGAGGTGAACAAATGTGATTCCTACTTTGTTCAGGCAGGCTGTGATTAAGATAATGGTGACCAAGTTGTCAAAATTTAGCATATGATCAAGACACTCTAAAGGAATTTCTGAATTCATCTTCTGCAAGGGCCATCTAATCTGGCAATGTCCAGTCTTCTATTCAGGGCCTTCTCAAGCCAATTAATCCTCTTCAGTCTCTTCTGAACAAGAAGATGAGGACGACCTTTGTCCAGATTGGTAAGGTTAGTGAAATGCCTTTAAATAGAAGTGAAGCTTTGGAAGTATTGGAAGTACCTCCAGAGCTTGACATTTCTCTTATGTTGGATGGATCAAGTGCTCGGTCTACAAGATTGGAGTATGTCATCACAGCAGGATGTGAAAGTTATGCCCTTTTGAACTGAAAGATGTCCAGGTTGGGATCACCCCTGTGGTCAGTGTGTGTGTCTCTTGTGGAATTGGCCATATACATGTCCTTACCATCAGAAGATATTGTGGCCTTCAAGGACAAATGCTATCACTGCATTTTTCTTAATAGTAGAAGGTCAAGCCTAAATGTAATAGTTGCCAGTTTGGCTTCCAGCCTCAAGATGAATGTCTGCTGAGTTAAAAGAGACCGAAAAACTCAAGAGTCAGTTTGCACGCTTACTCTCACACCAGAGAGAGCTTCAGCATTTCTGGCTGGGAGTCCAGGAAATACTGGGAAGCTAGCGCAGTAAATCAGTAAAAAGTTCCATGTTAGGATGCTTTCTGTTATTTTGGGATTGTGCCTCCCAAATACATGCCTTAGGGGCACTATGTGGCTCCTCTGTGGACATAGGTATGGCTTTATTGATTGACACATGGTCCATTAAGGCAAGCATTTTAGGCCATATTTGGAGATCTTTCATCTTTCACATCTTGTCAATTGAGCCATAAAAATTGCCTCGCTCCAGCAGCTCAGGTAGGTTCAGTTTAACTCTCTCTCCCATTCAAGTCAGGTTTCTGGCCTAAACTGGTGGTTGAAGAAACAAAATTGTCTACAATGTTCCAGGGTCAGCCTGTCCTGGTAAATTTGGACAGCACAATGACTGTGGCCTACATCTGGAAACAAAGCTCAGTCTCTCCCTTCTGATGGAGGTTTCTCTAATTCTACAATCTGCCCAAGTCAATCTTCTGCAGCTATCTGCAGCCTATGTGCCTGGTCAGAAGAATCTTCAGGCAAATTATTTGTCCAGGACAAGTCTGGATGACAATGAATGGTCCAGACTACTGCGAGTCTTTCGAGAAATAACAGAGCTTGGTATTTTTCTTCCAGAGGTAGACCGCTCACATCCCCAGTCAACACCATGTTGCTGAAGTTCCATTCCAGGGCCCAGAATCTGCACACAATCAGGGTGGAGGTGCTGACTGCAGAGTGGATATCCAAGACAGCATATGCCTTTCTGCTGCTCCCTCTTGATTGTCAGCTTCCAGCTGAGGCTGTGGCGGGGGAAGGTGACAGTTCTGGTGATGATCCCAGATTGGCCGAAGGGGCCTTGGTACTCTTTGCTCATCCTTATAAGTGTCAAGGATTGATTCACTCTGTAAGATCTAATCTTCTCCAAAGTCCCATTCATCCAGCATCCGACAGGCTCAGGATGATGGCCTGGGTCTAGAGAGGCAGAGGCTAATGTATTTTAAATGCTCTGTGAAGATTGTAAATACTCGTACTAAAACAAGAAAGGACAGCGCTAACCATGCCTATAGTAGCATATGGCATAAATTCCCAGTATTATTGTTGATCAAGATTTTATGCTAGACTCTTCAGAAGGCTGTTTTGAAATGCCTGCAGGCGTGGCTTGATTTAAGTCTACGCGTAAGTATGCTATAGGCCAGTGATGGCGAACCTTGGCACCCCGGATGTTTTGGAACTACATTTCCCATGATGCTAAACTACACTACAGAGTGCACGAGCACCATGGGAAATGTAGTTGCAAAACATCTGGATTGACAAGGTTCGCCATCACTGCTTTAGGCACACATTTCGTCTATCTCTGCCTTCAACGGCATACAGTGGGCATCCAACACCTAATTACACTGTTCTTCAAGATGCAATTTGGTTGAAACCTCAAATTGTTTCCGAAATAGGATCTCCCATTACTGTTGGACATTATTGCATCAGATGCCTTCAATAACATCAGCCAGAAGAGTCAGCATTGGTGGCCTTGGGGTTTAAAGAACCCATACTCGCGTACTCCCAGACAGGGTGGTACTCATGCCAATGCTCAAATGTTGTGCCTGAACTGACCTTCAGAGTCCATATCACACAAGAGGTTGTCTTCCTATGTTCCTTTTGGGGATTACTTAAGAAATTAGCCCATTGGAAGTGCGCCAAGCTTTAAAATGTTTAATCAAGGCGACTTCTGCCATCAGCAAGTCGGAACATCTTTTTGTCATTCCAGGTGGAACACAGAATCATTTTATGACTTCTAGCAAGATTATTGCCTCTTGGTTGGTAAAGCTCATCTCCTTGGCCTACAAGTTGAAAGGGTTGGCTGTGCCAGGAGCATCACGGCACCCTTCACTAGAAAGGTCTCAACCTTGAGAGTGGCAGCAGGCCGAGTGTATGAAACTGTCTGCAAGGCAGCTACGTGGGCACCAAAATATTCATGGCTTAAAGACAGTGACAGAGGTATCCTGGATTCTGTTTTTTTAGTTAGAATTGAGGAGTGTGTAAGCATTATCCCTCCCCTGTTTTGGCTAGTTAGTTCCCAGCTGTGCTGACATGGAGTCGTCAGGAAAAGGGAAAATTGAATTCAAATACTTACCGTAATTTTCCTTTACTGATGAGCTCCATGGCAGCACAGATCCCACCCAGCTTGGTAGGACTAGTTACAGAATGCCGAGGCTGTAGATGGGCTCAAATTTATATGAATTAAGTCCTGGAGGCATGAGTGGAGCCTATACCCAGCTGTGCTGCCATGGCGCTTGTCAGGAAAGGAAAATTACGGTAAGTATTTGAATTAAATTTTACATTATAACAGCACACACACACAGCTGGCATGTCTTGGTCTGAGATGTCTGCACTTCCATCACTATACTGAAAGGTAATTTACTATTTAACTATAGGCAATTTTGGGCAATATATGCCATTTTGCTTTACTACCACATACACACTGGTTGTGTCTGTGCTCTAATCTCAAAACCGTGATTAATTTTCCTTTACTTTTATTGTCCTTCAGACAGTATCACCTCTCTTCTGGTGTAGCCATTAGAGTGTCTCTTGTGGACGTGAATCAGTGGCTGGCCTGGAGTTGCATGCCCATCCAGCTATATTGTCCGTGTGGTCTCTTTCAGCCAACGTGGAATTTTCATTATTGTTTTGACCATTTACCCATGTACTTCAATAAATCCCCTATGTAAGTATCGTTAAGCCCATAAAACCATTCAGTTTATTATGTAAAATTACTTTCCTTTTATGCATTACAGTATGAATACTATTGCAACTGTATCTATGTTGCAGATAAAGATAAAATCACCCAAATGTAAATATCCCCTGGTGAAGGAAAAAATATATACCAATAAGTTTCCGAAAACATGTCGGGATGTATGCTACAAATCTTCACGGACTAACCTTAACTTGACTCTGGCAGTGCCTAGATTAGCTTTGGGTTTGACATATGTATCTATGTATTAACTAGTTCATTGGTATACCCTGTATATTTTAATGTCACTGTTTCTATAAAATTTACTACATTTGTGTACTCAATAAAAGTGTCACTTTGTTGTCTTTTATCTACTCTATTACTCCTATTTCTGCCTTAAAAGTCCAAGGGGCGGCTCTTGCTGCACTTGTTGCATGTCTCCTTTTCTCTTGTTTTTAAGGCTGTTGGCAGTCTCATACGCTCAATTCCCATGACCAAATTTTCAAAGCATATAGTTTAGATAAGGCTCCTATATGGACTGTCACTTTAAGAAACCAGTCAATAGGCGATGCCTTTATTCACTATAACTTAGAGACAGGAAGAGAGCCTGTGTGTTCTGATGAAGTTCTGGGGAGGAACGAAACATGTAAACAAGGGACAGACCCCTCATCCCCTGATGCACAGCATGCTGTCTCATCTGGACTCTGCTCCATCTCCCCATTTGGGGGGCTGGCTGGTGTCTATGACACTTTCAAGCTGACTTTGCAGACACTGTACATGGGACTCTAGAATGACTACAACAATCCATAGGTTGATATAGATATGGATCACCTGCTTGCACCAGCAAGCTGTGTCAATTACTGCTACCACCCTGTCTGCTCCATTTGAGCATCCAACATGACATGCTATGTCCGACCACAACAGTGCACACAGAAAAATCATCAGACGGCAGTTATGGGACAGTGAGTAAATGTCAGCCTGCACACTGGTCATATCAGCATTTTCACATAGGTACCAAGACAGCTGGGACCCAGTGATAGCATTGACCGGGCCACAAGCAGCATGAGAGAGATTCTCTGTTATAATTTATATCAGCTCACATACATCCTACCTCATTCTTGCAGTATATTTTGGATAACAGCTAGGGATGGAGCATTCAGCAGTACACACAACCTAAAGCGGCGTACACACGGGCGGACTGTATGGCCTACTTAGTCCGTCATACAATCCGACGGACAGTCCGTCATACTTTCGAATGAACGGACTTGACCACACACGGATGCACAAACAGTCCGTCGAAAGCTTGCGCGATGACGTGTACGACGGGACTAGAAATAGGAAGTCCAATACACAGCAATGCAACCTTTCGCCGTGTAAATCCTTTCTGAGCATGCGCCATTCTTAGTCCGTCGAACTAGCCTACTGACGAGCGGATTGTCCGCTGAAACCAAAGTATGACGGACAGAATTACGGAAATTCCGAAATACTTAGTACGCCAGACTGCACGCTGAAAAAGTCCGCTGAAGCCCACACACAAGCGGACTGTCCGCTGAAATGTGTTTCGACGGACTAAGTAGGCCATACAGTCCGCCCGTGTGTACGCGGCCTTAGGTGTAGTTTACTAACTTTCACGTAGCAGTTTAACAGCAGCTTTATGAGCTTCCTTCACTGTTCCTGCCCTTGCAGAGAGCCTTATCTGACATTCATTCTTATCTGCGGTATAGGGACTGTCATATGTTCATCTTCAGCTTGTGCACACTGACTGCATTTGCCCATTGTGGTTCTAAGGTGCAGTGTCACCCCATTCAGGACCCTTGGTTGTCAGTTTATTCTTGATGCGGACTGCGGTCCATATAGCATGTGTTTTTATGTGTGTTTATACAGGGGATCCATCTTGCAGGGGATTTATGGTCACACTGTCCTAGCTCCTCAGGAGGGCTGCTCTGAGCATTTTTATCTAGGGGGATTTAATGTTGGGGATTGACCCTATTTTTAGAGGGAGGGTGTAGGGGTGTGGGTGGGAAATATGTGTGGGTGGGCGGCACAATTGTAGGGAGTAGCAACCTTTGTTTGATGCTGTGATTTCTATTTATAATAACTAAATTTTTTGAGGAAATACCCTTTGGTTGTTTACATTCATTTTTTTATTTTTTTTTGCATTTTTGTTATGGGTGTGTGTACACCCAGCCCTTGCAGTGGGCACCATCTCCAAGTACAGCAAGTAGTGATGGGCTCAGGCGTGTTCAATCACAGTGGGCAACATCTCCAAGTACAGCAAGTAGTGATGGGCTCAGGCATGGTCGATCACATGCATCATTTGTATGTTCAACTGCTGGTCGGGAAATACCTCACTGCCATGATTGGTGGTGTGCAGTGACTGTTTCCTGATGGGCTCGATCTGAACTTGCCCATCACTATTCCACTATTCCATCACTATTAGCAAGTAACAGCCACACCCTTCATTATAAGTATCTTTACACAGACCTATATTACAGAAAAAGAGAGGGGGTGTCTAACCAGGTCTGTTACTAAGAGTAGAGTGCCCTGGGTCTAACTTTAGTCCTTATTGGGTGATGCTTCTGCTTTAGAGGAGTTCTTTTTCTGGACATGGACTTTCATAAACTAATCAACAGATGCTCCCTTTCTCCTGTCTAGATAGGTTCCACCAAGTCCATATCAGAGGCGTACCTAGGGTCCCCAGCGCCCTTGGCGAGAATCTGTATCGGCGTACCCCCTCCCCATTAAAGAGTTCGAATTTCAGTTTGTTTTTTTACATCAATTTCCTTTCATTTTTATTTATCTGCATGTCCATTAAAGATAATGTTTAGGCTATACAGTCCCTTTTTAATGGTTTTGACTTTTGAAAAAAGATATTGCATATAAACATAGTAGTCAGATGATAATTAGGATAAACACGTGGTATCACATTCAGAAGAAATATAAAACCTTATAAACCTTAATAGGTTTTATATTTTTTGTAATATAACTAATTTTACATTTTTAAAGGTGCTCAATATAATAAAAGATAAGAATCTGTATTCATATTATGCTTATGCTTCATATTGTGCTTAGCTTGGCTATCTAAAATTTCAACGTGACCTCATATCATAAGAGGTCCCTGGTGTGTGCTGGGAAGGGAACAGAGTGATGTGCTTATTACAATGTATCACACTATTCAACTTTCTTTTTTTCATTTTGCAGCTTTTTGAAATGTCACAAACTGACATATCATTCCTGTTTATGCACTGCCATACACAGTGTTGTAGTGCACTAAAAACAGTATAGTAATAAAGAACATCCTACTTGTTTTCACTTCAGTGGTGTGAACTGGGCACACAAAGCAAATTGCCCCGTCTATCCGCTACACATCTCGGCAGTGGCGGCTGGTGAAGTTTTTGGATGGGGGGGGCGCCAGACCCCGCCCATCATGACCCCGCCCACCATTTTGGCCCCTCCCACTTCTCATAAAACACGCCCCTTATGTAATCGGAAAAAAAATTTGACGTGGGTTCCCCCTCCGAGAGCATACCAGGCCCTTAGGTCTGGTATGGATTCCAAGGGGAACCCCCTACGCCGAAAAAACGGCGTGGGGTTCCCCCCCAGATCCACACCAGACCCTTATCCGAGCACGCTACCCGGCCGGCCAGGAAAGGGGGTGGGGACGAGCGGGCGGCCCCCCCCCTCCTGAGCCGTACCAGGCCGCGTGCCCTCAACATGGGGGGGGTGCCTTGGGGGAGGGGGGCGTGCGGCCCCCCCACCCCAAAGCACCTTGTCCCCATGTTGATGAGGACAAGGGCCTCTTCCCGACAACCCTGGCCGTTGGTTGTCGGGGTCTGCGGGCGGGGGGCTTATCGGAATCCGGGAGCCCCCTTTAATAAGGGGGCCCCCGGATACCGGCCCCCCACCCTATGTGAATGAGTATGGGGTACAATGTACCCCTACCCATTCACCTGTGAAAAAAAGTACAAAAAAAAAACACAACACAGGGTTAAAATATTTTATTGCACAGCTCCGGGGGTCTTCCGTCTTCGGGGGTCTTCTCGCCGGACTCCTCCGCTATCTTCTTGTAGCTCTTTTACTAGCGGAGGAGCCCGGCATTCTTCCTCGCCGCCGGCCTCTTCTCCCGACTTCGGGGGTCTTGTCCCCCTCTTCGGTTCTTCTGCCGGGCCACCGCGCCTTCTTATAGCACTTTTACAGGCGGTGGCCCGGTCTTCTGCTGCCGCCGCCGCCGCCGCCGCCCGTTCTTCTTCTTCTTCTTCTTCTTCTTCTTCTTCTTCTTCTCCTTCTTCTCCAGGAGATGTTGCCTCGACGATCTCCCTGGCCGGAATGCCAGGGACGCGCTGTGCTGCCACTTATATAGGGACAATGGGGCGGTGTCACATGGGTTGATGTCACATGGGTCGGTCACATGGGTTGATGTCACATGGCGACTGTGACATCAACCCATGTGACCAACCCATGTGACATCAACCCATGTGACACCGCCCCATTGTCCCTATATAAGTGGCAGCACAGCGCGTCCCTGGCATTCCGGCCAGGGAGATCGTCGAGGCAACATCTCCTGGAGAAGAAGGAGAAGAAGAAGAAGAAGAAGAAGAAGAAGAAGAACGGGCGGCGGCGGCGGCAGCAGAAGACCGGGCCACTGCCTGTAAAAGAGCTATAAGAAGGCGCGGTGGCCCGGCAGAAGAACCGAAGAGGGGGACAAGACCCCCGAAGTCGGGAGAAGAGGCCGGCGGCGAGGAAGAAAGCCGGACTCCTCCGCTAGTAAAAGAGCTACAAGAAGATAGCGGAGGAGTCCGGCGAGAAGACCCCCGAAGACGGAAGACCCCCGGAGCTGTGCAATAAAATATTTTAACCCTGTGTTGTGGTTTTTTTTTGTACTTTTTTTCACAGGTGAATGGGTAGGGGTACATTGTACCCCATACTCATTCACATAGGGTGGGGGGCCGGTATCCGGGGGCCCCCTTATTAAAGGGGGCTCCCGGATTCCGATAAGCCCCCCGCCCGCAGACCCCGACAACCAACGGCCAGGGTTGTCGGGAAGAGGCCCTTGTCCTCATCAACATGGGGACAAGGTGCTTTGGGGTGGGGGGGCCGCACGCCCCCCCTCCCCCAAGGCACCCCCCCATGTTGAGGGCACGCGGCCTGGTACGGCTCAGGAGGGGGGGGGGCGCCCGCTCGTCCCCACCCCCTTTCCTGGCCGGCCGGGTAGCGTGCTCGGATAAGGGTCTGGTGTGGATCTGGGGGGGACCCCCACGCCGTTTTTTCGGCGTAGGGGGTTTCCCTTGGAATCCATACCAAACCTAAGGGCCTGGTATGCTCTCGGAGGGGGAACCCACGTCAAAAATTTTTTCAGAAATTTGGCGTGGAGTTCCCCCTTCAGAGCTCATTCTCTGATTGGCCACGGCAAAAGTCGCCTGGCCTGGGGAAACCTTTCTGGCTGTGAAAGCTTTTTGCATTCATTCAGCTAAATGCACGAACATTCTCCACAAAGTAGAGGCTAGAAAGCCTTTATGCGGTGACTCACCTCTCACTGTCTGGCAGCTCCGCTCGGGCTAAGGAACGGAGCTGCCTACGTCACTTCCGGGTTTCGTGAAGCAGCCGAAAGCCGGAAGTGACTGCCTGTCTAAGAGTGACAATGCTCCCGCCCGTAGAATCACAGTGATTTTACGGGCGGAAGCTAGTCGGCGTTCTGCTGTGCGCCGCAAGGCGGGTTTTTAACCCGCAAATGAAGCGCCATGAATGCAATCTTGTGATTGCATCGACGTGGCGCTTCTCATAGTGCACTGTGACCGGCGCCACAGTACACTATGTTAAATTGTTAAATGACATTTTTTTTTTTTTTTTTAAATGTCTTAAAGGGCCCGTTTTTTTTTTTTCTTTTTACTTTTTTTTTTTTTTTTTTTTTTTTTTTACTTTTTTTTTTTTTACACCTAGGGAGAGGGGGGGGCGGCGCCCGGGCGCCCCCTATGGGCGGGCCGCCACTGCATCTCGGCTCAACGCAGGGTGGTGTGAATGGGCTTGGTTGGCACTATTGTTTTTGTGGGTGCCTCTCTGCATGCTCTTGCACATAGGACAGCCCATTCATTTTAATGCTCTCCCCTACATGTGAAAAACATGGAAAAGAAGTCCCCGGCTTTTCTAAAAACATGCTGCATAGAACCGCATTCTGCTGAAGCACCATTCAGTTTAGGATGTGTGTTTGCAGATGCATGGGGGGTGCTATTGACAATTTTGTGGTACCCCCACTCAAGTGCAGTGCATTTCCCTGTGTGTTTGGAAAGCATGCGATTTTGTGGGCTTTCCCAGCACACGTAGATGTTGATCTAGAATGAATGTTCTATTTAAACCAATAGGTTCCTGGGGATGTCCTGTGTTCTACACAATCAGCAGCACCACAAAACCTGCCACTGTTATTGAACCATCATCTGTTCATATTCTCCTTACAGGGTATGAGTATTAGTGTCACAGTTGCCAAACAATCCAGAATAGGCTGTCGGTAAAAAAGAGAAAAAAAAACAGTAAAAAAATAAAATAAATCTTATTTACCCAAATTAAATAAAACGTTGAATGCTTTTAGATTGTAAGCTCTTCTGAACAGGGCCCTCCTAATCCTCTTGTATGTTATTGTATTAAAACTGTATTGTCTCCCTTTTATTTTCGAAAGTGCTGCGTAACTATTGGTGCTATATAAATTCTGTATAATAATAATAATAATAAATTTTCTAGTACATGGGTAGGCAACGTTTTGAGCACAGTGTGCCGAAAAATTATTTCAAAGAAATTGAGAGTGCCGATTTTATAACAAAAAAAGGTAAACTTTACACTCTCAATCACTAAAAGTATTTTATATAAAATAAATGCTGTAAACTACTTTAGTAGTGAGAAATTAAAATCCTGCACTCTCACGTGTCAAATCAGCCCCAATTGCTGCAACCCCACACCTCAGATCACTGTACCCCCTGCAAATGTGTTTTACCACTATACCCCCCCCCCACTCATCTGCCCCACCACTGTACTGCCCTGCTCATGTGTTCCACCAATGTACCTCCTTTCTCCTCTGCTCCACCGCTGTAACCCCTGCTTTTCTGTCCCACCGCTAAACCCTCTTCTCATCCCTTCCCCCGCTGTACCTCCTGCACATCTGCTCCACCACTGTACCTTCACTGTACCCATCTGCCCCATCAATGTTTGCCTTTTCTCGTCTGCCCCACCACCTTACCTCCCTGCACATCTGCCCCACCACCATATCCCCATGCACTTCTGTCTCACCACTGAATCACCTTCTCATCTGTCTTAAAACTGAACCCATCTGCCCCACCAATGTAACTCACTTTCTCATCTACCCCACCAATACACCTCCTTTCACATCTGCCCCACTGCTTTACACCCCCTGCTTTTCTTCCCCAATATTGTACCTTCTGCATGTCTGTCTCACCTTTGTATCCCCCTGGTCTTCAGCCCCACCTCTGTACCCCCCTGGTCTTCTGCCCCACCACTGTAAAGCATGCTGGGACTTCTAGCCCTATAAAAAGGCTGTAATGCTTCTGCAGAGCATAGTGGGACTTTTAGTTCTATCATAGGCTGCAATGAAAGTGCAGAGCATGCTGACACTTCTAGTTGTATCACAGGCTGCAAGAGAAGTGCAGAGCATGCTGGGACATGTAGTTCTATCATAGACTGCAAGAGAGGAGCAGAGCATGCTGGGATATGTATTTATACCATAGACTGCAAGAGAGGAGCAGAGCATACTGGGACCTGTAGTTCTATTACAGGCTGCAAGAGAGTTGCAGAGCATGTTGGGACTTGTGGTTCTATCATATGCTGCAAGAGAGGTGCAGATCATGCTGGGACTTGTGGTTCTATCATAGGCTGCAAGAGAGGTGCAGAGCATATTGTGATTTGTAGTTCTATTACAGGCTGCAAGAGAGGTGCAGAGCATGCTGGGACTTGTGGTTCTATCATAGGCTGCAAGAGAGTTGCAGAGCATGCTGGGACTTGTGGTTCTATCATAGGCTTCAAGAGAGTTGCAGAGCATGCTGGGACTTGTAGTTCTAGCCCAGCCACCCAGTAAACTATACTACAATGAAAGTGCAGAGCATTCATGCTGATACCTGTAGTTCTATCACAGGCTGCAATAGAGGAGCAAGGCATGCTGGAGATTCTAGTCCTACCACAGGCTGCAATGATCCTGCAGAGCATAGTGGGACTTTTAGTTCTATCACAGGCTGCAAGAGAGGTGCACAGCATGCAGGGACTTGTAGTTCTAGCCCAGTCACACAGGAACCTAAGCTACAATGAAAGTGCAAAGCATTCATGCTGGGACCTATAGCTCTATCACAGGCTGCAATAGAGGAGCAAGGCATGCTGAAACTTCTAGAACCACAAGTCCCCCCAGATCCCGCCCCCCTCTGTTTGAAATGGTAAGGGGGTACTTTGTACCCCTACCATTTCACAAAGAAAGTGTAAAAAATTGTTAAATAAGACAAACGCACTTTTGAAAAATTCCTTTATTAAAAATAATTTTTTTAAAAAAAAGATTCCAGCGGTGGTAATCCACTCTTGCTATCCAGCGACGGATGATCATCTCTCCGGGGTCCAGCGAAGGCTGATCTGATCCAGTGCAGCGCATCCATCCATCTTCTGTCTCCATGGAGGAGACACTGCGGGGATCCCGGCAGCCTGACGTTTGTTATATGCGGAGGGTGGGGCCACCCGTCACCTGACCCTGCTCCTCCTGATCAGCCCCCACTCGACTTTATGTCTCGGGGCTGGCTAGCCCGAGGAAAGGAAACTAAGGAAGGGATTCGGAGGTGCTCTGGTTGTGGAGAGGCCCAGCAACTAGGAGAGGACTCTTCAGAAGAAGGCCACACACGGGTTGGATTCTTAGCAAGGGCCTGGTAGGGCTGAAGAACCTAAGTGAATCCAATTTCGTGGGTATCGCCAAACCAGCTGAAAGATACTGGTACCACACGAGTGTTCTACAAGTATTCAAGTTTCCTTGTTCGTGTTCTACAACAAAGTCTGTGGCAGAGACTTGTTCCTGATTTAAGCACCTTGTTGGCTGCTAGGCCTTGTGAGAGAGGGGCTATCCAACTAGAGTGAACATCCAGCTGTAAATGGCTATTCTCTGGATTTAGTCGAAGTAAGCTCTTTATTATTGACTTTGACACTAAGAGTACCTGGACTTTTCTCCTAACTCTCTGATCCTATACTAAGAGACTGTTCGTTAACTACGTTTTTGCAAATAAAAATCCCTTTAAGCGGATCTGTCGTCAGTCTCTAAAGTTTCTGGGCCATCTACCACGGGAAACCCGTAGACGTAAATCGAGGTGAAGAAGCTAACGGTAAGCCCAATCAAACCAGAAGCTCCTTTGGGGGTTAGTGCTACAGTATATAGTGCCATCAGTATAGTATATATACTACATTGCAGAGTATATAGTGCAGTCATTGTAGTATACGGTAGATAATACAATGGAGAATATATACTGCAGTCAGTGTAGTATATATAATACAGTGCAGGGTATATAGTGCAGTGCAGAGTATATAATACCGTGTATTGAAGTGGTTAAGGGGAACCCCATGACAGAATTAGGAAAAAACTGTGTGAGGTCCCCCCAAAATCCATATCAGGCCCTTCGGGTCTGGCATAGATTTTAAGGGGCCCTCTATGCAAAAAAATACAGTGTGGGCCCCCCAAAATCCATACCAGGCCCTTTGGGTCT
This sequence comes from Lithobates pipiens, assembly GCF_037356315.1. Taxonomy (NCBI): domain Eukaryota; kingdom Metazoa; phylum Chordata; class Amphibia; order Anura; family Ranidae; genus Lithobates; species Lithobates pipiens. The sequence continues at coordinate 424,172,453 of NW_027507903.1, read as the reverse complement.
GCCATAGATTTTAAGGGGAACTCCACTCCATTTTTTTTTTAAATGGCGTAGGGGTCCCCCCAAAATCCATACCAGACCCTTGATGGGGACAAGGGCCTCTTCCTGACAACCCTGGCTGGTGGTTGTCGGGGTCTGCAGGTGGGGTTTTTTCGGAATTTGAATACCCCCTTTAACAAGAGGGTCCTAGGATTGTACCCCTACTCATTCACCAAAAAAAGTGTCAAAAAAGTAAAAACTTGTCAGGGCTGGGCTCAGCCCTCCCTTCTCAGTGCTCAGATGTCGGTCAATTGCCGGCACTCATCGTTCCACAGTGCCCCACCTGGTGATCATTTCCTGCTCATCAGCCAGCCCCTTCTGGCTATTTAAACTGCCTGGTTCTGTACTGTTATGTCTTCGCTTGGTCAACATAGCTGAAGATTCTCTGCTATGTTCCTGTTAAAGACTTGCCTGGCTGTACCTTCTGGTTCCTGTTCCTGTTTGCTGTCACTGACTAGACCAGTGATGGCGAACCTTGGCACCCCAGATGTTTTGGAACTACATTTCCCATGATGCTCTGGCACTCTGCAGTGTACTGGAGCACCATGGGAAATGTAGTTCCAAAACATCTGGGGTGCCAAGGTTCGCCATCACTGGACTAGACTGATCCTGGCTTCCTGATTTACTGGCTTGCATTGACTATCCACTTTGATTAACGTACCCTGGCTATGTTTTGACTATATTTACTATTTTTACCACTATATTAAAAGGTGTGATCCTCCCTCTCTTCACCCCCCCCCCCCCTTTTTTTTCTTCTTCTCTTTTCTCTCTTTTTTTTTCTCTTTTTTTGTATTTAATGTATATATTATGAATATTATACATAAAGATGTGACCACGTTAACAAAAGCAGAATACTCAAATATCTAGAGTTAACTTACATTTTTTTTCACGACTTGTGTGAAAACTAAAATAGGTACTTACTGCACAATATCTGAGGAATAAATACCCTTGACCTACAAGTGATAAATAGTGTAATTTAAACACTAGTATAGGTTTGCTTTTTTTATGTTTACTCAAAGTACTATGTGTACTATAAAACTTAACTTGTATTTTTAATTGAAAACTTGAATAAATTAAGATTTGAAACATACAAAAAAAAAAAAAAAACTGAGAAAAATAAAAAGTGTGATTTTGACGGATTTTTTCTGTCTCCGTCTGATTCATGGTTCCTGACAAAACCACAATAGACAGTTTTTGACAATTCCTTTATTAAAATGTTTTTTTTTTTAAAGTGTCCCGCCAGGGGCGTAACTAGAAATCACAGGGCCCCATAGCAAAAGGTTGTATGGGCCCCCCCCCCCCCAAAAAAAAATTAATGCCATTGAAGAACAGATTACCACACATGTGGCACAGTACCCAAGCAACAGCTTAGTGTGTAGAGTGTATACAAATTTTAGAGGGTGGATGTTATCTATGTGTACCTGCTTGCAGTATGCCTTGGGCTTTGTCAGTTTCCCACAATACAGTATCCAGTATTTGTCCATAATATAATAAATATGTATATGATGCTATTATACTGTACACTGTGAAGTCTGAATATGATTGCTGCAACTACAGATTGTGTGTAAGGCTGGGTTCACACTGCTGCGATGTGGGAACGCTGCGAATATACTGCGGGTTCCCGCATTGCATGCCTCCCGGCGGCAGTTCACACTGCCCTATGCGAACTGCTGGGAGTGTCAGTGAAAAGTTAATGACACCTCCCAATCAGTTCGCATATTGCAGTGCGATCTGCAAACTCGGACAGGAATCGGATCGCATGGTGTGAACACCCATGCGATCCGATTCTGCAGCAGACCAAAAAAAGGGTCCTGTCCGAGTTTGGGCCGAATGCGATGCGAATTCAGCCATACTATCTGTATGGCTGAAATCGCATCGCACAGAGATCGCATGTGATTTGCACTGCAGTGCGGTGCGAATCACATCCGATCTCCCACACCGCTGCGGGGGGAGATCCAGATGTGATTCGCACAGCAAATCACATCCGATCTCTGTAGCGATGCGAGTTCAGCCATACAGATAGTATGGCTGAATTCGCATCGCATTCGGCCCAAACTCGGACAGTGCGATGCGGGTAAACGCCGCAGATTCGCGGCGTTCCCGCATCGCTATAGTGTGAACCCGGCCTAAAACTGTCTGTCTACGGCTTGAGCTAGGCAGCAATTATTGCAGAACACACTGACTGACACACTGTGTTACACACATGAGATTGTACCAATTACAGGCCTCACTGATGCTGTTACACATCAGACTGTCTGTACCTTCTTCTCAGCTCTAGCCTGAGCCTCCATTCCACACTGCCGTGCCGATCATGTGAGACAGCCAGCCGAAGCACTGCGCGGGCCCCCCTGCTCCATTGTGGGTGGGACTGGAGGAGGGAACAACATCATAAGGTGGGCGGGGAACCGCGCTTGCGCTCAGCACCTCATTGGCTGTCACGGCAACTTTCACTGGGCACACAGGAAGCAGCCTAATTTTTATCGTGATGGGCATTGGTGGGATCTGACGGGCGGCGGCGTCACCTCCAATTCAATTGGCAGACACAGACATCGCTGGTCGGACAGACCGTGAAGTCTGCACACTGCACGGTCAGCAGAGTCTGAACACACAGAGGTATCACTATGCCGGCAGAGCCGTGGCCGCTGCCGGGCCCCGCAGACTGACATGCCACACTCACATAATAATCCATCCAGGTCGGCCTGCATCCTCCCAGCTAAACTAGGCAGCAGTGCACCAGTAGGTAGCCGCCTAGCAGGAGATCGCCTTGAAATCGCGGGTGAGATGTCAGCATTCCTCATCCTCACCAGGCCCCTCTCAGCTGCGGGCCCCATAGCGCCCGCGTGGGTCGCTATGGCGGTAGTTCCGCCACTGTGTCCCGCGATGTAGAACAAGTATTTGATACACTTACGATTTTGTGTGTGCTGCAGGATTTTAATCCATGACGGTGTAGTGTGTTACTAATGGTTTTCTTTGAGACCGTGGTCCCATCTCTCTTCAGGTCATTGACCAGGTTCTGCCGTGTAGTTCTGCTCTGATCCCTCACCTTTCTCATGATCATTGATGCCCCACAAGATGAGATCTTGCATGGAGCCCCAGACCGAGGGAGATTGACCATCATCTTGAACTTCCATTTTCTAATAGTTGTTGCCTTCTCATCAAGCTGCTTGCCTATTGTCCTGTAGCCTATCCCAGCCTGCAGGTCTACAATTGTATCCCTGATGCCCTTACATAGCTCTTTGGTTGTGGCTATTGTCAGGGCCGGATTAACATAGGGGCTGATGGAGCTGCAGCTCCAAGCCCCTGTCTTAAAATCGGCCCGCACAGCCTGCAGCATAAGCCCGATTTTCTCCTGTCCATAAACTTCTATGGGACAGGAGAACTGTGTGTAAATGTAGGGGTGTCTGGCTGCATCTGTGTTTGCTCACTGTGGTTATTACAATGTCACAGTGCACAGTTCCCCCCTACACAAATGGGAGAGGCTGAGTTGGCTCTGCCTTTCCCCTCCCCTCTCCCTCTGTGAAGTCTGTGCAGTGAAGGAGCCGTGTGGGTGGGAAATTATGAACACAACTCCGGCAGATAGAAGGTAAACTGGATATCTGTGAGTGATCAGCCTCCAGGGACCATCCACATGTGAGCTCCGTGACTGGACTCTTATATCCCTTACCCTTGTTTTTAACTTTTTTTTTTCTCCAGCAGTAGCTGTTATAACTGCAGCCAAAGTGTTTAGAACTGTGTCATCAGCCTGTGGCAGTGCTTGGCCCCTTGTGCTTTTAGGTGGGTTTGCACTGATTTTCTGTGTTTTGGGACATTGCTAGTGTATCCACAGTTTTCCTGCATTTTACCCACAGTCCTATAGATTTCTATAAGGCTGCTTTCACACTGGGGCGGTATTCAGGCGTTACAGCGCTAAAAATAGCGCCTGTGTAACGCCTGAAAAAAAACGGCCCCTTTAACTCCAGTGTGAAAGCCGGAGGGCTTTCACACTGGAGCGATGCGCTGGCAGGACGATGAAAAAAGTCCTGCTAGCCGCATCTTTGCAGCGGTGAAGGAGCGGTGTATTCACCGCTCCTATACCGCTCCTACCCATTGAAATCAATGGGATACCGCGGCAATACAGCGGTGCTTTGCGGGCGGGTTTAACCCCTTTTCGGCCGCTAGCGGGGGTTAAAACCACCCCACTAGCGCCCGCACACCGCCGCTAAAACGACGGTAAAGCGCCGCTAAAAATAGCGGCGCTTTACCGCCGACGCTGCTCCCGCCCCAGTGTGAAAGCAGCCTTAGGCTGTTTGTTTTTTCTGCATTTTCTGAAAGCGCACCAAAATTCCTGCATGCTGCATCTTTGGCGCTTTGTCAGAAAATGCAGAAAAAACCTGCAACCTGATATAAATCAATAGGACTGCAGATAGAACTGCAGATACATAAGCAGTGCAACTGGCTGCAGCACACCAGTGTGACCCCAAAGGCTTGCACACACAACCCCCCTTTACGACATGGTCTGATCAATACACCTGGCATACATACACACAGCCATACCATCCCAGCTGAGGAGGGGTGGGGGCTCCAGGGATTTGATTGACTATGCAGGCCCTCTCTATTCTATCCATCCGGGCAGAGTCCTGGAGGGAGTGACAGGCTGCTGGTGGCAAGTGGCACACTGTATATGGTGACAGGCTGTGGGTGGCGAGTGGCACACTGTATCTGGAGGCTTGCTGCTTGTGGCAAGTGGCACACTGTATCTGGTGACAGGCTGCTTGTGGCAAGTGGCACACTGTATCTGGTGGCAGACTGCTTGTGTCAACTGGCACACTGTATCTGGTGGCAGACTGCTGTTGGCAAGTGGCACACCATATCTGGTGGCAAGTGGCACACCGTATCTGGTGGCAAGTGGCACACCGTATCTAGTGGCATGCTGCCGGTGGCAAGTGGCACACTGTATCTGGTGGCAAGTGGCACACTGTATCTGGTGACATGCTGCTGGTGGCAAGTGGCACACTGTATCTGGTGACATGCTGGTGGCAAGTGGCACACTGTATCTGGTGACATGCTGTTGGTTGCAAGTGGCACACTGTATCTGGTGACATGCTGTTGGTGGCAAGTGGCACACTGTATCTGGTGACATGCTGTTGGTGGCAAGTGGCACACTGTATCTGGTGGCAAGTGACACACTATCTGGCATGCCGCTTGTGGCAAGTGGCACACTGTATCTGGTGGCAGACTGATGTTGGCAATTGGTACACCATATCTGGTGGCATGCTGCTGATGGCAAGTGGCACACTGTATCTGGCGGCAAGTGGCACACTGTATCTGGTGACAGGCTGCTTGTGGCAAGTGGCACACTGTATCTGGTGGCAGGCTGCTTGTGTCAACTGGCACACTGTATCTGGTGGCAGACTGCTGTTGGCAAGTGGCACACCATATCTGGTGGCAAGTTGCTGGTGGCAAGTGGCACACCGTATCTGGTGGCAAGTGGCACACTGTATCTAGTGGCATGCTGCCGGTGGCAAGTGGCACACTGTATCTGGTGGCAAGTGGCACACTGTATCTGGTGACATGCTGCTGGTGGCAAGTGGAACACTGTATCTGGTGACATGCTGGTGGCAAGTGGCACACTGTATCTGGTGACATGCTGTTGGTTGCAAGTGGCACACTGTATCTGGTGACATGCTGTTGGTGGCAAGTGGCACACTGTATCTGGTGGCAAGTGACACACTATCTGGCATGCCGCTTGTGGCAAGTGGCACACTGTATCTGGTGGCAGACTGATGTTGGCAATTGGTACACCATATCTGGTGGCATGCTGCTGATGGCAAGTGGCACACTGTATCTGGCGGCAAGTGGCACACTGTATCTGGTGACAGACTGCTTGTGGCAAGTGGCACACTGTATCTGGTGGCAGGCTGCTTGTGTCAACTGGCACACTGTATCTGGTGGCAGACTGCTGTTGGCAAGTGGCACACCATATCTGGTGGCAAGTTGCTGGTGGCAAGTGGCACACCGTATCTGGTGGCAAGTGGCACACCGTATCTAGTGGCATGCTGCCGGTGGCAAGTGGCACACTGTATCTGGTGGCAAGTGGCACACTGTATCTGGTGACATGCTGCTGGTGGCAAGTGGCACACTGTATCTGGTGACATGCTGGTGGCAAGTGGCACACTGTATCTGGTGACATGCTGTTGGTTGCAAGTGGCACACTGTATCTGGTGACATGCTGTTGGTGGCAAGTGGCACACTGTATCTGGTGGCAAGTGGCACACTATCTGGCATGCCGCTTGTGGCAAGTGGCACACTGTATCTGGTGGCAGACTGATGTTGGCAATTGGTACACCATATCTGGTGGCATGCTGCTTGTGGCAAGTGGCACACTGTATCTGGCGACAGGCTGCTTGTGGCAAGTGGCACACTGTATCTGGTGGCAGGCTGCTTGTGTCAACTGGCACACTGTATCTGGTGGCAGACTGCTGTTGGCAAGTGGCACACCATATCTGGTGGCAAGTTGCTGGTGGCAAGTGGCACACCGTATCTGGTGGCAAGTGGCACACCGTATCTAGTGGCATGCTGCCGGTGGCAAGTGGCACACTGTATCTGGTGGCAAGTGGCACACTGTATCTGGTGACATGCTGCTGGTGGCAAGTGGCACACTGTATCTGGTGACATGCTGGTTGCAAGTGGCACACTGTATCTGGTGACATGCTGTTGGTTGCAAGTGGCACACTGTATCTGGTGACATGCTGTTGGTGGCAAGTGGCACACTGTATCTGGTGGCAAGTGACACACTATCTGGAATGCCGCTTGTGGCAAGTGGCACACTGTATCTGGTGGCAGACTGATGTTGGCAATTGGTACACCATATCTGGTGGCATGCTGCTGATGGCAAGTGGCACACTGTATCTGGCGGCAGGCTGCTGGCGGCAAGTGGCACACTGTATCTGGTGGCAGGCTGCTGGCGGCAAGTGGCACACTGTATCTGGTGGCAGGCTGCTGGTGGCAAGTGGCACACTGTATCTGGTGGCATCCTGCTGGTTGCAAGTGGTACACTGTATCTGAGGGCAGGCTGCTGGCGGCAAGTGGCACACTGTATCTGGTGGCAGGCTGCTGGTGGCAAGTGGCACACTGTATCTGGTGGCATCCTGCTGGTGGCAAGTGGCACACTGTATCTGAGGGCAGGCTGCTGGTGGCAAGTGGCACACTGTATCTGGTGGCATCCTGCTGGTTGCAAGTGGTACACTGTATCTGAGGGCAGGCTGCTGGCGGCAAGTGGCACACTGTATCTGGTGGTAGGCTGCTGGTGGCAAGTGGCACACTGTATCTGGTGGCAGGCTGCTGGTTGCACGTGGAACACTGTATCTGATGGAAGGCTGCTGGTGGCAAGTAGCACACTGTATCTGGTGGCAGGCTGCGGGTGGCAAGTGGCACACTGTATCTGGTGACAAGTGGCACACTGTATATGGTGGAAGGCTACTGGTGGCAAGCAGCACACTGTATCTGGTGGCAGGCTGTGGGTGGCAAGTGGCACTGTATCAGGTGGCTGGCTGCTGGTGGCAAGTGGCACACTATCTGGCAGGCTGCTGGTGGCAAGTGGCACACTGTATCTGGTGGCAGGCTGCTGTTGGCAAGTGGCACACTGTATCTGGTGGCATGCTGCTTGTGGCAAGTGGCACACTGTATCTGGTGGCAGACTGCTGGTGGCAAGTGGCACACTGTATCTGGTGGTAGGCTGCGGGTGGCATCTGGCATGCTGCATCTGGCGGCAGGCAATGGTGGCAAGTGACACGCTGCATCTGGTGGGAAGTGACAAGCTCAGGTTCCCACTGATTCTGCATCATGGTGAGCCATTTCACTATATATTAAAAATGTAGTAATAGAAATAATGGAATTTGATCATCCTGACGCCATATCAAGCATAGTGTCAGGGTGATTTTAAGTGCTAACACCAGCCATTTGCCCGAAAAATCACCCCCGCCACCTATTTTCCCATCAACCCCGAGACTGCATCCCCCTCTCATCTATTTTTGTAAAGGGGGGGTGTCCCTGAATGGCAGCTTGGAAATGTGGTCGCCCTATGTTGCTGTTGTTGAAGCAGCACGGCTGATATTACTGGTGAGAGTATATTCAATTTGTTTTAGCAAAACATTTTTGCATTTTCATTTTGTTTCCGGAAAAAGGCCCACCAAAATCCTCAGTACCAGGCCTATGATGCTCTTAATCTGGCCCTGGCTATTGTGTAGAGGTTGAAGTCAGTTTGATTGAGTGTGTGGTCAGGTGTCTTTTATACAGGTAACGAGTTCAAACAGGTGCAGTTAATACAAGTAATGAGTGAAGAACAGGAGGGCTTCTTAAAGAAAAAATAACAGGTCTGTGAGAGCCAGAATTCTTACTGGTTGGTAGGTGATTCAAATACTTATGTCATGCAATAAAATGTAAATGAATTATTTAAAAATCATACAATGTGATTTTCTGGATTTTTGTTTTAGATTCCGTCTCTCACAGTTGAAGAGTGCCTATGATAAAAATTACAGACCTCTACATGCTTTGTAAGTAGTAAAACCTGCAACATTGGCAGTGTATCAAATACTTGTTCTCCCCACTGTACATCCACCGCCAATCACGCCACCTGACAGACCAAAAATATATATTTTTAAAAAAAGCTCATCCGGTTATATCAGCGGGTGGCCCCGCCCTTGCCTATATAAGAGCTGTCAAAGCGAAAAGACAGCAGTCGCTGGGAGGCCTCCCATGGAGGCAGAGTTTTTTTTTTTTTTTCTATTTTTCGGGTCCATCGGATGGCGTCATTGAAGATGGATGTACATCGTGGGGCACTTTTTTTTTAATTTCTTTTTTAACCACTTCAGTCCCGAGCCACTTTTTGACACATGTTTACAAGTTAAAATAATTTTTTTTTGCTACAAAATTACTTAATATTATATAATGGCGGTCGTTGTAATACTTTCTGTCACACCGTATTTGTACTCAACATGTCATGCTTCAAAATTGCGCCTGTTCTTGGAATGGCGACAAGCCTATGCCCATAAAAATCTCCATAGGCGATGTTTAATAATTTCGACAGGTTACCAGTTTTGAGTTATAAAGGAGGTCTAGGGCTAGAATTATTGCCCTCACTCTCAGCGATCGCGGCGATACCTCACATGTGTGGTTTGAATACCGTTTTCATACGCGTCGCTACTTACGTATGCGTTTGCTTCTGCATGCAAGACGGGGCACTTTAAAAATGTTTTTTTCTTATTTATTTTACCTTTTATTTTTTATTCTAAAACTGTCTTTTGGGTCATTTTTATTCCTATTAGAACGTAAACATCCCTTGTAATAGAAAAAAGCATGACAGGATCTGTTAAATATGAGATCTGGGGTCAAAAAGACACAAAAATGCAATAATAAAAAGCCAGCCAGGCATCCACAGGAGAAGACGTGGTCATCTCCGCCATTACCAACGGGTCCGATAAACAACAGAGATGCCCGTAGCGCGGCGTTAGGGGGGTGGGCACCTCTTCCACCACCAATAAAAGTGATCTTGCAGCGAATCTGCCGCAGGCACAACCCCCAGGCACGATATTAAAAAAAGTATTTGATTTTTATTGTTTTACTTTAAGCATCATTAAAATCATTGCTCCTAAAAAAACACTATTGTTTTAAAAAGTTTTTTTTTTGCATCAATACATGTCCCTTAGGGCAGTACCTGGGTCCCCATACACATTTTTTTGTGTCCCATAGACTTTAAATAGGGTTTTCTAGAACTTTTTGCCTGTTCGAGGTGTTCTGGTGCGAACCGAACCGGGGGTATTCGGCCCATCCCTATTTATGATCTACTCACTGCCATCCAAAAACAATGTTTGCAATGTTTATATTACAGATAGCATTTCGCACATTTTACAAAAAGAACATTAAAATATAATTGGCTAAAGCTGTTATTTAACATGATGTTGTTTTGCTCCTGTTTAATTGTTTTATACTTCATGCTGTATATCGGCTGCTGATATTTATAGCCGAAAGTGGGAATAGGAAACTTTGACTTCTTAGCTGGCTAAATAAACACAAACAACAGCAGATGACGTTGTAGAGCAGAACATGAAAATACCAGAGCCAAAGCAGAAATGTAGAAATATTTAATTGAATAACAGATGTTGGTATATTTTTATCCTCTAAATATTATGAATTTTGTCAGCAAAGCATTGGATCTTCAAAAGAAAACGAAAAGGTGAAAAAAACAAAAAACTTTCCTTGAATAATTTTGTATTCTCTTTACAGTCAGTGACAATCACAAAAGAAGTAGAGAAAACTCAGAATGTTAAAGATATATATTGTATATTTTTGCCCACCTGCCACTCTATTAGGTACACCTCTTCAATTGCTTGGTAACACAAATTACTAATCAGCCAATCACATGGCAGCAACTCAGTGCATTTAGGCATCTAGATGTGGTGAAGACAACTTGCTGAAGTTCAAACCAGGCATCAGAACGGGGAAGAAAGGGGATTTAGGTGACTTTAAACGTGACATGATTGTTGGTGCCAGATGGGCTGATCTGAGTATTTTTTTTTAAAACTACTAATCTGCTGGGATTTTCCTGCACAACCTCTAGGGTTTACAGAGAATGGTCTGAAAAAAAAGAAAATATCCAGTTATGTGGACGAAAATGCCTTGTTGATGTCAGAGGTCGGAGGAGAATGGGCAGACTGGTTTGAGATGATAGAAAGGCAAAAGTACCTCAAAGAACTACTCGTTACAACCAAGGTATGCAGGATACCATCTCTAAATGCACAACACATTGAACCTTGAAGCAGATGGGCTACAGCAACAGAAGACCACTCCAGGTTCCACTCCTGTCAGCTAAGAACAGGAAACTCAGGTTACAATTTGCACTGGCTCTCCAAGATTGGACAATGGATGATTGAAACAATATTACCTGGTCTGATGAGTCTCAATTTTAGCTGTGACATTCAGACAGTAGGGTCAGAATGTGGCATAAACAGCTTGAAAGCATGGATCCATCCTGCCATGTATCAACAGTTTAGGCTGCTGGTGGTGTAATGTTGTGGGGGATTTTTTCTTGGCACACTTTGAGCACCTTAGTACCAATTGAGCATTGTTTAAATGCTATGGCCTACCTGAGTATGTTGCTGTCCATGTCTATCTTTTTATGATCACAGTCTACCCATCTTTTGGTGGCTACTTCTAGTAGGATAATGCATCATGTCACAAAGCTCAAATCATCTCAAACTGGTTTCTTAACCACTTTCAGACCGGACCATTTTGCTGGTAAATGACCAGAGGTCTTTTTACACTTTGGCACTGCGCTGCTTTAACTGGTAATTGCGCGGTCATGCAATGTTGTACCCAAACAAAATTTGCGTCCTTTTCTTCCCACAAATAGAGCTTTCTTTTGATGGTATTTGATTGCCTCTGCGATTTTTATTTTTTGCGATATAAACGTAAAAAGACCGCAAATTTTGAAAAAAAATGATATTTTCTACTTTTTGTTATTAGAAAAATCCAATAAACTCAATTTTAGTCATACATTTAGGCCAAAATGTATTCAGCCACATGTCTTTGGTAAAAAAAAAGTCAATAATTGTATATTTATTGGTTTGCGCAAAAGTTGTCACATCTACAAACTAAGGTACGTTTTCTGGAATTTACGCAGCTTTTAGTTTACGACTGCCTATCTCATTTCTTGAGGTGCTAAAATGGCAGGGCAGTACAAAACCCCCCCAAATGACCCCATTTTGGAAAGTAGACCCCCTAAGGAAATTGATAAGAGGCATGTTGAGCCCATTGAATATTTTATTTTTTTGCCTCAAGCGATTGAATAATGACAAAAAAAAAAATTTTTTTTTTTTTTTACACAAAGTTGTCACTAAATGATATATTGCTCACACATGCTATGGGCATATGTGAAATGACACCCCAAAATAAATTCTGCTGCTTCTCCTGAGTATGGGGATACCACATATGTGGGACTTTTTGGGAGCCTAGCCGCGTACGGGGCCCCGAAAACCAAGCACCGCCTTCAGGCTTTCTAAGGGCGTAAATTTTTGAGTTCACTTCTCACTACCTATTACAGTTTTGAAGGCCATAAAATGCCAAGATGGCACAAAACCCCCACAAATGACCCCATTTTAGAAAGTAGACACCCCAAGCTATTTGCTGAGAGGCATGTTGAGTTCATGGAATATTTTATATTTTGCCACAAGTTGCGGGAAAATTACAAACTTTTTTTTTTTTTTTTTTTTTTAACAAAGTTGTCACTAAATGATATATTGCTCATGCATGCCATGGGCATATGTGAAATGACACCCCAAAATAAATTCTGCTGCTTCTCCTGAGTACGGGGATACCACATATGTGGGACTTTTTGGGAGCCTAGCCGCGTACGGGGCCCCGAAAACCAAGCACCGCCTTCAGGCTTTCTAAGGGCGTTACAGTTTTGAAGGCCATAAAATGCCAAGATGGCACAAACCCCCCCCAAATGACCCCATTTTGGAAAGTAGACACCCCTAAATTTAGGGGTACACTAGTGAGACTAGGTAATAAATGGCGGGTGCCCTGAAACTATAAAAAAATAACTAACCAACCAGCGTCACCTGTAACAGTTATATGGTGATCACTGGTGAAAGGGTTAACTAGGGGGCAATTAGGGGGCTTTATGCGGTAGTATATGGGGGTCCCTGGCGCTATAAAAAGCTGCAGCGAACCTAAATACCTACCTGCCTAACTAGCGTCACCTGTGACACTAATACAGCGATCAGAAAAACGATCGCTTATTAGGCTGGGTTCACACTGGAGCGATGCGGGAACGCCACGAATGCGCGGCGGGTTCCCGCATCGCATGCCTCCCGGCGGCAGTTCACACTGCCCTATGCGAACTGCTGGGAGTGTCAGTGAAATGTTACTGACACCCCCAGATCAGTTCGCATATCGCAGTGCGATCTGCAAACTCGGATCGCATGGTGTGAACACCCATGCGATCCGATTCTGCTGCGGGCCAAAAAAAGGGTCCCGTGCGAATTTGCGGCGGGTGCGGCGAATGGCTGAACTCGAATCGCACAGAGATCGGATGTGATTTGCACTGCAGTGCGGTGCGAATCACATCCGTTCTCATAAACCGCTGCAATGTGAACCCAGCCTTAGTGACACTGGCGACGGGGGGTGATCACGGGGTTAAACCTTTATTGGGGGGGTTAGGGGGGTACCTTAGAACTAAAGGGGGCTAACCCTAACTGCCCTAACAGTTATTAGTCACAAATGACACCCGCCGGGTGATCAGGGGGTTAAACCTTTATTAGGTAATAAATGGCGGGTGCCCTGAAACTATAAAAAAATAACTAACCAACCAGCGTCACCTGTAACAGTTATATGGTGATCACTGGTGAAAGGGTTAACTAGGGGGCAATCAGGGGGCTTTATGCGGTAGTATATGGGGGTCCCTGGCGCTATAAAAAGCTGCGGCGAACCTAAATACCTACCTGCCTAACTAGCGTCACCTGTGACACTAATACGGCGATCAGAAAAATGATCGCTTATTAGGCTGGGTTCACACTGGAGCGATGCGGAAACGCCGCGAATCCGCGGCGGGTTCCCGCATCGCATGCCTCCCAGCGGCAGTTCACACTGCCCTATGCGAACTGCTGGGAGTGTCAGTGAAATGTTACTGACACCCCCAGATCAGTTCGCATATCGCAGTGCGATCTGCAAACTCGGATCGCATGGTGTGAACACCCATGCGATCCGATTCTGCTGCGGGCCAAAAAAAGGGTCCCGTGCGAATTTGCGGCGGGTGCGGCGAATGGCTGAACTCGAATCGCACAGAGATCGGATGTGATTTGCACTGCAGTGCGGTGCGAATCACATTCGTTCTCATAAACCGCTGCAATGTGAACCCAGCCTTAGTGACACTGGCGACGGGGGGTGATCACGGGGTTAAACCTTTATTGGGGGGGTTAGGGGGGTACATTAGAACTAAAGGGGGCTAACTCTAACTGCCCTAACAGTTATTACAGTCACAAATGACACCAATGCAAAAAAAAAAAAAAAAAAAATGACATTGGTGTCACTGTGACTGGGGGGCAGGGGTAATTGGGGGGGTGATCGGGGGGTAAAGGGGGGGTGTGAGTGTGCCTGGCATGTTCTACTGTGTGTGTAGAGTGTTGGTGCAACTTACTGATCCGCTCTCCTCCGTGTCGGAACGAAAAATACCGACACGGAGGAGAGAATACATCACTTCCTCTCCTGTGTTTACATTACAGGAGAGGAAGTGATGTCACCGGGGATTTCTATTCGTCGGGAGCGATCGCGAGGGGGTGGCCATGAATGAATGGCCGTCCCCTCGTCCGGGATCGCTCCCGAACGAATACCGACCGCCGCAGGCACCGGGCGGGGGCCCGATCGGGCCCCCAACCCGCGGGAGGCAAGGGACGTACATGTATGTCCTTATGCCTGCCCGTGCCATTGTACCGACGTACATCGGCGTGCGGCGGTCGGCAACTGGTTAAACATAACAAGGAGTTCACTGTACTCCAATGGCCTCCATAGCCAACAGATCTCAATCCAATAGAGCACCTTTGGCATGTGGTGCAATGGGAGATTCGCATCATTGATGTGCAGCTGATGAATCTGCAGCAATTGCTTGATGCTATCATGTCAATATTGGCCAAAATCTCTGAGGAATGTTTCCAACACCTTGTTGAATCTACAGTATTCCATTAAGCATTAACCACTTGCTTACTGGGCACTTAAACCCCCCTCAGTCCCAGACCAATTTTCAGCTTTCAGCGCTGATGCACTTTGAATGACAATTGCGCGGGCATACAACACTGTACCCAAATGAAATTTCTATCATTTTTTTCCCACAAATAGAGCTTTCTTTTGGTGGTATTTAGTTACAGCTCGGAGTTTTATTTTTTGCTAAACAAACAAAAAAAGATGCAAAAAAAAAAAAAAAAAAAATCATGTTTTAATAGTTTGTTATAAAATTTTGCAAACGGGTCATTTTTCTCCTTCATTGAAGTGCGCTGATAAGGCGGCACTGATAGGCTGCATTGGTGGGCACTGATGGGCTGCATTGGTGGGCACTGATAGGCTGCATTGGTGGGCACTGATAGGCTGCACTTGTGGGCACTGATAGGCATAGTTAAGGCGGCACTAATAGGCACAGATAAGGCGGCACCGATGGGCACAGATAAGGCGGCACTGATGGGCAAAGATGGGCACAGATAAGATGGCACGGATGGGTGGCACGGATAAGTGGCATGGATGGGTGGCACGGATGGGCACTGATAGGTACCACAGATAGATGGGACTGATGGGCACTGATAGGTGGCACTGATAGGTGGCTCTGATAGGTGGCACTGCTGGGCACTGATGGGCGGCACTGCTGGGCACTGATGGGCGGCACTGCTGGGCACTGATGGGCGGCACTGGGGTGCAGCACCTTTGAGGCAGATTGGGTGGCACTGTGGGTGGCACTGTGGGTGGCACTGTGGGTGGCACTGTGGGGTGGCACTGTGGGGTGGCACTGTGGGCATTATGGGCACAGACGGGGGGCACTTACTTTTACTTTGTTATATTTCAGGATGGCACTGCGGGAGGCAGGTGGGCACTGGCAGGTGGCATGTGGTGCCTTTCATTGCTGGCCGTGATCGGGACTGATGTCCCGATCACGGCCGCCGGTGATCGGCTTTTTTTTTTTCTCCTCGCGCTGTCAGCGCGAGGAGGAATAATAGCCGATTACCGGCTCCGTTCTATCACATGATCAGCTGTCATTGGCTGACAGCTGATCACGTGATAAGGGGTCGGGATCGACCCCTTACACGGATCGGTGATCAGGCGAGTCTCACGGACTCGCCGATCACAGAGCGCGCCGCGCGTGCCCCTCAGGGGGCGCGCAGGCCGCTCGTAACCAGGACGACGTCAATAGACGTAGTCCTGGAAATCTAGGTCCGCGCTAATGCCGTCATTCGGCAATAGCGCGGTACCCAAGTGGTTAAGGTGGTTCTGAAGCCAAAAGAGGGTCCAACCTGGTATAAGCAAGGTGTACCTAATAAAGTGGCCAGTAAGTTTATGTATCACATCAAGATGGGGAAGGAGGATACTTCCCATGAGAAACTTGGATTGCTATAGAAATTTCCATAATGCCTCACAGAAATTCTCGCAGTGTCTACACGAAGCAACCCCCAACCACTTTTACTTATCTCCCTAGTGCTCCTTCTTCTGAAACCACCACTTTAAAATATGTGGGACATCCATATGACCTGATCTCAAGATGCAGTGCTCAGGCATGGCGGCCACTAGACTCAAGCATGTCACATTATAAAATAAAATAAAACATTTTTTTTGTAGAAGTTCTACTTTAACTGCTGAACCACTTTGGCTGAAGTCCTGCTTTAAAGCTAAAGTTTAGGTATAAGGAATTAATATAAAAATACTGCCCTATACACATAAATAAAACAATAGCAACCAGCACTATAATCTTAACAAAAATTGTGTTTATAAATAAAGTGAAAACAGTCCATTGCTAAGAATCAAATGTTGAGTATTGACATATTAACATACTGTGATATACAAAATCAATTGCAATTAGTATATACAAAAAGCTCTAACACCATCTGATTGATAGTGTCTCTAAATAAAGTGCACTGTGCAAACCAACATTGGTAGTATAGTCCCATAGGTTATTAAAACATTAATCCATTAGTATATATTGATGGGAAGGAATCCAGGAGTATAGGACTAAAGGAGTCACCGCCATCTGTGCATCCACCATCCAGGGGAGAAGATTAAATACGCTTACCAGAACGTAGCATCAGTCAGGCATGTGATATCAAAGCTCTGGATAGTGAGTGGTGCAATTTCTCCTCCTCAGCTGAGCCACCTCAGGCAACCTTGATCCAACATGTGAGAATATGGATCAGAATGTCCCAGAGGATAAAAAACCTACTTCAACCATGGAACCATTTGGTAGGTTTATGGTTAACAGCATCCATAAAAGCCTCCACATAGTGAAAAACCTATGGTTCCGGGTTTATTTTGGAATAAAAAGGCTTTACATAGATTCAAAGATGCATTGCATCAAGTAAAAAATCTTGCGTTGGATTTGATGAGTCCTTTCCATGCCATTGTGCCTTTTAAAATGTTATGCTTTTGGGATCGCAGAGGAGATTTTTTTACTTGATGAAATACATCTTGGAATCTATATAAAGCCTTTTTATTCCAAATATCGTAACCATGCGGTTTTTCACTATGTGGAGGCTTTCTGATGTTTTTTATGGATGTTGTTAATAGGGATGAGCCGAACACCCCCGGTTCGGTTCGCACCAGAACTTTCGAACGGACCGCAAATTCGTGCGAACTTTAGAACCCCATTAAAGTCTATGGGACTCGAACGTTCGAAATAAAAAGTGCTAATTTTAATGGCTAATATGCAAGATGTTGTCCTAAAAAGGGTTTGGGGACCTGGCTCCTGCCCCAGGGGGCATGGGTTAATGCCTAAAATGTTTTTAAAAAGGGCAGTTTTTTCGGGAGCATGATTTTAATAACAATTAAAGTGAAAAAAAAGTGAAATATTCCTTTAAATATCGTGCCTGTGGGGTATCTATAGTATGCCTGTGAAGTGCCACGTGTTTCCCGTGTTTTGAACAGTCCCTGCACAAAATGACATCTAACAGAAAAAAAATAATTTAAAACTGCTTGCGGTTTTAATGTAATATCTGGTTCTGGCAATATGGATGAAAATCATTGAGAAAAATGGCATAGGTAGCCCTCCCTGCCCATAACCAGCACCTTTGGGTCTTGTACGGATATTAAGGGGAACCCCGTACCCATATTAAAAAAAAGGAAAGGCGTGGTGCCCCCAGGCCCTATATACTCAGAACAGCAGTATACAGGCGGTGCAAACAAGACAGGGACTGTGTAGATTTGTTGTGTTAAGTAGAATCTGTTTGTAATTTTGAACTGGTACATTTTTAAAGTGTAGCTCCAGTCAAAAAATCTATTTTTAAGCTTTTTGAAAAACATAGGGAAGGGTTATCACCCCTGTATAATTTGTTTTGCCGTCCGTCTTTTTTCATCTCACTTCCTGTTGTCTCCTTCCGCTTGCAAGTAGGAGACGTTTGTAAGTTGGATGTTTGAAAGTAGGGGTCTGCCATATATGCTCTGCAGAAATGGCGGAACAAGGTGTTGGTGTTGCCACAACATTGTAAGCCCTCAAAGTGACTCTTGGTGAACGCTGGAGCGCCCTGCTGTGAACGATAATATCAAGAATTGTAATTACATGCCATTGTTGAACAGTGGTAGAAAAATTGGGCCTTTGGTGGTTGTGGTGCTGGTGCTGGTGCCACAACACTATAAGTCCTCACAGTTACTCTTGGTGGGCACAGGAATGGGCCCTGCTGTGAAATATTATATCAAGAATTGTAATTACATGCCCCTGTTAAACAGGGGCAGAAAAATTGGGCCTTAGGCACTGGTGCTGGTTCCACGACACTGCAACCTCTCCCATATACTCTAGTTTTAGTGCAAGAATTAGCCCTGCTTCAAAGCATTGCATCAAAAATTGTAATTACACGCCCCTGTTAAACAGGGGCTGAAAAATTGGGCCTTAGGCACTGGTGCTGGTGCCACGACACTGCAACCCCTCCCATATACTCTAGTTGTAGTGCAGGAATGAGCCCTGCTGCAAAGCATAGCTTCAAAAATTGTAATTAAACACCCCTGTTAAACAGGGGCAGAAAAATTGGGCTGGTGGCAACACCCAGAACCAAAAATGTTCTTCCAAGATATCAGCGGAGGAGGAAGAGGATAGACAATCAACATACCAGGACAGTCACTCAGTATCAGCATAGGCAGTCTTGAAGGGATGTGATATTTCAAAAAAAATTATTCGGTTACACCAGCTTCAGGTGCTTGGTAGCTGTGAGTGATCCAAGACTGATTCATCTTTATGAAGGTAAGTCAATCAACCGAGTCGGTAGACAGGCGCACCCTGTGATCGGTAACAAAGCCACCAGCAGCACTGAAGGTGCGTTCCGAAAGAACCCTGGATGCAGGACAGGCCAGTAGCTCAATTATATACTGTGCAAGCTCTGGCCAGTGATCCATCCTCAAGACCCAGTAAGCCAGAGGATTTTCAGTGGGAAAGGTGTCCAAGTCTGACCTTGCCCCTAGGTATTCCTGCACCATGTAAATCAGATGCTGGCGATGATTGCTGGAACCGATCATAACTTGGGGCTGCGGACTAAAAAATTGTCTGAACGCATCTGTCAAACGGCCGCCTTCTCCACCGCTCCTTCTGACCGATGCCTCAGCAACACGTTGTCCAGGACCAGGATTTTGTAACCTCCCAGTCTCTGGTAACGCGTTGCACAGACCTTTCTGCAAGGCCTCCCGGAGATGTCTCATCCTCTGCTCCCTCTGCGACGGCAAGATAAGGTCGGCAACCTTACCCTTGTACCGTGGATCAAGGAGAGTGGCCAGCCAGTAAAGATCCCTCTCCTTGATCCGAAGAATACGAGGATCCTTCTGCAGGCTTTGCAGGATCAAGGAGGCCATGCAACGTAGGTTAGCTGAGGCATTCGGTCCGGAGTCCTCTGGGTCACTAAGGACAACATGATCCGCAGCTACCTCCTCCCAGACACGTCCACGGGTTTCTTGGGACTGTAAATCATCACTACAAGACTGCTGCTGATGCTGAGTGCCAGCCTCCACCTCCATGCTGACACAATCATCCTCCTCCTCCACCTCCTCCTCCTCCTCGTCCTCTTCCTGTGTGATGGGTGGGACAGCAGGAACACTGTCTGGATAAAGGGGGCCTTGAGAGGCAAGGAAGTCCTCCTCTTCCTGCCTCTGTTCTGCCTCAAGTGCCCTGTCCATTATTCCATGCAGCGTATGCTCCAACAGGTGGACAAGAGGTACAGTGTTACTGATGCATGCACTGTCACTGCTCACCATCCTTGTGACCTCCTCAAACGGTGACAGGACAGTGCATGCATCTCTGATCATGCCCCACTGGCGTGGTGAGAAAAAACCGAGCTCCCCTGACCCTGTCCTGGTGCCGTAGTCGCACAGGTACTCATTGATGGCCCTCTGCTGCGTGTGCAGCCACTGCAGCATGTCCAATGTTGAGTTCCACCTGGTGGGCATGTCACATATAAGGCGGTTGTTGGGCAGGTTCAACTCCTTTTGGAGCTCAGCCAGCCTAGCACAGGCATTAAATGATCGGCGGAAATGCACACAGACTTTCCTGGCCTGCTTCAGGACACCCTGTAAGCCCGGGTACCTGCCCAAGAACCGCTGCACCACCAGGTTAAGGACGTGAGCCACACAGGGCACATGGGTCAGTTGTCCCTGTTGGAGGGCGGAGAGCAGGTTGGTGCCATTGTCGCAAACCACCAATCCTGGCTTAAGCTGGCATGGCATCAACCACCTCTTGGCCTGCCCCTGCAGAGCTGACAAAATATCTGCCCCAATGTGGCTCCTGTCCCCCAAACAAACCAGTGCAAGCATGGCATGGCATCGTTTTGCCTGCATACTTGCGTAGCACCTTGAATGCCTACGGAGCACCGCTGGTTCCAAGGACAGAGCACTGGAAGAGGCCATGGAGGAAGAAGAAGAGGAGGGGGTGGAGGAGAGAGGTGTGTCACAACCAGTAGTAGCATTTTGGAGGCGTGGTGGCGGAACAACCTCCAACACTACTGCACCTTGTCCTGCATCCTTCGCAGCTGCCAGAAGAGTGACCCAATGGGCCGTGAAAGACAGGTAACGTCCCTGTCCATGCCTTCCACATGCCGGTAGAGAACCGGAATCGCCTTTCCATGTGAAAAAGTGGCGTTTGGGGACCTGCCACTGAGGAACCACACATTGTACAAACTCACGGAAGGGGGCCGAGTCTACTAACTGAAAAGGCAGCAGTTGAAGTGCTAGCAATTTAGCCAAGCTAGCATTCAACCGCTGGGCATGTGGATGGCTGGGAGTGAACTTCTTTCGATGGTCCAGCAGCTGGGGCAGGGAAATTTGCCTGCTATAATCGGACGTAGGTGTACTGCTAGCAGAGTGCCCGCAAACACTTGGCTGTGACTCACCTAATTCTACACCTTCATTCCTCTCAGCGCAGGTTTTAGAGAGGACTGAAGGTCTAGTGGGGTTGGAGATCCCAGCTGATGAGGAGCAAAGAGAGGTCCGCTTTGTTCTTTGGCGTGGGTCTTTGAGGTACGCTTGCCAATGAGCTGCATGGCGGGTCAACATATGTCTGGTCAAGCATGTGGTGCCCAAGCGGCTGATGTTTTGGCCACGCGAGATACGCTTGAGACATAAGTTGCAAATAGCAGCGGTGCGATCTGATGCACTCGTCTCAAAAAAGGCCCACACCAAAGAACTTTTAAAATAATGCGCAGAGGCAGCACCCTGCACAGGCGGAGCTCTGCGGTGTGATTCAGTCGATGTGATGCCCCTAATCTGGCCCCCGGGGGGCATCCTGCCTCGTTGGAGATGTGCCTCCTCCTCCTCTCTCCTACCAGGCACCCACGTGGAGTCAGTGCCCTCATCATCATCCCCTCCCTCTTCATCGCTGGAGCAAACCTGGCAGTATGCTGCAGCTTGTGGAACATGACTGCCAGATTGCTGTCCTTCCTGAGCATCCCCTCTCTCTGCGCTCACGCTACTGCCTTCCTCTAGCTGAGTATCATTATCAGAGCCTATAAAACACTGGGCATCCTCCTGGAGCATGTAACCAACACTGTGCTCAAAGAGTTCAGGGGACTCCTCAGGAGGACGTGGTGGGTCTAGGGAAAGAGTCACTGATGATGACATTGAGACGAGGGAAGATGATGCGTTGGCAGTTGCTTTGCTAGTACCCTGAGCCTGGGTGAGAGAGGATGAGAAGGATGAAGAGGGCTTGGTCATCCACTTTACCAAGTCTTCGGCATGATGCGGCTCAACACGTGCAGCTGGCGAAAATAAGGACAAGCGTGTCCCATGGCCACGTGCTGATGCCGATGCACCGCGTCCACGACCAGCACTGTTGTCTCTAGACACAGAGCCTGCTTGCCCTCTTTTATTGGCTCATGCCTGTCTGCCTCTCCTTGTTGGCCTTCCAGACATGGTAATGGCGTGAAGGGAGATGGGAAAACCAGCAATTGGGTAATGTATATTGTGCTGGAGGCAAACAACACCCACTAACTCCTGCAGATGCCTTTATTAAAGAACAACAGGAATTAAAGGGTAGATACCGGTTTATACTGTGCTGTGCTGGAGGCATACAACAACAACTAACTCCTGCAGATGGCAGATGGCTCAATTAGAGAAGAGCAAAATAGGTGGATAATGGTGTATACTGCACTCAAGTCACACAGACAACACCCAGAAACTCCTGCAGATGGCTGATAGCTCAATTACAGAAGAGCAATATAGCTATATAGGTGGATAATGGTGTATACTGCACTCAGGTCGCACAGACAACACCCATAAACTCCTGCAGCTGGCTGAAAGCTCAACTACAGAAGAGCAGTATAGCTATATAGGTGGATAAGGGTGAATACTGCATTCAGGTCACACAGACAACACCCACAAACTCCTGCAGCTGGCTGAAAGCTCAATTACAGAAGAGCAATATAGCTATATAGGTGGATAATGGTGTATCCTGCACTCAGGTCACACAGACAACACCCACAAACTCCTGCAGCTGGCTGAAAGCTCAATTACAGAAGAGCAAGATAGCTATATAGGTGTATAATGGTGTATACTGCGGTCAGGGCACGCAGACAACCCCCACAAACTCCTGCAGCTGGCTGAAAGCTCAATTACAGAAGAGCAAGAACGCTAAATCGGTGGATAATGGTGTATACTGCACCCAGGTCACACAGACAACACCCACAAACTCCTGCAGCTGGCTGAAAGCTCAATTACAGAAGAGCAATATAGCTATATAGGTGGATAATGGTGTATACTGCACTCAGGTCACACAAACAGCACCCACAAACTCCTGCAGCTGGCTGAAAGCTCAATTACAGAAGAGCAATATAGCTATATAGGTGGATAATGGTGTATACTGCGCTCGGGTCACACAGGCAACACCCACAAACTCCTGCAGCTGGCTGAAAGCTCAATTACAGAAGAGCAATATAGCTATATAGGTGGATAATGGTGTATACTGCGCTCAAGGCACACAGACAACACCCACAAACTCCTGCAGCTGGCTGAAAGCTCAATTACAGAAGAGCAATATAGCTATATAGATGGATAATTGTGTATACTGCGGTCAGGGCACACAGACAACACCCACAAACTCCTGCAGCTGGCTGAAAGCTCAATTACAGAAGAGCAATATAGCTATATAGGTGGATAATGGTGTATACTGCGGTCAGGGCACGCTGACAACACCCACAAACTCCTGCAGCTGGCTGAAAGCTCAATTACAGAAGAGCAAGAACGCTAAATCAGTGGATAATGGTATATACTGCACCCAGGTCACACAGACAACACCCACAAACTCCTGCAGCTGGCTGAAAGCTCAATTACAGAAGAGCAATAAAGCTATATAGGTGGATAATGGTGTATACTGCGGTCAGGACACACAGAAAACACCCACAAACTCCTGTAGCTGGCTGAAAGCTCAATTACAGAAGAGCAAGAACGCTAAATCGGTGGATAACGGAAGGTGTATACTGTGTTGAAGGTACACAGAGAACACCCACTAACTTTTACAAACGCCAACACACTACACCGTCACTACTACTCAGTGTCCTGCTGATCAAGGCATTGAACATCAGTGTTCTGGTGATCAGTGCAGCCTCAACAGTGCAAATTAGTGCCCATCACTGCTGCCTATTAGTGCCCATCAGTTCCGCTTATTAGTGCCACCTGTCAGTGCGTCCTCATTAGTCCTGCCTATCAGGAACCATCAGTGCTACCTATCCGTGCCCATAAGTGCTACCTATCAGTGGCCATCAGTGCTTCTTATCAGTGCCTATCAATGCAGCCAATCAGGGAAGGCTCATTGGCGCACATCAGCAAAGGAGAAAAATTACTTTTGGTTGTTTAGCAAAAAAACAAAACAGTGGTAATTAAATACCACCAAAAAAAAGCTCTATTTGTTTGAAAAAAAAAATGCTAAAAATTTCATATGGGTACAGTGCTGCATGACCACGCAATTGTCATTCAAAGTACAACTGAAAGTTCAAAATTGGCCTGGACAGGAAGGGGGTGAAAGTGCCAGGTAGGGATGAGCTTCGTGTTCGAGTCGAACGTATGTTCGACTCGAACATTGGCTGTTCGGCCGTTCGGCGAATTCCGAACGTTTGGGCCGTTCGCGTCAAAATTCGAGTGGCGCGCGCGGACCACAATGCACTGCGGTGGCGCAGTGCATTGCTGGCTCATGATTGGCCAAGCATGCACTGTGACCCCGCATGCTTGGCCAATCGTAGCGCCAGCAGCGAGGAGAGCCATGATTGGCCACAGGCATCCTGCCTGTGGCCAATCATAGCTCAGGCTGTGTAGTGCACGCCCCACACTATATAAGGCTGCCATTGAGGCGGCCTCGTGTAGTGTGTTAGCATCTGAAGCAGTGGGTGTTCTGTGTACCTTCAACACAGTACACACCGATCGTTTTTGGCTGATTTCCTATCTTGCTGCTGTGTAGTGGTTGTTGTCTGTGCCCTGACCGCAGTATACACCACTATATTCACCTCACCTATATAGCTAGTGATCTAGCTTTAACCACTTAACAACTGCCCATTGCCGATTAACGGCTTCAGGGCGGTTGTTTAACTCTGAGAGGCCGTTAATTAACGGCCTCCCAGAATTCTGCTCTCGCGCGCCCCCTGGGGCGCGCACTCGAGAGCATCCGTGACCGCCGGGTCCACAGGACCCGGCGCATCACGGATCACGGTAAACGCCCGCTCGTCGCGGCCGTTTACCACGTGATCGCTCCGTCAAATAACGGAGTGATCACTTGTAAACAAACCGGCATCATGTTATGACGCCGGTTCCTCCCTCCCCTCTCTGTACCGATCGGTACAGCGGAGGGGAAAGAGATCGGTGTCAGCAGCGATGTGGGCTGCATCTGCAGTGCCCACATCGCTGCTCACCGAATTTAACCCCTCAATTCCCTGCCAATACTCTGCAATACCAGTGCATACTCTGCAGTACCCTGCCATTACTCTGCAGTACCCCACCATTACTCTGCAGTACCCCGCCATTACTCTGCAGTGCAGTACCCTGCCATTACTCTGCAGTACCCTGCCATTACTCTGCAGTACCCTGCCATTACTCTGCAGTACCCCCATTACTCTGCAGTACCCTGCCATTACTCTGCAGTACCCCCCATTACTCTGCAGTACCCCCCAATACTCTGCAGTACCCCCCAATACTCTGCAGTACCCCGCCATTACTCTGCAGTGCAGTACCCTGCCATTACTCTGCAGTACCCAGCCATTACTCTGCAGTACCCCCCATTACTCTGCAGTAACCCCCATTACTCTGCAGTACCCTGCCATTACTCTGGAGTACCCCCCAATACTCTGCAGTACCCTGCTATTACTCTGTAGTACCCCGCCAATACCCCGCCAATACCCTGCCATAAATTGCCATACCCAGCCATACTCGGAGATACCCAGCCATACTCGGTGATACCCTGAAATACCCAGCCATAGACGCCCCCCACCCCTCACCGCCCTCCGGTGCTTCTACCAACTCGCCAGTACGATCAAAGCCAGAATCTTTTTTTTATTTTTTATTTCAGGCTTCCCAGCCTAGAGGTGAGATGTGGGGTCATATTGACCCCCAGATTTCACTGTAAAGAGGACCTGTCACCCCATATTCCTATTACAAGGGATGTTTACATTCCTTGTAATAGGAATAAAAGTGATCAAAAATATATTTTTGGGGAAAAAAATGTCAAACTAAAATAAATAAAGTAAAATGAACAATAAAAAAAAAAAAAAATTTTTAAAGCGCCCATGTCCCCATGTGCTCGCATGCAGAAGCGAACGCATGCGTAAGCCCCGCCCACATATGAAAACAGTGTTCAAACCACACATATGAGGTATCGCCGAGAACATTAGAGCGAGAGCAATAATTCTAGTCCTAGATCTCCTCTGCAACTCAAAACATGTAACCAGTAAAAAAAAAATTAAAGCGTCGCCTATGGGGATTTTTTAAGTAGCGACGTTTGGCGCCATTCCACGGGCATGTGCAATTTTGAAGAGTGACATGTTTGATATCTATTTACTCAGCATAACTTCATCTTTCACTTTATGCAAACATTGGGCTAACTTTACTGTTTTTTTTGTTTGTTTTTTAACCACTTGCTTACTGGGCACTTAAACCCCCCTCAGTCCCAGACCAATTTTCAGCTTTCAGCGCTGATGCACTTTGAATGACAATTGCGCGGGCATACAACACTGTACCCAAATGAAATTTTTATCATTTTTTTCCCACAAATAGAGCTTTCTTTTGGTGGTATTTAGTTACAGCTCGGAGTTTTATTTTTTGCTAAACAAACAAAAAAAGATGCAAAAAAAAAAAAAAAAAAAATCATGTTTTAATAGTTTGTTATAAAATTTTGCAAACGGGTCATTTTTCTCCTTCATTGAAGTGCGCTGATTAGGCGGCACTGATAGGCTGCATTGGTGGGCACTGATGGGCTGCATTGGTGGGCACTGATGGGCTGCATTGGTGGGCACTGATAGGCTGCACTGGTGGGCACTGATAGGCATAGTTAAGGCGGCACTAATAGGCACAGATAAGGCGGCACCGATGGGCACAGATAAGGCGGCACTGATGGGCAAAGATGGGCACAGATAAGATGGCACGGATGGGTGGCACGGATAAGTGGCACGGATGGGTGGCACGGATGGGCACTGATAGGTACCACAGATAGATGGGACTGATGGGCACTGATAGGTGGCACTGATAGGTGGCTCTGATAGGTGGCACTGCTGGGCACTGATGGGCGGCACTGCTGGGCACTGATGGGCGGCACTGCTGGGCACTGATGGGCGGCACTGGGGTGCAGCACCTTTGAGGCAGATTTTGGGTGGCACTGTGGGTGGCACTGCGGGTGGCACTGCGGGTGGCACTGTGGGCACTGCTGGGTGGCACTGTGGGCACTGCTGGGTGGCACTGTGGGCACTATGGGCACTGCTGGGTGGCACTGACAGGGGGGCACTTACTTTATTTCAGGATGGCACTGCGGGTGGCAG
Organism: Lithobates pipiens; assembly: GCF_037356315.1. Lineage (NCBI taxonomy): Eukaryota > Metazoa > Chordata > Amphibia > Anura > Ranidae > Lithobates > Lithobates pipiens. The sequence continues at coordinate 424,145,214 of NW_027507903.1, read as the reverse complement.
GTGGGCACTGGCAGGGGGCAGGTGTCCGCTGGATATGCTGGCCGTGATCGGGACTGATGTCCCGAACACGGCCGCCGGCGATCGGCTTTTTTTTTTTCTCCTCGCGCTGTCAGCGCGAGGAGGAATACTAGCCGATTACCGGCTCCGTTTTATCACATGATCAGCTGTCATTGGCTGACAGCTGATCACGTGATAAGGGGTCGGGATCGACCCCTTACACGGATCGGTGATCAGGCGAGTCTCACGGACTCGCCGATCACAGAGCGCGCCGCGCGCGCCCCTCAGGGGGCGCGCAGGCCGCTCGTAACCAGGACTACGTCAATAGACGTAGTCCCGGAAATGTGGGTCCGCGCTATTGCCGTCATTTTGCAATAGCGCGGTACCCAAGTGGTTAAGCACAAAACTGTTTTTTCCCCCAAAAAAACGCGTTTGAAAAATTGCTGTGCAAATACCGTGTGAGATAAAAATTTGCAACGACCACCATTGTATTCTCCAGGGTCTTTGCTAAAAAAAAATATTTATATATAATGTTTTGGGGTTCTCTGTAACTTTCTAGCAAATAAATGATGATTTTTACATGTAGGAGAGAAATGTCAGAATTGGCCTGGGTGCTCCAGAACGCCTGATGGCGCTCCCTGCATGTTGGGCCTCTGTATGTGGCCACGCTGTGTAAAAGTCTCACACATGTGGTATTGCCGTACTCTGGAGTAATATCAGAATGTGTTTTGGGGTGTAATTTGTGGTATGCATATGCTGTGTGTGTGAAATAACCTGATAATATGACAATTTTGTGAAAAAAAAAAAAAAAAAAAAAAGGAAATAGGCCGTCAGTACTTCAGGTGTGATCAATTTTCAGATATTGGCACCATAGCTTGTGGACTCTATAACTTTCACAAAGACCAAATAATATCCACCAATTTGTACTTATTTTTACCAAAGATATGTAGTAGTATGAATTTTGGCCAAAATTTATGAAGAAAAAATTACTAATCTGCTAAATTTTATAACAGAAACGAAGAAAAATTCATTTTTTCGCAGAATTTTCAGTCTTTTTTCTTTTATAGCACAAAAAAATAAAAAACTGAGAGGTGATTAAATACCACCAAAAGAAAGCTCTATTTGTGTGAAAAAAAGGACAAACATTTCCTATAGGTCCAGTGTTGCATGACTGAGTAATTGTTATTCAAAATGTGAGGGCACCAAAAGCTGAAAATTGGTCTGGTTATTAAGGGTGTTTAAGTGCCCAGTGGTCAAGTGGTTAATAATAGAGCTTGCAGTCAGTAGTGTTAGGAGATAGTGCGTGCTGTCTGCGTGCTGTCTGCGTGCTCTGTACCCAGTACATACCGCTATAATATAGGGCAGGCCCCTACTTTCAAACATCCAACTTACAAACATCTCCTACTTGCAAACGCAAGGAGACAGCAGCAAGTGAGATGAAAAAAGATGGACGACAAAACAAATTATACAGGGGTGATAACCCTTCCCTATGTTTTCCAAAAAGCTTAAAAATAGTTTTTTTGACTGGAGCTACACTTTAAAAATGTACCGGTTGAAAATTACAAACAGATTCAACTTAACACAACAAACCTACACAGTCCCTGTCTTGTTTGCACCGCCTGTATACTGCTGTTCTGAGTATATAGGGCCTGGGGGCCACACGCATTTCCTTTTTTTAATATGGGTACGGAGTTCCCCTTAATATGTGTACAAGACCCAAATAGGCTGGTAATGGGCAGGGAGGGCTACCCATGCCATTTTTCTCAATGATTTTCAACCATATTGCAGGAACCAGATATAACATTAAAACCGCAAGCAGTTTTAAATGGTGTTATTTCCGTTTAATGTCATTTTGTGCAGGGACTGTTCTAAACACGGGAAACACGTGGCACTTCTCAGGCATACTACAGACACCCCCCAGGCACCATATTTAAAGGAATATTTCACCTTTTTTTTTCACTTTAATCGTCATTAAAATCAGTGCTCCCGCCAAAACGGCAGTTTTTAAAACTTTTTTTTGCAGTGACCCATGTCCCCTGAGGCAGGAGGCAGGTCCCCAAACCCTTTTTAGGACACTATCTTGCATATTAGCCGTTAAAATTAGCACTTTCCATTTCAAACGTTCGAATTCCCATAGACTTCAATGGGGTTCTAACGTTCGTAACGAACGCGGGGGTCGTTCGCAAGTTCTGGTGCGAACCGAACCGGGGGGTGTTCGGCTCATCCCTAGTGCCAGGTATTGAAGTTTTAGTTTCTTGTAGGTGTTACTGTCATATTTAAGAGTTGTCAGTAAAATGTGTAATATATTGTAAAAAGGAATGTGCTTTGTCAATCCATATGCAGTGCACCCCCTAAGGAGCCGCAAGTAGTATGGGATCCCCCACTTTGCACAGCCAGGCACACCGAACTTCCACAGTCATTCCAGAGTCAGAGAACAGTTCGTGACTTTGTTGTTTTTTTTTATTTTTTATTGAGGGATATAACTTGGATAGGGAAGGGAGGTTATGGGATGCCCACTTGACTTCAAACAAACTTCAGGGACAACTTTTCCTCGGTACAGTCCTATATGCAGCTCCTCTTCTTCCTCCAGCACACATTTGCTTGCAGAACCCAGCTATGTCACCCTGTTGTGATTTTTGTAGCAAAGGCCCATTACAGGCTGTGACTCACAGCCCCTATACTGTACAGCAGATAGGGTGACACAGCTCGCACTTTCCCAGCACTTCCTCTCTGTGGTCACTGAGCTCAGCACCATCTCTTCTGCCATCGCCAACCTGCCTGGCTGCAGCTACCCTTTTCATTAGCCCTCCAGACTGACACTCACCAGCGCACTCGGCTGACCCTCAGGAGATCTTCCAGACGTGCTGACCTGCTCTTCATGCTTCTGTGCCTCCAGGAAGGAATTCCTCCATGTGTTGTAGTGCATCCTTCCAGCACCCAAGCCCCAGGCCTGGGGCCATCCTCCCAGACTAGGAGGCACCCTGCGAGGTCCTCTGACAACCTCCTCAGCACTCCATCTCCATCTTCTACCTGACTCCCCTGCTGGCATGACTTATACCTATTTATGAGGGGAGCTGCCCCCTTTCAGACCCTTTCTGCTGGGGATTGGCCAGGGTCCTCATAAATATACATGGTAGCCCCTCCTTACGCCCACTCTCCGGTTGTGGGATTTTCCAGACTGGGGGGGGGAGCTGCCAGATGAATCATCCAGCCTCCCTGAGTCACTCAAGTCACCCAGATTCACAACCCAGGACTGGCTCTCAGCCAATTTTACCTACACTAACAGCTAAACCTATTTACATCTAGACATCTACATCTATTTACTGCTACACACGTTTTGTGGAAAGTTTACAACCCTGAAAGCTACAGAAATAATGATTGAAAGTTTTACAATTGGCATCAAAATTGGTATGCAATTTTAGTGATTGGCTTTAGACATACCGGTACTTTAACCACTTGCCGACCGCCTCACGCCGATGTACGTCGGCAGAATGGCACGGGCAGGCATAAGCACGTACATGTACGTGATTTGCCTCCCGCGGGTCGGGGGCCCGATCGGGCCCCCGCCCGGTGCCTGCGGCGGTCGGTTTTCGTTCGGGAGCGATCCCGGACGAGGGGACGGCCATTCATTCATGGCCACCCCCTCGCGATCGCTCCCGACGAATGGAAATCCCCGGTGACATCACTTCCTCTCCTGTAATGTAAACACAGGAGAGGAAGTGATGTATTCTCTCCTCCGTGTCGGTATTTTTCGTTCCGACACGGAGGAGAGCGGATCAGTGAGTTGCACCAACACATCCCACACACAGTAGAACATGCCAGGCACACTCACACCCCCCCTTTACCCCCGATCACCCCCCCAATTACCCCTGCCCCCCCCAGTCACAGTGACACCAATGTCATTTTTTTTTTTTTTTTTTTTTTTTTTGCATTGGTGTCATTTGTGACTGTAATAACTGTTAGGGCAGTTAGGGTTAGCCCCCTTTAGTTCTAATGTACCCCCCTAACCCCCCCAATAAAGGTTTAACCCCGTGATCACCCCCCGTCGCCAGTGTCACTAAGGCTGGGTTCACATTGCAGCGGTTTATGAGAACGAATGTGATTCGCACCGCACTGCAGTGCAAATCACATCCGATCTCTGTGCGATTCGAGTTCAGCCATTCGCCGCACCCGCCGCACCCGCCACACCCGCCGCACCCGCCGCAAATTCGCACGGGACCCTTTTTTTGGCCCGCAGCAGAATCGGATCGCATGGGTGTTCACACCATGCGATCCGAGTTTGCAGATCGCACTGCGATATGCGAACTGATCTGGGGGTGTCAGTAACATTTCACTGACACTCCCAGCAGTTCGCATAGGGCAGTGTGAACTGCCGCCGGGAGGCATGCGATGCGGGAACCCGCCGCGGATTCGCGGCGTTTCCGCATCGCTCCAGTGTGAACCCAGCCTAATAAGCGATCATTTTTCTGATCGCCGTATTAGTGTCACAGGTGACGCTAGTTAGGCAGGTAGGTATTTAGGTTCGCCGCAGCTTTTTATAGCGCTAGGGACCCCCATATACTACCGCATAAAGCCCCCTGATTGCCCCCTAGTTAACCCTTTCACCAGTGATCACCATATAACTGTTACAGGTGACGCTGGTTGGTTAGTTATTTTTTTATAGTTTCAGGGCACCCGCCATTTATTACCTAATAAAGGTTTAACCCCCTGATCACCCGGCAGGTGTCATTTGTGACTAATAACTGTTAGGGCAGTTAGGGTTAGCCCCCTTTAGTTCTAAGGTACCCCCCTAACCCCCCCAATAAAGGTTTAACCCCGTGATCACCCCCCGTCGCCAGTGTCACTAAGGCTGGGTTCACATTGCAGCGGTTTATGAGAACGGATGTGATTCGCACCGCACTGCAGTGCAAATCACATCCGATCTCTGTGCGATTCGAGTTCAGCTATACAGATAGTATGGCTGAATTCGTGTCGCACCCGCCGCACCCGCCGCAAACTCGCACGGGACCCTTTTTTTGGTCCGCAGCAGAATCGGATCGCATGGGTGTTCACACCATGCGATCCAAGTTTGCAGATCGCACTGCGATATGCGAACTGATCTGGGGGTGTCATTAACATTTCACTGACACTCCCAGCAGTTCGCATAGGGCAGTGTGAACTGCCGCCGGGAGGCATGCGATGCGGGAACCCGCCGCGCATTCGTGGCGTTCCCGCATCGCTCCAGTGTGAACCCAGCCTAATAAGCGATCGTTTTTCTGATCGCTGTATTAGTGTCACAGGTGACGCTAGTTAGGCAGGTAGGTATTTAGGTTCGCCGCAGCTTTTTATAGCGCCAGGGACCCCCATATACTACCGCATAAAGCCCCCTGATTGCCCCCTAGTTAACCCTTTCACCAGTGATCACCATATAACTGTTACAGGTGACGCTGGTTGGTTAGTTATTTTTTTATAGTTTCAGGGCACCCGCCATTTATTACCTAGTCTCACTAGTGTACCCCTAAATTTAGGGGTGTCTACTTTCTAAAATGGGGTCATTTGGGGGGGGGGGTTTGTGCCATCTTGGCATTTTATGGCCTTCAAAACTGTAACGCCCTTAGAAAGCCTGAAGGCGGTGCTTGGTTTTTGGGGCCCCGTACGCGGCTAGGCTCCCAAAAAGTCCCACATATGTGGTATCCCCGTACTCAGGAGAAGCAGCAGAATTTATTTTGGGGTGTCATTTCACATATGCCCATGGCATGCGTGAGCAATATATCATTTAGTGACAACTTTGTGAAAAAAAAAAAAAGTTTGTAATTTTCCCGCAACTTGTGGCAAAATATAAAATATTCCATGGACTCAACATGCCTCTCAGCAAATAGCTTGGGGTGTCTACTTTCTAAAATGGGGTCATTTGTGGGGGTTTTGTGCCATCTTGGCATTTTATGGCCTTCAAAACTGTAATAGGTAGTGAGAAGTGAACTCAAAAAATTACGCCCTTAGAAAGCCTGAAGGCGGTGCTTGGTCTTCGGGGCCCCGTACGCGGCTAGGCTCCCAAAAAGTCCCACATATGTGGTATCCCCGTACTCAGGAGAAGCAGCAGAATTTATTTTGGGGTGTCATTTCACATATGCCCATGGCATGCATGAGCAATATATCATTTAGTGACAACTTTGTGAAAAAAAAAAAAAAAAAAAAAAAGTTTGTAATTTTCCCGCAACTTGTGGCAAAATATAAAATATTCCATGGACTCAACATGCCTCTCAGCAAATAGCTTGGGGTGTCTACTTTCTAAAATGGGGTCATTTGTGGGGGTTTTGTGCCATCTTGGCATTTTATGGCCTTCAAAACTGTAATAGGTAGTGAGGCGTGAAATCAAAAATTTACGCCCTTAGAAAGCCTGAAGGCGGTGCTTGGTTTTCGGGGCCCTGTACGCGGCTAGGCTCCCAAAAAGTCCCACATATGTGGTATCCCCGTACTCAGGAGAAGCAGCAGAATTTATTTTGGGGTGTCATTTCACATACGCCCATAGCATGTGTGAGCAATATATCATTTAGTGACAACTTTGTGTAAAAAAAAAAAAAAAATTTTTTTTTTGTCATTATTCAATCGCTTGAGGCAAAAAAATAAAATATTCAATGGGCTCAACATGCCTCTTATCAATTTCCTTAGGGGGTCTACTTTCCAAAATGGGGTCATTTGGGGGGGTTTTGTACTGCCCTGTCATTTTAGCACCTCAAGAAATGAGATAGGCAGTCGTAAACTAAAAGCTGCGTAAATTCCAGAAAACGTACCTTAGTTTGTAGATGTGACAACTTTTGCGCAAACCAATAAATATACAATTATTGACTTTTTTTTTACCAAAGACATGTGGCTGAATACATTTTGGCCTAAATGTATGACTAAAATTGAGTTTATTGGATTTTTCTAATAACAAAAAGTAGAAAATATCATTTTTTTTCAAAATTTGCGGTCTTTTTACGTTTATATCGCAAAAAATAAAAATCGCAGAGGCAATCAAATACCATCAAAAGAAAGCTCTATTTGTGGGAAGAAAAGGACGCAAATTTTGTTTGGGTACAACATTGCATGACCGCGCAATTACCAGTTAAAGCAGCGCAGTGCCAAAGTGTAAAAAGACCTCTGGTCATTTACCAGCAAAATGGTCCGGTCTGAAAGTGGTTAAAGACCTAAAAAGACGTTATAGTAAAAAATACCACATTTTGGCAACTGTATGGGGTTAGAAATAATAAAACAGTGTTGCGCTTCCTAAATAACTACCAATAAATCCTTAAATAAGAATACGCGATTAACTTGCAATATAGCAAGATACTGAGTGCACAATCATGTTCCCTGACTGGGAATAGTGAAAATACACAATAATGAAATATACGTGTTCCCTAAGTGGGGATAGTGAACAATAAACAATAAAGATTAAGTCCACACACTCAAAAAAATTAATTGAATAAAAATAATAGTCCAAATGGACAAATGTAATCTTCAGAGTCTTCTGCACAAAAACGCACAACACACCACCAGTGCAGAAACGTTGAAAATGCAAGTGCTCTCCTCCACCTCAATATCCTAGCCACTCACTTCACATTCTGACCCCTGTTTCACCAGAAGGTCAGAAAAAGCAGGTTCCCTCTCTGGGATACAAACAGATCAGCTGGTCATGGAACTCCTATTCCTTTCGTGCTGCCTCCGGCTGATTAGCTGGATGCCAGCCAGCACAAATTCCCTCAATGGGGTCTGGTGCACATGGGAATAGAAAAGGTAAAATGTAGTGCTCCCTGTACATCAAAACGGTTTATTTCCTCATTAAAACATTAAAACGGTACTCACAAATGCACAGTGGTGTCACTAGGGTTGGTGTCACCTGGTGCGGAAAACATTGGTGTCAACCCCCTCCACCAACTATTGTCCCCCCTCAGTACAGACCCCCCCACTAAGTACAGACCCCCTCCCTCATTACGGAGTTCCTCATCAGTGTAGAATCCCCCCTCTTAGTGCAGACACACCCCTTTTAGTGCAGACCCCCCATCAGTATAGAATCCCCCCTTAGTGCACACCCCCCATTGGTATAGAATCCCCCTTAGTGCAGACCCCCCATCAGTATAGAATCCCCCTTAGTGCAGACCCCCATCAGTATAGAATCCCCCCTTAGTGCAGACCCCCCATCAGTGTAGAATCCCCCCTTAGTGCAGACCCCCTCATCAGTATAGAATCCCCCCTTAGTGCAGACCCCCTCACCAGTATAGAATCCCCCCTTTGTGCAGACCCCCCATCAGAATAGAATCCCCTTTAGTGCAGACCCCCTCATCAGTATAGAATCCCTCCTTAGTGCAGACTCCCCATCAGTATAGAATCCCCCTTAGTGCAGACACCCCATCAGTATAGAATCCCCCTTGTGCAGACCCCCCATCAGTATAGAATCCCCTTTAGTGCAGACCCCCTCATCAGTATAGAATCCCTCCTTAGTGCAGACTCCCCATCAGTATAGAATCCCCCCTTAGTGCAGACCCCCTCACCAGTATAGAATCCCCCCTTTGTGCAGACCCCCCATCAGTATAGAATCCCCCCTTAGTGCAGCCCCCCTCATCATTATAGAATCCCCCTTAGTGCAGACCCCCATCAGTATAGAATCCCCCTTAGTGCAGACCCCCACAGTATAGACACCCCCCTTAGTGCAGAACCCATCAGTATAGACACCCCCTTAGTGCAGACCCCCACAGTATAGACACCCCCATTTAGTGCAGACCCCCCCATCAGTATAGAATCCCCCTTAGTGCAGATCCCCATCAGTATAAAATCCCCCTTAATGCAGACCCCCATCAGTATAACCCCCCTTAATACAGACCCACCCATCAGTATAGACACCCCTATTTAGTGCAGACCCCCCATCAGTATAGAATCCCCTAATTTAGTGCAGACCCCCAAAGTATAGACAAGACACCCCCCAGTGCAGACCCCCGCAGTATAGACACCCCCTTAGTGCAGACCCCCCCATCAGCATAAAATCCCCCCTTAATACAGACCCCCATCAGTATAGACACCCCCTTAGTGCAAACCCCCGCAGTATAGACACCCCTGATTTAGTGCAGACCCCCACAGTATAGAAAAGACACCCCTTTAGTGCAGACCCCCACGGTATAGAAAAGACACCCCCCTTAGTGCAGACCCCCGCAGTATAGACACCCCCTTAGTGCAGACTCCCCCATCAGTATAGAATCCCCCCTTAGTGCAGACCCCCCCATCAGTATAGAATCTTCCCTTAGTGCAGACTCCCCCATAAGTATAGAATCACCCTTAGTGCAGACCCCCCCATCAGCATAGGCACCCCTCTTCCCTGGATGTAAACAGAGAGGAGGAGGAGGCGGCGGCTTCAGTCTGCTCCACTGGGGACACAGCGAGGCACATTCATAAGGGCAGTGGCGGTGTTAGCGGTCCCGCAATCCACGGGTGTCACCCCTCTGGCGGGTGTCACCCGGGTGCGGCCTGCACCCCCCCGCCCCACCTAGCAAGGCTACTGCAAACGCAGTAGCAGTGCGGGCTCAGGATGCATAGAAACAAGATGCTCGTGGGATGATGCTGCAACTGCGACTCCTTCCCCCTATACACGTTACGTCGAATAGGCTACTACACCACCAAGACTTCTTCAGTAAGGGCTGGAGAATGTCAGTCTCCAGCCCTTAGGCCCCTTTCACACTGGGGCATTTTTTAGGCACTACAGCGCTAAAAATAGCGCCTGTATAGCACCTGAAAAAATCTGGCCCCTTTCACTCCAGTGTAAAAGCCGGAGGGCTTCCACACTGGAGCGGTGCGCTAGCAGGACAGTGAAAAAAGTCCTGCTAGCCTCATCTTTGGAGCGGTGAAGGAACGGTGTATTCACCGCTCCTAAACTGTTCCTACCCATTGAAATCAATGGGGCAGCGCGGCTATACCGCCGGCAAAGCGCTGCTGCGGTTTTAGCCCTTTTTCGGCTGCTAGAGGGGGTTAAAACCGCCCACTAGCGGCCGCATACTGCCGCTAAAACTACGGTAAAGCGCCGCTAAAAATAGCGCCACTTTACCGTCGACGCCGCTCCCACCTCAGTGTGAAAGGGGCCTTAGTGAAGAAGTCACGGTTCACTATTCCGACTTGGGGAACATGTATATTTCATTATTGTGTATTTTTCACTATTCCCAGTCAGGGAACATGAATATTTGATTGGGCCCTCAGTATCTTGCTATATTGCAAGTTAATCACATATTTTTATTTAAGCATTTATTGGTAGTTATTTAGGAAGCACAACACTGTTTTGTTATGTATATTTTATATGTGAAGTGAACACATTTTCTGTGTGTGCAGCACACCTACTACACATATCACTATTTAGTGATTAAGGTTATTATTATTATTTGCGCTGATAGAAATGTGTTCTATTGTATGGGATTAGACTCTCTAATTATAATGACCCACATATAATATTTTTTTATATTTCACAGGCCTTTATATCTGTCTCCACCTTTATGCACAGGTCAGACTGACGAGCAAAAATTACTGTTACAAAAACTGGGACAAACCATTAGACCTATAGGGTCTTACAGCACTCACCTTTATTCATATGGTTTAAACCTTTCTTTCCAAAAGAAAAAAAGAAAAAATGTTCACATAACTGTTAAAAACGAATTTAGGCATCACTTTGTTTTATACTTAAAGTCCATCTAAAAGACAATGTTACAGCAAGACAATGGAAAATTAACAGATCTACTGGCCGGATCAGCAGGTAATAAAAGTATGTTATATTCCAGGTGCATAAAAACATAAGGACCTACAAGCATGCTTCAGAGTGGGACCCTTGTAATGTAGAGGCTTCTATCCCTTTTCAGAGTTCAATAACCCAGGAACGTGCGGCGACTCGGCGAGGCCAGTGGCTGGTGAGGCACTGGCTAGTATCAGAGCCAGATACACATAGGTTACATACATTGTGATTGTTAGAGCGAGAGCAATAATTCTAGCACTAGATCTCCTCTGTAACTCTAAACATGTAACCTGTAAAAAAAATTAAAGCGCTGCCTATGGAGATTTTTAAGTACTGAAGTTTGGCGCCATTCCACAAGTGTGCGTAATTTTAAAACATGACATCTATTTACTGGGCGTAACATCATCTTTCATAGTTTACAAAAAAAGTTGGGCTAACTTTAGTGTTTTTTTTGTTTTTTTTATTCATGAATAGTTTCTTTCCAAAAAAACTGTGTAACATAAAAAGTTGCAATGACCACCATTTTATTCTCTAGGGTGTCTGCTAAAACATATATAATGTTTGGGGGTTCTGAGTAATTTTCTAGCAAAAGCATGGTGATTTTTACATGTAGGAAAGAAGTATCAGAATTGGACTAGGTGGCAAGGGGTTAATTACCATAAGTAATATACAAATAATTATTATATGTTATTTTTAAGGTACTCAAGCAGGTGGCTTAAAGTGATTGTAAAGCTTTGTTTTTTATTTTTTTCTAAATAACAAACATGTCATACTTACCTCCACTGTGCAGTTCGTTTTTTCACAGTGAACCCCCGATCATCCTCTTCTGGGGTCCCCCATCGGTGCTATCAGCTCCTCCCTGCATTGCATAACCCCCTAGGAGAAGCACTCTCGGGGGGGGGGGGGGGGTTACCATGCGGGCACGCTCCCGAGTCCAGCATTTGCATCCATAGACTCAGAATGTAGGCCTTGGCCCTGCCTCCCCCAGCGCCTGCATCATTGAATTTGATTGACAGCAGCGGCAGCCAATGGCTGCACTGCTATCGATCTATTCAATCAAGAGCCAAGAACCCTGGGCAGAGAGGTCCAGCGTATCTCCACCGAGGAATCGAAGGGGGTCAGGTGAGTAAAACGGGGGGCTGGTCACTGTCAGAATTTTTTTCACCTTAATGCATAGGATGCATTAAGATGAAAAAGCATGAGGGTTTACAACCCCTTTAATGGACAAATTACTGAAGTTTGAAGTTATAACTTCAAACCAGTAGTTTGACAGTAAATAGATAAATAATAAATTATTATCTTATAACACATGGCATAATAATATATGATTTAGCTTGTACCATTTCAGCAGCAGCAGATTCTCACTCTCCCTCTTAACTATGTGAGAAAAACATGGAGTTATGGGTAAATCTTACACCCATAAACCCATGTTTTTTCCTTGCAGTTAAGAGGGCTTGCCTGAAAGGGAGCATTTGTCTTTTAGACACATGCCCTCTTCTATGACACCGCAGTGAGAGGAGAGCCTCCACTGCAGCATTTTTAATGAACAGCTTGGTCCAATGGTAATTTACCATTGGTCCAAGACTCGCAAGCTGTCCATTGAGCTCAGTGCCTCTGACAAAAAGTGAGGAGAGGCACTTCTAAGCTCAACTGCTTAGTCTACTACAAACAGAGTGGGCCAGCTTGTATTTAAACTGGCCGCTCTGTATGTAGCTTCTGACTGGCTGCGCAAGAATCCCTGTATCTCCAGAACCATAGATGGCGGTGGTGGGGTAGGACTTCAGCTACCTACCCCCCAAATTTGGGGTCTCCATGACACCATCTCACCGAGCTACAACCCTCTAAGTCAGTGATTCTCAACTAGGGTTCCTCCAGAGGTTGATAGGGGTTCCTTCAGCATTGGATAATTTCTGTCCCAGACAAGTTCCCACTGACACCATTGATCTTTTTAACTATATGTAAGGAGGTAATTCTTCCCAATGACCACAAGTGTAAGCACCATTCTTCCCACTGACCATCACACTATTGTATCATGGGTTGTAGATTTCTAATTTTTAGCAGGGGTTCCCCGAGACCAGAGAAGTATTTCAAGGGTTCCTCCTTGTTGAAAAGGTTGAGAAAGGCTGCTCTAAGTTGATCTTTTTTATTTTTATTTTATTACTTTTTTTTGCTCATGTTCATTTAGGCAGAGCCTCACCTGCCCTCCCTGACTGCACGTCCTCCTTACTGAGTCAGTCAGAGCCTGAGTCTGTCCCTGATTTGGAACAATGTCCATCTGTCCCTCTTTCTTATGGTACTCATCTGTCCCTCATTTTGGTCTAATCTATATAGTTGTATATAAAATGCACTATTTATCTTTCAAAAAGTGTTTCCCAGTGCTAAACCTTTCATCCAATTTAGAAAGTGCTGCATTTGTAAATTTCAAAAGCCAATATAAAGGAATAGTAGTGGTAAAAAGCAAACAAAAAAACACTTGTGGGTTTAACTAATGGCAGAGATGTGTGTCCTATGCCTACATACTTTTGCTATGAGGTGTACCTTGTTCCCATCTCAAAAAATTGGGAGGTATGCACTTAGCAGGAAGCATGAGCTATTCTTATTGCAGGGCTTTAGGTCGGACTCAGCATGGGGTGTGCTGGACCTCTGCAAACAAACTATATTGAGCACCTTTTATTTTGATGAACCTGGAATGTATTAAAGCGGGGGTCCTACCTTTTTTTTTTTTTTTAAGTCAACAGCTACAAATACTGCAGCTGCTGACTTTTAAAATATGGACACTTACCTGTCCAGGGCACACGCGATGTCGGCACCCAACGCCAATCTGTCCCTCGGCTCTCAGGTGGAGGCACTGCCACCTTTGGTAAGGGAATCAGAGAAAGCCTTGTGGCTTGACAGCTTGTTTCCCTACTGCGCATTCACGTCATGCTGCGCGATCCCACAGGTCCTTGCTGTCTTCTGGTACCTGTGCATCTCCCATAAGACAGTGAGGAGGGGGGCGGAGGAGGCGCCGGATATGGCATAAATATCCGCAGGTACCTGTGGATATCTATGCCTGGAAGTGGGAGCAAATACCTGGATTATACAGGTATCTGCTCTCCCCTCCCCCCTGAAAGGTGCTAAATGTGACACTGGAGGGTGGGAGTATTCCCGAAAAGCGGAAGGTCAATTTTTGGGTGAAACTCCACTTTAAGCTGATTTAAACTGAAAATTCAAATGGGTTGTAATGCTAGTGACAGTCATTTTGGATTTTCCCCATAGTTACAATTCATCAAAAGACATGTACCTCGGGAATGGGGATGCCAAGAATATTACATGTTTGATAAATGTTCCTCCTTCATTAGAAAGAAATATAAATTCTTGTAGTTTTACGAAAGCTGAAGGTCTCCATTAGTGATGGACGAACTTCCGACGGGACGTTTCGCGAACGCGAAATGCGAACGGACCCAAACGTTCGCGAAACCGACCGTTCGCCGCGGGCCCCATTGACTTCAATGGGAGGCGAACTTTGCAAACCTTCATGTCGAATTTGCGGCCACGTGGTAATTATTAGGGGGTAAAACGTAGTCCCACCATCTGGACAATGACATAATACATGTATGAGGTGAATTTGGGATCGATAACTACAAGCATTTTTATTTTATTTGGGAAATTGTTCTAACAATTCAGGACTATGGAGCTAATGAAGGCAATGGAGGAGAGGGAAGGTCAGGGACCAGGGTAGGCAAAGAAGAGGGTGCAGGAGATGATCACCAGCAGCGTGACATACCGGAATGACACATGCACCGTGATAGAGGCATCTGACAGCAGCACCGTAATACAGAGCACTGACAGCAGCACCGTGACATACAGCGCTGACAGCAGCACCGTGACATACAGCGCTGACAGCAGCACCGTGACATACAGCGCTGACAGCAGCACCGTGACATACAGCGCTGACAGCAGCACCGTGACATACAGCGCTGACAGCAGCACCGTGACATACAGCGCTGACAGCAGCACCGTGACATACAGCGCTGACAGCAGCACCGTGACATACAGCGCTGACAGCAGCACCGTGACATACAGCGCTGACAGCAGCACCGTGACATACAGCGCTGACAGCAGCACCGTGACATACAGCGCTGACAGCAGCACCGTGACATACAGCACTGACAGCAGCACCGTAAGCAGCCCCAGGAGGAAGTCAGCACAGCACAGGGATGGTGTGATCCCCTCATAATAAGAACCCCCAGGAGGAAGTCAGCACAGCACAGGGATAGTGTGATCCCTTCATAATAAGAACCCCCAGGAGGAAGTCAGCACAGCACAGGGATATCATAAGCAGCCCCAGTAGAAATATGACACCGCTCAACCTCTTCAAAGAGGAGGGTAGGGGCATATAGTACGGTGTGCTTTTTTGGGTCAAGGAAGTGAGCCAAATGAATTAAGAAGGTCTGTGTGCTTGATTAAAAAAATAGTTTATAGACATATACATGGTCTACTGGTCACATGTGTTGAATTCCTCCGAGATCCATGCCTCATTCATTTTTAGAAATGTGAGGTAGTTAACACTGTGGTGAGCTAGGCGAGTACGCTTATCGGTCACAATCCCCCCTGCTGCGCTGAACGTCCTTTCGGACAGGACACTGGATGAGGGGCAAGCCAACAGTTCGATTGCAAATTGGGCAAGCTCTGGCCAGAGGTCAAGCCTGCCCACCCAGTAGTCTAGGGGTTCATCACTCCTCAGAGCGTCCACATCGGCCGTTAACCCAATGTAGTCGGACACCTGACGGTCTAGGCGTTCCCTGATGCTGGATCCGGATGACACCTGTCGATGGGTCGGCTGAAAGAATGACCTCATATCCGAAGTCACCAACACATCTTCAAACCGGCCTCTTCTTGCAGGCGCTGTTGGATTGGTACCCGCAAATCCTTCTCTGGGAGTGGGAATTGCTCCTCTGCCAGCGCACGCAAAAGCAGAATGCAGCATTTCTCGAAGCAAGGCCTGGAAGTGCTGCATTCTGACAGCCCTCTGCGACGGCGGTAACATTTCCGCCATTTTGTGTTTGTACCGGGGGTCTAAGTACGTTGCCACCCAGTACTGGTCCTTGACCCTCATGCTTTTTATACGGGGGTCCCTATTAAAACACTGGAGCATGAAGGCCCCCATTTGCACTAAAGTGGAAGCGGTGTGGTGGCCTGGCTCCTGCTCATCATCCAGGATAATGTCGTCCTCTTCATTCTCCTCTCCCCATCCTCGCACAACAGGGATCCCAGAAAGGTTTAAAGCATGCTCTTCTTGCTCCTGCTCATCCGCCCCGGCACCATCCTCCTCTGACTCCTCATCAGACTCCTGTTGTTGACTTGTCTCAGATAGAGTAGCCCCCCCTGGGAATTCATCCAGCATTGCGACTTCCTCATCTTCCCGCTCCTGCTCCTCCACAGCCTGATCAATGACACGACGCAATGCACGCTCCAGAAAGAAGGCATAAGGTACCATGTCACTGATGGCGCCATGGCTGCGACTGACCAGTTTGGTGATCTCCTCAAATGGCCGCAGAAGTCTGCATGTGTCGCGCATGAGCAGCCACTGGCGCGGTGAAAAAAAACCCAGCTCCCCAGAACCGTTTCTTTCGCAGAGTTCATACAGGTAGACGTTAACTGCACGTTTCTGCTGGAGCAGCCTATCAAGCATATAGAAGGTTGAGTTCCATCGCGTCGGGCAATCGCAAATAAGACGTCTGACCGGCAGATGGTGTCGCCGCTGAATGTCAGCAAGGCGAGCCATGGCCGTGTAAGATCTTCTGAAATGGGCCGAGATTTTCCTTGCCTGCCGCAAGATGTCCTGGACCCCAGGGTATTTGACAAGGAATCGCTGCACGACCAAGTTTAAGACGTGTGCCATGCACGGCACGTGCGTGATTTTGCCCTGTTTCAATGCGCTAAGCAGATTGGCACCGTTGTCACACACCACTTTACCAACTGTCAAATTGAGCGGTGTTAGCCACTCATCTGCCTGTGAACACAAAGCTGAAAGGAGTGCCGGGCCAGTGTGGCTCTTTGCTTCCAGGCACAACAGACGCAGCACGGCATGGCAACGTCTCACCTGGCATGTGGAATAGGTTCTGGGGAGCTTGGGCGGTGCAGTGGAAGAGACGCTAGCAGCGGAAAAGGAGGAGGCAGCTGAGGAGGAGAGGGAGGAGGATGGAGTAGGAGGAGGAGAAGAAGAGTCAGGCCTGCATGCAATCCGTGGCGGTAAAACCAAATCTACACGGGTGCCACGGGTTACATGCTTGACGGCCGTCAGAAGGTTCACCCAGTGGGCAGTAAAACTGATATACCTTCCCTGCCCGTGTTTGCTAGACCACGTGTCTGTGGTCAGATGTATCTTGGCACCGACACTGTGTGCCAGAGATACATTCACTTGCCGCTGAACATGGCCATATAGCTCTGGGATGCCCTTCTCTGAGAAATACTTCCTTCCTGGGACCTTCCATTGTGGTGTTCCAATGGCCACAAATTTGCGAAAGGCCTCCGAGTCCACCAGTTTATATGGCAGTAGTTGGCGGGCTATGAGTTCTGACAAGCCAGCCGCCAACCGTTGGGCAAGAGGGTTATCCGGCATCATCATTTTTTTACGCTCAAACATTAGGCCCACGGAAGCCTGCCTTTTTGCAGAAAAATGTGAGCTTGGCGTGATGGAAGGTGGAGTGGAGGACAATTGTGAGGAGAGAGGAGAAGGAGAAGTAGAAGACGAGGCTGGACGGTGAGAGCCTGCAGTGTGGCTTTGTGTGTTCCGTTGCTCCCACTGGGCTCGGTGATGGCTGCTCATGTGCCTTCTTAAGGCGGTCGTCCCTAGGTGAGTATTGGGCTTACCGCGACTAACGCGTTGACTGCAAAGATTGCAGATGGCAACGCTATTGTCAGCAGCGGACACGTTAAAAAAAGCCCACACTGCGGAGCCATGTGCCGGTGTCCTGGGAGCGCCAGATGTGACCGTACATGGTCGATGACTCGCTCCTGATACATTTGCAGTCTGCTTTGTCCCTGCTGTGCAATGTAAGTCATTGCTGCTTCTCCTCCCTATCTGCTGGTCCATATCTCCCTCTGAACTCCCCTCCTCTTCCTCTCTTGTGGGCACCCACGTGACATCACTAGACACGTCATCATCAACGTCACCTTCCCCACCGCTATAAGTAGAGATCTCGGAGTAGGCAGCAACACCGGGGACCAACCTCCTCCTTGGGCTGATCTGGGTACTGGCGTCAGACTGCTGAGTAGCGCTTGTTGCTACCTCCTCTTCCTGATCCAATACCAAGAGTGGCTGCGCATCAGAAATGTCCTCTTGATATGGATCGGAAAATAATTCCAGTGACTCAAGCGGAAGGTATGTGGTGGTGGTGGTGGTGGTCGTGTTGTTGGTGGTAGTGTCTTTGGGGGTGCACATAGCAGAGAGTGAAGAAGAGGGTGCAGATCGAGAGGATGAGGAGGGTGCAGAAGAGTAAGGCTGAGCGAGCCACTCAACCAAGTCTGGTGCATCCTTTAAAGTAATTGAACGCACCTTCTGCAACTTCCCACTTTGGCTCAAGCCTGTTGCTCCTGCCCTACCCCTACCACCCCTGCGGAAGGGCCTGCCTCTTCCTCTGCATGTCATTTTTTAAATGACCCTGTGACAAAACTCTTAGTCCCTATACCGCTGAAGGACTGCTGCAGTATAGGTGAGCGGTCAGCAGTGGTGCACGTCAACCCTATCTATTGTGGACCTATAGCGGTCCTTACAGAACAGCAGACTGTACCGCACTCAAGCCTATGTACCGTAGCACCCTATACCAAGTTACCAGTCCTTATAAGAACTTTTGTGGACCAAGCAGGTTGTGTATTAGTGTTTAGCAGACTGTACGTCAGTCCCTATACCGCTGAAGGACTGCTGCAGTATAGGGCAGCGGTCAGCAGTGGTGCACGTCAACCCTATCTATTGTGGACCGATAGCGGTCCTTACAGAACAGCAGACTGTACCGCACTCAAGCCTATGTACCGTAGCACCCTATACCAAGTTACCAGTCCTTATAAGAACTTTTGTGGACCAAGCAGGTTGTGTATTAGTGTTTAGCAGACTGTACGTCAGTCCCTATACCGCTGAAGGACTGCTGCAGTATAGGGCAGCGGTCAGCAGTGGTGCACGTCAACCCTATCTATTGTGGACCGATAGCGGTCCTTACAGAACAGCAGACTGTACCGCACTCAAGCCTATGTACCGTAGCACCCTATACCAAGTTACCAGTCCTTATAAGAACTTTTGTGGAACAAGCAGGTTGTGTATTAGTGTTTAGCAGACTGTACGTCAGTCCCTATACCGCTGAAGGACTGCTGCAGTATAGGTGAGCGGTCAGCAGTGGTGCACGTCAACCCTATCTATTGTGGACCGATAGCGGTCCTTACAGAACAGCAGACTGTACCGCACTCAAGCCTATGTACCGTAGCACCCTATACCAAGTTACCAGTCCTTATAAGAACTTTTGTGGAACAAGCAGGTTGTGTGTTAGTGATTAGCAGACTGTACGTCAGTCCCTATACCGCTGAAGGACTGCTGCAGTATAGGTGAGCGGTCAGCAGTGGTGCACGTCAACCCTATCTATTGTGGACCGATAGCGGTCCTTACAGAACAGCAGACTGTACCGCACTCAAGCCTATGTACCGTAGCACCCTATACCAAGTTACCAGTCCTTATAAGAACTTTTGTGGAACAAGCAGGTTGTGTATTAGTGTTTAGCAGACTGTACGTCAGTCCCTATACCGCTGAAGGACTGCTGCAGTATAGGTGAGCGGTCAGCAGTGGTGCACGTCAACCCTATCTATTGTGGACCGATAGCGGTCCTTACAGAACAGCAGACTGTACCGCACTCAAGCCTATGTACCGTAGCACCCTATACCAAGTTACCAGTCCTTATAAGAACTTTTGTGGACCAAGCAGGTTGTGTATTAGTGTTTAGCAGACTGTACGTCAGTCCCTATACCGCTGAAGGACTGCTGCAGTATAGGGCAGCGGTCAGCAGTGGTGCACGTCAACCCTATCTATTGTGGACCGATAGCGGTCCTTACAGAACAGCAGACTGTACCGCACTCAAGCCTATGTACCGTAGCACCCTATACCAAGTTACCAGTCCTTATAAGAACTTTTGTGGAACAAGCAGGTTGTGTATTAGTGTTTAGCAGACTGTACGTCAGTCCCTATACCGCTGAAGGACTGCTGCAGTATAGGTGAGCGGTCAGCAGTGGTGCACGTCAACCCTATCTATTGTGGACCGATAGCGGTCCTTACAGAACAGCAGACTGTACCGCACTCAAGCCTATGTACCGTAGCACCCTATACCAAGTTACCAGTCCTTATAAGAACTTTTGTGGAACAAGCAGGTTGTGTGTTAGTGATTAGCAGACTGTACGTCAGTCCCTATACCGCTGAAGGACTGCTGCAGTATAGGTGAGCGGTCAGCAGTGGTGCACGTCAACCCTATCTATTGTGGACCGATAGCGGTCCTTACAGAACAGCAGACTGTACCGCACTCAAGCCTATGTACCGTAGCACCCTATACCAAGTTACCAGTCCTTATAAGAACTTTTGTGGAACAAGCAGGTTGTGTATTAGTGTTTAGCAGACTGTACGTCAGTCCCTATACCGCTGAAGGACTGCTGCAGTATAGGTGAGCGGTCAGCAGTGGTGCACGTCAACCCTATCTATTGTGGACCGATAGCGGTCCTTACAGAACAGCAGACTGTACCGCACTCAAGCCTATGTACCGTAGCACCCTATACCAAGTTACCAGTCCTTATAAGAACTTTTGTGGACCAAGCAGGTTGTGTATTAGTTTTTAGCAGACTGTACGTCAGTCCCTATACCGCTGAAGGACTGCTGCAGTATAGGGCAGCGGTCAGCAGTGGTGCACGTCAACCCTATCTATTGTGGACCGATAGCGGTCCTTACAGAACAGCAGACTGTACCGCACTCAAGCCTATGTACCGTAGCACCCTATACCAAGTTACCAGTCCTTATAAGAACTTTTGTGGAACAAGCAGGTTGTGTGTTAGTGATTAGCAGACTGTACGTCAGTCCCTATACCGCTGAAGGACTGCTGCAGTATAGGGCAGCGGTCAGCAGTGGTGCACGTCAACCCTATCTATTGTGGACCGATAGCGGTCCTTACAGAACAGCAGACTGTACCGCACTCAAGCCTATGTACCGTAGCACCCTATACCAAGTTACCAGTCCTTATAAGAACTTTTGTGGAACAAGTGAGTTGTGAATGTTTAGCAGACTGCAGCAGAAGGGCAGCAGTCAAGTATAATATCCTTTCTATATTTGGAAGAAAGAATATTATACATGTACAAGCCTATTACTGTACCACTGATACCAGTCCTGAAAAGAACCTTTGTGGAACTAATAATAACAGCAAGTCTTTAAAATTACCCTCACTGCCTGACAACACTGCTTCCTTCCTGTCCCTATACAAATTGGCAAAAAAAGAGAACGATTAGTGGTTACTGGAACAGCTCTTTTGTGGACCTTGATAGTAACAGCTAATGATGATGATGATGATGATGATGATGAAAGACTAATCTGGCTGTCCCTGTAGCATACACCGTCCTTTCCCTTTCTCTAAACTAACAAAAGACACTCAGGCTGCTGCAAGAATCAGCAGCACAGCAAACCTATCAACACCTAACACCTATACCAGTCCTGAAAAGAACTTTTGTGTACCAAATAGCTAGTGGTTTATCTCTCCCTACTCCACACAGGAACCTGTCCCTATCTTAACAGAAGAAAGAATGTAAAATGGCCACCGGATCGGGTGTATTTATAGGTTAGGGGGAATGTACAAGTGTCCATGTGCTGTCATGTCTCAATTGGCTGTCCTGTATCACATGATAAACGTGTCACCAAAGGTTAAAGTTCTTGTATACATTAAACACGTAAGTCCGCCGCGGCGAACGACGGAAAAAGGCGTTCGAACGTGCGGACCGCGAATGTCGGAAATTCGCCGCGAAACGACCGCCGGGCGAACCGTTCGGCCATCACTAGTCTCCATGTATGTACTACATACAATATACTGACAGAGAACTGCTATGATGTGTCATCTCTTATTTAACAGAAGCAAAAGGTACAAATCAAATGCTTTGTTTGCTGATTATAAAATTAAACTAATAACTAAAATAAAGTTGGAAAGAATATCAAACCAGGCATTGCAGGTTTTCTTTCCCTGACTTCTTATTTTAATACTGCCAGTGCTGTCAACTTGCTAGAGCTTTGCAAAATGAAATTCAAACATTGTTATTACAAGGATGCCCAGTGTCAATAAAGGAAGGTGTTCCAGACAAGAGAGGCATTTTCCGAGATAGGAAGGAATAAAGGAATGCAAGGTCTAAAGAGCTTTCTGTTTGAGGATGGTGGAGAAAGTCAGACAGTGTAAAGAGCATTAAGATTACCAGAGTAAACACCAATAAAAGAGCAGATAGGGTGATAGTATTAAGTAGAAGGGACTTGTTAAGGAAAGGGAATTTTAATTCTGCATTCAGAGCTGGTATGATTAGGGAAATAATGATAAGCTGTCTCCAAGAATACTCATGCCAAGAAGTAGATCTCGGTGTATGCTATAGTGAGTGTTCAGTGGCTCCTCTTGAGAATGATTGGCATATAAGTGACAAAAATAAAATCCTTTTCACTGTATTGCAAACATATCCAGACTTAAGCTGGGTACACACTATAGAATTTTCTGTAGTTTTTTTTTCCTTCGTATTTACCAAAACCATATAATATGAGGTCAAACCTTAAGAGTTTCAATTTGTATGCAATCAAGCAGGCCCTTGCATTACATGGTTTTGGTACATCTAAATCTGACAAAAAAAGTTGTATAGTGTGTATGGAGTCTGAGCGATAAGTAGAGGTGAGCAATCCAGACAAAACACAAAATTCATTCATAAGTATGTAAAGTGAAAAGCTGATTACTTGTATCTGCATTTTTTTTTTTTTTATCTTTACGTGAGCATGGTGAGCTATACGATTGGATGCTGCCACCCTGTGTGACTCAATGGCCATCTTGCGTCAGGCAGAGTCTATTTAAGACAAACAAAACCAAAGAAAATTTCACCGCAGGCATACCCGCGATCGTCTCACGGGGCGGCTGAAAGAAATGCCGTTGTAAACATTTCTCCATTCTGCCTAGCAACTAGTGACGCTGATCTCTGCTCCATGTGATTGGAGCAGAGATCAGTGTTCACTAAATGAAAGCCCAGCCCCCCACAGTTAGTAACACACCCCTAGGAACACTGCCACCCACCGGTTAACCCCTTCACTGCCAGTGTCATTTACACAGGAATCACTGCATTTATATAGCAGTGATTGCTGTATACATGACAATGGTCCCAAAAATGTGTCAAAAATGTCTGATGTGTCCGCCATAATGTCGCAGTCACAATAAAAATCGCTGATCGCCGCCATTACTAGTAAAAAAAAAAAATTATTAATAAAAATGCCATAAAACTATCCCCTATTTTGTAAACGCTATAGCTTTTGCGCAAATCAATCAATAATCGCTTATTGCGATTTTTTACCAAAAATATGTAGAAGAATACGTATCGGCCTAAGCTGAGGGAAAAAATGTTTTTTTATATATATATTTAGGGGATATTTATTATAACAAAAAGTAAAAAATAATGAGTTTTTTTCAAAATTGTCGCTCTTTTTTTGTTTATAGTGCAAAAAATAAAAACCGCAGGGGTGATCAAATACCACCAAAAGAAAGCTCTATTTTTGGGAAAAAAAGGACTGCGTCACTTTAACTGACAATTGTGCAGTCGTGCGACGTGTCTCCCAAACAAAATTGACGTCTCTTTTGTCCCACATATAGAGCTTTCTTTTGGTTGTATTTGATCATCCCTGCAGTTTTTATTTTTTGCACTATAAACAAAAAAAGAGCATCTATTTTGATTTTGCTATAATAAATATTCCCCAAAAAATATATACTTTTTTTTTTCCTCAGTTTAGGCCGATACGTAGTGCTATACAAATGCACTGATTCCTGTGTAAATGACACTGGCAGTGAAGGGGTTAACCAGGAAGTGGCAGTGTAGGGGTTAAGTGTGTCCTAGGGCGTGTTGCTAACTGTGGGGGGTGTTGCTATGTTGTGCACATCACTGATCTCTACTCCAATCACAGGGAGCAGAGATCAGTGTCACTTGTTGCTAGGCAGAACAGGGAGATGCTTGTTTACTATAGCATCTCCCCCTTCTTCCTCTCCGTGAGGCGATCGCGGGCATAGCAATGAGCATTAGTGGGACAGAAGGACAGCAGGCACTACACATGTCCCCATGTACTTCAATAACATTTTTTGAACATATATAAGATGTCCTATGTCCCCAACTGGCTACATAATGTATGTATGTTTTTTTGTTTAGTTTTTTTTTTTTTTAACTTGAGGAGGAAGAGTGAGCCTGTAGTTGTATGTAAACCGTGTAGCTGAAGTGACCCGTGTTAGCTAATATTTAAATTGCTGGAGGAAAGCTATATGTTTGCAAGAGCTTCTAGTCTGTTATCTGTTGGAGAGAAAAGCTTTCTGGCTAGCAGTACCGGGAGTATGGATCTCTTGCAAACCTGTAATTTGTGAATGGCGACAGCCCATTTGTGTATGCTTTTCCATGCCCATCTTAGTGGGCTCGTGTTGTTGAATAAATTATACAGTCCTCCATCTAACACTATCTGTGACATTGTGTATAAATTTAGCAGGCTAATGTGGCTGTAGGCTCTATTAGGAATAATGCCAAATATGAAAAGATCAGCATTCTCTGGAGTGCGCTCTGCTATGTTGGTAGGTTGGTTGTATATAAGCTGCCACTAGAAGGTAAGTTTGTTTTCCTAGCCGAATGCATATGTTTCCAAGCTAAATAAGTTTAAACTGGTCTGGTTTTCTGAGGAACAAGGCTTTTGCCCATCTGCCAAGTAGCTGCTGTTACAAGCTGGCAGTCATCCATCAGTTTGTTGCTTGGCACAGGTGGTGTAGAGATCTGCGTTCCAGGTAGCCTGACTGGGGAGCATTTTACGACAGATGCAAAGCAGCTTCTGAGACAGCGGCTCTGCCTAATTACCGAAACCCTGCTATTTGCAGGAGAGCTAGAGCCAAGGTTGCTGAACTTTTAATTTCTCTGTTAATGCTCTCCACTGTCTTCCCTGTTTCATTTTAAATAGGGCATTCATAATTACATATGCTAGATATCAAAGTAATGGGTATTATCTGTGTTCTATTGCATACCATGCATGCATCAAGCTGAGGGTATACACATTGCTCTATGTAACGTTTAATGGGACAAGGCTTAGAGGTTGATTTACTAAAGACAAATAGGCAGATTCGCGCTGCAAGAGCAGTAGCTCCAGATCTTAGTGAATGAGCAGAAACTCTACTGGCTTCCATCATCCAATCACGTGCAAGCAGAATGCTGTTTTGCGTGATTGAATATTCTTCGCAAATGAAGCTTTACCTCATTTATGAAGCTCTGGAGCAATTGCACTTGCAGAATGTAAACGTTGTCTATTTGCCTTTAGTAAATCAACTCCCAAAAGTCATGTCAAAGCATAGCAAACTAAAGCAACTAAGGGGGTTATTTACTAAAGACAAATCCACTTTGCACTGGAAGTGCACTTGGAAGTGCAGTCGCTGTAGATCCGAGGGGGACATGCAAGGAAAATAAAAAAACAGCATTTTAGATTGCACATGATTGGATGATAAAATCAGCAGAGCTTCCCCTCATTTCAGATCCATCCCTTAGATTTCCAGTGACTGCACTTCTTCTAAGTGCACTTGTAGTGCAAAGTGGATTTGCCTTTCATAAATAACCCCCAAAGTTTCACCATATTGTAGCCAGTTCAGTCGTTCTTTTTTGCCTAATTGAAAAAGGCCAAAATAACTACATACTGAGGGTTATTTATGAAAGGAAAATCCACTTTGCACTACAAGTGCACTTGGAAGAAGTGCAGTCGCTGTAAATCTGAGGGATAGATCAGAAATGAGGGGAAGCTCTGCTGATTTCATCACCCAATCATGTGCAAGCTAAAATCCTGTTTTATATTTTCCTTGCATGTCCCCCTCGGATTTACAGCGACTGCACCTCCAAGTGCACTTGCAGTGCACTTGTAGTGCAAAGTGGATTTTCCTTTCGTAAATAACCCCCATTGAATTCTGCTTAATCACTGGCAAAAACTGTACAAACATTAGGATTTGCATAACTGTGTCATCCCAGTTTAAAGAATATATAAACCCAATATTTCATATTCCTGATATGTGCTTGCTGTATGAAAAAGAATCCTGTTCTCTTTGTATTGCTTCATTTGTGTGAAATCCTAGCCAGTTCCTTTGATTTCCTTTTTTTTTTTTTAAACTGACCATACTAGGCATGGCAGCACAGTGTGGTCAGTTCTCTAGCTGTGCTGAGAACTTAGCCTGCTTTCCTCCAATGATCAGACTGGTGCTGACTTGCCTGAACTCCTCCTGCACAGCCATAGACTGGGAAGATCAGTGTGCTGCTGCTTCTTCATCCCAGCTCTCTGAGCCCCTTATACAGCTGCAAACAGAGGGTATATGATCATTTATAAAAAAGGGAAAAAGGTGTGTGTATGTATATGTATATATATATATATATATATATATATATATATATATTAGATCTATTCACAAATGTTATTTTAAGCTTTATATACTTTAAGAAGTAGATGCGGAAGCTGGATAGTGCATACATAAAGATGGCACCATCTTTTTGGATAGAAAAGCAAACAAAGGCAGTCTGGTGAAATACTTTGATTTCTGTAAGCAGTGGTTGAAAGCCACATTTTGAACTCCTCACAATCCAGCAGATAAGTGGGCACTATTAACGAATTGGCATATCATTTTTTATTTTTTTTAGCTGTATTACCGTACTTACTTTAGTAATTCTTTATTATATTCTTACTTCCTCCTTCACGGCAGCGTGCGTCATTTCTGGCTTTGCAATGCCTCCTGGGAGATGCGCGTCATCAATCCCAGGAGACAAGAGGCATCGCTGGATCTTTGTAGCTATAACAACTGGATGAGGATGAAGTTAAGCAAAGTGCTCAGCCTTGGAGCAAAGAGCTAATGGTACTGCGGCTCTCCTCGCACAATTTTAGGAGAGTTGTATGTTGGAATGGACAGCATGAAAGAAAGTTTGACTAATCTTTTGCTATCCTTTCCACACATATATTCACAAAGCTGTCTTTTAAATTAAACCTGTTTCATATTTGGCACATATACAGGGCCTCACACAGATCGACATTCAGCTGTTTTCTGCTGAACCTGACAAATTTCAATCCATCTATATCCATAAAATGATTTTAAAGTCCTTTTTTTATATAAAAAAGGACAAACATTCTATAGATACTTGCTCTGTTGCAGTGGATTTGCACAGGGCAGCCTGGATCCTCTTCTTCTCGGGTGCCTCTTCTGTGCTCCTAGCCCTTCCTTCCTGTTGCGTGCCCCCACAGCAAGCAGTTTGCTATGGGGCATCCAAGCCGAGCTGCAGCTCAGTGAGTCCATTCAGACCTGCAGTTAGGCCCCACCCCCTTTCTCTCCTGATTGTCTAACTGACTTTGATTGGCGACGCTGCTGTGTCTCAGCCAATCAGGAGGGAGAGTCTTGGATGGCCAAGACACTCAAGGACATGGCTGGACAGAGATGGGGGTCACGTAAGTATTAGGGGGGCTAAATGGGGCTGCTGCACACAGAAGGCTTGTTATCTTAATGCATTAAGATAAAAAACCTTCTGACTTTACAACCCCTTTAATTTTGAAAATGCATAATCACACCCTGAGAATTGCACCATTGACGCCTTGAACCTGGCATATTTCAGTTTCTTGCTCCAGGTTCAAAGCTGTGGGTAGCCCCTCCAATATACCTCATATCTTTTTTTTTTTTTTTTTTTTTTTTCATTCAAGAAATGTTTATTAGCAAATGAAGATACAGATTACATGGGTATGCAATAGACACTGCACAAACAGAACAATGCATAACAAGGTCAGAACCGTGTCAATAACATTTCTTAGTCGGCAATTGGGGTATCATCTAATACAACCAAGTCCCTCCATTGCGGGCCCCTCCGGACCTAGGAGAGCAAATCATTGTCCGACCCCGGATTCCATCAGGAATCATTCATTCCCATTGAACAACAAGAAAACATATTAAGAAGAACTAGTAGCTTATCAAAGAAACCGAGTATAGGGATAGACGAAGAGAGGAAGGGAGAGCGAAGAGAGAAGAGAGAAAAGGGAAAAGAGCGCCTTATTCCAGAAGCTCCAGGAAAGTAATAGGAGCAATGTTAGTGTAGTATTAAAGTAGTAGAGAACGTATTGTCAAGACACCGCCTCACATCAGGCGGTCGAGTTTCGGCCCGTGTAATCCCTAAAAGACTGAGAGTATTTAAAAGCAAACCACGGAGACCAGGTCCTATGGTAACCATCCACTCGTTCATCAGATTGGGCCGCCGTATCTTCCATCTCACAGCAATTTTAAGCAGCCATTCTCGTATAGTAGGAATAGTTTTGGATTTCCAATACAGTGGAATTAGAGAATTGGCCGCATTTATCATATGTCTGGTGAGCGACTTCTTGTATTTCTTAAAGGAGGTATTGGTGATGTGGAGTAAACAGCACACCGCATCCAACCCTAGTCTGGTCTCCGTGATCCGCCTGATTAACTCCTTCACCCCTGACCAATATGGTTGCAATCGGTCGCATTGCCACCAAATGTGAAGTAGAGTGCCCTCCTCTTGATCACATCTCCAACATCTGTCAGATGAATGTGGAAACCATTTGTGGACCCTCTCCGGAGTGGCATACCAATGGGTCAACAATTTGTAGGACGTTTCCTGCATTTTCGTGCTCAGTGAGCATTTGTGTAATAAAATACAGGCCCTGTCCCATTGGTCGTCCGAAATCGGCGTACCAAGAGCCCGAGCCCACTTCTCCCTGAGCCTGTGGTCTTCTCGCGGACCTAGCGATCGTAACCAGGCATATGCAAGCGTAGTGGTTTTTAGGGTGGGTTCCCCTTTCAAGCATACTGATTCTAGGTCTGTCACTGCTCTCGTTAAGTGTGGTCTACGTGTGGCATTATTGCAGTACCTTCTAAGTTGGAAGTATGTCCAAAGTGGCAATTGTAGCAATTCACTGTCACTTTTGAGGTCTGAAAAATCTTTCATCAATTTGCCGGTGAAACAGTCCATCGCTAAGAGCGGTCTTTTCGGTCTCTGTGGTCTAAGTAGCGGGTTCTTTAAACCCGGTGTAAAATCAGGGTTATCTCGGATAGGAGTTAGGGGGCTCAGAGGGGTGGAAAACTCGGGTTGTTTAGCTAGTACATGAAAAATATTGAGAGTGGTGCCTATAGTGGGGTGAGATAGCATAGATCTGGGATATCTAAGCCACGGGATCCAGGGAGAGAACTGGAGAGTGATTGTGCTGGCTTCCTCTTCCAAAGAAACCCAATCCTTAACCTGGGAGTGACAATGCCAATCTATAATACGCGCAATATGTGCGGCGTAATAGTAAAGTTTGTAATCAGGCAAACCCAGGCCACCCCTGTCTTTAGGTTTGGTCAGAAGAGACTTTTTCAGTCTGGGGGGTTTGCGCGACCAGATGAAACTCGTTTGAAGGGAGTGTAAGGATTTAAAAAAGCTCATGGGTATCCTGATGGGCAAAGTGCGGACCAAGTATAGCACCTTTGGCAGTATAGCCATCTTACAAATGGCCGCCCTGCCAAACCATGAGAAGTAGCCCGATCCCCACCTCTGGAGGTCCTGCGCGATACTTTTAAGTAGGGGGGGAAGTTCTGCGCGTACGTCAGTGAAAGTCTGGGGGTCAACCAAATTCCTAGGTATTTAATCGCTGAGGCTGACCATTTAAAGGGGGTACCGGCCCTGGCCACCGACAGTCAGGCCTCGGGAAGAGACACATTCATGGCCATCAATTTAGAGTTGTTTATTTTGAAGTTGGAGACATATCCAAATCGTGCAAATTCGTGTAAAAGAGAGGGTATAGAAATGTGGGGTTCTGTCAAAAAGAACAATAAGTCATCAGCGTAAGCTGCGATTTTGAAAACTCTCTCTTTTAGTTGGAATCCCCTGATCGATGGGCTCATGATGGTGTGTCTTATGAATGGCTCTAGTGCGATAATAAAAAGCAGGGGCGACAATGGGCACCCCTGCCTTGTGCCATTCTTGATAAGCACTGTGTCTGGGAGTGAACCATTCACTTTAAGCCTAGCCGAAGGGTTCCAGTACAGTGCCGAGATCCAGGCCATCATGCCAGGCCCAAGCCAGTATGCCTACAAGCCTCAAACATGTAATCCCAAGCTACTCGATCGAAGGCCTTCTCCGCGTCGGTTGACAGGAGAAAGCCCTCGATCTTTCGCTGGTGTGCTAGATGTATCAAGTTTAGGGACTTCGTCACGTTGTCCTTTGCCTCCCTGCCCGGCATGAATCCGGCCTGCTCGGGTCCAATCAGTTCGTGAAGTAGGGGTTTCAGTCTGTTAGCTAGGATTTTTGCTACAAGTTTAACGTCTGTATTTAGAAGGGAAATGGGCCTATAACTGGAACAATTAAGCGGATCCTTCCCTTCCTTGGGAAGAACAGTAATAAAGGCGGACAAGAAGTCATTTGAGTTCGGGCTCCGGGTTGTCCAAGAGTTCATTGCATTTCTAAAAGGGTTAAGTAAAATCTCCGTAAATGTCTTATAATAAATAGCGCTAAACCCGTCTGGCCCAGGACTCTTGCCCGTCTTTAATTCTCTAATGGTTGTCTTAATTACAGAGTCATCAAAGGGTCTATCTAGCTGGATACTGTCTTCTTCGTCAAGTCTGGGGAGATTTGCTGCGTCCAAGTAATTCCGAATCGCCTGAGCCCGATCTTCTCCCAAATCTGGCGGTTTATGCAGGCTTGGGAGATTGTATAGGTTCGTATAATAGTTTTGAAAGTGTTGAGCAATCTTCTCAGTTTCGATGTCTGTCCTTCCGTCTCTACCAGTGATACCCCTGATGTGATTGTTGGCTATTCGTGTATTTAAGGCCCTCGCTAGAACTTTACCTGTTTTGTCTCCATGTTCGTAGTAAACTTTCTTCCTAAAAAATAAGAATCTCCTGGTGGTATTGTCTAAAAGCTGTTTAAGAGTTTTCCTTGTCTCAAGTAACGTCTCTGCTGAATCTACTGTAAGGGAGCGTTTATGTAACGATTCTAGAGATCTTATTTTAGTAGTCAAGTCATTAATCATTTTGGCTCTCTCCCGTTTTTTCGAGATCCCATGCGTATCAGCTCGCCCCTAATATGACATTTGTGGGTCTCCCAGATCACTAAGGGGTTCATCCCAGGTGTGTCATTCAGCTTGAAGAATTCAGTCAAGGAGGAAACCAGGTCTGGTAGTAGCGTGGGGTCCGTTAACAGCGACGAGTTCAGTCTCCATGTATTGTGTCTGGCTGTGGTGTTTGTCAAGTCTAGTGTCACGGATATTGGAGCGTGGTCAGAGATGGTTTGTATCCCGATGTGAGCAGCGCTCAGCAGCGACAGGTCTCTCTGCGTAATGAAGATGTAGTCTAATCGTGAGTGGCGGTTGTGTGGAATGGAAAAGAAGGAATAGTCCCTTCCTTCCGGGTTCAGGTGACGCCATGAGTCTACCAGATTCAGGGAATGCAGGAGCTTCTTAATGCTCTTAAGAGCCCTATAAGGGATGGCGGTTTTGCCATTGGAGGTATCCTCAGTCGGTATGAGGGGGACGTTGAAATCCCCTCCCAGAATCAGTCTGCCCGAACCGAAACAGTTCAGCTCGGCAGTCAGTTTTCGGCAAAAAGTGAGTTGAGCTGAATTGGGAAAATACACGTTTGCCAGAGTCAGGGGGGTCCCTCTGCAAGTCCCCTTGAGGAGGAGGAATCTCCCATCTGGATCGACCAGCGTGTCTGAGACCTCAAAATCAGCGTCTTTACTCACCAGTATCGAGACCCCTTTTGATTTGGTCCCGGGACTGGTGGCATGGTATGCGTGAGTAAAGTAGGAGTCAGTCAGCCTTGGTGTGTGTCCTGTCTTAAAATGAGTCTCCTGTAAAAATACAAAATTGGGCCTACCTTTTTTAAGTTCTCTTAGTAAAGTGGTTCTTTTTTCGGGGATGTTAAGCCCCTTGACATTGTGAGAGATTACCGTTGGGCTACGTCCCAATTCAGAATATGCCATGGTTTAGACATAGGGAGGCGCGGGATCCGACACCTGCGGAAACAACATAATTGGAAACAGAAAATAATAATTTTAGTAATAGTCAGTAGCATACAGTATGTTCGCACTAACGTGTGTATCGCGGTAAGGCAAAGTAGAGAGATAGAGAGCAGTGAAGAAAGGAAGAAAGGTAAAGTGAAATGAAGACGGAGTTGTAGGTTACACCCCCTTAAGACTAAATAACCGTCCCCAGGGGGTCAAGATTAGTGCGTGAGACAGGCCCCAAAGTAACCCGCCTGGAGCACTACTGTGGGGTCCGGGAAGGCCCTCCCCGGAGACAGCAACCTTCGCCGTGCGGATCACCACAGGTCAATTAACCCAGTGACCGCACTGCGAAGGAAAGTGTTTAGCAATACCGTACTGTCGTTTAAACACAGCGGTAACTCAACTGTATATGTTAGGAGCCGTCGTGAGCGACGCCATAAGGCATATGGTGAGTGCTAAATGGTCTGCTACAGCAACAAACGTACAATGCAAACTGGAAGCTAATTAATAGAAATAAAAATAAGCAAGCCTGACAAATAGTAATAAACGATAAATTAAGGCACTTTCGACCCTCTAGTTTACCAAGCCCACCACCCTCCAGAATATGGACTGAGGGAACTGCTTCTACCCTAGGCTACCATCCTTGCCAGTATTTCGCAGTCCGCTGGACACCATTATTCCTCTAGAACTGTAGTGTTCAGAAAAGCAGCCATCTTCCCACAGCATATCAACCCCATAGTTGCAGTTGCTCAGTACTGGTGCTGTATCTCTTAGGAAATGCCTAGAATCCATGGTTATATCGTACAGATCATGATCCCATAGGTGGTCACCTCTCCAGTATGTGAGCAGTCATTTAAAGATATTCTACTCTTGGTAATGACGGGGCAAGGTAGTCACAAGGGGTAATTGATAGTCAAGTGGGAGAAAAGTAACGGTAGTGTTCCCAGGAGGTAGGCAGGCATAAGTGCATTACGGGTCCTAGGCTTCCATCAGGTTCCTAGAGGAGTGCGGGCGACTGCGGGGAGTCCCCCTTGGTGAGAATTCCCCGCGTCCCTGTCTCTGCCGTTTGGTGAGATGTTTCTCCGGCGAGGTGAGTGGGGAGAAAGGTGGGCTTCTGTCCTTAGGTGGCAGGGAGAACTCCTGGTACCAGTCAGGCAAAGCAATCAGCTCAAGCTGGAGGGCAGCACAAAATTCCGGGAGGTCTGCAGGCGTTCGTAGGATATGTTGCTTGCCCCCATGTGTGACCAGTAAAGCGAAGGGAAAGCGCCATGAGTATCGCAGTTCTTTCTCCCTTAACCTATCCAGCAGGGGACGCAGGGCCCTTCGGTTTTTTAGAGTAATTTGGGATAGGTCTTGAAAGAGTTTTATGGTCTCCCCATTGAACATGATCTGGTCGTTCCTTCGGGCCCTGGCCATTACATCTTCTTTAAGTGTGAAGCTCTGTAGGCAACAGATGATGTTGCGAGGGGGTAACGTATCAGGGCCTCTCACTCTGAGCGCCCTGTGTGCTCTAACAAAGTCAATGGCAGAATCTTCCGGGCGTTCAAGTAGGGTATTAAACACCCTCTGCAGGACCGAGGTGATTTGGTCAGGCGCAACGGACTCCGGTATGCCGCGTACCCTGATATTATTACGCCTCCCCCTGTTGTCCAAATCCTCTAAATGTCTGTTCATTTCGATGAAATGAAGGGAATGTGCTGTGACAGCCTCATCCAGTCTGTGTATTGACCTGTCTCTCATCTTTCCCGCTGTCTCTGCAGCAGCCATTTTCTCCTGCATAACCAAGAAGCTGGTCTTCAAGTCTGTGATCGCTGCGGAGAATGAGGCCTTGATATCGGCTGCAAAGCCAGACATATCCTCGTAGGTAAGTGGGTGCGTAGAGCGGGCACTGTGCCTACCGTTGTCCTCGGCCGCCGATTGCGAGTCCTCGCTGTAATCCTCGTCCGCATGGACCGGCGCCATCTTGCCTTCCTCTGAGGCCTGCAGTGCTGAGGCCTGAGTCTTGAAAATGTCGGAGATGTCTCGGCCGGGATTGACTGCCACTGAGCGGCGGGGACGGGTCTGGTGCTGGTGCTTGTTCTGCTTGCTCATTGTTGTGCCGTTTGCTGCTGTAATCAGACGGACTGGGGCCGCTATCCGACGGAGCTCTCCCTCTAGGCTGACATCTCCGTTGCGCGCCAAGCCACGCCCCTCTCATATCTTTATGTAATGTGTTGGCCTTACAAGACCCATAAAGACAAAAGAAAGGAAAAAGGGGAAAAGGAAAAGAAAGAAGCGGAAAGTACAATTTTTTAAATAGGGGCAAAAAATTTAGCAAAATCATATTTTTTAAAAATGGTATTAATACAGCAAAAAAGGTTGGGAAGAATTCAGTTTCGGTAAATTAAAACCTTTCCTTGTGTACGGAATACAAAGTCAAACATTTTTTTGATCTGTCTGCCTTTGAAATGACTGCAATAAAGAAAAGAGAATGTTGTGTTTATTATCTATGTTGTGGGCTCTGTCACCATTTCTTTGTCTCCTCGAATCTACTGTATATAATAACAGTAATTGGACATTGGTCTTCATCTGAAATTTGAAAGGGTCTTTGAAAAGGCAATTTACCTTTTTGAAAACCTTTGTCTTGTCCAATATGACAATCAGACTCCTTTCAACACGTCTTCAGATGTAGGAGCCAAGTCCGTTATGTCACAAAAAAGTACATTTTATATATGTGTGTGGATATTTGGATGTCCAGGGCTGTATTTACCATAGGATGCTTGTTCACTAGAAATGGTCCAAACAACCCCCTATTTGGTTTGTGGCAGAACTTTTGAACATTGCAAACGTTTGTAACTGAATAACGAACCCCATTGAAGTCTATGGGACCCGAAATGAAAAAAATCAAAAGTGTCCATTTTGAAAGCTTATATGCAAGTAATTGGACATACAATGGTTATGGGGGTCCAGGTACTCGTCTGGGGGACAAGTATCAATGAAAAAAAAATTATAATAAACATAATTTTAAAAATAAAAATGACAAATAACAATACAAATGAAAGATCCCTTTAAAAAATATAGCGCCTGGGGGGTTCTCCTAGTCTGACTGTAAAGTGGCACATCTGTGCCACTTTACAGTCAGAACACAAGAGGAGAGACAAAGACGTAAAAGAAAAATAAGAACCCATTGGGATAACTATCTAGGGATATGAGGAGAAGAACCTAATACATCCAGTGTTTGTGTATATGCTGTTACCTCTTTACTGCAAGGTAAGGGGCCACTATCTATCAGTGTGTGTTTGCACGAAGTGAAGACACCTGGATGTTTTCACCTTTTTGGAATTGTTGCAAATCTAAAATACTTGCACAGTGAAACACCTGCACTTTGGAAGATTTGCACTATATGCATGGCTGAACGTTAATATATTTGTATGCCGATTTATATATAGAAGATTTTTTGGATAAAAAGGATTTTTTGCACGGATTTTTATATATTATTGTTTACATTTGCATTATTTGCACAGATGATATTTTGCATTTTTTTTTAATGTTTTTCTGATGTTATGTAGCACTTTAATTGAATGGTGTAGATACTGATACATCTTTGTGCACAGGATCGTATTATATAAACTTTTACTACAATTTAATCTATACTCTAATTTTACTTTATTCTAGTATTATTAAAATACATTCCTTGTTTCCCTATACTGAAGAACTATATCTGTTGCATTCTGCACTTACTGGCTCTCTACCAGTACTGTGGATTATAGTAACATATCTCCCTCATTTTAATCACTATTTTTCCTATCTTACTACTCTGTAGAACAGTGCAACACCGCCCTCTTAATCTAATAGAGTGCATGCATCCTTTATCAACAGCCATTGTGCCATACTGACACAGTTACCCATTGATGGCCTTCTGCTGCATATGCAGCCGCTGCAGCATTGCCAAAGTTGAGTTCCACCTGGCGTGCATATCACAAATCAGGCGGTTTACTGGAAGGTGGACTTCAGCCAACCGAGCACTGGCTGTGTATGACCGCCTGAAATGCCTACAGACTCTTCTGGCCTGCTTTAGCAGGTCTTCCTATCCTGGGTACCTTACTAGGAAATGCTGCATCATCAAATTGAGGACATGTGCCAAGCATGGCACATGTATCAACTTTCCCTATCTAAGGGCGGACAGCAAGTTTGTACCATTATCGCACACCATAATTCCTGACTCCAGCTGGCATGGTGTGAACTACCACTGGGCCTGCCCCTGCAGAGCTGCAATAATCTCTGCGGTGTGGCTCCTGTCCCTTAGACAGACCAGATGAAGCACTGCATGGCACCTTTTAACCTTACTCATGAAATAGTCCCCTGAACACATAGGGGGTACCTGTTGTTCATAGGACAAGTCAGCAGAGGAGGGCATGGAGGAGGAGGAGGAGGGGGTGGAGCTGACAAATCTTGCATCATCACCACTAGCTGTACGGAGACGTGGTGGCACAACAAGCTGCAGCACTGAGCCCTGTCCTCCATCCTTCCCATTTGAAGCAGAGTTACTCTGTGTGCTGTGAATGAAATTTATCATCCCTGACCATGCTGGCTGGACCACGTGTCAGCAGTAACGTGGACCTTGCGGCTGACTGCCTTGCCCAGCAATGCCACAACATTGCCTTCCACATGAAGGTAAAGAGCTGGATTGGCCTTGCGTGAAAAGAAATAGCAACTGGGAACTTGCCATTGTGATACAGCACGTTCTGCAAATTAAAGGAAGGAGGCAGAATTCACCAGATGAAAAGGCAGTTGTGAAGCCAGCAGCTTTGACAAGCTTGAATTTAGATGCTGGGCATGTGGGTGACAATGACTGTATTCTTTTTCTTCGGTGCAGCAGATGGGGCAGAGAAATTGGCCCGCTATAGTCTACCGTAGGGGGTGTGCTACTGGGAGATGTGCTGCATGGACCTGGGACACCCTGCACTATACCATCATCCTTGTCAATGGAGGCTACTGAGAAGTCATGGGGTATAGTGGGGGTAGACCAGAAATGTCACACTGCAAATGGCCGCTATGGGGAGAATATTTTTATAGTCGACTAAAATACATCTAGAATTAAAAAAATTCAAATGATTAAAATATGATTAAAACTAAAATAGCATTTTAGTCAAAAGACTATGCCTAAAACTAAACTGAAATTTGACTTCAAGATGAACAGTGCACAACCACATAATAATATGCAGGGGGCATTTACTAAGCAGTGGTGATATATTCAGGTAATATGTGCAAAAGCATCATAAACAATATAGTTTACAGTTTTTAATGTTTTTTATATTTTAAAGTTGCACTTCTACTTGCCACAAAGCTATATTTTCGTTTGTTTATGAAACTTGGTTTTAGTTATAAAGAGCTTGTATATGTTTAACTTCTAAACCTGTGTTTGTAGTGCATGTTCAAACCTTCATGCAATAAATAATAATATGGTATTAGATTTTTACTCCAGGAGTATATAATAAGCTTGGAAATTTTATAGAAATGCTTAAAGCGGAGTTCCACTCAAAAGTGGAAGTTCCGCTTTAAAGACTCCTGAGCGCCTGACTTACCATATTTGGTATGTCATTTTTTTTTGGGGGGGGGGGGGGGGCAGTGAGTACCTAGTTTTGACAAGTACCCAGCTCCCACTTTCGCACTTCTGCTAGGCAGCTCACCTGGAAGTTCTCCTCTCCCCCTCCCTCTCTGCAATCTTTTGGGACACATCACAGAAGATCGCCTGGCCTTTCAGGACGTGCAGCGTGACATGTGGAAACTGTCACAGCCAAAATGCCCACACTAGTGATGCTGGCTCCACTGAGAGGCAGGGGAGAGAATCCTTTGCCATCCTCCCCTTCAGTAGTGCCCTCTGCCCACCATAGATGTGTTTTCTGCACCCCCCTCCCCACAGTAGTGTCGCCCACCCCCCCTGCATAGCAGTGTCCTCTGCCCCCCCCACAGTAGTTGCCCCACACACAGTAGTGTGCTCTGCCCCCCCTATCAGTGTCCTCTGCACCCCCCTCCGCCTGCTCCATAGCAGTGCCCTCTGCAACCCCCTCCCCCCATAGCACTGTCTTTTGCACCCCCCACACACAGTAGTGCCCTCTGCTCCCCCATAGCGGTGTCAGTGTCTTCTGGCCCTCCACAGTAGCCCCCCCACATACAGTAGTGTCCTCTGCTCCGCCCTCTCTAGTGCCCTTTGCCTCCTCCATAACAGTGTCCTCTGCAACCCCCACCCACAGTGTTGTCCTGTGCCCCCTCCCCCTCCTCCATAGTAGTGTCTCCTGCAACCCCCTCCCCCCACATAGCAGTGTCCTCTGCAACTCCCTACACTCCTGCATAGTACTGTCATCTGCATCCTTCCACAGCTTTCTCCTACATTAGGTGTGTAGGTAGCTTTCTCCTTCCTGGCTGTGCCTCAGACCGAAGCGAGAGGCAGTACAGTGCTGGATGGAGGGCCGGAGCGGGAGCTGCCGAAGTTAACTTTTCATGTGAGCAAGCAAGTGATTGGTTGCTAGGATTGCCTAGCAACCAATCACCTGCTGGCTAACTTGCAAAGTTAACTAAAGCAGTTGCCCTGCTTCCGCCCTCCATCCAGCAATGTTTTTCCTCTCACTTTGTTCAGCACAGGTAGATCACTATCGACAGGTTGCTGACCCTGGGTTTGGAGCATCAAGCAGGCCTTTATTGCTGTCTGTGTCCCCTTAGGAAAATTCTTCCTCTATTTGTTCTGTTTACTGTTATCAACATCAGTGAAAGTGAAAGAAAATCACAAATTTTGGGTTGTCACCATTAAAGGAAAAAATTAGAAATCTACCAATGGGGAAATTAGCTTTGGTGGCCCAGGTGATGCATAACCAATGCATTTTTAGTATTTTCAGAAAGAAACGTCATCATTGATTACCTACCTACAGAGTTTGTTTCAGCGCAGTTTATTTTAAAATCTTAATCTCTGTGACTGTAATGACATTGGTCAGCCCCTGGATGCTTTTAGTGTGCCAGACCTTTAGAAAACTTTGGACAAACCCTGGATGTTTGTGACTATTGACTGAAATGCAAAGACATATGTCTCCAAGCTCTGCTTTAAAAGAGCCTTGATATTTGTCATCATGATCAACTTAAAAGAGAAGTATGTGTTTTTTTCCCCCCTATTCATACTTACCTAGGTGGATGGAACATCAGACCAATGCTGCATCTGTCCCCCGGTGTCTATTCACTGAGAACCGAGCCACCGAACATCGCCGGTGGCTCGGTTCTCTCACCTTCCCGAGAGGAGAGATGCTGACTGTCCGTCAGCATCTCTCCTGCTCTGCTCCACCATGCTCATTGGAACGCTGAGCTGTGGAGGGGTGTGGCCATCTCAGCCTCTTAGTGCCCATCAGTCTAGGCAGCTTGAGGATCCAAACTTCCTAATTCGGGATGCCGCTCTGCCTGGAGTGATTCTAGTGACATCAGACCATTCTCCTCTGAAAACGGGTCACAGCAGTGAAAAACACATTGTACTCCTGTGACCCAAAGGAGAAGCCTAGCCTAAAAAGCTCAGGCTGGACTTCTCCTTTAATATGGGCATTGGAAAAGTGGCAATCAATGCTCCATGTCAGTAGGGGGGCAGCTAAGAGAAAAGCAGGTGAGATATGAACTTTGTCTTCTGCCTCTCTTAGAGAGCATCACCTAAGGCACAATTATATCCTAGCGTTGGTCCTGTTTGATTGTCTTTTATTTGAAGATTTATTGTTATTATTGCTACATTTTAAAGTGGTTGTAAACCCCTTTTTAGAAATTGTACCTATAGGTAAGCCTAGGATAAGGCTTACCTATAGGTACTGTAAATATATCCTAAACGTGCGCCGTTTAGGAGGTATTTACCTTGTAGTGCACCGATGATGTCATTGGCGGATGCGCTGTGAAGAAAGGGCCCTTCATGCAATTTCCTCCTGAGAGACTACCATGACTGGCAGCTCCGGAAGGCCCCGGAAGGAAGAGGGGCAAAGATGGTTGTGGCCTGCAGTGGGGACAGAGATGCATACTAGTTCATTATGCTTTTACTTTGCAGGGTTTGCTGGCAACAAAAGTGAGTGCACTCCTAAGTGAAAATATCCAAATTGTGCCCAAAGTGTCAATATTTTGTGCAGCCACCATTATTTTCTAGCACTGCCTTAACCCTTTTGGGCATGGAGTTCACCAGAGCTTCACAGTTTGCCACTAGAGTCTTCTTCCACTCCTCCATGACGAAATCACGCATGTTGGATGTTAGAGACCTTGCACTCCTCCACCTTCCATTTGAGGATACCCCACAGATGCTCAATAGGGTTTAGGTCTTAAGGCATGTTTGGCCAGTCCATCACCTTTACCCTCAGCTTCTTTAGCAAGGCAGTGATTGTCTTGGAGGTGTGTTTGGGGTCGTTATCATTTTGAAATACTGCCCTGTGGTCCAGTCTCAGAACGGAGGGGATTATGCTCTTATTCA
The DNA here is from genome assembly GCF_037356315.1 of Lithobates pipiens. Taxonomy (NCBI): domain Eukaryota; kingdom Metazoa; phylum Chordata; class Amphibia; order Anura; family Ranidae; genus Lithobates; species Lithobates pipiens. The sequence continues at coordinate 424,104,778 of NW_027507903.1, read as the reverse complement.
GTATGTCACAGTACATGTTGGCATTCATGGTTCCCTCAATGAAGTGTAGCTCCCAGTGCTGGCAGCACTCATGCAGCCCCCAACCATGCCACTCCAACCATGACACCCCCACCACTGTAGGCAAGACACACCTGGTTGTTGCCACACAAGCTTGACACCATTTGAACCAAATAAGTTTATCTTGGTCTCATCAGACCACAGCACATGCTTCCAGTAATCCAGCAATCTAGTCTGCTTGTCTTCAACAAACTGTTTGCGGGCTTTCTTGTGCATCATCTTTAGAAGAGGCTTCCTTCTGGGACAACAGCCATGCAGACCATTTTGATGCAGTGTGCAGAGTATGGTCTGAGCACTGACAGGCTGACCCTCCACCCCCTTCAACCTCTGCAGCAATGTTGACAGCACTCATATGTCTATTTCCCAAAGACAGCCTCTGGATATGATGCTGAGCATGAGCACTCAACTTGTACGTGCCTGTTCTGAGTGGAACCTGTCCTATTAAACCTCTATATGGTCTTGGCCACCATCCTGCAGCTCCGTTTCAGGGTCTTGGCAATCTTCTTAAAGCCTATGCCATCTTTATATAGAGTAACAATTATTTTTTTCAGATCCTCAGAGAGTTCTTTGCCGTGAGGTGCCATGTTGAACTTCCAGTGACTAGTATGAGATTGTGAGATGATAACACCAAATTTAACACCCCTGCTCCCCATTCACACTTGAGACCTTGTGATACTAATGAGTCACAAGGGAAAATGGCTAATTGGGCCCAATGAAGAGTACTCACTTTTGTTGCCAGCATTTTAGACATTAATGGCTGTGTGTTGAGTTATTTTGAGGGGACAGCAAATTTACACTGTTATACAAGCTGTACACTCACTACTTTACATTGTAGCAAAGTGTAATTTCTTCAGTGTTGTCACATGAAAATATATAATAAAATATTTGCAAAAATGTGAGGGGTGTACTCACTTTTGTGAGATACTGTAGCTACAAGCACAATTGCTGTATGTCTAGACATATACAAATAAACAGATGGGGTAAAGCAGAGACATCTAAATATTCCAGGCAACAGTCTATCAATCCTTTGCTATTTCTACTAAAAATAGTGTATTACGGTTCCATGGTGCTCAATATGCTTCAGTGCAATCTAGCACATTTTGACACTTCTGAAGACCTGAGGGTTTATTTTAGTGGTCTGTCAAAAACACTTCACAGCCGGTTGGGCAATCAGGTTTAGCTCTCATGGCTTCCACCCACCCAAGGTGTTGGATCAACAACAGATACCAACTGTGCTAAGGACTGCAGTATAAATGAGCAAAGATGAATACATACCATTTGGCAAACTCTAACACTGCTTTGCTCTATTATTAGGGTAACTTAGTGTGCCGTTTTATTCAGTACACACCGATGAATGCAGGAAAACTAGGTTTTTAATAGTGTGATAGCTTTACTCTCTGTGCTGGCCATTAGCAAATGGAATGAATAAAACTAGCCAAACTATGAAATAGATGAACTTAGCTAATGCATGTAACATTTTGTACAATTAGGTTTCGAAGAGAAACTTAAAAATTTGAACAATCAGTCTTAACCACTTCAGCCCCGGAAGAATTGGCTCCTTAATCACCAGAACACTTTTTACAATTTGGCACTGCGCTGCTTTAACTGGTAATTGCGTGGTGATGCAATGCTATACCCAAACAAAATTTTTTGTTCTTTTTTCCCAAAAATAGAGTCTTCTTGTGATGCTATTTGATTGCCTCTGCACTTTTTATTTTTTGCAATATAAATGGAAAAAGACCAAAAATTTTGAAAAAAAATTATATTTTCCACTTTTTGTTATAAACAAAATACAATAAACTCAATTTAATCAAATATTTAGGTCAAAATGTATTCAGCCACATGTCTTTGGTAAAAAAATGTCAATAAGCATATATTTATTGGTCTACTCAAAAGTTATAGCATCTAAAAACTAGGGTACATTTTCTGGAATTTACACAGCTTTTAGTTTATGACTGCCTATCTCATTTGTTCAAGTGCTAAAATCACGTGGCAGTACAACCCCCCTCCTCCCCATGGCCCCATTTTTGAACATGGACACCCCAGTGAAATTGCTGAGAGGCATGTTGAGCCCATTGAATATTTTATTTTTTTGTCACAAGTGATTGAAAAATGAATAAAAAGTTGTCACTAAATGATATATTTCTCGCACATGCCATGATTATATGTGGAATTACACTCCAAAATACATTTTTCTGCTTCTAAGTATGGGAATACCACATGTGTGAGACTTTTTGGGATCCTAGCCGCGTACAGGACCCCAAAAACCAAGCACCGCCTTCAGATGGAGGAGAATGTATTTTTGGGTGTGATTTCACATATAGCCATGCCATGTTTCATCAATATATCATTTAGTGACAACTTTGTGTATAAAAAAAAAAAAAAAATTATTTTCTGTAAACTTGTGTCAAAATATAAAATATTCCATGGACTCAACATGCCTTTGTGTCTACTTTCCAAAATGGGGGAGGTTGTTCTATTTTGATATTTCATTGCCTCCAAAACTGTGATAAGTAGTAAGGAAGTGAAATCACCATTTTACACCCTAAGGCCGCGTACACACGGGCGGACTGTTCGCCCAACTTTGTTTGTCAAACAGTTTCGGCAAACAGTCCGCTCAAAATTTGCATGAGCGGACTTGCCCACACACGAGCGGACTGTTTCAGCGAACTGTTTGCCAAACAGTTCGCTCAACTTTTGAAATGAACGGACTCGCCCACGTAAGGCGGAGGCAAATCCGCCCATTTCGAGCGCGTGTACAGGTAGGAGGGGCCCGCGAAGGAGACGTCGCGCGCTCCGCCGCCTGGAATGGGCTTAAAGGGGAACCCCAACGCCGAAAAAAATCGGCGTGGGGGTTCCCCCAAAGTCCACAACAGACCCTTGTCCGAGCACGCTACCCGGCCGGCCAGGAACCCATGTGACATATACCATGTGACACCGCCCCATTGTCACTATATAAGTGACCGCACAGCGCGGCTCTGGCATTCCGGCCGGAGAGAGCGACGTGTCAACATCTCCTGGAGAAGAAGAAGAAGAACAAGAAGAAGAACAAGAACGGAAGGCGGCGACAGAAGAACGGAAGGCGGCGGCGGTGACGGCGGCGACAGAAGACCGGGCCACCGCCTGTAAAAGAGCTACAAGAAGGCGCGGTGGCCCGGCAGAAGAACCGAAGAGGGGGACAAGACCCCCGAAGTCGGGAGAAGAGGCCGGCGGCGGGGAGGAAGAAAGCCGGACTCCTCCGCTAGTAAAAGAGCTACACGAAGATAGCGGAGGAGTCCGGCGAGAAGACCCCCGAAGACGGAAGACCCCCGGAGCTGTGCAATAAAATATTTTTTCTCTGTGTTGTGTTTTTTTTTGTACTTTATTTCACAGGTGAATGGGTAGGGGTACATTGTACCCCATACTCATTCACATAGGGTGGGGGGCCGGTATCCGGGGGGCCCCTTCTTAAAGGGGGCTCCCGGATTCCGATAAGCCCCCCGCCCGCAGACCCCGACAACCAACGGCCAGGGTTGTCGGGAAGAGGCCCTTGTCCTCATCAACATGGGGACAAGGTGCTTTGGGGTGGGGGGGCCGCGCGGCCCCCCCTTCCCCAAGGCACCCCCCATGTTGAGGGCACGCGGCCTGGTACGGCTCAGGAGGGGGGGCGCGCTCGCTCGCCCCCCTTTCCTGGCCGGCCGGGTAGCGTGCTCGGACAAGGGTCTGTTGTGGACTTTGGGGGAACCCCCACGCCGATTTTTTTCGGCGTTGGGGTTCCCCTTTAAGCCCATTCCAGGCGGCGGAGCCCGCGACGTCTCCGTCGCGGGCCCCGCCTACCTCGAAATGAGCAGACTTCCCTCCGAGCGGGAACAGTTTGCTCATTTCGAAAGTAGCCTACACACGGGCGGACTGTCCGCTCAAACACAGTTTCAGCGGACAGTTTTTCGGAATTTCCGAAAGACTTTGTCCGTCAAACTGTCCGCTGAAACTGTCCGCTGAAAGCCCACACACGAGCGGACTGTCCGCCCAAACACTGTTCAGCGGACAAGGTTGGGCGAACAGTCCGCCCGTGTGTACGCGGCCTTAGAAAGCCTCAAGGCAGTGATTGGTTTTCGGGATCCTCTACACGGCCAGGCTCCCAAAAAGTCCCACACATGTGGTATTCCTATACTCAGAAGAAGCAGCGTAATGCATTTTGGGGTGTAATTTCACATAAGTTCATGGCATGTTTGAGCAATATATCATTTAGTGACAACTTTGTGCAAAAAAAAAAAAAGCAAAGTTAAACCGCGTACACACGGGCGGACTGTCTGGCCTACTTAGTCCGCCGAAACACATTTCAGCGGACAGTCCGCTCGTGTGTGGGCTTCAGCGGACTTTTTCAGCGGGCAGTCTGGCGGACTAAGTATTTCGGAATGTTGGAAATACTGTCCGCTGGACTCGCATTTCGGCGGACAATCCGCCCGTGTGTGTGCCAGTCCGCCGTACTTTTGAAATGAGCGGACTTTTCCCGCCCGGAGAAAAGTCCGCTCATTTCGAGCGGGTATCCAGGTAGGCGGGGCCCGCGACGGAGACGTCGCTGGCCCCGCCGCCTGGTATGGACTTAAAGGGGAACCCCAACGCCGAAAAAAATCGGCGTGGGGGTCCCCCCCAAGTCCACAACAGACCCTTGTCCGAGCACGCTACCCGGCCGGCCAGGAAAGGGGGGCGAGCGAGCGCCCCCCCTCCTGAGCCGTACCAGGCCGCGTGCCCTCAACATGGGGGGGTGCCTTGGGGAAGGGGGGGGCCACGCGACCCCCCCACCCCAAAGCACCTTGTCCCCATGTTGATGAGGACAAGGGCCTCTTCCCGACAACCCTGGCCGTTGGTTGTCGGGGTCTGTGGGCGGGGGGCTTATCGGAATCCGGGAGCCCCCTTTAATAAGGGGGCCCCCGGATACCGGCCCCCCACCCTATGTGAATGAGTATGGGGTACAATGTACCCCTACCCATTCACCTGTGAAAAAAAGTACAAAAAAAACACAACACAGGGATAAAATATTTTATTGCACAGCTCCGGGGGTCTTCCGTCTTCGGGGGTCTTCTCGCCGGACTCCTCCGCTATCTTCTTGTAGCTCTTTTGCTAGCGGAGGAGTCCGGCTTTCTTCCTCGCTGCTGGCCTCTTCTCCCGACTTCGGGGGTCTTGTCCCCCTCTTCGGTTCTTCTGCCGGGCCACCGCGCCTTCTTATAGCTCTTTTATAGGCGGTGGCCCGGTCTTCTGTCGCCGTCGCCGTCGCCGCCGCCTTCCATTCTTCTTCTTCTTCTTCTTCTTCTTCTCCAGGAGATGTTGCCTCGACGCTCTCTCCGGCCGGAATGCCAGGGACGCGCTTCGCTGCCACTTATATAGGGACAATGGGGCGGTGTCACATGGTTTTATGTCACATGGGTTGGTCACATGGGTTTATGTCACATGGGGACTATGACATCGTAAGGGGGCGGGGTCACCATGTGACCAACCCATGTAACATAAAGCCATGTGACACCGCCCCATTGTCCCTATATAAGTGGCAGCGGAGCGCGTCCCTGGCATTCCGGCCGGAGAGAGTGTCGAGGCAACATCTCCTGGAGAAGAAGAAGAAGAAGAAGAAGAAGAACGGAAGGCGGCGGCGACGGCGACGGCGGCGACAGAAGACCGGGCCACCGCCTGTAAAAGAGCCCCCCTTTCCTGGCCGGCCGGGTAGCGTGCTCGGACAAGGGTCTGTTGTGGACTTGGGGGGGACCCCCACACCGATTTTTTTCGGCGTTGGGGTTCCCCTTTAAGTCCATACCAGGCGGCGGGGCCAGCGACGTCTCCGTCGCGGGCCCCACCTACCTGGAGACGCGCTCGAAATGAGCGGACTTTCCTCCGCGTGTGTGGGCGAGTCCGTTCATTTCAAAAGTAGGGCGGATAGTATGGCGGACTTAGTCCGCCGTATTAGTCCGCTCAAAAAGTGCCGTGTGTGGGCAAGTCCGTTCATTCGAAAGTATGACGGACTGTCCGTCGGATTGTCTGACAGGCTAAGTTGGCCAGATAGTCCGCCACGTGTGTACGCGGCTTTAGTCATTTTCCCGAAACTTGTGGCAAAATATAAGATATTCAATGGACTCAACATGCCTATCAGCAAATAGTTTGTGGGGTGTCTACTTTCCAAAAAGAGGTCATGGGGGTGGTTGAACTGTCCTGGAATTTTATGCACAACATTAGAAGCTTATGTCACACGTTTAACCACTTGAAAACAAAGTCCTTTCTGACACTTTTTGTTTTCATGAAAAAATATAGATATTTTTTTGCTAGAAAATTACTTTGAACCCCAAATTATACATGTTTTTAAAGTAAAGGCCCTACAGATTAAAATTTTGTTTTTTTATTTTTACACAGTATTAGCGGAACGATTTTGCAAATGCATTTTTTTGGGGAAAAAAGCACTTTTTAAAATTTTAATGCACTAAAACACACTATATTACCCAAATGTTTGATGAAATAAACAAGATAATTTTATGCCGAGTACATAGATACCAAACATGACATTCTTTAAAATTGCGCAGAAACGTGCATCACCGACAAATTACATACATTTTTTTAAAAGCCTTTACAGGTTACCACTTTAGATTTACAGAGGAGGTCTATTGCTAAAATTACTGCCCTTGATCTGACATTCACAGTGATACCTCACATGCATGATGAAATTGCTGTTTACTATGGCACAAGACAGACGCTTTCATTCACCTTTGCGTGTGAGCCCAGGATGGCAGGGGTGCGTTTTTTATTATAATTATTTATTTTGCTTTTTTTTATTTTTAAACTGTTCCTTTCATTTTTCTTTTTTTTTTTTATAATTTTTATTGTTATCATAGGGAATGTAAATATCCCCTATGATACCAAAGGTAGTGACAGGTACTCTTTTATGAAAAAATTGGTGTCTATTAGACTCTAGATCTCTCCTCTGCCCTCAAAGCATTTGATCACACCAAGATTGGTGTGATAAAATGCTTTCCCAATTTCCCAATGGTGCTGTTTATATGCGGCGAAACCTAAGTCATGAAATGCTTGTAACGCCCACTTTCTTAGGCCATACAGATGATTGGAGCCATTTTGGTCTGTGATTAGCTCTATGGTCAGCTGGTGGAACTACTGGCCACTCGCAATCTGTGTCAAAAAATATATACCAAAGCATGGGGGCAATCAGCCCCCATGCTTTGGCATATATGCTTTTTTTTTAAACTGGTGGTAAAATCCCCTCCTACAGTGCTGGAGTCACGGCTTTATGTGTCGTGAGAGCAAACATTGATGCTGTCAGAATAAATAAACCTGTGCTGCAGCTGAATAACGTGCCAATTAAGTAAATCATGGTTAACAATAAAACAAAATAACATTACAGTATAACAGTAAGACACACCATACCTGCAAAGCAAATGCAATAAAACACAGTAAAAATAAAACATTACAGTTCTAAAATACAATAATAACAGAGAGAGCACAATAGATATAGAACAATAGAAAGCGAACACAAGTGAGAGAACAATAGAGAGAGAAGAAAAATAAAACAACAACTCTTTTTGGCTTTTTTATTTTTTATTTATGTGTGTTAATTTTTTTTTTTTGCACTTTATATCAACTGTAAACTGTAACTGTAAACGTTCCAGATTAGGGTCTCTCAAAATGTGATGGCCATCTCATCTTTTGAGACCTTGTATAAGTGTGCCTTAGAACTGTGTATTGCTGTACCCTACAATAATACTCCACTAGTGTGTGGTAGCGTTTTAAACAGTCATCGATACAGAGACCAGGTTGGTCAGGACAGGAGAGACAATAAAAAAGCATGTGTCATGCCTAAATCTGCATTTTCTGCAGACACAACATCTTCTTTAGGGTGTTCCTTGGGCAGGGGTACCAGGCAGGACATACGGAAAATGCCTCTCATGCAGCCGGCTCACTGCATTTGCGTTGGAAATTTGGGCCACAGCACCGTCTGGAAACAGAAGGGCTGTGATGATCTCTTCCTAGAATTTTAGGAAGGATCCAGTTTGTTCTGATGCTTTGTATAGCACAAAAGTATTCAGCAGAGCCAATTGGAATAAATATTAGACATGTGCATTCAATTTTGTCCGAATGCATTTTCGTCCGAATTCCAGGTATTTTCATTATCGTTTTGACAAAAGTCTGAAAAACGAAAGATCCGACATAAATAAATGCTTTATTTTCGTTTTCGTTTTGACACAGTTCGAAACAGATAGGAGATTCAATGTGACTCTAACAATAACAATCTGTGTCTATTTAACTTGTATCAAAACAGTCCATTCATTCACACAGAGGCAACACGACTTTGGGAGTCAACTTGGACACGACTTGATTGTGAATCACAGCACAAATTACAAGAGCATACCAGGCCCTTCGGCGCTCTCTCATCCCCCCCTCTTTCCTGCGGCCTGCCAGGTTGCGTGCTCAGATAAGGGTCTGGTATGGATTTTGAAAGGGACCCCCACGCCATTTTTTTTGTTGGCACGGGGATCCCCTTAATATCCATACCAGACTCAAAGTGCCTGGTATGGAATTTCTGGAGACCCCCACGCATTTTTTTTTCTTATTTTTTTTTTCTTAATGCTAATGCTAATGACCTGTGTGCATTGCAATGCAAATAGCCTTACAAAAAAAACCCATAGAAGACGTACAACATTAGAATCTTACTCTAGCTTGTAGTCAAAATATTCGACCGGGAATGTATGATTGCAGCATAATAAGTGAGTTTCGCTGCTCCGTCGAATCTTCTTTATACATTAGACAGACACCATAAGCCTTCAATGACAGATTCGACCATAATTCATTTGGATTTTTGGACGAATGCAATTTTGAACAAAAAACTAAATAAATAAAAATGAATTTCGGGAGTAACTAAATAAATGTATTTTTTGGGCGAAAACGAAATTCCAAAACAAAATATTTCACTCACTTTTTTATACCAGCGCCTGGCCTTATGGGCAATTAAGTACAGTGCCAACATCTGGTCATTTGAGATCCACCCCTCCCATGTTAAGGTTGTATTCGTGGACACGGAGCAGTTTCTCCACAACACCAGTTGCCGTTGGAATTTCGATTGTCATCTACATGGAGGGAGGACAGAACAAAAACATTCTGATTATCCCTCCACTTCCCTGCAAGCAAATTATTACATTTCAAGCAGGCTCTCTCCCCCCAATCTAAGTCGGGACTCTACAAGCCATTGGGGGAAGCCCCAGTGATTAGCTCCATGTCCACAATCAAAAAGGTGACTAAAAAGTGGTACACTTGTGTAATAATTGTCCACGTACAAGTGGTACTCCTTTCCGAATAAGGGTGACACCATGTCCCACACAATCTTACCAGTGCTTCCTATGTAGTTTGGGCAGTTCTCCGGCTTCACGTGACTATCTCTTCCCTTGTAACCATAAAACTATTTGTATAGCCTGTTGCCCTGTCACAGAGCTTATATGTCTTGACCCCATATCTGGCACACTTGCTAAAATATATTTTTAATATACAGTATCTCACAAAAGTGAGTACACCCCTCACCTTTTTGTAAATATTTTATTCTATCTTTTCATGTGACAACACTGTAGAAATTACACTTTACTACAATGTAAAGTAGTGAGTGTACAGCTTGTATAACAGTGTAAATTTGCTGTCCTCTCAAAATAACTCACAAACGTGAGTACCCCCCCTAAGTGAAAATGTCCAAATTGAGCCCAATTACCATTTTCCCTCCCCGGTGTCATGTGACTCATTAGTGTTACAAGGTCTCAGGCATGATTGGGGAGCAGGTGTGCTAAATTTGGTGTTATCGCTCTCACTCTCTCATACTGGTCACTGGAAGTTCAACATGGCACCTCATGTCAAAGAACTCTCAGATGATCTAAAAAAAAAAATATTTTTTTCCCTACATAAAGATGGCCTAGGCTATAGGAAGATCAACAAGACCCAGAAACTGAGCTACAGCATGGCGGCCAAGACCGTACAGCAGTTCAACAGAACAGGTTCCACTCAGAACAGGCTTCTTCGTGTTTGACCAAAGAAGTTGAGTGCATGTGCTCAGCTTCATATCCAGAGGTTGTCTTTGGGAAATAGATGTATGAGTGCTGTCAGCATTGCTACAGAGGTTAAAGGGGTGGGGGGTCAGCCTGTCAGTGCTCAAACCATACGCCACACACTGAATCAAATTGGTCTGCATGGCTGTCATCCCAGAAGGAAGCCTCTTCTAAAGATGCTGCACAAGAAAGCCCACAAACAATTTGCTGAGGACAAGCAGACTAAGCACATGGTTACTGGAACAATGTGACCTGTGCTCTGATGAGACCAAGATAAACTTATTTGGTTTAGATGGTGTCAAGCATGTGTGGCAGCAACCAGGTGAGGAGTACAAAGACAAGTGTGTCTTGCCTACAGTCAAGCATGGTGGTGGGAGTGTCATGGTCTGGGGCTGCATGAGTGCTGCTGTCTCTGGGGAGCTACAGTTCATTGAGAAAACCATGAATGCCAACATGTACTGTGACATACTGAAGCAGAGCATGATTCCCTCGGTTCATAGACTGGGCTGCAAGGCAGTATTCCAACATGATAATGACCCCAAACACACCTCCAAGATGACCACTGCCTTGCTAAAGAAGCCTAGGGCAAAGGTGATGGAATGGCCAAGCATGTCTTCAGCCCTAAACCCTATTGAGCATCTGTGGGGCATCCTCAAATGGAAGGTAGAGGAGCGCAAGGTCCACCAGCTCCATGATGTTGTCATAGAGCAGTGAAAGAGGACTCCAGTGACCATCTGTGAAGCTCTGGTGAACTCCATGCCCAAGAGGGTTAAGGACGTTTTGGAAAATAATGGTGGCCACACAAAATATTGACACTTTGAGCCCTATTTGGACATTTTCACTTAGAGGTGTACTCACTTTTGTTTAGACATTAATGGCTGTGTGTTGAGTTATTTTGAGGGGACAGCAAATTTACACTGTTATACAAGCTGTACACTCACTACTTTACATTGCAGCAAAGAGTCATTTCTTCAGTGTTGTCACATGAAAAGATGTAATAAAATATTTACAGAAATGCGAGAGGTGTACTCACTTTTGTGAGATACTGTATATCTGTGTTATGCCTATAAAGTCCATCATCCAAAAATCCATTTTCTAACAATCTTAATTATCGCGACATGGCAATTTCTGCAAGTGTCGTATTCACAGTACTACTCTGTGGTGATACAAAATTTTAATTATATCTATTTTAGGGTGGAAGCACCCAATCTCTGTTAAGTGGTATATTGAATATTTGAACCTACTTTGGGTTCTATTTTAATATTTTGAGCAATAATCTAATCCATGAACTTCATTAAATTCCCCTTACCCTTTCATTTTAATTTTTTCCTTTCCTTTTCTCTGTTTTCCTTAGTTTTTATTGGTTGGTGATTATGGACTTTGCGGGTACAGCCTGGTTGAGCTATATAAATGAAATGCAAACTAATGTTAATGTGGATACAGGACCTGAAATGAATATCAACCAATATATGATCAAAATGAAAAGATTGCTCAAAAAGAAATCAAATTTACATTGGCATCTTGATTTCTTACAACAATATGCACAGGAAAACATTAGCCCAAGTGGGCTGCGAGTCCATTTGTATCCCTCCTTTCAGAATTTTAACCAAGACTTTAAGAAATCTTGGGAAAAAGCCTTAACGCAATGTAGTATGAAGTTAATGAAATTACTTCTCATCCAATATCAATCAGAATTGAACAGACTTGACCAGGATATACTGATGTCACAGACTACTAATGACTCGATCAAAGATCATGCCAAATATGCCAAACGATGGAAGGAGGTTAAGGATTATATCACCAAAATGACCAAAGATATTATCTTCAAAAATCAAAACAAAATGTAGAAAGATAGAGTGGCCTTTATGGAGGGTTTTGAATATAGATGGCAGAACCCCCATCAAGGAAGCGGTCCAAAGAATACTTCGGGGCTAAATATGTGGGGAACGATTTTGGGTTAACCGAAGATGACACTGAATCTGACTCTTCTGTCTCCGTTCTTTCTTCACAGTCAACTAGTAGACAAAGAGCACCTGTATCCAACAACATGAACCCAGGATCACGTAAGCAGGGTCATGGTGGCGGGTACTACACACCCTATTCTAAGAAACGCCCCTCTAGTGGTGACATTAGCTCTAGGAATCACACCCAAACAGCAGGAAATGGCTAGTTCACAAACCAACAATATGGAGACTTTGGCTTACAAGGCCGCTCAAATACTTAATATACAACCTCAAAATCTTAAGACTCTCTCAACTTCTGCTACAATATCAAGTCAGATGTTCACTCCCCCTATGGCATCTATATTGAACTCCATTCCATCTAATACACTAGCGCCAATACCTCTATCCAACTCATTACCATCTCCCAATGCTCTGTCATCTACTTCTATACCTTTGTCTAATTCCTTACCATCCTCTTATTCTGTTCCATCTGCTACTATACAGATGTTTACCAAACAAAGCACTCTGGATTGTCATTTAGCACAACATAGTGTGACATCTTCAAATTTTTCAGGTAGCGAGGCCTCACCGGCCTCCAATTTAGAACTGGATATAGTGAATCTCACACCCTACCAATTCTCAGATTGTGAATTGGAGGTCTTGAGATTTGGGATGAGTTTTTGTCCATCCACCAATCTAGACAAATATGAACTAATAAAATACATCTACATGTTTGCATGGGGGCTGACATATAGATATATGTTCGATCAAGATAGTGTTAGAGCCAAACAAGAAAGTGAATTCTAAGAGAGCATCAAGCACTATACTATGGAGGACTATCGAGCCCTCTGCGACTTGATGCTGCTACTGGAAAGAAACAACGAGACCACAGATCCCATAGTTACTGGCACACAAATTACATCACAGGAACCATCTATAGCTACAGCCCTATCTCAAGTATGTACTACCTCTACTAACCCCAACAGATTCAAATCCAAATCTCAAACATTTCCTGACCCGTCTACCAACCCCTATATTTGGGCATTTTTGGTGGGTGTAGTGAGTGACATTAAACGTATGCAGGTTACCCCATACCCTACTAACCTAACATCTGCTCAGATACAGGCTATTTCTAAATTGAGTAAACACCCTGACCTAATTATTAAGGCATCGGACAAAGGGGGCATGTGTTTCAACATACTGTCCAACAAGGACTGGTATCAAAAAATTCCCCTCACACGTATTCCAGTGTTTAAACTCCAATATTTCACCATCATCAGTGATGGCTATCACAAAGGCCTTATTGATCAGGACATCTCAACAACAAACATCCAAGAGAGGCAACGTTCTATTCACTGCCTAAGGTGCACAAAAACTCGGTATCACCCCCAGGCCGACCAATTATATCGGGAATTGGCTCACTCACTGAAAATGCCAGCAGACTAATCGATTTGTTATTAATGCCTCGTGTTATGAGTTTATCATCCTACACCAGGGATACGCTAGATCTCCTCAAAGGGATCGAAGGAATGGTGGTTCCTCCTGATGCCCTGCTGGTGACCTTGGATGTAGAGTCCTTATATTCAAGCATCCCTCACAAGCAGGGAGTCGGGAGGGCTTGCATCTTCCTTTATGAAGAGCCACATACCCCATGGAAATACAATGAGTTTATTTTGACCCTTTTACAATTTGTTCTTAACCATAATTGGTTTGGATTCAAAGATTCCCACTACCTCCAGGTACAGGGGGTTGCCATGGGCACGTGTTGCGTACTGGCATATGCCAACCTATAGCTGGGGGGCTGGGAACAACACATCTTTTCTGATGAGGCATTGTCTATGTATACCAATCAAGTAATGTGCCGGATGCGTTACATAGATGATGTTTTTTTGATTTGGACTGGTATGCACACTATGCTAATGGCCTTTGTTGAAGCTCTCAACCAAAATTTGTTCAGTTTGAGATTTACTCTAAATTTGAATACACGTACAATTAAATTTTTAGATTTATACATTTTCAAAGATGAGAACAATTGCTTGACTACAAACCCTTACTGCAAGGAAACTGCGTTTAATACTCTGCTGCATGCAGCTAGCGCACACCCTACAGCCCTAATCCCCAGCATTCCATACGTGCAATATATAATACTGCATCAAAATTGTACTCATATAACGGATTTTATATCCGAGGCCAAACAACTCCGTGTATGCTTACTAGCTAGGGGTTATAGCAAGTTACTTTTGCATAAGGCCTATAATAAGGCTTTGAAACAGCCAAGAAATACGATGCTTTATCACAATAAGGACTTTATATCTGAAGCAAAGCTCGTTCTGAGAATAATTACACAATTCTTATCTCAACATCAAGAGGTTAGGAATATACTTACCAATCATTGGCATATACTTCAGCAAGATTCCATTGTCAAAAAACATGCAGGCATTAGGCCTGAACTGGCGTTCAGAGGGCAAGCTCTTCACGTGACAGGCTTGTGTCCAGCCACTATTCTGTAGCCTCCTTAGATAGAGGTACCAATAGTAGCATAAACAGATGTGGAAAATCTAAATTTTGTCCTTGGCTGCGCCAGGGCACTAGCTTTACTCTCTCTAATGGCGAAGGTTTTTGCCCCAAATTTAGAGTAGACTGCAATACACGGGGGGTTGTTTATTTAAAGTCCTGTGTATGTGGACTCTTTTATGTCAGGAACATAGCCTGACAATTTTGGAAACCTATCAAGGGTCATGTCTATTATTTAAAAAATGTCAAAATGCTGACTCCGGTCAGCAGACACCTAGATCTTCACCATATATGCTCTGGCATTAACGAGACGCAGTCATATAGACCTTTTCTTTAGATATATGCCCTGATTTTGGGCGAGGCCTTGCTGGTTCTAATTTTTGAGTGTTTTTCATGACCCTTGATTTTGCTGATATTTACCACAATGAGATAGTCCTCAATGGAAGATTGAACCTAGGTTCTAGGTTGGTTCCCTGGTGTTTTTACCCCCCCCCCTCTTTTCATTAATTTTCTGATTCAATTATTGGTTTCTTGGAATTATAGATTTATGCATGTTTTGTCTCATATGGTTAACTATTATTTACCCATTTTAAAACAAATGTTCTCTCAGGAGTCTATTTGATATGTTGATATGTATGTGTACAACACTGCCCTGTTATGATCCAGTTGCTGTACTGCCCTCTCCAAGGCCTCTCTCCCCATTTTTCCTCTCTCTTTGGCCCCCCCCCCTTTTTTTTTGTCTTTTTCTTCTGGGTTTCTCCACCAATTCATTACTATTCCTCTTGATCTTTTCTCTTCCCCTTTTTTTCTATTGCTTTTCCCTTTTCTTTTTCAATCTTTACTTTTTCCTGTCTGGTTGGTTGCTGACATTGTGCTATGGTGCATTATGCGGTCGCAAAGTGCTGTCTGATACAGCCATCATGGCTGTCAATGGCTCTTTTAGCTGCAGCAGTCATGCCTCTTTCTGCTGCTACTCTCTGTGGCTCTGCTGGACACCTGGACCATTCTTTGCTCCCATTGGATGTGGTATGTCGGTTCGGAGGTCAGGCGCACACGCAGTAGAGCCCGGCTAGGTGTGTGATCGTCATATCCGGCAGTGCCAGAGTTACGTCACTGCTGGGAGGGACATATAAAGACATATCTCTCACAGCTGTCTCCTCCATGTGTGGGGCTGTCATCAGAACGGAGTCCTCTAGGGAACATCACTCCACAAGGTAACTGCCTCATGCTAGAGACAATATTGCGAGCTTAACCCACTGTGTGCGCTGTTAAAGTACCTCTTATGTTACACTCTTTTAAATAGGTATCCACCATGGGCCACATACAGTTTTAGATAACTGGGCTTTCATGTAGTGGGAGGCTTCCCCAAATTGATATAGCCAGTACCTGATTAGATGTCCTGGATACCTTCTTTTGAAAGTGCTAAACATCACTAATTACCCCATTTATCAGGCGTGAGGTTGTCCTGTAGGTGAGAAAAACTAGAAATTCTTCTCTCCTCTTTTTTGTGATGGGTTTTTCAATTGTATAGTACTGAAAAACTTTAATATCTATATATACGGGCTACTCTGAAGTGATTTGAAGATCTGTCTCTCCCAGTATTGAGGATATTACTCTCTGCTCAATCTATTCTTTTTCATCCTTGCTTAATGTAAGAACGTGTTTATAATTAATACTAATAATAACTAATAATTATTAACTATATTCATGTTGATAAACTTCCCTCACATTGCCCAATAATTTAATCCTTCAAATGTTACGTTCTTTCTCATAATTCCCATGCACCATGTTCAGTCTTTCCAAGGGGGATGTTGACCAATTGGGGGTGGTTGTGCGGTTATACTGAGCTCACCAAGGCAATATTATTATATGCTAATGTTGAATAAACATACAAAATGTGATGAATTTAATTGCAAAAAATCTCTTTCGTTCATAGACTACGCCACAAGCTCCTGAAGAAGCGTTTGTTGAATACGCGCAACATGTAGAGCTGAGTTTTCATGACACAGTACCCCTTCAATTCTTTCAATACTGTAGAGTGATCGATTGTTATTATTCTATTTGTATGTAGGTGGTGTGTTGTCTATGCTCATAGGCACGTTTTGTGAATAATATATGAAATTTTGTGTTGTGTTGTCTTGATTTATTTTTTGTAATAAATATATTTTTAATATATATCTGTGTTATGCCTATAAAGTCCATCATCCAAAAATCCTTTTTCTAACAATGCTTGCTGGGAAGATACTATTTGATAGACAAGTGGACAGAAAATTTAATCAGGGACTCATCAATGCAGACAACTTGATCAGGTGTAAAATAGGCTGCAAACTGTTGGTTGAAGTGGTTTACGAGGAGCCGAATTTTGCAGAGCCAATCAAATCCAGGGTCACCCCGAGGACGAGAGTTCATTGACGTTGAAATGCATAAATTGCAAGATATGCTCGTATCGTGTCCTGGTCATGGAGGCAGAGAACATGGGCATATGGTGAATTGGGTCAGTGGACCAATATAACCTCAACTCACTCTTTTTAGTTATGCCCATTAGGAGGGATAGGCCCGGGAAGGTCTTAAATTCAGAAACCGTAATAGGTTTCCAATCTCTGACAAGGATCAACTGGGGATTAGCAGCAAGGAATAGGACCAGCATACAAATTGCTTTGGTCCACAATAGATCTATAGAGATCTTCTGTGAAAAACAGCGAATAAAAATCAAGTGACATAAAATAAACTATTTCCACCTGAATTCTGGGTTGGCCAGTGAATGGGGGAATTATGGGTGCTGCAGAAGTGGTGGGCTCCCAATTCGGATTGGCATTGCAGCAGGAAGGGCACTATGGGCTTGACGGGTCTATATTTGTCTTCTTCTTGGTGGTAGCTGGACACTATTCATGCTAGCCACCAGCTTGAACTGCACTTATGGGACTTGCCACGTCACCAAGTGTTACTGCAGTGCTGGATGTACGAACAGGATGTACTAGGCCGCTGGTGCTTGCCAGTTCACCAGAAGTAACTGTCATGCTCAGAAACGTGTAGGCCTCTTCACTACTGTACCTTCGATTGGACATTTTGGCCTCTCAATTTACTGGCACAACTATTGAAACTCACAGGAAAAAACAACACCTGATTGTCAGCAACTGCTTCAAATACTAACAAAAAAACAGGGATCAGGCCTGACTCTGCCAACGCTGCAGTTATGTGCTTTGTAAGTGACAGTGATCGATTGATACTGCACTTGGGTGGGCTGGGCTGGGCTGGGCTGGGCTGGCCGGAGGGGCTAAACACAGGTGCTAGCAGGTATCTGGGCTGATTCCTCTAACGCTGCATTTTTGGGAACTCTAAACTACTGGGGACACTAATATAGTTCGGATCAGATCAAATATATTGATCTGTTCATACACTATACTACTAAGGGTGGTGTATGGTGTGTGGGTGTTAGCCTAACTGGTACTAATCTGACGCTGCCTGGGGTTACGCGATCAGGGGGTAATACCTTTATTAAGAAATATATGGTGGGTACCCTGACAGTAACTACACATTGACAGGGGGTGATTAATGGGTATAACCTTTATTAGGGGGGTTTAGGGGGGTCCCTAGGCCTATCTGGGCCTACTACTAAGTACCCTAATGCTGATTAGTGTCACAAGTACAGTGATGAAAGAAAAATTTAAAAACAGCACTTGGTGACACTGTTACAGGGGGTGAAGGGGTTAATTGGGGGGGCAATCGGGTGGTGATCGAGGGTTGAAATGTGTGCTTATGTGTACTGTGTCAGTGTAGTGAATAAAATGGAGAAGGTTTAGGGACTTTATGTGAAATTATGGTCTGGTAAGACCATGTATTTCCATCCCTTGGGACTTTGTTTGCCTCTCCTGATGTTAACTAATCTACCTTTTTACCAGTATTACCATTTTACTCATTAATATCTTACCACCACCTAGTGTGCCTTTGGCATCTACTCTGGTTCGTTGTTGCTGCTGGTGGTCTGGGGGGTCAGGTTGTTATGCAGGTGGTTCGGATTTCCTCCTATCCAGGAGCTGTGACGCACCTGATGGCCTCTCCCTGGCCATTTTTCTCCTGGGGGGTGACTGTGCCGCCACTGTGCATCAACGTCATAAATTCCACGTCGGACGTGTGCACTCAATGGACGCCGACACACTCACTCAGTTGGTTATCAAGCTCGCGCACTATAGGGGAGAGATATTGGTGCCGGCTGGCCGGGCACACCAGAGCCCGTTCAACGCGCCTCTTTTCTCTCCTTATTTGTGTGGCGTGACTTTGGTGGGCGGTCTCCGTGGTGGTGCCTACATAGGGCATAGCCTTGGCGGTGTTAGCTCTCGAGGCTCCCATTTTCACCGGATGTCACGCTTGTTTGGGGATTGTTCTTCTCTCCCCTCTTGCTTTCTCCTGACACACCAGGTATGTTTCACCATCCACTCACTGCTCTACTAGTCTTTCTCCTTTACCCCTCCTCAATGAGCCTCACTCCCATCTTACACCAGCATCTCTTAACAAGTGGAACCAATTGCCTTCAGAACTGCTGCATTCTGCCAGTAGTATGGGAAGAATAGGAGGCGTCTCTGTTTTTTGCTGATGCATTTCAAGGGTGAACCCTCTTCCTCAGAGCCAAGATAGTGAATGATTCAGGTGCACCCCCTCTCTTGTTGTTGTTGTTTTGCAGTCTATAATGATACTCATTGTCCTGAGGGGGTAAGTAAGGTCGCAGGTGCCAAGGAAGACTTCCTACACTATACACACACCTCACAGTTCACTATTCAAGTGCAGGAGAATGACTCACTGGACTGAGGGAGCTGTAGCAGGCTGGATGAGCAGGATGCAGGGTTAGACGAGCCAGGTCCTTAACAGCCCAGCAGATCAGGCATAAACAGCAGGCAGAGGAGTAGTCGGGTCAAAGGTCAGTGTCTGTAATGGTGAGGCTGATCAGGCAAGAACAGGAGGCAGAAGCAGAATCCGGGGACAAGTAGCGGGCAGGGCAGGTAGCAGACGAGCATGGTAAGGAGCAAGTCAGGTCAAGATCAGAGGTCAGGCACAGCAATCAAGAAAAAGCACACATAAGCTGCCTGTAGACCAAACAGCAATGAGCCAGTGTTGTAGACTTGACCTGGCATGTATGCGCGCATGTGCCCATATCTGTGCACATCAGCCTGGCCAGCTATTGGCCTGTGCATATGCATATGTAAGCACTTGGAAACTCCATCTGTGCTTTGGGCAAGCCTTCCCTGACAGTTGCTCTCAGCTCCAAGTCCCAAAGCAGCAGCCAATTACTGAACTGAAATATGCTAAGGTTGGTACTTTGGGTAAAATTATTATTATGTTTCATGGAACCACATTCTGTCCTTAATAGGGTATATCTCTCTCTGTTGATTTGGTCAGAATAGCATTTGTAATTCCCCACATTGCTTATTTTCCTTTTCAGAAACTGAAGCTGCAAAAAAATATAGGTCATGATAGAAAATAAGAACCTTCAAATACATGAACACCTTATTTATGCAAATTGTGAGAATGCAGCGGTACTGGGCTATTGTATATTAAACAATCAGAAAAAATATAGCCCTATTTTAAGGAGGAAAATGAAGATAGCTACGTATTCACAAATTCAGATCCACTGTAAATAATTGCACTTAGAATTGGATTTTTAAAAGAAAATAACAGTGCAACAAAAGAGAATTCAGACAGAGAGTCTGTTTAGTTCCATTTAGGGAAGAGCATGCCTTGGCTTTGCTGAAGGCCTCTTTCTTCTTTACTGTGGCTCCAAATACAAGGAGGCAGCTAATAGCAGCGGGAAAAGGTGTTATTACACATCTATCACCTAATCATTATTTAATGATTAAGAAAATCTTTCTGTCCCTTATTGCCATAGTTACTAGCATGAAAATGAAGGACGTCTCTCAACAGCTTTTCAACCTTTTGCTTCTGGTTAAGCATGAGATTATTTTTTATATATTTTTTGGCAGAGCTGTAAAGTAAATACAGAATTACAATGTAACATTTACTCAATGTATTTCACATGAATATAAACATACAAATACCTTGAAAATCTATCTCGGCTTGGATTATATATGTGCCTGCATGATATGAACCTAGTGTCATGAGCAGCATTTGTTTCAAAATAATATCTACAGACTGGTATTTCCTTCCTAAAAGAGAATACTGAATATTAATCCAAATATAGACAGTATCTACCCTAAAAGGCCTTTTTTTAAAGATTTTTTTCACACAGTGAGTAGACTACCCAACCTGAGTGGTCTGGGTGCAGTTAGTTAAAGCGGTTCTCCACCCTAAAGGGGAAGTTCCGCTAATCTGATCCCTCCCCCCCTCCGGTGCCACAATTGGCACCTTTCAGGGGGGAGGGGGTGCAGTTACCTGGATAATCCAGGTATCTGCACCCACTTCCGGGACAGACCGCCACAGACCCCCTCAGATGCCCCCCCCCCCCCATTGTGTTCTGGGAAACACACAGTTCCCAGGACACAGCGGGGACCAGAAGAGACGCGCAGCACGACTCACGCATGCGCAGTAGGGAACCGGGCAGTGAAGCCGCAACGCTTCACTTCCCAATTCCCTGACAGAGGATGGTGGCGGGGGCAGCAGAGAGACGAGCGATCGCTCGTCATCTGCCGCCGACATCGCTGGACCCTGGGACAGGTAAGTGTCAATTTATTAAAAGTCAGCAGCTGCAATATTAGTAGCTGCTGGCTTTTATTATTTTTTTTTTAGGTGCAGAACCGCTTAAAAGTGATACTAAACGCTTACTGTTTAATTCCCATTGACCCTTCTCTTTCTGTATGCGGATGATGGCCCTGTAATTATTTTAATAAAAAAATAAAAATAAAAATAAACATCCAAATACCCTTTTCCTAATCGATATAGAGCTGTCACATGACCCAGCTCTTTCCCAGCCTGTCTGCAGGGAAACATAAGCAGGAGGAGCTTCTAGTCTTCTGCTGTTTGTCATAAGTTCAAAATAAAAAGAAAGAAAACAGCCTTTGGAATACAAAGTAAAGATAAATAACGTGGTCCATGTGAACACGCCTGAGCTCATCCCTATCTATATATATATATATATATCTATATATATATATAGATAAAGATATACTATATTACCAAAAGTATTGGGATGCCTGCCTTTACACTCACATGAACTTGTAAGGCTATCCACAAGGTTTAGAATTGTGTCTATAGAAATGTTTGAAAAGCGCATTTGGGAGGTCAGGCACTGATGCTGGGCGAGAAGCCCTGGCTCGCAGTCTCCGCTTGAATTCATCCCAAAAATGTTCTATCAAGATGAGATCAGGACTCTGTGCAGGCCAGTTAAGTTCCTCCACTCCAAACTCTCTCATCCATGTCTTTATGGACCTTGCTGATGTCTCTTATGATGTGGGTTTAATGACACTTTAACCACTTTAGCCCCGGAAGGTTTCACCCCTTCATGACCAGGCCATTTTTTGCGTTATAGCACTGCGTTATTTTAACTGACAATTTAGCGGTCATGCAACGCTGTACTCAAATAAAATTACTGTAGTTTTTTTCCCCACGAATAGAGCTTTCTTTTAGTGGTATTTGATCACCTCTGCAGTTTTTATTTTTTGCACTATAAACAAAAAAAGGCGACAATTTTGACACAAAAACAATATTTTTTACTTTCTGCTATAATACATATCCAATAAAAAAATGTATAAAATCAAATGTCTTCATAAATTAAGTCCAATATGTATTCTACTACATATTTTTGGTAAAAAAAATCCCAATAAGCGTTTATTGATTGGTTTGCACAAAAGTTTTTGCATTTACAAACTATATTTTTATGGCATTTTTATTTATTTATTTATTTTACTAGTAATGGTGGCGATCAGTGATTTTTAGCAGGACATTGCGTCGGACAAATTGGACACCTAACTGACATTTTTTACGCTTTTTTTGGGAACCAATGACATTATTACGATGATCAGTGCCAGAACTTTGCAGTTACTGTACTCATGACACAGGCAGGGAAGGGGTTAACACCAGGGGCGATCAAAGGGTTAAGTGTGTCCCTATGGGATGCTTTCCAACTGTGTGGGATGGACTTACTGGGAGAACACAGAGATCCATGTTCTTGCTTAGGAGGAACACAAGATCACTGTGTTCTCCCCTGTCAGTTTGTTTAACCACTTGAGACCCGCGCTATAGCCGAATGACGGCTACAGCGCGGATCTCCTTTTCCGGGACTACGTCTATTGACGTAGTCCCGTGCACGAGCGGCCTGCGCGCCCCCTAAGGGGCGCGCGCGGCGTGCTCTGTGATCGGCGAGTCTACGAGACTCGCCTGATCACCGATCCGTGCAAGGGGTCGATCCCGACCCCTTATCACGTGATCAGCTGTCAACCAATGACAGCTGATCATGTGATATAACAGCTGACAGCGCGAGGAGAAAAAAAAAAGCCAATCACCGGCGGCCGTGATCGGAACATCAGTCCCGATCACGGCCAGCCCTGCCAGTGCCCACCTGCCCCCTGCCAGTGCCCACCTGCCCCCTGCTTTGCCTGCCTGAATAAAAAATGTGTCCCCCCTGTCAGTGCCACCCAGCAGTGCCCATAGTGCCACCCAGCAGTGCCCACAGTGCCACCCAGCAGTGTCCACAGTGCCACCCAGCAGTGCCACCCAGCAGTACCCACATTGCCACCCAGCAGTGCCCACAGTCTGCCTCAACAAAGGTGCTGCACCCCAGTGCCACATATCCGTGCCCAGCAGTGCCGCCCATCAGTGCCCAGCAGTGCCGCCCATCAGTGCCCATCAGTGCCACCTATCATAGCCACCTATCAGTGCCCATCAGTCCCATCTATCAGTGGTACCTATCAGTGCCCCTTAGTGCCACCCATCCGTGCCACCCATCTGTGCCACCCATCCGTGCCATCTTATCTGTGCCCGTCTTTGCCCATCAGTGCCGCCGTATCTGTGCCCATCGGTGCCGCCTTATCTGTGCCTATTAGTGCCGCCTTAACTATGCCTATCAGTGCCCATCAGTGCAGCCTATCAGTGCCCACCAATACAGCCTATCAGTGCCCACCAGTGCAGCCTATCAGTGCCCACCAGTGCAGCCTATCAGTGCCGCCTCATCAGCGCACTTCAATGAAGGAGAAAAATGACCTGTTTGCAAAATTTTATAACAAACTATTAAACATGATTTTTATTTTTTTTTTGCATCTTTTTTTGTTTGTTTAGCAAAAAATAAAACTCCCAGCTGTGATTAAATACCACCAAAAGAAAGCTCTATTTGTGGGAAAAAATTGCTAAAAATTTCATTTGGGTACAGTGTTGTATGACCGTGCAATTGTCATTCAAAGTGCATCAGCGTTGAAAGCTGAAAATTGGTCTGGGACTGAGGGGGGTTTAAGTGCCCAGTAAGCAAGTGGTTAAATAGGAAGATCGCCATTCTGCCTCTCTGAGGAACAATCAGCGGGACCCACTTATTGCCTTGGATTGATGACATACAGGTGCATCATTTCATACAATAGAGCCACCCTGCTGCAGTATATCTGTGGTGGGCGGTCTTTAACTAGTTAATCTTTAATGTGTATATAAAACCAAGAGAAAAAACAGAATATGATGCAGCTTACAAGTCCTTAAAATTTGGTGGTTACATTTTCAGGCTATGTCCTCTTTAATTTAAGGCTGGCGATTCTACCAACATACTTCCTGTCCTAGGCTAGGACTACAAAACACTGCCACCTCTCCTCATCTTCATAGCATATGGAGGAGATGTTCTGTGGTTTACATAGAAAGCTGGTAACAATACAAACTGATTACATTTAGCACAGGCAGAGAACACATGAAGTTATTAGCTTCCTAGATTTGTTGCAAGATCAACAGATAATTTTTTTAATGTATTGAACTGGTATATATAAGCAAGACATTCAGTTGTATAAATAGAAAAAATGTATACCAGCTCTACCATATGCCCCAAACACAGGGTCGGACATTCCGACCACAAAATCCATCAGATTTTTTCCAACGGATTTTGGCCAAAACTTGTCTTGCATACACACGGTCGCACAAAGTTGTCGGAAAATCTGATCGTTCGGAACGAGGTGACGTACAAAACGCACGACGGGACTACGTAGAGGCCAGTAGCCAATAGCTTTCGTCTCCAAATTATTTCTCAGCATATGTGGCACTTTGTGCGTTGGAATTCTCTACACACAATCGCAAAAAGTCAGATCGGATTTTGTTGTCTGAAGATTTTAGATCCAGCTCTCAAACTTTTTCCATTGGAAATTCAGACAGAAAAAGTCCGATAGAACCCACACACGATCGGATTTTCCGACAACATAATCCGATCTGACTTTTTCCATCGGAATTTCCGATCGTGTGTATGGGGCATTAGAGTTCCATAGAAAAAAATAAAGTCCAGGATAGCTGCACTTAATATTTATTAAAAATAAACAAAAAGTATCCAAGTTCCACAAAATATTCCATCTGCAGGAGTTTTGAGCTAAAGAGTTAACGCCCCTTCTCAGGCCCTGAACATACATAAATGAACTTCTCATATCCATATACATACTGTATATAGGACATACAATACAAAACAGGAACCAATTAAAGTATAACTAAAAGCAAAACTTTATTTTTTATTTTTGGATAGAGTGGAGAGGGATTAGAACACCTGTCAGTTTGTATTGCTGTTTGTGTCGCTGTTAGGGAAATTCACCCTCTCCATTTGCCCTGTTTACCATTATCACTAAAAGTTCATTCCAAATTTTGAGTTGTCCCCAGAAAAGTAAATAGAGGGGAAATCTTCCAATGGGGACACTATTTCCGATGAATGGGGGTCCCTAAGGGATTCACTTACTTTGCAGGTTTTTGCAGATTAGGTGACCCGTCAAAACTTGTAACTAGGGATGAGCCGAACACCCCCCTGGTTCGGTTCGCACCAGAACATACCGAACAGGCAAAAAATTTGGCAGAACACACAAACACTGTTAAAGTCTATGCATACGAACATGAAATATCAAAAGTGTTAATTTTAAATGTTTTATATGCAAGTTATTGTCATAAAAAGTGTTTGGGGACCCGGGCCCTGCCCCAGGGGACATGTATCAATGCAATTTTTTTTTTAAATGTCAGTTTTTTCGGGAGCAATGATTTTTTTAATGCTTAAAGTGAAACAATAAAAATGAAATATTCCTTTAAATATCGTGCCTGGGGTGTCTATAGTATGCCTGCATAGTGGTGCATTTTTCCCGTGTTTAGAACAGTACCATGTGGCGTCAGAGGGGGCGGGGTCACCCATTTACATTACCGGGTGGCTCCCCCCTCAGCTATATAAGGACTGTCACAGAGAAGAAGCATCAGTCGGTGGGAGCCTCCCATGGAGGCGTAACGGTTGCGGCTTTTTTTCTTTTTCGGTCTGTCGGGCGGAGTGAATTTACATCGTTGGACATTATTATTCTTTTATTTTTTAACCACTTGAGATCCGCACTATAGTCAATTGACGGCTACAGCGCGGATCTCCTTTTCCGGGACTATGTCTATTGACGTCGTCCCGTGTACGAGCGGCCTGCGCGCGCCCTGTGGGTCCATGAGACTCGCCTGATCACCGATCCGTGCAAGGGGTCGATCCCGACCCCTTATCACGTGATCAGCTGTCAGCCAATGACAGCTGATCAGGTGACATAATGGAGCCGGTAATCGGCTAGTATTCCTCCTCGCGCTGACAGCGCGAGGAGAAAAAAAAAAAAGCCGATCACCGGCGGCCGTGATCGGGACATCAGTCCCGATCACGGCCAGCAATGCAAGCGCCCACCTGCCCCCTGCCAGTGCCCACCTGCCCCCTGCAGTGCCACCCTAATAAAAAGTAAGTGCCCCCCGTCAGTGCCACCCAGCAGTGCCCATAGTGCCACCCAGCAGTGCCCACAGTGCCACCCAGCAGTGCCACCCAGCAGTGCCACCCACAGTGCCCACAATCTGCCTCAAAGGTGCTGCACCCCAGTGCCGCCCATCACTGCCCAGCAGTGCCGCCTATCAGTGCCCAGCAGTGCAGCCTATCAGTGCCCACCAATGCAGCCCATCAGTACCCACCAATGCAGCCTATCAGTGCCGCCTAATCAGCGCACTTCAATGAAGGAGAAAAATGACCCGTTTGCAAAATTTTATAACAAACTATTAAAACATGATTTTTTTTTTTTTTTTTGCATCTTTTTTTGTTTGTTTAGCAAAAAATAAAACTCCGAGCTGTATCTAAATACCACCAAAAGAAAGCTCTATTTGTGGGAAAAAAATGATAAAAATTTCATTTGGGTACAGTGTTGTATGCCCGCGCAATTGTCATTCAAAGTGCATCAGTGCTGAAAGCTGAAAATTGGTCTGGGACTGAGGGGGGTTTAAGTGCCCAGTAAGCAAGTGGTTAATAAAGGACTTGTCCCAAGCTGTTTCTTGTCTTTTTCGAATTTTCTGCGAACAATCTGTCACTGCCATCTTGGTACACCCCACACTCAGCCACAGTAAGCCTACAGTCTGAAGTCACAAGTGGACATCTTTTTACACCCACCAAAGTTCTGCATTTCAAACTTATTTTTACCACTAAACTCAGCTTATATCGTGAAATACAGTATTTAGGAGTCCATGAAACTGTTCTGATGTTGAATTTTAAAAGCAGCGGCCTTCTGTCACATTAGCAAATGTATGAGAATAGCAGGCTTGCCGCTGCTTTTAAAATTCAACATCAAAACAGTTTCACAGACTTCTAAATACTGTATTTTCACATTATAATATATATAATATCTTGAAAAAGAAAAAAAAAGAAAGAAAAGTGGGACTTTATATGAAGCACATCACTAGGCCGAATGAACCAATCAATATACACATTGTTTATTATCAAAAATCATACACATGTATACCACCATAGATAATAAATTGATGTAACAATAAAATGGTGGATCTCAATTGATAAATATAGACATAACATAGTATTACATGATTAGTTCAATATAGAAACATTGTTTAAAAAAATCATAAATATCAATAAATAAAATCTAAACATTTCATGATAATACACAATTAATTCAATATAGTGTATACATATAGTAATAGACTTTTAGTATGTAGACCAAGGTATACATAATAGTAACATTTAAAACGTTAGCAATAATGATAGATTGGTTCATTAAGGTATGATATAGTCCAGATATGTATACATAAATACTGTGACAACGCATCATGAAAAAGCTCTACTCGTTTCGTGGTTACAATATCACTCATCAGGAGCAGATGCAGGATTTTTGGGGTATCTATAATGAAATAAAATTACCAAATTAATATAATAATCCAAAGTATACAGATATAAAAGGGAGAGGGGAGCCACAAAAGTCCCAAGCAATCTCACCTATCTGTAGTGTATAGGTACAATTGTTGATGATGGCATCAGAAGGTAAAAAACATTTAAGAGAACGTTACTCCCGGGAGCTGAGAAGGAGAACCCTAAGGCACGGCTATAGCACCACTGATCAATAGTAGACGTAGAGAGGAAGTGAATAATTTCCAGCCATGGTATGTGTACTTAATGGTGTGCATAATTCATCTAATAATTGGTTCCCACACATATCTAAAGGGATCAAAATAATAAAAATAAAAATTAATAATAAAAACTGATTCCGCAGCTGAAAAATTATTTATTGATATTTATGATTTTTTTATAACAATGTTTCTATATTGAACTAATCATGTGATACTATGTTATGTCTATATTTATCAATTGAGATCCACCATTTTATTGTTACATCAATTTATTATCTATGGTGGTATACATGTGTATGACTTTTGATAATAAACGATGTGTATATTGATTGGTTCATTCGGTCTAGTGATGTGCTTCATATAAAGTCCCATTTCTTTTTTTTTCTTTTTTTTTTCAAGATATTAGGGATGGAGGTGTATGTATATAGTTCATATCGCCTCATATAAAGTCCCACTGTTAGTTTTGGTTCAGCATTTTTGTATTCAATCAGGGATGGAAGCACATCACTAAATCAATATATATCCATATTATATACTGTGACACAGTCTTGCTATTATGTCTCTTCCATATCTAGACACTAGCTTCGATAGTTGGGGTTAGGTTTGCCTCGTTACTTACGGGAGCTGCGACCCGCACCATGGCCTCTCCCTCTCCTCCTTCTATGGGGAGCGGGTCAGGTGTCTGCTGCGGGTCGACGCCACGCCCACATGCCGAGTAAGCAGCGTCATCCATGACGCCACGTCACCAGCATGGTTGTCCATCGGTGTTGCACACGTGGGGTGTTTAGGCGCCAAACGCCGGGGACGCATTGTCGCCTGGGCGATGACGCCACCTCCCTGTCATCACGCTGCATGACGTTGAGGGATGTCCTTGTTACACGGCTACTATTTAAACCACATTGGTCTCAATGCTGACACATTAGCTGACCTTATCTACAAGTTACCACTGCACGTTTTGCAACTTTTTCATATGCCTGTTGAGGTATCTTGGCGACATTACACATTGTTTTATCTTTTACTATCACCTAAAATTCTTGTTTTACTTAATTACACGTTATCATTTTTCCTTTATTATTCGGTTGTTTACTTCCTCCTGGCACGTTTTTCACTATAGGAAGTCTTTTCTAATTTTTCAGCTGCGGAATGAGTTTTTATTATTAATTTTTATTTTTATTATTTTGACCCCTTCAGATATGTGTGGGAACCAATTATAAGATGAATTATGCACACCATTAAGTACACATACCATGGCTGGAAATTATTCACTTCCTCTCTACGTCTACTATTGATCAGTGGTGCTATAGCCGTGCCTTAGGGTTCTCCTTCTCAGCTCCCGGGAGTAACATTCTCTAAAATGTTTTTTATCTTCTGATGCCATCATTAACAATTGTACCTATACACTACAGATAGGTGAGATTGCTTGGGACTTTTGTGGCTCCCCTCTCCCTTTTATATCTGTATACTTTGGATTATTATATTCATTTGGTAATTTTATTTCATTATAGATACCCCAAAAATCCTGCATCTGCTCCTGATGAGTGGTATTGTAACCACGAAATGCGTAGAGCTTTTTCATGATGCGTTGTCACAGTATTTATGTATACATATCTGGACTATATCATACCTTAATGAACCAATCTATCATTATTAACGTTTTAAATGTTACTATTATGTATACCTTGGTCTACATACTAAAAGTCTATTACTATATGTATACACTATATTGAATTAATTGTGTATTATCATGAAATGTTTAGATTTTATTTATTGATATTTATGATTTTTTTAAACAATGTTTCTATATTGAACTAATCATGTAATACTATGTTATGTCTATATTTATCAATTGAGATCCACCATTTTATTGTTACATCAATTTATTGTCTATGGTGGTGTATACATGTGTATGACTTTTGATAATAAACGATGTGTATATTGATTGGTTCATTTGGTCTAGTGATGTGCTTCATATAAAATCCCACTTTTCTTTATTTTTTTTATTTTTGAAGAGGGGGACAAGACCCCCGAAGAGGGTGACAAGGCCCCCCGAAGTCGGAAGAAGACCCCCGGGCGGTGACGAAGAATAAAGCTGGGCTCCTCCACTAGTAAAAGAGCTAGCAGAAGATAGCGGAGGAGTCCAGCGAGAAGACCCCCCAAGATGGAAGAAGACCCTTGGAGCTGTGCAATAAATAATTTTAAACCCTTGTGTTGTGTTTTTTTTTTACATTTTTTTCACAGGTGAATGGGTAGGGGTACATTGTACCCCTTACTCATTCACATAGGGTGGTGGGTCGGTATCTGGGGGCCCCCTTGTTAAAGGGGGCTCCCGGATTCCCATAAGTCCGCAGACCCCGACAACCAACGGCCAGGGTTGTTGGGAAGAGGCCCTTGTCCTCATCAACATGGGGACAAGGTGCTTTGGGGTGGGGGGGTCACATGGCCCCCCTTCCCCAAAGCACCCCCCATGTTGAGGACACGCGGCCTGGTACGTCTCAGAAGGGGGGGGGGGCGCTCGCTCGTCCCCACTCCCTTTCCTGACCGGCCGGGCTGCGTGCTCGGAGAAGGGTCTGATATGGACTTTGGGGGGGACCTCCACGCTGTTTTTTCATCATAGGGCTTCCCCTTTAAGTCCATACCAGGTGACGGGGCCAGCGATGTGTCAATCTCAAAGGCGTTGACTTCCTTCGCTAGTCCCGATTACCTGGAGCCCCGTTCAAAATGAACGGACTTTCCTCCGTGTGCAGGAAAGTCCATTCATTTCAAAAGTACGGCAGACTAGCACACAGATGGCCGGATTGTCCGCCGGACTTGTAGTCCGGCGGACAATTTTTGAGTCAAAACTACTTTCTAAGTCCCCCGGACTTTTGAGGAAAAAAAGTCAGCCGGAGCCCACACACGGGCGGATTGTCTGGCGGACCAGAGTCCGCCGGATAGTCTGATCGTGTGTACGTGGCATAAGTGTGGGTGTGTACCAAGATGGCCGAGACGCAACGTCACTTCTGTTACGAAATCTGACGAATCACCTAAGCTGACGGAACACCAGGATTTCCTATAACTTCCTGTTTATCTATGGGGCAGGACGTGAAGGGAACTCTCTGAAATGGAACACAGATAGTGAAAAAAAATCAGACAAGGGTTATAACCCTTGTTTTGCCTATAGGTCTACTTTAAGTAATTAGAACACAATTAAAGAAACATAGCCTTAATGAATCTCAAATTTAAATCACAGAGTGAAGGCTAATGAGAAATGTTCACTCCACTCCACCATACAGAAGACCTCCTAGAAGTCACCTATTGATAAATAAGTAATTGGTTAATAAGTATAACTAATACATAAAATAACTATAATATACAATGCACTATAGTCATCTAGATACATGATCAGACATGCATGTTATAAAAAAAAAAATCCATCCATAAAAGTCAAGGAAATGCTGCTGCTCAACACAGGCTCCTGTCTGCCTTCATCTACAGAATGAGTACAACTGTAATGCAAAGATCCCGCATATATCTGTCATTTCCAATGCCTTATTCATAACAAAAACAGCTGCTAACAATCTGAAGGTGATTGTAAATGATTACCTTGTAGAACAACCCATTCAGTTTAAAATAGAAATGAAAGGCAAAACATTTTTGTATGGATATAAAAAGATTTTTATTTCCTTTTTTTATAAGTGATTACATTCCCTCTGTTCTCAGCTGCATAAGAGCTGGGGAGAGGAGAAGCAGCAGCACACTAGCTTGCTAGTGAATGGCTGTGCAGCGGGGGCATGTCAAGACAAGTCTGATCGCTGGAGGAGAGCACACTGAGTTCCCAGCATAGCTAGAGAACTGACCACGATGTGCTCTCCTGCTTAGTGTGGTCAGTGTTTGTTTAATAGGAAAGCAGAGGGACTGGCAGGATCACCAGGCATTTCACACAAAAGGAAGCAATACAAAGAGAACAGGATGTTTTCTCATAAATGTACATGGTATAGCAGGCACATATCAGGAATATGAAGTGCTGGGGTAACAAACTTCTTTAATCATAGCTGAAATACAATTTAACATGCCAAAAGGGAGTGAATAAAAGAAGTTCATTGTTGAAGTTTACACTTTAAGGTTTTCAATTACTTTTACCTCTGGGGCTTTTTGTACTTTTTGTTTTTGGCCAGGCTAAGTTGAACAATGTGTCTGAGCAGTTTTTATTTCCATCGTAGATCTCTCCAATGACCTGTTGTCCTGCCCATGGTCTTTACTATGGCACAATTTTCATCTACAGTGTGAAACACATCTTTCTCAATAAATGATGCACCCCACTTAGCACAGACTTTTACATACTTTATTCTAGTTGCTGTAATTGTAGCTCATGCCAGGGATGAGCCGAACACCCCCCTGTTCGGTTCGCACCAGAACCTGCGAACAGACCTAAACTTCGTGTGAACTTTAGAACCCTATTAAAGTCTATGGGACTCGAACGTTCACAATCTAAAGTGCTCATTTTAATGGGTAATATGCAAGTTACTGTCCTAAAAAGTGTTTGGGGACCCGGGTCCTGCCCCAGGGGACATGGATCAATGCAAAAAAAAGTTTTAAAAATGGACGTTTTTTCAGGAGCAGTGATTTTAATAATGATTAAAGTGAAACAATAAAAGTGTAATATTCCTTTAAATTTCGTAGCTGGGGGGTATCTATAGTATGCCTGTGAAGGGGCGCATGTTTCCCGTGCTTAGAACTGTCCCTGCACAAAGTGTAATTTGTGCAGGAAAAAAAGTCTTTTAAAATCACTTGCGGCTAAATTGTCAGCTCCCCGTAATACAGAGAACACTCAATGAGTGTTCTCTGTATTAGCCGACAATTCATTCATTCATTGATAAAAAAAAAAAAAATTACCAGGCCCTTCAGGTCTGACATGGATATTAAGGGGAACCCTGTGTCAAATAAAAAAAAAATTTACGTGGGGTCCCCCTAAATATCCATACCAGACCCTTCAGGTCTGATATGGATATTAAGGGGAACCCTGCATCAAGTTAAAAAAAAAATTGACGTGGGGGTCCCCCTAAAAATCCATACCAGACCCTTTATCCGAGCATGCAACCTGTCAGGCTGCAGGAAAAGAGGGGGGGACGAGAGAGCGGCCCCCCCTCCCTCCTGAACCGTACCAGGCCACATACCCTCAACATTTGGAGGATGCTTTGGGGGTCTGTGACCCCTCAAAGCACCTTGTCCCCATGTTGATGAGGACAAGGGCCTCATCCTCACAATCCTGGCCGATGGTTGTGAGGGTCTGCGGGCGGGGGGCTTATCAGAATCTGGAAGCCCCCTTTAACAAGGGGACCCCCAGATCCCGCCCCCCCCTGTTTGAAATGGTAAGGGGGTACAAAAGTACCCCTACCATTTCACAAAGAAAGTGTAAAAATGGTTAAATAAGACAAACACACTTTTGAAAAATTCCTTTATTAAAAATAAAAAAAATAAAAAAAAAGATTCCAGTGCTTCTCCGGGGTCCAGTGATGGATGATCATATCCAGCGAGGGGGATCTCTCAGTCCAGCGCTGTCCATACATCCGTCTTCTGTCTCCAGTGCGGAGACACTGCGGAGATCCCAGCGCTGATGTTTCTTATATTAGGAGGGCGAGGCCACCCGTCACCTGACCCCGCCCCTCTGACGCTGGAGAGGGAAGCCAGGGGTTCCCTAGTGACGTGTGGGTGACCCTGCCCCCTCTGATGTAACACAGGTTTCCGTTACATCAGAGGGGGCGGGGTCACCCATACGTCACTGGGGAACCCCTGGCTCCCTTCACCAGCGTCAGAGGGGGCGGGGTCAGGTGATGGGTGGCCCCGCCCTCCTATTATAAGAAACGTCAGCGCTGGGATCTCCGCAGTGTCTCCGCACTGGAGACAGAAGATGGATGTATGGACAGCGCTGGACTGAGAGATCCCCCGTCGCTGGATATGATCATCCATCGCTGGATAGCAAGAGTGGATTAGCACCGGTGGAATGTTTTTTTAATTTTTTTATTTTTAATAAAGGAATTTTTCAAAAGTGTGTTTGTCTTATTTAACCATTTTTACACTTTCTTTGTGAAATGGTAGGGGTACTTTTGTACCCCCTTACCATTTCAAACAGGGGGGGCTGGGATCTGGGGGTCCCCTTGTTAAAGGGGGCTTCCAGATTCTGATAAGCCCCCCGCCCGCAGACCCTCACAACCACCGGCCAGGGCTGTGAGGATGAGGCCCTTGTCCTCATCAACATGGGGACAAGGTGCTTTGAGGGGTCACAGACCCCCAAAGCATCCTCCCAATGTTGAGGGTATGTGGCCTGGTACGGTTCAGGAGGGAGGGGGGGCCGCTCTCTCGTCCCCCCCTCTTTTCCTGCAGCCTGACAGGTTGCATGCTCGGATAAAGGGTCTGGTATGGATTTTTAGGGGGACCCCCACGTCAATTTTTTTTTTAATTTGATCCGGGGTTCCCCTTAATATCCATGTCAGACCTGAAGGGCCTGGTAATTGAATTTAGGGGAACCCCCACGCTTTTTTTTTTTTTTATCAATGAATGAATGAATTGTCGGCTAATACAGAGAACACTCATTGAGTGTTCTCTGTATTACGGGGAGCCGACAATTTAGCCGCAAGTGATTTTAAAAGACTTTTTTTCCTGCACAAATGACACTTTGTGCAGGGACAGTTCTAAGCACGGGAAACATGCGCCCCTTCACAGGCATACTATAGATACCCCCCAGCTACAAAATTTAAAGGAATATTACACTTTTATTGTTTCACTTTAATCATTATTAAAATCACTGCTCCTGAAAAAACTGCAGTTTTTAAAACTTTTTTTTGCATTGATCCATGTCCCCTGGGGCAGGACCCAGGTCCCCAAACACTTTTTAGGACAGTAACTTGCATATTACCCTTTAAAATGAGCACTTTAGATTTCTCCCATAGACTTGTATAGGGTGTTCCGGCTTTTCGAATTTGCTGCGAACAGCCCAAATTGTTCACTGTTCGCTGAACAGGCGAACAGGCAATGTTCGAGTAGAACATGAGTTCGACTCGAACTCGAAGCTCATCCCTACTCATGCCTATAGATTTAAAGCCTCTCTTAGCCCTTTCTATAGTCATTTACTATGGCACCACAACTATCGGTCAGTCAATGAGCCCCGCCCTTACCCGCAGGCAGCACTTCCCTCAGGCAGTGGCTTTGTTCCCTGTGTCTCCTCCCGCGACTTCCACATGTCCTCCCTCCTCCCCTCTCCTCATCGTGGTCCAATAGGATATCATCACACAACTTGGTGGGCTTGGAGTGGAGTGACTTGCACCCTGAGCCCATCCTTTTTTTAAGCCTATTAGAGACTCTGGCTCTAATCACGTTCTTAAAAAAAAAACACCCCCCCATTGGAATCCATGCATCCAGAGCCCCTGAATGTAGATTAGAGAGCCAGACACATGGATAGGGGAGTGGCTGCCCTAATGGATGGGCCGCCACTGCCCAAAACGTATTTTTAATTTTGAATAATCAGTTAAAATCTCTTTTTTTTTGTCAGTCTGTCTGTCATTTGCTCTAAGGGTTGTCAGACAAACTGCCACAGAGTCAATAGAGCATCTAAAATAACACAAAACAGAGAATGAAGGTATACCTATTAACAACAAAATATCTCCCGAGTTGATCCTTTAAATAGGAAAATGTATAAATACATACATAAAGTGTTCATATGTTTATAAACTTACTAAAAAGATACATATTAAACATATTAGTTTTGTTTTTTGAATTTTACAATGGGGTGCTTTGGGATTGTGCATAATTTTAAAGGGTGCCTTAACTGAAAAAAAGGTTGAGTACCACTGATATACTGATATACTGTACCCTGAATTTTCTTTTCTCACAAAAGAAATGCAGCAGAAAACATTTTGGTACAAATTTATAAAGAAATAATATTTATTTGCAACTTTTTTTTTTTTTTAATCTTTTGTTTTTTTAAAAACACAGTGGTGATTAAATACCACCAAAACAAGGCTCTATCTGTCTAAAGAAAATATATAAAATTCATTTGGGTACACTGAGCAATTATCATTTAAGTAATGACAGCGCTGAAAACTGAAAAATGGCCTGGGCTGGAAGGGAGTGAAACAGTCCAGCCTTCAAGCGGTTTATAAAAATGCAAAAAACAAATGTCCTGAAATCTAAATCCACCATTGATCATGTCATTTAATGTCCAGATCGATGATGATGCCAGATTTCCCAATAAAAAAAAAAAACCCTACTGACCGTGGACATATCTGTTGCCCTCACTTCACTTCTTCCTAATGACAGGTCCGGCAGATGATAGTTGTCATAAGCAAACAGGCAGGGCCTTTTGTAGGATAGGAGGTCTGGTATAGATGAATGGAATCTCCAGCCACATTGTTACAAACAGAACAAAAGTAGCTGGAAGCGGCCATTTTGCCGGCAATTTAAGCACGCTTTTTTCTATGTAAGTGTTATTGTAGTAGGTTGTATACATCATACATACAGTGCCTCTTTATAAGAGGGTCAGGTAATTCCCCAAGCACATTATTTAAACTAATTTTACATTTTTAATGTTTCACTTTGGGTATGATTAAAACCACTGTTCCGCCAAAATAAATGTAATAAATTATTTGTTTGACATTTTCGTTCAAATTTTTTTTTGTCGCTGTATTATGTGATGCAAACATATTCTGTCACTGCTTTTTAAAATGAGACAGCTTCAAGGACATATTATGATTTATTTCAAAGCTCAACTAAAGCAATCTGTTAATTTTAAGGTGATGAAAAAAGACTGAAATTAGTTAAAATGAATAATCACGATAATAACACATGCAGGATGTTGGATAAACAGGGATAACGACTCTTTACAAAACATTTTGTAAGTAATGTGCTGCATAAAGTAGGATTTGCAATCAAACACAATACTTGATCTCTGTGAGGAAGGTCCAAACACAGTACATAAAAATAATGGGAAACTTACCTCCTGTTGGGAATTCTGAGGATTTTAGGGTTCAATGAGGAATTCAAGTCATTGTACTCTTATGCCGCGTACACACGAGCGGAATGTCCGACAGAAAAAGTCAGACGGAAGCTTTTCATCGTATATTCCAATCATGGGTATGCCTCATCTGACTTTCTTTTTTTTTACGAAAATTCTGATGGGCCTAGAAATAGAATATGTTTTAAATCATTCTGACGGAACCAATTCCCATCGGGAAAACCGTTCGTCTGTATGCTGTTCCGACGGACCATAACCAACACATGCTCTGAAGCAAGTATGAGATGGAGGCACTCGGTGTGGTAAAACTAGCCTTCGTATTGGAGCTAGCACATTGCTCACGCTCCTAATTCTGTGATCTTTTAATGCAACGCATTCTTTTCGTCTTTAGAATGGGAGAATGATTTTTTTTTCTGCTCACATTCACACAGAGTTCTCACAAACTTCTTTCTTCATTATTTATCCTCATCTCATGACTAATATTCAAATTTTTAAAAGCCCGATCTCCATAATAATGTTTATAATTATTTTTTATACTCACCTTTTATAATTTTTTTTTTTTTTTTCCGATTACTTACCGGCCAGTCAGGAAAGGGGGTGGGGATGAGTGAGCGCCCCCCATACCAGGCCGCTTGCCCTCAACATGGCGGGCGGGTGCTTTGGAGGGGGGAACCCATGCCATTTTTTTATTTAAAATTTGGCGTGGAGTTCTCCCTTAAGATTCATACCAAATACAGTGCCTGGTATTGGCGGGAATCCAATTCGGATCCCCACACCAGTGTGAACCCGGCCTCAATGTCAGTGTTGCTTGCCACTTAACGGGAAAGGAAAATAAACATTTTTATTTCTCGATGCGAGCCAGCTTGTTACTGGCTCCCGCGACGGGGCTCGCAGGGTGTCAATCTCGCTGCTAAAAGTGGCGAGATTGACACAATATCATGGGCACCTACTGTAGGAAAGTATTTTGTGCAAAGAAAATATCCATTTATTCTGGGTAACAAAATAAAGGGGAAGTCAACGCTGGACAAACTTTTGGAATTTGCAAAGTCTTTTGGCCCCCATGGCACACATCAACAAGTCTGTAGAAAATAAAATTGGTAGCTTGAGGAGTCCATATAATAGGGAGCACAATCTGGTCCAGGAATCCCAGAGATCAGGACCAGCAGTAGATGACATATCTGTCCCTAGTTTGTGGTACTACAACATCCTGTATCTTCTGTCAGACCAGACTGAACCCAGGCCATCACTTTCTTCTCTTCCCTGCAGACTTTCCTGCAGCCTTCTTGGAGGCTGTGGCTCTGGTGGTGGACTTGTGGCAGGAGGAGGAGGATGGGCGAGCTTGCATATGTAGCCATTCTCAGTCAATTGGCCCCTCAGACCCTTCTGAAGAGCATCAGAAATAAATATCTCACAGGGGAGGTGTTGTCCCTTCTCCAATTCCAGCAGCATGGGGGCTAGATAGCAGCCATATGCCTCTTCAGGGTTGGGGGGGGGGCTCCTGAGGAAATGGCTGGCTTCCCTAATGAGGCCCAGTGCTGCGTCCTCCATCATTGTCCCCTTCCTGGGCCTTTTGGTGGTAAGGCAGAGGGGAGGCACCTGGGATTGGGTGAGGCTCCTACTGGGCCCAGCCACCTCCTGGCTAACACTGGGCATGGCCTACTCCTGGCTGACACTAGGAACGGCCTCCTTCTGGTTGCCACTGGGCACGGCCACCTCCTGGCTGATACTTGGCACGACCTCCTCCTGGCTGATGCTTTCCAGACCCTCCTCCTGGCTGAGCTCATCCTGTGTATAAAAAAGTGACATAGTTGTAGTTTTTGCTTCATCAATCACACACAATTTTCAGCTCATGACTTGCAAATTGAATGTTAATAAATAGAAAAGACTATCATTCTGACCCCAGCATTTTTCAAGCTGGTCACCAACATTTTTGGCCACTACTGTCTAGTGATATATATATATATATATCACTTTTGGTATAAAATCATTGATTTGTAAGCAATTATAACATCTAGTTAACATAATTAATATTAGGACAATAAATATGTCTAAAAACTAATATACCTGGCTCCAGCTGGGCGCATCGTCTTCTTTCAGGATGGAAGGCCCAGGTTGTTCCTGGGAAGCCTCTGCTGCGGTGGAGGGAGGGGTGGAGGGAAGGCTGCAGGGAAGGGTTGAAAAAGATTCCCTGGCTTCAGTCTGGTCGTCCAGAAACCTCAGTTTGTTGAAGTACCACAGCCTGGGGGCATAAACATTCTCTGTTGATGCTCCTGATCTGAGTGAAGCCTGGATCTTATTTTGCTCCTTCTTATACATGTTCCTCAAGATCCCCTTTTTTTTTCCCAAAAACTTCATGTTTGCTTCGGGGACCAAAGTCTTCACAAATACCAGAAGTTTCTGCAGCGTTGCCTCCCTTACTTGTTTATTGTAATATGAACCGTGTTTGACCTCCCACAGATTCCTCATTTCCCTGTACTTATCAGTAAAACTGGACAGAAATTCTGGGTCCTTAAACTGATTTGTTTTTTCTGTAAGACAAAAACACTAATGTCAGTGTAAACTCTAATCGTATCCCAATATAGGCCTCCAACTTGAAGCAGTATAGGCCACTGTGATGGGCCAAGTTCAAATTTTACCCGGTTCATTATCGTTTAGGATGCTCGCCACTTCCGTTCATCCTTCCCTCACACACACACACACACAGATCGGACGTACGACGCATGTTAGCTTGATAAGACAAAAACACCAATGTCAGCCTAAAATTATAATCTTATCACAATATAGGCCTCAATCTAGAAGCAGTATAGGCCGCTGTGATGTGCCAAGTTCAAATTTTACCTTTTTACCTTCGTTGACCACTTCTATTTGTTCGTCCCACACACAGATCGTACATACGAAAGATGCGTGTTAGCTTTATATATGTGTCAAACT
The DNA here is from genome assembly GCF_037356315.1 of Lithobates pipiens. Classification (NCBI taxonomy): domain Eukaryota; kingdom Metazoa; phylum Chordata; class Amphibia; order Anura; family Ranidae; genus Lithobates; species Lithobates pipiens. Next base: position 424,064,783 of record NW_027507903.1, on the reverse strand, counting down.
CTGCCCACGTCGCCCGCCCCTAAAGTTCTTTTTCACGAATACTCCCCTCCCCTTCTCTCTCTGCGCAGTAGGAGCATTAGGAGAAATATGGCGGAGACACATTTTTACACTAGCGAGGAGGGAATCCCGGAGCCCCAAACATCTGAATCCAGGAGGCGATTGAAGGCCACCAACATGGCTTTTGATGAAATGGCCGAGATAGTTGGGATTTTGCGCAGGACCAGATCATGACGACTGTTGTCAACACCCTGGAGCACAAGTTTGGGGTACAATGGTACAAAGACCAATTAAGGAAGTGATGGTCCGACATCAAACTGAGGCAGCCGGATCAGTATCACAAAATAAAGAAGGAGCCTCAAAAAAGTAAGTATTTGTCCTGTGTTCCTATTATGATAATTAACTTGCATGCTGCTCCATGTGCTTTTCTTTAAGCCCCATACACACTATCAGTTTTTCTGCTGAGTTTTTCCTTCAGATTTACCAAAATCATATAATATGAGGTCAAACCTTAGGAGTTTCAATGTGTATGCAATCAGACAGGCCCTTCTACTACATGGTTTTGGTAAACCTGAAGGAAAAACTCAGCAGAAAAACTGATAGTATGTATGGGGCTTTACTGTTGTGCAGTTTGAAATGGCTACTTTCATGTTTGTGGGCACAGTAATCGTTCATAGGAAACATTGTTCGTTTGCCAATAAATACAATGTATTTAGCTGGTACAGGGTTATACATACATTTTGGTCATGCTAATTTGTCCTATTAAAAGAAGTTTAGGACATTGTTGTCTAGATGTGTTTGAAACTAGAATGAATTGCAAACTTGATTCAGTGGAATGTAAGGAGAGGACACTCAGTATCTGTTTACACATCTGGACTTAGGAGCACTAGTATGGGACACCAGTAGGGTAACCCACACAGGTGCTCCAGTGGTTACTTGGGGTGTCTCCATCTGTGAAACGTCCAAAAAAGGTAAGTATTCCAGCTTGGTAAAAATGGAATTTTAATCATGTCTTCAACTTGGATCTCTTCCCAAACAATTGTATACCACTTCACAGCAATGTTTCATATTCCTATTTCTGGACTCAAATATATATGTGCTAAGTATACCTTTTGTTTCATTATCATAGGGGAGAAAAGACTCAGGCAACAGTCAGAGGATCCCAGAGACCCTAGACCTCGCCAGCCAGATTAAGCAGTTAGCCCGAGCCCCCCCGAGATTCAGGTAATCTATGTATGCCTGCATATTTCTAAATACATGTTTTTTCAATAATTTTAGGTGAAGTTCTGGTTGTGGAAGAGGAAGTGGCGGAACGTTTCAGTAGGGTCAGCACCCAAACCCTCATTCAACAAATTATGGCGTAGAATGGGGAGATAGACACGATGCAAAATCGCCTTGACATTATGCAACAGGAAATGAAGAACATGATCAATGTTTTGGGGAGAATATAATCCCTTTTTTCCTCAAATTCGATCATGTTTTTTTTTCTTTTTAGATTACTCCAAAAAGTTTTTTGTATTTTTACATTTTAAAAGACAAATTTTGAAGATGCACAGGGTATGTCAACATGTGCTATATGCCATCAGGAGATCTTATTGTACGCATTTTGTGTGTGCAACCCCATCCTCATAACTCTAGTAGGCGAGAGGAAGGGATTGCACCCCCAAAACATGTCCATTGATCCCCCCATGATGGGAGATAGCACATGTTGACATTACCTATTTGGACTCCCAATTTGTGTGCATCTTCAAAATTTGGCTTTTACAGGGGTGACCTCACTCCATCATATTTACGGCAATATCAAGACATTTTTAACACTATAATGTCTGATATTGCCTTCAGTTTTTATACGTTGAACTTTGTAAGTTCCAGAATTGTGTATGTTGTTTTAAAACATGCCTGTATGTAAAAACAAATACAATAAAATATATTGAGGAAAACATATTAAAAAATATATATATATTGTGAAAAAAAATATATTGAGGAAAAATATATATAAAAAAATATTATGAAAACAATAAATACAAAATTTAACATATGTGTGAATGTGCACAAAGTAAACATTTTGAAATACAACAATGTGTGGCTTCTTCTTTCAATGCTCAATACCAGTTTTGTAAGTAATTTTGTGTTTACAATGACAATGGGGCTTATTTACTAAAGGAAAATTCACTTGGCACTGCAAGTGCACTAGGAGAACCTAGGAGACAGACAAAAAGAAAAGCAAGCAATAAAGAAAATTCGAGTTTTTATCTGAAAATAGTTTTTAACTACTAAAAATGTTAGATATTGTGTGGCAATGCAATGGCCCCCCTACCCATAAAATAATTAACATATTTTTCCCAAAATAATACATGATATCTTATTGTTCCATGATTAAAGTGAAGATAAAAAATTGATCTTGTATATTCTGATACTTGTACACTTGATATGTGTATGTTTTGATACCTACATATGAAGATTTGTATGACAAATTCTATTTCTTTCAATAAAAACTAATTAAACAAAAAAAGATAAAAAATTGATAAAGGCTTGACGCGTTTTGCGGCACGACAGCTGCTCATCAGGAGCATAATCATGGAATAAATCTAAAAATAAGAAATAAAACAAAAGTTGGGTAAAAAAGGTAAGAGGAAGGAAATGTATAATTTTATAGTTCATAAGGGCCGTGCGTTCAACTCACATCTGCATCCACACACCAGCAGAACAGCATCGGGGATCGCCATAACATCGCAGAGCAAAGCTCCCGGGCACCACAACGGCCAGCATGGGCGAGGACACCCACCACAGGCACATCCAAAGTGAAAATGTGCATATGTTAAGTGAAATGTGAATAAAAATCCCATATGGAAGCCTATGTGAGAAAAATAAAATTGATATATTTATTATGTGTGCATATTAGTGTAACAAACAAAGTGGAGAGAAAAAAAGAAATGAAAGGAAAGGAAGAAAAAAAGTATAGATGAAGCCAAAAAATTAAGAGAGAAAAATAGTGTACCTATGGCCAACAAAAGGGCTGTGAAAATGTATTTCTATACACTAATTGCAAGAATTGGTCACGCTGGAGTAACCAATTCTTGGTCCATGAACTCCTCCTCGCCCTGTTCATGGACTGGGCTTGGGTGAAAGTATGAATCCCAAACCCAAGCTCCGACACAGCACGAACTCTACAACGAGTACGTACCCACACCATGGTTTCAAAACGGTTGGCTTCTCAGAACAAACTTAACAGAACACACTGAAGAACAGCAAGGCCTGGGAAGAGCCAGCTGAAGATCAGTAACAAGCAGACCAGAACGCACCAAAAAACTGATACGAACTGACCACACACACTGAAAACCAGATACAAACCTACAAGCACAAGCTGAACAGCAGTAAAACGATCAGAATAAGCTGGATTCTGAAAATCGCGAATCGTCTCTAACCAAACTTCTAACATAAGATCAGCAGAAGGAGTCCAAAGGTTGGTGCACTGGGTCTTGAACTTCCTTTTTCTAGTCTCGTTGTACGTGCTATACGTCACTGCGTTTTTAATGATCGTACTTTGGTGTGATCATGTGTAAGCACGACAGTTTCAGCGGAACTCTGTCGGAAAAACCTTCAGAGTTTATTCCGACTGGAAAACCGGTCGGGTGTACATGCCATTAAAAGAAACCCAATACTCTGTGATTTATATCAGAATTTATTTTTCTTAAAGTGGACCTAAACTCAAAAATAAAGATTTTCTATGTTATGGGTAACATTTGCAAATAATAATTGTATGTAAGCAGTACCCTGAAAAAATGACCTAGAGAACACTGGGAGCCAGATGAGCACCGGGTGGATGAGAGCATTGGGAGGGGCTGGAGAGCATGGGTGGCTGGAGAGTACTCGGGTGCCGAAGAGCACAGGGGGCTGGTGAGCACAGGGGGGCCTGAGAGCACTGGGGGGGCTGGAGAGCACAGGGGCTGGAGAGTACTGGGGGGCCGGAGAGTACAGGGGTGCTGATGAGCACTGGGAGGGGCTGAAGAGCACTAGGGGGGCCAGAGAGTACAGGGGCTGATGAGCACAGGGGGGCTGAGAGCACTGGGAGGGGCTAGAAAGCATGGGGGGCGGAGAGCACTGGGGGGCCAAGAGCACTGGGAGGGGCTGGAGAGCAATAGGGGGGCCAGAGAGTACCAGGGCTGATGAGCACAGGAGGGCCTGGGAGCACTGGGAGGGCCTGGGAGCACTGGGAGGGGCTGGAAAGCATGGGGGGCTGGAGAGCACTGTGAGGGTGAAGAGTACAGGGGGCTGATGAGCACTGGGAGGGGCTGGAGAGCACTGGGGGGCCAGCGAGTACTGAGGCTGATGAGCACAAGAGGGGCAGAGAGCACTGGGAGGGGCTGGAAAGCATGGGGGGCTGGAAAGCACTGGGGGGCGAAGAGTACAGGGGCTGATGTGCACTGCACTCTTTATTTTTTTCCTACAGCCTCTAAAAGCCCAAGGTTGAGAGAATGAGAAGCAGGCATTCAGAGGCTGTAGGAAAAAAATAAAGAGATAAATTCTTCTACTGTGTATGCAGCTGCTCCTCCTATTCAGGTGCATGCATGGGGAGACGCACTCACTTTCCCTTATGTCCGGCGGCCGCTCCTCGTGTAGATTCCCTCCCTCTTCATGGTCACAGGTAACGTGACCTGTAGTCTCTGGACCCCACAAGCACATGCAGCAAGTCCCCGGTGTGCCCTCTTGCCAGTCCGGGCTCGGTTACCATACTATCCAAACATACATGTACTGTATGACTATTGCATAAAGCAACATTTAGAACATTTGTATAACTTTAGTTATGACATTTATGTATTAAGAAAATTATTTATTTTTCTAACGTTCTGAAGCTGTTCCTCTGCTCTGCCCCTTGTTGGGGCATGTATGCATGCTACCTGAATACAGGTCATTAAACTCTGGCTTGAAGAGTATTTTTTTATTCCATTGGTATAGATATCAGCTTCTTTTGAATGTGCTTGACATATGTATACATTGATGCAAAGCGACCTTGGCAAAGACAGACTTATAGTGGAAATACTCTCTGGCTACCATTGCACTGAAGTCTTTATGCTGTAATACTCACTCTGCGTAATAGGCTTCAGACTGACTTTTCAAACCATGAGGATGCCATCTCTCTCCAGTTCACGGACAAGAACAGGAGTGCTGTTATTTAAATATATCATCTCTTCAATGCAAATTGTTTCTAATAATGTAATTTAGCTAGATCGCTAGATGTCAGTTTATTTTATAGTGCCAATCAGCGCTCATGTGTCTGTAGCACCGGCTTTTGAAATTTAACCTTACACCTGAACTGCAGTTTGGTTTTGGTATAATTATTCAAAATTTTTACCTCAGCATCAGTCTGACTGGACTATAGGGTGTTCTGCCTGGCCATTGGGGGCGCTGTCTCTTCTGGCAGGCATGAAAACACAGTCTGGTTGGGTGCTTTAGGGTTACTTTCTCTCGGAGCCTGCCCAGTGGGAGTGTCACTCTTGCTGTGCTTTCTGGGAGAGGGTACTTAAGATATGGATTTCCGGTCCAGAAATATGTTCTGACTCCATGGTCCTGGTCCTCCTGACCAGCCCCAGAAAGGCGATGGCCTGGGGTGCGGATCCACCTGACTTTACGTCTCGGGGCTGGCTAGCCTGAGATGGGGAAACTAAGGAAGGGATTCGGAAGTGGTCCGGTGCCATCTCAAGTTGTGGAGAGGCCCAGCAACTTCATAGTTAGGGGAGGACTCTTCAGAAGAAGGCCACTCAAGGGTTGGCTTCTTAGCAAGAGCCTGGTAAAGCTGAATGACCTAAGTGATTCCAATCTTGCGCGGTATTGCTGGACCGGCTGCAAGATCCTGGTGCCACGCAAGTTTTCTACAAGTTTTCTAGTTTCCTGGTTCATGTTCTACAACAAAGTCTGTGGCAGGGACTTGTTCTTGACTCAAACACACTGTTGGCTGCTAGGCCTTGTGAGAGAGGGACTATCCAACTAGAGTGAACATCCAGCTGTGAATGGCTATTCTCCCTGGATTTATTCAAATTAAGAAAGTTCTTTCTTACTTACTTTGACACTAAGAGTACCTGGACTTTTCACCTAACCCTCTGATCCTATACTGAGAGACTGCTGTTAACTACGTTTTAGCAAATAAAAATCCCTTTAAGCGGATCTGTCGTCAGTCTCTAAAGTTTCTGATCCATCTACCATGGGAAACCCCTAGACGCAAATCGAGATGAAGAAGGTAATGGTCAGCCCATTAAAACCAGCCGCTCCTTCGGGAGTCAGTGCTACATGTCCATCTGTCTCTCTCCTCTGTCGAACTAACAAGAACATGGATGGAGCCAAGAACCCAAGCTAACGTCATCCGGGAGGAGAAGAGGAGAGAGACGGCCGGTCACATGACCGCCGTTATAGAATAAGGTATTTAGTGGCGGGTTTGTTAGAAAACACATGCAGTGCAGCACATCATTTAATATTGCAGAGAGGATGTTAGCAACAAAATGATCTAATGATACCAAGAGGAAGGCGGGGTCTGGTACTAGCTGACATGCAGGGAGGGGAGGGGGGAGGAGGACATAGACACAGGAGAGCAGGCTGTGGATGACAGAGGCATATAAACTAACTACAGTGTCGGGGCTCAGCAACCAAGATATACCATGGTTTAGTGGCAGATCAGCCAGGTCACTTAAATCTGTCCAAACAAGAGTCTAGTAGACATCCCATGTATGATAAAGTTTGAACACACAAAATAACACTGTCACCTTGCTTTAAGCAACAAACCACACACATCCTTGTAGGTACTAACTTTTTCTCGGTTGGTGGGATGTAGGGATGGACCATTCAGATGTTCCGGGTTGACAGTGCAAACAGCACAGTGTCCAGCTCTATTTACAGCCATTGATGGTGTTTGGTGGTTCACAAAGTTACATTTGGCAACTTTCCAAATATAGTCAGAATGAATCACAGGCTTGTCACTTTTTTTTTTTTTAGCAGAATGTAGGCATTCCTCAAGCATTGCTCAAGAAGATGCCTGAAGATCATCATGTGGTGTATGGTCTGAGCACTGTCAGGCTGACCCCACACCCCTTCAATCTCTGCAGCAATGCTGGCAGCACTCATACGTCTAATTCCCAAAGACAACCTCTGAATATGATGCTGAGCATGTGCACTCAAAATCTTTGGTTGACCATGGCGAGGCCTGTTCTGAGTGGAACCTGTCCTTAAACCGCTGTATGGTCTTGGCCACCATGCTGCAGCTCAGTTTCAGGGTCTTGGCAATCTTCTTATAGCCTAGGCCATCTTTATGCAGAGCAACAATTCTTTTTTTTCACATCCTCGGAGAGTTCATTGCCATGAGGTGCCATGTTGAACTTTCATTGACCAGTATGAGAGAGTTACAGCGATAACACCAAATTGAACACACCCACTCCCCATTCACACCTAAGGCCGCGTACACACGCGGGGACTGTTCGCCCAACTTTGTCCGTCAAACAGTTTCAGCGGACAGTCCGCTCAAAATTAGCATGGACGGACTTGCCCACACACGACGAACGAACAGTCCGCTGAAACCGTGCGTGATGACGTGAACGGCGCGTACGACGGGACTAGAAAACGACGTCCTATACACTGCAATGCAAACTTCGGCGTGTAAATCCTTTCTGAGCATGCGCAGAACTTAGTTTGACGAACAAGCCTACACACGAGGGGACTGTTCGCTGAAAATTTCCGAAAAACTTTGTTCAGCAGACTGTCCGCTGAAACTGTCCGCTGAAAGCCCACACACGAGCGGACTGTCCGCCGAAACACTGTTCAGCGGACAAAGTTGAGCGAACAGTCCCCGCGTGTGTACGCGGCCTAAGACCTTGTAACACTAATGAGTGACATGACACCGGGGAGGGAAAATGGCTATTTGGGCACAATTTGGACATTTTCACTTAGGGGTGTACTCACTTTTGTTGCAAGTGGTTTAGACATTAATGACTGTGTGTTGAGTTGTTTTGAGGGCAAATTTACACTGTGCTACAATGTAGTGAGTGTACAGCTTGTATAACAGTGTAATTTCTTCAGTGTTGTCACATGAAAAGGTATAATAAAATATTTACAAAAATATAAGGGGTGTACTCACTTTTGTGAGATACTGTAGTAGTGTCACACAAAGTGTTATCTGTCTATATTGAGTAAACATAAAAGCAGGGTTATTCCAGGGCCAGTTGCCACCTGAGGCTGCCATTTTGCAGGCGGCCAGGCCATGGTTCAAACAACTGGCCATTTGGCAAACGGTCATGGGTACAGTCTTTGTACCCCTTTTGGGTACAAGTACAGCAGCATATGTGTGCAATAAGGACGGCAAGTAGGCTCAGGTCCCATTTAACTATTTACGCCAGTCAAGATCTGACCATGCCTACAATTTGGCAAGCTATCCACAGAATTGGTCTCCCGAGTGCTGGAGAATTGTCTTGCTAGATCTTAGGATCCTCAATTTTCCCAGGTTTCTGCAAGAAGGACTATAACATGACTAGGTGCTACTGGTAAAAAAGGTGAAAGTAAAAGGTGAAAGTTATGTATATATTTGCTTTTTCTTCTTACATGTTATTTTAGTGTACATGTATTGCTTCTTTTTTACATTGGAGGCTGGGGCAAAAAAGTGACATGGACCTTAAGGTCCATTTTATACTAAATCCTGTGCTGTCCTTTTTCAATATGTCTGAGCTGAAGGTAGTAAAAATGCATACTATCATAGAAGCCATAGCAAGACTGTAGGATAGAGAAAGGTAAAAGCTGCTTTTGTCAAATATGCAGGGCAGATATGTGATCGCATTGATCGGCCACTTCGCAGCGTATTGGACTTTAGACAGCTCTGAGTAAGTGGTATTAAGCCAAATGGGACTATACTGTATATTGTAAAAGCCATTTGTAGTTGCAACTTTTTGGTCTTGGCTCAAATTTTGTGGATTTGTTTATATGTTAGTAAGGGATTACACAGCAATTGGGATTCCAAAACCTCAGCTAGAGTCTAGGCCAGTGATGGCGAACTTTGGCACCCCAGATGTTTTGGAAATACATTTCCCATGATGCTCATTCACTCTGCAGTGTACTTGAGCATCATAGGAAATGTAGTTCCAAAACATCTGAGGTGCCAAGGTTCGGCATCACTGGCCTAGACTCTAGCTGAGGTTTTGGAATCCCAAAACCTCAGGCTTTACCGTATTTTTCGGACGATAAGGCGCACCGGATTATAAGGCGCACTAGCAACGACCGGCTAATATAATGGATATTTCCATATGTAAGGCGCATCGGACTATAAGGCGCACTGGATTATAAGGCGCATTTAATGAAACACAACTCGGATGCGGTACTGTAAGTCAAATTTTATTCAACTCTTTAGCAATAACCATAAAATGGTCTATAACAATAACTCTTAACACTGTTCAATTAAATACAAAACCAGACACTCACTTTTTCACTTTATTCTTCAATAACTCTTAACACTGTTCAGTTACCGGTGAATACCGTACAAAACCAGACACTCACTTTTTCACTTTATTCTTCTCCCGCAAATCCATCAAATTCTTCATCTTCAGTGTCTGAGTTTAACAATTGGGCGATTTCGGCATCAAGCACGCCCGTATCCCTCTCATCATTCTCATCAGTATCCGAGTCAGGCTCGTTGCTGTCATCGGTACCGGTACTTAGCTGTTCAGTGATAATTCCGGACTTCTTGAAAGCTCGGATTACACTGGTGACTGATACCTTCGCCCAGGCATCCACGATCCACTGGCAGATAGTGGCGTAACTCGCCCGGCGTTGCCTCCCTGTGTTGGTGAATGTGTGTTCGCCTTCTGTCATCCAATGCTCCCACGCAGCTCGCAGTTTAACTTTAAACGACCTGTTGACACCTATATCTAGTGGCTGCAGTTCTTTGGTTAATCCACCCGGAATGATGGCAAGCACCGAATTAGTTTTCTTCACTTGGGCTTTGACAGTATCTGTCAGATGGGCGCGCATGGAGTCACAGACCAATAGGGATGGAGATTCGTGGAAAAAGCCACCCGGTCTCTTGACGTAAACCTCTCTCAGCCACTCACTCATCTTCTCCTCGTCCATCCAGCCCTTCGGGTTAGCCTTGATGATGATGCCAACCGGAAACTTTTCTTTTGGCAGAGTCTTCCTCTTGAAAATTACCATGGGTGGTAGTTTCTGGCCATTAGCCTGGCAACCGAGAACTACAGTGAAGGATGACTTTTCGTTTCCTGTAGTGCGTATAGATACCGTACTGGTCCCTGTTCTCTCGACAGTACGGTTTACAGGGATATCAAAGGTAAGGGGGACCTCGTCCATGTTGGTGATGTGCTCTGGTCGGATTTTCTGTTCATTGATCTTGTTCTTGCAGTAGGTATGGAAAATGGCCAGCTTTTCTTCGTAATCCTTTGGCAGTTGCTGTGACATAGTGGTTCTTGTGCGGATAGAGAGATTCCGCCTTTTCATGAAACGGAAGCACCAAGAGGGACCTCCTCGAAAGTCGTTGATCTCCATGTCGCGTGCGATCGCTGTTGCTTTGAGTCGAATAGAGACAGTAGAGACGCTTCTACCTGCGGTTCTCTGTTCAATAACCCACTGTTCAATTTTGTCCTCCAACCGTGGCCATCTTGCTTTGTTTCCTCGGAAACTCAGTTTGGTCTTCTTTACCTGGCGCAGGGCATCTTCTTGCTTCCTCCACTTTCGTACCATTGATTCATTAATGTTGAATTCTCTCGCAGCTACTCTATTTCCATGCTCTACTGCATGACTGATAGCCTTCAGTTTGAAATCCGCTTCGTAAGCATGTCTCTTAACAGGAGCCATTTTTGGGGCAGCGGGTATACCGTAGAAAATGAACGAATGAATGCGCACACCTCCTGACTAAGATGGCCGTAATGCCCAATCCAAGCAGTGCAGCTTCGTGAGCATTACGGCCATCTTAGTCAGGAGGTGTGCGCATTCATTCGTTCATTTTCTACGGTATACCCGCTGCCCCAAAAATGGCTCCTGTTAAGAGACATGCTTACGAAGCGGATTTCAAACTCATCGCTATCAGTCACGCAGTAGAACAACCTGAGAGGTTTACGGTACGTCAGTTTACGGTAAGAGACCGGGTGGCTTTTTCCACGAATCTCCATCCCTATTGATCTGTGACTCCATGCGCGCCCATCTGACAGATACTGTTAAAGCCCAAGTGAAGAAAACGAATTCGGTGCTTGCCATCATGTCAACAGGTCATATATAAGGCGCACCGGATTATAAGGCGCACGGTCGATTTTGTGAGAAAATTTAGGCTTTTACGTGCGCCTTATAGTCCGAAAAATACGGTAGTTAGATGAGTAAGGGAGTGTTGAGTCCCTAATTTGAGTAGAGTCAGGAAAGGCACTCTCTGTTATTATTTCAATTACATAATTAGGCCCTATCGACTCCAACCGCGGGCTAATAACCTAGTTGATGGCAAAGATCACAAGCAGAAGGTACAAAAACTGCAAAATGTGTGCCAGTTGTACTAGTCAGTTGTACTAACCCTAACCTTCCATTAGGGTTTTCTAAGAATTGTATTTAATACTTTATAGTTGACTTATGTGGTGCTTTCTGAGGGAAATTCCTTGGAGCTCCCTGTTAAGTCACCAATTTAATTTAGAAAAACTGCAAGAAAAGTAAAGCATCTTTATTGCCCAGAGCAGCCAATCAAGTGTTAGTTTAATTTCCAATCTTGCAGTAAAAGAACGTTAGATGGCATCTAGTTGGTAAATGTGGTCAAACATCCACTCTTCTTTCCCTCAGTTTTTATAAATGAGACCACTCTGGGAAATTGTACAGATGCCAATTTCAGCTCATTTAAGCATAGTCGACACCACGATACATTTTTTTCCTGCCAAGGCCTGCAGCTCTCCACAGTCAACATACTGTAAGCGGCAGGAAAAGATTACACATTATACAGATTCATCATCTCCTGCCTCTGTTCATTAGCATCATTTGTTATTACACCGCGCAAAAGCCATTTCAAGGCAAGAACCTTCTAACATTTATTTAAAATTTTTAGCAGGGTGGGGCACGGAGAGTTCCAGAACAAAACATGTATACAAATGTCGACCAAATGTTCCCCTCCCTGCAGCTATCAAAGTGGAATGATTCTGTAATATTTAATGGCTTGTTTTGCTCCCTAAATGATACAACAATGAAAAGGATTATTAATGTTAATAGCATTCTTATCATATTTTAATGGCATCATGTATAACCGAAATGTCATCTCAGCACATATGTCTATCTCTCACCGAGGGCCCAGAGTAATCACACTTCTCACAGAGCACAGGAGAAAGAAGGGGAAGCTTGTACAGCTGCCAGGGCTAGGAGCACTAACAGAGAAATGAGAGGGATCTTTCACTGCTCGGGCGATGAAACACAAAACCAAGACAACATTCATTTTCTCTACAACAAATACTATGAAGAGGAGATGAAAGAAGAAATGCTTACGGATTACACTTTGGAGGCTGGTGGAGGGAGGGGAAATGGTGGAAACAGAGGAAAAAGAAAAGCTTAGGAAATAATGTGAAATAAAGGAAGTAGGAATAAACAAAGGATGAAGGAAATTTATAGCAGAAGAAGGAAGAATGGAAATTTATAGCAGAGCGTTAGCATTTTTTAACAATAGTATAAGCGAATTGGTACAGATACCAAATCTGTTCTGTTCTCATTGGGCTAATGGTGACTTCTCCTTCTTATTGAAAGATGGCACTATTTCCAACAGATTTCGACATTCCAAAATAAAGACCAGTTCAGACAGAAATGTAAGTGAGGTCCAATTTTACTATGGAGGGGAGAAACCATGGAACCTGTTTATGAGAGGTCTATGTACACATTCTTATGCCCAATACACACGGTCGGAGATTCCGACCACAAAATCAGTCCGATTTTTTCTGTCAGATTGTGGCCGAAACTTGTCTTGCATACATACGGTCGCGCAAAATTGTCGGAAAATCTGATTGTTCGGAACCAGGGGACGTTATACACGTGCAATGGGACTATGTAGAGGCCAGTAGCCAGTAACTTTCGTCTCCAAATTTTTTCTGACCATGTGTGGCACTTTGTGCGTCGGAATTCTCTACACACGATTGGAAAAAGTCAGATCGGATTTTGTTGTTGGAAAATTTTAGATCCAGCTCTAAAACTTTTTCCTTCGGAAATTCCGACAGAAAAAGTCTGATAGAGCCCACACACGATCGGACTTTCTGACAACATAATCCAATCTGACTTTTTCCATTGAAATTACCGACCGTGTGTATGGGGGCATTACAGTTCTCGGACACAATGGAGTTTATTTACAAAAGCCAAATTGACTGTTCACATTGCAAGGGGATTTTCCCTTAGCTACTGAATGTGGTAAAAGTGCACTGTGCAAAGAATATTCAATCACATGCAAAAACATTTAAAAAAACAAATTGATGCTTGCACAATTGGATGATGGTAATGAGCAGGGCTTCACCTCATTCTATAAAACCAATCATCAATGGCTTGTAATTCAGCCTATTGAGCAGGGACCAGCTGAACTTTAATCCATGTTTCTAGGCAGATGCAGTCTATTTTCTCCACTGCAGGTGTTGCTCGACCGCAGCGACAGTGCAGAGAGAAAGGAAGTTAAGGGTAACATGGCTCCTCTATGATTTCCTGGGTCACTGGGACAGTGATCCGGTTGGATGCTGACAGCCCATGTGACTCTGACAGCCATCTTGGGTCAGGCAGGATCAATTTTAGACCCTGGTATTGGGTTTGGTGCACTTTTAGTGTATGGACAATGAAGGGACAGCTTACCCGCCTGTCAGGTACAATATTGGCAGCAGGGAAAGGTTCCAGATGAGTACAGAAAGCATAGGGATCACTCTTCCTGGAAACTTCCCCATGTGGGCTTGGAGTGGCCAGGCAGCATTCTGCCCCTCAATATAGACATTGTCAGCTCAGCTGAAACCTGCCTCACTACACAATACTGTAATCCGTGTTCCCAGTTGGGCTTCCTTCCGCCGGGCTTGTTATAAACTGTTTTACTTGGACTTCAATACAAGTTCTTTCAATTGCATCTGGACTGAATGTGTGTTTTTTGCCACTACACTACACTGCACCCACAAGCTGGTAGTACATAACTCAATGTATTGATTGACCTCTGTACAACCACCCTGTCGGGATTTCCCCAATCAGTTTTACTAGCTACAGTTGACAGCACTGATCATTGTCTTCTGCCAGTTGCATTTTTGCTCTTGGGATTGTGTTCCTTAAAAGAGTGTGTTACGACCAGGCTTTAGGTGTCTGATGCCGCGTACACATGACCGGACTTTCCGGCAGACTAGGTCCGATGGTCTTCCCGACGGACTTTCGGTGGAGTTCTGACGTATTTTCCAAACTAATGAACGTGGACACACACGAACGGACTTAGTCCGTTCGCAAGTCGGTTTGTTTTGAACGTGATGACATAAGACAGGACTGAAAAAGGAAGTTCAATAGCCAGTAGCCAATAGCTTCCCATGCGTCATATTTGGTCCATCGGACCAACATACAGACGAACGGTTTTCCCGATAGGAATTGAGTCTGTCGGACAGTGTTGAAACATGTTCTATTTCTAGGTCCGCTGGATTTTTTAAACGAAAAAAAACGATTGGATTAGCACCACACTGATTCCGTCAGACCTAGTCTGCCGGAAAGTCCAGTCGTGCGTACGCGGCATTCGATTCAAATGGCAGTCAGAGAGATGGTGTAAAAGTGGATGATGATTTTGGAGGAACACATAGCTCATGCCCTACAAGTCATCTTGGGTCCCTTTGCCCCGCTACATGCTGTTGTAATCCGTGAGTATTCCCAGTTGGGCTTCCTTTCTGCTTTTGTAAATTGTTTTACTTTGACTTCAATACAAGTTCTTTCAATTGCATCTGGACTAAATATGTGTTTTTTGCCAAAGCACTACACTGCATCCATCCACAAGCTCATAGTACAGAAGTCAGGGTGGTTGTACAGAAGTCAATCAACACACTGTCAGGTTTTCCCTGAACAATCAGTTTCACTGACTACAGATGGCAACACTTTTCATTGTCTTCTGCCAGCTGTGAAGACTCCCCATTGTCAGATTGCCATAGCTCAGCGGGAGTGATTACCTTATCCACATCAAACATGTTGATGGGGGAATCGATTAATTTTTTTCATTCAGCCAAGTAAATCATTGTATGGCTGGCCTAGGCTAGGTGGAAATTCCCTTGCATAATGAACAGCCTATTTGCCTTTAAGGGGTTGTAAAGGTTTGTTTTTTTATTTTCTACATAGGTTCCTCTAAGCTAGTGCATTGTTGGTTCACTTACCTTTTCCTTCGATTTCCTTTCTAAATGTTTTTTTCTTTGTCTGAATATTTCACTTCCTGTTTCTCCTCAGTAAACTTCCCACCATCATCCGAGCTGGTGGTTAGTCAGCCAGAACAGCTTACGGAGGAGGAACAGGAAGTGAGAAATTCAGACAAAGAAAACAAAGAAAAAAAACATTTATAAGGGAAATCGAAGGAAAAGGTAAGTGAACCAACAATGCACTAGCTTAAAGGAACCTATTTAGAAAATAAAAAAACGAACCTTTACAACCCCTTTTAGTAAATCAACCTCTTCATTCAAGAGAACACCCTCTGCCTCAAAAAGTTAATGCCCACCCATACAGAATGGGTAGGGAGGAGTGCCTCCTTTCACCTAATAGAATAAGTGTGCAGTGGAACAGGTTGTGGATAGACATTTTTTCTCTTGGGATTATGTTCCTTAACCACTTCAGCCCCGCAAAATTAGGCTGCTCAATGACCAGAGCACTTTTTACAATTTGGCATTGTGCTGCTTTAACTGGCATCCTTCTTTTCCCACAAATTTTGATTTCTTTTGATGGTATTTGATTGCCTCTATGATTTTTGTGATATAAACTGAAAAAAAAAGCAAAAATTTTGAAAAAAATAAATATTTTCTACTTTTTGTTCTAAGAAAATTCCAATAAACTAAATTTTAGTCATACATTTAGGCCAAAATGCATTCAGCCACATTTCTTTGGTAAAAAAAAAAAAAAATGTCAATAAGCGGATATTTATTGGTTTGCGCAAAAGTTATAGCATCTACAAAGTAGGGTACATTTTCTGGAATTTACGCAACTTTTAGTTAATTTCTGCCTATCTCATTTCCAGAGGTGCTAAAATGTCAGGGTAGTACAACCCCCCCATGACCCCATTTTGGAAAGTAGACACCCCAAGGAAATTGCTGAAAGGCATGTTGAACCCATTGAATATTTAATTTTTTTGTCACAAGTCATTGAAAAATGGCAAAAAAAGAAACAAATTACACAAAGTTGTCACTAAACGATATATTGCTCACACATGCCATGGTTAAATGTGGAATTACACCCCAAAATACATTCTGCTATCACATGGAGATATCACATGTACAAGACTTTTTGGGAGCCTAGCCGTGTACAGGACCCCGAAAACCAATCACTGCCTTCAGGCTTTTTAAGGGTGTAAAATGGTGATTTTACTCCTCGCTACCTATCACAGTTATAAAGGCTCTGAAATGTCCAGATAGCACAACCCCCCAAATTACCCCATTTTGGAAAGTAGACACCCCAAGGTATTTTCTAAGAGGCATGATGAGTATTTTGCAGCTCTCATTTGTTTCTGAAAATAAATAAAGGAAAGAAAAATTTATTTTGTGCTATCTGGGCAAAGCCTGAAGGCGGTGATTGGTTTTCGGGGTCCTGTACACGGCCAGGCTCCCAAAAAGTTCCACACATGTGGTATTCCTGTACTCAGTAGAAGCAGCATAATGTATTTTGGGGTGTAATTTCACATATGCCCATGGCATATTTGAGCAATATATCATTTAGTGATGATTTTCTGTAAAACAATAAAAATAAAATATTTTCCCAAAACATGTGTCAAAATATAAAATATTCCATGGACTCCACATGCCTCTCAGCAAATAGCTTGAAGTGTCTTCTTTCCAAAATGGGGTCATTTGGGGGATTTCGTGCTATCTTGACATTTCATTGCCTCCGAAACTGTGATAGGTACAGTAGTGAGGAAGTGAAATCACCATTTTACGCCCTTAGAAAGCCTGAAGGCGGTGCTTGGATTTCAGGGTCCTATACATGGCTAAGATCCCAAAAAGTCTCACACATGTGGTATCCCTGTACTCAGGAGAAGCAGCAGAATGTATTTTGGGGTATAACTTCACATATGGCCATGGCATGTTTGAGCAATATATCATTTAGTGATGACTTTGTGTAAAAAAAAAAACTTGTGGCAAGATATAAAATATTCCATGGGCACAACATGCCTATCAACAAATAGCTTGGGGTGTCTACTTTCCAAAAAGTAGATACTCCAACTTTTTTACAAGAAAATGACTTTGAACCCCCAAACATTATATATATTTTTTTTAAAGAAAGGCCCTACAGATTAAAATGGTGGGTGTTGCAATTTTTTTTTCACACAGTATTTGCGCAGCGATTTTTCAAACACTTTTTTTGGAAAAAACACACTTTTTAAAATTTTAATGCAATAAAACACACTATATTGCCCAAATGTTTGATAAAATAAAAAAGATGATCTTATGGACGAGTACATGGATACCAAACACGACATACTTTAAAATTGCGCATAAACGTGCAGCAGCGACAAACTACATACATTTTTAAAAGTCTTTAAAAGCCTTTACAGATACCATGTTAGATTTACAGAGGAGGTCTTCTGCTAAAATTACTGCCCTCAATCTGACCTCCACGGTTATACCTCACATGCATGAACAAGGGTGCTTTTTCTTTTACATTTTTTTGCCTTTTTTATTTTATTTTTTAACTGTTCCTTTCATTTTTAAAAAAAATCATTTATATTGTTATCTCAGGGAATGTAAACATCCCCTATGATAGCAATAGTTGGTGACAGGTACTCTTTTTTGAAAAGATTGGGGTCTATTAAACCTTAGATCTTTCTTCTGCCCTCAAAGCATCTGACCACACCAAGATCGGTGTGATAAAATTCTTTCCCATTTTCCCAATGGGGCTATTTATATCCGGCGAAACCTAAGTCATGAAATGCTTGTAGCTTCCAGTTTCTTAGGCCATAGAGATGATTGGAGCCATTCTGGTCTCTGATCAGCTCTATGGTCAGCTGACGGAACCACTGGCTGCATTCTCTGGTTCTCGGAGAGCCCAAGAAAACCATGGAAGATGGTGGGGGGGGGGGGGACGTCCACTCCCACTGCTTGTAAAAGCAGTATAGAGGCTAATTAGCTGCTAGAATTGCTTTTACATGAAAGCCAACCGCTGGCTGAAAAGAATGATACCAAGATGATACCTAAACCGTCAGGCATCATTCTGGTATGACCACTCAAAGTCCAGCAACATACCAGTATGTCGCTGATCCTTGTTGGACATACATTGTAATGTTCTTTTTTTCATGTAGCCCGTGGGCTTAATGAAAAAAAGAGACTGAATGGTGGGTATGCCCACCATTAGAATACCTCCCTTCATCCACCCACTTCTAATGATAGGCATACATGCATAATTTTTTTTTTAACTATGGTGGTGAAATCACCCCCTACAGTGCTGGAATTGCTGATTTACGTATCATGGGAGCAAACACTATTGCTTTCAAGATAAATAAATCAGTGTTGCAGCTGAATCACGTACCTGCTAAGCAAATGATGGTTAACAATAAAACAAAGTAACATTACAGTATAACAGTAAGACATACCATGTCACAGTGCTACTGTCGTGAGCCCACAGACGAGCAGGTGACACGGGACCCCCCAGGGCGTGGAATCTAAGGGCCAGCCGGTATTCTACCAGGGACCTTCTCACAAGGGTTTGGGCTTAGCTGCGTGCTGACCCCAGGTTCACCCTACTCGAGAGGAGAGTACTAGAAGAAACAGTCAGATGTGGATGGATGGATGAATCAAAGGGAGAGCTGGATAGCGAGCCAAGGTCAGGGTGGGCAGCAGACAATGTAATCAGGAGAACAAACCGAGCCAATACACAGGAGATCAGTTCACGTGAAGTCAGGTTAAGCAGGTTACAGGAAGGGTGCTCAGGAACAAGTCTTGCTCAAGCAACCACAAATTGGTCTGAGTGGAATTCAAATAGCGAGGCACATGGGGGGCTGGACATGAAGTAGCAGGAAGGAATGATATATTAAGCAGCAGGTGAAGCTAGTGACACCCATAGCTGCAGAGTGCAGCCAGAGCTGAACACAAGCTAGTGGAACAACCAGCAGACCTACAGCAGTAAAGGTAAGACACAGATCAGCTCCACAGCTGATCTGTGATATACCATACCTGCAAAGCAAATACAATAAAACATAGTGAAAATGAAACATTTTTTATCACAATCTGTGCCTAAAAAAATATATGCCGAAGCATGGGGGCAATCCGCCCCTACTGTTAAGAGCAAATGGGGCTACTCCACCCCTGCCCCCATGCTTCGGCATATGTGCTCTTTTTTTAACTGTAACAAAGTAACATTACAGCATAACAGTAATGCCTCGTAAACACGATCAGAATTCTGGACAGAAAAAGACCGATGAGAGCTTTTCATCGGAAAATGCAACCGTGTGTATACTCCATCGGAATTTAGCTGTCTGAATTTCCGCCAGCCAAAAATTGATAGCATGTTCTCAATTTTCCCGACGGAAAAACTTTCTATCGGAAATTCCAATTGTGTGTATTCAATTCCAACACGCCAAAAATCACACATGCTCAGATTCAACTGCGAGACAGAAGCTATTGGCTACTGGCTATTGAACTTCCTTTTTCTAGTCCCTTCGTACATGTGACGACCAGGCTTTGAGAGTCTTATGCCATGTAGACACGATCGGACTTTTCAGCGGACTTGGTCCAGCGGACCAGAGTCCGTCCGACAATTAGTTTGTGTGGGGGCTCCAGCGGACTTTTTCTTCCCAAAAGTACAGCGGGCCTAGAAATAAGACTGGCTTCAAATATGTCCATCGGACTCAGCTTTTAGCGAACAATCCGTTTGTCTGTGCTAGTCCGGACTAAAACCGACGCTAGGGCAGCTATTGGCTACTGGCTATGAACTTTCTTATTCTACGTAATCACGTTCAAATCCGTTGGAGTTTTGGAGTGATCGTATGTGGCCAAATCCGTTCGTTTGAAAGTCTGGCGGACCTCAGCTGCAAAGTCCGTCAGATTATCCGCCGGACCAAGTCCATCAAAAAGTCAGTTCGTGTGTACACGGCATTAGAGTTGAATTGCAGTCAGAGAGACAGTGTACAGGTGGATGATGATTTTGGAGAAACACATAGCATGTGCACTTACAAGCCATCTTGGGTCACTTTGCAGACTGTGTATCTGTCATGTGATTGAGGAGATCAGATATTCTATTGCAGATAACTCCAAGCTGTTATGACTGCTAAGTATGATGAATTCTGCTCACTCTCGCACAACCCCGCCTCCTCCTAATCCCGCGCCTGTAATAGACAGAGCATGGGTCCAATGCTGGGATGCATTCTGTCTATTACAGGCATGGGGTTAGGAGGAGGCGGGGTTGTGCGAGAATGAGCAGAGTGGAGACAGTTTCAATGTCAGCTGTTATATCGTGTATTACCGCTCTGCGATCCTGTCTCTCCTCTAATTCGTCATGATCTGGCCGCCCTCTCACTTCATCAGCCCTGGCAAGGCTGCAATGGGGGCACTGTGAGGCTGCTATTTGGGGCACAGTGAAGCTGCAATTTGGAGAACAGTGAGGCTGCAATTTGGGTAACAGTGAGGCTGCAATTTTGGTAACAGTGATGCTGCAATTTGGGTAGCAGTGAGGCTGCAATGGGGGCACAGTGAGGCTGCAATGGGGGCACAGTGAGGCTGCAATTTAGGGCACAGTGATGCTGCAATTTGGGGAACAGTGAGGCTGCAATGGAGGCAGAGTGAGGCTGCAATGGGGGCACAGTGAGGCTGCAATTCAGGGCACAGTGAGGCTGAAATGTGGGGCACAGTGAAGCTGCAATTTGGTGCACAGTGAGCTGCAATTTGGGGCACAGTGAGGCTGCAATGTGGGGTACAGTGAAGCTGCAATGGGGCACATTGAGGCTGCAATGGGGGTCACAGTGAGGCTGCAATGTGGGGCACGATGAGGCTGCAATGTGGGGCACAGGGAGGCTGCAATGTGGGTTGCAGTGAGGCTGCAAATGGGGTACAGTGAGGCTGCAATGTTGGGCATGGTGCGACTGCAATGCACGCTGAGGCTGCAATGGTGGGCACGGTGAGGCTGCAATGATGGGCATAGGTTATGCTGCAATGATGGGCACAGGTCACACTGCAATAATGGGCACAGGTGAGCCTGCATTGATGGGCACTGGTGAGGCATTGCTGAGGGGAACTGATAAAGTTGTTGTTTTATTTTTGTAACTTAATTATGCATAAAACATTTAAGCGTCATTTCATGAGATAATTTTTGATGGCGTGATTAGGGGCGGGGCAGGGTAAGGGTTGGGTGGGGCAATTGGTGGCGAGTAACCCTTGAGACCTGCCTAGTAGCTCAGGACTTGAAATACTGAGTCCTGTAGATATATATATATATATATATATATATATATATATATATATATATATATATACCGTATATACTCGAGTATAGGCCGACCCGAGTATAAGCCGAGGCCCCCAATTTACCCCCAAAAAACTGGGAAACCTATTGACTCGTGTATAAGCCGAGGGTGAGATATGCCTGTCCATCCCTGTGTGTGTCCGTCCATCCCTCTGTGTCCGTCCATCCCTGTGTGTCCGTCCATCCCTGTGTGTGTGTCCATCCATCCATCCCTGTGTGTGTGTCCATCCATCCATCCCTGTGTGTGTGTCCATCCATCCATCCCTGTGTGTGTGTGCGTCCATCCATCCATCCATCCCTGTGTGTGTGTGTGTGTGTGTGTGTGTCCATCCATCCATCCATCCCTGTGTGTGTGTGTGTGTCCATCCATCCATCCCTCCCTGTGTGTGTGTGTGTGTCCATCCATCCATCCGTGTGTGTGTGTGTGTGTGTGTGTGTGTGTGTGTGTGTGTGTGTGTGTGTGTGTGTGTGTGTGTGTGTGTGTCCGTGCAGCCTTGTGTGTCCAGCCTACCTGTGTCCGTCCGGTCCCGTCCCGAGCCTCCGTGTCGTCCCGTCCCGAGCCTCCGTGTCGTCCCGTCCCGAGCCTCCGTGTCGTCCCGTCCCTCCGTGTCGTCCCATGCCAGGATCGCCGCTCTTCGTCGGCGCCCTGGCGGCCATTCCCCTGTTCAAAAGCCGCGCCTCCGCCTCCGCCTGTGATAGGCGGAACACTCAATTTCCCAGCAGTCAGTGTTCCGCCTATCACGGACATCGGCTCATCCGAGGATGAGCCGATGTCCGTGATAGGCGGAACACTGACTGCTGGGAAATTGAGTGTTCCGCCTATCACAGGCGGAGGCGGAGGCGGAGGCGCGGCTTTTGAAAGGTAGAATGGCCGCTGTCTGTCTGCTCGACACGCTGTTCGGGCAGTCAGACAGCGGTGACTCGAGTATACGCCGAGGGGGGCACTTTCAGCCTCAAAAAAGAGGCTGAAAATCTCGGCTTATACTCGAGTATATACGGTATATATAAATATAATTATATCATCAATAAATATTAGTCCCTTAATTAATGAAAAGGGTTCAGTTCTTAGCACCAGTGGCAGCTACCTTGGGAGTTAAAGCAAACGTCCATCGATGTGACCCTGGACCGCACAGTGACCATGGACTTCACTAGTATTATGTTATGTGCTTCATTCTCATTAATATTATGTGAGCAGCCATTCGGCCTTCTTTTACTTTTCAATAAATTGTTCAATACATACTGCATTTAGTTTGGCATGCCTTGTTCTTCTTCTGCATATTTAAAGGGGTGTTGCAAAGAAAACAAAACAATTCAAGAAAATTCCTAAAAAAAAAAAAAACTCACCTCTATGCCTGTTGCTAGGGGGTCCCTCATAGTCTGCCTCCTTCAGTGCCTAGGCTGGTGACATCACTTCCCCTTGGCAAAGGAAGGGCTCAGCTCTGCCCCCTCCCTCCTGTCAGTCATCTAGAACACATGACAGGTCCCAGATGACTGCGCGGTCAAACCTGTACGTGGCTCTTTAAGTGCCCAGCCATGAGTTGGGAGCACGCCGACCCGGTACTGAGCTCCGTGACCGTGGCCGCGGGACCAGCGGACCCAATCACCGCTGGTGTCCCACGATCGGTTTACAGAGCTGAAGAACAAGGAGTGGTCTGTGTAAACAAACCTCTCCCCGTGCTTCCTAGTGTGGCTGTCACCGATAGTCTGTTCCCTTTTATAGGGAAGGACGATCAGTGATGTCACATGCCAGGCCACGCCCCCTACAATAAAAAAACACATAACGCCATACATAACCCCATACACTGCCCCCTAGTGGTTAACTCCTTCACTGCCAGTGTCATTTACACAGGAATCAATTAATTTAAATAGCACTGATTGCTGTATAAATGACAATGGTCCCAAAAATGTGTCAAAAATGTCCGATTTGTCTGCCATAATGTCGCAGTCACAATAAAAATTGCTGATCGCCACCATTACTAGTAAAAAAAATAATAATAATAAAAATATATTTTTGGGGGATATTTATTATAGCAAAAAGTAAAAAATATTGAATTTTTTTCAAAATTGTCACTCTATTTTTTTATAGCGAAAAAAATAAAAATCGCAGAGGTGATCAAATACCACCAAAAGAAAGCTCTATTTGTGGGAAAAAAAGGACGCCAATTTTGTTTGGGAGCCACGTTGCGCGACCGCGCAATCGTCAGTTAAAGCGACGCAGTGCCGAATCGCAAAAAGGCCTGGTCCTTTGGCTGCAAATTGGTCCGGGGCTTAAGTGGTTAAGTACATCTATGAAGTTGGGAAGGGATCAAGCCTGTGTCTTGTTTTTATTGCTGTCTGTGTCCCCACTGAAGAGATTCACCCTCTTTATTTGTCCTGGTTACCATTGTTGCTGGGACTGAAAGTGAGTGAAAAATCTAAAATTTTAAGTTCCCAAGAGAACAGGAATAGAAGGTTAATCTTTTAACACTTGTTCTGGTGACAACTGTAATAATTTCTTACTCTATTCATAATAGATAAAAAATTTTAGTTTAGATATACATTATGTTCAGCTGCCTATATCTCTGGATCTACTGATTGTTCTAGCATATATATATGTATACAGTGGTGTGAAAAAGTGTTTGCCCCCTTCCTCATTTCCTGTTCCTTTGCATGTTTGTCACACTTAAGTGTTTCGGAACATCAAACCAATTTAAACAATAGTCAAGGACAACACAAGTAAACACAAAATGCAATTTGTAAATGAAGGTGTTTATTATTAAAGGTGAAAAAAAATCCAAACCATCATGGCCCTGTGTGAAAAAGTGATTGCCCCCTAAACCTAATAACTGGTTGGGCCACCCTTAGCAGCAACAACTGCAACCAAGCGTTTGCGATAACGTGCAATGAGGCTTTTACAGCGTCCTGGAGGAATTTTGGCCCACTCATCTTTGCAGAATTGTCCTAATTCAGTTACATTAGAGGGTTTTCGAGCATGAACCGCCTTTTTAAGGTCATACCACAACATCTCAATAGGATTCAGGTCAGGACTTTGGCTAGGCCACTCAAGTCTTCATTTTGTTTTTCTTCAGCCATTCGGTGGTGGATTTGCTGGTGTGTTTAGGATCATTGTCCTGCTGCAGAACCCAAGTTCGTTTCAGCTTGAGTACACGAACAGATGGTCGGGCATTCTCCTTCAGGATCTCTTGGTAGACAGCAGAATTCATAGTTCCTTTTATCACGGCAAGTCTTCCAGGTCCTGAAGCAGCAAAACAGCCCCAGACCATCACACTACCACCACCATATTTTACTGTTGGTATAATGTTCTTTTTATGAAATGCAATGTTCCTTCTATGCCAGATATACTTGAACACACACCTTCCAAAGAGTTCCACTTTTGTCTCATCGGTCCACAGAATGTTGTCCCAAAAGTCTTGGGGATCAT
The DNA here is from genome assembly GCF_037356315.1 of Lithobates pipiens. Taxonomy (NCBI): domain Eukaryota; kingdom Metazoa; phylum Chordata; class Amphibia; order Anura; family Ranidae; genus Lithobates; species Lithobates pipiens. Next base: position 424,039,735 of record NW_027507903.1, on the reverse strand, counting down.
CAAGATGTGTTGTGGAGAAATTGAGACGAGCTTTGATGTTTTTTTTGCTCAGCAGTGGTTTTCTCCTTGGAACTCTGCCATGCAGGCCATTTTTGCCCAGTCTTTTCCTGATGGTGGAGGCATGAACGCTGACCTTAACTGAGGCAAGTGAGGCCTGCAGTTCCTTGGACGTTGTTGTGGGGTCTTTTGTGACCTCTTGGATGAGTCGTCGCTGAGCTCTTGGGGTAATTTTGGGCGGCCGGCCACTCCTGGGAAGGTTCACCACTGTTCCATGTCTTCGCCATTTGTGGATAATGGCTCTCACTGTGGTTCGCTGGATTCCCAAAGCTTTGGAAATGGCTTTATAGCCCTTTCCAGACTGATAGATCTCAATTACTTTCTTTCTCAATTGTTCCTGAATTTCTTTGGGTCTCGGCATGATGTGTAGCTTTTAAGGATCTTCTGGTGGACCTTACTGTGTCAAGCAGCTCCTATTTAAGTGATGCCTTGATTGTGAACAGGTGTGGCAATAATCAGGCCTGGGTGTGGCTAGAGAAATTGAACTCAGGTGTGGACAACCACAGTTATAGTATGTTTTAACAAGGGGGGCAATCACTTTTTCACACAGGGCCATGATGGTTTGGATTTTTTTTCACCTTTAATAATAAACACCTTCATTTACAAATTGCATTTTGTGTTTACTTGTGTTGTCCTTGACTATTGTTTAAATTGGTTTGATGTTCCGAAACACTTAAGTGTGACAAACATGCAAAGGAACAGGAAATGAGGAAGGGGGCAAACACTTTTTCACACCACTGTATATATATATATATATATATATATATATATATATATATATATATATATATATTTTAAAGTTCTATTTATGATTTTTTTTTTCTCTTCATATGCTTAGATTGTATTTAAAGGATTACTTTAAGTACAGGTGTGTTCTACATCCCATTATGTTACATAAGACTCATAATAAAATTCCTTTCTGTGTATTTGAAGGATCATAAAGATCCCAGCCAGCGTGACTTGTGACCAAATAAATGAAATTCCTAATACTCCAGATGCTTCCTGTCTTCCTGTGCTGTTTAGTAGTAAACACGCAATGTTGCTCTTAAACTCCTCTACAGAGAACTGACTTTTCTTTTTTTTTTTATTTGGCAAAGATAAAATAGTAAGTGATAAGCTTGTGCTGTATAGTCTTGCATGCAGCCAGGCTGTGTTAATGTGAGTAAAAAGGGAATGATCAAAGCATGTAATGCTGATCCATTAATCACCCACAGAGAAGTTAAAGCTAGCTTTATTTTTAAGAGTAAAGGATGAAGGGGCGGGACCCTAATACGTCTGGGAAGGTACTGTACTACCAGGCTGCCAGCTCAATCACCCACCTAGGATAATTATTTCTGGACAAGTTGTGGTTCTTCAGTTTGTTCAGTGTCCACTACACCATTGCCATCATTGCATCCTATCTATCCCTCTGCCAACTTTCAAAAAGATAGTCCTGCACTTGTATATATCACTGTCAGGAACCATGAATCAGACTGAGAAAGAAGTGCAGTAAAAATGACACTATTTAATAAAATAGTAAAATGGTATAAACAGAGCAAACGTAGTTAAAACATAGCCAGAGTTCGGTAACCAGGACGGATAGTCTGAACAAGCCAGAGAAACCAAAGTCCAGAAAACACAGCAGAGAGAGTACAGATATGTTGACCAAGGCAAAGGCACAGAAGATCTGATCCAATGAGTTTATATAACCAGCAGCTCTAGCTGATGAGCAGGAAATGAAGACCAAGTAAGTCACTATGGAAGGAAGAGTCTTTGGCAATTAACCGTCAGCTGAGCACAGAGCTCTGAGAAGGGGTCCATATAGTAAACTTGGTGTTGTTATTCACTTTATTGTCAACACAGAGGATAAGGGGACACTTTATGTCTAGAGGAAAAGAGATTTAATCTTCAAATACAGAAAGGTTTCTTCACAGTAATAGCTGTGAAAATGTGGAATAGACTTCTTCCAGAGGTGGTTCTGGCCAGGATTCTTTCCTAAATGTATATAATATACCTGGGTACTAACATTTATAGGTAAAGTTGATCCAGGGAAAATCTGATTGCCTCTCTTTGATCAGGAAGGATTTTTTTTCCCCTTCTGTAGCAAATTGGATCATACTTTTCTGTTTTTTTTTTGGCTTCCTCTGGATCAACTGTGGGTATAGGATTGGGTATATGGGATTGTATTATATATATATATATATATATATATATATATATATATATATATATATATATATATATATATTTTTTTTTTTTTATGGTTGAACTAGATAAACTTTTTTCAACCTGAATAACTATGTAATTATATATAACCAGCAGCTCTAGCTGATGAACAGGAAATGAAGACCAGATGAGTCACTGTGGAAGGAAGAGTCTTTGGCAATTAACCGTCAGCTGAGTACAGAGCTCTGAGAAGGAAGGGCTGAGCCCAGCCCTGATAGTCACCTGATATACCTTTTTCCTTGTAATATGTTCTGATTGAGACTTCATTTTCTAAGTGCATTTTAATCTATATTTTATTTTCTACCGCTTGCCGATCGCCTATATACGTCGGCAGAAGGGCTCGTACAGGCAAACTAACGAACCTGTACGTGTCCCTTTAAGAGGCGGCCTGGGGGCGCGTGCACGCTGTGGCAAGCTCCGTGAGTCGGGTCGTGGGTCCCGTGGACTCAATCGCCATGGGGATACCCACGATTGTCTCACGGAGAGGAAGAACGGGAAGATGCTAATGTAAACAAGCATCTCCCTGTTCTGCCTAGTGACAGAGTCACTGATCTCTGCTCCCTGTGATCGGGAGCAGAGATCAGTGATGTATCACAGATAGCCACCCCCCCCCCACAGTTATAAACACTCCCCAGGACACACTTAACCCCTACACTGCCCCCTAGTGGTTAGCCCTTTCACTGCCAGTTTCATTTACACAGGAATCAGTGCATTTGTATAGCACTGATTGCTGTATAAATGACAATGGTCCCAAAAATGTGTCAAAAATGTCCAATGTGTCCGCCGTAATGTCGCAGTCACAATAAAAACCGCTGATCGCCGTCATTAGTGGTAAAAAAAAAATATTAATAAAAATGCCATAAAACGATTCTCTATTTTGTAAGCGCTATAACTATATGTAAATATGTAGAAGAATACATATCGGCCTAAACTGAGGAAAAAAAATTGTTTTTTTATATATTTTTTGGGGATATTTATTATAGCAAAATGTAAAAAATAATGCGTTTTTTCAAAATTGGCTCTCTTTTTTTTTTGTTTATAGCGCAAAAAATAAAAACTGCAGGGGTGATCAAATACCACCAAAAGAAAGTTCTATTTGTGGGAAAAAAAGGACGTCACTTTTGTTTGGGAGCCACGTCACACGACTGCGTAATTGTCAGTTAAAGCGGCGCGATGCCGAATCGCAAAAAGTGCTATGGTCAGGAAGGGTGTCAATCCTTTCGGTACTGAAGTGGTTAAAGAGGTCATTTATCTGTACTACAGAGTATTCCCTGTTTGGCCCATTTTTAACATTATATTGCCTTTGGATACATACGGACCTATTTGAGTAGGCACCAGTGCGGTACACTTGAATGTTCAGGCAAGTTATATAGAGTGGGGAAGCTTTACATTTTCTGTCAGTTCTTAATTTCTGGCTGTGACCCTATTGAGGAAACCAAACAGAATATTCTCATTGCATATGTTCCTGGAGATGGCTTGAAGCAAGTGAGTGCTGTAGGAACTACCAGCTGGAAACTTATCGACATAAGTGAAAACATATATTGCCAACACACCATAGATCTTCCAATTAGTGTCCAAAAATTTATTAAAGTAATCAGATTATTATTATTAAAATTGCGCAGTACTTTACAACATGAGGGCAGACAGTACAGTAACAATAAAATTCAGTACAGGAGGAATCCGAGGGCCCTGCTCATTAGAGCTTACAATTGTTAAATTATGAAATTTCAAGGACGCGCAGGACCCCTTCCTCAGGCACGTGCACCTTCCTGCATGGCTCCAAAATGCTGCAATTTACTGCTGTAATGTGATCACTTTAACCGCTTGCCACCCGCCGTCCATCATATGATGGCCAGGCGGTAGGCTCTAGTTCTGGGAAGGCATCATATGACACCCTGCCCTTTAAACAGGGAATGCGTGCAATTGTGTGCCCGCATCCCTGTACCTATGGTGGCGGCGTGTTACGGAGACACCGCTCGCCACCGGGGGGGGGGTGAACAGCCATTGGACATGGCTGTTTACCACGTGATTGGCTGTGAGGAAGTCACGGCTGATCACAGAGAGTACCGCTCCACTATGCACGACGCATTTGCGCGATCGCGAGCGCTTGCACGTCGGTGGCGGCGTGTTCCTAGGAACATTGCTCGTCACCGACGATGGTAAACAGCCATTGATCAGCGGCTGTTTACCACGTGATTGGCTGTGATCCACTAATTGTAAACACAGAGTAACAAGCTGTACCAGATCTTCTCTCCTTACACACCGTTTCCAGTGTGAGGAGAGAAGACCCAGGAGCAGTGAGTTAGCGATCTGTGTTCTTTAGTGTCTGCACCAACACCACACTTGTCCCATCACCCCCCCCAATTGTGATCTGTCACCCAACAGTCACCACAGTCACCCCCATAAAGTGCACCTGTCACATAAGAGACTGCCATCAGTGACCATCAGCGGTGCACCTGTCAACCATCACCCGTCACTCATCAGTGACCATCAGCCATCACCTGTCAGCTGTTACCCGTCAGTGACTGTCAGCCATCAGTGACCGTCAGCCATCAGTGACTGTCAGCCATCACCCATCAGCCATCTCCCATCACCCATCAGTGATGTCAGCCATTACCTGTTACTCTTCAGTGACCGTCAGCCATCACCCGTCAGCCATCTCCCGTCACCCATCAGTGACGTCAGCCATTACCCGTCACCCATCAGTGACGTCAGCCATTACCCGTCACCCATCAGTGACCATCAGCCATCACCCGTAAACCAACAGTGACCATAACCCATCAGGGACTGGCAGCCATCGCCTGTCACCCATAAGTGACCGTGGCCTGTCACTCATCTTTGACCATCACCCATCAGTGACCAATTTGCTAAATTTTATGACAGAAACAAAGAAAAAGGCATTTTTTTCACAAAATTTACGGCCTTTTTTATTTATAGCACAAAAAATAAAAAACCCACTAGTGATTTGATACCACCAAAAGAAAGCTCTATTTCTGTGAAAAAAAGGACGCAAATTTAGTGTACAGCACTAAAGGGAGCATGCTGCAGCACTTTGTCTAATAAATGTACTGCAACACTTCTTTTGCCCTTTGATTCTCTAGTACAGCAATGTTAAAGTTGAAGTAAACTCTCTCACTCTGATTCTTCTTTTCATTTAGTCCATTATAATAAGTAATTATCAAACTATAGCCACTTTAAACAGTAAGTAATATGTGATTTTGGCTGGATTAAAGAAACTTTAAAAAACTTGTTTTCAGGGGTTAGGCAGCACCACCTTAAGTATTGTTTTCTGAGTCCACAGTGGAGTGTATTTCCGCCCTTACATTGAGCACTTCCTGTACTATTAACCAAGCCTCCTTCTCAATCCAACATTTGTATGGCATCCCTGCTTCCCTGTTCATAGCTGACTTGTTTTATTTCATAGTATTTACTTGTGTCGATTGTCTAATGCTTGCCTGTGTCAGTCTTATCAGCTTCAGCTGATAAGACTTCAGTAATGGCCAGGTTTACACTGCATGTGATGTCACATGGTCACATAGGGTGTAGGAGGAATCTCTGAGTGATTATGAAGCCTCCTGGGATTTCAGTGGTGTGCCGTAGAAAGTCCTGATAACAGATAGACAAGCACATAAAGAGTGTGCCGTAAATCAGGGGAGATCTGGGCATGCTCAGTGACGTCATTCTAAAGAACAAAAATGATTACATACTAAGCAAGTAAGGAGATATGTACAAGCAGTGTCCATTCGGGTTTTTTATGCTGATTTACATGGGACAAAGTTGTGTGGGGAGAGTTTACAACCACTTTAAAGTATCTCTAAAATCAAAACTTTTCTTGGAATTGTTTTTATTTTGAATAGAGTAGAGAATTGTTGGAAATTCTGTCTGCTTTTGTTTTTGCTGTATGTGTTCTGTAGGGGAGAGTTTCCTTCACTTTCTATCCTAGAGACACAAAAGGAAGTGAGAAAAAATCTTCCCAAAGTGAGTGGCAAATTGTCACTGGAAGATGTAACATAGGAAGATTTCCCCTTCACTCCTGCTTCAAGGGCAGTTCCTGTTCAGGCAACAATGGACAATACAACCAAAAGAGGAGTAAAGTAGGGATAAGGACAGCATTACATTCATATTAGAGTTGCAACTATTTCCTGTCTCATCCTAAATGTAATCAGAAAATATTGGCTTTGGACACAAATGTAATACGGCTTTGTGTTAAAAGCAAACTACAGTAATACAAAAACACCATTTGATCATTTTGGAACAAAATAAAGCTGTTCAGTATAAATCCAATTTCAAGAGAATCTGGTGTTAAAATAAAATAAAAATACTGCTGTGGGCATACCATGCAGATACCTATTTGCTTGCATATAACTGCAGTAATTCCCCAAACCCTCCCATCACATCGGAATCCAGGCTGATTCTGACATGTAAAGTAGTAGTGTCAGTGCTTAATACTGCTCCCTCCTAATCTTCCTATTCCTACTGGCCTATGGACAGCCTTGTTAGATAGAACGAAATGCAGAAGCTTTGCATGTCAGAAAAGCCCAGGTTTTGGCTGCTATTGAAAGGATTGGGAAGATGCTTAAAGTATGTGCTAATATTGGTGCCTAAACTTTCCTTACACCTACCACAGTTTTTTTTCTATCATAATGAAAGCTTTACTTTAGATCACCAAGCAGGCACCAAATAGCAGAGACGTGGCTAATTATGATTAAAGAAACGATACAAATTAATTGGCAGATTTTATTGTCAAATAACTAACTGATGGAGTAAAAACATTGAGTCAAATTGGCTTTGAACCAAAATACAGCTTTTCCTTCAAAATATGAAATATCATTGACCTTTGAGTTTGCTGGATACATCTAATAGTAACACCTACACAAATTCTTGTCCATTTCTCTTCATTGGTGAGAGTTTTAGCTGTCATATGTCACTGATCAGAATTAATGACATATTCGCTGGTTATAGAGTAAAAGTGAAGGTGTGAAAAGAATGGCACACACGTATCTTTGACTTTTGACAATTTATATTTATTGTGCTGCAGATGATTATTACTTAGCGATGAAATAGAGGTGATATTTTTCATTAGGTCAGGGCCTAAAGAGCTAAGAAAATATAATACCTGAAAAAAGCTAGCAAAGATACATAAATTATTTTCCACAGTAAAAGTTGAGCAAAGAAGCACAATTTTCATATTACAGATTCTCTAGTGTACTTGGGTTGTCTAGGAATGTGACCTGACTTTTTTTCCTTTGCTGTTAAATAGTACAGCCTATTCACTTTTGTGACAACAGCCTATTACACTTTGCAGGTGAATTTTCTCTAGAGCTTCATGAATGAGATTACACTCTTTGCAAAGTGTAAACTCCCCTGCAGTGTGCTACTTACCTTGCAAAGTACACAGCCTATCTGCTTCAGTAAATCAACCCCATAATGTATGCTGTTAACCAATAATGCTTAATTTAATTATCTTTTTTTAATCTTTTTTTGATAAGGTGAGGGATGGTTATAAATTATTTATTGTTATTATTTAATTAATTTATTTTTGTTGTTGTTGTTTGTGCTCTCAATTGAAAACTTCTCCTCACTCTGCCTTGGTCATTAGTTTTAATAAATATAATAGTTCTTCATATATATATATATATATATATATATATATATATATATATATATATATATATATATAGTAAATTTAAATATACTGAGTCAGTTTCTCCTTTGCACAAGAAAAAAACAAACATTATTTCTATTCATGCTATATTGACACCTAAGTAAACTGAAGGACAATATTGTTCAGATTGCAAATCAAGCACACATTACATTAAGCACATGCCATGCACGTACAGTAGCATGCTCTAATGATATACATTTAATGGTACAGGAATAAATTGCCTTGGCATTATTTAAACTGAAAGGGTCTAAGCTTCCACTGACCTCCTGCTATTTCACTAAAATGTTATTTTTATATGTAAAAGGGTAAAGGGGAGTACAGGCCAGCTTGTCGCTTATCAGATCAATAGAGAGTTTGTGTTTGCTGGCCAGGGACAGGTCTGGAATGCCATTCTGTATCTGCGCTGACATCCCATGGGATCATTCATAAAAGAGCTCATTTGGATTAATAGATGTGAGATAATAATGTCTGTGCTTTGTGAAAGCCTTGAACACTTGCATATTTATGTAATTGTAGCTTAAATTAATTTATATAGATTGCCAATGTCATGATTATATTCTTTTTTTTTTCTTTATTTATGCCTCATCCTGTTTTAAAGAAGAACTCCAGAAAAAGACCTGCTCATATAGAAAATCACTTAAAGTGGAGGTCCACCCTGAAAAACTAAGGCCGCGTACACACGGGCGGATTGTCTGCCCAACTAAGTTCGTCAGACAATCCGACAGACAGTCCGTTCAACTTTTGAATGAACGGACTTGACCACACACGATGAACAGACAGTCCGCTGAAAACTTGCGCGATGACGTGTACAACACGTACGACGGGACTAGAAAAACGACGTCCAATACACTGCAATGCAACCTTCGGCCGTGTAAATCCTTTCTGAGCATGCGCCATACTTAGTCCGTCCAACTTGCCTACACCACGAGCGGACTGTCCGCTGAAACCAAGTTTGGACGGACAAAACCAAGTTTGGACGGACAAAATTACGGAAATTCCGAAAGACTAAGTCCGTCAGATTGTCCGCTGAAAAAGTCCGCTGAAGCCCACACACGAGCGTATTGTCCGCTGAAACATGGTTCAGCGGACTAAGTTGGGCAGACAATCCGCCCGTGTGTACGCGGCCTAAAAATTACATACAAATGCAACAAAAAAAAGAAAAAAAAATGCCTGTTGCTAGGCAGATCGTCCTAATCTGACACTTTCTATTCTGCAGTGATCTTCAGTCTTCTCCTCCTCCCGTTGATTTCTTGGAAATTTGGGCGTGGTATCTTCTGGGACCTGTGTGTGTCACAGAAGACAGCCGCCCATTCAGAAATTGCCAGGGGACTCGCACATGCACATGCGCCGGCACACGATACGAGGGACAGATCGGCTAACATTGCGGGCGACCTGGACAGGTAAGTGTCCTTATTAAAAGTCAGCACATCGAGCGGGGCGTGTTTGGAAGCCGGCGAGAGCGGACGTGTCACTGCAGTGCTCCGCCGTCCACTCTCTAAATCCACGGCCAGCCGGATGCCTAGAACGGGGAGAGAGCCTTTAAACTTTCCCCATCTGGTGCCTGACAAGGACTGAGTGGATCCGCAGGGTTATTATACAGCTTAGCTGGTCGCTCGAGTCCTTTTTAGGATCGCGGCCGGCTCCTCGCGGCAGATCACCGCCGCCATCTTGGGGCCTACACTCCGGCCCCGCCGCGCTAGCCTCCCGGAGTCTGCCGAACAACACCGAGAAGACATCCTGCTAACACGGAAGCGGCCTACCCCAGAGGGATCCCCGGACGGTGTATATCCCCCCGACGCTGAGCAGAGATCGGCAGCGGCGGCCTCCACAGGCCTGCAGCCAGCTGCCATCTTTAGGCCTGTTAGGCCTGTGTGGCCTGCAAGACAAGCGGCAGAGACTGCAGGGCCCGGCGCAACGGAGGACGTCTGCCGCGGACTACAGATGATGGGCTAGACTGCTAAGAGGCCCAGGAGAAGTCCCTACAGCCACTCACTGCCAGTCGCCGACTGCCACATCACAGTGCAAAGGATACCCCCTCCTAACAGGTACTGTGACCTAATAACATTGCCCTGCCTCCCCCTGTACCTCCTCCCTTCCCAAAACCTACACCCAGGGGCATCTCTCATTGAGTTTTTCTGGACCCTCTTTCTTGGCCTGCTTACTGTCCCCAGTACCTGCTACCCTGCTGCCATAAACCCAGCTCTCCATCTGCTCAGGCCTCTATATGGTCCACCCCCCCGCTCCTCTCAAGACCCACTGTACCATGACAGGCATACCCTTTGAGGAGTTGTGAGGCCCCCTGACATGGCAAGCATGTAAACTCAGGGATCTGTCCTCCCCCCATTCTTCCCTGGACTCCTGCTGACTGTCCCTAAGCCCTACTACCGCCAGGAGGGGCATCCTCAGCTACTTACAAAAGCTGTGCACCCCATGTAAAAAATTGGAGACCAAAGAAAGACCTACGCCACAGTGCTCCTTCCCCAGACTTCCTCTACTATGGATCGCTACCTACACAGACCCGCTACCTCAACCCAAAATGAAGAAGATTATACGCAAAACCCGTAGGGTCACCATGAACGGGAGTCGGGTACTTCCGCCGACATTCCGTTCACCTCAGAGCAGGGATCGTTTGCCCCATTGACAGCGGACATCCTGGACACTAAGCTACAATCCCTACTCCAAGCCATCACTCACAATATAGCTCAAGAAGTAGGGAAACTTGCCAAAGAGCTGAGAGGAGAGATTGATCAACTAGGAGACCGTACAGACACCCTTGAGACTAAGTTTGATGAGCTGGTGCAATACAGTATGTCCAAGTTTTGGAGGAAGACAACGCCGCCATTAAACACTCTGTCACCCAACTCCAAGCACAACAGGAAGACCTTGAAAACCGTGAACGCAGGCAGAACTTGCGAATCAGAGGCATCCCTGAAACAGACCTCCTCTCTTATCTCCTGAGCCTGTTTAATGTGGTGGCCCCCAAGATTCCGGATATCGATTGGCACCTAGACAGGGCACACAGATTCTTAGCTCCCAAACCTCCGGCTGGAGCGAACCCAAGAGATGTGGTGGTTCAGTTCCACTACTTTGATAGCAAAGAAGCGTTAACAATCGCCACCTGTAACCAATCCAGGCTGGACTTTCGAGGATATGAAATCCAAATCTTTAACGATCTTTCACCCATTACCCTGGCGAGAAGGAGGAACCCCTGACCATTGACATTACACCTTCAGACCCACAAGTCTGTACTGCTGGGGCTTCCCCTTCCGCCTATCTGCATCTCGAGATGGCACACAATATTCTCTTCGAGACCTCCAGGAAAGTGATGCCTTCGTACGCAACCTGGGCCTGCCACTTCTTCCTGACGACGATCCTACACCGATTCCTGCTACATCTAAACCATCTGCAATCCCAGATCGCATTTGGACCCCAGTGAGACAGAAACCACCCAAGACCAACTTCACCCCTCAAAGGAGATCATCTTTCAGGCCCCCAACCTTAGGTGCACCGTTCATTGTTACTACCTTCATTTTTATTTTTTTTCCTCACATTGTCCTGGTTTAACTGACTTTTACCTTACAAGATCTTGACGAACCAGGCCTTCTGCTTCGGAAGGTGGAGGGAGGCTCCCCTGACCTGGGCTTCCTGGAGGCCTTTAATCCTCCAGGTTTCTCTTCGGATGTAACTTGGACTCTTGTTTATTTTTTCTTCTCTACGTTTTTTTTTTATTGGCTGCTTTTTTGTTTTTTCTTTGCTCCGCAGTCCCCTTTTAAAGCTTACCTCACCAGTATTATTTTCACAGTTTTTTGCCCCCGGTCCTTTTTCTTTTTGACCGGTGGCCGCTACACCTTAATGATTATAAATGTTTATGTTGCAAATCTACTGTTGTATATAAAGAACTACTGAAGACACCATTTTCTGGAGTTGTCTACTGCCATGCCAGTCAGCCGCCCCTCCAGCAGATACTGTCTTGCTAAAGTAGGCCTTGTCTGTGTTGTGACTTATTGTGTGAGAAGATATCACTTCCTAGAGGCACTCTGGTGTTGTGACATTCTGGTTCGGCCAGCTTATTTGCACTGCCTATCTTCCCTTTATCATTAAATTGTCACTAAGCCCACATCATAAAAAAAAACTTTCAATGAATGCTGTATTACATGCTGTTCATACTCAGTCACTATGAAATTTGTTTTCAGTAGAAACATAAAAACATAGAAAAGTGACGGCAGAAAAATGACCGAGTAGTCCATCGAGTCTGTACATTTTTATAATCTTATTTTTTTTGTTATTGTTTGCTTCTTTTTTTCCTTTTTTCGTTAACTTTTTTGTCTGAGTATAGATCTATGTTTGTCCCAAGCGTGGGACAGTTTACTGACTCACTACCTCTGTGGGAAGTTTATTACAAGCATTGATTACCCTTTCAGTGAAATAATACTTTCTAAAATTAGTTTCAAACTTTTCTCCAGTTAGTTTGAGGCCATGTCTGTGTTCTCGATTTTGATTCCATATTGAAAAAAACTGCCCTCCTGAACCTTATTCACCCCCTTGATGTATTTAAAGATTTCATTATGTCTCCCCTTTGCCTTCTTTCCTCCAGACTGTACATATTAAGCTCCTGAAGTCACTCTCAATATGTTTTAACCCCCTGATCTTTCACTATATTTGTTACCCATCTCTGGACTTGTTCTATCTTATCAATATCTCTTTGTAAGTGAGGTCTCCAGAACTGGACAAAGTATTCTAAATGACGTCTCACTAAAACTCTATACAGGGGAAACAGAACCTCCTTCCCCCACGGTGATCCCTCTACATGGCAAATGAGGTTTAATGTAGAAAAATGTCAAATAATGCATTTGGGCGGTAAAAAGATGAGTGCAATCTACTGACTAGGGGGTGAACCTGGGGGAGGGGGGGACATAGGATGGAAAAGGACCTGGGTGTCCTAGTAGATGATAGGCTCAGCAATGGCATGCAATGCCAAGCTGCCGCTAGCAAAGCAAACAGAATATTGGCATTCATTAAAAAGGGGATTAACTCCAGGGATAATGCAATGATTCACCCGCTCTACAAGACTCTGGTCCGGCCGCACCTGGAGTATGCTGTCCAGTTCTGGGCACCAGTCCTCAGAAAGGATGTACCGGAAATGGAGTGAGTACAAAGAGGGGCAACAAAACTAGTAAAGGGTCTGGAGGATATTAGTTATGAAGAAAGGATGCAAGCACTGAACTTATTCTCTCTGGAGAAGAGATGCTTGAGAGGGGATATGATTTCAATTTACAAATACTGTACTGGTGACCCCACAATAAGGGTAAAACTTTTTCGTGGAAGGGAGTTCAATAAGACTCGTGGCCACTCATTAAAATGAGAAGAAAAGAGGTTTAACCTTAAACTGCATAGAGGGTTTTTTAAGAGTAGCAAGGATGTGGAATTCCCTTCCACAGGTGGTGGTCTCAGCGGGGGGGCATCAATAGTTTTGAAAATCTATTAAATAAGCACCTGAAAGACCGCAACATACAGAGATATACAATGTAATAATGACATATAATCACTTGCATAGGTTGGATTTGTGTCTTTTTTCAACTTCACCTACTATGTAACTATGTAGTGATGCATCCTAGAAATCAATTCAGTTTTCCCACTGCCTGGTCACACTGTTTACCTACACGGTTTAGGAGATATTTACACACAGACAGGCACTGCTGTCTATGGCGCATGCACCATAGACAGCGGCGCGTAGGCACACTGGGCATGCCGCTGCTAACGGCGATATGCCGTTAGTGGCGGCTCCCGTGCGCATGTACGGGAGTGACGTCATCGCTGCTCCGGCGCTGTGAGTGGCCGGAGCAGCGATACCTGGAAGAAGATGGATGCTCCGTGCTACAGGGGACAGCGGTGACATCGCTGGCTCCTGTGTCAGGTAAGTGACACATAATGGGCTACTATGCGATGCATAGTAGCCCATTATGCTTTACCTTTGCAGGGAGACAAAGAGGAAGTAAACCCATCCGGGTTTACTTCCTCTTTAAAGCCCCATACACACTATCAGATTTTCTGATGATTTTTTTCTTCAGATTTACCAAAACCATATAATATGAGGTCAAACCTTAGGAGTTTCAATTTGTATGTAATCAGGCAGGCCCTTGCACTACATGGTTTTGGTAAATCTGAAGGAAAAAATCAGCAGACAATCTGATAGTGTGTATGGGGCTTTAGAACCACTAACAGCAGGAAAATATCATGTATAATAGTGATATTAATATCGCTTATTACTCATGAAGTTTGGCTCCCATTAAATGAGTAAATGCTCAGGGTGTTCTTCTGAATGCCCAAACGGCCAAAGTTTGGCCCAAACTTGTGTTCCGACCAAACCTGAAAGAATATGCAAAGTCAACATTTCATATTCCTGATATGTTTCAGCTATGCCAAGTACTTCTAGGAAAAAGTATCCTATTCTCTTTGTATTGCTTCCCTTGTGTGAAATACCTAGTAAACTGTGCCAGTCCCTCTGCTTTCAACAGAACAAATGATGAATGGTGCTGCGCTACCAAAGTATAAAAAAAGATACGAAATATAAACAAAAACTCACAGTGAAACATATAGCATAAACAGTGTTAACATTTCACAACCAATGAATCATTGCAAATGATAGTGTTGAGTGAATGGTTTGGGCCCAGCATAAGTTTATCCCGAACATTTGCTGTTTGTCCTGCCAAACGCCCCACAATGCACTGTGCCCTGCACAGTGCATTCTAAGCCCTGATTGGCTAAACAAATGAAGACTTTGCCCAATCAGGGCACAGAAGACTGTCAAAACCACAAGGAGAAAGTCATGATGACTTGTGCTTTTGTAACTCTATTGTGGGTGTAGAGTTTCAGTGTAGTATGAATAGTGCGGCGTCAGTGTTGTGCATCCATGAAGTTTTACTGCAGTATACTGTTAGCGTAGTGCATCTGTGCAGTTTTATTGCAGTATATTAAAGTGTGCCAGTGTAGTACGTCTGTGCAATTTTACTGTAGTATATTGTAGTGCATCAGTGCAGTTTTACTGCAGTATAATGAAGTGTGTCATGCAGTTTTACTGCAGTATATTGAAGTGTGTTAGTGCAATTTTAATACAGTATATTGAAGTGTGTCAGTGCAGTTTTACTGCAGTATATTATAGTGCATCAGTGAAGTTTTACTGCTGTATATTGTAATGCGTCAGTGCAGTTTTACTACAGTATATTGAAGTGTGACAGTTCAGTTTTACTGCAGTATATTATAGTGCTTCAGTGCAGTTTTACTGCAGTGTATTGTAGTGTGTCAGTGAAGCTTTACTGCAGTATATTGAAGTGCGTCAGTGTAGTATGTCCGTACAATTTTACTGCAGTATATTGTAGTGTGTCATGCAGTTTTACTGCAGTATATTGAAGTGTGTCAGTTCAGTTTTACTGCAGTATATTGAAGTGCATCAGTGCAGTTTTACTGCAGTATATTGTTGTAGGTCAGTGCAGCTTTACTGCAGTATATTGTATTGCATCAGTGCAGTTTTACTGCAGTATATTATAGTGCATTAGTGCAGTTTTACTGCAGTATATTGAAGTGTGTTAGTGCAGTTTTATTGCAGTATATTATAGTGCTGCAGTGCAGTTTTACTGCAGTATATTGTAGTACGTCAGTGAAGCTTTACTGCAGTATATTGAAGTGTGTCAGTGCAGTTTTACTGCAATATATTGTAGTGCGTCAGTGCAGTATATTAAAGTGACATTTCTGTCAGCTACAGTCCTCAAGCTAAAGTGCACCAAACACCACTTTCCATTGATTAAAGTGCATCAAATTACACATTTCCCTGTCTCTATTAAATTTTGGTAATAAGCCCCCAACCATGTCTGGGAGGCCAACAAGGAGAGCCAGATGTTCTCATGCCACTGTAAGAGGCCAGCAGCGTATGTGTCCACAGGCAAAGGTGGACATGGTCTGTCCTCAGGCAGGGCACCATTTTAGTGATTCTGCCTGTGCTATCCAACCACGGCATGCAGAGGAAGTGATGGACTGGCTTACTAAATCATCCTCATCCTCTATCAGCCAGGCAAAGACTAGAGCACATAATTTCAATTTTTAACAAGGTCTAATCTTGCGTTCATCAACAGTACCTCTATAGGGTTATGGTGTAAAGACACCACAAACACCCAAAACCCAATTTTTCCCCACCTGTTACTTCTATCCAAAGTTTGTGAAACAGACAGACACCAGAATTTATCAAAAAATCTTGAATCTTGTTCCGAGTGCACTAAATTGTGACCTCATCATACAGGTTGGCTCCCCCAAGCCTTTTTTTAACAAAATAAAGATGATTTTTCCAATTCGGGGTCCCATAGGCTTTAATCGGGTTTATTGTTCGGCCCTGACTGAGGTTTTGCGATGCATACTAAGTAAGAACACTGTATGTTTCACTGTGAGTTCTCTGTTTATTTTGCATATTGGTTTTTGATAATGCAGCACCTTTCATCATTTGTTCATTATCTATATATGTTATAATTTTTTTTATATCTATACACAAATGTTTTGCCTTTCATTTCCCTTTTAATCACTTCACCGGGCTTCACGTCATTTGACGTCGGTGACTTGAAATGGCGATACCTGAATGATGCCTGCAGCTGCAGGCATCATCCAGATATCATTATTTTCAGCCGGCGATTCCCTTCAAAGTAAAAAACGATACTGCCGCCCTCCAGTGCTTGTCCGGTGCTTCTCCGGTCTCACCCGTGGGATAGACAAGCCGCAGAATGAACCCGCCAGCGGTGGAAGTTTACCATAGAGCTAACCGAGGACCCTGGTCATCTCTTTAACTCTCAAGGCCAGGTGCAATGTTATGACGTCATGTGCGGGCTCGGCAGTTGTAAACACTGCCGTGTATCGGCTGGAAAGCCTGGGAACTATTTTTTTTTTTATCTCAGGCTTTCCAGCCTAGAGGAGAGGTGTGGGGTCTTATAGACCCCACCTCTCTCCGTAAAGAGGACCTGTCATGCCCTATTCCTGTTACAAGGGGTGGTTACATTCCTTGTAATAGGAATAAAAGTGATCAAAAAGTAAAAAGATAAAGGGAAATTTTAAAAATAAAAATAAATAAATAAAAGAAACAATAAAAAAATACATTTAAAGCGACCCGTCCCTGCGTGCTCGCACACAAAGTGAACGCATAAGTGGGTCGCACCCACATATGAAAACGACATTTAAACCACACATGTGAGATGTCGCTTTACATACGTGTGTAAAATGTAAATTATACAGTGCCTTGAATTATACTATTCTATTATATTATACTATTATAGTATTCAAACCCTTTGAAATGTTCCACATTTTGTCATGTTACAACCAAAAATCTAAATCTATTTTAATGGGATTTTATGTGAAAGACCAATAAAAAGTGGCACATAATTCTGAAGTGCAAGGAAAATGATAAATGGTTTACAGAATTTTTTAGAAATAAATATCTAAAAAGTATGATGTGCATGTGTATTTAGCCTCCTTTACTCTGATACCCTTAACTAAAATCTAGTGGAGCCAATTGCCCCCAGAAGTCACCTAATTAGTAAATAGAGTCCACCTGTGTGTAATTTAATCTCAGTATAAACACAGCTGTTCTGTGAAGCCCTCAGAGGTTTGTTAGAGAACCGTAGTGAACAAACAGCATCATAAAGGCCAAGGAACACACAAGACGGGTCAGGGATAAAGTTGTGGGGAAGTTTAACCACTTACCAACTGGCCCATAGCCGAATGAGGGCTACAGGGTGGTTGGATAACTCTGGGAGGGCATACATTAACGTCCTCCCAGAATCCCGCTCTCGCGCGCCTGGGGCGCACACCGGAGAACATCCGAATCACAGTAAATGGGCGTTGATCGCGGCCGTTTACAACGCGATCACTCCGTCAGTCTCTCCCCTCTGTGTACTGATCTGTACAGTGGAGGGGAGAGATCGGATGGCAGCAGCACTGTGGGCTGGATCTGTAGTGCCCACAGCGCTGCTCTGTGACAATTGCAGTCACATCCATGGATCCATCCATCCATGCTCAGCCATCCCTTCATACTCTGCAATACCCTGCCATACTCTGCCATACCCTGCCAATACTCTGCAATACTCTGCCATACCCTGCCAATACCCTGCAATACTCTGCCATACCCTGCCAATACTCTGCCATACTCTGCCAATACTCTACAATACTCTATAATACTCTGCCATACCCTGACAATACTCCGCAATACCCAGCCATATTCTGCAATACTCTGCAATACCCTGCAATATACAGCCATACTCTGCACTATTCTGCAATACCCTGCAATACCCAGCCATACTCTACAATACTCTGCAATATCCTGCAATACCCAGCAATGTGAGGCATAAACAACTGTGTGTGAAGAGGATTAATCAGGAGCTGTTTATTTGCCTCTGACCGACACCTGAAGATCTGTCACTCTTCATCCCTGTGAAAAGAGGGTTTAAGCGTCTATAGCCAAACATGGCAGTGTGAGGCATAGTCAGCCAGTGAGTGTGTGCACATAAGGGGATTGAAGTCACGGCAGTTTGGCGGAGGAGTGTTTCTGGAAGTCTTTATGAATTATAATTATAATTGATTCACTGGTCACTATCTAATGAACGTTGGACTCTGAGTATGTATCGCCGCTCATTCTACACTGCTTGGTAGGATTTTTGCACATTATTATTTATTTAGAGTGGCAGCAAGTTTTTTTGTTGTTTTGTTTGTTTTTTTTTTTTTTTTTTGTGTAAGCGCAGTGGTGATACACAGGTGTGAGGGCGGAAGTGTGTATTATTGTTTTTAATACCCAGCCATACTCTGCCATAGCCTGCAATACTCTGCCATACCCTGACATACCCTGACAATACTCTGCAATACCCAGCCATACACTGCAATACCCAGCCATACTCTGCAATACCCAGCCATACTCTGCAATACCCAGCCATATCCTGCCATACTCTGCAATACCCAGCCATACCCTGCAATACCCAGCCATACTCTGCAATACTCAGTGATACCCAGCCATACTCTGCAATACTCAGTGATACCCAGCCATACTCTGCAATACTCAGTGATACCCAGCCATACTCTGCAATACTCGGTAATAAGCAGCCATACTCTGTGATACACAGCGATACCCAGCCATGCTTGGCTGTACCCAGCCGCACTCAGCCATATTCAGCCATGCTCGGCCATGCTCAGCTGTCCTCGGCCTCTGTATGTGGCCAGACTGTGGAAGTCTCACACATGTGGTATCTCAGTATTCAGGAGGAGTAGCAGAATCTATTTTGTGATGTCATTTTTGGTATGTACATGCTATGTATTAGAAGTATTGTATAAATGGACAACTTTGCATTTTAACCACTTCCATACAGTATGACGTCCTTGGCGGGGATATCTGAATGATGCCCGCAGCTACAGGCATCATTTAGATATCATTCATTCATTCAGATATCAGCTTTTTATCCGGCGATTCCATACACCATGAGAATGATCATAGCGGCTTTTCCACTGCTTGATCGTTCTTACGGGAGGCGAGAGGGGACATTCCCCCTCCCGCCGCCCTCTGGTACTTCTACCATCTCGCCAATATGATCGAAGTCAGGATTTTTTTATTTTATTTCAAGCTTCCCAGCCTAGAGGTGAGATGTGGGGTCTTATTGACCCCATATCTCACTGTAAAGAGGACCTATCATGCCATATTCATCATTACAAGGAATGTTTACAGTTGCAACAACCGCCATTGTATTCTGTAGCGTCTTTGCTAAAAAAACATATATAATGTTTTGGGGTTCTAATTTTCTAGCAAATAAATTATGATTTTTACATGTAGGAGAGAAATGTCAGAATTGTCCTTTGTGATCCAGAACGCTTTCAAGTGCTGCCTGCATGTTGGGCATCTGTATGTGGCCGGGCTGTGTAAAAGTCTCACACATGAGGTATCGCCGCACTTGGGAGTAATAGCAGAATCTGTTTTGGGGTGTAATTTCTGGTATGCATATGCTGTGTGTGAGAAATAACCTGCTAATATGACAATTTTGTGAAAAAAAAATCTTGTTTTTGCAAAGAATTGTGGGAAAAATGACAAATTCATAAACCTCACCATGCATCTTTCTAAATACCTTGGAATGTCTTCTTTCCACAAAAAGGGGTCATTTGGGGGGTATTTGTACTTTTCTGGCATGGTAGGGTCTCAAGAAATGAGATAGATCGTCAGTACTTCAGGTGTGATCAATTTTTAGATATTGGCACCATAGCTTGTGGACTCATCAAAAGAAAGGTCTATTTGTGTGAAAAAAAGGACAACAATTTCATATAGGTACAGTGTTGCATGACTGAGTAATTGTCATTCAAAATGTGAGAACACCGAAAGCTGAAAATTGGTTTGGTTAGGAAGGGGGTAAGGGCCCAGTGGTCAAGTGGTTAAAGCAGGGTAAGATTTAAAAGAAAATATACCAAGTTTTGAAAATCTCATGGAGCACTGTTCAATCCATCATCTGAAAATGGAAGAAAGAGTATGGCACAACTGCAAACCTACCAAGACAAGGCCGTCCATCTAAACTGACAGGTCGGGCAAGGAGAGCATTAATCAGAGAAGCAGCCAAGAGGCCCATGGTAACTCTGCAGGAGCTGCAGAGATCCAAAGCTCAGGTGGGAGAATCTGTCCACAGGACAACTATTAGCCCTTGTACACACGGTCAGAGAATCCGTCGGAATGTGTCCTATCGGACCGTGTTGTCGGATAATCCGACTGTGTGTGGTATACATCAGACTGATGCCGTCGGAATATCCGTCGGACCCAATTTTCCAACTTGTTGGAAATATTTTCCGACCAACTGGTTCGATCGGACATACTCCGATCATGTGTAGAGAATTTTGATCGGACCAAGTGCCACGCATACTCAGATCAAATTCCTACATTAAAGCTATTGGCTACTAGCCTGAACGTAGTCCCATCGTAACAAAATTACGTCATCACGTTCTGAATGATCGGATTTTTTCGACAACTTAGTCCGACCGTGTGTATGCAACAGTTTAGGACAAGATCCGACGGGCAAAATCCGATGGACAATAACCGACGGATTTGGTTGTCGAAATCTCCGACCGTGTGTACAGGGGATTAGTCATGCCAGTGGCGCCTGGTGCTCAACATTTTTTGGGAGCGCAAACAAACTGAAATATTCTGAAAAAACACCACCAATTGCAGCCTCACTGTACCATCAATCACAGCCACTGTGCCATCAATCGCAGCCACTGTGCTCATCAATTACCACCACTGTGCCATCAAACACAGCCACTGTGCCCATCAATGCAGCCACTGTGCCCATCAAACGCAGCCACTTTGCCAAACACAGCCACTGTGCCCATCAATTGCCGCCACTGTGCCATCAAACGCAGCCACTGTGCCCATCAAACACAGCCACTTTGCCCATAAAACGCAGCCACTTTGCCAAAAGCAGCCACGGTACCCATCAATTGCCGCCACTGTGCCATCAAATGTAGCCACTGTGCCCCATAAAATGCAGCCACTGTGCCTATCAATTCCCACCACTGTGCCCATCAGTTGCCGCCACTGTGCCATCAAATGCAGCCACTGTGCCATCAAATGCAGCCACTGTGCCCCACAAAATGCATCCACTGTGCCCAACAATTGCCACCACTGTACCATCAAATTCAGCCACTGTGCCATCAAATTCAGCCACTGTGCCATCAAACACAGCCACTGTGCCCATCATTTGCCACCACTGTGCCCATCAATTGCTCCCACTGTGCCCATCAATTGCTGCCACTATACACATCAATTTCTCTCACTGTGCCCCATCAAACGCAGCCACTGTGCCATATAAAATGCTGCCAGTGTGCCCCTTGCTGGCCTGCCATCTGCACTTACCTGTCTCGGTGAGACAGCTCCTTGATGTCTTCTCCTGGCCTCTCTGCCCATCCTCTGCTATGATTGGATGGCTGGAGTCCAATTACAGCGCCTGTAGTTTCAGCCAATCAGGTGACGGGTAACAGATCCAAGAACCTGATTGGCGCAGAAGTGGTTTAGTGTTAGGAAAGTGAATATTCATTCGCTTTTCTAATACAGTTGAGTGACCTGTGAGCACCCAGCATGGCGCTTGCAAGTCACTTTTTTTGACGCCTATTAGAGCATATGGCTCTAATCAGGTGCTTCAAAACCACACCCCCCCACTGTAATTCAGGTGCCCTGCACCCGAAAAGGGGCTGGGCACCAGAATAGGGGGCGGCAGCGGCGGCCATAGATAGTTTCATGCAATGTATGAATCTATCTATTGGTGATAGAGGGGGGTGGCAGGAGAGAGGGCGTGGCGCCCATGTGCTCTTATGAACGTGCCCTCACTCAGTCATGAGCTCCACAATTCTGCCCTTTATGGAAGAATAGCAAGAAGCCATTGTTGAAAGAAAGCCAAAAGTCCAGTTTGCAGTTTCCGAGAAGCCATGTAGTAAACATAGCAAACATGTAGAAGAAGGTGCTATGGTCAGATGTGACCAAACCTTTTGGCCTAAAAGCAAAATTATATGTGTGGTGGAGAATGAACACTGCACATCACCTTGAACACACAATCCCCATCGTGAAACATGGTGGTGGCAGCATCATGTTGTGGGAATGCTTTTCTTCAGCAGGGACAGGGAAGTTGGTCAGAGTTGATGAGAAGATAGATAGAGCCAAATGCAGGGCAATCTTACAGGAAAACCTGTTAGCCCTTGTACACACGGTCGGAGATTCTGACAACCAAATCCGTCGGATTTTGTCAGACGGATTTTGTCCGACGGATTTTGTCTGAAACTGTTGCATACACACGGTCGGACAAAGTTGGCGGAAAATCCGACGTGATTACGTTATTTCGTTACGACGGGACTATGTTCACGCTAGTAGCCAATAACTTTGGTGTAGGAATTTTATCTGAGCATGCGTGACACTTTGTCCGATCGGAATTCTCTACACATGATCGGAGTATGTCCGATCGGAGCATTTTGTCTGAAAATTTTACCAACAAGTTTGAAAACTTGGTCCGTCAGATACTCCGACGGAAACAGTCCGATGTAAACCACACACAGTCGGAATATCCGACAAAACGGTCCGATCGGACACATTCCGTCAGAATCTCCAACCGTGTGTACAAGGGCTTAGAGTCTGCAAAAGACTTGAAGCTGGGGCGCAGGTTTACCTTTCAGCAGGACAACGACCCTAAACATGCAGCCAGAGCTACAATAGAAAGAAAGCCCGGAGCAAAAGCCAAGAAGAACATAGGCGTAGGGCGGGCATGACAGGGTTAACTGGGGACTGGAGACAAGTTGAGTGGGCGGTTCTCTGCAGAGGCTGAGAGGGGAGGAGCAGAGTTAATGTGTAGAGTGGGCAGCTCCTCCCCTCCTCAGTCTGCAGGGAGAAGCAAGCTTGTCAGCATGGCGGTGGTGGAGGAGCTCTTCGCTCGGCTGAAGGCCGAATCGGCATCCCACGGACCCGGATGGCTAGAGGCGGCGCTGGGTGAGGTACCCCCGGCAGCTGAGCGGGACGGTAATTTACAGGCGCGAGCGCGGCGATCGCAGCCGCTGGCTCGCTTTTCGCCGGACCCCCCTTCCCCCCCCTCACTGGGACTCGTGGCAGAGGCTGCAGGGATGGCAGGGCTCAATCAGGCCCGCCCACGAAGCGCGTGGCGCGGCTTGCGGCGGGGGCAGCATGGGGAACAGTGGCCCTGGCTCAGGACACGTGGGGGGAGTGCTGGCAGTTCTAGGCCGGATGCTAGCATGGGCAGGAGGCCCAGGACTGTGCGGGGGGCCCCAGCTCGTGGCTTTGAGACGGCGGGGGCGGGACTGGCACCGGTGATGCCCGGGAAGATGGCAGCTGGGCGCAGGGGACATTCGGCAAGTGGCACTCCTGGGGTGGATGGACGGCAGCTGTCCCCTGCTGTGAGACGTCGGGCTGTGGCAGACGGAAGGGAGACGGCAGCTGCAGGCAGTGGTCTTGGTTGGCACTGTGATCGGGGCGAGCTGGCCCAGGCAAGTCCTTGAGGAAGTCGGCGGGCGGATCTGGTGCGCTGCAGAAGACCAGGGAGCTCCGCGGATCCCCGGCATCCAGTGACGATTCAGCTGGAGGGCAGTCGGCGAGCGAGGCGGAGTTGGCGGACGTCCGCTCGGAGGGAGAACTGTCGCAGTCGGAGGACGAGGGACGGCAAGGCGTTCTGACAGCAGTGGACCCGGGACCCTCGACTGGTGGGACTCCATCCAGGCAGCACGGTGAGTCGGCTTCTGTTTTTTCTAGTATGTCTTGTAATGTGGGGGGTAAAGCAGGGGTGGTGCGGGGCTGCACGGGGCGGCCAGCGGGGACCGCGCCCATTGCTCCGGCCGCTGTGGTCTCGGACTGCGCAGTGGCGGATGTGGGGTTGAGGGGTTTTCTGCGGGTTTGAAGGAGCTGGTCCATCAGTTCGAGCCGGGTGTGGGTGGGGAACAGGCCCCGGTGGCGGCTTGGGTGGCCCCGGGCACGGGGGGTCGGGGGTGACGCGGGTGAGTGGGGCGGGTCGGGGGGTCTAGCGGTGGTGGCTGCAGAGCCGGCAGCACCTGCCAGCACGGCGGCTGCGGTGGCTGACCTGGGGTCAGAGCAAACGCCCGCGGGGGGCTGCTGCAGAGACCACCAAAAAACAGGACTTGGTCCGTTTGGCGGATTCGGCAAAATGTGAGGTTTATGTTTGCTTCGAGGGGCCCCTCGGGGCTCATCTGAAGCCTGAGGTCAGGGAGAAGATATGGAAGGGTGAGTATGTCGAGATCTTCGCCCTTCTGCCGCTGGAGAAGTTCAACCTGGATACGGCGATACAGGCTCATTCCCAGGACATTTACCAATTGGCTACAGGTGTTCGCTATTTTGGCTAG
The DNA here is from genome assembly GCF_037356315.1 of Lithobates pipiens. NCBI lineage: Eukaryota > Metazoa > Chordata > Amphibia > Anura > Ranidae > Lithobates > Lithobates pipiens. Next base: position 424,014,909 of record NW_027507903.1, on the reverse strand, counting down.
TGTGATAGGGGAAAAGCACCCGGAACACTGCTCGGCGCTGTTTTGCTACTTGGACGCCGTGGGAGAAGCCTACAGAGTCTACGGGGGAATGGCATGGTTGGGTTACGACGAACAATTTCGTCAGCGGAGGGCTATTCGCCCGTCCTTCAGATGGGATCATAAGGACATCAGCTTATGGATGCGCCTTATGACTTCGGCGAGGTCGACTAGTCAGTTTTTTCCAGGAGGGGCCGGTGGGTCCACTAACCCTTGAAAATCGGCCACAAGAAAAAAAGGGGTGTGTTGGCAGTTTAATGAGGGGTCTTGTAGGTTTGGAGGGTCGTGCAAGTACAAGCACGAATGCACTGGCTGCGGTGGGGGTCACCCATCATCCCGCTGTTTCAAACAGGGGAAAGGCAAGTCCGGGGATGCGGTTGGAAAAGGGGACAACTCTGGTGAAAGTGGGAAAGATGCTGCCTTTTCTCGATAGGTATCCGGATCGGGAAGCGGTGCAGTTGCTGGCCCGGGGGTTTGCGGAGGGTCCCCCTTTGGCACGCAATCTGCGATCGGCATTATCACACGCCGAGGTGGTATCTGCAAAACTGGAGAAGGAGGTGTCTTTGGGGCGCATTAGTGGCCCCTTCCCGACCGCACCCATTCCAAATTTGGTGGTGTCGCCCTTGGGTGTGGTGCCCAAGAAAGAGCCTAATAAATTTCGGCTCATTCATCATCTCTCGTATCCAAGAGGGGGCTCGGTGAATGATGCTATTGACCCGGAGATTTGCGCGGTGTCTTATACATCCTTTGACGCGGCTGTTTTTTGGGTCAGGAAGTATGGGAAGTGAGCATTGATGGCAAAGACCGATATTGAATCGGCCTTCCGTCTGCTCCCAGTCCATCCGGACAGCTTCCGGCTGTTGGGTTGTCATTGGCAGGAGGGATTCTACGTCGATAGATGCCTGCCCATGGGATGTTCCATATCGTGTGCACTGTTTGAACGGTTCAGTTCTTTGCTGGAGTGGGTAGTGCTGAACTCGGTAATACATTATTTGGACGGCTTCCTCTGCGTGGGCCCGCCTGCTTCGGAGGTGTGCGCGATACTGTTGGCTACGCTGGAACATGTTGCGGAGAAGTTTGGAGTCCCATTGGTGCCGGACAAAATGGAGGGCCCGCGGACGGTGTTGAGCTTCTTGGGCATCGTGTTGGATTCTGAGAGGATGGAATGTAGGCTGCCGGAGGAGAAGTTGAGGGCGCTCCAAGCAGAGATTCGCGGGATGATGGGATTATGCAAGGTTCAACTTAGGCCGTTACAATCGCTGCTGGGTAAGTTGAACTTTGCGTGTCACATACTGCCGATGGGGAGGGTGTTCTGCCGACGGCTGTTGGCCAGTACTGCTGGGGCCACCACGCCCAAGCACTATGTGCACTTGGTCAAGGCACATAGGGATGATCTGGCGACATGGCACGCATTCCTGGCTAACTTCAACGGCAGGGCGTTTTGGATGTCGGGCCCTGTCAGCAACTTTGACCTGGAGCTGTACACGGATGCAGCAGGGGCATCGGGTTTCGGTGCCTTTTTCCAGGGCTAATGGAGCGCAGGGCCTTGGCTGGATTCATGGAAGGCGGCGGGCCTAGTTAAAAACATGTTGCTGCTGGAACTGTTTCCGGTGGTCTTGGCTGTTGAACTGTGGGGCGAGGCTTTCCGGAATTTGAAGGTGCTCTTTCATGGTGACAATTTGGGGGTGGTGCAGGTGATCAACAAGATGTCGACGGCGGCGCCGCCGGTGGTCAAGTTGCTCAGGCACCTCGTACTGCGCTGCTTACAGTTAAATGTTTTTATTTATGCTGTGCATCTTCCGGGCGTTGAGAACGTCGTCGCTGATGCTTTGTCTCGCTTCCAGTGAGACAGGTTTCGGGAGTTGGCACTGGAGGTGGAGCAGCAAGGGGTCCCGTGTCCAGAATGGCTGTGGAGGATTGTCTTGGAAGAGTAGCGGGCTGGATACGACGGTCAGTGAGCGAGGCGACATGGTCAGCGTACAGCAAGGTGTGGGAGGAATGGGCTGCCTTCATGCAGCAGGTCACGGAAGGTCAGGAGGAACGGGATCTGCGCTTATTGGTTATTTATTTTGTGTCCAGGAACTTCGAAGCTGGGGTGTCTGCGTCTGGGCTTTATAAAAAGTTAGCTGGGCTGGCGTTCTGGTTCAAATTCAGAGGTTTGCCGGACGCGACAAAGGATTTTTGGGTCAGATAGGCTATGAAGGGCTACAGGCGTTCTCACGTCAGGAGGGATTCCAGGCGCCCGGTTTCGTTCGAGCTTTTGGGCCAGTTGTTGGGGCAAGTAGAGAGTACATGTTCGTCGCCATACGAGTCGGCTTTGTTCAGAGCAGCGTTTGCTTTGGCATTTTTTGGGGCTTTGCGGGTTAGCGAACTGGTTAGTCCATCGCGGAGCCGGCAGGGTGGTTTGGGCTGGGACGCGGTGGCATGTGAGGGGGATAGGTTGTCTATCCTGGTATGCCGCTTGAAAACGGATCAGCGGGGCAAGGGTAAGACGGTGCAGGTGTTTGCCTTGCCCGGTTCGCCTTTGTGCCCTATTGGGTTGGTGCAAACATTTTTGGCGGTTCACCTGGCGGTAAGGGAGCCGTTTTTGGTACATCAGGATGGGCAATTTCTCTCGGGATTCCAGTTTATGGCGATTTTTAAGCGGTGCTTGGTGGAGTTGGGTTTGGGGGAGCAGAAGTTTTCCTCACATTCATTCCGCATAGGGGCGGCCACTGAGGCGGTCAGGTGGGGTTTGGATGAGGCGGCGGTGAAGCGAATTGGGAGGTGGGAATCCAGGCGGTTCCAGTTGTACGTTCGCCCACATTTATTGGTTGCGTAAAGTGCCGGTGGGGTAGGAGACTGCGTATGTGTTGCTTGTTTTTTCTTTTTAGTTGTTGGCTTATGTCCTATATTGATGTTTGGGGTTATGTTTTCTTCTCTTCCTTTCTTACAGGCGGCCGGCCGGGCGTGGTGTGGATAGTAGGCCACTCCTACATTTGTTGGGGGGCTAGACGGGGTGATGCCCGCCCGGAGGGTCGGCAGCTTGGTTTTTCTAGGCAAGAGACACTGATCCGATGGCTGGGGGTGCCAGGCATGATGTGGGGCAGGGCGGTGTCGGAAGTACACCGTTTTGCACGCTGGGACGGGCCTCCGGATGTGCTGGTGCTGCACGTCGGAGGCAATGACCTAGGTGTCAAGACCATGCTGGATCTCGTCAAGCAAATCAAGTTTGATTTTTGGCAGCTCCGCCTTGCTTTTCCACACATGATCATTGTGTGGTTTGACATGGTGTCCAGGACGGCATGGAGGTTTTCGAGGTCGGTAGATAAGCTGAATAGGGCCAGGAAAAAAGTAAACAAGGAGGTTAGTGCATTTGTTGTCAGGAATGGGGGTTTGGCTATACGGCACCTTGAACTAGAAGTGGATACCTGGCGCTACTTGAAGAAGGACGGGGTCCACCTAAACGATGTGGGGACTGATATTTGGTCCCTGGGGATTCAGGATGGGATCCAGCGAGCTGTGAGGGTGTGGCAGGGCGTGCAAGGGTAAGGTGTTGCCCTTGCGTGCTGTGGCATGTTGTTGGTCTGTGTGGATGAAGGATTTTACCCCAGGGATGGAAGAGTTCGGGGCCTATCGGTGGTATAGTACCCGTCGGTGGTGATACAGCTAACGGCAGTTTAGCTAAAGTTGGTGATCAGGTGCACTGCAGTCAGTGTTTGGCTTCTGAGCTAGTTTGTCAGCTTGAGGTCCGTTATAGTTTGGGTACCGCAGTGCCGTTAATGGTTTATGGTGATTGGTGGGTTATCCTAGCACAGACCAACGGGGAGGAGTTGCAATGGAGGAAGTGCTTTACTACCTGATTTATTTATGTTAATTTATGTTATTTATGTGAATTGTTTTTTTTGAATATTTTTGATAATAAAGATAATTGGCTTCTATGGCCATGTTTACTCCAGATTGGTGTGGTTTAAATTTCTGGGGTTAGTAAGTGGGGGGTGTAGCAGTTTAAGAAGGTAAACGGTGGGTTTAGTAAGTCACATCTGTTATACAATAGTCATGATTTAGATCAGAGCTTGAGCTATTTTGCAAAAAAGATTGGGCAAAAATGTCACTCTCTAGATGTGCAAAGCTGGTAGACACTTAAAAAGACTTGCAGCTGTAATTGCATTGAAAGGTGGTTCTACAAAGTATTGACTCAGGGGGGCTTAATACAAATATACACACTTTTCACATATTTACTTGCAAAAAATTTGGAAAACCATTTATCATTTTCTTTCCACTTCGCAATTATGTGCCACGTTGTGTTGGTCTATCACATAAAATCCCAATAAAAAAACATTTATGTTTTTGGTTGTAACAGGACAATATGTGGAAAATGTTGAGGGGTATGAATACTTTTTTAAGGCACTGTATGTTCTTGGTGCATACGTTTTCAGAAGCATACTAACAAAAGAAACCGTTTTGGCTTGCTGACAGGTACATCAAAATGCATATTTTCTGTTCAGTATCCTTTGTAAGCAGTCTGGCAAATGCACTGTTGCAATTTCTTCTTACATTGGTAAAATAAAATGCAGCCAGGGCTCCTCAGTCAGATAGGTAGGATGTTTTGGCTAGTTATCCACCCCTAACTTTAAAGCCTCATACACACAATTGGATTTTCCACAGACAATACGTCAGACTTTTGTCTGAAGGGAGTTGGCCAGGAACTTGTCTTGCATACAAACCACAAGAAATTGTTGGCCAACAAACATGAACGTAGTGACGTATTAGATGTACTACGAGTCTACAAGGAGGAAGTTCAATTGTCGTGCGCCACTCTTTGGGCCTTCTGCTAATTTCATGTTAGTAAAAGTTTGGTGAGCGGGAGCGGACGTGCTGTGCCTGGGCTTCCAACACAGCCACTGCTTAATCCACCGCCATTGGAGCGATCCGTGTGGGGAGAGAGCCATCAGACTCTCCCCGGTGAGTACCGGATCCTCCCTGCATTATCCTGGGGGGTTGTTTGCCTATTTCGCTAGCCGTTCGAGTCCTGTTCAGGCTCGCGGCCGGCCTTCTGCAACAAGAGCCCCGCTGCCATCTTGGGGCTTACGGCTTCCCCGGACCTCCGCACCAACCCCCTGTGCTCTGCGGGGCAGCTAACGCCTCCGGACGGCTGACCGGGAGGAGTCCAGCCTCCCGAGGAGACCCAGAGTGCTCGCGGACAGACTGGGCCGCACTGAGGCCTACAGCGGAGCCACGCACATCCAAGGCCAGCCGCCATCTTTAGGCCTCAGGCCTGTGAGGCCTACTTTACTGCCGGAGGTGCTGGAAACCCCTGACGAGGCAGAATACCCATAACACCGCACTCCACCCATAGAGAAGCTTGTCAGAATGCCCTAGAGGACCCCAGACCATTTTGCACTGCTGGTCTCAGCCCCTGCCCGGATACATCGGTCTGCAGCACAGTACACCTGCCTCTTACCCAGGTACTTTTCTACAGCAACCTTCCTTTGCCTTCCCTGTGCCCCTAGCCTCCCCCAACAGTTACCTGGGCTGATTGCCCTTCCCCCCCTCCCTCCCTATACTTCCCGTGCCTCTCCTATCCCCCCCCACCCCTGTGCCAGCCTGGCCAGGCCTACTGACTGTCAGAAGATGTGAGAGGCCCCCTACTATGGTAACCATGTGATTCTCATGCCCGCCTTCCCAAGACTCCTGTTAAACATTCCGCAGCTTTGTTACCTCCGGGAATCGCATCCTCACCCATTCAGCCCAGCCGTGCACCCCATGGGGAAAATCGGAGACCAAAGAAAGTCCTACGCTTCCGTACTTCTCCCCCAATCTTCATCCACCATGGACCGCTATCTACACAAACCCGTCTCCTCCACCCAACCTGAGGGGGACCCTGCACCGGACCTACACACTCGCCACGAGCAAGACTTGGGCACTCCGTATGCCCTCTCGCCTACCCCAGACTAAGAATCGTCCTCCTTGTTGACGGCGGATGTCCTAGATGCTAAACTCCAATCCTTGCTCAAAGCCATCACCCACTCCATAACTCAAGAAGTTGGGAAACTTGCCAAGGAGCTGAGAGGGGAGATCGATCAATTAGACACCCTGGAGACTAAATTTGATGAACTGGTTCAGTATGTCCAAGTTTTGGAGGAAGGCCATACCGCCGTTAAGAACTCTGTTTCCCAACTCCAAACACAAGAAGACCTCGAAAATCGTGAACGCAGACAAAACTTACGCATCCCTGAAGCGGTAGAGGACAGAGACCTCCGCTGCTATCTTTTGCGCTTGTTTAATGTGGTGGCCCCTCAGATCCCAGATATTGATTGGCGATTAGACAGGGCACATAGATCTCTGGCGCCCAAACCCCCAGCGGGAGCTAATTCAAGGGACGTGGTGGTTCGGTTCCACTACTTGGATAGCAAAGAAGCTCTTACACTCGCTACTCATAACCAACCCAGGCTGGACTTCAAAGGATCCAAGATCCAAATCTTTAATGATCTCTCGCCCATTACCCTAGCGAGACGAAGGAGCCTCCGTCCACTGACACTACATCTCCAGACCCACAAGATTCTGTACCGGTGGGGTTTCCCCTTTCGTCTCTCGGTGACCCAAGACGGCACGCAATTCTCTCTTCGAGATCTACATGAAAGCGATGCCTTCCTGCGCAATCTTGGCCTGCCTCCTCTTCCAGATGAGGAACCAACGCCACTTCCCACTACTCCTAGACCGTCTGCTCTTCCAGCCTGGATCTGGACCCCAGTTCGACCGAAACCTTCTACAACCAACCTCACCCCTCAAAGGAGACCGTCCTTCAGACCCCCGACTTGAGGGGAACCACATCGGAACACAGCTGAGTTTACCTACCCCCTCTGTTGGGGCTTTGTTGGAACTTCCATGGCGCATGTTTTGGCCGTAATACCATGGTGGATTCCCCCTACCTACCCCCTGACACCCACGGGGTGCACCGTTCATTGTTCACTGTTTACTATTTTGCTTAATGATTGTTACCGTATTTTCCGGTGTATAAGACGACCTTTTACATGTAAAAAAATTGGCCAAAAAGCAGGGGTCGTCTTATACGCCGGGTCAGCCCCTCGGATGGCCGATTGGTGTTCGTTAATACTGTATGTAGCTTCGGCTACATACAGTATATACCGCTGAGCCAATCCTGGTGAGCGATGTATTCAAATGAATACAAAGCCTGCTCGGATTGGAGTAATGACCTCTGCCAATCCGAGCAGGCTACTCTGTAGCCTGCTCAGATTGGCTTGGAGAGTCAGAGAGGCGCGGGCTGATGATGTTACAGCCTCTGCCAATCCAAGCAGGCTTTGTATTCATTAATAGAATACATCGCTCGCCGTGATTGGCTCCAGCAAATGCAGGAAGAAGGAAGAAATATGAAGCCTCGGAAGCCTCGAAAGCCGGGTCGTCTTATACGGTAAGTACAGTTTTAAAAGCGTTTTTGTCCAGTAAGATTAGGGGGTCGTCTTATATGCGGGGTCGCCTTATACACCGGCAAATACGGTATTTTTTTTCCTTTTCTCTATTTTGCTTTTTTTCAGCTGATTGGTTCTTTTCATAGGCTGGCTGAACTAGATTTTTGGCTATGGAAGGTGGGGTGTGGCCCCTCGGCCCCCCCCCATACTAGGTGGTCTTCATGACCTCCGCTCTGGCCCTAGGCTCAGACCTGGGCTTCCTGAAGGATATTTTTCTCCAGATTTCTCTTCGGATGTCCTCTACATTTTTGTTCTTTGTGTTTTTGTTGTCCATGCAGTCCCCTCATGGACTGATCTTTTTGTCTTTTTGTTTTTTACCAACAGCTCCTTTTGATTGCTTCACATATTAATGTGATTTTACTCAATTTTACGTTTTGCTTTTTATGGAAGTTTATTTTGTTCTGGCCTCAGTCTCCTTTTTTTTTTTTTGGTGACCAATAGCCGCTATTTTTTGATAATTGTCGTGGTCTATATTGCAATTATACTAATTATTTCCAGAGTGTCAGGTTTTCTTTTTTTTCTTATCTTGTTCTTTTCTTCTTGCTTCATATCCCCTACAACATGGGATCCTATACCCACTGAATGTTATGTAATTCCTCATATAATCTGTCATCAGTTTAGTTTGTTATGTCACTGAAATTTTTTACGAGTAATGTGAAAGGTTTAAACTCTGTTCGGAGGAGGTGGTTGGCTCTGAAAGAGTTTAAAGCTTCTAAAGCTGACATGATACTGATCTAGGAGACACACTTCCGTCCTAGGGGCTCCCTTAAATTTGCCAGCAAAACTTTTCCGACCTCCTTTCTGGCCTTGGATCCGTCTGGTAAGGCAGGTGTGTCGGTCCTGACAAGTCACTCCTGCCCTTTGCAAGTTAAATCCTCATATCTGGACCCCCAGGGCAGATTTATTATTCGCGGATTGTACATTTCAGTCTCAATCCCTCACGATCCTTAACATATACGCTCCCAATTCTGGTCAGGTTTGCTTCCTTACTGCTGTTTTTGACATGTTAGATAAGTTTGCATGTCCTTTTATAGTGATTGGTGGAGATTTTAATATGATCATGTCCCCCGGTAAAGACAAACATGTCTTGTTCCTTTCCAAAACCCCCTCCAATTCGGACTCCCTCTCCAAATCGTTCCGCAGACTTAACAGAGCCCGACGTTTCTTAGACATCTGGAGGATTAAACACCCCACTCAGAAACAGTACACCTTCTACTCACACCCTCATAAACTTTTCTCTAGATTAGACCATTTCTTCATCTCTACGCCCCTCTTAACATCCGCGGTTGCCTCGGAAATTAATCCCGTCCCATGGTCGGATCACTCCTCCGTGCATTTAGAACTCTCCCTATCCTCAGCCTCCCCCAGAACCTGTCATTGGCGTCTCAACGAGACTCTTCTGCGTAACCCTGAGACCAAAGCTCGATTGTCCGAGTGCCTTACTGAATATTTTAAGCTTAACATTGGCACTGTTTCTGAGCCCCCCCACCCTGTGGGAGGCACATAAAACTGTTTTCAGGGGGCATTGTATCGCTACGATCTCCCGACTTAAAAAAGATGCCACGCATCAGCGAGCCTCTGCTCTTCTCAGGCTTCGCAAAGCCGAAGAGTGCTTGTTCTCTTCTCCCACGGTGTCCGGACTCAGGAATGTTGTCTACCTACGCAACCACCTTAGATCACTAGATATGCAGAAAATAGATAAATCTCCTATGGTCCAAACAGAAATTTTATGAGTACTCTAACAAACCTCACAGAATGCTGGTAAATAAGCTCAAACCTCGGCCCTTCCAAGCTTATCCAGACTCCCTTAAACAGCCTGATGGTACCCCCTCTTATTGCCCTCTCACAATGTCCAAAATATTTGGCCAATTCTACCATAAATTGTACAACTGCCTGCTCACTGATGACCATTACACCTTTACCCAGGAGAAATTTAGCTCCTTCACAGAATCGCTACACCTTCCCAAACTCTCTCCTGATCACCTTCCATCCCTGAACTCTGCAATCTCCCCTAAGGAATTGGTGAAGGTGGTGGAGAATCTTCCCGCTCAAAAAGCCCCTGGCCCTGATGGTTTATCATACTCCTACTATAAAACATTTCTCCCGATTCTGGGCCCACACTTACTCTCCCTATTATCCTCCCTACTGAAAGGCACCGTACCTGACCCCCAGTTTCTCCATGCCCATGTTTCTGTAATCCCGAAACCTGGTAAAGACCCCTCTCTCCCAGATAGCTACAGACCCATTGCGCTGCTAAATTCCGACTACAAAATCTTCGCTAAGATATTGGCGAATAGATTATCCCATTTAATACCACAGCTCATCCATAAGGACCAAGTGGGTTTTGTATTGGCTAGACATGCAGGTGATAATACAAGATGCACCATAGATTTAATTGATTTGCTAAACAAAACGAATCGCCCAGCCTTAATATTGAGCCTTGACGCTCAAAAAGCGTTTGATAGGCTCAGCTGGCCATTTATGTTTGCCACGCTCTCTAACTTTGGCATTGAGGGTCCCTTTATTGATGCCTTACATGCCCTTTATTCCAGACCCTCTTCTCAGGTCCAGCTATCCTTCTACCTATCACCCTCTTTCTCTTTGAGGTATGGCACTAGACAGGGGTGTCCATTGTCCGCCTTACTCTTTATTCTTTGTCTGGAACCTTTGGCAGCTGCTATTCGTAATCAACCTGATATTGGAGGTGTGACATTACGTCAAAAAGAATATAAATTGTCTCTATATGCTGACGATATTCTGCTGACCTTGACCAGCCCTCACACCTCCCTTCCCAATTTACATGCCCTACTGTAACAATTTAGCTCCCTCTCTGGATATAAGATCAACACCAATAAGACAGAGGCTTTACCTATTCTTATTCCCCCCTCCGATCTCGTTGCTTTGCAGTGTAACTACATTTACCATTGGTGTACAGACTCCCTTAAATACCTAGGGGTTAACCTAAGGTCCTCCTACTCTAGTCTTTATCAAGCTAATTTCCCCCCACTCTTCCGGGACATTGACCGACTCTTGCGACAATGGGACCTTTATCCCATTTCTCTCCTGGGTCGCATCAATGTCTTGAAGATGTCTGTTATGCCAAGACTTCTATATTTGTTTGAAACCTTGCTAATCCCCGTTCCCATGTCCCAACTTAAAGCGACACAGAGGTCATTTCTTAATTTTATCTGGCACTATAAAGCCAATATGATAGCTAGCTCAGTTGTGCTCGCTCCCAGAGCCGGAGGTGGATTGGGGGCCCCTGACCTCCTTAAATACTATTTTGCTACACATCTGAAATCAGTCATCGTTTGGTCGCACAGGATGTCATCCAGTGTGTGGTCAGACATTGAAATGAGTATTACAACCCCGGTCCACCCCTGCTCGATGGTCTGGGCAGACTTGGAGACTGCCATACATCAGCTTAAAAATCTTTGCCTACGTCCCATGCTCTTTACTCTTTCCATATGGAAGAAATGTTCCCAGCGTTTCTCCCTGGCCTCCCCATGTTCACCATTTATAAATGTACTGTTTAACCCTGACATTCCAGACAGCCTATCTTACTCTCGTATGCTCCCCTGGACACATGCTGGAATTTTCCAACTCCGTAATCTGGTACACCCAATTACTCATTCACTTCTATCTTTCGCAGACATTCAACGGAAATTTCAGGTTCCCAAAGGTCTATTCTACTCCTATCTCCAAATTAGACACTATTTTAGCTCCAAAAACCCCACCCTTACCCTGAACAAACCTAACCCCTTCGAGCTTCTATGTTCCCAAGGCCCATACCAAACTCATCTCATCTCCGAAATATACAATTACCTGCATAGTATTCCCTCTCTCCCTGACACAAGCCACCTCTATATGCACAAATGGTCCCGGATTATTAATCGGACCATTACTACTCCCCAATGGCAAAAAATTTGGGAAGTAGCTTCTAAATCCTCTAGATGTGTAGAACAAAAGGAGACAAGCTATAAGATTCTTATGTTTTGGTATAGGACACCGGAGATCTTCCATAAATATGATCCTGGGGTCTCCCCTCTATGTTGGAGATGCCGGAAGAATACTGGCTCTCTTTTCCACATTTTCTGGAAATGTTCTGTCATCCAACCTTTTTGGTCCTCTGTCCACACATATTTGCAAAACCTTTTCGACACCTCTCTCCCTCTAACTCCGATCCATTTTCTGCTAGGCTTGCCCTTTCCTGATCTATCCACGAATGCCCAGAAACGAATAGGTTTCATTCTATTGGCGGCAAAGCGAGCCATACCATTGAGATGGCTATCGCATCTCTGTCCATGCTCCCACAGGTATTACAAACTCTGGAACAGATTTGCAGAATGGAGCGCCTTACCGCTACTATTCACGACACACTACCTAGGTTCTCTCGAGTTTGGGACTTGTGGGACCATTCACAGCTTAATCCAGGGCTTCCTACAGCCCCCCCCCCCGGCAATGCTCACCCCCTTGAACAGGTGTGTGGATGGGTATATTCATTGTTCCCTACATATAGCCCTCTCAGGAACCCTTTGGTAACCTCCCTCGCCCCCCCCCCCCTACACGAGTTTCACCCCGAGGTCACCTCAGTCTGGTATAGGCTCCTCAGGGAATAAGCGTATCCCAGATCCAGTGGATGGCTATGCTTCTAATGAGGACTGTCCATACATTTGACCTACCCACACACTGTGTCCTCCCCCCCCCCCGCTGCTTCTCTCTGACTCTTCTAAACATTTCTGTGTGAATTGGTACAATGGGTGCGATTGTGACCTGATATTGCCTGACCATTGTTTTTTCTTTTTTCTTGTTGTTGTCTTTTTTTTTTCTTTTCTCTTTCTTTTTTTTTTTTTTTTTTTTATTTTGACTGTAACATGATTGACACTGACAATTGTTTGATGTTACGCTTCCTTCTGTATTTTTGAAATCTTTCAATAAAAATACAATTTATAAAAAAAAAGTTTAGTGAGTGTCAATTCGCGCTTTTCATTTTGCGCTTTTCAGTTTTTTTCTGAACGGCCGTTCGTCAACAAACCATGTTGCCTTGGAGTTATTGCATTGACCCAAGTCTGGTCCAGGAACAGGAGGATATCTTGGACCAAAAATTGGTTGCTTTATTAATTGCAACCAATTATGTCATATGTCTTTGCTGTGGGAGCTCCAAGAGAATAATCCAGATGATTTTCAGAATTATCTCTGGATGACGGGCCCCTGCTTTCGCCAACTCTTGGCATTGTTGACCCCCCTATATTAAGAAGCAGGACACATGCTTTTATTTTCTTGTTTGGTCAAATAATAATTTTATTTTGTATATTTTCTATATTGTTGGATGCATAGAATGCACTTTTTGGTAAAGTTCTATTGGCAGATAGCATGTCTAATTTTATTTTAAATTTTTTTAATGCGCAATAAAAAAATTGTGTAGAATAATACTTGGCTATGTGTTTTACTTCAAATGACGGTTTGGGAGTAGGCAGTTACATTAAAAAAAAAAACAATGTAAAATTCACCTAACAATTGACATTTTAGTCACAGCCATTGATGGATAAATCGCTATAGTAACAATTAAATTAGTGAAAGAATAGTTCAGTAGGTTCGCTCATTAAATGTCACTTATCTTCACAAGTAAAATAATCTGGAAAAATTCTGAAGACAAATATGGTAGCAGTCTTGTAAAGGGCATACTATGAATTTGTGAACATGTAGCTATTTTCTGTTATGTTATCATTGTTAATGACCAGTCAGTGGTAATGCAATAAAAAACAAAATGCACAGAGATACCAGTTATGTCATGCAAGGCCAACATGAGGCCATTAGACACTTTAGACCTTTGATTTTTGATACATCTTGACTATTAGTCTTCATATTATCCATAGGATATTTACTCATGATAAAACTTTGTATTACTTAGTAATTCACCAATGACAGCGGGGAACGAGTACATCCAAGGGTTTTGACAAAAATGTCTTTAATAGTAGATGAGAGAAATAAATAAGGGACATGAATGGGTCATTTTATATGATCACTGATTTATGTAGCTAATACAGGAAGAAGTGCGGTGATATGGATGTCCCTTGTAACCTTGTTATTCCAAGTAAATCTTCAGATATTGGAAAATCACACAGCAAAATAAATGGCACCAGAAAAAAAACATGTGATTTTTAGATCTTCCAAGTAAACAGTAATCATTTTTATGGACCCAATGTGAAGGCAATTGGCTTGACCTAGTATTCACTGCACAAGATGGCCGTCAACACCGCAGAACAATTTTAGGGCCCAATCAGATCAACGCTGAATCAGCTGCATGTTTAAGGTTGGAATTTTTTTTTATTTTTTTTTATTGACAGGCATGTTATTTTTTTAACCTGTGCAACTGATGACCATTTCAATCTTTATTACCCATTGTAGCTAGTTTGCATAATATCCCAAACTGTACTTTGAGACAGAAGTGCAGCATCTTGTCGTGTTATGTAACAACCTTTTCTCTTTCTTTTAGGAAGGAGCATGGAGCCTAGAACACAGTTATAAGTAGTTGTTTTAAGTTCTACTTTTGTAAAGTTTTTTTTTCCATCTCTGTTGGACAGTTTTTTTCCCACTTCCTCATCTTTTTTTGAGGATTATTTTCCTCTTTTTTTTTTTTTTTTTGAGGATTATTTTCCTCTTTTTTTTTTGTTCCTCACCTAAAAGGAAGTAAGGAAAATGGCCCTAATAAGGACACAGTTGGCAGTGAAAAGTCTAGCACTACCTTTAACACTTTATCCAAAACATTTTATTTATATGTATGATCGATATGTATGTGTGTGCGCGCATATATATATATATATATATATATATATATATATATATATATATATATATATATATATAAATATGTTTTTTAGAAGTTAAGCTTTAATAGCTGTTGAAGTAATTTCTTATAGGGTTGCATTTCAAATATGAGAGTGGATATCACTGTGATCGTGAAAGCATTCCAGCATTCCACAGTAAAGGTTCACATCATGGCCAGCATTTTTGTGGTCCATTTTTTAAATGCAGGATGAAGACTTCAGCCTGAAGTGGAGAGCCTTAAGAGCCCAATGAAGTTCTCACTATTTACCAAAACAGAGAGAGCTGGGTGATTGGGGGAGAGCTGGACATGTGACTTTGCAAGGTCACATAACCAGGCTCTTTCCCTGGCATTTTGTTTTTTAAAGAGCTTTCGTTCATTTCTGTTGCATTTTGCTGGCTTTGGACTCTAGCATAAAATTATGTGCATGGACACATAGGATAACTCTATTAGATTCAAGGGGCACAATGCTGGCTTTGGACTCCCTTGCTGTGGTTTATAAGGCCCCATGTAAAAAAACGCTATAAAAAGTGCTGGATGAAAAACACTGATTATAGCGGTCTGATACCTGCTTGTAGTAACGTTTTAGTATATCTGAGAAGCTTTTAGTAGCATTAGAATTGTATTTGCAATTTTACAGTACATGAAAAAAAAAACCCTTGAAAAAAGCTGTTTGGAGCGTTTTAATAGCATTTAAAAGCATTAAGGATTGTTTAGCGTTTTTTTTCTGTGGGGAAAATGCTCCCAAAAACTGTACATTTTTTTTATTTTTTTTGCTTCTAAATGCTGAAGCTTAAACAAATGCTTCTAGCAATAAATAGTGTCCATGGACACATAGGGTAACACTATTAGTTTTATGGGGCAGAACAAAATGCTCATAATAGCTTCTAGGAGTTGAAAAAAATGCTAGTGTGGATGGAGCCTTAATGTGCGTAGTTTGTTTTTGTTTGCTTTTTAAGCAGCAGTACGGCCAAAGTATGGCCATTGCGCTACTTTTTAAATCACAGCCCCTTAGTCCTATAGAATCCATTATTTTTTCCTGTCAGACATGACTCGACTTAACCGTAAAAGTATTTTTGCGCTGAGTGAACCCCCTGCATGCTGCAAAAATGACAGTTGGAATACACATCCGTAAAGCAATACCTATATACAGTACACACAGGTGCTCTTACTTCAAATGTCATACAAAGAAGCAACTGTGAATAATGACCACAATACACTGTCTGTGACTAAATATGAAATAAATGTATACAAAATGTGAAGCAATTAAAATACTCATAATATCATATGTATGTGCAAACAAACATGTGTCTGACAACTTTTTGTGTTTCATCTTTTTTCATGATTGACCAAATATACCGTATAAAATCATTATATAGGGATGGGCTGTGGAGGTAACATTAATGTGCACAGATCAGTTTTTTGTCATACTGCTAACGGTAGCTTACACTGTTGTAATATCGATGCACACTCTATTTTAAACTGGTGCCCACTTGTTTAAGCCCAGAGGGGAATGTACTCAACTGTTCTGACTAGTAATTAATAAGCTACCAGATGTCATGTTTGTTACCAAATTAATCAGCAGTGGGGCTGGTTCCAGTCATTATTGGCTTTTACAGCTAATAAAATTATGACAGAACCCAAAGCAGTAAGAGCTGCTTCCCAGTCTTATCAACAGACACAGGGCTATATATCAATTTCACTGACAATTCCACTAAATTTAAAAGAAATGTTGGCTCACCTACAAATAGTTTATTGGAACATTTACATGAATGTCTGTAAAAGATGTTGATAACTCTTACAACCTGTGTAATGTTATAAATATTAGCCTATAGTGTAATGCTAGGTGCAGTAAAATGTTGTAATGTGTGCAATTGGTCTTGGGTTACAATTTATAAGCCATTGTTGGTCTTCTGTTTTGCAAAAATATCTGCTTGGATGGTGAAATCCCATTGTTGTAGAAATATATATGATTAAAACAGGACCTAAAAATCAAGCAGAAGGCAAGGGACTAATACCAGTATTGCCTTTAGGCTCACTGCAGCTGACCTTTTTCTCAAAGCCAGATTTGTTCCATATTTTGTCTCGATGGGGGAGATTTACTAACTCTGGTGCAGCTGTGCATAGTAACCAACCAGCTTCTAACTTCAGCTTGTTCAATTAAACTTTGACAAAAAAAAAAAAATGGAAGCTGATTGGTTTCTATGCAGAACTACACCAAATTTTTTACCCTTCACTTTTAGTAAACAACACCCTATATGAGGGCAACTATCTTGGTGGAGAGCCAGGACATTTCTTCTTGATGTCAGACCCCTATTTACCCTTATGACTGATGATGTAATAATAAGCAAGCAGCAGGAGAAGTGAAGGAAGCACAGACGCAGAGAGATCCCTGACAGCTGGTACTCAGTTTCCTCCCCAGGAAGTTCTCATGAGAATAATGAGTAGTGCAGAACTGACATCTACAAATCTAACTTTAAAGATGAAGTATAATGTAATGAACCCCCCCCCCCCCCCCCACACACACACACTCTTCCTGATTATTATGCAATAAAATGTAATAGCATAAACGTCACATCTTTAAAAAACAAAAACAAAAAAAACGTTTTGACAGAAACAGTGACATCATCACTGGGTTTTGGCTGTTCTTGTCTTTTCCCAAAGCTCACATTGTGTGTGAGGGCCTGGAGGAAAGCTCATTTAAGTCTTTTCAGCTTTTTTCAAGAGCCCTCATTCAGTTGTCTGGAATTTGAGTGTGTTTATGTACATTAAGTCCACTTTGGTTGGCGGGCTTGTGTGTGGCTGTATAGGCGTTGCCAGAGGAGCATAGATCACCAATGTACGATGAAGACACCTGCAAACTACAACTACATATGATGCGAAGCAGATGAGATTAATGGAGTCTAAGAACCAATGAATGTAAAAGATAATCCATCATTGGGATGGTAGTGTGGGATAGAGCTTTATTATGACTGGAAGTCATTCAGGCTGGAGATTGGGTGGTTCCTGCAGCTTCTTATCCATCTATTGGTGATTTGACAGTGTGCAGGCAAATTAAACTAGAAACTATCATCACAGGAGAGGTCTGTCCATTAATGTGGAAAAGATAAGGTAAAGCAGAAGTTCGGCTTAATGTTTTGTGGTAATAGACTTCATCAGAAGACAGAATGAGTGGGATCCATCTTAAATAACGTCACACTGAAATTTTGATACTATGAGGCTACAGTCTTGCTATTGTGTCTACAATCAAGGTTCTAAATTGATAGAGTAGACTTTTGTAACATGGCTGTCTCTCATCTTCAAGGAATCTGTTGACAATGATGGTGTCTTGGTGAATGATATATCTACAGTATATTGGGATGCTCTATCTGGCATAGATCTATTAAAATGTTTGTAGTACTATTTTGTCTACATTCATGAGGACTACTGTATCTTTATTTAGTGGTCTGAATTTTCCTTTATAGTGTCTCCTGTGACCTCCCCCTGAGAAAGATTTTAACAGATGGCTACAGCACTCCTACACATACAAGGAAACTCATCAAGTTACAAAAAAGTCATATTTTTTAGAATTCCTTTATGCCTCTACAGTAAAAATGTCAGTAATGTGGGAGACAGATTTATGTATCTGTCAACAACAGATACATGAAATTGGGGAAAACACTACGTGAGGCACCCTGAGATTGCAGTGTCCATACAAACATTCTGTCCTCAGTGCAGCTGAGCTCCATCTTTGCTACTACAGCTGTCAGACTAGTTGGTGGAGCCTGAAGGATTCAGATACATTAGTTCCCCATCAGGCCTGCTCCCCTTGTGGTTGGTGGGCAGATCCTTATTTTATAACTATTGGCTATAAAATAATGAGAGAACAGACCTGTTGGGGAACAGTTGTCTCAGCTTTCCCATCAGGCTGCGCCCACTATTACTGTCACTGGTTGCTGTGAAGGAAGGGCCTGGACAAAGACCTTCATGGCAGGATCACCAGGAATCGTTTTAATGAAAGCTGCAAATTTAAAATGTCTAAAAACAAGTTTTGAAATTACATTAACATGGTAAAGCTTATTCAAGTGTTTGGTGATTCAGTTTAAGTCTACTTTAATGCCACGCCAACAATGGAGGCTAGGACTAGTTGTCTGAAGTCACATCAACATCGACCAGTCAAGAAAAAAGGTGGGTACTCTTACCGGTATAGTTGGACACACATGTCATACCACAGTGGGTCATAAAGGCTTGCAATCATGATCTAATGCCGTGTGGGAGCAGTGGTTAGATGAATCCTTACAGAAGGTCCTCAACTCTGTATCCGCGAGCTCCAAGGAGTAAATACTCCAAGATGGCCGTATCTTACCACATTTTTTGCACCACATGCCTCACTTAAAGTCCCAACCCTCTCCTTCTTTACATGACAAGGCAAGTGGACTAATAGATTAGTGAAGTTTAACCACTTTGTGCCCACCCTATAGCCGAAAGATGGCAACAGAGCGGACGCTAACTGCTGGGAGGCCGTCCCTGGACGTCCTCCTGTTTACTTCCCCTCTGCGTGCCGCTGTGGGGGCGCATCGGGGAAGTTCTGTGCTGACCATGTCCCCCGGACACAGCCAGTCACAGATCGCTGTAAACGGCCAATCACAGCAGCCGTTTACAGCGTGATCGGCGTGCCCAATGAGAGATGATCTCATATGTAAACATATGAGATTATCTCTCATCGCCGCTCTCCTTCCTCACACAGACAGCATGTGAGGAGGGAGAGATGAACCGCTGTGAGATCTCACCTGTCAGTGCCATCTTCCCCCACTGCCACCTGTCATCAGTGCCATCTGTCATCAGTGCCACCTATCCCCAGTGCCACCTGTCACCAGTGCCATCTGTCCCCAGTGCCACCTGTCCCCAGTGCCACGTATAAGTGCCATCTGTCATCAGTGCCACCTGTCATCAGTGCCACAGTGCCATCAGTGCCACATAGTGCCATCTGTCATCAGTGCCACGTGTCATCAGTGCCACATAGTGCCATCTGTCATCAGTGCCATATCAGTGTCACGTGTCATCAGTGCCACATATTAGTGCCATCTGTCATCGGTGTCACATATTAGTGCCATCTGTCATCAGTGCCACCTGTCAGTGTCACTCACCATCTGTTATCAGTGTCACGTGTCATCAATGCCAAGTATCAGTGCCGTCTGTCATCAGTGTTACATGTCATCAGTGCCACGTATTAGTGCCATCTGTCATCAGTGCCACGTATTAGTGCCCCGTGTCATCAGTTCCACGTGTCAGTGTCACGTATAAGTGCCATCTGTCATCAGTGCCACATATTTGTGCCATCTGTCATTGTCACGTGTCATCAGTGCCACGTATTAGTGGCATCTGTCATCAGTGCCATGTATCAGTGCCGCGTATCAGTGCCATCTGTCATCAGTGCCACGTCGGTGTCACGTGTCATTGTTCTGGTGCTCCAGGGCCTTCAAAAGTGTAATAGGTAGTCAACAAGTTAGATGTGTAATTTATGCTCCTAGAACACGTGACGGTGCTCCCTGCATGTTGGGCCTCTCTATGTGGTCAGGCTGTGGAAAAGTCCCACACACGTGGTATCGTAATATTATTTGTGGTATACACGTGCCACGTGAGAGAAATAACCTATTACAATGACAATTTTGTGGAAAAAATTTAAATAAAATAAAAAATCTTCATTTTGCAAAGAATTGTGGGAAAAAAATACAACATAAAAAAGCTCACCATGCCTCTTACTAAATACCTTGGAATGTCTACTTTCAAAAAAGGTGTCATTTGGGGGGTATTTTTACTTTCCTGGCTTGTTCGGGTCACAAGAAATGAGATAGACCACCAGTACATCAGATGTGATCAATTTTGTATGATTCGCACCACAGCTTGTGGACTCTCTAACTTTCACAAAGACCAAATAATATCCACTCATTTGGGTTATTTTTACCAAAGATATGTAGCAGTATAAATTGTGGCCAAAATTTATGAAGAAAAATTAATAATTTGAAAGATTTTATCACAGAAACAATAAATGCGTTTTTTTTTTCGAAATTTTCGGTCTTTTTTCATTTATAGCGCAAAAAAATAAAAACACAGAGGTGATGAAATACCACCAAAAGAAAGCTCTATTTGTGGGAAAAAAAGGACAAAAATTCCATTTGGGTACAGTGTTGCATGAAAATTGGTCTGGGCAGGAGGGGTGTTTAAGTGCCCAGAAGGCAAGTGGTTAAAGTCTCTGCTTGTTCAATATTAAACATGTTGTACAACAAAATTAAAGCTAGTTGTAAAAGTACTAACTTAACAATAAATATTTTGGCCATTGATGCCAATCTAATTATAACAGTAATAGCCAGTTATGTCTGTGTTACATAAAAGGAAAATGATGATCAAATATATCTATAACAGTGAAAATGTATACACATATTCTAATAAGTACTTAATTAATTTGGAAAAGTGCCATACCTTTCCATTACCTGTCAAATATTTAATTTAGGAAGGCCGTAGATGTTAGCTTAAAATGATGATCTAATTATTAGGACAACGTTGCTTACATGTCATGCAGTTGCGCCTTTCAATGCCAACAATATGTTTGGAATCTGTTGATTCATAGCTTAACATCCCGAGGGCTCTTTAAGTCAGCAGGGTGTTAATATGTAGCATGTGGGCTCATCAGCTCATCGTTTTATCCTCGTTTTCTGCAGATTAGCCGCCCGCTGCTCCCAAGAGCCCCATCTGGCAGGACCAGATCATGAGAACAGAGACAGGAAATAAGGAATGAGCAAGTTTGTCTTGGAGGCAAAGATGCAAGAAGGATCAATGCTGTGTGTCCCCTAAATTAATAAGAAGCTTCTGCATGACAAAAATTAAGACAGTGTACTTGCAGTAAAGCATCATTAATTATACCCCAGTAGTATGGCAGAAAGTCACAGTAAAGCTTGCATTGTATGTGACTTGCATTGACCATAAACAGGGGCAGTGGAAGAATTACAGATGCCCAGAGTCTCCTCTTACCACTCAAAGTGTATATAATCCTTAACAATGAGGTTTGATTACTTGTTACCCTTTAACCTGTTAAATGAACATTTTACATCTACTTTAACTCCTTATCCTAAACTATGCCTGTGAAGCCGAACTCCAGTCTTGCCTTCAGTATTGCACAGTTGTACGGGCTGCTCCCCTGTACTAAAATAGCTTACTCTGATTTCACTGCACACTGTAAGGGCTTTCACACTGTCCATTAATACGTGCAGACCTGCAGCATGTCACATAATACCCACCTCATTTACTGGTTGGAGAATACCAGGAATAGTCAAGACCTTTCTTCTCAGGCTTACTGTCCCTGTCCTGCCCCATTTATTCATTGGCTTTCAGCTCTTTCAATTATGGAAGCTCAGCATCACATGTGGGCATTAACACAGCCTCCTATTTTCTGAAACCTATGTACAGCAAACTACCCCAACCACCACCAACCATGAAGAAGCACAGACACGCAAAAAAATCTGTAGCAACAAGGGGCAGAGAGACTGACCAAGATGGCCGTGCAATGATGATAAATCCGGGTATGCAGCTTAACTGACTTCCTACCTGCATCTGTGAGGGAACTCTGGTGAGTGGAGGTAGAGGACCATGATCTTGGCCAGCAGAAGATCTAGCAGTGGCAGAGGGTGGACAGCAGAAGGGACTCGTTGCCAGCTTCCACGCGAGTGGAGTGAGGTAGCATAAGTAGGAAACTGCCTAAACCCTCTAGCAGGCTTGGTGGAGGAATGAGAGACGGGCCTCTCTTTACACGTCCCCAGGTCCACCGGGGCTCATAGTCCGATACACTGCTCCCACATTACCGAGGTGATAGACGGAGCTTGGGTGAGAAAGGAGACCCCTGGAGGCAGTGTGTGTAGTGGCAGCACACGGCGTTCCTTGGGTTTAGGCACAGAAGCTGGCTGGTGGACAATGGGTCTGGAGAGACCCGACCTGTTGCAAACAGCCTGGAAAGGAGGACACAGGCAGAGCAGACTGCCGAGAGACACGAAAGGCCTGCCTGGAGAATCATTTCAGCCGCTTGATATATAATAAGCCAGAGAAAAGGGGAAGATCAAGGTGAGATCTAAAATATCAGTATAAATAACACGGATTGCAATATGCCACCTAAAGGGTCCCAATCACAGAAAGCAAAGAGAGGATCTACAGAGGGTACAGCTAAAAGCGCCCCTAAAGTTCAAAAAACAGACATTAAGGGATTTTTTGAGCAACCACAGTTACAACGTCAGTCAGAAGTTTCCAATATAGCAGATTTGAATATATCTCTTTAAACTATAGAGACAGATCTAGAAAGATCTAGCAGTAGCCCCCCTTTAACTATGCAACACATAACGGGATCAAAGAGAGCCCTGGGATATGCAGGCATACATACAGCCTTTTCCGACGAGAGAAGAAATGGATAGATATGTATATAGACTGGAAACTTCATATAAAGCAGAGCTGCAATTAATTAAAACATATTTGGCAAATATTCAAAGTAGGATGGATACTGTAGAAAGAATCCAGAGTATCAGTTATTAAAGCGGGATTCCACCCTAAAGTGGAACCTCCGCTGATCGGAACCCCCCCCCCCCCTCCGGTGTCACAATTGACACCTTTCAGGGGGGAGGGGGGTGGAGATACCTGTCAAAGACAGGTATTTTCACCCACTTCCGGGCATAGACTCCCACGGGAGTCTACGCCATTTCCTGCCCTGCCACGCTGTCTGCTGGGACACACACGGGTCCCAGTGACAGCGCGGAGATTTCCTATTGCGCGGCGCAGCTCGCACATGCACAGTAGGGAACCGGGAAGTGAAGCCGATTCGCTTTACTTCCTGATTCCCTCACCTCGAATGGCGGCGGCAGCAGCCGAGGCCCGAGTGGTCGATCGGCCTCGGCTGCCGGCATCGCTGGAACCCAGGACAGGTGAGTGTCCATTTATTAAAAGTCAGCAGCTGTAGTATTTATAGCTGCTGGCTTTTAATATTTTTTTTTTTGGGCGGAATCCCTCTTTAAGCAAGAATTAATACAGTCTGAAAAGAAAAACCAGGAACAGGATCAATGTTTAAAGTATGCTATCACTACCATTGATGATTTGGAAAATAGAAACAGACGAAACTATTAATATAATAATATATTAATATAAATATTAGGGTCAGAGGTCTACCAGAACCAACAGGTGCAGAAGATTTGATACAGGGTATATTTACTACCCTGTTGAAATGCCCAGCAGCAGCTGAACTTATTTTTTTTGTTTTTTTTTCTTCCCTCTCCTTGGGGAGTTCCCTCCCATTTATGGGGGAAGTAGGTTCAATCCTCAGGGGAGAAGGAATCGAACATATGATATATGTTCATATACTGAAACATAAGGATGCACTATTAATAATCGCTCTTAATATTTAGAATATTTATAATGGGGAAGTTTAAGGGTAAAATATCCCTCTGTACTGCTCCTCTTCTTTTTTTTATTTCCTTCTTTTTTTTTTTTTTTGCACCGGTACCCTCATCTCTCTCTCCTATCCTTTCCCTTTCCTCTTTAGATCCCTCTTCTTCTTTTTGCCTTCTTCTCCCCCCCCCCCCTTTTTTTTTCTCTAAGTTTTTCTTATAGGATTATATAATTAGAATGGAAGTCAGGAAATTAAAGATATTTCAATCTATATAAACAAACCCGAGTAGTGTGCGGCCTACCTAATTGAGATCTTTCTATACTTCTAACGTATGGGAACTTACTATAGTAAGCCTAGACTCAAAGGAGTCATTTAGAGGGTGTTTTGTGTAGGGTGTTGTTGTTTTTTTTTGGGGGGGGGGGTTCCCTTTCCTTTTCTGGTCTTATGGGCTCTGTGAAAATGTGTTCTTTTAATGCTAGAGGACTGAACTCCCCATCAAAGAGATCACAAATGTACTCTCTTCATAAACAAAAGTTTAGGGTTGTCTTCTTCCAGGAGATGCATTTCCGCTCAAATCACATACCCGATATACAGAATAGTATTATCCAGCATGGTATAATTTCACCTGGTATTTCTCCTGTTCTAAAACTAGGGAAGTCTCTATAGTAATCCATAAATCCCTACCTCATCAGGTCCTGGACAGCTGGAGGAGTGGAGATGGAAGATCTTTGCTCCTAAAGCTGTCCATTTATGGAAAAAAAATCTACATTTATTAATTGATATTTACCAAACCAAGATCAGATAAAGATAGGTATACATATGTTGACAGATATTGGAAAGAACACACTGCTGACAAGAGCAGGAAGGGTGCTGCTCACCCCTATCAATCAGAAAAATAAAACAAATTCCCCCACCAACGGGATTTTTAGGCAGCAATAAACAATAAGCGTAGCATACTATATAAAAAAGATTATTTTATTGTATGGTAAAAACATGAGCTTCACCCAGGTATTTAGAATAAAAAATATAAATAGAACCAAGCTTGTATATACAAAAATTACAATGACATCAATGGGCATACACTAAGCAGACCTAACTATAAATATACTGTATAAAATTAGTAACAGCAAAAATAAATTTTTTATAGTTCTAACGCGTTTCAACCACTAGGGTCTTCTTCAGAGATAGTCTGTTGATAGAGAGACAAGATACAACTTAATAAATCTATCGAATAGTTTTAGTATTAAACATATTCTAAATTTGTTAGTGTAGTTACCCAGTATAGTATTGCCGAGAGGTTCATATAAATTATAGTGCTTAATGGTGGAGTTTACCCAGGTTCATGCTTAGACGTCCCTCACAAGTTAAGGAAGGTATATGGTCCATACATCTCGCCACAGAATCCAGCAGTGGGGTGAGGGTCGGAAGCCCAGAGGCGCGGCTCACGAGCGGTCACACGACAAAAACCCTATGCCCCACAAAGGTTGTAGGAAGTAGGTGCAAACGTAGGCAGCCTGCCTGTATGGTAAGCCACGCCTGTGATGGAAATCCCAACATAATCGGAATTAGACATATATATTTTTATATTTGTTTTTTATATTCTATATTTTATATATAGGCCCACATGTGTGGTATGAAGATATCTTATATATGATTTGTGTGCATATAAAGGGAATATCCCCAGATATCTGTATTCACATCCAAAAAAAAAAAAAAAAGGGGGGGAAAGGGGAGGGGAAGGGGGGGAAAGAAAAACAAAACTCAAAAACCAAACACACATTAAAAAGGAGGAACAAAACAACAAACGTAACTCAAGTCAAAAGAAGACAAGCGTGAAATGACATGTGGTAGGGATAGTGTGTGTGATGACAACCCGATATTGGGTGACTAGAGTGAGTGAGTGAGTGAATGGTGTGCAGGGGAAGTGAGTAGTGAGGTGAAAGGTGTGGGTGTTGGTGTGATGAAAAGAATTTAAGGGATAACATATTAGGAAATCAGGGTGACAATGGGAAGAGTGCATTGGGGTGCTAGTGACGGATAAAAATAAAAATAAAAATGAAATTGCATGGAATGCTAATGTTGGACTAGTGAGAGGTGACAAAAACAAAAAAAAAAAAAAAAAAAAAAAAGATTACAATAACTATTCAGATGTGGTAAACCATGTTTATACTGAGAGTAATAACAGTTACCTGGATAGCTGGGCTGGACAAAAGATTCCCAAAGTGGAAAAGGAGAGACAGTAGCTGGGAAACTATCCCGGGAAGAGTGCCAGATACGGTCAATAACTCCTAGTCCATAGGGGCACCCCCATCTAAAAATGAATAGAATGATAAGGCGAGCTAGCTGTTAAAAAAGCTAGTTTGAGAAATTTATTTAAATAAAATGGGGGCATGTCAGCCAGGTTAGCAAATAGTCAAACTTACCAACCAGGGATTCAGAGATACGAGAGTCCTTGTTTGTGTACAGGAACTGATGTTTACTGCCAAGTGTACTGTGTTATATAGTGCCCCGGGATTGCATCACAGGCAATGGCCGCCCACCCATTGGCTGGTACTGCCTATTATTGCTTGGCCGCCTAAACAGGTCGACCACGTGTGACCGCCCCGGCGTCCCGGAAGGTCGTAAAGCGACCCCGAAACAACGTCACTTCCGACGCAAATGCACGACGCGATTGCGTCACGTCCGTCCGTACGAAGGGTCAGACGAACGTGAGGCACGTCCGGAAGTGTTCAGGGACGCCGCCGACAAGGAAATACGTGTCTCCAATGGCTGGGCGGGACCAGCCCGCACCAGTCATATAGGGAGACATCTGTGGAGAGAGCCCTGCATGTGCACAGACAGGGGTCCCTCCTGCCCTTGTCGGGGAGTCGCGCAAAAGAGGCAAACAACCCCCCACACACCACCTCCTCCACATAAAAGCGGAAGGGCATTGGAGGCAATGTGCAGAGGGACCGTAAATGTGGGGGACAAGCATAGACCCGGATCAGGTCAATGTGGGGATATGCCGCTACTGTCCAATACCTCCCCTAACCCCCAGAGCAGGGATGGGGTAAGGGTGTGTGGGTAAAAGACAGGAGGGGGAAAAAAAAAAAAAAAGGGAGAAAAAGGGGGGGGGGGGGGGGGAAAGGGACAGGCGACCGATCCCAACACACCATTAGCTAAAAAAGCCATTTGCTTAACCAAAGAAAAGAATAAAATAAAATCTTTTTCAGATTATTACATATACACATATAGCATGCATGTCCCGACGTGCAAACGCACGTCTTTATTCAAGGACAGACAAAGTAAATATATGGCTAAGTGAATATATACAAACAGCAAAAATGAAGTGATAACATAATTATACAATCAATCACAGAAGAATATGGTGTTCTGTTGCGAACACTATACCATGGTACCCTGTTTGGTTGTAATCATAGTAATTAGAGACTATCAACAATTTATAAGAGGGGCATGGTCAGGGGATGTTCCTAGACACTTACTAAAGAGTTAGAGAAGAGAAAAAGAGGGAGCATAAAGGAGAACGGGCTCACAGAGTAAGGGGGCAGGTACACCCGGTCTCTACTGTGTCCTCCCTGAGGAGAACCCCTTTAGGAAGGGAGCAAAAGAGACCGATTCGTTCAGGCCTGGGAAAGAGGTGGCGTCCAATTTATGTATCCACCTCTGTTCCCGTTGTAATAAGGTCTTATTCCAGTCGCCCCCCCGAACAGGTATGTGTATACGGTCTAGGGCATTGAATCTACATTAGGGAAGATTTGGACCCGAAGGCCCAAAGGGTTAATTTTCTCCTTGTTATATCTATCAAAAGATTTTATGTGCCAAAACAGTGCTGATTTTTTCTCAAGTAATTTCATCAATTTAAAAGTGAGAGTGGTAATCTCTGTGTCAGCTCGATCGTTCTTCTCAAACTCAGTTTCATACCCTAACATCAAAGTGTCCCATTCATGACCTTGAAACATATTCATATTCCAAATCTTCCCTAATGTAGATTCAATGCCCTAGACCGTATACACATACCTGTTCGGGGGGGGCGACTGGAATAAGACCTTATTACAACGGGAACAGAGGTGGATACATAAATTGGACGCCACCTCTTTCCCAGGCCTGAACGAATCGGTCTCTTTTGCTCCCTTCCTAAAGGGGTTCTCCTCAGGGAGGACACAGTAGAGACCGGGTGTACCTGCCCCCTTACTCTGTGAGCCCGTTCTCCTTTATGCTCCCTCTTTTTCTCTTCTCTAACTCTTTAGTAAGTGTCTAGGAACATCCCCTGACCATGCCCCTCTTATAAATTGTTGATAGTCTCTAATTACTATGATTACAACCAAACAGGGTACCATGGTATAGTGTTCGCAACAGAACACCATATTCTTCTGTGATTGATTGTATAATTATGTTATCACTTCATTTTTGCTGTTTGTATATATTCACTTAGCCATATATTTACTTTGTCTGTCCTTGAATAAAGACGTGCGTTTGCACGTCGGGACATGCATGCTATATGTGTATATGTAATAATCTGAAAAAGATTTTATTTTATTCTTTTCTTTGGTTAAGCAAATGGCTTTTTTAGCTAATGGTGTGTTGGGATCGGTCGCCTGTCCCTTTCCCCCCCCCCCCCCCCTTTTTCTCCCTTTTTTTTTTTTTTTCCCCTCCTGTCTTTTACCCACACACCCTTACCCCATCCCTGCTCTGGGGGTTAGGGGAGGTATTGGACAGTAGCGGCATATCCCCACATTGACCTGATCCGGGTCTATGCTTGTCCCCCACATTTACGGTCCCTCTGCACATTGCCTCCAATGCCCTTCCGCTTTTATGTGGAGGAGGTGGTGTGTGGGGGGTTGTTTGCCTCTTTTGCGCGACTCCCCGACAAGGGCAGGAGGGACCCCTGTCTGTGCACATGCAGGGCTCTCTCCACAGATGTCTCCCTATATGACTGGTGCGGGCTGGTCCCGCCCAGCCATTGGAGACACGTATTTCCTTGTCGGCGGCGTCCCTGAACACTTCCGGACGTGCCTCACGTTCGTCTGACCCTTCGTACGGACGGACGTGACGCAATCGCGTCGTGCATTTGCGTCGGAAGTGACGTTGTTTCGGGGTCGCTTTACGACCTTCCGGGATGCCGGGGCGGTCACACGTGGTCGACCTGTTTAGGCGGCCAAGCAATAATAGGCAGTACCAGCCAATGGGTGGGCGGCCATTGCCTGTGATGCAATCCCGGGGCACTATATAACACAGTACACTTGGCAGTAAACATCAGTTCCTGTACACAAACAAGGACTCTCGTATCTCTGAATCCCTGGTTGGTAAGTTTGACTATTTGCTAACCTGGCTGACATGCCCCCATTTTATTTAAATAAATTTCTCAAACTAGCTTTTTTAACAGCTAGCTCGCCTTATCATTCTATTCATTTTTAGATGGGGGTGCCCCTATGGACTAGGAGTTATTGACCGTATCTGGCACTCTTCCCGGGATAGTTTCCCAGCTACTGTCTCTCCTTTTCCACTTTGGGAATCTTTTGTCCAGCCCAGCTATCCAGGTAACTGTTATTACTCTCAGTATAAACATGGTTTACCACATCTGAATAGTTATTGTAATTTTTTTTTTTTTTGTTTTTTTTTTTTGTTTTTGTCACCTCTCACTAGTCCAACATTAGCATTCCATGCAATTTCATTTTTATTTTTATTTTTATCCGTCACTAGCACCCCAATGCACTCTTCCCATTGTCACCCTGATTTCCTAATATGTTATCCCTTAAATTCTTTTCATCACACCAACACCCACACCTTTCACCTCACTACTCACTTCCCCTGCACACCATTCACTCACTCACTCACTCTAGTCACCCAATATCGGGTTGTCATCACACACACTATCCCTACCACATGTCATTTCACGCTTGTCTTCTTTTGACTTGAGTTACGTTTGTTGTTTTGTTCCTCCTTTTTAATGTGTGTTTGGTTTTTGAGTTTTGTTTTTCTTTCCCCCCCTTCCCCTCCCCTTTCCCCCCCTTTTTTTTTTTTTTTTTGGATGTGAATACAGATATCTGGGGATATTCCCTTTATATGCACACAAATCATATATAAGATATCTTCATACCACACATGTGGGCCTATATATAAAATATAGAATATAAAAAACAAATATAAAAATATATATGTCTAATTCCGATTATGTTGGGATTTCCATCACAGGCGTGGCTTACCATACAGGCAGGCTGCCTACGTTTGCACCTACTTCCTACAACCTTTGTGGGGCATAGGGTTTTTGTCGTGTGACCGCTCGTGAGCCGCGCCTCTGGGCTTCCGACCCTCACCCCACTGCTGGATTCTGTGGCGAGATGTATGGACCATATACCTTCCTTAACTTGTGAGGGACGTCTAAGCATGAACCTGGGTAAACTCCACCATTAAGCACTATAATTTATATGAACCTCTCGGCAATACTATACTGGGTAACTACACTAACAAATTTAGAATATGTTTAATACTAATACTATTCGATAGATTTATTAAGTTGTATCTTGTCTCTCTATCAACAGACTATCTCTAAAGAAGACCCTAGTGGTTGAAACGCGTTAGAACTATAAAAAATTTATTTTTGCTGTTACTAATTTTATACAGTATATTTATAGTTAGGTCTGCTTAGTGTATGCCCATTGATGTCATTGTAATTTTTGTATATACAAGCTTGGTTCTATTTATATTTTTTATTCTAAATACCTGGGTGAAGCTCATGTTTTTACCATACAATAAAATAATCTTTTTTATATAGTATGCTACGCTTATTGTTTATTGCTGCCTAAAAATCCCGTTGGTGGGGGAATTTGTTTTATTTTACATATGTTGACAGATCTTATGGAAAGAGCAGAGGGAGTGACCCTTGTGGGGAGCGATTTTAAATTTGTCCTCAACCAGGATCTGGACACTATAGCATCTCATCTATTTCAAGCCACTAATCAAATGAACAAATTTAAAGCCAC
This sequence comes from Lithobates pipiens, assembly GCF_037356315.1. Classification (NCBI taxonomy): domain Eukaryota; kingdom Metazoa; phylum Chordata; class Amphibia; order Anura; family Ranidae; genus Lithobates; species Lithobates pipiens. The sequence continues at coordinate 423,984,198 of NW_027507903.1, read as the reverse complement.
CCTGGATAGATATCAATTACTTCATATATGGAGGGTTCTTCACCCAATAGATAGAGATTATTCATTCTATTCAAAAGTCGATGGTACTTGGGGGCGTGGCATCCGAGCTCCAAGATGTACGTGTGATCTGAGAGCTCCGCTCGGCCGCCGGAGAGAACTGACCACCCGCACACCCATCGGTGACTTCCGACAGAGCAGTCTCACTCGCCAACTAGCGCTGACACCTAATCTTCGGTCATGCCGAAAAATAAAAAACATCCACAGACTCCGCGGAAACTTCCGAGCTTCTTCGGAACGCGCGGACCTCCACAAAATGGCGCCGGAGCACGAGAGGATCGTTCCGCTCTCCAGACTGCGACACTCGATCAGGCCCCGCCGAATCAAGTACACACCAGAGCTGCCTCTCTCAGCGACACCTCCTCTGGGACTGCTAGCCCATCCACGAGCAGCCCGGTTAAGCAGAAGCTGAGGATCTCCTCACCGGAAGGCCGCGACATGGAGGTAAGCGGGCCCCCTGCTATAGGCCTCACTCCACAGTCACACATCACTGACCCCATTGCGGCCTATCCCACCTCAGACCGGCCGGTATCTGACACAGTATTAAAGGAGATGCTGTTATCCCTCAAAGCTTCCATACAAGCAGATATCACTGCTGAACTCACTAACTGTCATAGGGAAGTTTTAGCTTTGGGCAACAGAGTGGATCAGGTGGAAAATTCAATGGAGAAATACACCAATTCCTTCAATGGGTTAGTGGAAGCCCACAAATCGCATGGAGAAGAAATAGCCTGGCTGAAAAACAAGGTAGCTGACCTTGAGGACCGTTCCAGAAGGTCAAACATATAAATCAGAGGTATCCCCGAGGTCATACCTCCCACCCAATTATTACAGTATGTGCATACACGGTTCTCCACCATCATCCCTACGTTATCCCCTCAAGACTTAACAATTCATAGGATTCACAGAATCCCCAAGCCTGCATTCCTACCTGACAGCTCTCCTAGAGATGTGCTACTAAAGATGCACTACTACCATGTCAAAGAACAAATCTTGGCAGCATCACGCAAATCCGAAAATAAACATCCACAGTATACAGAATTAATTCTCCTTCCTGACCTGTCACGGCACACCCTCCAACAACGTCGCAACTTAACAAAGGCTCTGAGGAATCACAATGTCCCCCACAAATGGCAGTACCCAGCGAAACTGTCCATTTCCCATGAAGGGGCTACCCATATCATCTCTACCTTGGCGGAGGGGATTGCACTCTTGCGGCAATGGGGCATAATACCCCCACAAGGCCTACTTGAACCACAAGTATCACCACTGGGCTCCGCTCCTGACGAGTGGCAAGTGGTCTCCTGCAAACGGGCTCCTAAAAAAGTCACCGAAGGTAGTACTTAAACCTTATCACAGTATATCCGGTTCTCTCCTGGGACACGAGGGCTGTACACTTTCTTGCATCCTTTGTTATTTCCCCCGGATCATCCTACCTATGCAGTTACGTCTGCACATGAATCGTTTTCCAGATTCTCTTCTTAATGTTTTCTTTGTTTTTGTTGTTTACCGTTACGTTTTCAGTTTCTTTCTAATTAGCGCCGGTTCTGCATACCCTTACCAGTTGCCTCCTAGCCTCGTGCATCCAAAGATATGTTGGACACTCATCCTGAACCTGCCTTGCTCCCACCACTCATTGGAAGACACAGTGAGTACGATCCTTCACAGCGTACCATACTCATGTTAAATTACCATTACATGTGTGTCCATTAACGCCAGAGGCCTTAACCACCCTGCCAAGCGGCACTCTCTGTGGTCAGAAGCCCTAAGGCGGAAAGCTTATATCCTGTGTGTGCAGGAAAATCATTTCCAACTTAACAACCACCCTTCATGCACACACAGAAACTACCCACATATATTTCTGGCACCCAACCCGGAAAAGAAAAAAGGCGGAGTCCTCCTGGCAATTCGTGACACAGTCTCCTTTAGCCTCCGCAACTCCTGGTCAGCCGACAATGGTCGATATATCATCGTCCAAGGTGACATTAATTCTAAACCCTACACCATTGTATCAGTATATTCCCCTAATACCCACCAGGTTGGATTCCTCAGCAGACTACTCCGCAAAGTGAAATCAGTCCAATATGGGAACCTTATTGTGGGCGGAGACTTCAAAATAATTGTTTATCCCAAATTGGACACCTCTACCACCGCCCAAAATGGCAAAACCTACCTGAACAGAATCCTCCATGCTACGGACCTATACGACGTGTGGAGATGCACTCATGGTAGCGAAAGAACTTATACCTTTTTTTCTCATAGACACCTTTCTTATTCAAGAATCAACATGTTTTTAACTGACAAGTGGACTTTGCAGAATGTCTCCTCCACATTTATCCATGACATTACATGGTCGGACCACGCTGTTATTTCATTATCCCTCGATGAGAAGGGTGTCTCCCCCTCTCCACCTATCTGGCGCAGTAATGTTAGACTACTACAGGACCCTTGCACCAAGCAACTGATCTCTCAACACATACATGACTATTTCCAGAATAATGAACACTCTGTAGAGAGCCCCTTTACGTTATGGAATGCCCATAAGGCATCTGTAAGAGATCTTCTAATTCAACTAGGTGCTAGAGCCAAGAAGCGATACACAGCGACCCTGGACTCTATTACGTCCGACATCCACACATTAGAATCGTTGAACATGGTGTCACCCTCAAAATCTATAACTGATCAGGTCTCTGTACTTAGAGAGAAGCTAAGGGAGCACCTCACCCAAAAATATGGCACGTACTTTCGTCGTCTACAGCTGACCTCTTATGCCGACGCGAATAGAGTAGGTAAATACCTCGCCAACAGGATTAGGACAATACGTTCCAAAACCAAAATCTCCCACTTAATTCACCCCATATCCCACCACAAAATTCTTAACCCTCAAGATATTGCTAACCAATTTGCCCAATACTACAGTGAACTATACAATCTCAACACTGATCTGCATACTGTACAGCCCACCCTACCCAACATACAACACTTCTTAAAAGATTTGAACCTCGCACTACTCTCAGATATACAATTAGCTTCCATGAACTCCCCGTTTACTACATCTGAAATAGAATCTATTATTGCTACACTTCCAAATGGGAAGTCCCCAGGCCCCGATGGGTTCTCCAACGAATATTTCAAAACCTTCCCCAACCTTCTTTCCCCATACTTACAAAAGGTCTTCACACAAGCAGCGGAACATGTGTCATTTCCCCAAGAGATGCTGAAAGCATACGTAACCACAATCCCCAAACCAGGAAAAGACCCCACCACCCCAAGTAACTTTAGACCTATTTCTTTACTAAACTCTGACATCAAAATTTACGCCAAGTTGTTAGCCAAACGTCTAGAGGAATTCATAAAGTCCTTAATCAAAAGCGACCAGATGGGTTTTATAAGGGGGAGACAAACTTCTGATGCAACGAGACATATTATAAATATTGTTCATTACGCTACTCTATCTAAGACGCCTTCTCTGATGCTCTCCATGGACGCAGAGAAGGCGTTTGATAGAGTGGACTTGAGTTATATGAGAGAGGTGCTCTGTAAGTTTGGCTTTCGTGGTACTATATTTAATGCGATGTTGGCCTTGTATTCCTGTCCTTCTGCTCAAGTGTTGACCGCTGGTATGCTATCCAAAACTTTCTTTATCTCGAATGGTGCCCACTATCCCCTACTATTTTTAACCTCATGATAGAACCCTTGGCGGAGACCATCAGATCCAGAGTTGACATATCTGGCTTCAAAATAGGTTCTCGCAACCATGTTGTTAATTTGTTTGCGGATGATGTCATTCTGATGCTAACGGACCCATCCCGATCTCTACCGTTAGTCCATGAAATTCTGTTGAATTTTGGAGATATCTCCTATTACAAAGTCAACTTTGCTAAATCACTGATATTAGACTTGGGCATGGACACGCGTATAAGAGACCAACTTAAACGGGACCTCCCGTACAAATGGCAGGATGAGGGTATACCGTACTTGGGTATTGCAATAACTAACTCCATTCGCACCATGGTTGCTTCAAATTTTAGACCCTTGCTTGCCAAAATTGAAGAAACCCTTAAACATATAGCTAAAACTGAACTCGCGTGGATGGGCAAATTGGCTGCATGCATCATAGACTGTAGATGTTTAGGACTATCCCAATCTACATTCCTAACCACTTTCTTAAAGCTATCTCCACGCTTTTGTGGAGTTTCTTGTGGAAAGGGAGGAAGGCAAGGTGCACCCCCCGTAGCCTAATTCCCCACAGGCGTGCGGGAGGGGCAGGACTAATAGACGTCTATGACTACCTGTGGTCCACTAGATTAGACCAACACCGACAGTGGTTTAGAACCACTAATACACCTCTATGGGTTGAGTTGGAACAAGCCATGGCTCCGGTTCCTGATCTAGTCGATCTCCTTATGGGAGACATTTGGAAGTCTTGGGATTTGCGCCAAATCTCCCCCACAATACAAACCTCTCTGCAAGCATGGAGGTTCCTCCTAAATCAAGACCACCGCATCCTCCACACTATCAACTACCAATTTCCCCTAAGTCTACTAGAAGCCCGTATCCCGATGCTGTCCTTAAAACAGTTTCCTAGATATGGTGTACACACCATCCAAAACGTATACGTTGACGACAAGGCCCTTGATAGTGATCAGATGATGGAAAAATTTGGTCTCCCTAGCCATCATTTCTTCACGTGTATCCGAGTCTCACATTTCCTGAAAAAAAATCCTCTCCCTACAATTAAACTACCACCCTCTGTGTGGCACTCTCTTACCTGCGAACCCTCGAGGAACAAAGGCATATCGATCTTTTATGCTCTTCTGCAGGATAAGAAGTCAATCAATGGACGACAGCTTTTCACGAGATCCAAAAAGCCTCACACTCTATCAGTTACTGGGCAATGTCTATCAGAATTATCAATAGATGGCAGTACACACCTTGTAGATTGTCAAGAATCTTTCCACACACCTCTACACTTTGCTGGAGGAACTGCGGGCAATCGGGCCACTTACTTCATATGTTTTGGGAATGCCCTAACCTAATAAGTTTTTGGAACCAGGTATTCCAACTCATAACTTCCCTCACGGATATCATTACTCTTCCTAACCCTGCTTTAGCGATCCTACACATAGGTATTGAAAACTTTCCTTACAATATGAGGGTGGTAGTTTCCAACATTCTATTGGCGGCAAGATCTTTGGTTTTGCAACATTGGAAAACTGCCTTGACCATAAACATCACAGACCTGACCAACGTAGTCCACCAGCACTACACCCTAGAGCGAGCATTAGCTATTAATACTTTAAAATGCAAGCAATTTGATGCCACCTGGAGTATTTGGAGTGCTAAATATGAGAGGTTTTAAGTTTTGTTGACACCCCGTTCTCTGCTTAATTCCGAATGTCTCAGTGTTCGAGATGAGATTGTATTTTATTACATGATGAAACTTGATAGATGCAGTAGTGTGTGCTAATGTAACATTTATGTAGTTACACCTTGCCTTGTTTTTTTTTTTTTGTTTTTTTTTTATCTTTCCTCTCAATTTGTTTTACTTTATGACCTTTCTTTTTTCTGTAACATTAAAACTTCAATAAAAAACAATGATTTAAAAAAGTCGATGGTACTTATCATAGATTGGATTTTTTTCTTATAAGCCAAATTGGAATGACAATGGCATCTTCCTCCAAGATTGGAAGCTTTATTTGGTCTGACCATGCTCCGGTGTTTTTAGAACTAGCCATACCGAGGGGAGTTACAACAAAATGGTCATGGAGACTAAATGATAATTTACTTAAAGATGAGGTATATATGTTAGAAATTAGGCAAGCAGTTAATAATTTTGTGATTACGTGGTCTCTTTATAAAACATGGGGCCCTATTAAAAAAAATAAGAGGTGGCATAATATTTTCACTCTTAAAAGAGATTTCAGAATTAGAAAACGTGCATAAACAAAACTCAACTTCATAAAATGTAATAGTATTAACAGGCAAACAGATAGAACTACAGACTCTATTAAATTAACAGACCTTATGGCTTAGAGATAAGAGTCATGCTCTGTTTTATCAGCATGGGAATAAACCAAGTCGTCTTTTGGCAAGGGCATTGCGCCTACGAGCACTTAAGCCCTTGTACACACGGTCGGAGATTCCGATGGAATGTGTCCTATCAGACCGTTTTGCCGGATATTCCAACTGTGTGTGGTCTCCATCGGATTGTTTCCGTCGAAATATCCGACGGACCAACTTTTCCAGCTTGCCAATAAAATTCTCCGACAAAATGCTCCGATCGGACATACTCCGATCATGTGTAGCCTACTCCGACGGACAAAGTGCCACGCATGCTCAGATCAAATTCCTAGGCCAAAGCTATTGGCTACTAGCCTGAACGTAGTCCCATTGTAACGAAATAACGTCATCACGTTATGTACAATCGAATTTTCCGACAACTTTGTCAGACCGTGTGTATGCAACAGTTTCGGACAAAATCCGTCGGACAAAATCCAACGGATTTGGTTGTCAGAATGTCCGACCGTGTGTACAAGGGCTAAGACCTCTATAGTAAAAATTCAAACATCATCAAGAGAAAGAACACATGACCCTAAAGGAATTCAAAAAAATATTTCATTCCTTTTATTCTAGATTGTATAACGTATCAAACCAACAAGTGTGAATGGATTCTTAAATATTCCTGCAAAAAGTACCTTGAAATATATGGGAAACAGCAAAACCAACCATGTCTGATGTAGAGGTAGAAGAGTTAGAAAAAGAGTTTTCAGTAATAGAATTACAAAATGTAATAGATTCACTGGTACCAGGAAAAGCCCAGACCCAGGCGGTTTTACCCCGTATTTTTATAGGGCACTTAAGAAACTGTTGATCCCTATTATGAGTAGGACATTTAATTCGGTCTCTGCCTCTCGACCCTTTGCCCCACAAGGAATGGAAGCTTACATCTCGGTCATTCTGAAGCCAGAGAAAGATCATAGACTATGTGGAAATTATCATCTGATCTCCCTAACAAACAGAGATCTTCGAGCATATTCTAAGATTATTGCAAATAGACTTACACCAATTTTACCTACATGCATCCATCTGGATCAGGATTTACAAAGGGTTGGGAGGCAAGAGACAATACAATGAAGACTCTTACACTGGTGGAATTTGTCCAGAGGTGTTCCATCCCATCCTGTCTATTGGCTATAGATGCCGAAAATTTGACAGGGTGGGGTGGTGTTTCTTCAAGGTGACGCTAAAACAATGGGAAATAGGCCCTCAACTTTTGGAGAAAATTATGACCCTGTATCATAACCCAATAGAATATGGATAAATGGAGCCCTCTCGGATCAGGTGACAATACTGAACGGAACCCGACAGGGATGTTCTTTATCCCCTCTGTTATACATATTGGTAATGGAACATTTGACTACAGCCATTTGTAATAATCTAGATATTCAAGGGATTAAGATTAGGGAAACAGAATATAAAATGCAAGTATATCCAGACGATTTATTGTTATATATTACTAATCCATTAGTGACTATACCAAATCTAATCCAGCAATTTAACCATTTTGGAACAATGAGTAATTTTAAAGTTAATTATGACAAAATAGAAGCTCTGAATATTACATTACCAAATAAAACTTAAGATCTTCTTCAAAGAAATGTTTCATTTAAGTGACAAAAAGTAGCTATTAAATACTTAGGAACACACATCCCAGAGACTTAACTGAACTTAAGAACTGAATTATCTTTCGATAATTCAAAATATTATCAACTCCATAAGCTACTCCAAAAATATGACGTTTTTTTTCCTGGATGGGAAGGATTAATATTGTAGAAATGAATATACTACCAAAACTATTGTATATATTTATATATATTTCAGACAATTTCAATATTTTTTCCAACAAATCTACTGGGTCAATTATATAGAGTTGTAAATCACTTTGAATTAGAAGAGACATACTAATTAGGGCAAAGATAAATGGAGGCCTGGCTCTTCCAGATTTTTTAATATCTCTTCGTTCTGTATTTATGACCAGGATAGTGGACTGGTTTCATAATGCAAATTGTAAACAATTGGTGAAATTGGAGCATGGACATGAAACTGAAGTCATTAGCATGGATGGCCAGGGGCTCCCGACCTCTGACGAGGGAAATGCCATTTTTGGTTTCCTCAATCCTCAACATTCCCCAATGCATGCTGGGACTGTGACATCATAAGGGGCAGGGTCACCGTGTGTCATCAAGTCCCAGGGCATGCTGGGACTGTGACATCATAAGGGGCAGGGTCACCGGGTGACATTACCCGGTGACCTCGCCCCATGCCTATATAACTTGTCACGCACCTCGCACATGGTATTACAGCAGGAGAGAGCGTTGTGTCAACATCGGAAGAAGAGAAGAGGGAACAAGGTCAGAGAAGACCGGGCCACCACTAGCAAGAGAGCTGGAAGAAGATAGCAGAGGAGCCCGGAAGAAGAACTGGAGAGTGGGAGAAGAGGCCGGAGAGTGCAAAGGAGTCGGAAGAAACCCCCAAAGTCAGAATAAGACCCCCAGAGCTGCCTAATAAATTACTTTAAAAACCTGTATAGTGTGTTTTTTTATTGACACTCTTCCCCAGGTGAATGGGTAGGGGTACAATGTACCCCATACTCATTCACATAGTGTGAGGGGCCTGGATCTGGGGGCCCCCACCCGCAGACCCCGACAACCAATGGCCAGGGTTGTCAGGAAGGGGCCCTTGTCCTCATCAACATGGGAACAAGGAGCTTTGGGGTGAAGGGGCCGCAGGGCGCCCCCTTCCCTAAAGCACCCACTCCCCATGTTGAAGGCATGTGGTCTGGTATAGTTCAGGAGGGGGGGCGCTCGCTCATCCCCACTCCCTTTCCTGGCCAGGCTGTGTGCTCGGATAAGGGTCTGGTATGGATTTTGGGGGGGGGGGGGGGCATGTAGTTTTTTCAGCGTAGGGGGTTCCCCCTAAAATCCATACCAAACCTAAGGGCTTAGTATGCTCTTGGAGGGGGAATCCATGCTGGTTTTTTATTTAAAATATGATTTGGAGTTCTCCCTGAAGATTCATACCAAACACAGTGCCTGTTATTGGCGGGGATCCAAGTCTGATCCCTGCACCAGTGTGTGAACCCGGCCTCAATGTCAGCAATGCTTGTCGCTCACTGGGAAAGGAAAAAACACATTTTTCCTTTCCCAATGAGAGACAGTGATGGGGCACGCAGGGTTTCAATCTTGCCGATAAAAGTGCTGAGATTGACACAATATCGTGGTCACCTACTGTAGTTGGGAGGAAGAACTGGAGATGACCATTCCTAGATCAGGCTGGGAAAGATCATTTCTATTAACACACAAATTATCTTTATCAAGAAGACATCAAGAAATAAATGATTACATTTTGGCAAGATGGTATAGATGCCCAGTAGATATGCACAAAATTAATAGGGAAAATCAAGAGACATGTTGGAGATTTCTTAATGTGAGGTACAATATCACACATATGGTACTACTGTCTGGAGGGGTTTGTTAATTTTGGTTGAAGATTTATAATATATACCAGAAATTTACTTTACTAACTGCATAACCAGATGTATGAGTCTCTGTATTATCAATTATACCTGGCTCAATAAAATGTATAAAAAAATATATTCTACGACATATGCTAACAGCAGCATGTACAGTTATAGCTTGAAACTGGTGGAAAGCGGTAGACCCCTCAATTGGGGAATGGGTGTGTGAGATGAACAAGATGCAGTCCCTAGAGTTGATAATAAAAACAGAAGCAGGTCTAAGAGAACAAACTTTAAGGACATGACAACAATGAGAGGAGTTCAGAACCTCTGCAATAAAATATATATAGAGCAACTTTACACGCCCCCCCCCCCTTTCCTTCCCCTGTCCCTTTTTCATTTTCTTCTGTTTTTTTGGGGGTTTTTTTGGGAGTGGGTATGGTTTATGTGGGTTGAGTTTGTTTGTTTTGTGTGAGTCTTGGTAAAATAATTTTAGGAAGTGGATAGTATTTTGAATTGTTATATTAATTGAAAATAGATACATGCATAGATTTATAATGTGATAGAGAAACTCTAGTTTCGATAAAAGAGAAATAAAAGTTTAAGGATATAGAAATATAGGATGAGTTTACTTATACAATGGAAATTGCTGTATCTATAAGATATCCAAAAATTATTTTATATATGTTGTCTAAAATGAAAAATTTATAAAATAAAGATTATATAAAAAAAAAAAAAAGAAGCACAGACACCTTGTGATGTCAGTGATCTAAAATATACCGTAATACAGTATGTACTGAAAAAAGAAAAGGAATCATTTAATAACTTCATTAGCATGTTGATTAGGGTAAATGAGGAATCAGGAAATATAAGCAAATTAAACTTTTACTTTAAAGCATATGTGAACCCTTTTCTTAACCACTTCAGCCCCAGAAGAATTTACCTCCTTCCCGAACAGAGCACTTTTTGCGATTCGGCACTGCGTTGCTTTAACTGACAATTGCGCGCTCGTGTTACGTGGCTCCCAAACAAAATTGACGTCCTTTTTTTCCCACAAATAGAGCTTTCTTTTAGTGGTATTTGATCACCCCTGCGGTTTTTATTTTTTGCGCTATAAACAAAAAAAGAGTGACAATTTTGAAAAAAACACATTATTTTTTACATTTTGCTATAATAAATATCCCCCATAAATATATAATTTTTTTTCTCAGTTTAGGTCCGATACTTATTCTTCAACATATTTTTGATTAAAAAAATTAGCAATAAGCGTTTATTGATTAGTTTGCGCAAAAGTTATAGCGTTTACAAAATAGGTAGATAGTTTTATGGCATTTTTATTATTTTACTAGTAATGGCGGCGATCAGCAATTTTTATTGTGACTGCGACATTATGGCGCACACATCAGACATTTTTGACACATTTTTGGGACCATTGTCATTTATACAGCAATCAGTGCAATACAAATGCACCGATTCCTGTGTAAATTACACTGGCAGTGAAGGGGTTAACCACTAGGGGGCAGTGTAAGGGTTAAGTGTGTCCTGGGGAGTGTTTCTAACTGTGGGGGGCATGGCTACGTGTGACACATCACTGATCTTTGCTCCCGATCACAGGGAGCAGAGATCAGTGACACTGTCACTAGGCAGAACGAGGAGATGCTTGTTTATATTAGCATCTCCCCGTTCTTTCTCTCTGTGAGGCAATTGCGGGTATGCCGCAAGAATGCCCGTGATCTGACTCACGGAGCTTGCTGCCTCTTAAAAGGTCTTTAAAGGGCCACGTTACAGGAATGTTAGTTTGCCTGTATGAGCCATGTCGGCAAGCGGTAAAAAAAAATCAGTTTAAAATAGATATGAAAAACATTTGTGTTTATAATAATTTTTTCCTTTTTTATAAGTGATCACATAATCTCTGTTCTTAGCAGTATGCTGATCTTCCCAGTGAAGGTAAGGACAGTAAGGAAGAACAGTATCTTTTACAAAAATTGATAATTATTTTAAACCAATTTATGCACACTAAGGCATCTGAAAAATAGCAGAACCTCTGGCAGAAAAAAAAGTGGCAGAAAAAATGTGCTCATAATGGTTTGTATCGCACACGTGTTTATGTGCGTTAATGCATGTTTTCATTTATAGGCATTTTTTTCAAAAACATTCTCCTCTGCTTATATTTCACTGCAGTCAATAAGTATTTGAAAACTCTGAACACACCTAAATTCTGGGTTTATGTGTGTTCAACGAGTTTCTTTGACCTGTAAATGCTCATCTTTAATTATGCCTGTAAATGCTTAAATGTGCATGGACACATCATAGGCTAACATAGAGTTGCTTTTGCAGGCTGAAAGTAAAAACACGGTATAAAGAGTATAAAAAAATGCCCAGTGTGCATGAGGGCTTACTGTTTATCAACTCCAATAAGATTCTCAACATAGCTTTAAGTTAATATCTATCTATCTCTATATCGCTCTCTCTCTCTCTCTCTCTCTCTCTCTCTCTCTCTCTATATACATATATATATATATATCTATATATATATCTATATATATCTATATATATATATATATATATATAGAGAGAGAGAGAGAGAGAGAGAGAGAGAGAGATAGATACTTGGATACTTGAGCCCACAGGGAACCATCCAGAAAGTCGTGTAGGTGACATCATGGTAAAGGATGTGCAGTGACATTACACTTACCAATTAAGGGACCTTTCACACTGAAAATGATCAAAATTATGCAACAACACAAAATTATGTAAAGATTTTCTGACACATATAAGCACACCTTGCAAAATGTTCGTAGTGGAAGCAGATCTATTTAAAACAGACAAGTATGTTTTATTTTAGTCTCTATAAACTATAAAAAGAATGAATAATATAATGGCTATTTTAGTAAATAATTCTATCAAGTCACAAAAACCCATAGGGAATTTTTGATGGCCCTCTCCCTAAAGAAAAAATGATAACTAGGACTTTTAAAAAGAGGCAAATTCCAAATAGTAGGAAATTGTGTAATCACACATAAAAAGTGCCCTATCTACTGATCCCATAAAAGAAAAAAAAATGTGTGATTTTTAAAAAGTGTTGTAAATTGCCCCAGACCCATCAAATATGAAAAGCAAATATTTATTATTACGGGCAAAATTACTTTATAAAGAAAAATGCACATATACTTAAAGCAGAACTTACCCTTCACATCAACTTCGTCTCAATCCCCCTACTCCCTCTTCTAGGTGGATCAGATTTTGTTTTTAAATGTGTCGGTTGGGAAAAAAAACTTTTTTTGGACCCCTCCCCACACTTCTTATCCTGGCCTGGGTCAGAAGGACATGCACAGTTCCCACAGCCTCATGGGATACCCACAACTTTGGAGGCTATGTGTTACTCTATGGCTCTTGTGCCATATCATCAGGGGTTCTGGCCATCTATTCATGGTTTTTCAACCACCCTCCTGATGAAGTGTGCATGCATCATCACCAGGCCACTGCACAACCTGGAAGAGACAGTTGGCAACCCTGGTGATGGTAGAAGAAGATGGTAGCATGGGACTGGTTCTGCTGCAAGGAGATGGCAAAACCCTAGAGCTGGATTGTAGGTGTGTACAGCTATAAAGATAAAAGGGGAAAGGGAAAATATGTGTGTGTGTGTGGGTGTGTGTGTGGGGGTATGTGTTGGGGGGAAAAGGAGGGTGGGTTAAATGCTCTTTAATGTTCCTGATGTTTTGTGACGTGTAGGGTTAGTTTTAACTCAACATGTAATGTTCAGGTGGCTATATTTCTGCCACAGGTGCCCAATAAACTCATTGGAACTTTTCGGCAAGCATGTGCCAAACATGGCTATGGCAGGTAACAGTATGGTATTTCAATGTAAAATTCCCCTTAGGATTGGAAAAGAGCAATTCAGGAGGCCTTTCTGCCTTTACACCAGCTTCAAAAGTCATTCTGAAAAGTTATCCATGGCGGATCGCTTTTCAGAGTTTACTGCCCGTGTGAAAGAAGCCTTAAAGTGGAACTAAACCCTTGTATTGTTTTCTGCCAAGCAAGCTGCCATCTTGGTGTCTGTTTGATCTTCAATTGCCATGATGCTGCACATGTGATCATAACACCAGCCATTTTATGGTTTGACACTTTGGTTAAGAGCACAACCAATTTGCCGGAAATGCAACTGTTTTTGGAAGCTGTTAAATCAATGGGTTTCATTCCTCTTTAAAGTGGAGCTCTACCCAAAAGGGGAAGCTCCAATTGTACACCTCCTCCCTCCCTCCGCTGCCACATTTGGTACCTTTGAGGGGTGGGTACCTGGTTTTGACAGATACCCGCTCACACTGCTGACTCAATTTGCCACGCCCCCCTTCTCCTTCTCCCCACAGCCCATTTACAAAGCACTGAAATTCGTACATGTGCGGCTTCATGGTTTTCTTTAGCCAAGATGGAGGTGCCAGCACCTGAGAGCCGATTCACGACTCAGCTCAGGTGAGGACACTGCTTGATGCCTGGACAGGTGTGTGCCCTAATAGTAAAAGTCAGCAGCTACTGAATTTGTAGCTGCCGAATTTTAATTTTTTAAGAGGGGGCGGAACTGGTCTTTAAAGACAAAAACACTGTCTGTGATCATGTGTTGATAGCAATGTATCATCAGGGATTTTTTTTTACTAGACTCAAGGTCAGTTATAACATGCAGGGATGAGTTTTATTCTGCTTATTCTTCTCTCTTTCCTAGTGATAGGTTTTTACTTATGACCACTTCTCTTGCTAAACATTATGGGATGTCAAACAATCTCCCATGTTGACTTTACAGATACAGTGAGGAAACAAGTAGGAATGCACAGATACAGCAGACACAGTGGAAAAACGGCTACAACCAATTCCCTGACTCAGAGAACTGTGTTTAGAGTGATAAGTAGACTGCATGAGAAGTACATTAAATGAGTGGGAATGCTGTGGGAAGCCTGCCATCTGTCTAGTGGGACTAGAGAGAAATTTAAAGAGAGAGAGAAAGAGAGGAGAAACAGGCAAAAAAGAACGGAAATAGACAGCCTTGGAAATGCATGGAAAGAGGGAACACCTGTCTTGGAAAGAGTGAAGAACTGACCAAGAGACTGACTTTTTTATTGACCCAAGCAAGTGCATAGAGAACCCTCTTGTTTTGCTCCCAGTAAGGGTCCACTGCACAAAGCCAATCATGTACATTAAAACACAACAACAAGGGCAGAGACAATCATGTACATGCTAATTAAATTATTTGCTGGGTCTGTGGCTGCCAATGAAACATTTCTAGCTAAGAATGCGCCTGTTGGTATATCCTTCTGTAGAGAAAGGTCAATGATGAGAGTGCTGTTATTCCACTAGTCTGCCAGGAACTGTAAATTAAGTGTATCTGCCTTTACCACATTACCCAATGGTCACTGCTGTATGGAGGTCAAGAAATATGTATCTGGCTGCTGCTTGAAGAAGATGATATATAAGCGGAGCTGACAGATATTTTGTACTTATGACTGCTGGGATGAACAGTGAGATATAGTAGTATAGAAGGCTGTTAGGTAGAAAAATATTGAGCACCTTAGATATACATCAGTCACATAGGGACTGACTAGTAAAAGCTAGAGTAAAGAAAACTGAAATATGCACCTAAAGCTACGTTAAATACATTTTTAGACCTTTATAGACATATACAGATTTACTAGACAAGTTACTTTGAAAAAAACATTTTGCACAGAACCCTATTGTTAGAAATGGTGGATTTAGACATAAAAATCTGAGAAATTCTTCTTTGTTTAACCAACCTAGTAATGGCAATTCACACATATTGGTTTTCAGAGATTTGATGATTCCAGATTTGGAAGCTCTGAATTTAAAAAGAGTACAAGAGGAGTCTGCATTTGGGTATGAAGTGTTTCCTTAAAACAATTTCATATCACCACAGAGTGGTACTGTGGATATGACACGCAAATAACAAATGCCACGTCCCGATAATTAAAGTCATTGAAAGAAGGAGTTTTTTGGAATGATGGACTTTGTAGGCATAACACAAAAAATATTTATAAAAATTTACGAAAATGTATTACAAAATTAAAATACAAAAGCACATACAAAAATTTGCATATTTTAACAATAAATGCCTGCGAGCATAATGGTCACACTATCATAAAAGTCAAATTGGATAATGAATAAGTCGGATAACTGAATATTGCACTTATATCAAAAAATAACAATTACCAAACAGACGGACAGTGTATCATATATGACTCAGCACGAATTGCTCTACATGTTATGCGTTAGGCCGCGTACACACGGGCGGACTGTCTGACGGACTTGGTCCGCTGAAACGTGTTTCAGCGGACAGTCCGCTCGTGTGTGGGCTTCAGTGGACTTTTTCAGCGGACAGTCTGGCGGACTAAGTCTTTCGGAATTTCCGTAATATTGTCCCTCCAACTTTGGTTTCAGGGGACAGTCCGCTCGTGTGTAGGCAAGTTGGATGGACTAAGTATGGCGCATGCTCAGAAAGGATTTACACGGCCGAAGGTTGCATTGCAGTGTATTGGACGTCGTATTTCTAGTCCCGTCGTACGTGCTGTACACGTCATCGCGCAAGCTTTCAGCGGACTGTCTGTTCATCGTGTGTGGTCAAGTCCGTTCATTCAAAAGTAGGACGGACTGTCTGTCGGATTGTCTGACGGACTTAGTTGGCTAGACAGTCCGCCCATGTGTACGCGGCCTTAGACAACGCTTCATCAGGAGCTTTGGCGTTTAATTTCCAAGTAAGGAGAGTAGAAATACATTAGATTCAAGCGGGGAATGATATTCTAAGCCTTGGTTGACAACCAAAGGAAAGAGAAAAGGGAACTTCTTTGTCCTATTAAGGCAGTCCAATGTTGGACACACTGGGGTGACATCACAGATGAATTTTTGCACTTTGCACTTTTAGTTATATTACACTATTAGTTATTATTAAGGTCATCCTATGGGTATGTTATTTATTTGACCTTTTTTTTGGACTATTGCATATTTGCACATTGAGTTTGTGTGGAAGTATATTGTATTTATATTTATTCGATGCACTTGTATATTTCAATAGCTTATTTTGATTGCTATACATTGTTTTTCTTTTTTTGGTATATTTAGTACTGAGTTCCCCTAGGTAGCGCCACATTACCCCCCACTTTTTATTGATTATTTTACGTATAAGTGTAGAGATCACTTTGTTTATGCTCGCAGCTTCCTGATTTGAGGGATTATTAGATAGCTGGTTTGTGCACACTAGTACCTTTGCCTAACATTTATCTTTAGATATCGTTTTCTATCCATTAGTCCTTGCATTGTTTGGGGAGCTTTTCTAGTACTCTATTTCTATTGTGCTCTAATGCTTCCTATAAGAAAATGGACGCTGACGTCAGATGAAGTTCCAGTCATAGGCTACATAATTATGGCTAGATACTAGAGGCCCCTCAGGATATGCATTTGGGTAAATCACGTTGGGCAGAGCTACGACGTCATGCAGCCACATCAGATTTTAGAGGAAAACATGAAAAAAATTATTCTGAACCAAATGGTGTACTAAAATATTTTATAAAATATAACAGAATAATATGTCTACACTAACAACCAATGTAAGGGGGCACCCTACACTGATCCTCAATGTAACTGGGACATTTACACTGACCTCAACACAACAGGAGTATTTACATCAACCACCAATTATCGTTACCACCAATAGGGATGAGCCGAACACCCCCCCCCGGTTCGGTTCGCACCAGAACCTGCAAACGGACCGAAAGTTTGCACGAACATTAGAAGCCTATTAATTACAATGGACGCGAATGTTCGAAATCTAAATGGCTAATTATATGCATGTTATTGTCCTAAAAAGGGTTTGGGGACCCGGGTCCTGCCCCAAGGGACATGTATCAATGTAAAAGAAGAGCAGTCATTTTAATGATGCATAAAGTGAAAAAAAGTGAAATATTCCTTTAAATATCGTACCGGGGGGGGGGGGGTGTCTAAAGTATGCCTGTGAAGTGACATGTGTTTCCCATGTTTAGAACAGTCCCTGCACAAAATGACATTTGTAAAGGAAAAAATGCCATTTAAAACTGCTTGCGCCTTTAATGTAATGTCTTGTCCTGGCAATATGGATGAAAATCTTTGAGAAAAATGGCATGGCTACCCCATCACCCCCCTGCCCATTACCAGCCCCTTTGGGTCTTGTATGGATATTAAGGGGAATCCCACACCCAAAATATGTAATCTTAATGTTAGGCAGATGCCTGTTTTGCACAAATGAACTACACAATACCAGCAACGAGGGGGTAGATTCAGGTGTATGCTGTGCAGGAGGCACACTACACCCACTGTAACAGAGCTAGGTTAGGAAGCAAAGCTGACACTGTCCCTGCCTATCCTGCTCTCTCCCTGAACACTACACTCACTGTAACAGTGGTATCTAAAGAAGCAAAGCAAAGCTGACACTGTCCCTGCCTATCCTTCTCTCTATGAATGCCGCAACACACTACACAAGGCCGCCGTGCTGGCGGCCTTATATAGTGTGGGGCGTGTACTAAACCCCCTGAGCTATAATTGGCCACAGGCATCCAACCTGTGGCCAGTTATGGCTCTCCTCGCTACCGGCACTGTGATTGGCCAAGCATGCGGGGTCACAGTGCATGCTTGGCCAATCATCAGCCAGCAATGCACTGCGACTGGTGCAGTGCATTGTGGGCCATTCGTATCACACTAATTTGATGCGAACGGCCCACAAAGTTCTGGTTTCGACAAACGGACGAACGGCCGATGTTCGATTTGAACATGGGTTCGAATCGAACACTGGGCACATCCCTAACCACCACTGTAATTGAGACATATACACTGCAGAGTTGAACCACTCTGCAAAGTGCAGTATGTGGTGGGAGGCTCAATCGGAGTAGAAGCTGCTGTTTAATTTCGCTAGGTGGGCGGAATGCAGAGAAGGGGGCATAATTTACATATGAATCGTGACAGGTTGCCAATCGCATTTACATATAATTGCCCACACGATTTACATATAAATAACAATAGGCAATTTACACGTGAATTCCGAACCTGTGGGGGGGTAATTACACACAGACATTTCCCCCCATTTTTTTTGTGGGGGGGGGGGATGCGTCTTATGGAGCAAAAAATATGGTAAGTTTTATGTAAACGGCTGTTTTCTGCTTATCATCTGGCTGCACATCCTTGCTGTAAGTGCGCAGATCATCCTTTCGGTTGAAGGAGATTCATGCAGTGTTGATACTGTACTGTGGTGATAGATGTGAATTATTTACTTGCACTTCTGGACTATTATCATGTTATATGCTTTATATTGATTAAAGACCTGCAATTACTACTGTATATTTAAATTTTTTTTGTATATCAACTCTCACTGCTAGCTGCTTCTCGAACACATTTGTTTTAGCCCTGACTGGTACTTTTTTATTAAAGAAAACTGGAGCAATAGTGGAGTTACATCCTAATTATCCATTTAGTTTTCATATTTTATCATCATATTTATTTTAAGAAAATAAAATGACTGCTTTTTAGTTTCAGATTTCTATTTACCAGTATACTAAAATCAGCATGTAAGTACCGTCCTCATTTATCACATGGAAGAAATGTGCTTTGTTCCCCCACAGCCACTAATCATTTTCAAAATGTTTTTCTTCAACTGTTATTTTTCTGTGACTGTGTATCTATACAGAACAGTTCTTATATAAATGAAAATTACTGTTATTATTCCTTTCTGGGGTTTGGCTGCATTCACACTTGTATGACTTTGGAGTGCAACTTTGATGCAACTTTGTATGGGTGTGACTTGGATGTGAACACCAACATTCCACAGGGCTTGCCCACAGGCCCTCCTACCAAATCTGCACACTGGCCACCTCAGCTATACGCAATGAGGCCCCCACTTCAATCCTGTATATATGTCAGCCTGCCTCACAACTGTATATATGTTGCCCCCCCACACACATGTATATTTGTCAGCTCCCCCACACCTGTATATATGTCAGCCCCCTCACACCTGTATATTTGTCAGCCCCCTCACACATCTGTATATTTGTCAGCCCCCCACACACCTGTATATATGTCAGCCCCCCTCACACAACTGTATATTTGTCAGCCCCCCACGCACACCTGTATATTTGTCAGCCCCCACACACCTTTATATATGTCAGCCCCCCCCCCCCCCCACACACACACACCTGTATACTTGTCAGCCCCCCACACACAATTATATTTATCTGCCCCCTCACACCTGTATATATGTCAGCACCCCTCCTCACACCTGTATATATGTCAGCCCCCCACACACACCTGTATATTTGTCAGCCCCTTCACACCTGTATATTTGTCAGCCCCCTTACACCTGTATACATATCAGCCCCTTGCACACACACCTATATATATCTCACCCTCCACACACACCTGTATATATGTCAGCCCTCCACACACACCTGTATATATGTCAGTCCCCAACATACATGTATATATGCCAGCCATCCCATACACACCTGTATATATGCCAGCCACCCCCCTCACACACCTATATATACAGTGGTGTGAAAAAGTGTTTGCCCCCTTCCTCATTTCCAGTTCCTTTGCATGTTTGTCACACTTAAGTGTTTCGGAACATCAAACCAATTTAAACAATAGTCAAGGACAACACAAGTAAACACAAAATGCAATTTGTAAATGAAGGTGTTTATTATTAAAGGTGAAAAAAAATCCAAACCATCATGGCCCTGTGTGAAAAAGTGATTGCCCCCCTTGTTAAAACATACTATAACTGTGGTTGGCCACACCTGAGTTCAATTTCTATAGCCACACCCAGGCCTGATTATTGCCACACCTGTTCACAATCAAGGCATCACTTAAATAGGAGCTGCTTGACACAGTAAGGTCCACCAGAAGATCCTTAAAAGCTACACATCATGCCGAGACCCAAAGAAATTCAGGAACAATTGAGAAAGAAAGTAATTGAGATCTATCAGTCTGGAAAGGGTTATAAAGCCATTTCCAAAGCTTTGGGAATCCAGTGAACCACAGTGAGAGCCATTATCCACAAATGGCGAAGACATGGAACAGTGGTGAACCTTCCCAGGAGTGGCCGGCCGCCCAAAATTACCCCAAGAGCGCAGCGACGACTCATCCAAGAGGTCACAAAAGACCCCACAACAACGTCCATGGAACTGCAGGCCTCACTTGCCTCAGTTAAGGTCAGCGTTCATGCCTCCACCATCAGGAAAAGACTGGGCAAAAATGGCCTGCATGGCAGAGTTCCAAGGAGAAAACCACTGCTGAGCAAAAAGAATATCAAAGCTCGTCTCAATTTCTCCACAACACATCTTGATGATCCCCAAGACTTTTGGGACAACATTCTGTGGACCGATGAGACAAAAGTGGAACTCTTTGGAAGGTGTGTGTCCAAGTATATCTGGCGTAGAAGGAACACTGCATTTCATAAAAAGAACATTATACGAACAGTAAAATATGGTGGTGGTAGTGTGATGGTCTGGGGCTGTTTTGCTGCTTCAGGACCTGGAAGACTTGCCGTGATAAAAGGAACTATGAATTCTGCTGTCTACCAAGAGATCCTGAAGGAGAATGTCCGACCATCTGTTCGTGTACTCAAGCTGAAATGAACTTGGGTTCTGCAGCAGGACAATGATCCTAAACACACCAGCAAGTCCACCACCGAATGGCTGAAGAAAAACAAAATGAAGACTTTGGAGTGGCCTAGCCAAAGTCCTGACCTGAATCCTATTGAGATGTTGTGGTATGACCTTAAAAAGGCCGTTCATGCTCGAAAACCCTCTAATGTAACTGAATTAGGACAATTCTGCAAAGATGAGTGGGCCAAAATTCCTCCAGGACGCTGTAAAAGCCTCATTGCACGTTATCGCAAACGCTTGGTTGCAGTTGTTGCTGCTAAGGGTGGCCCAACCAGTTATTAGATTTAGGGGGCAATCACTTTTTCACACAGGGCCATGATGGTTTGGATTTTTTTTCACCTTTAATAATAAACACCTTCATTTACAAATTGCATTTTGTGTTTACTTGTGTTGTCCTTGACTATTGTTTAAATTGGTTTGATGTTCCGAAACACTTAAGTGTGACAAACATGCAAAGGAACAGGAAATGAGGAAGGGGGCAAACACTTTTTCACACCACTGTATGCCAGCTCTCCCACACACCTGTATATATGAAAGCCCCCCCCACCACCACACAAGGCTCTAGTATCTCCCTGTACATGAACTGCCCCCCCACTCCATTTCCTTCACAGCCCCTACTTGTAAAGAAGATCTTCCTACCTAGTCCCAGCTCATTTCACAAAGCTGACATGTTGCTGGCACAGAAAAGCACAGTGCACGAGGGGTGCACATGCACATAGTAGCCAGAGGTGGCAGTAAAGAGCTCTATGTCTGAGCTCAATGCCACAGAGAGAATAATCAGCCAAGATCATTTCTATAATGCACAGCAGGGCTCCCCTTCACCCACCCTGCCTTCTTCTGCTTTGGTGACATGGACAATTTCAGTATAGCGATGGGGTCCTGTCAGATTATAGAAGACTGCATAGTGTGATGTCATCTGGAAGAGGCAACCAGTTGGCCAAGGTACAGACTGAAGCCTTGGATCACTTGTTATCATAGGTTATATATGGTGCCCTGTTAACCTCTTAAAACTGCACTGAATTTTGCCATAACCATAATTTGACATTTAAATTCATCTTTATAGTTACAGGTGTCCATGGCACTATGTTTGGACCTCTTTACCAAGTTTCTGACTGTATCCGTATCAGTTTAGCATGGAAGCAACACAGCGATTTACTATGAACATTTTTTTGTCCAAATGGGTGGCAAGCTCAGGTTTATTTGAACCGATAGCTGATCTCTATTGGTAACCCAGACAAGATACTTTGGTTGTCCAGGTAAAGGTTGGGCATGGGCCTAAAAATCTATTCTCTAAAAAGAAAAAAAGTTGTCAAACATAAATGGAAACCTTGGGCCATAGGCTAAGTATACCAAGCATCCTACTACAAATACAGCATCATTAAAGAATAGATATTGTCACTGGAATTCCCCATGCAGCCAACATAAACTCTTAAGCCCCACTGTTTCACTCTCCTGCTTCTTTAGAATCCACTGCATTATCTCTGCTCACATTTTATTCCCTATTGGTATGCTAGTAAATCCAAAGCATGGAAACACTCAGAAACTTCAGAAAAATATAGTGAACAATGCAGGTGCAGGGAAACAGCTTGTTTCAGCTTAACCCATATGTAGAAGGGATAGTGGATAACCCTACTCCAAATGAAGCTTCACTTTAATGAATTCATGAATAAGCCATATTAGCACTAAGCTGCAAATGATCTTTCTTCCTCCTGTGCTGAATTTGTGAGAAGTGATTGGCATTTGGAAAAACACTTGAGATTTAATCTAAAACTGTGAGTGTCACTGTGGGACTAGGAGACCTGGTAGATATGAATAGGCGAACGGTACATGTGCTGCTTCTAATACTGCAGGTGGTGTCCAATTCAGCCACTCTAAAGGTCATGCCCTTCTTTTAATAAATCCTGGAAAATGAGCTTTGTAGATAACAAAGCAGCGTGGATGACAATACAGATATTTGCTTTGTCAGACAAGTATTCAGAAATTACCAGTCATATGTAATAGAGTCAATTATACTAGAGATGTGCATGGCGGGAAAAATGTGTTTCATTTAGTTTCGGATTAATTTATTAAGTGAATCATTTCATTTCATCATATTTGTTATGTTAGAATGATTTGTTTTCAGAATTTGTTTCTTATTTTTATTGTTTTGAATGGATTCATATTTTCGGAAGTTATTTCGGAAGATTCGTATAAATTTGTTATGTTATGATTTGGAGATTCTGATGGATCTGCTTCCATCCAACCCAAACACATTAAGTAGAAATCATCTTATTTTACTTTTATACCTTTTTTTTTACAATATTATTAGAATTTTTGCATGTATACAAGCAAAGAAACAATAAAACAAAAAGAAGAGAAAGAAAATAAGAATAGCAGAAATGAGAAAAAACTTTGTCAGTGGTCAATGCTATTACAATAAACATCCATGTAGACTTCCATCCCTACAGTAAATATGTTTTACTTAACCCCTTCAGTCTCAGAAGATTTGGCTGCTCAATGATCAGGCCATTTTTTGCGATACAGCACTGCGTCGCTTTAACTGATAATTGCATGGTCATGCAACACTGTACTCAAACAAAATGTATGTCCTTTTTTTTCCCACAAATAGAGCTTTCTTTTGGGGGTATTTGATTGCCTCTTCGGTTTTTTAATTTTTACGCTATAAATAAAAGAAGAGCGACAATTTTGAAAAAAACACAATAACTTTAACTTTTTGCTATAATAAATATCTACAATTTTTAAAACCAAAAAACATTTTTTCCTCAATTAAGGCCGATATGTATTCTTCTACATATTTTTGTAAAATAAATCGCAATAAGCTTATATTGATTGGTTTGCGCAAAAGTTATAGTGTCTACAAAATAGGGGATAGATTTATGGAATTTTTATTATTATAATTTTTACTAGTAATGGCGGTGATCTGTGATTTTTTTTGGGACTGCGATATTGCAGCGGACACTTTTGACACATTCTATAAAAAAACATCTATAAAAATGCACTGATTACTGTATAAATGTCACTGGCAGGGAAGGGGTTAACACTAGTGGGAGATCAAGGGGTTAACTGTGTTCCCTAGGTGTGTTCTAACTGAAAGGGGGATGGGACTGTCTAGGAGAAGAGAGAGATGGTTACATAGTATGAACACACAATTTGTCTCTACCACCCTGAGAGAACCAGGATCTCAACTGGGATTGACTATTTACAAGACATGAAAAATTATTAATGTTACCAATTAGGAGAGCCAGAGTGTTTATCAATACTGCCTCTAAACAACTAACCTCCTTCCTTGCTAAAAGTTATAAACATTGAATGCCAGTCTAGCTACTGAAGTATCCATTTTAGAACCAACCTATGATTCACCATACATATAGGGGGTAATTAGGTTACTGTGATAGAGATATTCGCATTGCAGTAGTCTATATGAGACCAAAGAAAAAGGGGACATGCCAGTCGATGTCAGCCATGGCTCCCACAGTTTATGAAACTTCTTCAATGCACCCCTGTTTCTGTAGATGTGTTGTTCTTTCAGGAGGGCGTTATTTACCTGGAGATGACATTTCTCAAAAGAGGGAGGACTGTGAGACAACCATGTTCTTGCGTGCTATAAACAGTAATCTGTTCAGTGGTACTAGTACGTCAGGTACAAACAACTCCTCATTAAGACAGCCTAATAAGCATAATTTAGTATCCAAGGCAATGTGCATCTAAAAAGCCCTATTTATTGTGTTCACCAACCTTCACCAATGCCTGACCAGTTTGGGGCACTTTCATAACATACAGAGTAGATCAGTCGGAAAAGATTGATGACATAGTGGGCACTCCAGGATATACCTCCTGCCCCACTGGAACACCTTTATTAGGGTCTGATAAACCCTATGTATAATAAACAATTGGGTCAAGCGTTGTGCAGATAATAGAGATACAGAGGTAAAATGGTTTGCCAGTCCTCATCAGACAGAATTTCCAGATCCTTCTCTCATCCTTTCTGGTCTGAACTAATGGAAGCATCTTGATAAGTACTCATTAATTGGCTATATAGTGAAGAGATAAGGCCTTTTTTCTCAGTAGTCCCTGTCAGGAAGGCTAGTAATGACATGGGTTGATAAGACTCCTGCAGATCCTGAAAAGTCCTCAGAACATTTTGAGAATAAAGTTGTGTGATTATATTGGAGCCCTTGGGTATGCCAGTGTTCAAACCCCTCTAGTTTACCTAGCTCTTCATAGTTGTTGTTTCCCCACAACAGCGCGTATTCTGACACCCCTTCATATTTCATTACACATTTTATTTCCTGACAGATTTTATTCAAAAGTACTAGTGTTGGGCTATAGTGGGCATGGGTGAAAGATCCTGTTTTAGTTTGGCCGGTAAGTGATAGCTTGGGTTGTGGCTCAAAAGTAGGGCCTGTATAGGGTCTTCACAGTTTACTGCCCTCTAGCCAGCAAAGTGCTGAAGTTGGCAATCCACAAAGTATATTCGCAGCTGGGGCACTGGTAGTCCACCCCCATCTTTGGGTAGCTGGAGAGTGGAAAGTTTAATCCTAGGGTTTTTACCTTTCCATAATAGTACACGGAATAGTGACTCTGTTCGTTTGAACCATTTAAGGAATAGCCAGATAGGGGAATTGTGGAGCACATATAACAATTGGGGGGCCCAAATCATCTTAATAAGGTTTGCGTGGCCTACCACTGATAGAGGAAGCTTTGTCCAAATATTACTCTGATGTTTGAATTTATGGAGAATGGGGGTCAGATTATATTTTATGTAGTCTTCCACCCAACGATGTACCCATATTCCTAAATATTTAAAGGTAACACAATTTTAATTTGCTGAGCCTCTCTTGGTACAGACAGGTTGAGATCTTTTAATGGGAATAAGACTTGTCACAATTAATAAATTCTGAGAATGAGCCAAAAGTTTGTATAAGTGACATACGGCATACTTTTATACCTTACTGTAACTATTTATTGCAATTCCATTACATATGTATTATGTAGTGCATCTTTTATAATTCATGCTACTCTCACTAGAATAAAAACAAAGATACAAATAAATTTGAATAATTTGTTATGTTGTATATCAGAGGCTTCAAACCTTAACAAAAGGCCAAAATTATAACTTCTTGTCATCCGAATGAAACAAATGAATATTTTTTATCATTATAGTTTAATTTGGCTTCATTGAAATTTGTTACAATTGCGATTCAGAGATTTGGATACATCTGAATTTTGGAGAAATTTTGAAAAACCGAAACATTTGTCCAAATTCTAAATGATACCACTTACTGTTTCATGTGAGGAGAGAAAATCAAATCCACTGACCTCTAGTATGCCTTTGCCCCAGTGATCTAATAGCCTAAATAAGAAAGTATTATTCATATTTGCACTGTATTTGCACTGATAGTTACTGTTATACTCACATCCAATGCAAGGCTAAAGGATATGTATTGATATCAGAGGACCAGCAACTGTCAGGGCATAGGGTAAAATAGGCTTCAGGAACCAATATTAGAACCCCAAGGAGCCAGCAAGAGTGAAGGAATGGATAATAAAGGTGTTTTTTGCATTTCCCTAGACTTAAATGAGCAATCCCACCTCAAGGGAGCATTGGTGTTTCCCATTTCGTTCAGCTTTCATAAAAAACAAATAAACAAAAAACAAGCTTGTTTCAGGTGAATATTTGTGGGTTAAAAAAGACATCAGTTTCCTATACCTGTCAGAGCGTACTATTCTGGGTTCAAGACCGATGTGTCAGATTCTCACCAACAAAATTTCCATTTACTTATTATATTTCTGTGGATTGAATCCCCCCCCCCCCCCCCCATTTGATATCATAAAATCCCAAGGATCTGTCAACCCACCCATAATAATGCAGAGAGTTGAATATGTGGAAGACTAAATAGCAATTCTTTGTAAACACTCTTCTAAGACTTTGTATACACTGTAAGAATTTGAATCCAGTAATTACAGTTTATATCTCTCATAAACTCATGACTTCAAAATTCTTGTCAGATTAGTTAAGAACATGTTATTGATATTAAAATTAGAAAGATAAGTGTAATTTTATTCTTGTGGTGCAGAGTGGATACAATAGAAACAGAATTTGTTTAATTATATGTTTGGTGAAATGTTAGTAGAAGGTAGAAAAGAAAAAGCAAATGATTGTATCCAGTGCATAACCTGTTTATGGTCAGGCCAATAAACTTTTCACACATCTCATCGAGGATATTGGAGCACTAACTAGCCAGCTTTTTAACACTGTTTTAAGGATATCACTAGTCAGAACAAAATTAAATATTTCTTTCATTTATACAACATTTACACATGTTTTTGGAACCCTACTACAGTGGAACTTCACCCTAAAGAGGAAATTCTGGTTTATGCCCTCCTTCACCACTCCTCTTTTATTCTTAGCACTTTTTTGGGGGAGGAGGGTAGGGGAGCAGGTACCTAGTTTTCACAGCAACATGCTCCCATTTCCGATTGAATAGCCGTGGCAATCCACTGGAAGTTCTCCTCCCCACCCACAACCTTCTGGGTCATATCACAGGTTACAGAAGGCTGCCGGACCATCCACAAAACACAGCGTGGCTCGCACATGCCCAGTGAGCAGCCGGCTGGGAATCCACAAGGTTGTGCGCAGTAAACATACTGGCACTGGGGATCCAAAGACTAGTGAAGAACCGCCTAGCTGAGCACAGTTTTGGGCCCCTGGACAGGTGAGTGTCCTATTATTAGTATTTGTAGCTTTTGACTTTGAATCTTTTTCAAACAGGGTGAAGAACCATTTTAAAAACACTTATTTAATGCTTACTGACACCCACATTCACATGACACAAACAGTGTGTTCTAAATGTAGGGATATAGGACTGAGTAGGAGAGGAGACCTAGCGCTGTTCCTACTTACTAGGAACAAGCGTCATGTTCCCTCTCCTCTGACAGCACAACGATTTGTGTGTTTACACACACAAATCCCCATGCTGGAGCTTGTGCGACTGCCGGCCAAGCGCTACATTTAAACTTCTGGCAATACAATACCATTTTCAGCAGTACAAACATGTTAAAAAAAAGGCATGGGGGTCCCCCTCAAAATCCAGGTCCTTCGGGTCTGGTATGAATTTTAAGGGGAACCCCACACCAATTATTTTTTTTAAATGGAGTGAGGTCACCCCCAAAATCCATACCAGACCCTTATCGGAGCATGCAGCCCAGCACAATATTAGGCCATGTGCCATGATCCCGCCCCCCCGTGAGAATGAGTATGGGGTACATAGTACCCCTACCCACTCACCAAAAGAAATGTAACAATACATAAAAACAGGAGACAGTTTTTGACAATTCCTTTATTAAGGAATTCCTTTACAAGGGGGCGGTTTCACCAGGTGACATCATCATGTGGCTCTGCCCCTTACCTATATAAGAATGGTCAAACAGCAAGCCAGTCAATGGTGGAGTGTTTTTTTTTTTTTTTGCCCAATCAGGGCTTAGCATACCCTGTGCAGAGTGCAGGGCATTGCAGGGTGTTCGGCAGGGCAAACACCCGTCGAACGCCCTGCAAATTTGAGTGTTCGCCCAATGCGAACAGGCGATGTTTGGGCCGAACTGTTCACCAAACTCTAGGGACCACATGTGAATGCATAATGTATTGGTGGTGATGTACTTTACAATTGTTTGAATGTAATTGTTGTTTATTATTTTTGCTTTTAGCAATTATAAATGACCTACCCTACCCTACCTTTCATTTCAGTTAAGTACAATATAGTAAAAATAAACAGTAAACGTTTGCAAAATATTCTCTTCAGTATCCAACATTTTTAAAAGTTTAATTCTATTGGAATTTCCTTTAAGTTGTGTCTCCACTCCTGCCTTCTTTTCCTTGCTTATTTTCACAAACTTTCCCTCCTCTCCACTATCTCTCCTCTAATCTCCTTTTATCTCTGCCCTCCTCTTTATCCTTTGCAAATCTCTTCACCTCTCATTTATTTTCAAGTCTTTCTTGTCCCTCCCATTCCTCATTCCTGTTTTTACCTCTCCTCTCTCATCTTCTCTCCTTTCCCGTCCTATTTTTTACTCTCCCCTTCCCTCATCTCTCCCTACCTCCCGTTTTTAAGGCAGGACAAAAGGGGAACTTGCCCTGGGCCCTATCATTGTAGTGGGGCCCAAAGCATACTCATACTTGCCAGCTATCACAGTTTAAATTCCCTTGTCCCTTGAATTTTTAGTCCTGTGCTGTGTCCCGATATCGCAGTATAAACTTCTGTTGCTGCTGCCCAACTCTGCCCTATTGCCATATTTGGATGACTCACCTGCAGACGCTGTGTTTACATGTAAATAACCTGCATTGGTATGTAAATAGTGGTTGCAGTAATATGTAAATAGTCGTGGAACGTGGCATTGATATGTAAATAGAGGCAGCATTCATATGTCCCTCATCCGCCATCACTTCTGCTGAATGCTGCCCACTGGGGAGGTAAATGAGCATGCTTGAAAGTCCTGCCTACAACTGTGGTCATTAAGCCTAACATCAGCCTGTTCTGCAAAAGTAAGCAAACTGAAGGAGGAACCCGTTTTCAAAATAATATGGTGCCACAGCACCCTGAATTTTGATGCATGTGAATACGCAGGCAGGCAGTGAGGAGATGATGTTCTGTACCCTTTAGCAAACAATCAGTGAGCAGAAATAATGTGCAGTAACCGCTAACAACCAATTAGTGAGTGGTATAGATGTTCAGTAACCTCTTGCAATCAATAAGTGAGCAGTATTGATGTACAGTAGTCCCTAGCAAACAATCAACAAGCATAAGTCATGTGCTGTAACCTCTATAAAATAACAGTGAGCCATAGCTGTAACCTCTAGCAACCAGCCAGTGAGCGGTAATGATACACTGTAACTTCTGGCAATGAATCGCAATCGCTGCATGATCTGATTCAGTAAACTGTGTTTGAGTCTAGCTGCTATTTATTGTATAATTCAAAGCATGTGGAGAGCGAAATTGCATGAAAGAGGGGGCCCAAGAAAATGTTTGCCCAATCAATATTAAAGAAAGCCCTGTCCCCTCCACTCACACATTCTCACCTTTCCAATGCTTTATTCAGTTCTTCCTCTCCTTTCCTCCCTTTATCATTAAATCCTCTATCCTTAATCTTATTACTTACCTCTTTTTTTTTTCCTTTTTCTCCACCCTTTCTTCCTTGTAATGTTTTTTTGTATTTGTAATAAAACTTATATTTTTTTATATATATTTAGTATAATTTTTTCTATATTGCCTTAAAAATCCCAATTAAATTTGAGATTTGATCAATTGTATTCACTATTTCAGGGATGATGGCAATAACATGCCACAGCACATGAGTCCAATAAATTTTCTTCCTCTCACCTTTCTTGCTTTTTCCTCCTCTGCTCTCCTATCTTCTCTACTGCCTTAATTATTGTTTTTACCTTTTGTCTATAAAACTGTCTCTTCACCTTTTCCTTTATTTATTTTCTTGCACCCCCCCCCCCCCCCCCCCGTTCTCCTCTTTCTGGTCTTTCCCTTCCATCCTCCCTTATTTTCTCTCCTTTCCCTTCCTGTTTGCCCTTTCCACTTCAAACCTTTCCTCTCCTCTCCATGCTATAGTTTATTATGAGTATAAAGGAGTAGCTTCATATAACTATCATAAAGATCATAATACAAAATGCCAACATTCATTGCAGTAAATCAGCTTGTTTAGACCATTTGTAATCTTTATACATTTCTATGCTTTTACAACTCCTAAATACCCTACTTTATCCTCTGTTAAGCCTTTATTTAGCTTTATAAGATCTCTCAGTGCTCTCAATTTTTACTCAAACTACAGCTCGCTTTATTCTTGGTAACATCCAGAACAGACATAGTGCCTTGAAATTCATTCCCATCCACACTTTTATACAGTACCATCACTTCAGGCTTTCTGTCTCTTTTAGGTTCGCCCCATGCTGAGTCTGGTAAAATTGATACTTGCAGTTGTTATATTTTTATTTGAAAGCATTAGCTCAGTTTCCTACTGTGAAAAACTGGCATTCTCTTCCTTTTAGATGATTAGTTTTAAATTAGAGCATTTCCATTGCATTGTTCTGTTTTGTTTGTGTGTTTTTTGTTTTGTTTTTTGCTTTGTTTTTTCAGTTCTTCAATCCTTCTTGATAGTGTTAGCTAGCGATTAAGTGCAATATAATGTGCTCATGATAGCAAGAATTAGAGAACTATATATAAATAATGCTGGTCAAGATGAAGGCATTATGGTCATGAATAGAAAATCTTGTCTGTAAAAGGGTTGGAACAAAACAGTTAGAAGAGCTGCAGTGAAATAGCAAGATGGAGCTGCGGATCATATTGTCAGGATTTTGAGACGTCAGTGGAAAGTATGAAGAAAATACACTTTAATCTTACTTCCCACTGACTTCTCAAAATCCTAGAGACACCTACACCTAACGCTCCAGTAACCAAATACCTTAGGCAACACAAACATTTGTCATGTTTTTCTTTCACCCAGCGGCTGAACAAAAAAAAAGAAAAGCCCTGATTCGCCCCTTCAAACATTCAATGTGGATGGGGGAATCGTGCCACAATGCCTTTGTATTCTGGCAGCTGGGGGACTTTCCCACTGTCAAAAACACACTGAGCTATAGCTATTGGCACTATTGGATGGATACAACCTGATAGGGTGGTTTACAGAAACTGATTAGTGGATTGACTTCTGTACAACCAGCCTGCCCTTACATGGACCAAATTTTAGCCAGTCTTTGCTAAATTTTGATCCATGTATGGCTGACTTTATTATTGCTGTTTTTACATTCGAACCCGAAAGTGTGTCTTAAATGGAATTAAGGGATCTTGGGTGGTTAATTTTAAGTATAACAGGTACTGGACAAAAAGCTCTGCTACCTGAGAATGGCCTGCTGGCTTTATGCACGTAAACATATTGCTTTGTCCTTTGAAGCAAAAGTCCCATAGAAGAACTCCTAGAAAAACGAATTATGTCATAAAGTGTATGTCTGGTTTACCAAAATGTGAGCACAAACAAACAAAAGATTTCCCAGCACACTTTTGCTAGCTAGCCTGCAAATAAAACAAAATGCTATTATCCAATAATTCCCATTAATGTTTTTTTTTTTTTATGTCATAATGTAGAGTATAAGGTCTGTGGTGAGATGTTTGTGAGGCTGTGCTAACACACTTTTAAAGTTGATTTTAATTTTTGTACATGTAAGCACAATTTGTAAGGGGGGAAGAGGGAAATTGAAATAAAGGGTATAACACTATTTTAGTGCCCTTGTGTTGTATCCTTACATGTTGATGCATAATATGGAGAGAGGGCTGGAGAGAGGATGAGTAAGGAGAGTTGGAGAAGCAGCGATATCGAGAGCTCCATTGCATAAAAGCCAGTTTGCAGAGGTGTTCTGGTAAGCGGCCAACTAAGGGGGCTTGCACACAGGTGGAAAAGGTGACGGTGTAGTATTCCCTGTCATTGAATTTTATCTCCACGGTGGAAGACATCTCTATATTGCCTTTCCTCGGCAAGCAATTTCTTATTAAGGACTTTTACTGACATTACTGTCATTGATATATACTAAACATGAAGTCAGTAATGTGATTAGTATTGTTGTGGATAGAATAGCTTCATATATTGTTTTATGTTTTATATATATATTTTTTTTTTTTCATAAAATTTTTTATTGGGAATATGACATTACAATCATATTGAACATTGAACAGGTGTTTTTGACAAGAAATGCAGCTCAGAGTCAAGGAAATCTCCATTGTGAATACAGAAACCAATAATAACAGTGTTTAACAAACAATCAAACATGAACATTTTTGTTGATGTGAAGTGGTCGAGTCTTCTCAGGTTGTGGACACAGCACTATGATGTCCGATTGCGGACCATAAATAATCACGTAAATCATCTGGTAAGGTTGAATATTCCAGTGCTTCTAAGGTCAAATAGACAGTCAATGGTATCCTTGTTGGTATGTGTCTTGGGTTATGATAGTATCATAATAAGCATTAATTATGAAATTATTCTGTGGTTAGGTAATATTCAAATAGGTCACGTATACAATGCTTATGAGAGTTTATTTGCTAGGTTTCCTATCTTCCGAGTTCAGAGTGTGTATTTGCCAGCCCATGAGGATGTTATATTTTATAAACCATCATGATGGCGTCAGTGGTTAAGGCATTAGTGCAGGTATGTAGTATGTCCTAAGGACTGAAAGGGGGATAAGGGGAGGTCTCTCAGTTCCATAATAACAAAAGGGGGGAAGGGGTGTATGGTTGCTATTCGTCCGCTGCTCTCTTCCTAGTATTGAAACAGTACGTATTAATAGACGGGTGATTGGTGTAGGGAAGTCAATCTGGGCTCTGAATTTATTCTTCTCGTCCTATGAATTGAGCTATATCAGCCAGGTAGGTTCTGAATGCGATTGTATTCTGCTGTCGTTTTAAAAGTTTTCCATGTTGCCCATTTAATTCCGTATTTATGGGGGGTGTCTTTGGATATGTGAATCAATTCCTCCATTTCTGCTATCTTGTTTATTTTGTGCAGCCATTCCTTGATAGAGGGTGGATGTGGGGTTGTCCAGTGCATCGGGATGCACTGCTTTGCGGCATTAATGAAATGTATCGCTAAGGATTTGCGGTAAGAATTATGCTGGTTGATAGTATGGTGGAGGAGAAATTGAGCTGGGCTGAAAGGTATGTATCGGGTTGTGATCAGCGATAGTATTCTGTGTACTTCTGACCAATATGATTGAATGACAGGGCATGACCATCAAATGTGGAACAGAGTGCCATAGTTTTGCCGACAACGCCAGCAAGTATCAGGATTCGCGGGGTTCCATTGATGAAGTAAGGCTGGTGTGAATTTCCCATTCGTCTTGTGACAGTGTCGTGCCCAAATCTTTTTCCCATGCAGCACACGCTTTTGAGGTATTGGGTTTGCATTCCTTAAACAGAAGGGCATGAGTGAAAGATATGAGATGAGTTTGGGGTGTTTTTGAGGTGCACATCTGTTCGAAGGGTGTCAATTGTCGTGAACAATTTTTTTGTTTTTCAGTCGCTTTGATGTAGTGAGTTATCTGTTGAAAGGTCCATGGGAGTATGGGTGGTTTTTGCATTGTTTTGGCTAGTTGCGTAGCCGTTTGTAGACGACCTTTGTCGTAAAAGTGATTCAGTAAGATTTTCTCCTGTGACCAATGTATTCGAAGGAAGTGGTCGTGCATTCCAGGGGGGAAGTCAGGGTTTAGTTTTATAGGTGTTAGCGGTCCCAGAGTGGATGAAAGGGAAGAGTATGCACAGATATTACAGAAATATTGCAGTGTAGGTGCTATGAGAGGATGTGTTTTGATTTCAGGATGGCTATAAGAATTCTGAATCCAGGGTAGGGAGCCAAGTGGTAGTTTTGTAAAGGAACTTTCTAAGTTTACCCAGTCTTTGTTGGAACCATGAATGTTCCAGTCTATAATCCTGGTTAGGTGTGTAGCTTTATAGTAGTTGAATAAATCTGGTAGGCCTATGCCACCCAGATGTTTGGGCAGAGAGAGTTGGGAGTAATTGACTCTTGGTCTGCGAGTGCCCCATAAAAAGTTACTGCCAAGGCTCTTGTAAGATTTAAAAAAGGCTTGGGGGAGACCTATTGGTAGGGTTTGCAGAACGTAGAGCATTCGTGGAAGGACATTCATTTTTAGTATTGCAGCTCTGCCGAACCAAGAGAAGATTGGCTTGTCCCATTTTTTGAGATCACTGGATATTTTTTGAAGAATGGGGGGATAATTTTTTGCATATATATCTTTCAATCTAGCAGTCAGTTTGATGCCCAAGTATGTTATGTCTTCGTTGTTCCACTGGAATGGGAAGTTCGCTTTGCAGTGGGTTACCGAATCGGGGGAGAGGGAGATGTTCAAGGCATAAGATTTAGCGAAGTTTATTTTAGGATTTGATAGTAGGTTGAACATGCTGAATTCTTTTAAGAGGATCGGGAGTGTCGTGTGTGGGTTTGAGAGAAATAGCAAAATATCGTCTGCGAATGCCGCCAATTTATATTCTTTTTTGGCCGAATGGATACCTTTTATGTCAGGGTTTTGTCGTAGACTGTTTAAGAAGGGTTTGAGAGTCAATATAAATAAAATTGGGGACAGAGGGCACCCCTGTCTAGTCCCATTTGGTATGGAGAAAGCGCTCGACAGGGTGTTGTTAACTCAAATTTTTTCTGAAGGGTTGTGGTATAGTGATTGTATAAAGGTGAGGAGCCGTGGTCCCAAACCAATGGCTTGTAGCACTGCATGTATGTAGTCCCAAGCAACCCTGTCGAATGCCTTCTCCGCACCCAGGGACAGAAAGAAGCCCTTTTGGTTTGTATCTGTAATACGATGGTGAAGATTGATTGCCTTGATGGTGTTGTCCCTGGCTTCACGACCAGGGACAAAACCAACCTGGTCATTCGAGATAAGTATGGGTAAAAGTGGCAGCAGTCTGTTGGCCAGGATTTTGGAGAAGATTTTGATATCTACATTGAGTAGAGATATTGACCTATAGTTCGCAGCTTGTGTTGAGTCTTTGTCGGTTTTGGGTAAGACTACTATATGGGCCTCTAGCATATCAGGTGTAAAGGGGTTGGTGTGTGTTAAAGAGTTAAAAGCTTTTTGGAAAGGTAGTTGCAGAATTTCGGCAAAGGACTTATAATATGCCGCAGTCAATCCGTCTGGTCCTGGGCTTTTGCCTGTTTTTGTTTGTTTAAGTGCTCTGTCCCATTCCTCCTGGGTGATAGGACCCTCTATTTCATTAGAGAAATCTTGGTTTTGGAGTCTGGGGCAAAATTTTTTCAGAAAGTCCGTAATTTTCAGTTTTCTCGATTGTTGGGTTTGAGTGGAGGTGTCCCCCTCTTTTAGATTATATAGATTTGTATAGAATCTCTCAAATTCTTGTGCAATTTCTTTGTTTTTTGTAATCGATTCCCCTGTCGGGGTGTGTAGGCCGTGTACGGTGGTCTTTGCTCTCTTGGATTGGAGGGCCTTAGCTAATAGGTGGCCGCTTTTATTGCCAAATTCATAAAATTGTTTCTGTGAGAGCATAAAATTTCTTCCGGTGTTGTTTCCTATCTCGGTTTGTATTGAGGTACGGACTTCCTGAAGTTCCTGGAGAGTTTGAGAGGCTAGGGTTTGTTTATGTGTTGTTTCTAAAGTTTTTAGTTTAGCAAAAAGATTCGTGAGGCGTAGTTTCTTTTCTTTTTTAATTTTGGCGTCTAGCGAGATAAGTTTCCCTCTTATCACGCATTTGTGTGCCGCCCATTGTGTCATGTATGTCGTGTCATATATTTTTAGTATTGCAGATGGATTTTTTTTTTTTGCTATGGACAGGGCAGCAGCTGAAAGTGACCGCTGACTTCTAATCAGCCCCAAAATAAAATTAAGACAAAAAAGCCCTCAATAATAAAAAACAAAAAAGGCAGCAATGAGTTAATTGCCTAAAAAGCTACCAATCGGAATTAAATTACAGTTTTCTAGCTAATCCTACTCCCTCCCCAGCTCCCCTATCCTTTCACTGTAATAGCTTCAATACACTTTCACTATGGGGTACATTTACTAAATCTGTAGAATGCAAAATTTATGTATCTCTGCATTGTAGCCAATTAGCATCTAACTTCAGCTTGTCCAATTAAGCTTTGACAAAAAACATGGAAGCTGATTGGCTTCTATGCAGAGGTGTGCCAGATTTTGCACTCTCCAGTTTTAGTAAATCAACCTCTGTGTGTCTCCCCTTTATGTGGATCCCGGCTTATCCAAAAGCCCGCTCATTGGCCCTTCTAAGCTTGCTGTCCATGGTGTCCGTGGCTTATAAGGACAGAGAGGGAAGGGTAGTAGGTGGAATGAGGTAGTTCAGCAGACAGAGCTGAATTTAATGCAGTACAAGCACCATGTCGTCAGTCCAAACAGAAATGTAAGGGCACACTGGCTTTCAGGAAGATCAATGGGTAATTTTCTGTACTTTCAGATTTGAAGGGATAAAATATACCCTTTAATTAATTAACCTGTATAACCTTTCCTGCTTTTTGGGTCCACAATAGTCATTGAGAAGCAGCATAATTCAAGCTTCTAGCCTTCCTACAGTATTTACACCTCATTACAAATATATACAACAAATTTCATCTGTTCATATCTTACCAGTTGAATATGCTTTCCTTATTCACATGGACTGTTACTCATGTTTTTAATTTGTAACTGATTCCTTTATTTTGTATTAAAACTTAAACTTTTGTACTATTTTATATAATTGTCCATACATTTGAATTTATCCTCACTGCATTGTACCAAGATAGTCCATTTGTCCCCCTTTTTTTTTTTTGGTGAAAACTGGCTGGGAACCAGGCTGCCAACCCCGTTATTTCTAAATCTTTGGATGATGGTACAAACCTTGTAACTCCACTTTGTTTATTCAGTAATACTGACTGTAGAGGCTACCCATATTTTTAATTATTCAGCCTCTAG
Source organism: Lithobates pipiens (assembly GCF_037356315.1). Lineage (NCBI taxonomy): Eukaryota > Metazoa > Chordata > Amphibia > Anura > Ranidae > Lithobates > Lithobates pipiens. The sequence goes on along the minus strand of NW_027507903.1, from coordinate 423,946,442 downwards.
ATGTTCCCCTGTATATAGTAAGGTATATGATAAGCAGCACCAAACCTTGTAAGAGACATGCTGGGTATACTAAAATTTACATCACTTTCTTCCTGCTCTTCTGGAGGACTACAGACTGCACTGTCAACTAATTATGGTGGTTTTTGAGTTTGACAGGAGGAAATCATATATTTACAGCTTGGCCGCAAATGCATATTTCATTTTAGCTCCTCGATCTGAAGTTCTTTACTTTTGGGTTTATGAAATAAAAATCAGTCTATCTATCTATCTATGTATCTATCTATGTATCTATCTATGTATCTATCTATCTATCTATCTATCTATCTATCTATCTATCTATCTATCTATCTATCTATCTATCTATCTATCTATCTATCTATCTATCTATCTATCTATCTATCTGTACAGTAAATAAATGGATAAGTATATTATCAGTATTCTATATATTTAATTAAAACTAGATTTTGAATTAGTTACAGAATGTCACTTGAATGTTTAAATGTTTTTTTCCCTGTAAACCTAGCATACTATATTAGCCATTGCTTTAGTTATTTCTTTAGCTATTTTATGTGACGTGGTTCCTGATGACAAGACTTTGTGTGAAATATTGTTTTACACAGGGGCATCTGCAATATGAGTTTTTACTTTATTACTCTAGCGTTGTGAGTATGTGCTTCATAACTCAGTATTTGGTTTACCTCACAGAGACATGGCACACAGAGAAAAGCAGATCCCACTTTATCCCCTTCAAATTAAAAGAGCAGTCGTGCAGAACATCTGCTGGAGGTCCAAAACCCCAGGGAGCCCAGGAGGAACAGATTCTGTGTTGTTCTTTTGTTACCTAAGTGCCAAAGCAATGGATTTCTTAGAGCTGTAATCATTGCTGGCCCTTAATGAGCATCAGAACAGGGCAGAATTATTTGAAGCCCTTAAATCAATAGGCCCATACACAAAATAATAGTTAACAAGGTCGACCTTAGGTTATAGGATGCCCTGTTCCAAATTCTAAATGCATGTTTTCCCCACATTATCTGTAACTGTTACATGACTAAAGCTTACATCATGTAAATCAACTTTTTGACATTTGAACTCTTTTTTTCTTGATCATATTTTAGATTTTTTTTCCAGATAGAGGAAATAATACTTTAGCGATCCAGTGCCATCAAAGCCAATTAATCCACATTGCCAGTTGTTGCATCACAGAAAACAATGCAAACTACAGTCTTGTTGGTATTTGAGGTACAGTCCCTTGCTATTAGATATAAGGGAGCGTAGCAATACACATGGGATTTTGCACGTTACGCTTTGCTCTGAAATACAGAATGAAGTCTGTGCAGAGATTGCCCTAGTGTTTAACTTCTTCTTGTTCACAATTGACATTTCTCAGCTTAATGCCCCATGTGCCAGTGGCGGAACTACCAGGGTCACAGCAGTCGTGCTAGCGACTGGAATCTGTCATTCTGCCTCTGTGGTTGGGCCCCAAAACCCAGCATCTCCCCCTGAATCTATGGCTGTCAGTTTACTATGCAATGGGGAGGTGATAGGGGGGCAAATGGCAGCTCTATGGTGCCTGCAGGCCACGGAATCTTCCTGGGGCTAGTAGGTCTCTTCCTGAGTGTATACAGTGGAGAGGGAAGAGGTCTCTATCCCAGGCATGTATCAGCAAGAGTGTACAAGCACAGTGACTCACTTGTATACTGAAGAGTGTCAGAGGCCCCTTCCATCTCCACTGTATACACTCGGGAAGAGAACTACTAGCCCCAGGGAGACCCCGCAGCTACCTTAGAACTGCCGATTGCCCATCCACCTCCCTCCACTGCATACTAAACTGCAACATTAGTAATCAGAGGTGCAGGCGGAGATGCTGACCACAGACTTTCATCAACATTGGGGTGAGTGACCCCAATGGGTGGGTACAGAGGTGTGCTGGGGGTTGGAGGTGCACATTAATTGGGTACAGAGCACAGATGTGTTAGATCCCTTTTTCACTGGCGGACTGATCGGTCCACCTGTCCATTTTTCAGGCAGACCCAATCAGACCATCCATAGCACTTAATAGAGCGGTGAATGTCAGCGGACATGTGTCCACTGACACACGCCACCATCTGATACTGTCCTCTAAAAACAGACAGATTTATTCTCTACCCGTCTGGCGGATCAGATTGGATGATAGTCAGATGGAAATGGACAGGTGGTCAATTTCCATCCAAAAGCCCCATAGAAAGCAACATGCTGTGTCCATGTCCACTCTGCATCAGGCCAGGCCTGCCCCAAGTGAAAGGGGCCCTAGGGGTTGTGCGGGGTGCACTTGCTGCAGTGTACAATGGTGTGCTGGAGGGATACAGAGGTACAGATGTGTGTGTGTGGGGTGGTGGTTACAGAGATGTGGGGGTGCAGAAATGTGCAGCAGAGTGCATAGATGTCCTGGGAAATGCAGAGGTGTATGTTTGTATGTATGTGTGTGTGTGTGTGTGGGGGGGGGGGGGCGGAGTAGAGGTGTTCTGGGGGTTACAATGGCTTGCTGGGCTTATAGAGGCATACTGAGGTATAAAGAGGTTTCTAGGAGGTGCAGAGCTGTGTGAGGGTGCAGAGTTGTGCTGGGGGGGAGGGGGGATACGGAGGATGCTGGAAGCTACAGAGGTGCGTAGAGGGTGCAGCGATGTGCAAGGGGGTACAGTGTTCTGGAGGTACGGAAGTGTGCTAGGGGTACAGGGGTTATTTTGGAGATACAGAGATGTGCAGGGGGTATAGAGGCTGATGGCGTAAGGAGGCATTCTGGGGGGCATAGAGATGTGCAAAAGGGATAACATTAGATGTTTTTTGTAGAATCACGTCCATTTTAAATGGCACACCCCTAATTAAGATACATTCTCCCCCTACAATGGCTGGCTGAACACATGATAATGTACCTGACTTTTTTTGTAAAGGTAGGCAACCATGCAGGAAGGGGTCCCGCTGCAGAACACATGAAAGGGTACTGCCGTGGGACCACAATAAAGAGCCCTGCAATGGGAGTAGAGGGCCTGGATTAGTGGCAAGGCCCCCGGGACGGGGCAGGAGGGACACTTCATGGTTTCTTGCACCAAAATCTTGTATTGTGTTTTTTTACTTTTTACACTTTTTTGGTGAAAGAATAGATATACTATGTACCCAATACTCATTCACAAAAAGGGGGGTGGGATTCAGATAAGCCCCCCCCCCCCGCAAACCCCCACAACCACCTGATAGGGTTGTGGGGAAGAGGCCCTTGTTCCCATCAACAAGGGGGCAGACCCCCTATGCCCCAAAGCACCCCCCATGTTGAAGGCAGGTGGCTTGGTATTTTGCTGGGCTGCATGGTCGGATAAGGTTCTGGTATGGATTTTGAGGGGCCCCCACATCACTTTTTTCTTGCTATGGGGGGCCTACGCTGTTTTTTTCTGCATTTTTCATTGCCGGCATTCATTTGTTTACATTTATATGTCAGTGGCGAAGCCAGCTGACAGCTGATGAGTCACCCATTGTGGAGGATGAAACAGCTGGCTTCCTACCAGCTATTCTTCACACAGAAGTCGAATCAGTTGATCATTTTTTGACCGATCCAAATTTGAATTTTTTCCAGAAAATTTGGAATTCATTAGAAAACGAATATATGAAACAAAATGAAACAAATTTAAACAAAATTCTTACTATTTCATTTAGAGATTCAGATACATCTGAATCTCTAAATAACCAAAAATTCATTTAAATTTATATTCGGACCGAAACTAATTGCACATGTCTACCAAGAAGAGGAGGAGCCAGGAGCACCAGCGGGGATCCTGAGAAGAGAAGATTTGGGGCCACTCTGTGCGATTCCATATATAAACTTGTTTATTATTTAAAAATATAAAACATAGAGTTTACAATTACGTTAATACTTACCGTATTTATCGGCGTATAACACGCACTTTTCCCCCTTAAAATCGGGGGAAAGTCGTGGATGCGAGTTATACGCCGATCCCCACTGTCTGTGAGGCTAAAATACTGAGCGCCGCCGAAAAAGACCATACTGGGTGGGACTGCGAGCCGAGCCAAGCCGAATACACAGTAGAGTCGGCTCGGTCTTTTTTGGCAGCGCTCGCTCCAGAAACAGCAGGGAGGCGGGACTACGAGCGGAGCCGAGCAGACGGCTCGGTCTTTTTCGGCACCACTCGGTCTTTTTCGGCGGCGCTCGCTCGGTCTGTCTCGGCGGCGGGATATTTAAACATGGGCAAGGCTGCAAACGGCGCTGGGCGAGCTGGAAATGACACTGGCAAGCTGCAAATGACACTGCAAGGCTGCAAACAACGGTGGGCAAGCTGCAAATGACACTGATCATTCTGCAATTATGGACAAGGCTGCAGATGCACACTGATAAGGCTGCATTGACGGGCATTTAAATGTAAGTTTTTTTTCCCTTAAACTTCCCTCCTAAAACGTTTTTCCTTAAAATGCCCTCCTAAACTTGGGGTGCATGTTATACGCCGGTGCGTGTTATACCCCAGTAAATACGGTACATTGTATTATGTGCAATGTTGTCCAGTGCACACAGGAATCATGCTTGTCTAATAAAATCCCATAGACATGCATATAAGTCTTGTCTAAGGTTCATCCCACATAGGAGTGGATTCACTAAAGGAAAATAGACTGTGCCCTTTGTAAGTGCAGCTGAACTAATTTTCCCCAGAGCTTAGTAAATGTAAAGCTCTGCTGATTTCCATCATCCAATCATGTGTAAGCAAAAATGCTGTTTTTTTTTTGTTGCACCTGATTGGTTGCTCTTTGTAAAGTTCAGCTTTACCGTATTCACTAAGCTCTAGGCAAAATGTGTGCAATCACACTTGCGAAGTGCAACTGCAGTTCCAAAGTGCACAGTCTATTTGGCTTTAGTAAATCCATCCCAATGAGTTGCATACTGCAGGAGAAGGATCTTGGTCAACAATTGCTTGATTCAGATGTTGAAGATGAGGAAGAAAGCGCCAGAACTATAGAGTAAGGGAACATCAGGCAAAGAATAGCAAGAGGCAGTGATATATGTGTAGTTGCAGCTTACTGTCATGGTGGCTTCAGCAATGCAGAGGAAGTGGGGTAATGAAGTGGCAGACCTATGTTGGTGTCAGAGATTTGGAAGGAATAAAGTGAGGGAGAGGTAAAACAAAAGCAGTAACGGAGGATATGGTCCAGGCACAGAGGCAACTTGAAGAGGACTGGGAGAAACCATTCTATTCTACCATGGGTATGGTCCCATGTCCAAACAACTCTACATTCTGGGCCTTTTTAATACACCTTTTGCTGACAATGCCATTGTAGGCTAAATCCTGTGTCTGCAGTGTATCAGCTATGGGAAAATTAACAGCCATTTTGGTACCACATGCTTGACAAAATACATGAACCTGCAAAGTTTGGTGGCAGCAGCACCTCAGTGATACTCGTTGGTAGCAAAAGGCCTGCATGCCTACTTTTAGTTCCTTACTTTCCACCTCTTCCTTCCTCCAAAAAATCTAGATGTAACATATTTGGCCTCTAGCAATAGAGAGGAAAGTTTCACAATGAGTTTCAGGGGCTTACGTTGCACCACATTAAAGTTATTGTAAAGTCTCCTTTTAAAAAATAAATAAAACAACAAACATGTTATACTTACCTGCCCTGTTGCAGTAATTTTGCACAGGGCAGCTTGGATCCTCCTCTTCTTGGGTCCCTCGTTGCTGCTCCTTGCCCCTCCCTCCTGTCAAGTGTCCCCACAGAAAGCAGCTTGCTATGAAGGCACCAGAGCCCAGCTGCTGCTCTGTGTGTGCATTCAGACATGGAGCAGCCTTTCAGCCCCACCCCTTCTCTCCCCTGATTGGCTAAATGACTTTGATTGACGCCGTGGGAGCCAATGGCGCTGCTGCTATGTCTCAGCCAATCATAGGGGGAGAGTCCCGGATGGCCGAGGGGCTCGTGGACATCGCTGGATAGAGATAGGGCTCAGGTAAGTATTAGGGGGTGCTGGGGAGGCTGCTACACACAGAAGGGTTTTTAGTTTAATGCATAAAATGCATTAAGATAAAAAACCTTCTGACTTTACAACTCCTTTAAGTAGGATATTGGGTTAGCATGGAGTCATGCTTAGTAAAAATGGTTAAATGTACTGTAGTGATACAAAAAAGGTGTCCACTGCCCCCACCTATAGCTGGCCATTGCAGTAAGTAACATCAGAGTGCAACATAAAATATAAACAAGGCCAAGGATAAATCCAAGGAAAAAAACAAGCTTACTTACTGACCAGCCCACAGATAACCGCTTCAACCTGTCTAATAGTATGCATTAGTATGGTAAATGTAGACTTGAATCTCATCATAAGTCTCCAACACCCACCCTGACCAGGCAGGTTTCTCTTCTGAAGCTGCTAGAGCAGCAGAAAAATATGTCCCAAGTAATCCTTATGCCACTTGTCTCAATGCCAGCTTTTCAAATTTGCTGGCTTTGCAGCTGTCACATTCCAGTTTCTGGAGTCAGCTCCTACCACAGATTTATGGCCTACACTACACCACACTGGCAGGTACCCAGCCTTATAATTTCAACCATAATGGTGAGCTATGACAGTGTGAGGATGTTTCATCTCTCTTTCTCCTGTAGTACACACTGTACAGTGTGATAGAATGGGTAAGAGAGGCACAGCAGCAGTAGGAAAATGGATTGCAGAGGTAGCAGGAGGCAGAGGAAGAGAACAAGAAGGAAGAGAAGGGTTAGGTTGGTGATGAGGCAACAATGAGGCAGGTTTCCAGGGGAACATTTCATGTCTCCCAAATCATCCCAGTATGGTACATGAGTGGGATAAAATTACTGAGGCTTTTATCAGCAACACTGAGGACTTTGGATCCTTGATATAAGGAGAAAATGGCAGATCCACTGCCACCATTCCAAAGGAAGGACAAAATGCATTACTTCATGGCAGGATTGCAAAAAAAAAATCTTTGCAACAATTCATAATGGTGGGCAGATCCTGTCTCATTGTCAACATGACTCCTAGCTCTAAAAAGATGAGAAGTGGTGGCTAACTCAAGGTTGCCGAAAAAAAAAGCTTTTGCCGACAAGGAGGCTCTATGCCTACTGGAAGCTCCTCCATTTGACAGTTATTTTACAGGGAATGGGCAGGCCACCTATCTACGTCACCTGGTGACACCGCCCCTTCTGATGTCACAGACCCAGCATGTCATTTTTGCTGCAGCATATTCCCTACATGATACAGATGCGCCACTTTACAGGCAGACTAAGGATACCCCCCAGGCACTATATTTCAATACATTTTTCATTTTTGTTGTTTTACTTAAAGTGGGGCCCCCTTCTAAAAAGAAAGGAGGAGAAGAATCCATAGAAATGAAACAGTGGTCAACACACAACTGAAAAACATTTTTGTAAGTAGTTTTATTTATAAATGAACTGTTTAATGTCTGTTTTTAGCTCTTTTTTTTTTAAATAAATAAATGTTTTATTGAAATTATTTATGATGCTTTTTGATAAAAATAAATGTACAGGTGGGGTTGATGTTATCTATACTTATATGTGTTGTTGTTATGCTGTATAGGTGGTGACATTAAACATTTATTTTGAACATAGTGTAGAAAGATTCTGTGATGAATGCGTGCAATGTGGGCAGTGCAAAATGTGGGCGAAGCTTTGTGTGGGTGTCAGGCGCTGGTTACTGTAACTACTTGTGGAACTGCAGTGTGATCTGGATTTTGGCTTTGATTTGTCAGTGTATCTAAATCTACTAGTCCATCTTACACTCCCCTTCCACCAGATTAACAGTGCTGTTCTCAGCTGTGCCCCTGTGCTCATTCATCCAGAGTGGTGGCACATTAGTACAGGAGGTGTGTTACTGGCCATATCACTGGGTAAATACAAAAGGTAAATGACTTAAAAAAAGAAAACAAATGCAGCCACCAGATCTAATGATTGAAAAGCTGCAATATATTGCTTTTTTGGTTTTGGGTTTAATACCACTTTAAGCCTGCTGTGACTGATAACTTGATATACTGGAAGGTCATCTAAATTCAAAAATGAAAGTGTAATATATTGCAGCTTACAGGTTCTTTTCATTTGATAATTCTGTGAATAATACACTTCCTGTCTCTGATTAGCTACGCTCACTCCTCCTTTGTATCTATAGAGTAAGCCATAATGGCCACCCAGGCTGAACCTCAAACCGGTTAATCCCCATTTCATGTGAGTTGGGTAGAATAATAGTTTAGTTGTTTTTGCTTTCAGTACAGTTTACATGAAGCGACAAAGATATTGTATTTCTGGCAAGATAAGTAGGTATTTTCTAAACTTGCTGAAAATGTTTTCAGCTAAAAAAAAGAAAAGAAAATAAATGCATCCGTCAACTCTAAGGACTAATAAGCTATACATTACATTTTATATTACATTTTTGTAAATTTTTTTTAAATATTACATTTTTGTTCTTGGGTTATCCTTTAAAGCAAACGTGTGTATTCCCTGCAGTCCCTTACACCCTTGGCCCAATTTACCATCTTGACCAAAAATATGTAAGCTCTACAGACATGGCCTTTTGTCAGTGATGAATTAGAAGCATTGCGGACCCCTGGGCAAAGTAATGCACTGGGGCCCTTACCAGCTTGCCCCAATTTATGCACCTACTCTCACGAATTAAAGTATAAATAGTTCATATAAATATACTTATATTTATTATTAACATCAATAAAATTGATTTCAAACAATAAAAAAATGCCATAAATCAAAAACTAATTAACAAAAGGGCACAGTACAGGTACAGGATGGAGGCAGAAGAGTACAGAAGAGGCAGAAGAGTACAGGGAAGGAAGTTCATGAAAGCAGAGTTGGGGGGGGGGGGCACAGTACAGGGTAGATCAGGAGGGCACAATACTGGAATCAGAAGGACACAGTACAGGTTTTGTGATGATGCCCAGGACACATAACTATCCTAGGACAGCTTAGTAAAGTGTGACTGTCCCAGGAGATTCATGACAGTTGGCATTTATGATGTAATGCAAGATTACCATGGGGCCCCCGTGCACCTGGGGCTCCTGGGCACTGCCCAGTGGTGCCAATGCATTAAGAAGGCTGTGCCTTTTGTTAATAAAAGTAATTGACATGATTATGATTATCTCATATAACAGGTGCAGAACAGTACAATTCCAATTTCATTGTTGTGCATAATCCTTCTACTATGCCAAGGTACCTCCAGGTTGCTCAAATTGATTTGCTTTTAAGACTTCATAATTGTGAATAACTTATAGGTACATAGTGAGTGAAAAAGCCAAAGTCTATCAAGTGCAACCTATTGTAAATTAAATATTTTGATACAGGAGAAGCAAAGGCCCAGTGTAACAGCTGCTAATTTATCCTCACAGCAGGAGAAAAAAAATCATTTCAGATGCATTTTATGGATTAATCAACCCGCTGATGCTTTCCAGAAGTTATACTAGGCAATGCCATTTTAGTAAGAAAAGTATATAATAAACACGTACTGTATAATATTATACTACTTGACACCCCAGCCCTCTTTGGCACTGAATTCCAAAGTCTGCTCCTCCCTACAGTCTAAAGGCTTGTACACACGACACAAAAATCGGAAGTAAAATTTCGTCCGACCTGACGATTTTTGGATCGTTAGTATGGAGCTTTCAGCAGCCGATTATGGTTTTTCGTCAGACAAAAGCTGGATGTGCAGACTATAAAACGTTTGTTGTGTGTGAACTCAACGTGTGACTTTTGTTTAATTACTACGGTTTACGTACGATAAAAATCATAAGCAGAAGACTATGCATGCTCAGAAATGAAAGAATACATACAAAACTAGTCAACACATGACATCACTTCTGAAATTGTATTCTATCATACAAGAATTTTTCGTTTGGTGAGTAACCTCTTCACTTTCGATGTGAGACTAGCATGCAACAAAAGATGGACATTCGGTCATCCGAAAATCTAATCGTGGGTACAAGGCTCACAGTGCCACGACTTAGGAACTGACTGGTGAGACCCCAAGTAGCATGACATGTGAAATCCCATTTTAGTCAATGAGAGCTGTCTTAATTAGCACTACTGAAGTCACTCCAACTTTAGAAAAGGTTCCTATATTACTTCAAGGTGACTTCTATCCAACTTTGACTTTAATGGAAGTTGTCTCCAAGTCAGATCCTCATCCTCATTGATGTGATTTGGATCTGACATTACAGGAAGATAACACAAACAACTGAAGTTGCTTCAAAGTCGTGCCAAAGTCAACTCAAAGTCGCGCAACTTTAAGGAAGCACACCGAGCCTAAAACCTGCTTCTGATTTGGTGATACAAATAAACTTTTCTCTTTTGCAGAGGTAACTGACTTCTAAACTCATGTTAAGGCTTTTAAAGAAGATCAAAAACCTAACTGATTGACATTTTGGGGGACATTTACCAAGCAAATTAAAATGGAATTATGGGCTTAACCCCATCTGCTCTTAAAACTATCCCCTACCCCCTTCCAACACTTCTGCTTACTAATCTGTGTAAGAAAGATCAGTTTTCTTACCCATTTTCAGCTTGCTTTGGTCCGGTCATGTGATCTCCCCTGTGTCAATCATTGGAACTGCAATAGAGAGGAGAGCACTTGGACAACAGTTAGTGAAGCCTGAAGTGGTGCCCTCAACCATAGGACTCAATGGCTCATCCATTATTGGGACTCACTCTAATTTAGTTAAAAGCTATAAGGAGAGGAGAGAGATGGGACTTTGAGTGAAGCACACAGAAGTAAATGGATTGGTCAAGTGACTAAGAAAATTTAATTTATTTATATTTCACAAATCATACATTGTTTGCAAGTATTTTGGGCACCAGGCCTCTAAAAAATACTTGGGGCAACATGCCTCGTACAGTATAAATCACAGTTCAATAAATAAATAAACATGTATTGAGTAGTTTTATAAGGGTCGGACGGATGGCGTCCTCGTGGCGCCGCATTGCCGACCGAATTTGACCTCTAGGCGTGCATAGTGTGGGGATGGCCAGGCGCTAATCGCCGGATGGCTGAGCCGTCTAGGTGACTGCTTTTCCTCCCTCCACTGTTGCATGCACCTGCGTGGCTCTGGTGATGGGACGTAGATGGTGCGTCTGCCCAGGCATCTCCCGTTGTAGGTTCACACATTCCACCTTTCTCTTTCACTAGTATGATCACACTTACGTGGATCGACTACCGTCCTTTTCAGTCGATATAGGTACACAACATGTTTTCTTTTCTTTTTTCATTTTAATTGCTCCCCTTTTTTTTGCACCATCCATCCATCACTACTGCAACACTTGTTTACATTTCATATTTTTATACTTTATTTCACTTAGGTCCCCTTTGGGGTTTCTTTCAATCATTAAGTTTACATCACACCCATTGCACTCACCGACTCTGGAGGTGTTCTTGGCGGTTGCGACCATCCATGCAGGCTACTGTGCTACCTGGGGGCTTCACATTGAGGTCTTTTTTGGCGATCCTCGATGCCACCCAGATGGTGTGCGGATGCAAATGTAAGTTGGATGCACAGTTTTTATTTAATTTTTTTTTTACATATGGGCCAACACCCATTTTTAGCTCTTTTTTTCATTATTTCTCCTTTCATTATTTTTTGCTATTTTTCTTTTTTAGATCTATTCCATGGTACCTGCTCCTGATGAGCGGCTATAGTGCCGTGAAACGCGTAGAGCCTTGAATTATTGCCTTCTTTTTATTGCAATCATGGAATATCAAGTTTTTATATAATCTGAATTTTAGGTTAATTTACTTACTAGCTAAGGTCTTAAAACTACTCAATACATGTTTATTTATTTATTGAACTGTGATTTATACTGTACGAGGCATGTTGCCCCAAGTATTTTTTAGAGGCCTGGTGCCCAAAATACTTGCAAACAATGTATGATTTGTGAAATATAAATAAATTAAATTTTCTTAGTCACTTGACCAATCCATTTACTGCTGTGTGCTTCACTCAAAGTCCCATCTCTCTCCTCTCCTTATAAACTACTGATAGGGATGGAGGCTGGCGTCCCTTTGATGCTGGCCTCATTTAAAGTCCCAAAATGCACTTTTTCTATATTGATATTTGAATTTAGGGATGGAAGCACACAGCAGTAGTCCATTATTGTAGTACCTGTGACTATACATATTATTGTCTTTAAATAATGACCTAATAATACCTACTGTCTAGTTTATTTTATTAGATTTTTGAAATGGATAAAGCTTTTTTCTTTTCTTTTTTTATCTTTTTTCAGTGTTTTTTCTCATTTTTATTTTTAAAGAAAAAACTCGTTATTTTTATATTTTTTTATTTTGTCAATTGGTTTATTGTCACTGTGCCCTGCTTTCATGGCTTTGGTGCGCCTCTGGTTGGATGTCTGGTACCGCCGATCGGTCCGTTTGTGTTCACCCCCACTGGCTGTGGTTTGACTGTGGGTCTCCTCCCCCATCCTGCCCCCTTTTGACGTAGGATGGGTGGGGAGATGGTCCCTGTTCGCCGGAGCCTCGTTATAAGGATCGGACGGATGGCGTCCTCGTGGCGCCGCATTGCCGACCGAATTTGACCTCTAGGCGTGCATAGTGTGGGGATGGCCAGGCGCTAATCGCCGGACGGCTGAGCCGTCTAGGTGACTGCTTTTCCTCCCTCCACTGTTGCATACACCTGCGTGGCTCTGGTGACGGGACGTAGATGGTGCGTCTGCCCAGGCATCTCCCGTTGTAGGTTCACACATTCCACCTTTCTCTTTCACTAGTATGATCACACTTACGTGGATCGACTACCGTCCTTTTCAGTCGACATAGGTACACAACATGTTTTCTTTTCTTTTTTCATTTTAATTGCTCCCCTTTTTTTTGCACCATCCATCCATCACTACTGCAACACTTGTTTACATTTCATATTTTTATACTTTATTTCACTTAGGTCCCCTTTGGGGTTTCTTTCAATCATTAAGTTTACATCACACCCATTGCACTCACCGACTCTGGAGGTGTTCTTGGCGGTTGCGACCATCCATGCAGGCTACTGTGCTACCTGGGGGCTTCACATTGCGGTCTTTTTTTGGCGATCCTTGATGCCACCCAGATGGTGTGTGGATGCAAATGTAAGTTGGATGCACAGTTTTTATTTAATTTTTTTTTTACATATGGGCCAACACCCATTTTTAGCTCTTTTTTTCATTATTTCTCCTTTCATTATTTTTTGCTATTTTTCTTTTTTAGATCTATTCCATGGTACCTGCTCCTGATGAGCGGCTATAGTGCCGTGAAACGCGTAGAGCCTTGAATTATTGCCTTCTTTTTATTGCAATCATGGAATATCAAGTTTTTATATAATCTGAATTTTTGGTTAATTTACTTACTAGCTAAGGTCTTAAAACTACTCAATACATGTTTATTTATTTATTGAACTGTGATTTATACTGTACGAGGCATGTTGCCCCAAGTATTTTTTAGAGGCCTGGTGCCCAAAATACTTGCAAACAAAGTATGATTTGTGAAATATAAATAAATTAAATTTTCTTAGTCACTTGACCAATCCATTTACTGCTGTGTGCTTCACTCAAAGTCCCATCTCTCTCCTCTCCTTATAAACTACTGATAGGGATGGAGGCTGGCGTCCCTTTGATGCTGGCCTCATTTAAAGTCCCAAAATGCACTTTTTCTATATTGATATTTGAATTTAGGGATGAAAGCACACAGCAGTAGTCCATTATTGTAGTACCTGTGACTATACATATTATTGTCTTTAAATAATGACCTAATAATACCTACTGTCTAGTTTATTTTATTAGATTTTTGAAATGGATAAAGCTTTTTTCTTTTCTTCTTTTATCTTTTTTCAGTGTTTTTTCTCATTTTTATTTTTAAAGAAAAAACTCATTATTTTTATATTTTTTTATTTTGTCAATTGGTTTATTGTCACTGTGCCCTGCTTTCATGGCTTTGGTGCGCCTCTGGTTGGATTTCTGGTACCGCCGATCGGTCCGTTTGTGTTCACCCCCACTGGCTGTGGTTTGACTGTGGGTCTCCTCCCCCATCCTGCCCCCTTTTGACGTAGGATGGGTGGGGAGGTGGTCCCTGCTTGCCGGAGCCTCGTTATAAGGGTCGGACGGATGGCGTCCTCGTGGCGCCGCATTGCCGACCGAATTTGACCTCTAGGCGTGCATAGTGTGGGGATGGCCAGGCGCTAATCGCCGGACGGCTGAGCCGTCTAGATGACTGCTTTTCCTCCCTCCACTGTTGCATGCACCTGCGTGGCTCTGGTGACGGGACGTAGATGGTGCGTCTGCCCAGGCATCTCCCGTTGTAGGTTCACACATTCCACCTTTCTCTTTCACTAGTATGATCACGCTTACGTGGATCGACTACGGTCCTTTTCAGTCGACATAGGTACATAACATGTTTTCTTTTCTTTTTTCATTTTAATTGCTCCCCTTTTTTTTTCTTTTTTTTTGCACCATCCATCCATCACTACTGCAACACTTGTTTACATTTCATATTTTTATACTTTATTTCACTTAGGTCCCCTTTGGGGTTTCTTTCAATCATTAAGTTTACATCACACCCATTGCACTCACCGACTCTGGAGGTGTTCTTGGCGGTTGCGACCATCCATGCAGGCTACTGTGCTACCTGGGGGCTTCACATTGCGGTCTTTTTTTGGCGATCCTTGATGCCACCCAGATGGTGTGTGGATGCAAATGTAAGTTGGATGCACAGTTTTTATTAAATTTTTTTTTTACATATGGGCCAACACCCATTTTTAGCTCTTTTTTTCATTATTTCTCCTTTCATTATTTTTTGCTATTTTTCTTTTTTAGATCTATTCCATGGTACCTGCTCCTGATGAGCGGCTATAGTGCCGTGAAACGCGTAGAGCCTTGAATTATTGCCTTCTTTTTATTGCAATCATGGAATATCAAGTTTTTATATAATCTGAATTTTTGGTTAATTTACTTACTAGCTAAGGTCTTAAAACTACTCAATACATGTTTATTTATTTATTGAACTGTGATTTATACTGTACGAGGCATGTTGCCCCAAGTATTTTTTAGAGGCCTGGTGCCCAAAATACTTGCAAACAAAGTATGATTTGTGAAATATAAATAAATTAAATTTTCTTAGTCAATTGACCAATCCATTTACTGCTGTGTGCTTCACTCAAAGTCCCATCTCTCTCCTCTCCTTATAAACTACTGATAGGGATGGAGGCTGGCGTCCCTTTGATGCTGGCCTCATTTAAAGTCCCAAAATGCACTTTTTCTATATTGATATTTGAATTTAGGGATGAAAGCACACAGCAGTAGTCCATTATTGTAGTACCTGTGACTATACATATTATTGTCTTTAAATAATGACCTAATAATACCTACTGTCTAGTTTATTTTATTAGATTTTTGAAATGGATAAAGCTTTTTTCTTTTCTTCTTTTATCTTTTTTCAGTGTTTTTTCTCATTTTTATTTTTAAAGAAAAAACTCATTATTTTTATATTTTTTTATTTTGTCAATTGGTTTATTGTCACTGTGCCCTGCTTTCATGGCTTTGGTGCGCCTCTGGTTGGATTTCTGGTACCGCCGATCGGTCCGTTTGTGTTCACCCCCACTGGCTGTGGTTTGACTGTGGGTCTCCTCCCCCATCCTGCCCCCTTTTGACGTAGGATGGGTGGGGAGGTGGTCCCTGCTTGCCGGAGCCTCGTTATAAGGGTCGGACGGATGGCGTCCTCGTGGCGCCGCATTGCCGACCGAATTTGACCTCTAGGCGTGCATAGTGTGGGGATGGCCAGGCGCTAATCGCCGGACGGCTGAGCCCTCTAGATGACTGCTTTTCCTCCCTCCACTGTTGCATGCACCTGCGTGGCTCTGGTGACGGGACGTAGATCGTGCGTCTGCCCAGGCATCTCCCGTTGTAGGTTCACACATTCCACCTTTCTCTTTCACTAGTATGATCACGCTTACGTGGATCGACTACGGTCCTTTTCAGTCGACATAGGTACATAACATGTTTTCTTTTCTTTTTTCATTTTAATTGCTCCCCTTTTTTTTTCTTTTTTTTTGCACCATCCATCCATCACTACTGCAACACTTGTTTACATTTCATATTTTTATACTTTATTTCACTTAGGTCCCCTTTGGGGTTTCTTTCAATCATTAAGTTTACATCACACCCATTGCACTCACCGACTCTGGAGGTGTTCTGGGCGGTTGCGACCATCCATGCAGGCTACTGTGCTACCTGGGGGGTTCACATTGCGGTCTTTTTTGGCGATCCTCGATGCCACCCAGATGGTGTGCGGATGCAAATGTAAGTTGGATGCACAGTTTTTATTTTTTTTTATTTATTTTTTTTACATATGGGCCAACACCCATTTTTAGCTCTTTTTTTCATTATTTCTCCTTTCATTATTTTTTGCTATTTTTCTTTTTAGATCTATTCCATGGTACCTGCTCCTGATGAGCGGCTATAGTGCCGTGAAACGCGTAGAGCCTTGAATTATTGCCTTCTTTTTATTGCAATCATGGAATATCAAGTTTTTATATAATCAGAATTTTCGGTTAATTTACTTACTAGCTAAGGTCTTAAAACTACTCAATACATGTTTATTTATTTATTGAACTGTGATTTATACTGTACGAGGCATGTTGCCCCAAGTATTTTTTAGAGGCCTGGTGCCCAAAATACTTGCAAACAATGTATGATTTGTGAAATATAAATAAATTAAATTTTCTTAGTCACTTGACCAATCCATTTACTGCTGTGTGCTTCACTCAAAGTCCCATCTCTCTCCTCTCCTTATAAACTACTGATAGGGATGGAGGCTGGCGTCCCTTTGATGCTGGCCTCATTTAAAGTCCCAAAATGCACTTTTTCTATATTGATATTTGAATTTAGGGATGAAAGCACACAGCAGTAGTCCATTATTGTAGTACCTGTGACTATACATATTATTGTCTTTAAATAATGACCTAATAATACCTACTGTCTAGTTTATTTTATTAGATTTTTGAAATGGATAAAGCTTTTTTCTTTTCTTCTTTTATCTTTTTTCAGTGTTTTTTCTCATTTTTATTTTTAAAGAAAAAACTCGTTATTTTTATATTTTTTTATTTTGTCAATTGGTTTATTGTCACTGTGCCCTGCTTTCATGGCTTTGGTGCGCCTCTGGTTGGATTTCTGGTACCGCCGATCGGTCCGTTTGTGTTCACCCCCACTGGCTGTGGTTTGACTGTGGGTCTCCTCCCCCATCCTGCCCCCTTTTGACGTAGGATGGGTGGGGAGGTGGTCCCTGCTTGCCGGAGCCTCGTTATAAGGGTCGGACGGATGGCGTCCTCGTGGCGCCGCATTGCCGACCGAATTTGACCTCTAGGCGTGCATAGTGTGGGGATGGCCAGGCACTAATCGCCGGACGGCTGAGCCGTCTAGATGACTGCTTTTCCTCCCTCCACTGTTGCATGCACCTGCGTGGCTCTGGTGACGGGACGTAGATCGTGCGTCTGCCCAGGCATCTCCCGTTGTAGGTTCACACATTCCACCTTTCTCTTTCACTAGTATGATCACGCTTACGTGGATCGACTACGGTCCTTTTCAGTCGACATAGGTACATAACATGTTTTCTTTTCTTTTTTCATTTTAATTGCTCCCCTTTTTTTTTCTTTTTTTTTGCACCATCCATCCATCACTACTGCAACACTTGTTTACATTTCATATTTTTATACTTTATTTCACTTAGGTCCCCTTTGGGGTTTCTTTCAATCATTAAGTTTACATCACACCCATTGCACTCACCGACTCTGGAGGTGTTCTGGGCGGTTGCGACCATCCATGCAGGCTACTGTGCTACCTGGGGGCTTCACATTGCGGTCTTTTTTGGCGATCCTCGATGCCACCCAGATGGTGTGCGGATGCAAATGTAAGTTGGATGCACAGTTTTTATTTTTTTTTATTTATTTTTTTTACATATGGGCCAACACCCATTTTTAGCTCTTTTTTTCATTATTTCTCCTTTCATTATTTTTTGCTATTTTTCTTTTTAGATCTATTCCATGGTACCTGCTCCTGATGAGCGGCTATAGTGCCGTGAAACGCGTAGAGCCTTGAATTATTGCCTTCTTTTTATTGCAATCATGGAATATCAAGTTTTTATATAATCAGAATTTTCGGTTAATTTACTTACTAGCTAAGGTCTTAAAACTACTCAATACATGTTTATTTATTTATTGAACTGTGATTTATACTGTACGAGGCATGTTGCCCCAAGTATTTTTTAGAGGCCTGGTGCCCAAAATACTTGCAAACAATGTATGATTTGTGAAATATAAATAAATTAAATTTTCTTAGTCACTTGACCAATCCATTTACTGCTGTGTGCTTCACTCAAAGTCCCATCTCTCTCCTCTCCTTATAAACTACTGATAGGGATGGAGGCTGGCATCCCTTTGATGCTGGCCTCATTTAAAGTCCCAAAATGCACTTTTTCTATATTGATAGTTAAAAGTTAGTTAAGAAATTCCAAAACAGTATACACACATCAAGCAGTACTAACCAAGTGTTTCAATATTTTAAATAAAAGGATGTCTGTTGGTGGGCAAATGCATAGAACATAGCTTTTGACAATGATGTTGTCGCACCACTTATGTGCAGTTCAGTGATGGTGGTTTTGTGCTATCAGTGCTATCAGTGCTATTTTATTAGGATGGTTTTTAATAAATGCCAGTTGGATTATCTTTGCTATTGGAACCTTACTTTTTACATGCTCTGCGGTTTTCTGAGGAAAACTTGGTGGTACATTATTGGAGTGGTGATTGCTGGTGTTTCCAGTTCCAGGTTATCCTGTGTATAGATTATACCATATACGGTATATAGCTATGATATACAGTTTAATGTGATGCTGATCACTCATTGTAGCCTTTGAGAATAGCCTTGACGGTACAATGTGAGAGGGTAGACATCACAGTAAGCTGAGTTTGGACCCCTTATATTGGAATATGGATGTGACATGCATTGTTTTCTCACCATCTATTACCATTTTCATTAAAAATCATGTGAACTTCCATTTTTTTTTCTCAAGATTTTTTTTGGTTGTCTCATTCAAATAAGTTGAATGCTGATGGGACCTGAGCGTCGGTGGGGTCTGTCATTTTCAACCACTATATTTGATCAGCTCTGGACAACATATAATATACAATTTTATTCAGATACAGATACATATACATTAATCAATTATAATTGTTTGGAACTAGGGTGGAATTGTTTGGCTCCACTAGATGTCTGGTCCCACATCTTGATTTACTAGTTTTTCTCAGTTTCAAGTTCAGAATCATTTATATATTTTTTTAAATTGTAGGCATTGGTTAACCACTTCCTGACCGCCTCACACCGATATACGTAGACAGAAGGAAACGTACAGGCAGATTAACGTACCTGTACGTTGCCCTTTAAAAGGTGGCTTGCGGGTGGCCCTTTAAAAGGTGGCTTGCGGGTGTGCGTGCCGACCGGGAGCTCCGTAACCGTGAACACGGGTCCTGCGGATACCCGCGACTGTCTCACGGTGAGGAAGAACGGGGAGATGCTAATGTAAACAAGCATCTCCCCGTTCTGCCTAGTGACACTGTCACTGATCAGCTCTCTCTGTAAATCGGGAACTCTGATTAGTGATGTGTCACACACAGCCCCTCCCCCCCACAGTTAGAATCACTCACTAGGACACACTTAACCCCTACAGTGCCACCAAGTGGTTAACCCCTATACTGCCAGTGACATTTTTACAGTAATCAGAGCAATTTTTTAGTATTGATCGCTGTATTAATGCCAATGGTCCCAAAAATGTGTCAAAATTGTCCGATGTCTGCAATAATGTCGCAGTCATGATAAAAATCACTGATCGCCACCATTACTATTAAAAAAATATCAATAAAAATGCCATAAAACTATACCCTATTTTGTAGACACGATAACTTTTGTGCTAACCAATCAATAAACGCTTATTGTGATTTTCTTTACCAAAAATATGTAGAAGAATACGTATCAGTCTAAACTGAGGAAAGAAAATGTTTTTTTTAAATATTTTTTGCGGATATTTATTATAGCAAAAAGTAAAAAATAATGCGTTCTTTTCAAAATTGTCGCTATTTTTTGGTTTATAGCGCAAACAATAAAAACTGCAAAGGTGATCAAATACCACCAAAAGAAAGCTCTATTTGTGGGGAAAAAAGGACGTCAATTTTGTTTGGGAGCCACGTCGCGCGACCACGCAATTGTCAGTTAAAGCGACGCAGTGCCGAATCGCAAAAAGTGCTCTGGTCAGGAAGGTGGTAAATTCTTCCGGGGCTGAAGTGGTTAAAAGTAGCACAGCTATTCATATCCATGATAATTGTTGTGGCTACCTGCCCCATGCTGACGTGATTTGCCCCCACTCAGTTGTTACATATTCTCTCACCAAAGAGACGTTTCCTATTCATTGTCTTTTTTTGTTGTTTTTTAAAAATATTTTCATAAACCCTGTTTCTAGCTCCCAAAGACTGAGTTTAAGACCATCAGGTCTCATTATTTTTCACTGTCAGTTGGAAAATCTTTTTCTTTCCCCCATACAGTTTTCTTTTATTACAGATACATTCAATTAATGTTAATTAATGTTAAACCAATTGCAGTTTTTTATAAACACATTTTTTTTTCAGTACAAACCTTTTGCTATGCCATAAAGTGAACAGAATAGTAAATAATATAGGTCTTATTATATCTTTGTACACCTGGCTGACCTCATCTATATTTAGAATCATTAGACATCTACGCACCTGTCACCATTCATTTTATCACACACTTCCTGACGACTCCCCAAAATTGACACTATTACTATGACTATCACCATATTGTCACACAATGTCCAAGGATTTAATTCCCAGTACAAAAGGAAGAAAGTCTTTTTACAATATAAAAAACGAAATGCCCAAATATTAATGTTACAAGAAACACATTTCATGAAAGACAGCCATCCTATATTTTTACACAAAGCTTTTAATCAATTGTTTTATACCTCATCCTCCTCTAAAACTAAAGGAGTGGCAATCTTTACCTGTCAGTCTTTCCCATTAGAGGTTCAACAGGTTTACAAAGACGAAGATAGTAGGTTCATCATTATAAAAGGTACCTTAGCAGGTAGAGAATTAACGATTGCCAATGTATATGCACCTAATGAAATACAAACCACTTTCTTCACATAATTCTTTAATACACCGCAACAGTACCACTCGCCACATATTATTGTGGGTGGAGATTTTAACTCAGCCTTACAACCTAACCTTGATCGTAGCAAACAAAACCAAAACTCAAAAACATTCTCAAAAGCAACTATTACACACATAAATGATTTACAACTGTTTGACTCCTGGAGAGCTTTAAATGTAGGCACACATGAGTATACCTTTTATTCTCACCCCCATGATTCATATTCACGAATAGGCTACATATTTTGTACCCTAATAATTCTAGCCAACACCCATGATGTCTCAATACACCCTTGTTCTTGGTCAGATCACGACATTACCACTCTTAGCACTCAATTTTTAGGCCTCACTGCCACCCCATACTCATGGCAAATCAATGAATCATTATTAGCAGACCCCATACGCCATAAAAATATTGCATCAGAAATAAAAGATTACTCTGTACTAAACTCAACCCCAGATATTTCCCCAACTACACTATGGCTAGCTCATAAAGCTGTATTGAGAGGCCACCTCATTAAACGAGCAGCACAATGTAATTTAAAAAAAAACGGGAAAAAATTCACTCTCTCACTAAAGATCTTTACAACCTTTATAAAGATCATACAAATTCACACGACCTGGACACCCACAAAATCATTTCTCAAAAAGAAATGACTTAAACTCATTACTCACATTTAAAGCAGAAAAGGCATTCCGCTGGTCAAAAGCAAAATTTGTCCTATCTAGCAATGTATATGCTACAATGTTTGCCCGCAAACTGAATCAATCAATAAAACCCACTCATGTTTATAAACTCAAAAATAAGTCAAATCAATTGATAACTCATCCCCAAGAAATCCTATCTATATTTAAAAAATTATATTCAAATCTTCTCTCAGCACCCACTTCATCCATTCCATCTTCAGCACTATTTTGGTTAGATAAACTCCCTATTCCAAAGCTAACCCAAACACAAACAGATATATTAAACGCACAAATGCACAGAAGAACTACTGCTAATAATTAAATCCCTTAAAAAAAATTCAGCTCCTGGACCCAGACAGATTCTCCTCTTTTTATTATAAACAATATCCCCATCTCCTAATACCAAAATAACAAAATTATACAACAACATTCTTAAAGGAGATCAATTCCCAGAAGAAATGTTACTCGCAAATATGTTTCTCATCCCAAAACCAAACAAAGACAATACGTTGGCTCAAAATTATAGACCATCTTGGTAATTAACAATGACCTTAAGATATTCAGCAGAATGTTAGCCAACAGGTATTCATCAGTGTATCCTAGAATTTCCTGGATATAATACTACAAAGATATGGATCCAAAGGTTATTTTTTCCAGGCCTTTCATGGTCTTTATCATAACCTATCTACCAGGATAAGATTACCAGGATGTAATTCAGACTTTTTTAGGTTGGGCAGGGGTACACGTCAGGGATGTTCCCTTTCTCCCTTACTATTCACTTTAGCGATTAAACCTTTAGCCACAGCAATATTATTACATCCAGACGTCAAAGGCTATAATTCTAATAATAACACCTATAAATTGAGCATGTATGCAGAAGATATGATTTTATTCCTCACACAACCCAATATAGCCCTACCAAACCTATTACATACTCTTAAAATATTTGCATCATTATTAGACCTAACAGGGAATGTTTCTAAATCAATTGGTATGCCAATAAACATCCCATCATCTCATTTAGATTCCTTATTTAATCTTACCTGGTCAATGGATTCTGTCCTATATTTGGGCATCTTTCTCACCTCAAATATTAATGACCTAACCTCAAAAAACTATTTACCCATAATACAAAAATGAAGATCGATGCTTAAAATGTGGAAATCTTTCAAAATATTATTCTTAGGCAGAATCACAGCAATTAAAATGACAATTATACCAAAGAAATTATATCTATTCAGGACACTCCCAATTAGACTAAATAAATTAATCATCACTAAATTTCAAACAGAGATTAACAAGTTTATATGGTTAGATTCTCATCCTCGTTTATCAAAAATAGCATTATATAAATCACAAAAGAATGGAGGACTTGGCCTTCCAGATTTCTGGTTGTATTACTTTACAGATGGTCACAAATTGCACAATGGCATACTCCCAATCCCATAGTTCCATGTGTTAGGTTTGAGAAAGACTCAATCCTACCATATTCTATCTCTGGTATATTATGGGGAAATAATATTTCAATTCATACTTTAGACACTCTCAACCAACTAGTCGCGCAATCATACCAATTATGGACTCTACATAACAAAAAATACGAACTGATATCTAACACACCCCCACATGCTTCTGTTGTGGGAGAACCAAAATTCCCCTTTTTTAGACATAATAATGGAGACTTCTCATGGTGAACAAGTAACAACCTGACATCCCTCTCTAATTTTATAGAACACAACAATTTTGCCTCATTCTCTTCACTAAAATCTAAATATCAGATTCCCAATGCTGAGTTTAATATTTTTTTTCCAAAATAGACACTTATTTAACACATATTTCCAAACAATAAACTCACATCTACCATCATTCTTCGAAAAACATTTGTCTATAATCACCAAGAAGAACTGGTCTGATATCAGAAATATACTCTAATCTAGTTAATAGCGTATAATAGAACAAACTTCCCTATATTATGCATAAATAGAAACAAGAATGTGAATTCACGTTTACAACTGAAAACTGGGACAATTGCATCAATAATTTACACAAGTGCACCAGATCAATCACAATTAAAGAGACTGCAATTAAATTACCGTATTTATTGGCATATAGCACGCACCGGCATATAACACGCACCCCAAGTTTAGGAGGGAAGTTTAAGGAAAAAAAACTTACATTTTAAATGCCCATCAATGCAGCCTTATCAGTGTCCATCTGCAGCCTTACCCATCATTGCAGAATGATCAGTGTCCATCTGAAGCCTTGTCCATCACTGCAGAATGATCAGTGTCCATCTGAAGCCTTGCCCAGTGTCCATATTGCACAAAAATGTAATGGTGTATATGACTCACTTTATTTAGGGACTTTTTATTTTTTATTTTATTTTTCTTCTACCATTGTTCCACTTTATGTTGACTTTGGAATTAATATTTTACTTAATATATACTTATTATCATTGTGAGATATAGATCGATTATACTATTATCTATTTAATGATTTACATGCTTCTTTGCACATTTCTAGGGTTCATTGTAGATGTATTAAGGTTTGATCTACTCACTGATTTATCATATCTTCACACACACACACACACACACACACACCGACACACACACACCGACACACACACACACCGACACACACACACACATATATTTTATATATATTATTTTAATTAGATAGTGTTTATAATTTATTGATTTGGGGTCTTTGCACTAATAGCACTTCACTGTTTGCATTATTTTTAAATGTGAGAAATTCCCTGATATAGCATTCATTCTGCTAGGCCATAATTACTACAAACTCATGTATGCAGTATATATGGAATATGCTGTACGACATACAATAAATACTGTATGTTAGCCCAAACTGCAGGAAGTCAGATGCAGGTATCAACGTGTTTCATAGTTTTTTTACTTCCTCAGGAGACCTTAATATATCAAGGGAAACATCACAGTAATTTTACAAGCATGCATAGACATGCATAAAATAAGCATGTAACAATACTCACAAAAATATGACCATATCCTTTATTCACATAGCGCTGTGTCCAGATGGGAGGTAGCCCAAGTTGCTTCAAATAGAGAGAGACACATTGGAGTCTAAATAGCAGATCAGAGCCCATAAAAAAGAGATAAAAATGAAAAAATAAGATGAAAAAATAAATGAATGAAAAAATGGAAGGGATAGAGTCAGAGTGGGAGCTGGAGCAAACCTGAAACTTACACTGATTTAATATATGAAAACGTGTTCTCCCTATTTGAAGCAACTTGGGCTACCTCCCATTTGGACACAGCACTATTTAAATAAAGGATGTGGTCATATTCTTTTGAGTACTTGGCCGTTTCATGTTTATTTTATGCATGTCTATGTACTGTATGTTTATCCCTTTCATGCCTAAGCCTATTTCTGACATTTGTTCCTTACAACATAAAATCTGTATTTTTTGCTAGAAAATTACTTAGAACCCCCAAACATTATATATATATTTTTAGCAGAGATTCTAAAGAATAAAATGACAATCATTGCAATATTTAATGTCACACTGTATTTGCGCAGCAGTCTTTCAAATGCAATTTTTGGGGAAAAAAGACACTTTCATTCATTTAAAGAAAACTAAACAGTAAATAGCACATTTTTTTTTGTATATTGTGAAAGATAATGTTACACCAAGTAAAAAGATACCTAACATGTCATGTTTTGACTCGTGGAATGGCGTCAAACTACAATACCTAAAAATCTCCATAGACGACACTTTAAAAAAAATGAACGGTTACCAGGTTAGAGTTAAATAGAAGCTCTGGTACTAGAATTGTTGCTCTCGCTCTGACGATCACGATGATACCTCGCATGTGTGATTTTAACAACGTTTACATATGTGGGTGCCACTTACACTATTGTTTTTTATTATTTTTTTTTTTTTTTTTTACATTGTCGCTTTTAAAAAAAAAAAAATTTGATCACTTTTATTGCTGTCACAAGGAATGTAATAATCCCTTATGACAGTAATAGGTGGTGACACCTCTTAATATTCATACCAGACCCAAAGGGCAATGGACTGGGGGGGGCCATGTCGTTTTTTTCAATGAGTTTTATCTATATTCCCAAGACCTGACAATTCATTACAGCCGCAATAAATTTTACATGACCTTTTTTCCTTTAGAAATTTAATTTTGCTGTGGTACTGCTCTAAACACAGGAAAAATGTGCCACTTTACAGGCATACTATAGACATCCCCCCAGGCATGATATTTAAAGGAATATTTCATTTTTATTATTTCACTTTAAGCATTGAAAAGCCCCTGAAAAAATGTCCGTCTTTAAATATTTTTTTCTTTTTTTTGCATTGATACATGTCCCCTGAGGCAGGACCCGGGTCCCCAAACACTTTTTATGACTTTCAAATGCAATTTTTGGGGAAAAAAGACACTTTCATTCATTTAAAGAAAACTAAACAGTAAACATCACATTTTTTTATATATTGTGAAAGATAATGTTACACCAAGTAAAAAGATACCTAACATGTCATGTTTTGACTCGTGGAATGGCGTCAAACTACAATACCTAAAAATCTCCATAGACGACACTTTAAAAAAAATGAACGGTTACCAGGTTAGAGTTAAATAGAAGCTCTGGTACTAGAATTGTTGCTCTCGCTCTGACGATCACGGTAATACCTCGCATGTGTGATTTTAACAACGTTTACATATGTGGGTGCCACTTACACTATTATTTTTTTATTATTTTTTTTATTTTATTTTTTACATTGTCGCTTTTAAAAAATAATAATAATTTGATCACTTTTATTGCTGTCACAAGGAATGTAATAATCCCTTATGACAGTAATAGGTGGTGACACCTCTTAATATTCATACCAGACCCAAAGGGCAATGGACTGGGGGGGGGCATGTCGTTTTTTTCAATGAGTTTTATCTATATTGCCAAGACCTGACAATTCATTACAGCCGCAATAAATTTTACATGACCTTTTTTCCTTTAGAAATTTAATTTTGCTGTGGTACTGCTCTAAACACAGGAAAAATGTGCCACTTTACAGGCATACTATAGACATCCCCCCAGGCATGATATTTAAAGGAATATTTCATTTTTATTATTTCACTTTAAGCATTGAAAAGCCCCTGAAAAAATGTCCGTCTTTAAATATTTTTTTCTTTTTTTTGCATTGATACATGTCCCCTGAGGCAGGACCCGGGTCCCCAAACACTTTTTATGACTTTCAAATGCAATTTTTGGGGAAAAAAGACACTTTCATTCATTTAAAGAAAACGAAACAGTAAACATCACATTTTTTTATATATTGTGAAAGATAATGTTACACCAAGTAAAAAGATACCTAACATGTCATGTTTTGACTCGTGGAATGGCGTCAAACTACAATACCTAAAAATCTCCATAGACGACACTTTAAAAAAAATGAACGGTTACCAGGTTAGAGTTAAATAGAAGCTCTGGTACTAGAATTGTTGCTCTCGCTCTGACGATCACGGTAATACCTCGCATGTGTGATTTTAACAACGTTTACATATGTGGGTGCCACTTACACTATTATTATTTTATTATTATTTATTTTATTTTTTTTACATTGTCGCTTTTAAAAAATAATAATAATTTGATCACTTTTATTGCTGTCACAAGGAATGTAATAATCCCTTATGACAGTAATAGGTGGTGACACCTCTTAATGTTCATACCAGACCCAACGGGCAATGGACTGGGGGGGGGCCCATGTCGTTTTTTTCAATGAGTTTTATCTATATTGCCAAGACCTGACAATTCATTACAGCCGCAATCAATTTTACATGACCTTTTTTTCCTTTAGAAATGTAATTTTGCTGTGGTACTGCTCTAAACACAGGAAAAATGTGCCACTTTACAGACATACTATAGACACTCCCCCAGGCATGATATTTAAAGGAATATTTCATTTTTATTATTTCACTTTAAGCATTGAAAAGCCCCTGAAAAAACATCCGTCTTTAAATCTTTTTTTTTTTTTTTTGCATTGATACATGTCCCCTGAGGCAGGAACCGGGTCCCCAAACACTTTTTATGACTTTCAAATGCAATTTTTGGGGAAAAAAGACACTTTCATTCATTTAAAGAAAACTAAACAGTAAACAGCACATTTTTTTTGTATATTGTGAAAGATAATGTTACACCAAGTAAAAAGATACCTAACATGTCATGTTTTGACTCGTGGAATGGCTACAATACCTAAAAATCTCCATAGACGACACTTTAAAAAAAATGAACGGTTACCAGGTTAGAGTTAAATAGAAGCTCTGGTACTAGAATTGTTGCTCTTGCTCTGACGATCACGTCGATACCTCGCATGTGTGATTTTAACAACGTTTACATACGTGGGTGCCACTTACACTATTATTTTATTATTATTTTTTTTATTTATTTTTTTACATTGTCGCTTTAAAAAAAAAAAATATTTGATCACTTTTATTGCTGTCACAAGGAATGTAATAATCCCTTATGACAGTAATAGGTGGTGACAGGTACTCTTTATGGAGAGATCAGGGGTCTAAAAGACTCCAAATCCCTCCTTTGCACTTAAAAGTATTCAGATCGCCAAAAATAGCGATTCTGAACACTGTAACTTTTAAAAAAATCACCGCTATTGGCAGCTGAGTAAACCGGAAGTGATGTTGTGATGCTGCTTCCGTGTTTACACTTAGGAGACTGGAACTAAGCCATTTATGGCTTCTTTGCAGCCTCACTCTAGCCGGTGGAAGTGCCGGATTGCGGACTGCGTTATCCCCTCTCGCTCCTTCGAGATAACAGTCGAGCGGCTTTTAGCCGCATTGGTTGTCATCCCTGAAGAGCTGACCACCCGCTATAAAAAATGCTACCGGGATGATGCCTGCAGCTGCAGCAGTTCTAGTCCGCAGCTGCAGGCATCATTCTGGTATAACCCCTTAAAGCCGAGGCTGCATATGTGCGTACGGTCGGAGTTAAGGGGATTTATACCAATTTAAGCCAAAAAAACATGTTGAGACCTGCATCTAACCTCCTGCAGTTCAGCCTAACATATTTATTGTATGTTGTAATATTCCATATAAATGTTACAGCTACAGTATTTTTAGCTGCTGGCTTTTATTTATTTTTTTATTACAGGCTGGAACTCCGCTTTAATGGAATAATGTTGTGAATAACATTTGGTTTGGATTT
Organism: Lithobates pipiens; assembly: GCF_037356315.1. Classification (NCBI taxonomy): domain Eukaryota; kingdom Metazoa; phylum Chordata; class Amphibia; order Anura; family Ranidae; genus Lithobates; species Lithobates pipiens. Next base: position 423,917,328 of record NW_027507903.1, on the reverse strand, counting down.
TAATCAGTCAAGTATTCATTTTCTGGGGTAATGTGTGGAACCTTAAAGTCCTATTTCTTTAATAATTTTTGCTTTTTCTTCTTCAATATTTTTTTGTTGAAGTGAATACAAAGTATACATAACATCAATAGTGCTGGAAGCGCTGGTAACAACAAAAAATATACAAGTTCACAAATAACCTCACAGCTATAAGGATGAGAATAAACAAAGCAGTGTGTATGCTCCATTGGAATTTAGCTGGCCGAATTCCTGCCAGCAAAAATTTGAGAGCATGTTTTCAATTCTTAAGATGGAAAAACTTTCTATCGGAAATTCAGATTGTGTGTATGCAATTCCGAAACGCAAAAATTCACGCTACTGGGTATTGAACTTCTTTTTTCTAGTCCCATCATACGTGTTGTATGTCACCCTGTTCTTGACCGTCGGAATTTGGTGTGACCGTCTGTATGCATCGGAATTCCGTCCGGAAAACCATCAGAGCTTTTTCCGACCAAAATTCCGATCGTGTGTACACGACATTAGAGATTAGTGGGCTGGAGGGAGCAGGGGAAGCTGAGCTGCTGCAAGGATGTCTTTAGTGCTTCCACAGTGAACTTTGAGGGTAAATTGCTCCATAATGGACTCTAATTCACTGCTCGAACATAATTGATTCTCCTGGTTCAGTTTGTTAACTGGTTTTAAGTAGTTAAGACCCATACCCCAAACAGCAAATCAAGCAAAATTTACTGTGTTACCATACACTAGAGGTGGGTGAACAGTTCGGCCCGAGCATAAGTTCAGGTCGAACTTTAGTTCGGACGTTCAGGGAACAACGAGCATGATGCTGTGTTTGTGGCAAATTTGAAAGCCACGGAAGCAGATAAAGTCTATGAGACACTAACATGAAAAAACAAAAGTGCTCATTTTAAAGGCTTATATGCAAGTTATTGCCATAAAAAGTGTTTGGGGACTTGGGTCTTGCCCCAGGGGACATGTATCAATGCAAAAAAAAGTTTTAAAAACTGATGTTTTTTCGGGAGCAGTGATTTTAATAAATGCTTAATGTGAAACAATAAAAATAAAATATTCCTTTAAATATCATACAGGGGGGGTCTACAGTACGCCTGTAAAGTGTCACAGTTTTCCTGTGTTTAGAAACAGTACCACAGCAAAATGACATTTCTAAAGGAAAAATAGTAATTTAAAACTGATCGCAGCTGTAATGAATTGTCAGGTCTCAGCAATATAGATAAAACTCATTGAAAAAAACAGCATGGGTTCTCCCCACAGTCCATAACCAGGCACTGTGTCTGGTATGAATATTAAGGGGAACCCCGAACCAAACATTTTTTAAAAATTGTGTGGGGGTCCCCGAAAAATCCATGACAAAGGCCCTTCAGGACTGGTATGGATATTAGGGGGAACCCTGGGCCAAATTAAAAAAAAAATGGCATAGGGGTCCCCCCAAAATCCATACCAGATCCTCATCCGAGCATGCAACCTGGCAGGCTGCAGGAAAGGAGGGGGACGAGAGAGCGCCCCCCTCCTGAACCGTACCAGCCCACATGCCATCAACATAGGGAGGGTGCTTTGGAGTAGTATCCCCACAACCCTTGGCCAGTGGCTTGGGGGTCTGCGGGCAGGGAGCTTATTGGAATCTGGAAGCTCCCTTTAACAAGGGGACCCCCATATCCCGGCCTCCCCCCTATGTGAATTGGTAACGGGTACATTTTACCCCTACTATTTCACAAAAAAAGTTTCAAAAATTGTAAAAAAGCCAGGAGACACTTTGGGACAAGTCCTTTATTAAAAATTAAAAAATAAAAATCTTCTGCAATGTAGATCCATCTCACACGCCCAATGAGCCGAAAAAAGAAAAAAAAAGCCACAACAGCTCCACCTCCATGGGAGGCTGCCGCCGAGTGATGCTTCTTCTTGGTGACAGCTGTTATTTAGCTGTGAGCGGGGCCACCCGGTGACGTAAATGGATGAACCCGCCCCCCCTCTGACGCTACATGATGTCAGAGGAAGGTGGGGTCGCCCATTTACAGGAGTTTACGGAAGTACAATGTACCCATTACCAATTCAAATGGGGGCAGGCTGGGATCTTGGGGTCCCCTTATTAAAGGGGGCTTCCAGATTCCGATAAGCCCCCACCCACAGACCCCCATAATCACGGGCAAGTGTTGTGGGGATAAGGCCCTTGTCCCCATCAACATGAGGACAAGATGCTTTAAGGGGCTACTCCAAAGCATCCTCCCCATGTTGAGGGCATATGGCCTGGTATGGGTCAGGAGGAGGGGGGCGCTCTCTCGTCCCCCGTCTTTTCCTAAAGCCTGCCAGGTTGCATGCTCGGATAAGGGTCCTCACGTCATTTTTTTTCTTGGGTTGCCCTTAGAATCCCCTTAGGTCTGGTATGGATTTTGGGGGGGGGGCCCTACGCCATTTTTTTAAATTGGCACAGGGTTCCCCTTAATTTCCATACTAGACCTGAGGGCCTGGTATGGATTTTGGGGGGACCCCCACGCAATTATTTTTATCTTTGGTTCGGGGTTCCTCTTAATATTCATACCAGACCCAAAGGGTAATAGACTGGGGGGGGCCCATGTCGTTTTTTTCAATGAGTTTTATCTATATTGCCAAGACCTGACAATTCATTACAGCCGCAATCAATTTTACATGACCTTTTTTCCTTTAGAAATTTAATTTTGCTGTGGTACTGCTCTAAACACGGGAACAATTTGCCACTTTACAGGCATACTATAGACACCCCCCCATGCATGATATTTAAAGGAATATTTCATTTTTATTATTTCACTTTAAGCATTGAAAAGCCCCTGAAAAAACGTCCGTCTTTAAATCTTTTTTTTTTTTTTGCATTGATACATGTCCCCTGGGGCAGGACCCGGGTCCCCAAACACTTTTTTACGACAATAACGTGCATATAAGCCTTTAAAATTTGCACTTTTTCATGTTCGTGTCCCATAGACTTTAAAGGTGTTCGTGTGTTCATCTGAATTTGTTGCCTTTTCGCAAGTTCTGGTGCGAATGGAACCGGGGGGTGTTTAGCTCATCCCTACCATACACACATTGATCAGTTCACAACTGACAAATTACATAGCTGTCTTTAAGACCTGCATATCTGCAGTATTATTATTATTATTGGTATCTGATCTATAGTCTGTCTTCTATTCTATTCCTTTTTGATATTTAATAACAGTTTCATTTTCTGCCTCATATTTTGCTAATGACATTTTCTGTATAAATACATGTTCTTTAGAGTCTGTGTTAAATGTTTAATAATATTTTTTTATTTCCCAGTAGTGCACTTTATACCCATAGGGACTTCTAGGTTTCCACATAGACCATATACATTCTTTAAAAAAGCGGCATGCTAAGTAATAAACCAAGTCATGAAAAAAAAATCTAGTTTGGTATTCATCGGCGTAAACAGCTGTTGTGCATACATTAAAACAGGAAACGGATAACACACATCAGACTACATGTTGGCGGTGTTATATATAATCCAAGAGCAAGCAGTGTATTTCCATAATTTTAGTCATTATCCAAACAAGGGGAATCTGAGTAATAGGCAGTTATTAAAAGGAACCTGTGCTAAAAGAAACATAGAAGCTACTGTGCTGTATTTTCCTTCCAAAGTTGCCTTGCTGCCATGTTGATCTAATGGCTTTAATACTTGAAGTCACTGATTTGGAACAAGTATGCATATAAAGAACTGTGGCTTCACTCTGACCTTATTTGCAGCATGCTTGTTCCAGGGTAATAGTTCCCAATGCACTGAACTTAAACCTTACTCATTTTAAAATGTATAACACTAAATGTCCTCCTCTCTAAGAGCATATATCTACAGGATCCTTACTGTTGTCATTTTTAGTCAGAACAGCCCCTCCTGTGTCCTTTTCTGATTCTGTTTTACGTTAATATGAGGAACTGACTTTTCCTAACTTGACGGCTAAGCTCCCAAACTCTGTCACATCTGCACTGTGTAACTTCACATGCCCTTAAATGATGTCTTGTGCAGAAGGAGCATTCATCTTTATTGCTGTGCTCTGCTCATTATATGCCCACTGCCCACCCTGTTACAGACTGCTTGGGTGAACTAGCGATCAAGAACCATTTCATGTGACCTTCTTCCAAGGATGCTGTGCTTAGGGCCGGTTCACACAGGGGGCGATGCGAGGCGACACGACTTGCCTCGCCGCGACCTGCCGCGACCTCAGCCGCGACTTGCAAATGACTTCTGTATAGAAGTCAATGCAAGTCGCCCCGAGGTCGCCCAAAAGTAGTACAGGAACCTTTTTTCTGAGTCGGAGCGACTCGAGTCGCTCCTCTTAGAACGGTTCCATTGTACAGAACGGGGGCGACTTGTCAGGTCGCGGCACGGCAAGTCGTGTTGCCTCGTGTCGCCCCCTGTGTGAACCGGCCCTTAGGCTTTATGGTCAATTATCAGGCCCAGACAAAGTCACATGAGCAAGTTGTGTATGCTCCCACACTGACCAGCATAAAGCCCCCATGGGGCTTCGACCTATGGCCGTGAAAAAGGAATGGGTGAATGTAAGTATAAAAGTACTTTTACACATCTTCATATTGGTAAAGAAACACAGGGTCCTCTTTTGCTTTTACAAATTTTCTGGCAGTGAATGGTCCTTATTGCTGGAAACAGCACTGGAAAGAAGGTACGCATTGCAGCCAGAGTCAGAGGACTATTTAATGAACAAACAATTTCCCAGAGTCTGACTTTAAAGTGGAACTAAACCCACAAGTTTAACTGTTTCCCATAACAGATTCAGGACATGCCATGAATTACAACTGTTACAATTACTAGTGTTCTTATCAGTGTACTCATCCAAACTGTCAAGCCATCAAATGGTTGGCATCATAGCTGATCACATGTGCAGCACCATGGCAATTACAGAGGCTAATTTGGCAGGTTGACTGTAAAGAATAGGAGTGTTTAATCCCACTTTAAGTTAGGTGACCAGGGTAAATATCATACAGTTGCAATTAAAATATGTGAACCCTTTTGGAATGATATGGATTTCTGCACAAATTGGTCATAAATTGTGATCTGATCTTCATCTAAGTCCCAACAATAGACAATCACAGTCTGCTTAAACTAATAACACACAAAGAATTAATTGTTACCATGTTTTTATGAACACACCATGTAAACATTCACAGTGAAGGTGGAAAAAGTATGTGAACCCCTAGACCAATTTGTGCAGAAATCCATATCATTCCAAAAAGGGTTCATATACTTTTTATTGCAACTGTATATGCTTAGCAACGTTTCTTCTTTTAGACCAACTTTGTGGATTTCTGTACTCAAGCATTTTTCTGCTTTAATTTTGATTGAGTAGACTTTAAAACCTCTTGAGCTTGGCAGGTCGAGTGGGGGTTTTTGTTCTTCAAATAAGTACTTTGTCTTCAAAGAACTCCAAGGGCTTGCTTTTCCCAACAAGCCAAGTAGTGTGAAGGTGTACTATCAAGCCCTTATGCTTTCAGGAATGAAACAGCCTTAGTATCAGTCTTTAGCTCTTATAACCATTATTTACTGTGGAATATGTTTCTGTTAACTGCAGTCCAGTCTGATAATTTTCACGCTAAGAAAAATAACTAAAATAACTTTTACATTTTGATTAAAATTGGGAAAATATAAATATTTATTATTGCCCTCTATTCCTGGGGACATGTTCATTTGTTTTCTGTTGTGACATAAGGACAGGAGTTGAGTAGAATTTCACCAAAGGGGACACAGTCAACAAAAAAAACAAAAAAAAACACTTTTATTTTCATTGCTATCTGAGGACATTTCTTTACTTGCTGTTGTGAATCTAAATAAAAACTGTACCAAGGTTCTAACCTTTCCCAAAACTATTCAAAACAAAAAAGATGTATCTCCAAAACTGGATGGAAACAAAGACATATTCTGCTGTGCATACATCACAAGTGTATTTGTTATTTGACCATTTTTTTTGTGTTTATCCCTTTCCCGCCGAGCGTACGCAGATCTGCGTACTCGGCTTCCGGGGGTATACCGGGATGATGCCCGCACCTGCAGGCATCATCCCGGTACCGTTTTCTTCAGCAGGCGATTGGCTTTCCAGCCATAACAACCGATGCGGCTAAAAGCCACTCGGCTGTTATGCCGGAGGAGCGGGAGGGGATGTCCCCCCCTCCCGCCGCCTCCCGCCGCTGTTACCGGTGCTCCCGTTCGATCGGGAGCACCGATTCAAGTTGCGCTGCCTCCGGCCACTGGGGAGGAACTGGAACGAAGCCATAATCGGCTTCGTTCCAGTCTCCTCATAGTAAACACGGAAGCGACGTCATGACGTCACTTCCCGTTTACTCGGCTGCCAATGGCGCCGGCTTTAAAAAAATATACGGTATTCAGAATCGCCGTTTTTGGCGATCTGAATACATTGAAGTGTAAAGGAGGGGTGGGGGGTCTTTTAGACCCCCGATCCCTCCATAAAGAGTACCTGTCACCACCTATTACTGTCACAAGGGATGTTTACATTCCTTGTGACAGCAATAAAAGTGATCAAAATTTTTTTTTTTTTTAAAACAATTTAGTCATTTTAAAATAAATAAAAAAAATAAAAAAATAAAAAAATAAATTTTAAAGCGCCCGCCGTCCCCGCGAGCTCGCGAAGCAAAGAAAACACATACGGAAGTCGCGCCCGCGTATGTAAACGGTGTTCAAATCACACATGTGAGGTATCGCCGCGATCATCAGAGCTAGAGCAATAATTCTAGCACTAGACCTCCTCTGTAACGCTAACCTGGTAACCGTAAACATTTTTTAAAGCGTCGCCTATTGAGATTTTTAGGTACCGTACTTTGTCATCAATCCACAAGTGCGTGCGGTTATAAAGTGTGACATGTTTGGTATCTATTTACTCGGCGTTACATTATCTTTCACATTATGCAAAAAAATTGGGCTAATTTTACTGTTTTTTTTTTTTTTTATTCATGAAAGTGTCCCTTTTCCCAAAAAAGTTGCGTTTAAAACACCGCTGCGCAAATACCGTGTGACATAAAATATTGCAACAATCGCCGTTTTATTCTCTAGAGTCTCTGCTAAAAAAATATATATAATGTTTGGGGGTTCCAAGTAATTTTCTAGCAAAAAATATGGATTTTAACTTGTAAACACCAAATGCCGAAAATAGGCTTAGTCATGAAAGGGTTAAAATTGCGTTCCATTAATTCGTGTGAAAAAACTTGGAGTCAATATATTAATAATCCACTCACACTCTGAAACATTTGTACTTAATGCTTAATTTCTAGGGACAGTAAAATAAATAGGCATCTGAAAATAAATAAATGCATTTAAATCCCAGCATGCATTTTTAAGAAAATGTTTTGTTCTTTGCCTGTAATAATGAAATAAAACGGCTCTTGCTGCAATACTTACCTTATTTTCAGTACTGTTCCCCACAGATGCACTGATAGGTGATCTACCATCTGTCCTCTTCAAAGTTAAATGACACTCAACATCATTTAACTTACTTGCTGTAAACCCACGCAATGAAGACCCACACACGGTCATGTATCATAAAGTTAACCTGGATCTACGGGATAAGGAAGTAGACTCTTGATGTTATCCAGGAAACCAATGCAGCAAACATCTCAGTTTCTAACTACAGTAAAACTTTGGATTGTGAGCAGAATTCATTCCAGAAACATGCTTGTAATCCAAAGCACTTGTATATCAAAGCACATTTCCGCATAAGAAATAATGGAAACTCAGATGATTCGTTCCACAACTATTTATCCATAGGTCCTTCAGTTGATAGTCCTTATAAAAAGAATATAGCAATGTGACATGTTTGTGCAACCATAAAATGTCCATCCATATATGACAGCCTCCACAAGGGGATTAGAAGCAAAATCCAGCAGGAGCTACATAGTATTAAAGAGAAGAGAGGCGCCTCGAAGTGTAGCAATATGTTGATAAATGATGTACCTTCATTAAATGTAACCATATTGCTACACGTAGAGGCGCCTCTCTTCTCTTTTATACTCAGTTGTGACATGACACTACTTGTATATCAAGACATCGCCTGTATATCAAGTCAAAATTTATTTAAAAATGTCGCTTGCCTTGCAAAATGCTCTCAAACCAAGTTTTTACGGTCCTCAAGTTTCCAATAAGTTTTCAGATAATGGCAAATAATTTTAGTATTTAAACAACTCCATGTCTATAAATTTTGTGTAAATATACAATTTAAATGCAGTCACCTGAGACTGGGGAGGGGGGGGGGCAGTTGGATATGGGGCACAGACTCCCTCCCTCCCCCCTGTCAGAACTGAGGACTGAAAAAAAATGTCCATGTTCATATTCACATACAGATAGTCTTATTGTGGTGGTTGCGGCAGCTTATTCCCAGCATTGGTAGTACAGTATTTTGTTCACAGAACTGAGATCTGCCTTGTTTACATAGGCAGATCACAGTTCTGTGTCTCTGCCTGAAGATATTTTCTAAAGTCAGTCTAGCCTTTCTAGCTTTGTTATTTAAATTTTGTATGGTAATCTCGCCTTTCTCTGTAATATGCCTACTTTACACATGTAGACAGTAGATATACATTAAAGATTCTAGGTTGCTGATGTATTTTTCTATTGTATTGGGCCTGCAGCTATTTCTCCCTGTTGTATTAGATACCATGAGTGGTGAAGTTTCAATAATGTTGTTTATGAAATAAAATAAAAAATGTATACCATTTAAAAAGACTTTAGTCCTTTGGGCTATTCACAGCTCAGTACAGGAGGCTTACTTGAAGAACACACCCACTTGTGCTCACATGTTGTTCTCTCACTTTTTTCTCACGACAGTGAATACTGTTTGTTGCATCTCATTACAGAACATTTATACATGTATTACTGTAATCTGAAGGTGATCCCTTTATTGTAGCTGTAAAAACACAAGTGAAATTAGAATACTCCATATTTTTTTTTAATGGGGAAGATTTAATTGTCACTCTCCTCCTATCAGCATGCTCCTTACACTACAGCAAAACTTATTAGCTCCTTTTGCTGCTTCTGCCCGCTGAACAGTGACTGCAAGAGGTTTATATTAAAGTGAAATTCAGGTACTCACCAGCGGTGGCCACTCATAGGGGGCGTTGCCCCCCTAATCCATGCGTCCGGCCCCTAATCTACATGCTGGGTGCCAGACACATGGATTTAAATGGGTTTTATATATTCTTTTAAGCACATGATTAGAGCCTGAGACTCTAATTGGCTTCAAAAAGGGTGGTCTCGGGGAGCAGAGCACTGCGTCCTGAACCCACCCAGTTGTGTGACATTAGCGAATTAATATTCACTGATGTCTACCAGTTTCTCCTCCCGATTGGAGAAGGGACCACTGGGACTTGGGAGGAGATGCAGCGAAACCGAAAAAGGCACGACCTAGATGGAGTAAGTGCAGGATTGGAAGGGGGCCTAGCGGCGGTGGACGAGCGAATCGGCTATCATTGATCAATCAAGTGAAGGGGGCTTAGGGGGAAGCTGCAATCGATCATTTGAGCAATCGCCGGGGACAGAGGGTGGTTGGCTGGCTAGGGGGTGGTTGACTGGCTAAGTGGGGGCCACCAACACAAGGACATTGAGCACCAGCCACCACCGGTACTCACACTTATTGCACCTACAGGAAATAAATTAAACGTACATACATGTAATGATGTTTTTATGAATACAGAGGTGCATTTTATACCTTTTTGGAGTTCACTTTTAACACTGGTTTTTAGCAGGCCGAAGCTGAAAGACTTTCATTGCAGACTATCTATCAGATTCCTCCACCCATGCTATACAATGCAGTTAGACAAATCTCCTTGCTGGGCTACTGTATCCTGACAGCTGCCTCTGGCGTATTCCAGATTACCTGAACAGTGGCTGCATCTGAATGGGCAATTTTCTACCCAACTCCTGTGATTTTTCAATTGAACGATTTCTGGCAGGAGGGGTGACAGAGCCACCCACTAAGCAGATTTCCAGTTAATCAGAAACCAGACAAAATTCGAAACAGCATATGGCCAGCTTCAGATTATCTCACTCTGCAAATACATAGTAATGTGGCTGTAGGCCTAGACACATTCACCTACTAAGAAGTGCACTGCGATTTTTTAGAAGAAATTCAAGACAAAGGGTACATCTTTAATGCTACTACTAAGGCATAGTTAACATTTCTAGATTCCAAAAATATAACTCCTCTAAATTCAGGTCAACCTTTAAAGTCTACACAGAAATTAAAAGGGTCAGCAGATGCTGAAGAAGTTCTCAGGAACGGGTGTCAATTGTCAAAGTTATATGAGAACCCTTTATTAATGACATCCTACAGTAAAAACAAAAAATCCATAGAATCTGCCTGAAGCCTTGTGTTTCTTCATTTCCTGACGCACATGTCATGCACTGTATGTTTCATTCTTTGGCAAAAACTTCTTTATAAAACCGTGAAACTTTCTATACTTATGTCAATAACAATATTATTTAAAAGGAATTTAGTCAAGATTTTGGCAAACAGTGAAAACATCTTTCCCTGGAGACAATCTTCCTATGTCCCGTGTTATCATTTAGAGTCTAAAGCTGACAGCCTGAAAGTCATCTGCAGGTACTGAGGCTTACAGGATTTAAAAATTGTTGGGTTTTCATTCTTCATTAATTCTTGCTGTAGTCTATGTTCTTCTTGCTATTGTCAGTCTGAGGTCTATTTTTAAAACTTGTCTCCCAGGTGTTAGCGATCCATCCCTACTGCCTACCTCATTATACGTCCTGCAAGGAACGGTCTTGCACTCAAAATCAATTGGGCTTTGGCATTGCCCCTCACTGTGTCACTTGCCACCGATTTTAAAGCTTAAGAATCCCCACTACGATGCAAATCACATGCAGTCCACTGTTACATAAATGTCATTTCCATATATATTGGAGTTTAAAAATCACTTATCCTTGCCTATGTGTGCATAGCCCTTTGTAGTAGTGGGAGGCTATTTCCTTTTTTTTTTGTAAAATAAAAATAAAAATGTAAAACACGGTACAAAGCCATTTTCTTATTCTTTATATGGGGGTTTTATTTATTCTGAAAGTCTCAATGAGGTATAGATTGAGTTCAAGTAAATTTACAGTTTTATGCTAAGTCTCATTTTCTCTACCTGCCTTATTCCATTTGTCTATATACTCTGTGTGTGTATGTGCATGAATATATATATATATATATATATATATATATATATATATATATATATATATATATATATATATATATAGTAAGGGATCAGGGAATGACAAGCCGGTTCAGACAGTTCAGTCAACTTAAAAAGCTTTATTCAGCAAAAGCAACAGCAAAAAATTTACAAGCTTTGTCTTTATAGGCAGTTCACACAACACAAAAACTCTTCTTAGCAGTATAACAAAGTCCTTTTAAATAGGGATGAGCCCAATGTTCGAGTTGAATGTAAGTTCGACCCGAACATCGGGTGCTCGCCTGTTGGCTGAACAGTGAACAATATGCGGTGTTTGCAGCAAATTCGAAAGCTGTCGAAACACTGTTAAAGTCTATGGGACGCTAACATGAAAAATCAAAAGTGCTAATTTTAAAAGCTTATATGCAATAATTGTCATAAAAGTGTTTGGGGACCTGGGCTCTGCCCCAGGGGACATATATCAATGCATTTTTTTTTTAAATGTCAGTTTTTTGGGGAGCAGTGAGTTTTTTAATGCTTAAAGTGAAACAATAAAAATGTAATATTTCTTTAAATATTGTGCGTGGGGGGGGGGGGGGGGGTGGTGTCTATAGTATGCCTGCAAAGTGGCACCATTTTCCAGTGTTTAGAACAGTACCACAGCAAAATTACATTTCTAAAGGGAAAATTGTAATTTAAAACTGATCGTGGCTGTAATGGATTGTTGGGTCTCGGCAATATAGATAAAACTCATTGAAAAAAAAGGGCATGGGATTCCCACCCCCCTCCATTACAAGGTCATTTGGGTCTGGTATGAATATGAAGGGGAACCTCAAACCTAAATTTCAAAAAATATTGTGTGGGGGTCCCCCTAAAATCCATCCCAGGCCCTTCGGGTCTGATATGGAAATTAAGGGAAACCCTGTGCCAAATGTGAAAAAAAAATGGAGTAGGGGTCCCCCCAAAATCCATACCAGACCTCTATCCAAGCATGCAACCTGGCAGGACACAGGAAAAGAGGGGGGGCGAGAGAGAGCTCCCCTTGTGGTGTAAGAGGGGGTAGGGTCATCCGTTTATGTAATCAAGTGGCCCTGCCCCCTCTGACACCATGAGGAAGACATGGGGAAGTCCCCGTGGTGTCAGAGGGTGCGGGGTCACCCGGTTACATCACCCGGTGGTTCTTTTCCTTTTTCGGGCCATCGGGCTGCGTGATAGAAGAAGGCGACGAATGGACATCATGGGACATTTTTATTTTCTTATTTTTTAATAAAGGACTTGTCCCAAGCTGTGTCTTGTCTGTTTTAACATTTTGATACTTTTTTTTGTAAAATGGTAGGGGAACATGTACCCCGTTACCATTTCACAGGGGGAGGTGGGATCTGGGGGGGAAGCCTGGATCTGGGGGTCCCCTTGTTAAAGGAGGCTTCCAGATTCCAATAAGTCCCCTGACCACATACCCCCACAACCACCGGGCAGAGGTTGTGGGGATGAAGTCCTTGTCCCGATCAACATGGGGACAAGGTGCTTTGGGGGGCTACCCCAAAGCACCCTCCCCATGTTGAGGGCATGTGGCCAGGAGGGGGGTGCTCTCTCGTCCCCCCTCTTTTCCTGCGGCCTGCCAGGTTGTGTGCTCAGATAAGGGTCTGGTATGGATTTTGGAGGAACCCCTTCACCATTTTTTAAAATATTTTGGCGCATGATTCCCCTTAAAATCCATACCAGACTAGAGGGTCTGGTATGGATTTTGGGGGGACCCCTACGGCATTTTTTGAAAAAAATGTACGCAGGGTTCCCCTTAATTTCCATATCAGACCCAAAGTTCCCCTTAGTATTCATACCAGACCCAAAGGGCCTGGTAATGGACTGGAGGGGGTCATATGCTCTTTTTTTCAATGAGTTTTATCTATATTGCTGAGACCCAACAATTCATTATAGCAGCGATCAGTTTTGAATGACAATTTTTCCTTTAGAAGTGCCATTTTGCTGTGATACTGTTCTAAACACGGGGAAAATGTGACACTTTACAGGCATAGTATAGACACCTCCAGGCATGATATTTAAAGGAATATTTCACTAAGAAATTCACTGCTCCCTGAAAAACTTCAGTTTTAAAAAAAAAATGTTTGTATTTATACATATCCTCTGGGGCAATATATTATATATATATATATATATATATATATATATATATATATATATACACAGTATCAGTGAGTACACACCCCACATTTTTGTAAATATTTTATTATATCTTTTCATGTGACAACACTGAAGAAATTACACTTTTCTACAATGTAAAGTAGTGAATGGACAGCTTGTATAACAGTGTAAATTTGTTGTCCCCTCAAAATAACTCAACACACAGCCATTAATGTCTAAACCTCTGGCAACAAAAGTGAGTACCCCCAAAGTGAAAATGTCCAGATTGGGCCCAAAGTGTCAATATTTTGCGTGGCCACCATTATTTTCCAGCACTGCCTTAACCTTCTTGGGCATAGTGTTCACCAGCGCTTCACAGGTTGCCACTGGAGTCCTCTTCACTCCTTCATGACGACATCACGGAGCTGGTGGATGTTAGAGAACTTCCACTCCTCCACCTTCCATTTGAAGATGCCCCACAGATGCTCAATAGGTTTTAGGTTTGGAGACATGCTTGACCAGTCCATTACCTTTACCCTCACCTTCTTTAGCAAGGCAGTGGTCATCTTGGAGGTGTGTTTGGGGTCGCTATCATGGTGGAATACTGCCCTGCAGCCCACTCTCTGAAGGGATAGAGATCATGCTCTGCTTCAGTATGTCACAGTACATATTGACGTTCATGGTTCCCTCAATGAACTGTAGCTTCCCAGTGCCAGCAGCACTCATGCAGCCCCAGATCATAACACTCCCACCACCATGCTTGACTGTAGGCAAGACACACTTGTCTTTGTACTCCTCACCTGGTTGCTGCCACACACGCTTGACACCATCTGAACCAAATAAGTTTATCTGTGGTCTGGTAAGACCAAGGACATGGTTCCAGTAATCGGTGTCCTTGTCTTCAGCAAACTGTTTGGGGGCTTTGTTGTGCATCATCTTTAGAAGAGGCTTCCTTCTGGGGTGACAGCCATGCAGACCAATTTGATGCAGTGTGTGGCGTATGGTCTGAGGACTTACAGGCCGACCCCCCCACCCCTTCAACCTCTGGAGCAATGCTGGCAGCACTAATACGTCTATTTCCAAAAGACATTCTCTGGATATGATGCTTGAGCATGCACACTCAACTTCTTTGGTTGGCCATGGCAAGGCCTGTTCTGAGTGAAACCTGTCCTGTTAAACTGCTGTATGGTTTTGGCCACCATGCTGCAGCACAGTTTCAGGGTCTTTTCAATCTTCTTATAACCTAGGTCATCTTTATGTAGAGCAACAATTAATTTTTTCAGTTTCTCAGAGAGTTCTTTGCCATGAGGTGCCATCTTGAGCTTCCAGTGACCAGTATGAGAGTGTGAGAGTGATAACACCACATTTAACACACCTGCTCACCATTCACACCTGAGACCTTGTAACACTAACGAGTCACATGACTCAGAGGAGGGAAATTGGCTAATTGGGCCCAAGTTGGACATTTTCACTTAGGGGTGTACTCACTTTTGTCGCCAGTGGTTTAGGCATTAATGGCTGTGTGTTGAGTTATTTTGAGGGGACTGCAAACTTACACTGTTATACAAGTTTCACTTCTTCTGTGTTGGCATATGAAAAGATATAATTAAATATTTGTATATTTAAAAACTCCTACACATAAACAGGAAGGTCCCCAACAGTACCCTGTTTACTATTTTACTATTTTATATGTTTTAATAGGAAACTGTAATAAATGCCCAACTCTGACATGTTCTCCATTGTTAACACATTGCCATGTAGAGGGACAAGTCTTCTTGACAACCAATGCTTAACATTGTTACCTATGAAATGAGAGACAAGTATCAGCTCTCAGGAGCTAAGTGGTGCTCAGAAAATGTGGCCGTACAAAATGCCAACCCTCGGTGCAGAGGTGGCGGGCAGCAATTAGTGTCATCTGTGATTGTTATTTCATTCTACCTGTCCACTGGGATCTGTACTGCTCGTTACATGCCTGGCTATTAGATGTGGCAGATCTGAAAATTTTCACATGCCTGGCAGTAGCGAGGCAACGGTGGTGAAACAACCTTTAAATAAATTATAACTAAGCAGGAGCAGATGGTGAAGAGCATGTGATTTTTTTCTAAAAACGGCAAGGTGTTAAAGATATGTCACTAATGCCATTTCTGTAAGAATTGTGGTATTAGAAAGCTTAAGTTTCTGCTAGCATATGAAGAGTGTGCGTTCACCAAAAGACGATAAGAGCTTGCTGCATGCATCTCATCCCTGTAAGTGTAAAAATGATAAGGTTTACTGGGCGATGCTTGTTACGTTGACGAATGGTGATGGAAATGAAGAATGTTGTTTGTTTTCTGCATTTATCGCCAAAACGTAATGTTGTTTTTTTTTTTCCCTGTGTGGTTTGTCCGTCTTTTTTTATTAATTCACTTTTCTTGACACGTTGTGTCACTTCAGCACTGGCAAAAGCATTTAGGAACTGAAAACTCTGTGAACTTATTCTGTTGGTAATATAAGGTTGTTGTAGATATTGTTTACATTAGGAATCTAAAATGATGAGGCTAGTCTTATTTAACATTTTTGGCTTTAAGTTTTTTTTTTATAATGATTTTTTATCGCCCTCTCTCTCTCTTTCTGTTTGTATCTATTTATAAATTAGCATCAAGGGATCATGCATACTAGGCTTAAAAAACACACTTTTACTGGCTAATTTTCAAAAAAAGCTGCGCTAGAAAATGATCCAAAAAATATTTGTGAAAAATAAATAAAATAAATAAAAATAAATAAATAGAGGAATATATCTAACAATATTTAAGCAACATATAATCCAAAATATGTGTATATTCAAAAGTTAGTCCATATCACCATCTACACCAAAAGATTATGTTATATAATGAATATATTCTTTTTGATTGTAGTCTCCACCGTGTAACACACCACACCGGTAAAAGAAAAGGTGTCCTCAAAGATGCAGAGACAGATTTCCACCACCAATATTACTGCCGCTTACCAGCTAGACTGGTCCCATCACAGAGACCAGATATGGCCAAAAGAGAAAACACTCCTTCTGCGCATGGACCACCAGGAAGATAAATCTCAGTTCAGGTGTTTGGAAAGGTCCTACGGCCACACCACTCATTGCCCGGCACATACAGAAACAAAAAGGGTCGCCATAGTGTAGTAAATTCTTAAGTTTAATAAAATAGATAAAAGGTTGCACTTACATCAAGCTGAAAAAACTGTTCGCTGTATTACAAACAAGTTTGCCGGCCGGCTTCGTAAACGCTGCCCGTCGCTTCCGGGTTCAGCGCGGAACGCGGTGACGTCAATACGCCACTCCTCCCTACGCCGTTTCGTTAAAAGTAACGTCTTCCAGGGGCACGGGCGGCGTATTGACTCACCGCATTAAATAACATTACATGCAATTAGTTCCGCCCCACTCTGAGCTTCTGATGGCCATATCAAGTAAGGGCAGATCACAACATCGTAATGGGCAGGTATGCAAATGTTATCTCCACATACCTTCCATTATATTATAAACGATCGAATCCCAAGGCGTACACTACCTACCCGAACGAAAAATTCGATTTAAATCTAAAAAACTAATATTTAAAACTGGGCAGAAATTACCTTAAACAGAAATTTCGATCTAGATCTGAAAAACAGATATTAAATCAGGGCAAGAATTACCATACACCTGACTCAATATCAAATGTATACAACATCCTTTACATCGGTTGGTATATTCAGATCTAAATTCTAATTAAATATGATAAGGAAAAAATATGTATATTAAATAAAAAATAAAAAATTAAAAGATAAATAAAATTAGACTTTCTTCAATCAATTAATCTTATTATGAAAAGATAAAATCTTTAAATTGATAGATAAACCCCTAGGACTACCAGCCACTAATATATATATCCCAGGGAATAACCCATAGAATATATATATACCCTATTTTATTTCAAAAAGAAAGAAAAATATTTTTAATATAAAAATTGGTTATACATAATATGCCAAAAGGCATTTTTTATGTTTCCTATTAATCACCTAGGTTACTTGTATAAATGTATATTCACCATACTAATGGTGCCGTGAAGATCATTGTTCTAATAAGCTTAGGGTTCTCAAAAAACAACTCAAAATGCTTTTTGTTATTTTGTACCATTCCTTCCTTTACAGAAAAAATAAAAAAAATAAAAAACCAGACAAAAAACTACAGGAAAACAAAAACCAAAAAAAAAGGGGGGATTCTCATCACCCACTTTCTTTTGTATATCCAAAGGAGTATATAAATATAATAAAAATATATAATAAAAAAATTTTGAAAAATACAGAACAAGCACCCCCCAAAAATTATCCTGACTAGGGCCTAACAGAAACTCACAGTGGGTTCACAGTATTTCATTTCATCAATTACCAACTAACTGTTATCAATAAAAGCGTTGACATCCACTTCTACATTAAGACCATACGGGGTATAACACCGTACCCTATGTATCCAGCTCATCTCCAACTTAGATAATTCTCTCACCAGAGAGCTTCCTCTCCAGTGAGCACTGTACTTATCTATTCCCAAGAACAATGTATTCGCCGGGTTACGGTTATGATGGATGGCATAATGTTTTGACACTGAATGAAACCTAAAACCATTTCTTATGTTGGTTAGATGTTCACCTAAACGCACCTGCATGGTGCGTTTAGTCCTGCCTATGTATTGAAACCCACAGGGACATTGTAAAAGATACACCACTCCTGTGGAACTACAGGTAATAAATGGTTCAATTTTATGTTCTCTAGATGTACTCGTGGAAATGAATGACTCAGTTTTCCTCTGTTTGTTTTTATTCAGTGCGCAGATTTGACATCTGCGACACTGATGATACCCTGACATATTCTGAAAAAAAGAGATCTTTTTTGTAGGCGGATCAACAACGTTGGGGGCAATTATATCCCGAAGCGAAGGAACTCCCCTAAATACCAACTGTGGTCTGACTGGTAGGAAAGTTTTAATAATCCTGTCATTACCCAGTAAGTGCCAATTCTTACGAAGCAGTTTTTTAATAAGGTAATGCTGGGTTGAAAAAGTAGTGATAAAGGGTATAACTGGTCTCTCTCTCCCTTTCTTATTGTTATTTAGGCCTGCAGTTAATAAGGTAGAACGATCGATTTCTCCTATTTGTTGCATTATCTGATTCAATGACTCAACTTCATATCCCTTCTCGATTAATCTATTTTTGATAATATCTGCCTGTAACTTATAGTCAGTAAGGTCGGTGCAATTTCGCCTCATTCTTAAAAATTGGCTCTTTGGAACTGAATCCAACCATACATCGTGATGGCAACTCCCTTTAGGTATAAACGCATTCCTATCCGTCTTTTTAAAGAATGAGACGGTCTTAAGAGTGTCAGCACTCTTCAAAATGGTTAAATCCAAGAAATCTATTTTTTCCTGGCTCGCCTCATATGTAAACTTTATACCCCTCTCGTTATTATTTAAATATCCAAAAAATTCCTCCAACTCCAGAACAGTCCCGTCTCATAGGAGGAGGACGTCGTCTATATACCTAGCCCAAAAGGCCAGGTAAGGACTCCTATCCTTATAGACGACGTCCTCCTCCCACTTGGCTAGAAACAAATTGGCGAGACTGGGGGCATATTTCGCCCCCATAGCTATGCCACGAATCTGTCTATAATACTGATGTTCAAACCAAAAATAATTATGGTTAGCTGCGTATTCCAAAAGGTCCATAATAAATGATTGTTGCACCTTAGGTGTGGTGGAAAAACCTTCCAGAAAATATTTTACTGCAGAAATTCCCATAGCATGCGGAATAATAGTGTACAAAGAAGACACATCTGCTGTTACCAAGAAGGTTGAAGCACCTACTTTCAATTCAGACAATAGGTTAATTACATGTCTAGTGTCCTTAATATATGATGGCATATGTTGAACCAAAGGTTGAAGGAAAAAGTTTATATACTTGCCCACCCGGGCCGTGATGGAGTCAATGCCACTCACAATCGGACGGCTCGGGGGGCAAGTGAGACTCTTATGGATCTTAGGGAGATAATAAAGTATGGGGGCCCGCGCTGCCTTGGGGATCAGGAAAGTTTTTTCCTTTTCGTTCAATATGCTCAAACTGGAACCCCTATCGACCAATAGTTGTAATGTTTTTTTATATTGAATTATTGGATTACCTGGAAGAGTCGCATAAGTATCCCTATCATCCACTATCCTATGCATCTCCGTCAGGTAATCTTTCTGGTCCAAAACTACTATGCCCCCCCCTTTATCGGCTGGGCATATTACCAAATTTTTATTTTTACATAATGAGTCCAAACCCTCTTCCAAACTTCTTTCCATTTTACAGGCGTTTGGAGTCTTTTTATTTCAGCCTGTAAAAGCACCTCTATGTTAGCTCTTTGTTTATGCACATATAGGTGTTTACACAGGAATATTAGAAGAGGGGCATTTACAGGTAAAAAAATAAAAACATTCAGGAGATTTGAGGAGCTAAAGAGCAGAAAAAAACATTGAATGTGCTTAAACATGTGAAATGCTTCTTAATGCGTCTAAATGTTAAACGCGTTTAGGCACATTGGCATGTTAAGGCATTCCAAATGCCAGAACACATTAATATTTGGTTTATGGAATACATTTTTTATATAAAATATTTTTTTTCCAGAGCTACTTGGTTGTAGAGAGGCAGTCGCAAAGCTGCAATAGTAATCATAAGAAAAGATGGTCCGCAACCCCTTGCTTGCTCTTTAAAATCTTCAAAACGTATTGATTCTCCATTGAAGGCACAGGAATGGACAGCAGATGTAAATGCGTTTCAGCCTTCTTCAGATAGGTTTGATTATCTACTCAAGTGGCCAATTATCTACTCTACTGGCTAATCCCCAGACGACGCCCTATCGTGACGAAAAGCGTAGGGAGGAGCCTGTGGCGGTGGCTTCATTACGTTTTTATATCCGGAGATTGATGGGACTTAGTTGGTAGGCAGACGGAAGCCTGTGGAGACGCCGCAAATTCCGAGATTATTTGTTTACCGATATGCTGCTTGACGATGTTTTACCTTGTAAGTGCAATTCTTTTACTCTATTAAATCTTGTATAAAATACTACGCTGTGGAAGCCTTTTCTGCTTTTGTCTTATGAGCGAAACAGTTATTTCTTCAAGTGTGGAAGCCGATATAGGTTGCGGGGAGACCTGAATTTTTCCCCTAACGCTTGGAGAGACTATCTGTATGGTAATCATTTACTGCTGGTAAGAGGCTTTGATACTCACCTGGGTGCGATTCATCTTGGATTTGGGATCTTTTCACTGCTGTCGTGTCTGGAGCAACTTTTGCACTTTATGGACTTTGTTTCATGTATTTGGTTGAGAACTGACCAACACACTGTTCTATATTATTATCCGTTTGGAGCATCAATTTGCACCTCTTTATGATCTCTTTCACATATTAGCATGTGTTTTTATTAATGCATCGTGTTTTAATATTTAATGATTACAATACTCAAACATATATATTTCTTAATATTTTTTTGGTGCCTGCTTTAGTTTTCTTTCTAAGAGTTTTTTCACCATTACTCTTAGCCCTTGTACACACGGTCGGAGAATCCGTCGGAATGTGTCCTATCAGACCGTGTTGTCAGATAATGTGACTGTGTGTGGTATGCATCGGACTGATTCAGTCGGAATATCCGTCGGACCCAATTTTCCAACATGTTGGAAATATTTCCCGACCAACTGGTTCGATCGGACATACTCCGATCATGTGTAGAGAATTTTGATCGGACCAAGTGCCACGCATGCTGAAATCAAATTCCTACATCAAAGCTATTGGCTACTAGTCTGAACGTAGTCCCATCGTAACGAAATTACGTCATCACGTTCTGAATGATCGGATTTTTCGACAACTTAGTCCGACCGTCTGTATGCAACAGTTTCGGACAAGATCCGACGGATTTGGTTGTCAAAATCTCTGACCGTGTGTACAGGGGCTTAGTCTTATAAAAATATTTTTTATTATTTTTTACTTTTTATTTTCAATTTATATATGTACACTAGAGTATATAACACCGTTTTGAGTGTGTAAGTGGGAATTATTTTAGTTATATGCTATTTATTAGGGATTTTTCACTTTAATCTCTCTCATCATCAATTAGCGCTGCGCTTATATTTTCTATTATCTACTAACTGGCAAATGAATGACCTGTGCTGCCAGGAGAGGTTTATACACTATATATTGTGCAATTTTCGTACATAGCGTTTGTAGTGAACAAGGCCCACAAGGCTGAAATGCGTTTACATCTGCTGTTTGTTCCTGTATCCTTTATGGAGAATAAATAAATTTTGAAGATTTTAAAGAGCAAGCAAGGAGTTGCGGACCATCTTTTCTTACATTTTATATATATATATATATATATATATATATATATATGTGCAAACATAATGTAAACTTAAAAGAGATGGGGCTTTATTTTTTTTGTAGAATTATACATACCTAGGTGGATGCAGCATTAGTCCAATGTTGCATCTGTCCCCTGCCGGCTCTAACACTGAGACCTGAGCAATCAAATACCACCAATTACTTGGTTCTCAGGGCTCCCTGAGCAGACATCTGGTGGCAGTGAAGGGGGTGGGGGTGGGCAGCTCAGGCTCTCAGGGGCTCGGTGAGAGGCTGAGCTGGGCGCCGGTCCAGGCAAGTGGGCGGATCCTGACTTCATTGTCTCAATCTTGCCTGAGCCTGGACCGGCTCTGTGATCTCAGCAGTCAGCGGACTTCAGCATGCTGTCTTCTGAAAATGGTCACGAGAGTGCAGAACAAACTACACTCCTGTGATCCACAGGAGAAGTACAACCAAATGACCTTTGGTTGTACTTCCCCTTTAAGGGTTAATATAGACATTTAAATTAATACTGTAAGGAATATTTTGGAGGTACAATGAAAAGTGGGACCTCTCCCCCACTTTTTAATATAATTCTTTCTCCTACTTTCATTTGTCAGGATAATAGGTAATTCTGGTGTTGGGGGATACTGGGTGTGTTAATGTTTGAGGTGATGTAAAAAGGAAATGTAAAGGAATCAATACTATGTTTGTATGTGGGACGGACACCTGTCCTCAACAGGACTATGCCCGCCGTAAATGCTTTCTTTGTCCGGAACCAGTACGGGACAATCACCCCTCCCTTTGATGCAGGGAGGGTAAACCATCCAATCCGCAATAAGGGACACACAGGTATTCAACATTTCAAGAATAGACCACCTTATCAGCAGGGAGGCTGTTAACGGATTTCCATCCTCACCTCTCCACCAGTAGCATGACACAGGTTGATTCAAACTTCTCATCAGTAGACTGTCTTTGGGAGGGGCTGCTGGAGAATTCCCCCTCCCCTCTCACAGCTAATCCACATGGACATACATCCCATAATAGGTTGCTCCTAAGGCAGACACAAACAATAGAACAATGGGATACAGCCACACCTTAAACATATAACAACCCCCACCTCCACCTCAAACTATCTAGCCATGGTCTGTGAAATACTCTTACAAGAGTCTAGCAGTCTTAAAGGTTAAGGATATTGCTCAGAAACATTAATGTCCCAAGTGAATTGAGCCCCTTTACTTCTTCACCACAAACCACACACAGAATCCAGGACAACAGTGATAAAAAGAAAATGCTGAGTCCGGTGTGGTTGTACGGTGAGTTGGGTTAGGCAGACCCAACTGGAGTTCTCAGACACCTTGTGCCCATAATAGACACAGGTAACTTACACATAGGAGGGGCCGGGAAAGCTGGACAAGGAGCTTCTAGTGCTCTCCAAGGTACTCTGGGTTCCACAAGCCCCCCACCCAAAGTGACTCCCTTCACAGTATGACTGTGCAATGGATTACAAAATAAATAAAAAGAGAAACACAAGGGAGAGCACACTGGCCTTGTACAGAATCTTCAATAACGTTATTATATAATAAAATAGTTCAAATACTCACAAGGGTACTTAAAAAACATCATAAAAAGTGTGACATCCATCTAGGTATGGATTCCCTCAAATCATTGGCTACAAATGATCAACTGTAGGATCTATAAAGCCCCCATCTGTCATTGTCTCAGTACATATTGATAATGCGTTTAAGGGCCCCTTCATCAGAGATCCTAGGAGCACTACATTTTCTGAAGAGATTACACAGCTCTTTCATTTTATATCAGACACTCACTATGAGGGAAAACTCCTAGGGAGATGAACAGAGGTAAGTGACAGCAAGATGACTAATATACAGTACATGTGTTTGTAAAGTGGAGTTCCACCCAACAACAAATAAAAATATTAATGTGCTTAAAAAAAATAAAAATAAAACATTTGGAGAAAATGTTTTACTCACCTCTAAATGTCTGTTGCTAGGGGGTCCTTCTTAGTCTGCCTCCTTCAGCGCCTGGGCTCCTGACGTCACTTCCCTCAGCGCAGGAAGAGAGAGATTATCTGGGACGCGTGACAGGTCCCCGATGATTGAGTGGCCAGTCACGGCTCGTGCATGCACAGTGGGTGCTCGGCTATGAAGCCCATAGTTAAAATGCCAGCACCGCCGAGCAGAGGAGGAGACAAGTGGGGCTTCGATTCCCTGCATCGCTGGACCCTGGGACAGGTAAGTGTCTGATTAGTAAAAGTCAGCAGCTGCAGTATTTGTAGCTGCTGACTTGAAATTTTTTCTTTTTGTGGAAACACCGCTTTAAATGTGTGCTTAAATTTCAGCTTGAGCGCTTAAAATATATCGAAACTTTTTTTTTTTTTCGTTTTGGATAGAGTGGAGAGGGATTAAAACACCTGTCAAGTTTTTATTGCTGCCGGTTTTACCTTCATCACTGAGAGTGAAAGAAAAATTCAAAATTTGGGTTTGCACCAGAACAGGAATAATGGGGTCTTACAATGGGGGACTCTTTGGAGGAGGGATTTACTATCACTTCCTGTCTTGGAAGGAAAAGATGTAAAGGGAAACCCCCCGCCCAATATATATATATATATATGTGTGTGTGTGTGTGTGTGTGTGTGTGTGTGTGTGTGTGTGCTGCTGCCCTCTATTTTCATCTCTGCACTTCTCACCCTTCTCTCATCACATAGACTATATACTTTCAAGGGACATGATCTCTACTCATAGAGCTAACGCACTGTGTCACTCTGACCCTCTACTCTCTTTCTTCACATCTAGTTTTTACTTATTCTCATATGTAGACACATATCTTTTTTGGATGAATGGAGGGCCATACACGCATGCATACTACATGCGTGGGGATATGCATTGATTTTATCACATCCCCCATTTTTATTAGTGTGTTGCTGCCATGTGAATTTTCTGCCTGACTGGCTACATATATTGTGGGCAGGCCGATTAATTCATCCTGGATCTCTGCTACAGGTGTCATTTGCCCTCCACTCGATCGTCGCTCGATCTGTCTTTCTGGGGGTTATCTTGAGTGTGACTTCTCGTAAGTCATATTGCCAGATTACTATCCCGATCTGGTTTGTGCGGATGTGGAGTGTCTTGGAGCTACCCGAGGAGAGAAAAGGTTTTTAAAGGATCTTCATGTAGGAAGTACTCTTCCGGTGAAATATACACGATTGGGTAACTATATCACATGTTTGCACTGTACGGCATCTATTTTTTCTGTTACTGTGTGCATATCATTTTGACATGTGTACCCATACTATATCTTTTTTAGCAGACTAAACCTCTGAAGAAGACCCTTGCATTCTGGGTTGAAATGTGTCAGTATCCTTTTTCAAAATTGTCAACATTTTTATTACTAATGTTGCTATGAAAAATTCTTTGTCTGCAAGCGTACTTTTGGTTTAGTTTTTATTTCCTACTGGAGCTCATGTTGTTTTAATGATCATATCATGCTTTTTGATACTATAAATAAATAATTACTTTTTTCATTTAACATTGCATCAATTATTCTACTTTGCTGCCTAAAAAACCCCACTTTAGGGTAAATTTTCCTTTTTTTTTGTACTTTTGGGGTGAGCAGCACCTTTCCACCTCTCTTTGTGTCCCTTCTTTGCTATTTGTCTAAATTGGACCTCTGCATCAATCTGACTGGACTGTGAGATGTTCAGCCTGGCCACAGGGGGCACTGTCTTTTGTGGCAGGTGCAGAACTATGGTCTGGTTAGGTGTTTAAGTTACTCTTTATTGGAGCCAGGTCAGTGGGAGTGGCCTTCTTGCTGTGCCCTCTGGGAGAGGGAATTTAAGATGCGGATGTCACGTGGTTTGAGGTTCCGGTCCAGTATGATGTGCTGACTACATGGTCCTGGTCCTCCTGACCAGCCCCCAGGAAGGCTATGGCCTGGGGTGCGGATACACCCAACTTAAATGTCTCGAGGCTGGCTAGCCCGAGTCAAGGAAACTAAAGGAGGATTCTGAGGTGGATGGGTGCCGTCTCTGGTTCGGGAGAGATCCAGAGTACTTCAAGCATTCCAGGGGAGGACTCTTTAGAAGAACACCACGTGCGGGTTGGTTTTCTAAACAAGAACCTGGAAGGGCTGAAGTAACCGAGAGAATTCGGTCTTGTGGATATCGCCAAGCAGGCTGAAAGATCCAGGTATCCTACAAGCGTTTCAAATTTAGTTTCCCTACATATTCTACAACAACGTCTGTGGCAAAGACATTATTTTATACGTTCTACAGCAACGTCTGTGGCAGAGACTTGTTCCTGAGTAAGCACCTTGTTTGCTGCTAGGCCTTGTGAGAGAGGGACTGTCCAACCTGGGTGACCATCCAGCTGCGAATGGCTATTCTCTGGATGCAAAGTAAGCAAGTTCTTCAAAGTTTTTGACTTTGACACTAAGAGTACCTGAACTTCCTTCCCAACCCTCTGATCCCAAGTTGAAAGACTGTTCAATAGACGGAGTTTTGCAAATAAAATCCATTCAAGTGGATCTGTTGTCAGTCTCGAGTTACTGGGCTATTCACCACGGGACATCCCCCAGACGTGCCACAAGGAGAATAGAAGGTAACGGTAAGCCCAAAAATAACCAGCAGCTCCTTCGGGGGTTAGTGCTACATATATATATATATATATATATATATATATATATATATATATATATATATATATATATGATTTGCACCTAACAAAGAAGTCTAATACTATAAGCACTATAATGATGACAGCAGCTGTTCTTACTCTTCTTTTTGGGAGGTAGGAAAAACTGATGTATGTTATGCATCAGAAGGTATCAACTCCATTGGCATAGTGTCAGGGTCAGTGTCAGTATTTGCGCATTTGCTTTGTCACATTTCACAATATCATTTTGTCTGTGCTATTGTCACTGAAAGTGTGAATGTCAAGGTCAGCTTGTCTTTGTCGGGTAATATGTCAGTGTCATTCTGCATTGAAGTTTTAACTTTCAAAAAGCTGTTACAGTAGACAGACAGTCTATTGTAATGTTCTCAAACGTAATTATCATTACACAGAATGAAACACCTGTTAATGTGAAACATAAGATTTTTAAATACATTAGGAATTCTCTTCATTATTGAAAATAACACATGGCAGCTAGACAAATTGTACGCTCATAAAACTTTAAAGGGAATCTTCACTTAGGTTGTTTGAGAATATGAAGGGCTGAAGTGCATGTGGTGCACCAGGCAACAAAAGAAACTAGTCAACAATACAATACAAATGCTATCCAACATATATTGCAACAAATATGCTAAAGTCAGATTATCTCACTAAGTTCCCTTAAATCATAGTTTAGTATACCGGTAGTTCCAGCCAGTAAACAATTTATTGCTAAGTGTAGCTGGGGTTCAAGAGAAGTTTTTGTTTTATTTTTGTTGGTACTTATTTTAATTTTGGCTTATCAGGAGTTAGCTGCTCAGGATTGCATTGGCTGCTTTGAGCCCCA
This sequence comes from Lithobates pipiens, assembly GCF_037356315.1. Classification (NCBI taxonomy): domain Eukaryota; kingdom Metazoa; phylum Chordata; class Amphibia; order Anura; family Ranidae; genus Lithobates; species Lithobates pipiens. Next base: position 423,890,116 of record NW_027507903.1, on the reverse strand, counting down.
CTCTTTCATATACAGTACAAGCATACTATGGCAATTGAAGATTTGGAAAAGGGATATTCTGATGTTCTAAAACCTAAATGACAGATGGACTGTTGCACCTTGCTCTGATTCACCTTATAGCATCCATGGAACACATAGAGAATGCAGAGCCAAGCAAAGTGAGTGTATGCCCTAATAGAACACAAAAAGTGCATGTCATTTTGGGAAAGTGTAGAGCACAGTTAAAGTGATATTAAAAGCTTGTTTTTTTTATTTAAAAATAGTCTGTGCAGTGGTTTTGCACAGAGTATCCCTGATCTTCCTTTTCTTGGGTCCCATGCTTGTGCTCCTGGCCCCTGCCTCCTGCCGAGTGCACCCACAGCAAGCAGCTTGCTATGTGGGCACCGGGGGCAAATCGCTGCTTTGTGTGTCCATTCTTACACGGAACTACAACTCGGCACCACCGAGTAGCCAATGGCACCCGCTGCTTTCACAGCCAATGAGAAGGGATAGACCTAGGCAGCCAAGGCTCTTGTGCAACATTGCTGGATTGAGATGGGGCTCAGATAAGTATTAGAGGGCTGAAGGGGATGCTGCACACAGGAGTTTTTTTTTATCTTAATGCATAGAGAGCCTTTACAATAAAAAGCTTCTCCCTTTAGAATCACAGTAAGATCCTGTAATTTTTTTGCTGCCTTAGCCTTATCAGGGAAATTTCCCATAACTTCCTACTCCAAAGATGCAACCGCCATCATACATCGGTACTTTGACATTGAATACTGTTGTTATGGCAGCATATACAGTAGCTGCCATAATCCTGGTATTTTTAAAAATGTGAACAGAAAGTATTGCAACAATCTCCATTTTATTGCCTAGGGTGTTAGAAAAAAATATATATAATGTTTGGGGGTTCTAAGTATTTTTCTAGCAAAAAAAAAACAACTGTTTTTAACTTGTAAACACCAAATCTCAGAAAGAGGCTCAGTTCTTAAGTGGTTAAACAGCTGTCACTGAAAAAGGCGTCACTACTAGATCATTTACCTTCACCTCAACAACTTGAAAATTATGTTTTTTTTTTTATCACTTTCTGTACCAGGGGCAATGGTCACCAGGACAAATATAAACGTTCAATCTTCTCAGTAAGTACACAGACTAAGTACAAAACTTGACAGGGGTTTTATCATTCAAACAATCCTTTCAAAAACATAAAAACACTTTAGGCTTAATATACACTGAAACATTTTCTAAAGTCTTCAACCTCGGAAGAACCAAGCTACGTGTCTACCAACCTCACTGAAAGCCTGGTGTTTCCTACTGTATTACAGGGCTTTAAAACACATGTAAGCATATCTGGTAGTTTATAAATCACTGAAGGTTATCAAATCAGTGAAGTTGGGGTGTTTTCGCTCTAAGCAGTTACCTGTTGCATCACCAAACTTCCTGATGCGCAAAGTGAATAGGCTGAACAGTAGAGCACAATTTAGAAACCGTTAACAAAATCAAACAAAACAATTGCCGCTGAATGATTGCTTTTTTGATCCTGTCCTTACATTTCCTCAGAGAAAACAATTTTGATGAGTACACAGCAGTTTTAAAATGGTGCTGAAGAAAAAAATATTTCAGTGATGACAAGTTCGGCAAATGAAGCAGCAAAACAATTGATCCAAAACTACTGATACACTTGTCTGAGAAGACTTCACTCTTGAACTATAACACACTGAGCACAGAGTGGTAGGAATTGAAAACAACATCTTGTGCTTACAGGAAATATGATTCATTAAAATGGGATTGAGATTTAGGATTTAGATTTAGGATTTAAAAAGTACAAGTAAATAAATGCACAAAACTGAAAATGGATTTTTGTAAAAGACTACTGACAAAGTAGAAAGAGAATCTCCCTAGATTATAAAAACAGGGTATAAAGAGAGTCCCGCAGCCATACACCCTGGGGGAGGGGGGGGTCAGCGCAGGGACGGCATGACAGGTGCATGGACAGCCCTGTCGCCATTCATATGTAGCCTCGGGCCGCTTTAAGAGCAGGGGGGGAGCTGGGGTGGAGCTACGGGATGGTACGCGATAGCGGCGTACCATGCTTTCACTCGGAGAGCAGAGGAGGAAGCGATTCCCACCCACCCTCCCTGGTTCTATTGGGGTCTGTCAGGTTGGGGTTATCAAGGGAGAATGCACGCAGTGCTTGGGGCTTTTGAGTAGGAAATGTGAGGTACAGGTAGAAAAGACTGTTGTACCCATCCATGGGATGGGGGTGGTTAATGGTACTTCCAGGTTATGAGGGGTTAACCAGGAAGGGTTAAAAATGGGTAGGTCACTGCGATGGTTTGGGTATAGCCTCCAAGACAGGGGATTCCGTATAGAGGTCAAGAGGTCAAAAAGTTGGAAGTCGTTCGCAGTGACCAGTATGTTGTTATGCTAGTACCCATGACCCGTTTAAAGGCTGGGAATGTTTACAGTTATTTAAAGTTATTTATGGTATTTTATTAAAGTATATATTTTGTTAATAAATTAAGGCCGGGTGGCCATTTACTCCATACCTTGTCCGTCGTTTGTTAAAGGTGGGGATCAGGTTTGGAGGGTGGTGCCTGTCATGGGTGGAAGGTTATGGATATACATTTCAATGGGCTTAAGTCCTACAAATGTCATGTAGTAAATTACATGTCTGTGAAGGTTCTCATACTAGATGTTATGGTGCAGCTAGTGGTAGTTTGTCACATTCCACTAGTCTTGTTCTATAATGTTTAACATGTTTTTTCACTTCAAATAACTTTTTCCATGTAGAAGAACTGTGGAGGCTACTTGGATGGGTGGTGAAACATCTTCAACATTACAAAATAAGTGTAATTGAGCAAAGTATATTACACATTTTTCTTTTACTACAGATGCGGAGATCTACATCCAGATGCCAGCGACTCTGTATTGTCTGCTGTATCAAGGCCTAGAATGAGTTGTCCTCATGGATGTCCCTGGTCATTTCAGAGGCAAATATGTCTGAAGAATTCATTAATCAAGAGGTACATGGGCGCTGGGAGCTAACACTTTAATGATGCAGAATTTTGGATGTAACACGGTGGTGAAATGAATAGCTTTGTCTTGAAGCCATAATACATTGGTTTAAGGCATACCAAAGACACCATCTGCACTGAGTGTGTTTATGGTATAGCAGTCAGCAGAATTTAAACACAATAAAACACACTAAAACCTTTGATTGGAAAAATAATTGGCTGCAGCCTTTATTATTGGCTTTAATAAATAAATATTAAAAGTTAAACTATAGAGCACATAAAAAAGTTCAGCCACTATGGCTCAAGCTGTATAATCAAATAAAGGGGAATCTACCCACTTTCAACATATAACTTTATCACCTTTAAATAATTTGTTTAACTTTGTTTAGAATAAACCGTCCCTCTTGAAAGGTGACACTAGCCACATAATAAAGTTCTTAGCCACAACTTAGGGAGGATGGGAGAGAACACCACAGCTGTTGCTACTGAGGCGACTGAATCTCAGAACCCCCTTTTTATTTGAAATTTCACACAGAAAATTCCTTAAACTGCCCAGATACAGTGGTCACCTGACCTTCCCAGAGACCAAGGGTCCATGGGAAGTCTTCCCACAATTTTTTAAATGTGAGGGGATCTTTTTCAATTCCACACCATGATCCCCTTAAACTGCCCAGATACAGTGTCACCTGACCTTTCCAAGAGACAATGGGAAGTCTTCCCACAAATTTTAAACCTGAGGGGATACTAGAAACCCTGCTGCTGCAATCCCATGAGGCAATGGGGGGCTTAAAACTGCCCCCCTTTTCCTCACATGAGATAGCAGTCAGCTGAATTTAAACACAATAAAACACACTAAAACCTTTGATTGGAAAAGTATTTGGCTGCGCCCTTTGTTATTGGCTTTAATAAATAAATAATAAAAGTTAAACTTTAGAACACATGAAACAGCTCAGCTACTATGGCTCAAGCTGTATAATCAAATAAAGGGGAATCTTCCAAAAGACGGGTGGTAACCCACCTGTCATCCACACCCCATAACCGTGGCCTTTTCAATGCATGTGTTGAGCCCAAGATTGAGAATATCCAGACCTTTCTCCATCCCTTCTATACAAAGCAGAAACCCCACCCTCTAATTCTGTGTGCCTATAAGAAAATCCCCCGGAGAGAACTTAAAAACTTTTGTATTGCTCGATTAACCCTTTTTCTCATATTCTCTAAGGGGCGTAAGAAATTGGAATTTAACCACTTCAACCTAGGGATCATTTCTGAAAAAATCAGAACTGTCCCCGGGGATGAAAAATGGAACCTTAACAAATAGTCAGTGATTGTGTAAATTAGATCGAGGATTTTAACCTTCCCCAAATCATTAGCTCCCAAATGCAAAATTAAAATATCAGGTGCTGGCATCTTTAGATATAAAATTCCAAACTCACTAAATAAATCTGACCAAACCATTTTGGACTTCCCATGCCTTATCACTTTGAAATCTGTCTGGTCTAAACCCAAGTTCTTAGAATATACTCTCGACTCCACTCTCTTGCCCAATGTACGAATGAATGTCCAATAGACATGTGCATTCGTTTTCGTCCAAATGCATTTTCGTCCGAATTTCAGGTATTTTCATTTCGTTTTAACAAACAATAACCAAAGTGCAGAATCGGAAAAATTAAATATTCGACATAAACAAATGCTTTATTTTCGTTTTCGTTGTGACAACAGTTTGATATAGATAGGGAATTCGTCATGACGCTGACAATAACAATCTGTGTCTATCGAACCTGTGGTCGACTGTGCCTAACCATAACTCTGTTAGTCCAGGATTATTCTACATAGAGAGAAAAGATTTGACATAGAGCAAAAGATTCGACATGGAGAGGAAAGATTCAACATAGAGAGAAAAGATTGCTGCTGGAATTGGGTGGGGGAAGTAAAATAAAAATAATGATAATGAATGTTATTGGCTGATTGAAACCAAAGAGGAGGAGCAGTAAAATAGCTAGAAATAAGTACACACGTACAGCCAACTTACTTTCATTTACAATCGCTAGCAGAGAGAGACACACACTGAATCATTTCAGAAGACAGTCAATCTTAGCTGGTCCGTTTATCAGAGAACCTAAATTATTTAGCAATTAAGCATAAGCACAGCAGCAGAACAATAGTGAAGCAAGCTACAGTTCAACTTAACTTTTTCATAATAATCTGCTGCTATTGTGTTAGTGTTGTGAACTTGATAGTAATAATAGTGTTGCTAGTGTTGTGATAGCCTCAGAGGCTGCCCATGTTGTGGGAGGGGAATTTATTATTATACATTCTATATTATAGATTGAGATTCTATATAGATTCTATATACCCCATTGGTTTACCTGTCTGATCAGTGATCAGTTTTCTGTTTGAACTATATATATTCAACATGAACGACAAAGATTTGACAACATTTTAAAGACACCATAAGCCTTCAATGATAGATTCGACCTTAATTAATTTGGATATTCGGACTAATGCAATTTTTAACAAAAAACAAAATAAATAAAAACAAATTTCGGGAGTAGCTAAATAAATGTATTTTTCGGATGAAAATGAAATTCCAAAATGAAATATTTCAGTGTGCACATGTCTAATGTCCGAGTCTCCAGACTATTTTCTGGGAACTTTAAATTATTCAAACAAAAGAGTTAGGACGAACATATAATAAGAAACTATCCAATTTTAATTTACCTATTTTCTTGATCAAACTTTCACTGAGACCTAGTCTTGTTGCTTCAGTGGCTTCCCCTATTCTAAAGAAATGCAACATCAGATGTGCATTGTCCAAACTTAAAATATTTTTTCACTTTTTGAAAACATGTAAAAATTTTAATTTGCTTAAAGGAGAGCCGTCAAAATGTACAAAATCTGCCCTTTAACCGCTGGCCTATGCCTAATTTAAAGCAGTGAATTACTATAAACATTTAACACTACTCAGGATCCTTTACCAATCTGATACATTTTTGACTGTCTAATATGGATTTTAACTGTAGCCTCACCTACCAACATTGTAGTCTCCCTTTTTATTCTAAACTGGAGGAACCAGCTCTGAGATTCTTAGAGCAGTAAAGAAGGCTATTGAAAATACAGTTTTAAATAACGTCACTTCAAACTCTGACCAGCAAACTGTCTCTGCAGCCTTGTAAAGCCTCCCCCAGAACCTCAGTGGCGATTGGCTCCCTAGAATCCGCAACCTTATTTGATTTTTTATAGCTTTTCAAAGCTTGCCTTATCATGAAAAAACTGAAAAGAGAGGGAAGATTGTACAATTTAATAAAGAAAGAGACATCCGAAAAACGTTATTCAGCGCTATGTGACCAGGAGAAGTTTTTTCTGAAAAGTTTGTTCAAGAATAACAGGGCTAAACCTTTGGAAACTGAGATATCAGCGACACCATGCTCTTGCAAAAAGCAAGACTATAACCATCGAGCTGATTGGTATCCCTCCCCACCTGTAGTTCAATGGGCGTTGTCTACTTGTTACAATGTCCATGTGGGTACCAGTACTTTGGTAGAACTAAGTGATCCATGCAGGTTCGCTTGGCTGAACACATCACCAATATCAAGAATGGTTTTAAATACCATTCTGTCTCTAAACATTATGCGATTCACCATAATCGCAATCCAGCCAACACATTATTTTTGGGAATTGACCAATATAGCACTCACTGGAGGGGGGGCTCCCTAGTTAGGGAACTCTCCAGGTTAGAAACGATGTGGATATACAAAATACGGTGTTACACCCCCCATGGCCTCAATGTTGAGACAGATGCCAATGCATTTATTGACAACAGTTGAGTCCATGGGGGGTCGGTTTATGTAAGGTGTCACTTATGGATAATGGCTTAATTTATATGTGAACTAGCGCTGAATTCCTGGTGAACCAACGTTGGGGGATTATTTTGGTATAAAGGGTGTGGTATCCCATTTTTCCCTTCTCCATGGTGGCCTGTTTCCCCCTTCTTTTCTTATAGTAGCATTTTCTCTGCCTTTGAAATAATTTTCACAGTATTTAAAAATATAATTTTTAGATTATGAGGATGATTTGTTTTCTGTCTGGGAATTAAATTTGGCGGATAGAGATGCATTGTAATTCAGTGAGTATTTTGTCTCTATTTAGAGGTTAAATGAATTCACTGATGGTCTCTCCTTATAGTCTTTATAGTTTTCTCTACAGACCTTTGAGATGTAGTTTTATAATTTTTTATAAAAAATTTTTTATTAAAAAATAATTTTTCACATATTTTATTATGGTATTAATCTGACCTCTGTAAGGTTGCCTATAGGGGTGTGAATACACGCATATGGGCGACATATAAATTATAATGCTCTTATATATAATAGGAATTCACTGAGGGAGGGCATAGGTGTAAATCTAAATGCCCACTTGGTGAATGGTGGAGGGGGAGTTTTTGCCAGCGTTCATCGTTGGGCATCGATTTCCGTGTTAAATGTGTTTATATGGAGGTGAGTCAGCACGCCGCCCGTGCCCCTGGAAGACGTCATCTGTGACGAAACGGTGTAGGGAGGCGCGACGTGCTGACATCACCGCATACCGCGCTGGACCCAGAAGACATGGGCAGCGTCTAAGAGTCGGCCGGCTTGTTGATTTTACTTGAATCGCTTTTATGAAAAGAACACTTGTAAGTATGATACTTTTTTATTTAATAAACTTTAATAAAATAAAGTTTGTGTGAGAGTTACACTATGGAGGCTTTTCTGTTTTCTATATGGGGGAGGAATACAGCCTAGAATACCTTGCTATCATCTAGGACGCAGTTGTGGAGACCACCCTCCTGACTCTTAAAGTGAACCCCTGTCTGTGAAAGGAATCACAAGCTTTTGTAGATCTCCCTAAAAAGCAATTTCAGAATCTGGTAAGCGACAGTGTGAATAGTGGTGGAGGATCTTCTCTTTTGGAACTTGTAACCATATCTTGGGTGTTCATTTTGAGTGATGTCACGATCAACTGATTATTAAGGATTCATCTTCATTTGGTGGACTGTATTATTTATTTTTTGGACAGGTTTTTCCGGGATTATATTATTCATTTATTACTTTAAATTAATCATTTGGTTTGTCTTTGGAATATGGTATTTCACTGATTGTTTTGATTTATCACTTTAATGCCTATTAAGTTCATTTAATTTTTGGGGCAAATTATGTAACGTTTTTTTCAGCGCAGCTAATAGGCTTGGAATTGATTGGTATCCCGCCATGGTGGAGGGGGAAATAGAGTGCTGCACATTGATTAAAACCTTCTTCAAATTAGTTTCCATAAGAACTTTGGGCAAGTCAAACCCACCAGGTCCACGTTTGGCAACAGGGAAGTTAAATATTCCATCTGAAAACCAGATAAAGCATCCGCCAAGTCATTTGTTTTGCCAGGTAAAATATTTTGCTTTAATCCAAATGTTCAGACTCAAACATTTAAAAATGAAATGCCTGGCAGCGACTTTGAGGATAAGCAATTGAATGCATATATAACACCTTTATTGTCTGTACTTAATAGTTTTCACCTGTTTTGTAAACATGTGCCCCAAAATTCAATTGCCACCAAAATATAGAATAATTCTATCAAAACAGTTCTTTAATTAGCCCTTGAGCATCCAAGCAGGATCCCAGGGCTCAGCGCACCAATGTGTTTTCCATATGGCCACAAATCCCAGGGACCCGGCAGATTCCGTCTGAAGGCAGAATTCTCTGTCCGTGACCAAATATCTTTGCCAAACCGCCCTGCTGTTGAAGTATTCCATAAACCTTATCCAAACTATTAAGTCTCCCCATATGTCGTATGATAATACTACATGAGCTGATGGGGACTTGAGTCCAGCTATTGCCATATAAAGCCTCAGAGAGAAAATCCTCCCAATAGGCATTATACAGGTGGCAAATGCCAACAGTCCCTGCTGAACCACTTTAAAAGTAACCTTCTTTTTCCTAATTACCAAAATAACCCTTTCCCGCCGAGCGTACGCAGATCTGCGTACTCGGCTTCCGGGGGTTATACCCGGATGATGCCCGCACCTGCAGGCATCATCCCGGTACCATTTTTTGCAGCAGGCGATTGGCTATCCAGGCATAACAACCGATGCGGCTAAAAGCCGCTCGGCTGTCATGCCGGAGGAGCGGGAGGGGACGTCCCCCCCTCCCGCCGCCTCTCGCCGCTGTTACCGGTGCTCCCGCTCGATCGGGAGCACCGATTAGTGATCCGACGCTTCCGGCTGCTGGGGAGGAACTCATGACGTCACTTCCCGTTTACTCGGCTGCCAATGGCGCCGGTTTAAAAAAAATATCCGGTATTCAGAATCGCCGTTTTCGGCGATCTGAATACATTGAAGTGTAAAGGAGGGGTGGGGGGTCTTTTAGACCCCCGATCCCTCCATAAAGAGGACCTGTCACCACCTATTACTGTCACAGGGGATGTTTACATTCCTTGTGACAGCAATAAAAGTGATCAATTTTTTTTTTTTTTTTACAATTTAGTCATTTTAAAATAAATAAAAAAATAAAAAACATTTTTTAAAGCGCCCGCTGTCCCCGCAAGCTCGCGAAGCAAAGAAAACGCATACGGAAGTCGCGCCCGCGTATGTAAACGGTGTTCAAATCACACATATGAGGTATCGCCGCGATCGTCAGAGCGAGAGCAATAATTCTAGCACTAGACCTCCTCTGTAACGCTAACCTGGTAACCGTAAAAATTTTTTAAAGCGTCGCCTATTGAAATTTTTAGGTACCGTACTTTGTCGTCAATCTACAAGTGCGCGCAATTATAAAGTGTGACATGTTTGGTATCTATTTACTGGGCGTAACATTATCTTTCACATTACGCAAAAAAAATGGGCTAATTTTACTGTTTTTTTTTTTTTATTCATGAAAGTGTCCCTTTCCCCAAAAAGTTGCGTTTAAAACACCACTGCGCAAATACCGTGTGACATAAAATATTGCAACAATCGCCGTTTTATTCTCTAGAGCCTCTGCTAAAAAAATATATATAATGTTTGGGGGTTCCAAGTAATTTTCTAGCAAAATTATGGATTTTAACTTGTAAACACCAAATTCCAAAAATAGGCTTAGTCATGAAAGGGATAATACAACCTGTAAGCCTGCTGATTTTTTTTCTTATGCCGCGTACACACGACAGGACTTAAGTCCGGCAGACTTTCGATGGAGTTCTGACGGAGTTCTGACAGAGTTCCGACGGACTTTCCGAATGAACGGACTTGGCCACACACAATCACACCAAAGTCCGACGGATTCGAACGTGATAACGTATGACTGGACTAGAATAAGGAAGTTCATAGCCAGTAGCCAATAGCTGCCCTTGCGTCGGTTTTAGTCCGTCAGACTAGCACACACACGAGCGGATTTCTGGGTCCGGCAGAGTTCTGTCGGAAAAATTTGAAACATGTTCCATTTCTAAAGTCTGTCAGACTTTTGCAAATCAAAAGTCCGCTGCAGCCCACACACGTTCGAATAGTCTGCCGGAATCATTCCGTCAGACTTTTGATGTTGAAAAGTCTGGTCGTGTGTACGGGGCATTAGGCAACCTGAATTCCATACTTAGCATATCTATGGCGATACCCAAGAAATCCAGAGAAACCAATTGAAAAAACTGTCTTTTCCTGTGCTAAAGGGACCCCAAACGCCTCACAAACTGAAAAAAATGCTAGAAATAAAACCATACAGATATTTGAATGAGGAGGACCTAGGAAAAGAAAACCGTCCAAGTAATGGATCAGGGAATGCACTCCCACCAACGTGAAACTATTCATTCTAAGAAAGATGCAATGGATTCAAAATAAAAACAAGATAAAGAACAGACCAATGGCAGGCATTTGTCAAAATAAAAATTTCCCTGAAAGAAGAAGCCTAAAGAATTAAATGACTCAGGGTCTATAGGTAGCAGCCTGAAAGCAGCCTTCACATCTGTCTTGGCCAGCAGAGCTCCCGGACCTAATTCCTTCAAAGTGACCAAAGTGTCCTCAAAGGAAGCATATGAAACAGATGAAATCTGGTCCTGTATTTGGTTATTTAGGGAGTCACTGGAAGGTAGTGACAAATGATGAATGAGCCTGTAAGCCCCTGTACACACAGTCGGAGATTTCGATAACCAAATCCGTTGGATTTTGTCAGTCGGATTTTGTCCGTCGGATCTTGTTCGAAACTGTTGCATACACACGGTCGGACTAAGTTGTTGAAAAATCTGATCATTCAGAACGTGATGACGTAATTTCGTTACGATGGGACTACGTTCAGGCTAGTAGCCAATAGCTTTGATGTAGGAATTTGATCTGAGCATGCGTGGCACTTTGTCCGATCAAAATTCTCTACACATGATCGGAGTATGTCTGACCAGTTGGTCAGAAAATATTTCCAACAAGTTGGAAAATTGGGTCCGACGGATATTCCGACGGAATCAGTCCGATGCATACCACACACACAGTTGGATTATCCGACAACACGGTCCGATAGGACACATTCTGACGGATTCTCTGACCGTGTGTACAAGGCTTTAGAGTATGGTTCCTTTTTGGTAACAATTCCTAAAGGGGAAATCCTAAAATCTGAAAAGGGAGGGTCCCTGAATGGGCCAGCTACCGTACCCAAACTAATTTTGCTAGCAATTTTATCCCTCACTATAGCTTTTAAACCACTTATTGATTTTAAATTCTGATGTATCTTGCACCCTGAACCATTAAATCTTGGTAAAGAAAAACCTTAGAAAAACCCTTTAAACAGGAGATGTTCTGTTGGTGTGTCTGGGAATTCCGTGAGCCAAGGGGCCATTACACGTAGTTTCACTGATGACTCCTCTTTTAGAAAAGGATTCCTTACCTGTCGACTGGTTTGAAGATGATAGTTTCTTAAAACACTTGGAGATGGGGGGGGAGTACCTTCACAAAATGCACACTCGTGCCTGTACTTACACGTATTAGGCAAACTACAGTGGTTTTCATTGAAGTTAAAACAGACCCCTTTTCTATAATTGGAGTGTGATGCTTGGTTTGGGGGAGTGGCTTGTCTGATAATTGTTGGCCTTTGGGGAAGAAAATGATTCAGCCATAGACCAATATTCTTCGTTCCCCACTGTAATGACAGGTGTACCGCCAATTTTTGCCGAAAATATTCATCATAAACAAACGAAGCTGCACCCCTAATGTTTTTGTAAGCCTCCAAAACTATGTCCAAATGCTGAAAAAGACTTTTGCATAGGATGCTAGTGAATATGAAAAAATCTTGCAACCAATTGTTAAATGTTTTGTTAATCATCTGTCTTCTATCTTCTTCAGATTTATCATCTCTTCCACCTGACTTCTGAAGAAACTATTTTGATGGGGGGATGATAATGATAATATATCCAAAAATGACTCTCGCCAAATTCTCTCCTTGATGCCGGTGGACAAATGAAAACCTAGAGGAGACAAGATGCATTGCAACGCTTCCTTTCTACACGTTTCAGGAACATTAGTGTTTTGTAAAGAAATAATATCATCTGTAAAAGAAAACTGTGATTTAGCCAAGGAGTAAAACCTGGGAATTAAAATTACCACCACTAGATTGCGACCAAACCGTGGCCATAGTTTCCTCACTAGCAGATGAGATTGCAGACAAAGGAGCAGTATTGTTCAAAACAGGAGCAGGTAAATTAACCTCTAAACTCTCTCTAACTGCATTCAATTCCCTAACAGTCCTGACTAGAACTGAAGAGAATAATTTAGTTAAATGCGGAGCAAACTCACCAATCCCAGGTACAGCAGCAGCACCTGCCTGTTGATCCCTTGAAGTGCAGACCACTGGTATAGGATTTCCTTGGGGTTGTTGCCTGACCTCCAGAGGAGCTTGACACACCGGCTGGGATCCTCTCTCTTCCAGCATCCCTTGTGACCCAGGCAACGCTATTCTCGATGTGTTCCTTCTTGCATTGCACTCCCCCACCCGACTTCCAGTCGTGCTACCCTTGCGTCGAGGGGGACCCCGGCGCTATGGAAAGAGACAGTGCGGTGGTGAGGGGGGAGTAATGCTAGCTCCTCTAGCGCCGCCTCTTCGGTAAGTGACACGTTGAGCTGATCACCGACTAAGAACTTCCTTCATGAGTGGAGCATCCTCTTCCCCCAAACCCACTGCTGGACTCCAGAAGTTCTCCCCTGCTTCTTCTCTGGCTCTTTCAATTAGACATCTCAGAAGGGACATCTTCTTCAGGCTTAGTAGCACTGTTTGCTCTGAGGAGAAACTCCCTGAACACCACAGCTGTTGCTACTAAGGCGACTGAACCTCTGGGCTCGAAACCCCCTTTTTATTTGAAATTCCACACACAAAAAAAACGTAAACTGCCCAGATACAGTGGTCACCTGACCTTCCCAAAGGCCGAGGACAAATGGGAAGTCTTTCTACAATTTTTAAAATGTGAGTGGATCTTTTTCAATTTCACACCACAATCCCCTTAAACTGCCCAGATACAGTGTCACCTGACTTTTCCAGAGGCCAAGGGCCAATGGGAAGTTTCCCTGCAAATTTTAAACTGGAGGGAATACTAGGAACCCCGCTGCCACAATCCCATGTGGCAAGGGGGGCTTCAAAACTGTTTCCCTCTTTTTCCTTACATTCTCTTCAAAATACTGAGTTAACTGCCATTGTTTCAAATTTTGTAGGGGCGTTAAATGAGGAACGCCATCAGGGAGCAAGGAGTTATGTGAATGTACCCACATATTTATTAAAATTGTGGGGTTGATTTACTAAAACTGGAGATTGCCAAATCTGGTGCAGCTGTGCATAGAAACCAATCAGTTTACATTTTTTTTTTTTTTTGTCAAAGCCTAATTAAACAAGCTGAAGTTAAAATCTGATTGGCTATAATGCACAGTTGCACCAGATTTTGCACTCTCCAGTTTTAGTAAATCAGCCCCTATGTGAAAAAAGTTGGTGCACTATGAATAAAGAAACAAATGGGAAGCATGGTGGTACACAATTACAAGTTTAGAATAGGGAACACAGGGATGCATTTCTAGGATTTTGCCTGAAAGCAATAAAAGTACAGGGGGTCCCCGGGTTACAAACCCGTTAGGGACTGTCCTCCTGTTTGTAATTTGGAAATGTTCGTAAATCGGCTGCGCATGCGCAGAATGACAATTACGGACATTTATGATGTCCCATCGAACGCCGTTCTGCGCATGCGCAGCAAATTACGGACATTTCCGTTGTTTTCCGGGGCTCCATCTGGCCGTGCATGTGCAGAACGGGCGATGTCCACGCAAAATGGCAGAGGGTCCCCGCAGGTCCCGGTTCGTAAGTAGGAGATGTTCGTAGGTCGGGCGTTTGTAAGTTGGGGACTCCCTGTAGTGTAATTCAGCAGTGAACTGGAGAAACTTGCATGACAGTCAAGGTATGAGACTAAAGACAGACAAAGTAGGAGCCCCATTCTGAACATTAACAATATTAACTAAAATTACCATAAAATAATTATTCAGGCAACACAATCCTATTAATCTGCTTTGTATTTTAAGTGAAATAAAGGATGATTACATATTCCTGTAGTAATATATGTGCTGGGAACAGGACAGGTCATAGATGTATAGAGTATACTTTGTAATCCTTACCTTAAACGCTACAGACCCTTGTCCTAGCAGTGCAGGTGAGCTCTTGACCTATATTTCATTGCAGCCTTTAGAAATTTTGGGGCCCCTTACACAGCTTCAGGCCTGGCCCCCCTAGACCTGACCACCAAAATTCCCCAGGGCCCGCCCACTGGCCACCCCACCGAGTCCTTCAGTGTACCCACTTTTCATTTAACACGCTTATAACTTAATATATGAAAATGAAAAGTGTATTCCAAGTCATCAGTGCTTTCAGGATTTAACAGTAAGGGATGAAATTTTGGCCACAAGATATAATACCTACCACAACGACAGGGTAAGCTCTTTTGAGCGGGACCCTACACTAACACTAACTGCACTGCCATTTCCAAGACACAGCCCAATCCAGCAAAGAGACAGCCCCATATATTCCGCAAAGAGACAGCCCAATCCAGCAAAGAGACATCCCCATCCAGCATAAATATAGCCCCATATATTCAGCAAAGAGACTTCCAAATCCAGCATAGAGATATAACCATATGGCAAAGAGACAGCCTAATCCAACAAAGAGATGCTCACAGCCCAGACCCATATCCAGCGAAATTGTCAATCAGTTTACCAAAAATCTGATGTCTAACAATTTGTCTTCTCTCCAGTCCACAGTGAGCAGTCAGTCAGGCAGGCTACACACAGCTCAGCTCTTCCACATGGCTGAGCTGCAACTGGTACCCAAACCAGCATCCAGTCTGCAGGGGGAGGCGGAGTGCAGACATCACTCTGCCTTCCCTTCTCTGCAGCCGGATCTAAGTGAGGTGCATCTTCTTACTCCAGGGCTGCCCTGCTAAAGCAATTGTAAACAGAGAGTCAGAGATGTAGTTTAAAGCTTGTGGGCCCCAATGGAAAAGTTCACCTGGGGCCCGCCAACTACTACCCGTCGGCCGTCACTTCCACTACACGCAAAGATACTTCAAGTGGCTAAAGAGTTATTTCAGAGCTTTATTACATATTGAGAGGGTAATTCAAAATATTTGGAGAACCTGTCCAAATTTTTACATACCTTTCCATTCTTTTGAATAGCTGTTTGTAGAGACCCGGAAAGACCATCTGTCTTAGGACAGACACTGTCAGCTCTCCCCCTCAGTACAGACCACTATCTATAAAAACTATAGACCCCTTCTCCACAAAGTATAGACCCCCTTTCCAGTAAGTATAAACCCCACTCCCTCAGTACAGGCCACCCCTCTCCACTAAGCATAGACCCTCCTCAGTACAGGCCCCCCTCCCCACTAAGTATAGACCTCCCTCAATCAGTACAGACTCCCCTCTCCACTAAGTATAGAACCCCTCCTCAGTACAGACACCCTCCCGCGATACAGATCCCCCTCTCCACTAAGTACAGACTCCCCTCCCTCAGTACAGACATCCCTCTACACAAAGTACATACATCTGACCCCCCTTAGTACAGACCCCTCTGCCAGCCCACATCCTCAGTATAGACCGTCCTCAATATTGGCCCACTCTTAGTACAGATCACCCTACCCCCCCCCCTACCACACACACACACCCACACACCTTAGGACCTCAATTCCCTTCCAGCCCCCTTCCTCAGCTTAGAAATGTACAGATTTCCAGAATGAGTCTCCCACGGCTGAGGAGGTGCTGTAGTAAATATACAATAGGCGCTTGCAGCACCATGCAAAACACACAAAAAACATTGTCGGTCAGTTGCCATATATTCATCATGCATTTCTTCTGCAGTCCTCATGCAGACTCTCAGGTACCCTGGACAATATAATCTCCCTCTCTACTTCCCACTGGTCGCCCCACTTTGTTAACTCCATACGTTACTCTCCACTCAACCTGCCCATGTCACTGGAGAAAGGTAAATTCAGATAGCTTGGGCCCTGAGCTGCATCCCATGATTGTACACTGACGCAAGCATCATGTAGTCCATCACCCTTTCTCCTCCACCACCTCCACCTATCTCCTCCAATCCCACCATAACTGTGCCAACCAAAAATAATCCTGCCCTATCTGCCCTACCTGTCCTATCTATCTTCCTATCTAGAACAGCATGGGAGATCGCTGTACCAGCATTGGATTGTTAGTACAGCTGCTCAGACCTGAGCTGTCAGTTTTTGTGTATAATATAATTTCTCTTCTTATGCCTCCCACTTGTCTGTAAGTGCTTCCAATGCATCCCTTTCCTCCTCCCCCACTCTTCAATGGTGCATTCAGAAGTTACTTCAGATTTTGTGCTACTAATGTGCCATTTTCCTCCTTCTCCATGGGTACAGAGCAGCCATTTCCTTTCTAATGCTGCTAATGTGCCTTGTCTTCATCCTCCTCAAGGGGAAAACCAGCCACTTTTCTTTCTACTGCTTCTAATGTGCCCTTTTTTCCTTTATTTTAGCTTGTGAAAGGACAGTTAGCAACAACTCTGTCTGAAAGTTGTAATTGTTAACATTTTGCCCACCAGTAGGACATTTTTATCGAGGGAGAATTCTCTAAATTTAGAATTTTAAAGTGGAACTTTAGTCAGAAAATCCCAGCTAGATCACTTCAGGCTGGCCATTTTTTCAGGTATAGCTATGTGAAACGATAAAAATAGGTGCCTAAACTGTTTAAAAATCAGTAATATAATGTCTCTCGCTACTCTGCACATGCTCAGTTGCCCTATAATTGTTGTCACTGTGCTGAAAATCAGAGCCACTGGAGGCCTAAAGATTTACTGCTGCTTAGGGGCTCTGGGCATCAGAAAAATGGCAGCCTCCAGCAAGACTAAACAGGAGCAATGCTTGAGGCAATTTACAGAACACACTCATTTTGGTAGCATAAATATTAATGTGGAATGTATGTCCCTTGCTGAAGAACATTATTTTTTTATTCAGTTGTTATGAGTAAAGTTCCACTTTAATTAGCAAAGCTAGGGCCAATTACCTAGAGACAAAGAGCACAGGCTGCAAATTTACTGCAAGAATTAAGATAATGCACAAGATTAAGCAGTGTAAAAGTGGTCAGCAACAGGACTGTTTTATTCATGGATAAAAGGTCTAACTGGTGCTAAGTTAGGAATAGGAGGTTGTGTTAAATGTACATAATATAATGTGAGGTGGTTTAGATGCAGACTATTTTTGTACATTTTTTTTTCCTTAAAAAGGTTTTGGGTTTACAGATCTGTCCGTATCAGCATCAACATAAGAAATACAAAAATCGGTAAAGTAGATGTAAACACAAACACACATTTTATCTTTAACATGAAAATATCACTTGGAGAGCCTATTTTATTAGACGCTTTCCGTCCACCGGCTATCATATGACGGCCTCCCAGAATGTTCACACTTGTGCACCTGTCGGGGGGGGGAAGCATATCAGCGATCGGTGGTGCCGTGTGTCAGTGTGATACACCGTTACACAGTGGTGCTATGTGTCAGTCTGACGGAGGCTCTTTACCACGTGATCAGCTGTGTCCAATCAGGGCTGATCACGATGTAAACAGGAAGAGTCGCTGATCAGCTTTTCCTCACTCGCGCCTGACAGACAGGAGTAGAGGAGAGCTGATCGGCTGCTCTCCTGACAGAGGGGGTCTGTGCTGATTGTTTATGTTTATGTTTTTTAAGTAGACAGGTGACCCCATCCCCCTCTGGCAACACGGGTAAAGCCATAGGGAAGTCCCCGTGCGTTAGAGGGGGCAAGGTCACAGGGTGGCCCCATCCTTCATTATATAAGAAGTGTCAGAAGAACAGAAGAGTCACACGGCGGAAGAATCCCACTGAGGAGGATCATGTGGACGGAGCGGAGAAGAAGCCGGAGCAAGATGCAGGACGAGAAGAGCAGAGGAAGAAGAAGATGAAGAAAAAGATGGAGAAGAAAAAGATGGAGGAAGAAGAAGAACACAGAAGGAAGACCAGAAGAAAGAAGATGGAAGAAGCAGAAAGAAGAAGAAATTAATAAAGGACTTGTCAAAAACCGTCTCTTGTGTTTTTTGATCCTTTTGACACTTTTTTTGTGAAATTGTAGGGGTACATTTGTACCCCATTACCAATTCAGACAGGGGGGTCTGGGGTCTGGGGGTCCCCTTTTTAAAGGTAGCTTCCAGATTCTAATAAGCCCCCCCGCCCGCAGACCCCACAACCACCGGGCAAGGGTTGTGGGGATGAGGCCCTTCTCCCCATCAACATGGGGGCAAGGTGCTTTGGGGGAGGCGCTACCCCAAAGCACCCTCCCAATGTTGAGGGCATGTGGCCTAGTATGGTTCAGGAGGGGGGCTCTCTCGTCCCCCCTCTTTTCCTGCGGCCTGCTAGGTTGCGCGTTCAGATAAGGGTCTGGTATGGAATTTAAAGGGACCCCCACACATTTTTTTACATTTTGGTTTGGGGTTCCCCTGTGGGGAAATTTCATGCTGTTTTTATCAATTAACTTTTATGTGTATTGTCGAACCGACAATTCATTATAGCCGCGAGTAGTTTTAAATGGCTTTTTTTCCTTTAGAAATGTCATTTTGCTGTCAGACTGTTCTAAACACGGGTAACATGTGCCCCTTTACAGGCATACTATAGACACCCCCCCCCCCCCAAGTACGAAATTTAAAGGAATATTACACTTTTATTGTTTCACTTTAAGCATTATTAAAATTACTGCTCCCGAAAAAACTGCCCTTTTTAAACTTTTTCACATTGATACATGTCCCCTGGAGCAAGACCCAGGTCCCCAAACACTCGAATTTGCTGTGAACACCCAAAATTGTTCGCTGTTCTCCGAACTGGCAAATAGTGATCGACGAACTTCCGACAGGACGTTTCGCGAACGCGGCCAAAAGTTTGCGAACCGCAAAGTTTGTGGCAGACCCCATTGACTTTAATGGCAGGCGAACCTTAAAAACCTCCAGGTCATATTTTCAGCCACAAAATACTTACTAGCTGTGCACACATAGTCCCACAACATGGACACTGACATAACAAAAGTATTAAGTGAATCTGGGATCGACAACGACAAGCATTCTATTTTTATCTGAAATTTTGACAATTCAGGAGCGCATGAAGGCCATGGAGGAGAGGCAAGGTCAGGGCAGGCTATGAAGGGGTGCAGGAGATGATCAGTGCTACAGTTAGGGCTGCGCAGTCCTGTGCCAGTGTTCCAGTGTGCCAACCTGTGCTTGAGCCCCTCCCTCTGCCCGGCCCTTACCCCCACCTATGCAGGGCTCCACTGCGGTGGTCCGGAGGTGCCAGTTCAGTGCTGATCCTCAGCCATGGTGCTGGCACTGCCTGCTGATTGGCTTCTCCGCTGCTATCTCACTCACTGTCTGAAACCAGCACCACGATAGAGACTGAGCACTGACACCAGCACCATGATAGAGAGCACTGACACCAGCACCGAGATAGAGAGCACTGACACCAGCACCAAGATAGAGAGCACTGACACCAGCACTGTGATAGAGAGCACTGACACCAGCACCGTGATAGAGAGCACTGACACCAGCACCGAGATAGAGCACTGACACCAGCACCGAGATAGAGAGCACTGACACCAGCACCAAGATAGAGAGCACTGACACTAGCACTCTTTGTAGTATCGTTGCAGAACCGCTCAGCGGTCACAATGCTGCACAGTGGAAATGCACTATACTATGCTTTCTATATGTGCAAGTATTTTATACGTGTATTACACCCCTATATACTGCACATCAAATAGTACACCTATACCAGTCCTTAAAAGTACATTTGTGGATCTAGTAGCTAGTGATTTGCAGACTGTCCCTCAGTCCCTACACTGATAAAAGACAGCTGCAGAATTGGTCAGCAGTCAAGTATAACAGGCTTTCTATATTTGAATGAAAGTATATTATACGTGTAGAACCCTATATACCGTACACCTATACCAGTCCTTAAAAGGACCTTTGTGCACCTAACAGTAATAGCTAGTGATTAAACTGACTGTCCCTGCTCCACACAGCGTCCTGTCCCTACACTCACAAAAGACAACTGCAGAATCGGTCAGTAGTGCACTCAGCAATCACCAGCACAGCAGTCAGCAGCAGTGCACCAGAATCCTATATACTGTACACCTATACCAGTCCTTAAAAGGACTTTTGTGGACCTAATAGCTAGTGATTTGTGTCACTACAGTCTGTCCCTGCTCCACACAGCAACCTCTCCCTACACTGACAAAAGACAGAATGTAAAATGGCCGCCAGATCAGGTCTATTTATAAGGTAGGGGGAATGTCCAATTGTTTATGTGCTGAAATGTCTCAATTGGCTGTCCTGTACCCCATGATGGATGTGTCATCATGGGTCAAAGTCCTTTCACAATTTAAATACATATGTCCGGCGCGTGAACAGCGCCGGTTTGGCGAATCGCGGACACGCAAAATTTACCATGAACCGACTGCCGGGCGAACCGCAAGGCCATCCCTACTGGCAAACAGCCAATGTTCGAGTCGAACTTATGTTCGACTCGAACATAAAGCCCATCCCTAGTGCCCATCAGTGAAGGAGAAAACAAACTTATTTACAAAACTTTATAACAGAAACAGATAAAAAACTTTTTTTTAAAAATGTTTAGGTCTTTTTTTCATTTGTTTACCATAAAAAAAATTTTAAATACAGAGATGATCAAATACCACAGAAAGAAAGCTCTATTTGTGGGAACAAAATGATAACAATTCTGCTTGGGTATAGAGTAGCATGACCACGCAATTGTTATTTAACCACTTGACCACTGGGCACTTAACCACTTAAGGACCGCCGTATTGCCAATGTACGTCATTACAATGGCACAGGCAGGCACAAGCACGTACATGTACGTGCCTGCCTTCCAGCGGGTGGGGGGTCCGATTGGACCCCCTCCCGCTGGATACGGCGGTCCGTTTCCCTCTGGGAGCGATCCGTGATGAGGGGATGGCCGTTGGTTTCTGGCCACCCCCTCTGGATCGCTCCTGGCCAATGACGAACTTCCTCCCACTGTGTATTGTTTACACAGGAAGGAGGAAGTGATGTCATTCTCCTCGGGGCGGTCTTTTTGACCGGACTACGAGGAGAAGACTAAAAGTAAGTGCACCAAAACACTACACTGACACATAGGTACACATAGGTACACAAACCCCCCCCCCCCCGATCCCCCCCAGATCGCCCCCCGATCCCCCCCCCAGTCACAGTGTCACTGATTGCATTGATCATTTCTTTACTGATCAATGCATTCAGTGTCAGTTGTAAAAGTAAAAACTGTCAGGGCAGTTAGTGTTAGGTCCAGGGTAGCCCCTATCACCCCCCAATAAAGATTTAACCCCCTGATTGCCCCTAGAGTTAACCCTTTCACCCCCTTTTGCCAGTGTCACTAAGCGATAATTTTTCTGATCGCTGCATCAGTGTCGCTAGTGTCGCTAGGTAGCTAGTTATTTTTTTAGGTTCACCGCCAGGTTTTTATATCGCTAGGTACCCCGATATACTACCCAATAATGGTTTTAACATCCTGATTGCCCCTAGTTAACCCTTTCACCCCCTTTTGCCACTGTCACTAAGCGATCATTTTTCTGATCGCTGCATCAGTGTCTCTAGTGTCGCTAGGTAGCTAGTTATTTTTTTAGGTTCACCGCCAGGTTTTTATATCGCTAGGTACCCCGATATACTACCCAATAATGGTTTTAACATCCTGATTGCCCCTAGTTAACCCTTTCACCCCCTTTTGCCACTGTCACTAAGCGATCATTTTTCTGATCGCTGCATTAGTGTCGCTACTGTCGCTAGGTAGCTAGTTATTTTTTTAGGTTCACCGCCAGGTTTTTATAGCGCTAGGCACCCCGATATACTACCCAATAATGGTTTTAACATCCTGATTGCCCCTAGTTAACCCTTTCACCCCCTTTTGCCAGTGTCACTAAGCGATAATTTTTCTGATCGCTGCATCAGTGTCGTTACTGTCGCTAGGTAGCTAGTTATTTTTTTAGGTTCACCGCCAGGTTTTTATAGCGCTAGGTACCCCGATATACTACCCAATAATGGTTTTAACATCCTGATTGCCCCTAGTTAACCCTTTCACCCCCTTTTGCCAGTGTCACTAAGCGATAATTTTTCTGATCGCTGCATCAGTGTCGCTACTGTCGCTAGGTAGCTAGTTATTTTTTTAGGTTCACCGCCAGGTTTTTATAGCGCTGGGTACCCCGATATACTACCCAATAATGGTTTTAACCCCCTGATTGCCCCTAGTTAACCCTTTCACCAGCGATCACAGTATAAGTGTCACTGGTGACGCTGGTTAGCCAGTTAGTTATTTAGGTTCCCCGTCAGGTTTTTATATAGCGCCAGGGACCCCCATATACTACCTAATAATGGTTTTAACCCCCTGATTGCCCCTAGTTAACCCTTTCACCACTGATCACCGTATAAGTGTTACGGGTGACTCTGGTTAGTTTGCTTTTTATAGCATCAGGGCACCCACCATTTATTACCCAATAAAGGTTTAACCCCCTGATCACCCGGCGGGTGATATCAATTAGGTTTTAGGGTCAGGGTCTGCGTCGCCCCAGGCAGCGCTAGGTTAGTGCCAGTACCGCTAACACCCACGCGCAAAGCATACACCTGCCGTAGTGGTATAGAATCTGAACAGATCAATATCTGATCTGATCAGATCTATACTAGCGTCCCCAGCAGTTCAGGGTTCCAAAAAAACGCATTGTTAGTGGGATCAGCCCAGATACCTGCTAGCACCTGCGTTTTGCCCCTCTGCCCAGCCCACCCAAGTGCAGTATCGATCGATCACTGTCACTTACAAAACACTAAACACATAACTGCAGCGATCGCAGAGTCAGGCCTAATCCCTGCGATCGCTAACAGTTTTTTTGGTAGCATTTTATATTTAAATCCGGAAGGCAGTGCTTGGTTTTCGGGGTCCCGTACGTGGCTAGGCTCCCAAAAAGTTCCCCACATGTGGTATCCCCGTACTCGGGAGAAGCAGCAGAATTTATTTTGGGGTGTAATTTGACTTATGCCCATAGCATGTGTGAGCAATATATCATTTAGTGACAACTTTGTGCAAAAAAAAAAAGGTTTGTAATATTCCCGCAACTTGTGGCAAAATATAAAATATTCCATGGACTCAACATGCCTCTCAGTAAATAGCTTGGGGTGTCTACTTTCCAAAATGGGGTCATTTTGGGGGGTTTTGTGCTATTTTGGCATTTTATGGCCTTCGAAACTGTGATAGGTAGTGAGGAGTGAAATCAAAAATTTGCACCCTTAGAAATCCTGAAGGTGGTGATTGGTTTTCGGGGTGCCGTGCGCGATTAGACTCCCAAAAAGTCCCACACATGTAGTATCCCCATACTCGGGAGAAGTAGCGGAATATATTTTGGGGTGCAATTCCACATATAACCATGGCATGTGTGAGCAATATATCATTTAGTGACAACTTTTTGTAAAAAAAAATTTTTTTTTATTTTTTGTCATTATTCAATCCCTTGGGACAAAAAAAAAAATATTCAATGGTCTCAACATGGCCCTCAGCAAATAGCTTGGGGTGTCTACTTTCCAAAATGGGGTCATTTGGGGGGGTTTTGTGCCATCTTGGCATTTTATGGCCTTCAAAACTGTGATAGGTAGTGATAGGTAGTGAGGAGTAAAATAAAAAATGTATGCCCTTAGAAATCCTGAAGGCGGTGCTTGGATTTCGGGGTCCCGTACGCGGCTAGGCTCCCAAAAAGTCCCACACATGTGGTATCCCCGTACTCAGGAGAAGCAGCAGAATGTATTTTGGGGTGTCATTTCACATATGCCCATAGCATGTGTGAGCAATATATCATTTAGTGACAACTTTGTGCAAAAAAAAAAAAGTTTGTAATATTCCCGCAACTTGTGACAAAATATAAAATATTCCATGGACTCAACATGCCTCTCAGTAAATAGCTTGGGGTGTCTACTTTCCAAAATGGGGTCATTTTGGGGGGTTTTGTGCTATTTTGGCATTTTATGGCCTTCGAAACTGTGATAGGTAGTGAGGAGTGAAATCAAAAATTTGCACCCTTAGAAATCCTGAAGGTGGTGATTGGTTTTCGGGGTGCCGTGCGCGATTAGACTCCCAAAAAGTCCCACACATGTAGTATCCCCATACTCGGGAGAAGTAGCGGAATATATTTTGGGGTGCAATTCCACATATAACCATGGCATGTGTGAGCAATATATCATTTAGTGACAACTTTTTGTAAAAAAAAATTTTTTTTTATTTTTTGTCATTATTCAATCCCTTGGGACAAAAAAAAAATATTCAATGGTCTCAACATGGCCCTCAGCAAATAGCTTGGGGTGTCTACTTTCCAAAATGGGGTCATTTGGGGGGGTTTTGTGCCATCTTGGCATTTTATGGCCTTCAAAACTGTGATAGGTAGTGATAGGTAGTGAGGAGTAAAATAAAAAATGTATGCCCTTAGAAATCCTGAAGGCGGTGCTTGGATTTCGGGGTCCCGTACGCGGCTAGGCTCCCAAAAAGTCCCACACATGTGGTATCCCCGTACTCAGGAGAAGCAGCAGAATGTATTTTGGGGTGTCATTTCACATATGCCCATAGCATGTGTGAGCAATATATCATTTAGTGACAACTTTGTGCAAAAAAAAAAAAGTTTGTAATATTCACGCAACTTGTGACAAAATATAAAATATTCCATGGACTCAACATGCCTCTCAGTAAATAGCTTGGGGTTTCTACTTTCCAAAATGGGGTCATTTTTGGGGGTTTTGTGCTATTTTGGCATTTTATGGCCTTCGAAACTGTGATAGGTAGTGAGGAGTGAAATCAAAAATTTGCACCCTTAGAAATCCTGAAGGTGGTGATTGGTTTTCGGGGTGCTGTGCGCAACCAGACTCCCAAAAAGTCCCACACAAGTGGTATCCCCATACTCGGGAGAAGTAGTGGAATATATTTTGGGGTGCAATTCCACATATAACCATGGCATGTGTGAGCAATATATCATTTAGTGACAACTTTTTGTAAAAAAATTTTTTTTTTTTTTTGTCATTATTCAATCCCTTAGGACAAAAAAAATAAATATTCAATGGGCTCAACATACCCATCAGCAATTTCCTTGGGGTGTCTACTTTCCAAAATGGGGTCATTTGGGGGGGGGTTTGTACTGCCCTGCCATTTTAGCACCTCAAGAAATGAGATAGGCAGTCATAAATTAAAAGCTGTGTAAATTCCAGAAAATGTACTCTAGTTTGTAGACGCTATAACTTTTGCGCAAACCAAAAAATATACGCTTATTGACATTTTTTTTACTAAAGACATGTGGCTGAATAAATTTTGCCCTCAATGTATGACTAAAATTTAGTTTATTCGATTTTTCTTATAACAAAAAGAAGAAAATATCTTTTTTTTTCAAAATTTTTGCTCTTTTTCCATTTATATCGCAAAAAAAAAAAATCGCAGAGGCAATCAAATACCATCAAAAGAAAGCTCTATTTGTGGGAAGAAAAGGACGCAAATTTCATTTGGGTGCAATATTGCATGAACGCGCAATTACCAGTTAAAGCAGCGCAGTGCGAAATTGGAAAAAGACCTCTGGTCCTTAAGGTGTTTATTGGTCCGGGGCTGTGGTGGTTAATAACCAGACCAATTTTCAGCTTTCGGTGCTCTCACATTTTGAATGACAATTACTCAGTCATGCAACACTGAACCTATATGAAATTTTTGTCCCTTTTTTCACACAAATAGAGCTTTCTTTTGGTGGTATTTAATCACTGCTCGGGTGGTATTTAATCACTGCTCGTTTTTTTTTTTTTGTGCTATAAAAGAAAAAATACCGAAAATTCTGTAAAAAAATGAATTTTTCTTTGTTTCTGTTATAAAATTTAGCAGGTTAGTAATTTTTTCTTCATAAATTTTGGCCAAAATTTATACTACTACATATCTTTGGTAAAAATAAGTACACATTGGTGGATATTATTTGGTCTTTTAGAGTCCGTTCACACAGGGGCAACTTGGGATCCGACTTCAAGTCGCCCCAAGTCGCCTCAGGTCGGACAACATTTAAAAACCAATGTAAGTGAATGAGAGCTGTCTTAATGCACGCTACTGAAGTCGCTCCGACTTCAAAAGAAGTTCCTGTACTACTTGAATCCGACTTGTAGGCGACCGGTACCCATTGATTTCAATGGAGGTCGCCTCCAAGTCGGATTTCTGTCTATACGGAGGCGACTTTGACAGAATTATTAGCTCTGAAGGGGGAACTCCACGCCAAATTTCTGAAAAAAATTTGGCGTGGGTTCCCCCTCCGAGAGCATACCAGGCCCTTAGGTCTGGTATGGATTCCAAGGGGAACCCCCTACGCTGAAAAAATGGCGTGGGGGTCCCCCCAGATCCACACCAGACCCTTATCCGAGCACGCTACCCGGCCGGCCAGGAAAGGGGGTGGGGACGAGCGCCCCCCCCCCCTCCTGAGCCGTACCAGGCCGCGTGCCCTCAACATGGGGGGGTGCCTTGGGGGAGGGGGGGCGTGCGGCCCCCCCACCCCAAAGCACCTTGTCCCCATGTCGATGAGGACAAGGGCCTCTTCCCGACAACCCTGGCCGTTGGTTGTCGGGGTCTGCGGGCAGGGGGCTTATCGGAATCAGGGAGCCCCCTTTAATAAAGGGGCCCCCGGATACCGGCCCCCCACCCTATGTGAATGAGTATGGGGTACAATGTACCCCTACCCATTCACCTGTGAAAAAAAGTACAAAAAAACACAACACAGGGTTAAAATATTTTATTGCACAGCTCCGGGGGTCTTCCGTCTTCGGGGGTCTTCTCGCCGGACTCCTCCGCTATCTTCTTGTAGCTCTTTTGCTAGCGGAGGAGGCCGGCTTTCTTCCTCGCTGCCGGCCTCTTCTCCCGACTTCGGGGGTCTTGTCCCCCTCTTCGGTTCTTCTGCCGGGCCACCGCGCCTTCTTATAGCTCTTTTACAGGCGGTGGCCCGGTCTTCTGTCGCCGCCGTCACCGCCGCCGCCTTCCGTTCTTCTCCTTCTTCTTCTCCTGGAGATGTTGACTCGACGAGCTCTCCGGCCGCAATGCCAGGGACGCGCTGCACTGCCACTTATATAGGGACAATGGGGCGGTGTCACATGGGTTGATGTCACATGGGTTGGTCACATGGGTTGATGTCACATGGTGACAGTCCCAGCATCCTCCGGGACTGTGACATCGTAAGGGGGCGGGGTCACCATGTGACATCAACCCATGTGACCAACCCATGTGACATCAACCCATGTGACACCGCCCCATTGTCCCTATATAAGTGGCAGCGCAGCGCGTCCCTGGCATTGCGGCCGGAGAGCTCGTCGAGTCAACATCTCCAGGAGAAGAAGAAGGAGAAGAACGGAAGGCGGCGGCGGTGACGGCGGCGACAGAAGACCGGGCCACTGCCTGTAAAAGAGCTATAAGAAGGCGCGGTGGCCCGGCACAAGAACCGAAGAGGGGGACAAGATCCCCGAAAGTCGGGAGAAGAGGCCGGCGGCGAGGAAGAAAGCCGGACTCCTCCGCTAGCAAAAGAGCTACAAGAAGATAGCGGAGGAGTCCGGCGAGAAGACCCCCGAAGACGGAAGACCCCCGGAGCTGTGCAATAAAATATTTTAACCCTGTGTTGTGTTTTTTTTGTACTTTTTTTCACAGGTGAATGGGTAGGGATACATTGTACCCCATACTCATTCACATAGGGTGGGGGGCCGGTATCCGGGGGCCCCCTTATTAAAGGGGGCTCCCGGATTCCGATAAGCCCCCCGCCCGCAGACCCCGACAACCAACGGCCAGGGTTGTCGGGAAGAGGCCCTTGTCCTCATCGACATGGGGACAAGGTGCTTTGGGGTGGGGGGCCGCACACCCCCCCTCCCCCAAGGCACCCCCCCATGTTGAGGGCACGCGGCCTGGTACGGCTCAAGAGGGGGGGGGCGCCCGCTCGTCCCCACCCCCTTTCCTGGCCGGCCGGGTAGCGTGCTCGGATAAGGGTCTGGTGTGGATCTGGGGGGACCCCCACGCTGTTTTTTCGGCGTAGGGGGTTCCCCTTGGAATCCATACCAGACCTAAGGGCCTGGTATGCTCTCGGAGGGGGAACCCACGCCAAATTTTTTTCAGAAATTTGGCGTGGAGTTCCCCCTTCAGAGCTCATTCTCTGATTGGCCACGGCAAAAGTCGCCTGGCCTGGGGCGACTTGTAAGTCGTCCCAAGTCAGGTTGAAGTCATCACAAGTCGTGTTGAAGTCGTCCCAAGTCGCGCTGTGATCTAAACTCAAGTCATGTCCAAGTTGCCTCACTCAAGTCGCCTACAAGTCGTGTTGCCCCTGTGTGAACGGACCCTTAGTTATAGAGTCCACAAGCTATGGTGCCAATATCTGAAAATTGATCACACCTGAAGTACTGACGGCCTATTTCAATTCTTGAGACCCTGACATGCCAGAAAAGTACAAATACCCCCCAAATGGCCCCTTTTTGTAAAGAAGACATTCCAATGTATTTAGTAAGAGGCTGTCATTTTTTCCCACAATTCTTTGCAAAATCAAGATTTTTTTTGCTTTTTTTTTTTCACAAAATTGTCATATTATCAGTTTATTTCTCACACACAGCATATGCATACCACAAATTACACCCCAAAACACATTCTGCTATTAACTTACTAGTGTGGCCACATACAGAGGCCTAACATGCAGGGAGCGCCATCAGGCGTTCTGGAGCACCCAGGACAATTCTGACATTTCTCTCCTACATGTAAAAATCATCATTTACTTGCTAGAAAATTACATAGAATCCCAAAATATTATATATGTTTTTTTAGCAAACACCCTGGAGAATACAATGGTGGTGGTTGCAACTTTTTTATCTCGCACGGTATTTGCACAGCAATTTTTCGAATGCTTTTTTTTGGAAAAAAAACAGTTTTGTGGTTAAAAAAAAAACAACTAAATTTAGCCCAATTTTTGCATAATGTGAGAGATGAAGTTACACTGAGTAAATAGATCCCTAACATGTCACTCTTCAAAATTGCACACGCTCGTGGAATGGTGCCAAATGTTGCTACTTAAAAATCCCCATAGGCGACGCTTTAAATTTTTTTTACTGGTTATATGTTTTGAGTTATAGAGGAGGTCTAGGGCTAGAATTATTGCTCTCACTCTAACGTTCGCAGCGAAGCCTCACATGTGTGGTTTGAACACCGTTTTCATATGTGGGCGGGACTTACGTATGCGTTTGCTTCTGCATGTGAGCACATGGGGACAGGGGCACTTTAGAAAAAAACATTTTTTTTTTTATTGTTCATTTTACTTTATTTATTTTAGTTTCACATTTTTTTCCCCAAAAATACATTTTTTAATCACTTTTATTCCTATTACAAGGAATGTAAACATCCCTTGTAATAGGAATATGGCATGACAGGTCCTCTTTACAGTGAGATATGGGGTCAATAAGAACCCACATCTCACCTCTAGGCTGGAAAGCCTGAAATAATAAAAAAAAGATTCTGGCGTTGATCGTATTGGCGAGTCGGTAGAAGCACCGGAGGGTGGCGGGTATCTCCAAGTATGGCTGGGTGTCTCCGAGTATGGCAATTTATGGCAGGGTATTGCAGAGTATTGGCAGGGTATTGCAGAGTATTGGCTGGAATTTTACTGCAGAGTATTGGCGGGAACTGCAGATTATTGGCGGGTGTTGCAGAGTATTTGCGGCTGTTGCAGAGTATTTGCGGCTGTTGCAGAGTTGCAGAATATTTGCGGGTATTGCAGAGTATTTGTGGGTATTGCAGAGTATTGCAGAGTATTTGCTGGTACTGCAGAGTATTGCAGAGTATTTGCTGGTACTGGGGGGGGGGGTATTGCAGAGTAATGGCAGGGAATTGAGGGGTTAAATTTTGGTGAGCAGTGATGTGGGCACTGCAGATGCAGCCCACAGCGCTGCTGACACCGATCTGTTCCCCATCCGCTGTACCGATCGGTACAGAGAGGGGGAGGGAGGAACCGGCGCCATAACATGACGCCGGTTTGTTTACTAGTGATCACTCTGTCATTTGACGGAGAGATCACGTGGTAAACGGCCGCAATGAGCGGCCGTTTACCGTGATCCGGATGCTCTCGAGTGCGTGCCCCAGGGGGCGTGCGAGAGCGGAATTCTGGGAGGACGTCATATGACGGCCTCCCAGAGTTAAACAACCGCCCTGTAGCCGTCATTCGGCTATGGGCTGGTTGTTAAGTGGTTAAACAGCGACAGCGATGAAAGCTGAAATTTGACTTGGGCAGGAAGGGGGTGTAAGTACCCTGTATTGAAGTAGATAGAGGCAATATTTCATAAAAATAACAGCTGGTGATACTGAAATGAAGGTCCTTATTTAGGCACTTTGTCTTAGGTGACATACAGTAGCTCTTACTCTGTCTCCCAAAGTCTGCTGCCTGTACCACCCTGTCCCACAAATTCATCTATAATCATCTAATGCACATTGCAGATGCAAATTCCCTTATGCCACGTACACCCAATCGGATTATCCGGCGGACTTGGCCCGCCCATGTGTGGGCTCCGCCTGACTTTTTGTTCCCAAAAGTCCGGCAGACTTTAAAGGAAGTCTTGACTCAAAATTTGCCCGTTTGTGTGCTAGTCCGCCAGACTTTTGAAATGAACGGACTTGCCCACACACGAAGTAAAGTCCATTCATTTTGAACATGGCTCCAGGTAGACGGAACTATCAAAGGAAGTCAATGTCGGCACCTCCATCGGCGATATTGACACCTTGCAAGCCCCGTCACCTGGTATAGATTTAAAGGAGAACCCCTACGCCGAAAAAAAAACGGCAAACCCCAAAGTCCATAGCATACACTTATCCGAGCACACAGCCCAGCCGGTCAGGAAAGGGGGTGGGGACGAGTGAGCTCCCCTACCCCAAAGCACCCTATCCCCATGTTGATGAGGATAAGGGCCTCTTCCTGACAACCCTGGCCGTTGGTTGTCGGGGTCTGCGGGCGGGGGGCTTATCAGAATCTGGGAGCCCCCTTTAATAAAGGGCCCCCAGATTCCGGCCCCCTACCCTTTGTGAATGAGTATGGGGTACGATGTACCCCTACACATTCACCTGAGGAAAAAAGTGTACATAAAAAGACACAGGTTTTTAAAGTTTTTTATTAGACAGCTCCGGGGGTCTTCTTCCGTCTTCAGGGGTCTTCTCGCCGGACTCCTCCGCTATCTTCTGCTCTTTTGCTAGCTCTTTTACTAGCGGAGGAGCCCGGCTTTCTCCATTGCCACCGCCGTCTGGGGGTCTTCTTCCGACTTTGGGGGTCTTCTTCCGACTTCAGGGGTCTTGTCTCGCTCTTCGGTTCTTCTTGCCGGGCCTTTGCTTTCTTCTTCCAGCTCTTTTACTGGCGTTTAGGGATGAGCCGAACACCCCCCGGTTCGGTTCGCACCAGAACTTTCGAACGGACCCCAAATTCGTACGAACTTTAGAACCCCATTGAAGTCTATGGGACTCGAACGTTCGAAATTGAAAGTGCTAATTTTAACGGCTAATATGCAAGATACTGTCCTAAAAAGGGTTTGGGGACCTGGCTCCTGCCCCAGGGGACATGGATCAATGCCTAAAATGTTTTTAAAAATGGCCGTTTTGGCGGGAGCACTGATTTTAATGACGATTAAAGTGGAAAAAAAGTGAAATACTCCTTTAAATATGGTGCCTGGGGGGTGTCTGTAGTATGCCTGTGAAGTGCCACGTGTTTCCCGTGTTTAGAACAGTCCCTTATTTAAAGCTGCTTGCGGTTTTAATGTTATATCTGGTTCCTGCAATATGGTTGAAAATCATTGAGAAAAATGGCATGGGTAGCCCTCCCTGTCCATTACCAGTCCCTTTGGGTCTTGTATGCATATTAAGGCGAACCCTGTACCCATATTAAAAAAAGGAAATGCGTGTGGCCCCCAGGCCCTATATACTCAGAACAGCAGTATACAGGCGGTGCAAACAAGACAGGGACTGTGTAGGTTTGTTGTGTTAAGTTGAATCTGTTTGTAATTTTCAACTGGTACATTTTTAAAGTGTATCTCCAGTCAAAAAAACTATTTTTAAGCTTTTTGGAAAACATAGGGAAGGGTTATCACCCCTGTATAATTTGTTTTGTCATCCATCTTTTTTCATCTCACTTGCTGTTGTCTCCTTCCGTTTGCAAGTAGGAGATGTTTGTAAGTTGGATGTTTGAAAGTAGGGGCCTGCCCTATATGCTCTGCAGAAATGACGGAACAAGGTGTTGGTTTTGCCACAACATTGTAAGCCCTCAAAGTGACTCTTGGTGGGCGCTGGAGCGCCCTGCTGCGAACGATTATATCAAGAATTGTAATTACATGCCATTGTTGAACAGTGGTAGAAAAATTGACCTTTGGTGGTTGTGGTGCTGGTGCCACAACACTATAAGTCCTCACCGTTACTCTGGGTGGGCACAGGAAGGGGCCCTCCTGTGAAATATTATATCAAGAATTGTAATTACATGTCCCTGTTAAACAGGGGCAGAAAAATTGGGCCTTAGGCACTGGTGCTGGTGCCACCACACTGCAACCTCTCCCATATACTCTAGTTGCATTGCAGGGATTAGCCCTGCTGCAAAGCATTGCATCAAAAATTGTACTTAAATGCCCCTGTTAAACAGGGGCAGAAAAATTGGGCCTTAGGCACTGGTGCTGGTGCCACGACACTGCAACCTCTCCCATATACTCTTGTATTATTGCAGGGATTAGCCCTGCTGCAAAGCATTGCATCAAAAATTGTACTTAAACGCCCCTGTTAAACAGGGGCAGAAAAATTGGGCCTTAGGCACTGGTGCTGGTGCTGGTGCCACTGCAACCTCTCCCATATACTCTTGTTTTATTGCAGGAATTAGCCCTGCTGCAAAGCATTGCATCAAAAATTGTAATTAAACGCCCCTGTTAAACAGGGGCAGAAAAATTGGACCTTAGGCACTGGTGCTGGTGCCCCCAGACTGCAACCTCTCCCATATACTCTTGTTTTATTGCAGGAATTAGCCCTGCTGCAAAGCATTGCATCAAAAATTGTACTTAAATGCCCCTGTTAAACAGGGGCAGAAAAATTGGGCCTTAGGCACTGGTGCTGGTGCCACGACACTGCAACCTCTCCCATATACTCTTGTTTTATTGCAGGAATTAGCCCTGCTGCAAAGCATTGCATCAAAAATTGTAATTAAACGCCCCTGTTAAACAGGGGCAGAATAATTGGGCTGATGGCATCATCCAGAACCAGAAATGTTATTCCAACATATCAGCGGAGGAGGAAGAGGATAGACAATCAACATAACAGGACACTGGACAGTCACTCAGCATCAGCACAGGCAGTCTTGAAGAGATGTGATATTTTAAAAAAAATTATTCGGTTACATCAGCTTCAGGTGCTTGGTAGCTGTGGGTTATCCAAGACTGATTCATCCTGATGAAGGTCAGTCGATCAACTGATTCGGTGGACAGGCGCACCCTGTGATCGGTAACAAAGCCACCAGCAGCACTGAAGGTGCGTTCCGAAAGAACGCTGGATGCAGGACAGGCCAGTAGCTCAATTGCATACTGTGCAAGCTCTGGCCAGTGATCCATCCTCAAGACCCAGTAAGCCAGAGGATTTTCGGTGGGAAAGGTGTCCAAGTCTGACCTTGCCCCTAGGTATTCCTGCACCATGTAAATCAGACGCTGGCGATGGGTGCTGGAACCGATCATACCTTGGGGCTGCGGACTAAAAAATTGTCTGAAAGCATCCGACGGCCACCTTCTCCACCGCTCCTTCTGACCGATGCCTCAGCAACACGTTGTCCAGGACCAGGAGTTTGTAACCTCCCAGTCTCTGGGAACGCGTTGCACAGACCTTTCTGCAAGGTCCGTTGATCAAGGAGAGTGGCTAGCCAGTAATGGTCCCTCTCCTTGATCCGAAGATCCGAGGATCCTTCCGCAGGCTTTGCAGGATCAGGGAGGCCATGCAGCGTAGGTTATCTGAGGCATTCGGTCCAGAGTCCTCTGGGTCACTAAGGACAACATGATCCGCAGCTACCTCCTCCCAGCCACGTACAAGTCCACGTGTTTCTTGGGACTGTAAATCATCCCTACAAGACTGCTGCTGCTGATGCTGAGTGCCAGCCTCCACCTCCATGCTGACACAATCATCCTCCTCCTCCTCTTCCTCCTCCTCATCCTCTTCCTGTGTGATGGGTGGCACAGCAGGAACACTGTCTGGATAAAGGGGGCCTTGAGAGGCAAGGAAGTCCTCCTCTTCCTGCCTCTGTTCTGCCTCAAGTGCCCTGTCCATTATTCCACGCAGCGTATGCTCCAAGAGGTGGACAAGAGGTACAGTGTCACTGATGCATGTACTGTCACTGCTCAACATCCTTGTGGCCTCCTCAAACAGTGACAGGACAGTGCATGCCTCCCTGATCATGCCCCACTGGTGTGGTGAGAAAAAACCGAGCTTCCCTGACCCTGTCCTGGTGCCGTAGTCGCAGCGGGTACTCATTGATGGCCCTCTGCTGCGTGTGCAGCCGCTGCAGCATAGCCAACGTTGAGTTCCACCTGGTGGGCATGTCACATATAAGGCGGTTCTTGGGCAGGTTCAACTCCTTTTGGAGCTCAGCCAGCCGAGCACAGGCATTAAATGATCGGCGGAAATGCACACAGACTTTCCTGGCCTGCTTCAGGACATCCTGTAAGCCCGGGTACCTGCCCTAGAACCGCTGCACCACCAGGTTAAGGACGTGAGCTACACAGGGCACATGGGTCAATTGTCCCTGTCAGAGGGCGAAGAGGAGGTTGGTGCAATTGTCACAAACCACCATTCCTGGCTTAAGCTGGCGTGGCGTCAACCACCTCTCGGCCTGCCCCTGCAGAGCTGACAAAACATCCGCCCCAGTGTGGCTCCTGTCCCCCAAACAAACCAGCGCAAGCACGGCATGGCATTGGTTTGCCTGCGTACTTGCGTAGCCCCTGGAACGCCTACGGAGCACCGCTGGTTCTGAGGACAGAGCACTGGAAGAGGCCATGGAGGAAGAAGAAGAGGAGGGGGTGGAGGAGAGAGGTGTGTCACAACCAATAGTAGCATTTTGGAGGCGTGGTGGCGGAACAACCTCCAACACTACTGCACCTTGTCCTGCATCCTTCCCAGCTGCCAGAAGAGTGACCCAATGGGCCGTGAAAGACAGGTAACGTCCCTGTCCATGCCTGCTGGACCATGAGTCAGCGGTAATATGCACCTTACCGCTGACCGCCCTGTCCAGCGAGGCAAGGACATTGCCTTCCACATGCCGGTAGAGAGCCGGAATCTCCTTCCATGAGAAAAAGTGGCGTTTGGGGACCTGCCACTGAGGAACCGCACATTGTACAAACTCACGGAAGGGGGCCGAGTCTACCAACTGATAAGGCAGCAGTTGAAGTGCTAGCAATTTAGCCAAGCTAGCATTCAACTGCTGGGCATGTGGATGGCTGGGAGTGAACTTCTTTCGCCGGTCCAGCAGCTGGGGCAGGGACATTTGCCTGCTATAATCGGATGTGGGTGTACTGCTAGCAGAGTGCCCGGAAGCACTTGGCTGTAACACAGGAAGCACTTGGCTGTAACACACCTAATTCTACACCTTCATTCCTCTCAGAGCAGGTTTCAGAGAGGACTGAAGGTCTAGTGGGGTTGGAGATGCCAGATGATGAGGAGCAAGGAGAGGTCCGCTTTGTTCTTTGGTGTGGGTCTTTGAGGTACGCTTGCCAACGAGCTGCATGGCAGGTCAACATATGTCTGGTCAAGCATGTGGTGCCCAAGCGGCTGATGTTTTGGCCACGCGAGATACGCTTGAGACATATGTTGCAAATAGCAGCGGTGCGATCTGATGCACTCGTCTCAAAAAAGGCCCACACCAAAGAACTTTTAGAATAACGCGCAGAGGCAGCGCCCTGCACAGGCGGAGCTCTGCGGTGTGATTCAGTCGGTGTGCTGCCCCTAAGCTGGCCCCCAGAGGGCATCCTGCCTCGTTGGACATGTGCCTCCTCCTCCTCCTCCTCTCTCCTACCAGGCACCCACGTGGAGTCAGTGCCCTCATCATCCCCTCCCTCTTCATCGCTGTAGCAAACCTGGCAGTATGCTGCAGCTTGTGGAACATGACTGCCAGATTGCTGTACTTCTTGAGCATCCCCTCTCTCTGCATTCACGCTACTGCCTTCCTCTAGCTGAGTGTCATCATCAGAGCCTACAAAACACTGGGCATCCTCCTGGAGCATGTACCAAACACTGTGCTCAAAGAGTTCAGGAGACTCCTCAGGAGGACGTGGTGGGTCTAGGGAAGGAGTCACTGATGATGACATTGAGACGAGGGAAGACGGTGCGTTGGCAGCTGCTTTGCTAGTACCCTGAGACTGGGTGAGAGAGGATGAGGAGGATGAAGAGGGCTTGGTCATCCACTCTACCAAGTCGTTGGCATGTTGCGGCTCAACATGTCCAGCTGCCGTAAAGAAGGACAAGCGTGTCCCATGGCCACGTGCTGATGACAATGCACCGTGTCCACAACCAGCACTGTTGTCTCTAGACACAGAGCCTGCTTGCCCTCTTTTATCGGCTTGCGCCTGTCTGCCTCTCCTTGCTGGCCTTCCAGACATGGTAATGGCCTGAAGGGAGTTGGGTAAAACAGCAGTTGGGTAGTGCCCCAATATGCCCTGATGTGCCCCAATGTGCTCCAATATGCCCTGATGTGCCCCAATGTGCTCCAATATGTCCTGATGTGCCCCGATGTGCCCTGATGTGCCCCAATGTGCTCCAATATGCCCTGATGTGCCCCAATGTGCCCTGATGTGCTCCAATGTGCCCTGATGTGCCCCAATGTGCCCTGATGTTCCCCAATGTGTCCCAATGTGCTCCAATATGCACTGATGTTCCCCAATGTGCTCCAATATGCCCTGATGTGCCCCAATGTGCCCTGATGTGCTCCAATGTGCCCTGATTTGCCCCAATGTGCCCTGATGTGCTCCAATGTGCCCTGATGTGCCCCAATGTGCCCTGATGTTCCCCAATGTGTCCCAATGTGCTCCAATATGCACTGATATGCCCAAATGTGCTCCAATATGCCCTGATGTGCCCCGATGTGCCCCAATGTGCTCCAATATGCCCTAATGTGCTCCAATGTGCCCTGATGTGCCCCCACCATTCTTCTCATTTACACATATGACTGCTAGAACAGATAAAAAGACATTTAGGGAAATTGATCAAGCTTGAAGCGAACAGAATCTGGAGCAGTTGCCCATGGCAACCAATCAGCTTCTCTTCAGTTTGTTCCGTTAAGATTTGAAAATACAAGAGAGAAGCGGATTGTCTGCCATGCATCGCTGGTCCAGTTTTCGCCTGATCACCCCACACTGTTTGGGGTCATCGGGGATGTGCGGAGAGCACATGCTTGGTAACACCAAACAATTTCCAGTGACCCCGCATATCCCCGCTGACCCCGTACAGTGCGGGGTATAAAAACTAAAGCAGCTGTGCATGGCAGCCATGTGCTCATTATGAGGGACTCCCACCATCCCTGTGCTGTGCTGACTTCCTCCTGGGGCTGTACCCCTGCTATGCTCAGTATGTCAGCACAGCAAAATGACTGAGTCGTCGATGTGACGACAACTGATCCGAAATTCGTAAACAAAAGTTTGTATTGCGTACAAAATTCGGACACATGGCAATTCGTATTCCGGATCCTCCTGAACGTACGAATTTAGGGAAATTCGTATGAATTTGCGATTCGTACGAAACTAATCGTACATGTCTAACAGACATCAGTGAGGGAAGCATCAATGTTGTTTTAGAAGTGTAAATCAGTGAAACTCATACCCAGGGCCGGACTGGCCTACTGGGATACCGGGACATTTCCCGGTAGGCTGCCTACCCTGGGGCCACTTTGAGGTATGCTGTTGCTGCAGCGCTCCCCTCCCTTCTCCTCTTGTCACACAGCGGGAATTGGGAGACCGCTGTGTCACGGAGCTGAGTGTGAAATGTTATGCCGCGCTGTAACAAAAGTCCTGTCCTCCTCCTAGACCAGTGATAGACGCAGTGTTCTGGGCACGGACTATGATGGGCACAGTGAGGCTGCAATGATGGGCATGGTGAGGCTGCAATGATGGGCATTGTTAGGATGCAATAATGGGCACAGTGATGGTGTTAGGTTCCTGGTGATGAGCCTGACTTGATGGAAGAAGACTTCTCTTACAGCTCTGGTTCAGGGACCACTGGAATGGAGACAGTGGCCCCGTGAGCGCAGTGGGGTAGGAGTGTCTGACTGGAAGCAGCGGCTGATTGCTTCTGGATGCTGGAACTGCAGAGAAGTTGGTAGACAGGCAGGCAGCGAACAGCAGGCAAGGCAGTGGCAGCAAGAACCGGGTGCAGCACACTTGAACAGCAGAAGAGTAGTCAGGCGGGCCGGGTCACAATGGATAAGCAGACAGGTAAGTACAGCAGGCAGAGAGTAGTGCAGGCAGGCAGAGGTTCGGCAACAGAGGTACAGTCCAAAGCAAGGTCAGCAGGCCGGGGTCAGAGCAGGAGAGGTCAGCGAGGTCAGACGGTAGCCGGGTCAGATATCACAACAGCAGGCAGATAGCAGGTAGTTCGGGTACAGAGCTGCAGACAAACAGCACTGAGTAGATGCAGCAGCCTCCTTTAAATAGGCCCACTGGCGCCAAACCGCGCTAACGCGCACGCCGCAACCGCGAACGTCGCAATCGCGTACGCGCGCACGCGCACATCGCGTACGCGCACCCGCGCATTCACCCGTACCATGCGGGAGAAACCTTGACATTGCCCCCCCCCCCCCCCACAAGGGGCAACCTCCGGGTGCCCACAAGGTGCCTCTTTTCCGGATGAGCCGAGAAAAAGGCACGGACCAGTCTGTTGGCATGCAAATTACCATCGGGTTCCCACGAATTACTTTCTGGACCGTACCCCTTCCACTTAACCAAAAACTGTCTCTGACCTTGTCTCCTTCTACAATCGAGGATAGCCTCCACCTCATACTCTTCGCTACCATCGATAAAAACGGGTTGAGGTGGTCTGGAACTTCTACCCGGGAAGGGATTGGGCACCGAGGGCTTCAGCAGGGACACATGAAAGACCGGGTGGATTTTCATTGAATCAGGCAAGACCAACTCATACGACACCTCATTAATCCTTCTCTTTAC
Source organism: Lithobates pipiens (assembly GCF_037356315.1). Taxonomy (NCBI): domain Eukaryota; kingdom Metazoa; phylum Chordata; class Amphibia; order Anura; family Ranidae; genus Lithobates; species Lithobates pipiens. The sequence goes on along the minus strand of NW_027507903.1, from coordinate 423,850,362 downwards.
AGGGAAGGGTCCCAAAAATTTGGGCGCAAGTTTCTTAGAAGGACAGGCTAATTTAAGATTGTTCGTGGAAAGCCATACCCGATCTCCGACCTGCAGGTTCAATTCCCCTCTTCTCTTACGATCAAAGGCCTTCTTGCTGTCTGCTTGAGCTTTGGATACCGCCTCTTGTAACACCCGATTGTTATGACTGTGGAAGGTCACTGTGTCCTGGACTACTGGAACTGGTGACTCTGGAAGAAAGTCAGGCAGAAAGGTTAAGTGAAACCCGTAATTAGCAAAAAACTGAGACTGCCCTGTGGCTGAGTGACTAGCGTTGTTGTAGCCAAACTCCGCAGATACCCAATCATCCTGGACAAAGGACGTGAAACATCTAATGTACTGCTCCAGGGTCTGCTTGGTACGCTCAGTCTGTCCATTGGTCTGGGGGTGGTAGGCAGATGACAGAGCCAGCTCGATCTTCAAACACTCACACAGGGCCCTCCAGAACCGGGAGGTGAATTGGACCCCCCTGTCAGACACGATGTTAGCAGGTACCCCATGCAGTCTGACTATCTCCTTTATGAAGACACGGGCCGTCTCTGGAGCAGATGGAGTCCCTTTCAAGGGCAAGAAATGGGCCATCTTAGTCAGTCTATCTACAACCACAAAAATGGCCGTGCAACCTTCAGAGCAAGGAAGCTCGACAATGAAGTCCATTGTGATCATCCTCCAAGGCCGATCAGGTGCAGGAAGAGGCTTCAGAAGTCCCCAGGCCCGATTCCTTGTTGCCTTGCTCCAGATGCACACAGGACAGGAGTTGACATACTTCTTGCAGAAATCCTTCAGGCCGGGCCACCAGAAGGTACGCTGTACCAATTCCAAGGTCTTACGGGGCCCAAAGTGTCCTGCTAACGGGTGATCATGGAGGAGGGCTAGAACTTTAATCTGGATTCTTTCAGGCACAAAAACTTGGCTCTCCTTCCATAGAAGACCCCCTCTGGAAATCAGTGTGACCTCTGGTGGTGCAGGTGAATTAGTGGATGCCTCCCTGATCTGCGCCAGCAAGTCTGTTTGCACAAGTAGAAAGGTACTCGCAGGTAGTATAGTGTCTGGAGCAGCAAGGTCTTTGGGGCAATCGTACATACGCGAGAGCGCGTCTGGTTTCACATTTTTAGATCCGGGACGGTAAGTAATGTGGAAACAGAAATGTGAGAAAAACAGGACCTAACGGGCCTGTCGGGGCTTCAGACGCTTGGCAGTCCTCAGGTATTCGAGGTTCTTGTGGTCTGTGTAGATCAGCACTGGGCAGGCAGGCCGGGGTCAGAGCAGGAGAGGTCAGCGAGGTCGGACGGTAGCCAGGTCAGATATCACAACAGCAGGCAGATAGCAGGTAGTTCGGGTACAGAGCTGCAGACAAACAGCACCGAGTAGATGCAGCAGCCTCCTTTAAATAGGCCCACTGGCGCCAAACCGCTCTAACGTGAACGTGAACACCGCACGCACGCACGTGCACATCGCATACGCGCACCCGCGCATTCGCCCATTCCATGCGGGAGAAACCCTGACAAATGGTGCATTGATGGGCACAGTGAAGCTGCATTGATGGGCACAGTGAGGCTGCATTGATGGGTACAGTAAGGCTGCACTGATGGGTATAGTGAGGCTGCATGGACAGGCACAGTGAGGCTGCATGGATGGGCACAATGAGGCTTAAAGTGGGTGTAAACCCAATGTCATCCTTTCTAAACTACTACCATGGGGTTATCTATAAGGATATATATGCCTGCATGCATCCTTACCTGTCAAATGTCTCCCCTCTGCCTATTTTTGTCAGCAGAACTGAAAAACTGCTGATTCTGTGGGTGGGTCTGTTGTCTGGAGCTTGGTGGGTAAAGTCATGATGTCAGTAGACTCCCCGCCCACCTCTACACTCCCCTTGTCAATATGCATTTTTTACTGTGTGTTTCGTACACTGAACTTGTGCTATGATCTCTAACATCCAGTGAAAAGACAGGAAAGACAGGAAAGTAACCACATGACTTCAGCATGCCCAATTATCCTGAGGTGGGGAACATCCAATCCTTGCAGAGCAGCAGAAGAAAGGCGTGGGAGGGAATTAAAAAATAATGCATGTCTCTTATGCCGCGTACACACGACCAGACTTTTCGAGGGATTAAGTCCGGCAGACTTTCGAAGGAGTTCTGACGGAGTTCTGGCAGAATTCTGACGGACTTTCCGAATGAGCGGACTTGGCCACATACAATCACACCAAACTCCGACGGATTCGAACGTGATGACGTACGACTCGACTCGAATAAGGAAGTTCATAGCCAGTAGCCAATAGCTGCACTAGCGTCGGTTTTAGTCCGTCGGAATAGCACACACACGAGCAAATTTCTCGGTAGGAACTGGGTCCGGCAGAGTTCTGGCCGAAAAATTTGAAGCATGTTTCATTTCTAAAGTCTGTCAGACTTTTGCGAATCAAAAGTCCGTTGCAGCCCACACACGATCGAATAGTCTGCCGGAATCATTCCGTCAGACTTTGGATGTTGAAAAGTCCGGTCGTGTGTACGGGGCTTTAGGCTACTGCATGAGATATTTAAATCACCTGTCACTCACAGCAAGGGGGAGGATTTGACTAAGTTTTTTTCTGTTTGTCAAGATTTATCTCACTGAACAATAAAAGAGGATAGCTCAGAGCTGGATTATTTCTTTGTGGCAAGACTGAGCTCAAATAATAGGAAATCTTATATTCTACATTAGGACATATCAAAAAAATTAAAATAAATGTTTTCGGGTTTACGTCCACTTTAATGGATGGGCACAGTGAGGCTGTATGGACTGGCACAGAGACTGCATTGATGGACACAGTGAGGCTGCATTTGATGGGCACTGGTGAGGCTGCATTGATCTCTTATATCATGTCCTCAGTCTCTAACCATCTCTTTTACCATGCTTGCAGCCTCTGACATCTCCTGTACCATGCCCACAGCCTCTGGCCATCTCCTGTACTATGCCTGCAGCCTCTAACCATCTCTTGTATCATGTCTGCAACCTCTGACTATCTCTTGTCTTATATCATGTATGAAGTCTCAGGGAGTCTGGAGAGGAGTCAAGAATGGGAGCACCGCCAGGATGGGGGTCATGGGAAAATTCAGAGATATGTGGACTATGGATAGGAGACTATAGGAAAACCAGAGCCAACAAGCTGGAACCAACTGACTGAGCCCTGAAAGGTACACCTGGGTGGAGGTCAGTGACAGCACTGCCAGGCCAGTCTGATGGGGGGGGGGGGGTTAACTGATGTAAGGGGGAGTGAATACAATAATGTAAAGGGACACTGATATAAAGGTTTCCCCCCTATATCAGTAACCCTTACCTTAACTTAGTGTGTTCTTTCTACTCGGAAGGTGGTCCCCCCCCCCCCCCCCCCACATTCCCAGAGTCCCAGTTGTCCTCCTTAATGATTGCTCCACGTTTACTACTTTTAACTGAAATTTGCTGTTTTATACACACACACACACACACAGGATTTACTTTTGTCTTTCCCTAAACACTGAAGCTTTGCATTTCAGATTTTGATGGATCTTCAGAGCATGTGGATTAGTAAACTCCAGGATCACAAGAAGAGCAACATACTGTTTCAGTTTTAAATGATGTAACCTAGAACTGACAATACAACAGTATGTTAGCTACCTTAACATGCCCAGGCCAGTGTACACATTGCATTGTTTACATTACGATTGTATGCAGTTTGCAGACCAGGACTCAGAACATCAAGGAAAGCATTTGCTCCACATATTTGTTGACATCAATGTCAGTAACCATGATGATAATTCATATTTAACAGTGCATACACATGAACTTAAAAGAAATAGATTGCTCACGTAAACTTAAAAATGTAATTTTGTCTAAGGTCTCCCGGGAGGATGGACACATACACTAACTAGAAGATACTTGTGATATTGAAAAAATGTATTCTGGACAGCCACACTCCAATAAAAGCTTTTATTGTGTAGCATCCTCTACCAGTAGGTAGGTTCTAGTAAGGGTTGTATTACTAGTGTTTGTTCAGCACAGGCAAATTTAAGCAGGCTTATGCTGCAAGCTAGGCCTGTCTGTTTAGATCTGGGGGTTGGGAGTGGTCAGAGTAGCAGTGGGAGTGATCACTTGTGCTCCAGTTCTGAGGAGCCGCCCCTGCTTCCACTGTTCTGGAGGAGAGGATGGGCCAAGAGCTGGAGTGGCAGGCAGCACAAGTTGGAGCCCTGACCAATTCCTATCTGGTGTTGGCAGGGGGTGGGCCTCCTATATGAGCTGAGGTCACATGTCACTGGGGAGGAGAAGTCGACTGGGTGAAGTAAGGAATGGAGTGCTAGACAGCTGCAAAAGGACACTCCTGTCTGGGGGGGGGGGGGGGGGGGGCGGGGTGTACCAATCGCAGGAGGAGGCCCGGGGAGAGCTGTGAAGGAACATTGCCTCTACATGATCATTGGCAATGTCTCTGTCACCACGCAGTCAGTGGCAGGGAACTCCTGGAGCAGAGGGGCAGGAGAAGCTGCCGGAATGCACTGTCCAGACAAGTTCCTCATCGAGGACTCAGGGCTGGAAGATCGGTGAGTGTTACCACAGTGGATGGCTGGAGGTGCCAGGGAATCTGTGAGGGAACTCTGCTTCTACACGTTCATTAGCAGAGTCTTTATCATGCACACGGTTGATGGTGAGGAGTCCTGGATCAGAGAAGAGACTGTGGGGATCTGTGTCAAATCAGTGTGGCCGGAGGGCACATGGTTTGCAAGTTGGGCTGGCTAGGAGCAGTAGTCCATTTCCTAGAAGACAGGCTTTTAACCTGCTAGGCCTCTGGGGAGAGGTTCTGCAAGCCTCAGGCCTAGAAGCAGCGAGCCACCAGAGCCAATGAGGGGCTTATTCAGAGTGCATTCATACTACCCAATAGAAGAAGATGTGTCATACTTCAATTAGCAACTACAAGTTTGTGCAGGAGGAATCAAGTCTGGGCAGGAGGTGAAGAGAACTAAGACCATTGCTTTTACATGGTCAAAAGTGATGTTTCTGTCCCTCACACGGTGACGGATGGAGAACTCTTAGGAACAGTAGTCTGCATGGAGATGCAGGGGGAGTAATAGTCTGCATGGAGATGCAGGGGAAGATTTATATCTAGTCCATTATGCACATTCAAACTTCAGGCTCTAACTTTATTCAAAGTGTATTGGAATCTTTAAATATGATAGCAATGATGAATTCTATGGGCATCCCATATCCCTATCCCAATCCAAGTTGTACCCCCCCCCCCCCCCCCCAATAAAACAATAAAAACAAAGCTTGCAAAAGACTGTTAATTGTCTCTGGAAAGGATGCATGAAGTCTGGCAGTTGGGTGATTTGGCGGATTGTTTGTCAGTAGTGCTAACACCATGACTACAATTGTAATGAATAGTCAAAGTTCATGTGACAACAGAAGCAGGAAAAATAACTGAAGCATTTCACAACATCATTACTGTTTAGTCTAAGATATAACTAAGCAACATTGATGTTGCAAAACGCGCCAACTGTTTGTCCTGCTTCTGTTGTCACACGGACATTGACTATGCATTACAATAAAGGCTTTTATGCTTTATTTTTGTTATAGCTGCAAAGGATAGGCCAACTCAATATTGAACCCTAAGAACTAAGACTGGAGGCCAATAAAGCGCATGTACATGTAAAGGCAGGTGTCCCAAAACGTGTGACAATATAGTGTATGTTCCAATAAATGTATATTTTTATATAACCGTATTTGATTTATTACTTGCCTTGAAAATCCCACTCACTTTGGGGGCATTGCATTGGTTTATTACAAATTGGAATGTTGGCAACACATACGTAGTTTTCTATGGTGGACCTTCTGTCTAAAAATAACACAGTCTCTCCAAAGTACAAATGTATATAAAGAACAATAGGAGTGGTTTGATTCACTTCACACTTTGATGGGTCAGAGGTAGTGGGAGCCAATAAACAAGTATGGTAAGTTGCAACACCATCAAACTAATTTATTTCTGCTTTAGGGCTATGTACGTAAAGCTCTTTACAAGATGAAACTTGGAAAACTGACTGTGTAAGCCGTGCAATATGTGCGGTGAATACAACCAAGGATCAACGCAACGTAGAACTGGGGCTTAACTTTTAACATATACGTGTCACATACAGACAGCAAACATGTTGATCTTTCATTTCACTGATGGCACCTGCCATGTGCTTTTTAATTGTAATGCTTTAGATTAAAATAGCAAATCTCTCTAATGCTTTATTTTTAGATACAGGTGGGAATAATCCTTCTCCATGTTTCTTCTGTTTTCTGCAAGGATCCCCTATTAAAGTTAAAAAAAAAACTAAAAACTAATTATACATTATGGGCCTGCCGTGTGTTTATGGTTTGTCCCAGATTCCCCTATCAGAATAATGAAATATCTGAGTGAGGCTGATAAGAGAAACTGGCTGCTTTCATGACAGCCACATAAAAAATACACATCGTTTCCAATCCCTACCAGCTTATTTACTTTTATTTATTTAATTTTGTAACTTTTTTTTGCACCACGAGACTTATGGCTGGCTGCATGGAATGAAGTATTTGAGAAATTAATTAAGACAACAGAGGCCTACAGAAAGAAAAAGTTAATTAGTCGCAGCAATCATTTAGATGTGATCCAAGAGAAAGAAACAAAGGATTAAAAGTGTGTCAAAGGGAAGAAGGCTTCTCTGGAAAAGGGGATTACTCTAGGATTTCAACCAAAGGGACAGCTCTGTGTGGTTGCTCCTTTTGTAATTGGGGATTTACAATAAACACATAGACTCATTAACACGAAACGTCTTTGTGGAATGCGAAGAAGGCGCAAGAAGCAAATCACGATCACTGAGGAAGACGGAGGGGAGGGAGCATCAGAGAAGTAAAAGTCAAGACAGAGGAGCCCTGGATCCGGCCTTTCCTGCCTAAATAAGGGCCTTCCAAAGCTTGCGAGGCCTACGACACCTAATATTGAGTAGTCAGGGGCTGCTGTTAACTCACTAGTTCATCTACCTGCTAAATAATATATTTAATTTAATCATTAAAATGTATTTTAGCTCAAGTCCAAAAACAGCAGAAAGAGGGTGCCTGGGTCAGTGTGATTGTAAAAGCAAGTAACGGGGGGGGGGGGACAACAACAAGATATACCCAAAATGAATTAATAATAATTAGTCCATACAGTCCATATTAGTAAGGGATATCAAGGAGATGTCAACAGGACAGATGGGGTTGGCACACACAGTCACCATCAGCTCCTCAGGAGGAAATTGAAGTTTCCTCAGTCACAAAAAAAAAAAAAACAGCAGAAAGAGAGCGCCTGGGTCAGCGTGATAGTAAAAGCAAGTAACACTTTATTCAGATACACTTACATAAAAGTATCTTGCAAGCTGCACACAGGGTGGATGTGGATCACTAATCAAGCCGTCAGCCGTCACAAGGGATGAGAAGACCACTGTGAGGATAAGTTCAGACCTGTCAGAAGAAAGTACATAACCAGCAGCGTCTCCAGCTCTCACACCTGTTCTCACAGAGCTAGCAAGAGACCAAATCAGGACGGGGTGAGCCACAACGCGTTTCCAATGTGCTGCCTCCTTCTTCAGGCAACAACTTTTGTGATTGCTGACTGCTTGATTGGTGATCCACATCCACCCTGTGTGCAGCTTGTAAGATAATTTTATGTAAGTGTATCTGAATAAAGTGTTACTTGCTTTTACTATCACACTGACCCAGGTGCTCTCTTTCTGTTGTTTTTTTTTTTGACTGAGGAAACTTCCATTTCCTCCTGAGGAGCTGCTGGTGACTGTGTGTGCCAACCCCATCTGTCCTGTTGACTTCTCCTTGATATCACTTACTAATATGGACTGTATGGACTAATTATTATTAATTAATTTTGGGTATATCTTGTTGTCCCCCCCCCATTATTGATCCCTTATGGTCCACCTTATAGTTGCCAATGAGCGCTGACTCACACACTACCTGACAGTTCTGTGTGATATATTGCTTTGGTTCAAGTCCAGTCATAAAACTCATGTTAAAAAAACTGTCAGTACATGCCATATTACATGCTGTTCATACTCATTCAGTCAATATAAGATTTTTTTTCTGTATTCTGCAAAAAACTGGATGAGCCTCTTTTTTGCTGTCCCTCCTTCATTGTCTTTTTCCTCTCTGCAGCCTGGGGTTGTATAGACCAACCGTTGCCACATCTACTGAGCATGCTCCAGTTTCAGTTCCCTTCTAAGCTGTTCAGCTTAGAAGGGAACTGATCTGTGCAATCCACATGACTATAGAGTAACACGTGTGGGTGTATACACTCCAGATAAATGACCGACCACTTCCTTTATCCATAGCCAATAAACAGCTCTACACTATGCAGGCGGGATATTACATGTTGATTAATGAGACATCACCTCCCTGTAATTCTAAGCACATACAGACAATAAAAACAAGCTGGAGGGGAGTGAAACAGGCTGTGATTGGCAAAACATCCCCTTGAACAGCACACACGTGATGCACAAAAATAATAAAGATTTGAGTTCAAATACATATTTTTATGACAATTTAAAACATTTATTTGATATTAATTAAAATTAATGATGTATTTTTGCTCTGTATTTCGCAGGCGTTTTTTTAAACATGGACTAGCAGATGCTTTCTTGCAGACAGTCTGGGAAAGAGCTGGGTCATTTGAAAGCTGTATATTGATTATGAAAAAAGGACTTAGATTTTAATTTAAACATTGGGGTTGATTTACTAAAGGCAAATCCACTTTGCACTACAAGTGCACTGGAAGTGCACTTGGAAGTGCAGTCACTGTAGATTTGAGGGGAAGATCTAAAATGAGGGGAAGCTCTGCTGATTTTATCATCCAATCATGTGCAAGATAAAATGCTATTTTTTCTTTTCCTTGCATGTCCCCCTCATACTTACAGTGACTGCACTTGAAAGTGGATTTGCCTTTCGTAAATAACCCCCAGTGTGTGTTTAACCACTAGCCAACCAGCTCACGCAGATATACAGCGGCAGGTCGGCCCTCCTGCGTGAACCAACATACCTGTACGTCGACCCGCGATCATGTCTAATGACATGACAGAGATCTACCGTTCCCAGTAATCTGGAACAGTGATCTCTGTCATGTTCCACTAAGCCCACCCCCCTTACAGTTAGAACACACCTAATGAAAACACTTAACCCCTTGATCGTCCCCTAGTGTTAACCCCTTCACTGCCAGTGTAATTTTTACATTGATCAGTGAATTTTTATAGCACTGATCAATGTAATAATGTCACTAGTCCCCTAAAAGTGTAATTTGACATCAGATTTGTCCGCTGCAATGTCGCAGTCCCACTAAAAATCACAGATTGCCACGATTACCAGTAAAAACAATAAAAATAAATAAAAGTCCCTAAATCTATCCCGTAGTTTGTAGACGTGATAGCTTTTGTGCAAATCAATCAATATAAGCCTATTGCAAAAAATTTTTAATATGTAGAAGAATATGCATTGGCCTAAACTGATGAATACATTTTGTATATATTTTTGGGGATATGTATTATAGCAGAAAGTAAAAAAAAAAAAATATATATTTTTTTGCGTGTATATAACGCAAAAAACAAAAAACGCAGAGGTGATCAAATACCACCAAAAGAAAGCTCTATTTGTGGGTAAAAAAGAATGACAATTTTGTTTGGTTACAGCATTTCACGACCACGCAATTGTCAGTTAAAGCAATGCATCGCCGTATCACAAAAAATGGCCTGGTCAGTAAGGGGATAAATCCCTTCAGGGCTGAAGTGGTTAATATCACTTTAAGAAGTAGTCAGCAAACAATTTGAGTCAGTAACAATGGGAATAAAGCTTTAGTCATCACTGCAATGCTGCACTGTTACTGAATAAGTAATCATAGTACTGCCAATGTACTGTGATTCTGTTGTATACATATTTTCAATGTGTATGCTGATGTCTAGCATTTCATTGTTGCATCCTCTTATAAACCAATAAAATCCTTGTGAAAGAAAACTTCAATCTTCAACACAAAGAGGAAACTAGAAACATAAATGTCTGTTTTTTAACATATTTCCCAAAGTTGGATGATGGAAAATAAACTTTTTTACCTACTGTATAAATAATGGGAAATAGCATTGGAGTGGTATGGCCAATTATAATCTCAGAACATGACATTACCATAGAAAATATAAGTACTGAAAAACAAAATACATTTTTGAAATGCATGTATGCTACATAATCTATAAGTGTATTTATTACCTCATGCGGAAACCATCTTTATTTAGGCACTATGAAGGGTAAACATCTTCTACCTGGACTAAAATCCTGATCTAGGGATTAAACAGTCCATATTTTTATACTTGTGCAGTTCTTAGCTGTGTTCATAAATATAATGTGATTATATTATTTAATATTAAATGTATGTAGCACCCTTCTAGCTAGAGAGTGCATCGTTTTTGGGTTTCCCTGCTTAATGGGAGCATGGGCATAGATACAGCCCTGGCCATTGGCAGAGGAAGATGCCTCAAGGCATGTTGGGTGACTGTATTTATAACAAGAGAGCACATGTACATGGGGTCTTTGGCTGTAGAATGGGGTCCTGGAGGAAGGGGCACCTCCTCTCTTCAGGCTGCCATGCAGCCTCAGGTAATGGGCCTGAGGACCAAAGTCACAGAAGCTGCAACCCAGATGTCCTGCAGAGCTGACTGGGAGGGAGACACACCTAGAAGGATCTGTTCCTGGCTACTGTGAGTATAGACGAGGGGTCTCAAACTGGTGGCCCTCCAGCTGTTGCGGAACTACAAGTCCCATCATGCCTCTGCCTGAGGGAGTCATACTTGTAACTGTCCGTCTTGCAATGCCTCATGGGAGTTGTAGTTTTTCAACAGCTGAAGGGCCACCAGTTTGAGACCCCTGGTACAGACCTAAGGCCCCATTCACACCTGAGCATAGCGTTTTCAGGCAGAAAATCATGCGATTTTACCGCAATTTTGCGGTGTTTTTTGCTGCGTTTTTTTACCGCGGTTTTGCCGTGTTTTTTTGCTGTGATTTTGTGCAGGGCAAAAGGTCACCAATGTAAAAAGAAGAAAAATGCCCAAATCTGCCCAATTCGAGCGACAAAAAAAGGGTCCAGAACTTGTTTGAGCTTCAGGTGACTTGGAGTGGAGATGTGAACCATCTCCATTGAGAATAATAGATTTTTTTCAACTCCAGCGTTTTGTAGCTTCAGGCTTCAAGCTACAAAATGCTCAGGTGTGAATGGGACCTAAGTCTAGGTGCCTGTTCTGTGAGGGTCATCCCTGCAAGCTAGTAATGTCAGTGGACGAGTGCCAGCTAAAGAGGATACAGGTTAGTGTCCCAAAGGATTAGGGTTCATTGAGTTTGCTGCCAGTGCAAGTAAACAAATTCTGTATGGTTCAACAGAGGGTCTGCTATTCAGTTTAAACAAGTAAGGCCAAGTAAGAGTTGTCCTTATCTGTGCATAGTTAAAGTTTGTGTATCCCACTAATCCCTTCTCCTATCCAAGTTCTACCAATAAATATAAAAAAACAAATCCCATAGACTGGTCATTGGATATCGAGCAGATGAGTGTGCACCTGGTATTGTGAAAATACCCAAGCATCTGGCTGCAGGATAATCAGAGGGGGGCCCAGGGAAATCTATACTCAGCTACCCCTACGGGGCAGTGCTACATGTAAATTGCTACAAATTACAATGCATTACAATTGCATTTTTATCACTGATGGAGAAAAGACTGAGGAAATGCTCAGCATTGCTCCAACCCAATTATTTTCCTAAGCAAATTGTTGTGCTTTGCCTGTGATACTGGGACTTCCCGTCTATCTGACAAAATAGAGTTGGACCGATCACTCAATGCCAATACAAGGGTTCCTCTGAATGACTGAGGTTGAGAGGCAGGTGGCTAATGTCACTGTTTCAATATTATTGCAATAATAAGCCCTGGTTCACTCTAGAGCAGGGGTCTCAAACTGGCAGCCCTCCAGCTGTTGCGAAACTACAAGTGTCATCGTGCCTCTGCCTGTGGGAGTCATGCTTATAACTGTCAGCCTTGCAATGCTTCATGGGACTTGTAGTTTCGCAACAGCTGGAGGGCCACCAGTTTGAGACCCCTGCTCTAGAGCGTGGTGCAGGGAACCCGCGATCCGTGTACATTCACCACACCGCTTTCAAACTGTACTGCCCGTGCAATTTGCAGCAGGTGTCAGTGCAAAGTAAGCAACACCCCAAATGCAGGTTGCAAATAACATTTGCATACACCAAATCACATGCTACAAATTAACCATGCGATTGAGGTGCAGTTTGTTTCTAAAATTAGTCCATGCACTGCATTGGTGTTACTCATATTGCACCGCACTGAATCGCATGTGAATTGCACAGGAATGTTAAGCAATTCCTCTCCAATTTATATGTGATCCATAGTGTATAGCAGAGCGAAAACCTACAGACTAATAAAGCTGTGGCTACAGCTAAAGCAAATTGAATTAATCCTCCAATAATAGTAAAGTTAACCGTAACTTATAAGAAACATGATCTATATTATCTATACCATTATCGAGCTACCTGTGTGTCAAACTATAAATACACTTCAGGCTTTTTCTTCTGAGACATATATAGAGATCACACGTTTGCTGGTTTTAAACATGGTAACAACTTCATTCCCACACATCTCTGAGCAACATTCACAGAAAATAGATAGTAACATAATACAACGCACTTTCAAGAGTATGATTCACTGCGACTTCTATTTTTATGCATTTTTGATGATTCACTAGAAAAACATACAGAAATCTTGTATTTTGATTCCAATGGATTATTCATGCATTTTCAGGTAATGTAAATCATGACTGTTTCAACAAAGTGTGGGAAATAAAAGTGATATTTACTTCAGTGTTTATTGCTGTCGGTATAGTTGAAGCAGAAGTCTATTTCTTTAATTATAAATCCCTAGCCCAGGACATTTAGAAAATAAAACAGGATTTGCTACAATATTCACCTTCAATTTGCAGCTTCCCTTTGTGGTAAATTCTTTCCATTATTAGATATTGGCAGTTTTTTTTTCGTTGAATGACACCAGCCGTCATCACTTTCTGTGACCAGGGCCGTCTTTAAGGCAGGGCAAAAGGGGCAGCTGCCCTGGGCCCTGTCATTGTTGTGGGGCCCAAAGCAGCTGCATCATACTTGCCAACTATCCCCGTTTACATTCCCTTGTCCCTTGAAGTTTTAGTCCTGTGCTGCTACTAATTCTGCCCAGCTTTGCCCTATTGTGTACAGATGACTCAACTGCAGATCTTGTGTTTACATGTAAATACTGGCATTCATATGTAAATAACTGAGGTCAACTGCATTGTTATGTAAATAAAGGCAGCATTCATAGGTATATCATGCCCCCCTGCAGTGAGGAGAAGATGTGCTGTAACCTATAGCAAACAGTGAGCAACACGCAGCATCAACAAGCAGAAATGTGCTGTAACCTCTAGCAACTAATCAGTGAGCCTTACGGAGTTCTGTAACCTCTAGCAACCAGTCAGTAAGCAGTAATGATATGCTGTAACCTTTGGCAACCAATCGCAATCACTGCCTGATCTGATACAGTAAACTGATTTTAAGTCTAGCTGTTATTTATTGTATGTCTCAGAGAAGATGGAGAGCGAAATTGCATAGGGGGAGGGGGCCCTAAGAAAATTTTTGCCCAGGGTCCAATCAATATTAAAGACGGCCTTGTCTGTGACCCCATACTGTCAAAGACCTACATCCTGGGGGGTCATCACGCTGGCCTACGCTCACATTACCAAGAAACAGAATTCACATATAATTACCTGAGCAATGTCTTATGCAGCAATAAGGTCCACCCACCACAGTAGACTGGACTGGGCCCTACAATTATGAGACCCCTAGCAGCCACTCAGGGCTATTTAAACTGTGCATGCACATAGTGTGCTCCGTCCTTCTCTAGATGAGATCAGCTGCTGCAGCTAGAGAAAGAGAGACCACATTGTACACATGCACAGTTTGAACAATTCAGAGAGGCAGCTAGGGTGCCTGCAATCCAGCCCTCACTGCAAATGGAACAGTGGAAGGGAATCAAGAGGCCAGTGGTTTTTGCTGAGAGGTCCCCTACAGCTTTATGTATTATGGGAGGAGGTGCAGCAGCATATACTGTATACTATTCAGAAGATATGAAATTGCATAAGGAAGGAGTGCGCATGCGCGGGACTTCCGGGAAGAAGCACTGAACGGGAGATCCGCACCGCTCCGGCCATCCACGGCATATTTCCCCTGCTATTCCCAGCGGACACCTTCAGGGAGACCCCCCCGTGCACTGGAAGATTCAGGGCAGCTGTCTGAATGTCGGGGAATCCCGCTAGGAAGGACGTTAGCCGCAAATTACACTTCGGCCTGACGGGCCCCCAGCCTTCCAAGATGGCGACCGCTAAAGCAACATGCGGTGAGGCCGCGATCCCCACAAGCACGGCAACCCCTGGGATGACTCCATCAGTGCCTGTGAGTAACCCACAGAACACCTCCCCCTCTCCTGCATCCACAGAATCTCTCCCGGGCAGGCTGCAGACTGAGAACCCATTCTCCCCGCTGTCTAACGCTCCCAGCTGCATGGCTGATTCTCCACAAGCTTCCCCCATTCAGCCCATCTACCCCCCAGACGTGACCCAGCTCCTGAACAGTTTCTCTGACATGCTGGCTGTGGGACTGGCCCAGAATGCTGCACAGATCACATAAGCTATTAAAGCGGTAGTAAACACGCAATTTTTTTTTTTTTTAAACCTGCAAAGCAAAATGCATAATGAGCTAGCATGCACCGCATACTAGCTCATTATGAAATACTTACCTTAGAACGAGGCCCCGACATTGGCCCGATCCACGCCAAGGGAGCTAACATGCTCCTTTGGCGTTTTATCCGGGTATCGCGGCTCCGGCGCTGTGAGTGGCCGGAGCCGCGATATCGTCACTCCCGCGCATGCGCGCGGGAGATTTCATTCCCGGCCGGCCGGCCACTGCCGGATTTTCAGGCCGAGAATCCCCTTGTGGGCATGCGCCGCTGCAGTCATCGGCGCATACCGAGGGGAATATCTCCTAAACCGTACAGGTTTAGGAGATATTTTTTTTACCTACAGGTAAGCCTTTATTATAGGCTTTCCTGTAGGTAAAAGTAAAAAATTTGGGTATACAACCACTTTAAGGCAGACATCCAGAGCTTGGGAACCAGAATTGATATCATTGAGCAGACTGTGGATGAAAACGCAGCCCGCACAAACCAGAACACTGCTTGTATTCAGACACTCCAAGACCAGCTTGACACTGCCCTAACAAAAATCGACGATTTAGAGAACAGAAGCAGGCGATACAACTTTCGTATCAGAGGGATTCCGGAATCGCAAGAGGATGTACATGACACTGTTAAAGCCCTGATTAAGGAAATTATCCCTGACATCCCAGACTAGAGGCTTGAATTGGACAGAGCGCACAGAGTTTTGCAACCCCCCCCACCAAGATGGCCTCCCTGGGGACATTGTAGTCAAGCCACATTTTTATGGGGTTAAAGAGGAAATAATGAAAAAATCCCGCAACAGAGAAGACATCTTTCTTAACGGCGTCAAAATTCAAATTTTTGCAGACATCTCCCCCACTACAATCCAAAAAAGGAGAGCCCTAAAACCTTTACTTGATGTTCTCTCCCAGAAGATGATCAAATACAGATGGGCCTTCCCCTTTCGCCTACAATTCCATTACAAGGAAAAATCCCACAGCTTCACGAATTTCCAGAATGGCGAATGCTTACTCCTCCACCTAGGGCTCATCTCTCAGGAATCGTTTCCCGAACAAATGGAGACCCGTCCGAGCTCATCCAAAAGGCCTCCGCCTTCTAGCCCTTTGACCCCCCTCTGAATCAAGCAGCAACCAAAGAGACAGCGGGATGCCATCCCCCCAAGATGATCACCTCCTCATTTTGACCCCTAAGGGTCTGTCCCTTTCTTTGCATCCTAACCGGATCTCTTGGAAGTGATGTCCTCACCTCCGTGACTTACGAGTCATCTCGGAATAACTTGTTACACCTCCCTCCCCCCCCCTCCTTTTTTTAATTATTAACTTTTATTTTTCATTTGTTGTCAGGTGGACATTGGGGTTTCCCCAACCCACTTTTCATGGAGGGCCTCAGATTCCCTACCATCCCTACTCCCCCCCCCCCCCCCGCCATTCTCCCCAACCCCACTGCAGGGGTTGCCCCCAAGTCCCTGATTGCCTGTCTCGAGATAGGAGATAGGCACACACCGTTGGTGAACTTTACTTTGTCCACAGGACATGAGTGATTCCTTCCTAGGGGCCTCCCCCTGTGTTATGGATTCTATGTTTATGTTAAAGTTGTTCTTCCTCTATGTTAACTACGTTTTATTTTTAGGTGTTAATCTACAGATGGTGAGTGCCGTGCATCCGGAGCGGGCCTGCTTGCCACTCCACCTGCTGTGACCCTGGGGTCTCACCCCCCCCTTGGTGACATCAGGATCGCAACCCCGCTGCGGGTTGTCCTCCTACCGATCCCTGCAAGTCAAAGGGCATCGGAGCAGGTTTGGACCTGCCACCCCCCCCCCCGGGGAGCCCAGATATCCCTCCCGTCTGGGCTCTCCCTCCTTCTTCTCCTTCCTCTTCTCTCTTTCTCTCTGTTCTTCCCTTCTTACTGGTACTTATGTGTCTCTTCCCCCTCAGGTGCCTCCAAGGAGAGTGAGCTGGTTCACACCCTCTCAGATTCTGGGTCTACGTCGCATCCCCCGGCTCGGGACCATTGGTCACTTGGAACAGGTAAACAATGCCAGCATGTATTCGCACTCTCTCCCTCATGTCCATGGCTGATGACACACCCAAACAACATTCACTTAAGATTGCATCTCATAACACCCAAGGCCTAAACTCCCCTATGAAAAGGCGCAAAGCCTTCCATAGCTACCAGTCTAAGAGCTTGGACATCGTCCTCATCCAGGAGACGCATTTTCCTAAAAGCTTTAACCCCTCCTTCTTGCACCGAAACTACCCTACCTTTTTTCTGGCTAATGCTGATGACAAGAAGAGGGGAGTAGCTGTCCTTATTTCCAAACGCACCCCTTTCTCCCTGTCCCAAGTTATCAGGGATGGGGAGGGAAGATATATATTAGTCAAGGGACATATTAATGGGTCACTCTTCTCTATCGTGTCATATTATGCTCCCAACAAGGGCCAAACTCAATTCTTTTCCTCCATGCTAACCTCTCTTTCCCCACATTTGGAAGGTAAGGTACTCCAACGTCGCCTTCGATCATGTGCTAGACCAGTGATGGCGAACCTTGGCACCCCAGATGTTTTGGAACTACATTTCCCATGATGCTCAACTGCACTGTAGAGTGCATGAGCATCATGGGAAATGTAGTTCCAAAACATCTGGGGTGCCAAGGTTCGCCATCACTGTGCTAGACAAATCTGCCCATAATAAAGCCCTCCTGAAAAGACCTCCCAAACAGAGTGTCAGCATCGCTAGGCTCTTTCATGCCTTGGGTATGATTGACTCTTGGAGAGAACTTAATCCCTCAGCCCAGGACTACACCCACTTTTCTGCTCCCCATAGAACTTATGCCCGTATTGACCATATCTTTCTGCATTCCTCTGACATCCACCTAGCATCCCACGCCGCTATAGTTGATGTGCCTTGGTCGGATCATTCACTGGTTTCCCTGAAAATCTCGGGTTGCCTTTCCAAAGCAAATACCCCACAATGGCGGTTGAAGGAAGCTTTGCTATCCAACCCAGTTCATCGTACTGCCCTTGAAAATGACCTCAAGGAATACTTTCACATAAATGATACTGAAGACATTTCCCCCAGTGTATTATGGGGGGCACACAAAGCGGTATGAAGGGCAAATTTATACAGCTCGCCTCTCGTCTTAAACACGAAAAACGAATTGACATTATTAACCTAGAGAAAAATTTCCAGGCCTTAAGTAAAGCGCACAAGAAACACCCCATTGCCTCTTCCCTGGCTCTTCTGGATGCAGCTAAAATCGCCCTTAACACTGCCCTCACCTCCAGTGCTGAAAAACATATGCAATGGGTGAATGGCAGATTTTATCTCAACTCTGATAAATTCGGCCCTCTCCTCGCTGCGAAGCTGTCTCCTAAATTTAGAACCCAGGCTCTCCCTAAAATCAAATCTCCTTCTGGCTCCCTCACACATAACCCCAAACATATTCTGAATGCTTTCCATGCATTTTACTCGAAGCTTTATTCTAGCCCAGACCCGGACAACACACAGTCTTCTAAAACTTTCCTGGATAATATTCCCCTTCCCAAGATCTCGGAAGCACACAGATCAATGATGGAAGCTCCCATTTCAGAAGCAGAAATTAGAGCAGTCATTAAGGACCTCAAGAAAGGCTCGGCCCCTGGACCCGATGGGTTCTCAACACCTTATTACAAGACCTTTTCTGAGGTGCTGTCCCCTTATCTGGCCCGGTTCTTCAACTCCCTGAACCGCGAGTCACCCTTAGACCCTGAAGCCAACTTAGCATACATCTCAGTCATCCCAAAACCGGGTAAAGACCAGAGCCTGGTCAGCAACTACAGACCTATCTCGTTGATTAATAACGATTTAAAAATAATGACGAAAATTCTCTCGAACCGTTTGGGTTCTTTTATTGGGGCATATGTCCATAAGGACCAGGTAGGCTTTATCCCAAAGAGGCAGGGACCGGACCAGATAAGAAGAGCGGTAGATGTTATTTCCCTACTTAAATTGGGTTGGGACGGGGGTTCCTCACAGGAGGGCTTCCTCCTCTCTATAGATTTGCAAAAAGCATTCAACATTACTATTACTATTACTTGGCCGTACTTATTCGGCGTGCTAGAAAGATGGGGCTTTGGTCCACACTTTATTCTCCTCCTGGAAGCTCTTTACTCCCAACCCAGGGCACGGGTCAGACTCCAAGGCCACCTTTCAGAACCCTTTTTGATTCGTAAAGGCACTAGACAGGGCTGCCCGCTATCCCCCCTCCTCTTCGCCATTGGCATTGAAACTTTAGCTATTTCCATTAGGAACCACCCAGACATTCAGGGAGTTAAATACGATGTCCTCCTCTTTGTCATTTCTCCCCTCACCTCTACTCCTAATATCCTTCAACTCCTCCAAAACTTCGGACAGGTTTCCGGGCTTCATGTTAATATGGCCAAGTCGACAGCCCTCAATATATCTGTACCCCTAGACCTAGTACACAGGCTCAAGGAGCACTTCCCATTTTCCTGGAGCGCTTCTTCCATTCCCTATTTAGGGGTCCAGCTCACGCCCACCATTAAACATTTATACAAACACAACTACCCGCCCATGTTTAAGAAACTCAAAAAGGACCTTGAGCAATGGTCCCTCCACAAGTTGTCCTGGATTGGGAGAGTCAATGCCATCAAGATGACTCTCCTCCCTAGGTTACTGTACCTCTTCCGCTCACTACCGATACCGGTCCCCAAATCCCACATCCAAACCCTACAGTCTGCAATTATAAGATTTACCTGGGGCAAGTCTAACCACAGACTCCCCAAGACAACGTTGTTCAGACCTAGACGGAAGGGCGGACTTGGGTTACCTAACCTCTGGTGGTACTATCAGGCGGCACAACTCTGCCAGATTTCTAACGTATATTCCAGAGGTCCAAAGCCTGAATGGCTAGAGATGGAAAGACAAGCTATCCCTAAGCACACTATTGATTTTCTGATGTGGCGCCCCCCGAAATCTAGACCCCGGATCATGGCCCCCACCCTCTCACACTCCTTCACTTTATGCAACACGGTTCATAAATCTAACATCCTTACTTCGAAGTGGCAACCTCTTACACATCTCTTCAATAACCCTTCATTCCCACCAGGGATGGATATTAGGGCGTTCCAGTGGTGGATAGACAAAGGCCTTTATAGAATTGGACACTTTCTCAACCCATCTGGGCCACTCAAACTTGGTCACTGCATCTCTAAACTGGAGATGCCAGACTCAGAAAGATTTAGGTCCATCAAATAGCACATTTCCTGTACACTCTGACTTCCCACCACCCCCTCCCCCTCTATGTTTCCCCGTATGCACTCTGGTGCTCGTCAGCCACGGACATGAGGGGGGGCATCTCCCTGATTTACTCTGCTTTGGCCGAACCAAAGGAAAAAGCGCAATACATGGTGAGCTGGGAACGTGGCCTGGGTATTGAGTGGGACTTGGACTCTTGGCACTCCCATTTCACGACTGCCTTCAGGGGGATCCTCAACACTTCCCCGATGGAGGCGGATGTTAAAGTTTTTACCCACTGGTACCTGGTCCCGACCCATCTAGCTAAATTTTACCCCCAGTCCTCACCATGTTTTAGGGGTTGCGGTCATCTAGGGTCGCTCCTCCACATCTTGTGGGAATGCCCCAGAATCAGAAACTTTTGGAACAAGACTTTTGGCCTAATTCGTAAAGTCACTGGTCATGCCATCCCTCAATCCCCAGCAATCGCCCTCCTGAATCAAACGATACCCCTAACCCCCAAAAATAGCCGAGTCCTGATCCACTTTTTCTTTATTGGAGCTAAAATGACGATTGCCAGATCTTGGAAGTCCCCCAGGGTTTCCTTCCCACTGCTTAAACAAAAAATTACTTGGATTATGTTTCAAGAAAAAACCTCTAACTCTATTCTAGACAAAATAGACAAATTTAAACGGGTGTGGGAACCTTGGGCCAACTTTGTTGGGATTCTCCTATAAGCCCAGATTCATGGCTCTTTTTATGCTTAGCTCCTAGATCCGAACCGCACCCCGGGTTCCATAGACTCTCCTTGGCCTAGGCACCCTCCTCTGTAAACCTATCTCTCTTTCTCTCCTCCCACCCTCTCTTTTCTATTTCTTCCTTTCTCTCTCTCGTCTTTGTCACTCCCTCCCTCAGGCCCAGCTGGTCTGGGAAATGGGGGATGTTAGTTCTCAGGACAGGCCATGGCAGATTTATTTCCCCATGGCCTTAAACTCACTAGCTTTGCAATATCGGTCTTACCGTTCCTGGGGCTTATCTTCACACGTTGTCTTAAACTATGTTAGAATTTGGGACTTTCGGGGGTCCCTGCCAGGTTCAATTAACTTCTTTTTGATCCATTAACCAGTCCAGACATTTTACGCTAAGGTTAGACAATAAGGCCTCCCATTCTATCTTCAGGTCTGGGGGGTTCTGAGACTCCGACACAGCGTGTTCCCAGTTGGGGTGTCGGGGCCTCGGTCCGCCTAGCGGTTGTTTCTGATTGCTCTTATGTTAATTATTACTTTTAGACTGGTTATTCTTTTCTATTTGGAAGACTTTTTTGTTCATATGGCTCGGAATACTGGTTAGTACCTGTTGGACAGTCTCTATGTTGTTAGGCATGAGGCCTCTCCCTCATTGGGAAGGGTCTTCCACTCGTTTCCTGTACTCTGTCATGCCTGTCAAGCAATATGTTTCCAGAAATCCCCTGCGCGGGAGATAAGTCTATGTTGTATTTTCATTACTTCAATAAAAAAAATGTAAAACTTTAAAAAAAAATAAAATAAAAAAAAAGAAATTGCATAGTGCATGTTTTAGAAAATGTTGCTCAAGGTGAACGTAAGCTTACAATTACTAAAACTGTAGCACCCTCCTAGCATAGGGATCGTAGGCACATTTAGTTGTTGGCTTCTTCTGTAGTCAAGGAAACAGTAATTGATTGTTCTGTTAAGTATTTCACAGACTGGGAGTATGACTGGTCCCTCCTGCTTCTGGAAGAAGTTTCCAGAATATGGGGTTAGGAAAGTCAAATGACCAGACTGAATATCATGCCCCAAATCCTGGGGATGAATGTCCAGAAGGTAGCTGGGGAGGTGCTAAATGGTCTGGAGCCCAGGAGAGATCATTTTTTACATCATCAGGGAGAGTTCCAGAGCCTCTGGGGCTGCTGCCCCCTGAGGCAGCCTGTGAACTGTGCAGGTGATTTTGAGGCTCCAACTGTGGCAGAGCTGATATCCTGATGTGATCTTTTTTTTTTGGTGTGAGACTTCACCATAAGAGATCTGGACTGGAGAAGGATTTTCTTTCTCACTGGGCCAATGTCTGAAGGAAGCTGGAAGGTCTTGAGGACTTG
Organism: Lithobates pipiens; assembly: GCF_037356315.1. Classification (NCBI taxonomy): domain Eukaryota; kingdom Metazoa; phylum Chordata; class Amphibia; order Anura; family Ranidae; genus Lithobates; species Lithobates pipiens. The sequence continues at coordinate 423,828,169 of NW_027507903.1, read as the reverse complement.
TGAGTATTGATTCTCAATTGCCATCCCTGGTGACTGTGTGCTTTGGGATGTAAGTGCCAGAGCTATATGGACATAGGTGGTTCTTATAGGGTATCAGAGTACTGGCCATTCCCCTGTATCCAAAGACAAATAAATGTGTGGGAGCCTAGAGAAGAGTGTCCTCCTATTAGGGTACAGTGTTTTGGAGTATCCTATGACCTAAACCCCTCCCCTGTTTAAGGTTTTCCAAATGAAAAAAATCCCCTAGATTGAGTTCTTGGAGCCGGTGTGTATGGACTGCTGCTTGTGAGCATGGGTAGACTTTTGTACTATTTGGTAAGAGCCAGTTATTACCAGCAGTCCCTAAGGGGTCAGTGATAAACATCTTTACTAATTTTGTCTGAGCCTGTCTTTAACTGTTCTGTAGGTGTCAAAGTTAACCTGATATATGACTTTTACCATGCCCATTGTCTTCTAGCATAACACTGTTAAATTCGAGAGCCTATTTATTACATCCTCAGTAAGCATTGCCGACAAAAACGGTGAATGGTAACAGACAGAATGTGAAAAAAATTACGCATTCACATCTTTTCTTTTTATATACATATTTTCAAAGTTATTTCAGTCTATAATAAAGATATGTTTTACCTTTTTGCAACATTAACAGCGTTACTAACACTGTATTAAAGTTTTAATGTGCTTATTAGGATTTACAACCATAATACCTACTTAAATTCTTTAAGGGAAATCCATAGACTTGGATTGCAATAAAACATTACAACTTCTGCTGTCACAAGGTTAGCATAACACAAAAGAGAAGATTTTATAAGTTGTAGGGAAATTTTAAAATGTTACTTGTGCCTAAGTATTATCCTGGAAATATAAATTTTGCCTGAAATTTCTCCTAAAAGTGCACTTCCTGGAATGAGGATGACTAGGTTCTTTTATGCCTATGACCTCATAGAAGTATGTCTGCATTGTGAGATCTAAGGCACTGCTACATCTGACTGCTAGTATTAGTATATTTGGAGTGTGATTTGGTGATGGGGTTCAGCTCTAAGCCCAGGAGCTGAAACAAATAGCACCTGGGCTTCTGATTTTTCTAAAGACCACTTCATTAAGCTTTTCAGCACCCAGCAGGTTAAAGCCTAACCCCAGGGGTTGTAAAGATTATTATTATTATTTTTTTTTTTTTTTAAATAACAAACATATCACACTTACCTCCACTCTGCAGATAGTTTTGCACAGAGTGGCCCCGATCCTCATCTTCTGGGGTCCCACGCCGGCTGTCTCGGCTCCTTCCCGCAAGAGCTAACCCCCTCTCTCGGAAGCTCTCTCCCAATGGGGTTAGCTTGCGGGCACGCTCCTGTGTGTTACACTCGGTGGCCATAGCCATTGAATGTAGCACTCTGCCTTGTCCCCCAGCGATTTGATTGACAGCAACGGGAGCCAATGACTGTGCTGCTATCAATCATCCAATGAAGAGCCCACAAGAGCTGGGGGAAAGCAACAAGGGATTGCACTCACGGAGATCCGGGGCTCAGATAAGTATAATGGGGGCTCAGGGGGGGGGGCAAGAGTATAAAGTTTTTTTTCACCTTAATACTTAGGATGCATTAAGGTGAAAAAACACAAAGCTTTACAACCCCTTTAAATAGTTGCTGTCAGCGCTGTGAAAAAATTGAATGTAGCATCAGTATACAGCATTGTGTTCTGACAGTGATATTAACACTTTCTGTCCTGACTCCTGTTCCCGGAAACAAAATAGTGTAGGGCTGAGCTCTGCCCAGCCCTTCACAAGAAGCCTTGTATTTTTAGGAATGAATAATAGGCTTTCTCTGAATTGGCTACCTACCTCTCCACCTCAGCCAGTCAGATAATACCTTGTATAAACACAGGCAGTATTAGAAAGAGTAGTCTCCTGTCTGATGGTGCTGCATATCCCCTGCCGTGACTTCACCACAAAGAACAGTGTAGGACATTGAATATGCAAGTTGCCACTGAACACAGATAATTCTCCATTCCTCACACTGACAACCAATGATTAATGATTGGGCTATATTTCTCTACTGACAACCAGTAATGGGGCCATTTTCCTTTCACTGACCACCATTGATGGAACTACATTCCTCCTACTGGCAACCAATGATGGTGCAATATATTAAGACCAATGACCACCAATGCTGGGGCATCACACCTCCCATTGACTACCAATGCTATGGTATTTATTATTCCCTCATCTAAAAATGTTTTATTCATAGTGCTCACTGATGCCTGGACATTTGTTTTTACTGTGCATGACCACTGACACCAGGTCATGTATTACTTACACAAATCTTTCATGTCTGGGCATTTATTGCTTTGTTTCACCACTGGCTTCAGAGCATGTTTTACTCACACTGTCCGCTCATGCCATGGTTATATTTTTTACTCCTATGGGCCACAGTCCAGCCCCAAACGGCCTGATGGGCAGTAAGCTGGACCTTTGTTTAGAAAGTTCATTGCCCCTTGATTCAAACCAAGCCCACATTGAACCAGTGCCAGACAAACTGGACTATTTTTTCACAGTCATTAAGGACAATAAGAATACTGAAAATCATTGCAACTGAACTAATGGGATAGCTAGCTGCAAAAGAAGAAAACCCAAAGAGTTTGACTTGTTTGGCAAGTAGCCTGTGTCCCCTCCAGGAATCAAAATGTTCACGTTCCACCAGAATGTACCTTTAATGAGCATAATAACCTGGAAGCTAGATGGACAACTTGGCCTTTATCTATCATCGATATTTTATTATTCTCTGAGACCACAGCTTGGTTGAAACAAGCTGGCAAGAAAAATTAAACAGAATATCAATGGTTCTCATTACGTGCTAACCCATTCCAATAACCGATCTTGCTTGTTATGAAGAGGTTAAGTACAATTATGTTTATAGTGTGTTGGTTGAAGCAAACTGTGATAAGAATACTGTGCACAGAGCTTTGCATGAGCTTATTCTGCAGTTCATCATTTACTGACGGCTGCTTAGAAAATGAGGGAGGGTGTTATTGAGAGGAGGAGTATAAAGGGTGGATAGAGTAGCTAATTCTCAGTTTTCTGGTTGAGCTGTCACCTAAAGCTTCTCCTCCTTATCTCCTCCTTCTGTTTCACAGTTTACAACTTTTAATTATTTTGTGAATTTCCGAGGCTCCATTTCCTTCTGAACAGTGTGAATCGCTGTCTGCTGTGGATTAAAAAGCGCAAGATTATATCCGTAGAAGTCAATAAATGCTGTGAGTGAGTGCTGGTCCCTTTGGGAATATGCGAGCCTGTGAGATAGACGCGTAACGTTAAGAGAACGTTAAAAGAGAAGCATAAGAGAGGTTAGCATTACACTCTGTTAGTGGTGCGATATTTAAATAATCTTTAACTACATGCAGAAAAATCAATTTCAAGTTGCAAGATTGCAGTGCAGAAGTAGTTTCATCAGTATCACTGTGTTAATTTGGCCAATCTCCTGCAAATGAACCTTTTAATAGAGAAAAGCATCTTTAAATGGGTATTAATGTCGCCTTCATGAACTTACATATATATATGCTGCAGTACTGTAGCAAGTTTTATTTAATATTTAAAGAAAAAAAAAACACAACTACAGCAGATATTACACTTTTATAATGATTTTCCAACATATCCACCTCCTATGGCCATTTGTTGTGATTATATTTTGTAGCAAGGATTCTAATGTCAATTGAATGTCAAACTCTAGGCAGACATAAAAACAGGACTATTTAAAGAGGAAGTAAACCCTGATGAGTTTACTTCCTCTTTGATTCCCTGCAAAGGTAAAGCATAATGGACTACTATGCAGTAGTCCATTATGTAACACTTACCTGACACAGGAGCCAGCGAAGTCACCGCGGTCCCCTGTAGTCCGGCGCATCCATCTTCTCGGTGGGTCTCGCTGCTCCGCCACTGTCATTCGACGAAGCCGCGATGACGTCACTCCCGCCTGTATTTTGGCAAATATCTCCTAAACCATGTAGGTTTAGGAGATATTTTTTGGACCTACAGGTAATCCTTAATCTAGGTTTACCTGTAGGTCAAAGTGGTTTGTAAGGGTTTACAACCACTTTAAAAGAGTTATGTATTCATTTTAAAATAATTACAGGGATTTTAAATAAAACAAATTTAAGTAGCTGAACCTTAAATCAGCCTCTTGTTTTCCCATATACAGTAGAACTCAGAATGGGAGCAAGGGAGTTAGTACATCCTGCTGCTGCGCTTCTGCTATTCAGTCACAGGCCTGGCAGTTAGATGACCAAGTTGTATAGTTTAAAGTGCAATAACTTGTATTGCATTAAGGAAACTCATTCATTTGAATGGGCTGATAGTTAGATGACCAAGTTGTATAGTTTAAAGTGCAATAACTTGTATTGCATTAAGGAAACTCATTCATTTGAATAGGCCAGATTTGTGGAGTGCATAACTAATAGTTTTCCTGCGGACAGATTCTTCCACCTTAGCTGTGAAATTCTGCAGCTTCTGTTACCATGGGCCTCTTGGCTGCTTCTCTGAAGAATGCTCTCCTTTCCCAGCCTGTCAGTTCAGGTGGACGGCCATGTCTTGGTAGGTTTGCAGTTGTGCCATACTCTTTCAATTTTTAGATGATGGATCGAACAGTGCTCCATGAGATGTCCAATGTTTGGGATATTTTTTTATAACCTAATCCTGCTTTAAACTTCTCCACAGCTTTATACCTGACCTGTTTGGTGTGTTCCTTGGCCTTCATGTTGCTGTTCACTAATTCCGCGTACACATGACCGGTTTTCCCATTGGAATAAACTCTGAAGGTTTTTCCGATGGAGTTCCGACAGAGTTCCGCTGAAACTGTCATGCATGCACACAATCACACCAAATTCCGATCGTTAGGAACGCGGTGACGTACAACACGTATGACGGGACTAGAAAAAGGAAGTTCAGCAGCCAGTAGCCAATAGCCTCCGTCTCATACTGGCTTCAGAGCATGCATCGTTTTTGATAATTCGGAACAGCATACAGACAAATGATTTCCCAGATAGGAATTGGTTCCATCGTAAAGAGTTAAAACATGTTCTATTTCTAGGCCTGTCAGAATTTTTGTAAAAAAAAGTCAGATGAGGCCCACACACAATCGTAATATCCGATGAAAAGATTCCGTCTGACTTTTTCTGCCAGAAAGTCCGACCGTGTGTACTCGGCATTAGGTTCTCTAACAAACCTCTGAGGGCTTCCTAGAACAGCTGTGTTTATACTGAGATCAAATTACACACAGGTGGACTCTGTTTACCAATTAGGTGACTTCTGAAGGTAATTAGTTGCATTCGATTTTAGTTAGGGGTATCAGAATAAGGCTGGGCTCACATATGAGCCGCATCTGTTGCAAAGCAGGGGTCCGGTGCATGCTGGTTCACCATTTCAGGGCTGATTTCAGCCTAAATTTTGGGCTGAATTTGGACCTAAAAAGGACCAAAAAGGGCACATGGTTTTGTTGCAAAATGCACCGGACCTGCTGTGGTGATATAACCGACTCCATAGAGCGCCAGTCACATCCTCCTGCTATGAGAATTGGATGTGGGGAAACCCATAGTTCGCATAGGTGTGATCCCAGCCTTAAGGGGCTGAATAAAAATGCACGCCACACTTTTCAGATTTTTTTTTTTATTTGAAAACCATTTATCATTTTCCTTCCACTTCACAAGTATGTGCCACTTTGTGTTGGTCTATCACACAAAATCCCAATAAAATTAATTTACGTTTTTGGTTGTAACATGACAAAATGTGGAGAATTTCAAGGGGTATGAATACTATTATAAGGCACTGTAACTGGTCTCCCCCCAGTGCTTTCAATTCGGTAAAACTAAAACACCTGAAGCTTGAATACACATGTAAAACACTTGTAATACACTTCTAAAATGTGTGTATACGCTTGCAAAAACACTCAAAGACAGCTGAAAATTGCTCTGCTCAGGTGTGAATGCATCCTAAGTGATGGGCAGTGCCCCTTCTTGCCCAGAATTACACAATGCTGCCCCTCTCTGGCGTCATCTTAGGCCCCAGGAAAGGCCCTGAGATGAAATTCAGCCAGTTCAGCAGTGACCAGACAAATTTCAATCCTTGTATTGGCACTGAGGTTGTTCACCGATTCACGTCTGTACAACTGCCTAGTCAGCATTTAGCCTGCAATGCTGATTAAATGCATTCTGCCCACTCCCAGAATACAATAGTAATATAGTAATAACAGTGGCTCCTCACTCACAAAAAATAATAGCCAAGCATCCTGCTGGTGAATGCAAAAAACAGACTCATCTCTAGGCTGCTGAAGCCTCTGAGAACTCTGCCTACCGTCCCAAGATCCTACACACTGACTCATCTATTGTAAGATTTCCCCTTACTTCCTGTTCCTGTGACAAGTGAAAATGATTTGGGTTCCCCATAATTATATGCACCAGGGTTTATGACCACCAGGACCAATTGTGACGGTGAATTTTCCCAGCAGGAACACAGATATCAATAAAAACCTGACCTTTGACATATGTCAGAATGTAATTACATCAATTTGGCTTATTTATGACATAGCTATGAAATCAGACATCCGTTTTTGATTGGTGACTGACCTTGCACCTTGCACTTATCACATGCCTGATACAGGGGTCCTTCGTGGCCCAAAATGTCACAATTTATTTCTGTGATCACTTCAATACTTTTGTTGGACAATATTCTAAAGATCTATGGTGTGCTGCCAATATATTGTATATTCTTTGACTTGTTTGGCCACTGATTCCCAGCTGGTAGTTGCTGCAGAGCCCACTTACTTCAAGCCATTCCAGCAATGTGTGGCAAAAAGAAAAAATACTACTCTACTCCAGTATTAAAATACCCTTCCATTCTGTCCACAAAAAAAAAAAAAAATGTTTTGGCTTTGCATACACTTTAACTGTGAATGTCTGCAAAGGTGTCCCATGGTTATTGCTACTTCTTTGCCATTCTATGTTCTAGTGTACATCTCCTAATTACAACGTAGTACCATTTTATATATTTTTTGACAATTTGTGTTTATTTTGTAAATGTGAGCATCATAAAAGCATCATTGTTAGGACCAGTATTGGTTCCATCGGCAATGATGATAACAGATATCAGATAAGAGTATGGAGGTTGATAATGTATTCTACATGCTTCGCTGAAATTGCTTGAAAGATTGCAATGGGAGCATCATCTTATTGCTAAGCCTATGTTCCAATAACTTTAGTCAGCTGCTGCTAAGCTCTCTAACATTGACTCCATGGGTTGGAGCCAACTCATTTGGCTTTGAATTGTAGTGCTTGAGAAAATCACTTGCAAAAACACGTGTTCTCTGCTTGTACTGTGTCTGAATTCTCCTCCGTAGTTGCAAGGCACTCATTCCCAAAAAAGTGTATGTCCCCTGCCAAACCATCCGTGTCCCGGCTATGCACACCTAAACATCCATCTGCTTTAGAGTGTTTTGGATGGAAGGTGTTGAAGCTGCTGTTTCTTTCACAAACACAGTGCTATGCCAAAATAAAAATACCAAATTAACTATTACCATGGGAGAAATGGTAATATAGAAGTATAACCAATTAAAAATCTCTGCAACGTAACAAACCAGGTCATTTTCAATATTGAAAAAACTACAGTATTCATTAAAATAGCAAGTTTAATTAAAATTATCCCTGTCATCCATCTGTGCTCCTAAGTTGTTATACCGGCCATAGACAGTTTGAATCACGGCTGGTTCAGCAGGAACTGGACCAGATCTGAACCATGTATGGGCAGACTGAATATACCCAAGTTGATCAATCAACTGCGGTACAACCAGCCTGCCAGATTTTACATGCAATTGCATGCTAGTCTCAGTGGGAGGGATTCCCCTGTCAAAAATAACTGTGGGGGAATCAAGCGCATTTCCGGTGGTTGCAGGAAAGAAATTTGCTCTGTTTATGGCTGGCCTTATTTTGTGCCAATGGGGGTTTTTTACGAAAGGCAAATCCACTTTGCACTACAAGTCCAAACTACAAGTGCTAAGTGCATTTGAAATTGCACTGAAAGTGCACTTGGAAGGGCAATCTCTGTAAATCTGAGGGGTAGATCTGAAATGAGGGGAAGCTCTGCTGATTTTATCATCCAATCATGTGCAAGCTAAAATGCTGTTTTTTATTTTCCTTGCATGTCCCCCTCAGCTCTATAGCGACTTCACTTCCAAGTGCACTTTCACTGCAATTTCAAGTGCACTTTGCACTTGTAGTGCAAAGTGGATTTGCCTTTAGTAAATAACCCCCAAGGTCTTCTGATGGAAGTTACAAATGGAGTAAGTCAATGTAAACTGGGAGTGGTCAAAAAGATACAAAAAACTCACAGCTCAGCAGTGATTCCTCCTCTCCTTAGTCCTACATCATACATGAGCCAGTCTGTACAGTACCTGAATCTGAGCTCACTGTCTCCTTGTAGATGTATTCAATTGATATTTTATCTCTTCATTATTACAGAGACTACCCAGGATCCAAGTCTCGTTGTCAATTCTAACAAAAAGAAAACAAAAAAAGGAATGCAAACAAAACCTGTGGTCGGACTTTAAAGGCACAACAAACACTGGGAGTACAAAAAATATTTAACATTTATTGAAAAATACATATAGTATAAATACCAGAGACATGAAAGAAATAATGATACAAATCTCATATGGAGATAGAAATCAATACATGATGTGAGCCCTAATGTGTCTACATGTTTCGTTGTACACTTCTTCAGGACACATTTGGGTTTCAGAAATTGCAAAGAAGAGAAGGATCTCACTATCTAAAGATAAAAACATACAGATTACCATAAACATATATTAAAAACGAAAAAAATCTATTAAAACAGAAAATCATGATACATGAACACAAAGTAGAAATGCTTATGGCAACAAAAATATATACATATAGTGTTTCCTTGCAGATCAGTGATTAGACAAAAAAAGTTTTCCAATAGAGAAAAACATATGAGAAAGCTCAGGGGTAATTGAAGCTGAATACCGCCGAAAACCTATACGAAACCTATACCGCCGAAACCTATACAGGCCACCTGAAATTCAATGCAAAAAGCCAAAGACCCTGAATTAGTTAGACACTATGATAAAAGTATAGTATTAGATGGTAAAATCATACTTTTAGATTAGATTAGATTAGATCATACTTCAGACGTTTCTAAACTACAAATTGTTAATCTGTCATCCCACTCCCTTAGTGAAGCAGAAATTGAAGTATTTCAGCTGGGGTTAAGTTTCTATTCTAAGCTACAATAAATACCTTTGATATTGTTAAGGACCTATATCTCTTCGCTAGGAAACTAACGTGCAAATTTATGTTTGATGTTGACAGACGAGGGACAAACATCAATTCCTCTGATCAAGAAATTTGGAAAGATTTCTTGGTTGCCGAGTTTCGAGCATTGAGAGATCTGGTGCTCCTGTTGCAAGAAAATGACCACAACTCAGTACAGGAAGAAGAGTATGAATCAGAAGAGACCATTGGCCCCATCGGATACAGACTCTGCAATACCAAAATGAATTAAAGTCCCTAGGCATTGCTGTTAAAATAGGAGAAACAACATCTTTTTGTATATGGGAAACACACAAATGTGTCATGAGAGGAATATTTATCTCCTTGGGAGCACATAGAAAACGCAGATTGAATGAAACAATCGAGAATTTGCTTAAAGAGATTGGAGAACTAGAAATAGTACATAAAAAATCACAAGCACAAGCAGTAGAACAGAAATTAGATGGCTTGCGTAAAAAATTGAATCTCCAACTAATAGAAAAAGTGAAAGCAAAGTTAACTCGAGGGAAGCGGAGATTTTATGAATTTGGGAATAAACCAGGGAGATTGCTGGCAAATGCCCTAAGAGAAAGTACAACTAGGAACTCAATTACACAAATTAGGACACAGAGAGATGAAATGGTTAATATATCGCAGAAAATTGCTCAGGTATTTAAAGAATATTATGAGAGGCTATATCAGCTGGAAAAGAAACCTACTTTGGCAGAGAAGTTAAAAAAGGGAGAAATAGCTAGAGAATACATTGAAAGGACAGAAATGCCAAAAATAACAGAGGAAATGGCCAGAGAAATGGACGTACCAATCACTCTAGAGGAATTTGTAAAAACATAAAAAAATATTGAAATTAGGCAAGTCACCAGGGCCAGATGGATTCACTCTGTCATATTACAGAATGTTTGCGGAGAAATTGGCTCCGAGATTTATGAAAGCCTATAACTCAATACGGGGGGGAAGCAAATTCCAACAGAAACGTTACTCGTGCATGTAACAGTAATACCAAAAGAAGGAAAGGATCCCTCTCAGTGTCCCAGCTACCGACCTATTTCGTTGTTGAATGTGGACCTTAAACTGTTCACAAAGATATTAGCTATGAGATTGATAAATGTGATACCGGAATTAATACACCCAGATCAAGTGGGGTTTGTCCCAGGGAGAGAAGGAAGAGAAAATACACAACGAGTGGTGAACACAATCTTCCTGGTACAAAAACTGCATAAGTCAACTGTGATAGTATCTGCGGATGCAGAAAAAGCGTTTGATCGGGTAGATTGGATATTTTTAAAAGCGGTATTACAGCATATAGGCCTGGGGGAGGGGATGCTAAGATGGATCCTTAACCTATATTCAAAACCAAGTGCTAGGGTGAAAGTGAATGATAGATTATCAGAGCCATTTTCCATCTTAAATGGAACACGCCAGGGATGTCCCCTCTCATCCCTGATATTCATTTTGACAACAGAACCTTTTTTAAGGAAAATACGTGCCAATGTGAACATCAAGGGGGTAAAAATAAAAAATGAAGATCAGAAGTTGGTAGCTTATGCAGATGATTTGATCTTTTTTATAACGTCCCCAATTACATCTCTCCCATCTTTACTAATGGAGTTACGCGAATATGGGAAAATATCTAACTTCAGAATAAATTATGGAAAATCAGAAGCTATGGGGGTAGAAATAGATTTGTCTCAGTTACAAGCGATATACACACAATTTGATTTTAGATGGACGAATTCATATATAAGTTATTTAGGAACCAAAATGCCAAAAAATCTAAATGAATTGTTTGAACTTAACTATATTCCATTGGTAAAACAGATTAAAAGTGATCTTCAAAAATGGGACAAAGAGATCTTTACGTGGTTTGGGAGAACCAATATTATTAAGATGAATGTGATGCCAAGACTTTTATACATAATACAAACCATACCGATTAAGATCCCTCTAAGCTTTTTTAAGGATCTTAGATCAAGATTTATGAAGTTCATCTGGGCTGGGAAACCAGCAAGAGTACTTTGAGATATCTTAGTACTCCCCAAAGGAAAAGGAGGGTTAGGACTCCCAGACCCAATAAAATATCAGGAAGTCTCACATTTAGTTAGAGTAGTGGAATGGTGCAGGCTTAAAAACGAAAAACCGTGGATACAGACAGAACAAGCAGCGATAGATATCCCATTGGAAGGATTAGTGTGGATCCCAGATACAGAAATCTCAACAGGAGTGAGAAAACATCCAACAATAGGGGAGACATTACGGATAACGAAAAGAGTATTTAGAAAAACATCTATTTCAGGAATTCCCAGTCCGCTCCTTCCCATTTTGGGTACCCCGGCATTTTTACCGGGAATAACGGATCCAAAATTCAAAACAATAAGAGACGGAGGCAGGAGCAGAATTTGTCATTTCTCGGTAGGTAATCGGTTAATGACAAAAAAAGATATTGAAAAAGAAAGAGTTAGATCTCTTCAGAATGAGGCAATTAGAAGCCTTTATTAGATCTAAATCAAAAATATATGTAGAAATAAGGGCATTGACTAAGTTTGAAGAGATCTGTTTGAAAGGAGACGAATTGAGACATTTGATGTCTTATTTTTATAGTATGTTAATAGAACAGGAGACTTCACAAGAATTGCCCTTTCTGCAGGCTTGGGAAAGAGACTTAGGGACTACGTTTTCCCCAGAACAAAAGGATAAGATGTTGCTGTTTAATCAAAAGGCCTCGATAGCAAGTAGATATCAAGAAGGGGGATATAAGATCCTCACTAGGTGGTATAGAACACCAAAAGTGTTACATCAAATTTATCCCCAGATATCAGAGACATGTTGGAGATGTTTGGGAGCGGAGGGAACATTATTACATATTTTTTGGGAATGTCCAAAAATAAAAGTGTTCTGGGAGATGGTAGTTGATACTATTGTAATGATAACAGGAATTGACCTGGGAGATAAACCGGCAACTTTTTTGTTGCTGGATATTCCAATGGCAATAGAAAGATTTAAAAATTCTTTGCTGAGACACCTATTGATAGCAGCAAGGGCATGTATTCCGGCGCTGTGGAAAAAGAGCAGCCCTCCAGCTAGAGCACAGTGGTTTCAGAGAATTGCAGAAATCCAACAAATGGAAAATTTGACAATGACAATGAGAGATCAGAAATATCAGAAGATTTGGGCTCCATATCTAAAATATAGAGAAAGTATGATGTAGAACATTTGAAATATGGTAGAGCTGGCGATTCATGGGGGGGAGGGGGGGGGAAGAGGCAAGGGGGTGGACTATTATGAAGGTTTTTTTTTTTTTCTTTGGGAGGGAAGGGTGAGGGATGGGGGAGGATGATGTGAAATTGAGATATAGATTGAAATGTTATAAGATATATCGGTTAAAGAAACTGTAGGTATATAACGAAATGTAATGTGCAATCTATAGAAAGAAAAGATGGAAAAATAAAGAATTTATCAAAAAAAAGAACAAATCTACCCAGTTTCAATTGTTACATACAAATTCTAATGTCTGGACTTTCCTTGTCCAAACAATCAGGGATATCGAACGCTCAGTCTCTAAGAAACTGGGCAGCCACAACTTGAGTCATGCCCATAAGACTGCACTTGATAATCTAAGCACACTTTCCTCCCTGGTGATCAAGCCCTCCGACAAGGGGGGTAACATGGTGGTTCTAGATGAACTACAGTATAGAAATATGTGTTGAGATATACTTAAGAACAGAGAGTGGTATAAACCCATTTCGGAATATATTATCACTAAATTGAATCATTTAATATAATGACATCATACAGTCTGCTCTGTCTGATGGCTTGATCACCAGATATTTGAGGGTATACAGGTGCGGTTCCCAAGGATTCCAAAATTTTATGCGCTCCCAAAAATGCATAAAAACTTGAAAAACCACTGGGACGCCCTATTGTTTCGGGCTTGGGCTCAATAACAGAACGTGCGAGCAAACTTGTAGCTGAATATCTACGCCCCCACGTAACTACTCTACCATCCTATATTAGGGATACAGTAGATCTTCTTAAACACCTGGGTGGTCTCAATGTACCTGCAGGCTGTCTCCTAGTTGCTATTGATATAGAGGCCTTATACTCATCAATTCCACACAATTTAGGTATTGAAACTATTTCCAGATTCTTTGGAGAAAGATGCCCTACGTCTTCAAGTATGAATGATTTTATTTTGCAGCTTCTGTCTCATATCCTCCAGGTACAAGGGGTCGCTATGGGCACATGCTGTGCCTCTTCTTACACCAACCTGTACCTGGGGGGGTGGGAATGAGACCTTTTTTTTTACAATGAAGAACATATGGATCTCCTCTCCAGCATCATACAATGGCATTGTTATATTGACGATATTCTGATGCTATGGGGTGGAGCCAAATAAATGCTGCAACTTTTTATGCAGATGTTGAGTAAGAACAATTACAATCTCAAGTTCACCATGGTGTCTGACGAGAAGAAGATTGCATATCTTGATATTACCATTAGTATTGAAAATTATGGCACTGTCAACACTACGCTGTATTGGAAACTCACTGCGGGGAGTACGATACTGCATGCATCTGGTGCACATCCCAGTGCTCTGATTCACAGTATTCCCTTTGGCCAATATTTATGTCTTAGAAGAAACTGTTCAAATGACCCCAGCTTCAAACTTGAAGCTGATTTGCTCTATGGACGTTTGTTGGCCAGGGGGTACAGTAAGAACTGTCTTAAAAAAGCCTATAATAAGGCTTGGAATCAATCTAGACATGTGGCTATAAGGGAATACTTATTAAGGTTGCCAAAAGATATACGGTACTAGGTTAAAGGTCTAAGATAATATGCTTAGGCGTGCATTTCACTAAGTTCAGAATTAAGATGCAAGATGTTGACATATTAGGATGCATCTGTCTGCGGTAAGAGGTACAAAGCTAAGATAGGACTGGTTACGCAAGAATATGGTCAGTCAGCAGATGTTGAAATGACGAAATAACTATCAGAAGACTGTATTTCACCTTTGACTTAGATAATGTCATGAGTTTAAGAAAAATGTCGATGTATGTATGAATTACCTGATTGGTTAAACCACAGGGCTGTCCTTCTGTTCAAACTAAATAAAATTGTTGTGTGTGCTTCAATAGGCACATTCATTATTCACGTACAATAGCGTGTATGTGTAATGTTTTGTCCACCGGTGAAAGGGACCTCCGCTCTTCAATCCTAGCCTAGGCTACCAGGGGTTACTTACAGAAGACGAGCAACCTAACAGTTTTGGTACCAGAAGTGGGGTTCGTCTCGTCTTGCGACAGGTAAGTCACTTTACTCTTTTTTACCTGATTGGTGAATGGTGTAAACACTTACTCTGTCCGGGCGGCCGCTACGAACTTAGTTTAAAATTAAAAGAAGTAACTGTGCCTTCGCGATGGACTAGGCTGGTCCCTCGGGAGGTTAAAAGGGCTCGCAAGGAATTTATAGGTTTAGGGGAGTCCGACTAGGTTGGTCTGACTTAAAACTATTGGTGATAGTATTTTTAACACGGGAAGTAGTAGATTACGCCCGTGACAAAGGGATTGGTGGAGTGGACGCCCATTTGAATAAAAAAAAAAAAAAAAAAGTGCACTATAAATTGATAAATGTATTGCAATACGGTTATGTCATGTCTTAAAGTATATTAAGAATATGTCTGTTTCTCTCTAGGTACGTGTGTAAGTATATAGAGTATAAGTTTTAATATAGAGTATAAGGAAAATAATTGTTGTTGTTTAAATGAGTGCAGAATATGAGGAGCCCTCTTGTAGTGACATAGCATCCGCCTGCCCCCATTGCACGTTAGGTCTACTCTTCCTAAGAATAGATGACAAGTGGATTTTACTGACCACCAGACCAGGGGGGTTCTCTTGCAGACTTGGTGTAAGAGGGGTATATCCCGCCACCAGGAAAAATTTACCCTTTATCGTATATTAAGGGTGAATCTTCATAGTTTTATATAAGTCCATCTGCCCCAAAAAAGATCAGGGATCCTACTCCCAGACCAGAGACCGGATTGTTGGACAAACCGGGTGTTATCACCTGTGTCCTGCCACTAGACACACACTGCCCAGACTACTAGATGGGGAATTCTGCAGCAACCCAAGCCATGGCCACCCCATCACCCTATGAATTTGTTAGTAATATGATCCCTGGCCCCCAGGTAGAACCATTTTGGACACAAGTCCAGGAAAGGTGTCACCAATTGGGAATCCATGACCCAGGACCCCAAGGTCCTTGTTCAGAGGAAGACTGGCAAGAAGTCAGTAAAATTTGTCAGGTACATAAGCATTCTTATCCTCCCTGCAAAGGGGCTGACCCACAATACATGAAGGATTGTTTCTGTGCATGGAACAAATGCCTTGGAAAATATAGGCAATTGTGGACAGCAAGGACATTGGAAATCCCAGTGCCCTTATAGGACTGGACAGATTAGAGCAAGAGGCAGAGGCAGGGGATTTAACCCCCAGACCCGCCCACAGTATCCCCGTTATCTGCCATACCAGAACCCTCGTCAACCACTACCCCAATATCCTACACAGCCACAAATAATGCACCGAGGGAAACTCTGTTGGTATTAATGGGACACCTGTCACCCATCCCATCACTCCACCACTGACTGTAGCCACTCCAGAAGGACAGAAATTATGTACCCAAACTTTTGCCGTCTTGTCCTCATGCCCTGTGCCCCTTATGGGACGGGACCTCTTGGCACAACTGTGTATTACCATTAAGTTTAATAGAGAAGGTTCCCTTACCGCTAGTTCACCATTATGTGACTTACATGGCCCTAAGCGACATGCACACAGAGGGTTCCCAAAAAGACATGCACACAGGAGTTTCTTTCTAATGATACCTTCCTCCCTTGACCATCACACAATTTGGGCAGAAAACAAAGGTAGTGTGGGCTTTATTAATTGCACACCATATGCACCCCAAATGCGATCAGATGCAGGGATACAATATCAAAAACAGTATCCCCTACCCCCAGAGAAAGTCAAAGGCATCTCCCCTCAAATTAATGATTACATATCAAAAGGTATCCTGAGACCAATCATCAGTCCCTGGAACACACCCATTTACCCTGTAAAGAAGGCCAGTGGCGAGTGGAGACTCGTCCAAGACCTCAGAGCAGTAAACAAACAAGTGATTCCCCTCCCACCCCTAGTCTCAGACATCACTTTTATTTTCTCATGCATACCGGCAGACTCTCTATGCTACACAGTAATTGATTTAGCGAATGCTTTCTTTAGCATTCCCATTGCAGAGGAAGCCAAACCTATGTTTGCTTTCTCCTGGGCCGGGGGCCAACTAACCTGGCAAGGGTATGTAGACAGTCCAGCCGCCTTCTCTATGGTACTCAACGAGACTGTCAAGTCTTGGACATCTGAGCGAGGGTCGGTACTGATAGAGTATGTGGACGACTTGCTCCTGTGCAGTCAAACTGCTGAAGATTGTGCGGTCGATTCAACATCACTGTTACAACACCTAGCTCACGCCGGGCATCTAGCCTCAAGGAAGAAAATACAATGGTGCCAGCCACAGGTAGAATACCTAGGGTGCATTCTAAAGGAAGGGACAAGGCTAGTGTCCCCCAAACGTGCCGCAGCCCTTCGAGCTCTCAGTCCCCCAAAAGACAAGGCCGCCCTACTCTCATTTTTGGGTGCAATTGTATATTGCCGCCAATGGATCCCTGACTGTTCTCATTATGATAGTATCCTAAGAGAGGCTACTGGCTCGACAGCCCCTAAATTAATAGATTGGACTGAAGACAGACTACAAGCTTTTCAAGCTCTATTAAACAGTCTGTCAAATGCTCCCGCCCTGGGATTGGTAGACTATGGTAAAGCTTTTCAGCTGTACTGTGTAGTTTCAGGAAGCTCTTTTGCCGCCGTGCTAACACAACAACATGGATCAGGGTATCGCCCTGTCTCATATCTATCAAAAAAAAAAACTCCCCATCCAAGTACAGGGAATGCCATTCTGTCTCCAAAATCTTGCTGCCTGTGCAATGGCTGTACAAGATGCAAACAAATTAGTGCTAGGTCACCCATTGACTCTCTATACCACTCATTCAGTCACGCATCTTATTCAGAACATGAATACCCAACATATGACCTCGCAAAGACTTAGTGGTTATGAGATAACACTGATGAACACTGATAACCTCACACTCAAATATGTGCCTGCCAGCAACCCCGCTGTGCGCCTTTTGCATTCCATGTTGCGTTTACCACATGACCCAGACATTATACATGACTGTTCGGAAAAGGTTGCTGCTATTACCAGTCCCAGACCGGATCTCACTGACACCCCTATCTCAGGTGCAGAGGATGTTTTCGTTGACGGTAGCTGCTCACGTCCCTCTGACTCCACCTTTTTAACCGGTTATGCAGTTGTTCAACTACCAGACATCGTACTGGAGGCAAAATCATTACCTCCTTCTTCAGCCCAGGTAGCAGAGTTAGAAGCCCTCACTAGGGCCTGCATTCTATTCACCGGTAAAGAGGTGAACGTCTACACAGACAGTAGATATGCTTTTGGAGTGGTGCATGATTTTGGTGTGATATGGGCCAATAGAGGTTTTAAAACAGCAGACAACAAAATAATTGCCAACTCCACACAGATTAGTGCTCTCCTCCAAGCCATTCTTCTTCCAAAAAAGGTAGCCATAATTAAAGTAAAGGCACACTCCTCTGACAGCAGTCGTGTTTCAAAAGGGAATGCTCTTGCTGACAGAGAAGCTAAAAGAGCTGCTGCCTTTTCCCCTAACCCACCTGCCCCCACAACAATGTTTTTCAAGGAACACTTCGCAGCACCTAACTTTAAAACTGTCATAGCACAGATGCAATCAATGGCCACAGAAGATGATGTCCATTTTTGGACAAAGGAAGGATTGACCAAAGACCCTGAAGGTCTTTGGTCAAAAGAGGGGAAGATCCACATGCAAGAACAAAACTATCACCCTTTGAGGTCCTCATGGGAATCCCCGCAAACATAGAATTACCCCCATTAGACCAAGACACTGATATTGACATTTATTCCCAACAGGAAATGTACGTGAAAAATCTGGTAAGTATGCTCCACGAAATAAACGAACAAGTTTCTGTCACCTTTTTTCCCTCTTCCCACAGAACCAACGCATCCCTTCATCCCTGGGGATAAAGTGCTGATCAAACAATTAGCACAAAGAAAGAGTATCGGACCGGCTTTCTCAGGACCATGGAAGGTGGAAAAGGTATCCAGGACCGCAGTGTTAACAGACCTAGGAAACACCTGGATCCACGCCAGCCGTCTTAAAAAGTGTCCCCAGCTTCCCTCGACTCCAGAGCCCCTGGCAGTGACAGAGAGCAGCAACTCCCAAGAACAAGATCTACAAGAAGTTCAGAGAGGCATAGAACAAATTTCCCTGGAAGATCCCACACCCCCTCAAAAGGACAAAACAGAGCCAACAACTGCCGGGATGAGAAACGAAGAAGAAGAACAGAACTCTTAGATAACAAATAATCAGAACTTTAAAAAACAAAGATGCTTTCTCCATCAGTGTCAGGGAAGGCTGTATGCCTTTGGGGTAGTCTGGTACTATTTGTATTCCTGCCCACATGGTTTATAGCCAACTGTATATATCATCCAGAAGATTTAGGTTTATTAAAAGGGATATGTGGACCACCTAAGATGAATAATACCCCCGGCCAAAGACATAGTAGAAGTATTGTACCCGTTAATGAGTCACCTAAGGGACTGACTAACAAGATGTTACTACTAAAATTCAAATATAGCTATGCTCAAAAATCTGGTTTTGAGAAATGCTGGATTTGCAGCAAGCTACATCCCAGTACAGCTAGAATCCCTCTCATGGCAGTCCCCTTGAATTTTACCCCCCTCCTTAATGGAACACCCCCTATCGTCCTAACGAATGTTACTAGGACCCGTCCAAATAAAACCCTCACTTTCCAAATTATAGGTAGAAGCCACTTCCCAGACTGGTGTTTCCGACTGGGAAACACCACAGATGGAGCCGAGGTTTGCAAACAAGCAAAACTTAACATTTCAATGACATCATTTAACAGTCCTTCTTTCTTCCATACTTCAGATCCCACCCTAAATGCCACCTTTTTAGACTTTCTTAGCTCCAGTACCAAGACTACAATACACCAATTAATGTCAATTCTGGTGCTCTCTGGCCTTTCTGATACTCTTAGGAACGTGTTCCATAAACGACCCCTAGCTCTAGGAAATACCATATATATATGCTGCGGCAAACTCTGTCACCCCTGGATCCCAACCAAACCCCAGGGGTGGTGTTACCTTGCAGCCCTGGTTCCTATCATGGGGGTATTAGGGGATAACAAGGGAAGTCACCTCCTTGAAGCCAGCATGCATCCTAGATATCCCCTTAGACACCGTAATAAACGAGAATTGTTTTTAGGAAAAGATATGGCCTGGGCATGGTTCCCTTCCTGGACAGGGTGGGGAATTGACCTAATGAAAAGATTAAATAATTACACTGGCATAATTGATGAGATTCTGGAGGAAAATTCTGATGACATAACCAAACTAAATCTAGAAACTAGGGCAATTAGGAAGCAACTAGAACTACATGAGTTGGCTATAGAAAGTATGAGTGCAGCCCTTACTGGCCTCTGTGAGACTACTGAGGATTATGAGTGCTGTACCTGGATTCATAATACCAGCATCGAAGTCCCAGACTACTATGACGTTATTGCCCAACACAGGGAAGAGGTAAATAAACTACAGAAAGAGGCAAGGAACATAGGAAAAAACTGGGATCCCTTCTCGAGCAGTTTTAGTTTTGGGGGATTAATATCTTGGCTCCGAAATGCTGCCATGACAATTGTCACTGTGATTCTCTTCATTCTATTTTTATATGCCTGTTATAAGATAATCAAATGTTTATGTAAAAAGGGAAACACGGTCGCTCCGAAGGATCTGAAACTCACTTCCATTGTTAAGGATCCAACGGTATGGTATAGAAACCAAGAGCACAAGGGTTCGGAGTATGAAGCCTGTGCTATTAAATTAGAAAAGGAATGATCATTATGTAAATCACAGAATGATCAAAGGAAGGATTATAAGGGAATACTTATTAAGGTTGCCAAAAGATATACGGTACTAGGTTAAAGGTCTAAGATAATATGCTTAGGCGTGCATTTCACTAAGTTCAGAATTAAGATGCAAGATGTTGACATATTAGGATGCATCTGTCTGCGGTAAGAGGTACAAAGCTAAGATAGGACTGGTTACGCAAGAATATGGTCAGTCAGCAGATGTTGAAATGACGAAATAACTATCAGAAGACTGTATTTCACCTTTGACTTAGATAATGTCATGAGTTTAAGAAAAATGTCGATGTATGTATGAATTACCTGATTGGTTAAACCACAGGGCTGTCCTTCTGTTCAAACTAAATAAAATTGTTGTGTGTGCTTCAATAGGCACATTCATTATTCACGTACAATAGCGTGTATGTGTAATGTTTTGTCCACCGGTGAAAGGGACCTCCGCTCTTCAATCCTAGCCTAGGCTACCAGGGGTTACTTACAGAAGACGAGCAACCTAACAGTGGCCTTGTTCTCTGACACCACCAAAAAGGAACTCGATGTGGTGCAACTTATCACCACTTATTCTGATCAACATGGGACCATACGGTCCATTATTCAAAGTCATTGGCCTATTCTACTAGCTCATCCTACTCTTTCTAAATATTTAGGACCTAGACCGGAAATCACATATAGGCGTGCTGGATCAATCAGGGATCAACTTGTGCAAAGTCAATATTGAAAATCACAAATTAAACAATATGAGCAACGTGGTCTCTTTCACTGTGGCGAATGTGACTACTGTCGTTTACTTGTGGAAGGACCTTCCTTTGTCCTCCCGAATGGACAGATTCACGTTTTGCGACATTTTGTTTCAGGCCTAACTAAAGGGGTCATATATATTATTGTTTGCCGATTCGGAGCCTTCTACATTGGCAAAACGTTTAGACCCCTCTGGAAAAGAGTAAAGGATCATGTTAACTATGCCACAATTGGCATACTCAATTGGTTACCATGTGGCATTTCAACATAAATACGACCCGCAAACTTTTAAAATTCATACTCTTGAGCGTATTTATGAGGATCCAAGAGGGGGAAATTTCGATCAAAAGGTATTACAAAGGGAAACTCAATGGATTTATAATTTAAAGGTGACATCCTATCCTGGCCTTAATGGCAGTCTGAGTTTCAGGCCCTTCCTATAAAACTAGCCTTTGTGGAAGATTGATGTGAAACGTATTAACTCCATCACGATATTAAGATTTTTTTTTCTTCTCTTTTCCAGATTTTTATTATTTTCTTTACAAGCTAATAACTGTACTTAGCAAATCAATATAGCTATGCAATTTGCATTCATGAATATTCATGTGTAATATACTCTATATACCTGACAACAAACATTAACTTTATGCTCTGTTATATATTTCTTTTTGGTTATGTATTTTTGTATTATACGACACTGGGGCATGTTAGCACGATCGACACGATATACCACCTCAGATAGTATCACGCATTGCACACAATTAGCATTTTTTTATATAGGAGGAATAATCTAATACAGATGGTGAATAAAAAAAAATATATATATATATATATATAAATATTTATTTATTTATTTATTTTTCTCTCCTTTTTCTTTATTCTGCAAGACTTCAGTTTTTCTTTTTTCTATGTAGCACTTCTGTTTTTTTTTTTTCTATACCTCGTAGGACTTCCGTTTTTGTGGCAGATTTACGGTTTTGGTGTCCTTTTGATGGTGTCATGGCGTTTTTTGATGCTATTCACGGCAATGGCTAGATTTTTTTTGTCACTGCTTTATGATGTAATCAATGAGGGACTATCTTCCTATTTGATGGTTTTTGGCGGGAATTTTTCTTGAGGGCTAGCAACCTATGTTGCTCTCAAGATTGAGAACTCAGGCCAACATGGTAGTACAGGTACTGCGTAAGTAGTAGTTTTGAACGTAAAAAGATAGAGTAGAGAGGAGGGAAAGACTAGGGGTTGAGAAGAGAGAGGAAAGGCATGTAGAGAGGAATAAAGTGTGGGAAGGGGAAGAAGGTCGGCAGGCCCGCACGGGCCCAGGACAGTATGCTCCAAGGAGGGTCTGTTGGGAGGGGCGCGCTCATGGCTCCAAAAGAATGGGGTCTAGGTTGGGAGGTAGGAAATGCTTAACCCATGGCTGCCAAATCTTGCTTTGTCGAGGCAGGCAGTCCAGAATTGTTGCCTCAATTTTGCTATGTATCATGGCTTGGGTAACCCTATTTTTACCTTCGGGTATGGGGAGTGTCGGTGTCTTCCAGGCTCTAGCTATTGTTTGCTTAGCTGCCGTAGTAAGTTGGAGGAAGAGGCATAGCTGATTACGGGTGCAGCTTCGGGGTGCTAATTTGAGCAACGCTAGAGAAGGATCGGGTTTCAACGTGTCCTGCCGCAATGTCGAAGTCATCTGAAACACTAATGCAAAGAAGTGCTGGACTACTGGGCACATCCACCAAATATGTGTGTGGGTGCCTGCTTCCGCACAGCCCCTGAAACAAGTCGCAGGGTAGCCTAGGACAAACTTAGCTATCCTGGTCGGGACCAGGTACCACCGCATGAGAACTTTGAAATTAGCCTCAGAGGCAATAACATTCTGGGTGGCATTTTTAGTGTTGATCCAGATCTCTGCCCAAATGTCAGCATCAAGATCTAGGCCAAGGTCAGTGGACCACTTTGTTGCATAGGGTGGTAGGGAGGCGGGAGGGGAGACAAAGTGGGCATACAATTGAGAGATGATACCGGGAGTGTGTGAACCCGAGTCACATATTCTTTCGAATACTGACATATAATCTTGGTTTGCGTTGGGTTTAGGTAATATTTGTATGAAGTGGGATATTTGGAGGTAGCGGAAGCATTCCTTATGTGGGATTCGAGTTTGGGCTTGTAGGTCTGGGAAAGATTTGGGTGATCCATCCTCGATCAAGGCCTGCCTGAGTCCAAGCAGCGAACAGGCCTGGTTCAGAAAAGGCTGGGTAAAAGCGTGGGTGACCCAAGAAGGAGAGTAGGGGGGTATGCAGGGATTTAAGCGTGAAATATTTTTGAATCGCGTCCCAAATTTTGAGGGAGTGTTGAGTAACAGGGTTTGTAATTTTGCCTCTCACCAAGGGGGGCAGCCACAGGAGATTGGATATGGTGATGGGGTGGATATCTACGGCTTCTAGACTGACCCATAGCAGTATTTGTGTTCTCGCATGGTATAGAGCGACTTGGGCCAGCTGAGCCGCACGGTAATAGTAGCGAGAATTAGGTACCCCCAGACCGCCCTGTGTCTTGTAGCGATAGAGTGTGGTCTTAGAGATTATGGGTCTCGTAGAACCCCATATATACTTATGTGCCTTACTTTGTACAAGACGATGGAAGTATGGAGGGATCGCAATCGGGAGGACCCGGTATAGATTAGAGCAATTTGGGCAGCATTGACATTTTAACTGCTGCGATCCACTCCAACCATGAGACATGGAGCGGTTGCCAGGATGCCAAGATATTTGTAAGTTTTCTTAGCAAAGGGAAATAGTTAAATTGGAATAGCAGTGTTGGGTTACTCCTTAAATTAACTCCCAGGTAGGGCATAGATGTTGCGGACCATAAAAAGGGAAAATTATCTCGTAGCCGGTTTAGTTCATCCATTGGCAGGGATACATTGAGGGCCCCAGATTTCGCTTGGTTGACTTCCAAGCCTGAAATCTTAACAAACTTATCCAACAGTTTGCACAGGTTGGGTAGGGTGATATGGGGGGTAGTGACGAACATTAGCGCATTGTCTGCAAACAAGCACAGCTTGTGCGATGTCGTGGCTATCTCTAGTCCTCGTTCACCTGGGTCTGCTCTGATCAATGCAGCTAGAGGCTCAATTGCCAAAGCAAATAATAGGGGGGGGGGGGGGGGCAACCCTACCTCGTTCCCCGCTGGATGGAAAAGTACTCCGATCGGAAACCAGCATATCTCACATAGGCTTGAGGTTGGGTATACAGGGCATCTATCCATTTAAGAAAGTGAGGGCCAAAGCCCCAGCGTTGCAGAATATAATGGAGATAAGACCATGATACCGCTTTGCGTATATCTAAGGAGAGTAAGTGCATGGGAATTTTCCCGGTTCTAGCTATGTGCTGTAGGAGGACGATATACCTGACGTTGTCACTAGCTTGTCTCTGGGGGATAAATCCCACTTGATCTTTGTGGACCAACCTTCTGATTAGCGGATTCAAGTAAAGTGCTAAGACTTTAGCCAAGATCTTAT
Source organism: Lithobates pipiens (assembly GCF_037356315.1). Taxonomy (NCBI): domain Eukaryota; kingdom Metazoa; phylum Chordata; class Amphibia; order Anura; family Ranidae; genus Lithobates; species Lithobates pipiens. The sequence continues at coordinate 423,803,494 of NW_027507903.1, read as the reverse complement.
CGTTATACATTTAGTAATGAGATTGGCCTGAAGTTGGACCACATTGTATTATCAGTATTCGGTTTAGGGATCATTGAGATAATGGCTGTTAAGGTATCCTTGCCAAAGGAGTGCTTTTGGAGTAAAAAGTTAAATGAATTGGTGAGGAGGGGAACTAGTGTATCTGCAAATTTCTTATAATAAGTAGGCCATCGGGACCAGGCCTCTTGTGCGGTATCAAGGTCTTAATAGCTAAAAGTAACTCTGCAGTGGTGATCGGAGTATCAATTAACTCACGATTGGCGGGGGACAGTTGGGGAAGCTGTAAAGATTGGAACAAGGAGTCAGCTTGGGTACTAGAGAAAGAAGTTTTTGCTTTGTATAATTTAGACAATTGGGTGCTAAATTCGGAAAGGATTTTAATGGGATTGCTTGTGAGTCTATCTTTCGTCAATCAAAGTCTAATGGGTTTATAGGATCTCTCGGGTTGTCATAGCTAAATAGGTGTCAGATTTGTTCGCTTTAGTGTAGACATGTGGGCTGATCTACGGATCATCCTCTCCGCATCTTCAGCCAACATCAAGTCTAATTTGAGTTTAGCCTTTTCGAGGGTTAACCTATTTGTCTCTGTGGGGGTGGATTGGAATAGGAGAAAGTGACGCTGAAAATCTGTTTCCAGTTGGCGTAGCTTGTGTTGCTTGTCCTTTTTGAGGTGGGTGGTGACAGATATGCATGTGCCCCTAATGACTGGTTTGTGGGCTTCCCAAAGGATGGTAGGGGATATACTTGGTGTGTTGTTGTAAGTTATATAATCTTTGAGGGCAACTTGGATGTCTAGGCAATAGGATTGGTTGGTCAAGAGGGTCTCATTCATGTACCATGTCTTGTCTGTAGATAAAGGGATTACCTAAGATATGGTGGTGATCACTGCACAGTGGTCTGACCAAGTAATTGGGTGAATATGGAAATGCATAAGAATTGGGGAGGAGGCTATGGGTATAAAAATATGGTTGATTCTAGAAAAGGACTTATGGGGGTTAGAATAAAAGGTGTAGTTCTTCTTAAGAGGATTGCATTCTCTCCAGGTATCAACAAGGGCTGCCTTCGGGAGGTTTGTTCTCTTGGTTCGGGTGTGTCGCCATAATTAAGATGAACATCCTTCTGAGGATCCTATACCTCTTGCAGGCTCTCCCCATCACCATCCCAAAGGCATTTTTTGCCTCCTTACGAAGACTTTGTGTGTCGTTCATTTGGGGATAATCGCCTCCCCGAATTAGTTACTTGAAACTCACCATGCCTAAGAGTGAGGGAGGAGTAGGTCTACCGGACATTCACAAATACTACCTCTCCGGCCACCTCACTAGAGTCCTCGACTGGAATCTACACTCTAAGACGAAAGACTGGGTACAACTTGAAAAATCCCTAGCCCCAACACCGTTGGATTTATTCCCTTGGCTACCTGCAAAACACACAATGCTTCTTATGCAAAATCACCCTCTAATATACCCCACTTTAAGTGCTTCCAAAGAGTGCTTTACGAAATTTGCTGTTTCTTCCCTTCAAGGTCCCCTAACTCCTTTGAGAAAGAACCCTGATTTCGCTCCAGGCATGGAGAAAAACTTCTTAACTGATGTATGGCCACAGGAACCTTTACAAGCTCGACACCTCTACGAGGGGAACAAATTGAGAACGTACGAATCATTAGTTGCTATGTCACATTCGAACTCTTTTCCCTTTTGGTCATACGTTCAATTAAGACACTTCCTCCACGCCGCTCCCTCTCACTCCCATTGGTCGCGTCCTCTCACCCAATTCGAACAGCTTTGTGTATTGACAGAACCACAACGACACCTCATTTCACAAACATATGCTCTATTATTGTCCTCCTCTAAATCTGCTTCGGATAGATTGAAATAAAAGTGGGAAAGAGACCTGTCCCATTCTCTATCCGTAGAAGATTGGGACACTATATTCAAGCTAGCTCATAAGGGATCCTTGAACACACACACGCAGGAAAACGCATATAAAATAATTTCACGATGATATAAGACACCTCTCCAGATTCAACGTTTTGCTCCGCACCTTTCCCCTTAGTGTTGGCGTTGCCTTGACGGAGTGGGTTCTTTTCTACACATCTGGTGGACTTGTCCCAAATTACAACCATTTTGGAAAGAAGTCCACAGAGTGATTAAACAGGTTACTACCTTTGATCTGGCCTTCCAACCTTCGCAATTTTTACTAAATTTACCCTCCATTCCTAAAAAAACAAATTTCCGTTCCCTCGCAATGCATATGATAAACGCAGCCAAATTATGTATACCGACCAAATGGCACAATTCCGACCCTCCCACCATTATAGACTGGCTAGAGAGAGTTCGAAAAATGGCGGAAATGGAAGACCTTATTCATCAAGCTCATGATCAATCAGAAAAATTCACCTCCACTTGGGCATGCTGGTTTCACTTTCTTTCTACCTCTGATTATAAATCGCTCACCCAACAAACAGGGTAGGGGGTACGGAGTTAACGGACAGATCCCCTCTTTTTTCCTTCTGCTAGTCTTTCTTTTCCCCGTCTCCTTCATATTTCTACCCTTGGCTCTTTTGCACGTCCGATCCCTTGCTTTAGAAACTTTTGGATCCTAAACGCTCCCCAGGGAGGGAACGTGACACCCTTAAAGTAACAGACTCTATTTCCGAGGACGATCTTCAGGTACTCAAAGATGTTAGCGACCATGACCTCCTCCCCTCCTTCAGTTATGAGATTAGATAATCGTAAGGTGTAGTTGTTTTCGGGCACTTCATCTATATAGTAGTTTCAACATTTCTATTATTGTGCTATTTATGACATAAGTAGCTATTCTCTTGAATAGCCCTATAATTGCATTACTTGGCTATCTTTTTCACAATCAGATTGTATGTTATTATTGATGATATGTGTGTATGTTCACAAACTTTAATAAAATCTTTTGGGAAAGAACAAGGGCTGCTTGTTGGAGTTGAGTGTGAAACTTCAATGAAGGGGAGAAATGCTCCGGGGAGTAAGGAGTCTTGTCTAGGTGTGGGTGAAGCACTAGATTAGAGTCCCCACACATGAACAGTGTGCCTTTACAATGTGACCTAACGACCTGTAGGAGATGGGAGAAAAATGGAATGGGATTCGTGTTGGGGGCATAATAGGAAACAAAAGTAGCTTCAACAGCTTGAATTAAGCCAGTGACAAGTAGGTAGCGGCCCTCAGGGTCCCTGATTTCAGACTTTAAGGTGAATAGAAGAGAGTGATGAAAAGCCAGGAGAACTCCTCTATGTTTCGAGGATGAGGAGGCTGTATAAACCCGGGGATACTTGGCACAAAAAAATTTGGGGGTGGAGTGTGTGGTAATGTGGGTTTCTTGTAATGCTATTATGCCGGATTTAACAAGATAAAGGTGCGGAATGCTTTAACTCGCTTGTGGGGAGAATTGAGACCTTTAACATTTAAGGACAAAATGTTCAAGGGGGCCATGGTAGATGGGAAGGGAAGATATTATAAAGGATGGGAACTAGAAAAAAAAGTAGGGAAGGAAAGCCACAGTAGAGGGGGTAAAAGACCATTGTGCGGAACGGATGGTACCGGACCGCCCAATCTGTGTGTGCACCAATCTGCCCGCCAGCAAGCCAGCCGGGTGACAAGTGCATCATCAATGGGGGGAGCAGTGACAATTCACCGCCGAGAACCAGAATAGTAAAATAACTTTAGCTGAATCAATATATCAACATTAACATAGTTTAGTTCTAAGACCAACAAAAACTAGTAAAACAGAAACAAAAAGCATTAATATGTTCCAGTATCAATAAACAGCTCGGGCACTTGTAGGGAGGAGTATAGTGGGGAGGCAAGGGAGGGGGAATATGGTAGGTGAAGGGGGTAATTGGGGAAGTGGATCAGAGGGAAGGGGAAAGGTAGGTAAGGGGAAGGGGTTAAGGGAGGGCCGAGGGTGATGGGGAGGGAAAATGGTGAGTAGAGGGGGAACAAAGGGAGAAAGAGTAGGGGAGGGAAAAAAGGGGGGGGGGTAGGATAGCGGGAAAGAGAGGGAGGGGGAAAAGGGGGAGCAGGAAATACAGGATCTAGATGGGGGCAATTGCGGCATAAAGATCAGACGTGTCTGTCCCCAGGTACAATCAGGAGTAGAGTTGCGGATATATAGACCTGGGTCAAGTAGCAACATTGTCGTATAACATGCAACGTTTTACATAATGAACATAGGCAAACCGTATGCTAATGTAAATGGCTATCCGGGGTATGACTGGCATGCCTAGGTTGGCAGCTGTAGTGGACAGTGGATAGCACAGTGTTTAAGTGCCTGACGGACAGTAAATAAAAGGAACGGTGGATGAAATAAAAGGTGATCCAATAGTCTAGTTCAAAAAAGGAAAAAGAAAAATAATAAGCAGTCTTCTGGAGATATGTCAAGGAATTGTAGGGTGATCAGGAAAAACGGGTATTGTCTAGGGAAGACGTCCAACAGGGACAGGCGGCCAGACAGGTTCCCGTTGGCTAACGGCACAGTTCCTGGGGTTAGCCAAGGTGCAAAGGATAGTTAGCTATCCGTAGGCCTCAGCGGGGTACAAATACCTTTGGGCTGGGGAAGTCCAAACCTGTAGGCCTTTTTGGAGTGCCCCGCTAGATTGAAGATGGACCCAGTAAATCGTGTTAATTCCTCCTCGGTGTAGCCACATATGGATGAGATGCAGAGCGGGCCGGGGTTCGAGGTAATGCTGTTTCTATCTGATCCGGTTGGGCGGACGAGGTGAGATGGAGACTTTCCAAGAGGTTCTGCAGCGCTTCAGGGGAGCAGCACGTGTGTTGTTGTCCCTGGTATGAAAAGTGCAGCGCAAATGGGAACCACCATGCGTATTTGATCTGGGGCTGTAACAGAATCTGTAGCTGGGGCTTCATAGCACGTCGCCTTGCAATGGTCAGGGGTGCCAGATCTGTGAACAGCTGATACGTGTGGCCTTGAAATTGGAGGTTATCCTTATTGCAAGCTGCTGCTATCAGTTGCTCTTTCGTGCGGAAAAAAATGCATCTTCACGATTATATCTCACGGGGGGCCCTCGGCTTGGCGGTGGGTAAGCGCCCTGTGGATCCAGTCAAATTCTAGCTGCTCGATCAGTATCGAGGGCGATAATTCCTGGAAAAGGGCTGCTGTAAAAGATTGGAGGTCATCCACAGTTTCAGGTATTCCTCTGACGCACAGGTTCGACCTGCATGAGCGGTTCTCCGCGTCTTCTAAACGAGAGAGCAGGGCAGCATTCTCCTCACAGAGGGCCGCCTTCTCTTGAGCTAACTCTCGTAAATTCAGTGTCATCCGCCCCCGTTTCCAGATCGGCTGTACGCTGACCTGGATAACGAATCTCCTGTGTCAGTCTATGAGTGATCTGGTCAGACGTGGCTTTAAGGGCCTTTTTTAGCATGACTTCCATGTGGGCTAGGAAGTCAGCCTGGGACATACCTGAAGACGGCAAGGTCGGGAATGTTGTGGGGCGTGAGTCAGACTTGTCGTCTTCTCCACTGCTCCCTTGGTGCTACGGGCTGTTGGAGTGCTGGGCAGCAGCAAAGGCCTTGGCCGCCATCTTGGAGGAAGCACGCACCAGGGCTTCTTTGATGGGCTTGGGTTTATTCTTCCCCCGCATGTGTGATTTTTATCATTATTTCTTTCATGTCTCTGGTCTTTATAGTATATGTATTTTTCAATAAATGTTAAATATTTTTTGTACTCCCAGTGTTTGTTGTGCCTTTAAAGTTCGATCACAGGTTTTCTTTGAATTCCTTTTTTTGTTCCCAATATTTGCGGATGAGGCAATGTGAGTGCTTTTTCTCTTTTTTATTCACTTCTAATTCTCCTTGCATTTTGCTTAATAACACACATAATTTATTGTTTTAGTATAAAAAGAAGCAGAATTAAGGGCTTTTAAGAAACCGACTACAAGCAGGTAGGCTATTATTCCAGAAGAGACATGCATACCTGCCTGCTTGAGATCCTCTATATCAGTGGTCATCAACTCCTGTCCTCAGGGCCGACTAACAGGCCAGGTTTGCAAGGTAATTGAAATACATCACAAGTGATATAATTTGCTGCTCAGTGATTGCAGTATTCTAGTCTGCATCTCCCCAAGGTAATACATAAAACCTGGCCTGTTAGTGGGCCCTGAGGACAGGGTTAATGACCACTGCTCTATATCATGTAAACTGAGTTACACATATGCAGTTCAGCTTACATCATCACTGAGCATGTTTGCTGGAGTGATGGACTCCTGCGCATGCGCAGGATTTTTGTCATCCCACGAAAGCTAATAGGAGATGCCTGAAGACCGGCACCCAGGGAGAAGATGCCCAGACTGATGAGGAACCCAGGTCATTACAGAGGATGTAAGTTTAGTTGCTCTTTAAGGCTCAGAACTTATATAAGTGTAGTGCCTACCCCCAAAGGAGTCTGATGTGTTGGCTCCACTGTTCCTGTGCCCATGACTCTGTGAACATCGCAACATACTCTGACACACCTGGCTGTGTGTGAGATTTTATTGCAGGTAGCTGTATGCACACTATAAAGGCTAAAGGTTCATAGACACCCAATTAGACAGCAGACTAAACCGGCATCCATGGTATTCTCTGATGTTCCAGAATGGCTGCTACTGGGGGTTATTTAGGAAAGGCAAAACCATTTTGCACTGCAAGTGCACTTCCAACGGGTGCATGCGCGTGCCTGCTATCCCACTTAAAGGAACCGACGTATAGCTATGACAGCTCACGGGAATGTGCCAGTCTGCCACAGTATAGTGGCAACGGCTGGTCGGCAAGCGGTTAAAATACATTGAGGGCAGGGATTTAAACTTTTTTTTTTGATGCGCTGTTTGGTGGATTTTGTACAGAGGATCACAGAAACATAGATTATCCATGAAAATAAATCAGGCACACTGCACTTTTATATACAGCATTTGACAAATGTGAATATAAGTATGTATACTTAAAAAAAAAAAAAGTAATACTGCTATATTGAAAGTGACCTCTGTCCCAAAAGTGAGCGTTGTCGAGCAACGTAAGGGAAAACAAATGGAGAATCAGAGGCATTGTCAGGGATTAGATCCTGGGTGGTCTCTGTAGTACTGAAGGGAGAAAATATAGATCAAATAGATCTACAAGAAGGACATTAACTTGGATACAGGTACTATACTTATTGGCTCGCATACTGTACGACAGAGGAGCCATTGTACAATGTGTTGGCACTGATTTATTTTACTCTTTATGTGTATGTCACTTCACCATTTTTGTGTGTAAGGATGGTAGGATGTACCCTGATGTTTAGAGGGTAGATATATGGCACTTAGGTTCCTTTCTCCTTTGCTTGGGGGACTCTTTTCAAGAGAGCCCCTAACCTAGTACGTTTGGTCGCCTTCTGCTAGCCACAAAGAGAGGGGGGGTCCACCAGACTTTTTGGTTAGTGTCCTGGCCTCTGTCAGAAGCCTTGCACCATGGGGGTGAGGGAAAGTCCTTCTCCTTTGGAAGGGGACCAGGGATACACTCCACTACACTTCTTTGTGTGAGTGTTTCATGTTTTCTGGTTCACAAGGTGTTTCATTTTTTGTACAGTGCACACCCATTGCAGGCTCCAAAAAAAAAAAGAAAAGAGGATTAAAGATAGGAAGAAGCACCACAGACATAATAGAACACTTTCCACTGTATATTTGATTTAAACAGACCAAAAGGGAACACAACTGAGATATTTATTGTTAGAGTTTATATATACATTAAGGTTTACATTTAGTTTTTTGTTTTTTAACATGAACAGCCTGTTCTTTTATTGAGAGAGTAAATGCGATACATTTTATGAAGTACAATATGTAAACAATTGAAGTTACATGTAGGGTGTCGTACATAGATGGAGCATCATACAATTAAAGTAGTATGCAGTAAACATAATTTGCAGGTGCAAGCTTCCTGAAAGAGGGGATGACACTGACCTGGGGGGCACAGTTAAACCCTCTACCAGAGTGAGTCTGTGCCCGTTATGCTGTCCAGGATTTCCACACCCTCTTGTACTTTCCGGGGCAGTTCCTGCTTATGTATGTTAGTTTGTACATGAGAAGAGCTGAGGTAATAGCCTGTTCCCAAGAACCCACAGGGGGGGATCGGGAATTTTACTTCAGTATAATTTCTCTTCTGACGTAATACATTAGAAAACATATAAGTGTTTTGGTGTATCTGGGTCTCTGATTGTCATCAGGACTTCTTAAGAGCAGCACTCCAGGTGTGACCAGCAGGGTCAGCTGCAGACGAAAGTTTATGAGTTCAACCACCCGCAACCAGGGCAGCTCCAGAACATATGCAAATATGTACCCTCTTCTCTACCACATCTGGTACAGTTGGCAGACCTGTCTGGATATATGTAATGCAACTGCTAGGGAGTAAAGTAGACTCGGTGTAAGAACTTGGCTTGAATTAGTCTGTCCCTATATTAAATTAGTGTTTGGGCACTTTCACCAAGGCAGTCATCCCAATCCTCCCTGTCTTCCATTTTTCCCAAAGGTGTTCCATCCTAAGGGAGTGGCAGTCCAAGAGGTCAAAATACAGTCTGGAAAGGGGTTTTGCTACTTTCTCCAGTGCCAATATCCCCTCTATCGGGTCCATGTCCAACTTCGGGATAGCAGGGAATTGGGCTCTTATGGCATGATGTAGTTGGAAGTACCTAAATGTCATCCAACCAGGTAGATGGAATAGTTTCCTGAGTTCTGTAAATGAAAATAATCTGCCAGCCGTTAAGATGTCCCACAGGGTCTTAACCCCGTACCTAGCCCAAATTTGAGGGTCAGGGATCGTGCGAAGATGAGGGAGATTGGGATTACCCCACAATGGCATGAAGGAGGACCATCTATTGGGAGAAACGAACCTAGCCCTTGCAACAGCCCACACCCTGAGTGTAGTTTTAGTGTATTGGGGCAACGCAGCGTATTGCCGCCTTCAAACAGACCGCCATATTTGCTTGTGACCGCACAAACCACCATCTGACGGTGACCAGCATGGCCGCCCAGAAATACACACGCATATCTGAGAGGGCCAGACCTCCACATCTTATCGGAAGGGTCAGGGTATGTTTTCGCTATCCTTGGAAGTGATCCTCCCCATATAAAGTTACTCATGCATTTCTCCACCTCCTTAAAAAATAGGTTGGGCATCCAGGTTGGAGAGTTATGGAAGACATAAAGAAACTTGGAAAGAAAGATTATTTTCAGAAGATTAATTCTTCCCATGAGATTGAGAGGTAGCGATGACCATGCTGTGCACTTCTTCAATTGGACAAGTATAGAAGAAATGTTAAGCTCAGAGTATGTGATTGGATCTCTTCCAACCCGGATGCCCAAATATTTGAACTGTTCCACCCACACAAGTTGACAGCATTTAGAGCCTGCTAGGGGATCACGAGGAAAAGAACTGATTTATCCCAATTGATGCGCACTCCAGAGAAATGTCCAAATTCTTTGAACAGTTCTAGAGCCGCTGCAAGAGAGCCATCTGCATCCTGTAGATAAAGCAGTGCGTCATCTGCATATAGAGAGAGCTTCTCCTCCAGTGGGCCCACCCTAAGTCCTTTAACCAGGGCAGACTCCCTAATGAGTACCGCCAGTGGTTCCAGGGCCAGGGCGAAGAGGGTATCCCTGCCTTGTACCTATCTGCAATGGGAAGGATTCGGAAAGGCTATCGTTGGTACAGATCCGAGCTGTAGGGGATCTGTAGAGCAATTTAAGCCAGTGAATAAAGTGAGGGCCAAACCCAAATCTATCCATTCCCCCCCCCCCCCACACAGAAATTCCCATTCAAGCGAATCGAAAGCCTTCTCGGCATCGAGGGAGGCTATGACTCTGCTACCACTGTTGGTGTGGGTAGCCGAGAGGTTCAGAAAGAGACAACGGAGGTTAATGTCGGTGCCATTACCCGGCATGAAGCCAGTCTGGTCGACATGAATTATATCTTCCAATACCATACAAAGTCGATTTGCAAGTACCTTGGCCAAGATCTTTGCATCAACATTAAGAAGGGATATCGGTCTGTATGAGGAGCATTCCTCAGGATTCCTACCGGGCTTGGGCATTAGCACCACCACCGCCTCAGACAGGGAGTCCGGCAGTTATCCTTGCAGGAAAAAATGTTGGAAAAGGGAGGTGAGCCTGGGGGCTAACAGGTCTAAATATTGCATGTAGAATTCTACCGGTATCCCATCTACCCCAGGTGTTTTCCTGGGGTCATGGCCTTCTGGACCTCTTTGAGGGTTATTTCCCAGTCAAGGTCTGCAGATGTCTCATTGTCAAGCTTAGGGAGGTTAATTCTATCCAGGTAAGTATGCAAGTCAGAGGTACTGTAAGAAACCTTGGTGGAGTAAAGTTGTTTATTTTTTATTTTTTTAATAAGTTTTTTCTAGACATTTAATGAGAGTGTTTACAAAAGCATAAACAAACATTTTCTAACACAAACGTGTGGACGCAGCCACTATCTTAACAGTATTACAAATATTGTTTAACAAGGGGCTAATGGTTACACGTTGCATATCATACATGGAATCAATTGTGTAAGGTCAGGAAATGTCTATTTTTGGATAGGGTAAGGTAACCAAATATCGTTCTGATGCAGACCCATTGGTTTGGAGGTCAGTTTGATCATGTTATTCCGAATCAGCTACGGGCATCAGATGAGAAGTAAAAAGGAGTATAGAGAGGGAAGAGGGGGTCTTTAAATTTATTTGAAGGTTGATGTGTGTGTGTACTGAAGGAACGGTTATGGTCGTCGTTTCAGTTCATGGAAGGGGTCTTTTGGTCTTGTGCCTTTGCATGGGGGGGGGGGGGGGGTTGGGTGGGGTTTATTCATATAGGGAAGGGGGGAGGGGTGATGGATTGGGGATTCAAACCCTGTTTGGCGTTCCTTTGCTTTTGCATCATCTCACTTTTTCTTAACCGATCATGTGTTTGTTATACTCATCAGTGGTCATGTGTAACCAACACGACCAAGTTTTGGTGAACTTAGCGAGAGTATCCTTTGCTTTTGGATTTTTTTTCACCTTTAATAATAAACACCTTCATTTACAAATTGCATTTTGTGTTTACTTGTGTTGTCCTTGACTATTGTTTAAATTGGTTTGATGTTCCGAAACACTTAAGTGTGACAAACATGCAAAGGAACAGGAAATGAGGAAGGGGGCAAACACTTTTTCACACCACTGTAAATAAAGCTTGTATAGCTTGTCCAGTTGGTGTGACAATAAATGGTGCCCTATGAAAGCATAGGGGGTGGGGAGAGATGGGGGGAGAGATGGGGAGACAGAAGGGGAATGGGGAGAAGGGGGATAGGGGAGATGGGGGGAGGAAGAGGGGGAGTGGAAGGGGTAAAGGGGGGCAAAGGGCATCATACCAGCCTACCCAAAGAAGTGTCCATAGTTAGCAGAAGAATTACCAGTGGTGCTGTGTGGATATCAGACACCTCGGGTCTAGGTCTTTCCTTCGACGTGGATTATGGTATCTCTAGAGGAAGCTAGTGTCTGACTAGTCTCTGCAGAGTTCATCTTAGGTGGCTGGTATGTCACATCTTCTGTGTTGGAGACATGCCGGCATGAAGCATGTAGGAAATGCTGAGTAGGAGATGGGTGACAGGTTGTACCTCTCGGGATGGTCTCTGGTGAGGTGGAAAATCATCCAGGATCTCTATTGAGGTAAGAGCGGTGTCATTGGTCTGGTTATTGATAGTGTTATTCCACGGTAGTATTGAGTATTGGAGAGGATGACAAAGCTGATTCTTCCGGTTGCGTTGGGCTAAGGATGACGGAGTCCCACAGCAGAGGATCTTTGTGGTGGTGTCCTGATTTTGTGAGGGTGGGCTATCATGGGGAGGTGAAACTTTTAGAGGTACCCGCAAAGATGTAGTCACTTGGTTGTCTTCGAGAGCGATGCCCAAACTAAGTTCAAATCAGGATTGTGAGACTAATCTGGACACTCAAAGGCATAACGGAAAGCACTGATGAAGCCTGAAGGAGGAGCAGGTCAGTCTATCCCATCTTAAGCTGTATGGGCTTTTATTACTGAAGTAGTATTAGCGTTCTCTGCATGCTCTTCGCGGTAGAGGTGCGGCTGATGGGCTTGGAGGCGGTTGTCTGAGCCGTGATGCAGCGCTGGGTATAGTAGTTGACGGTGACCTCTGTCTCCGAAATCTCACGTCTTGAGTTTCTAGACATGTGCATTCGTTTTCGTCCGAATGCATTTTCGTCCGAATTTTAGCTATTTTCGTTTTCGTTTTGACAAACGATAACGAAAGCACAAAACCTGAAAAAACGAAAGATCCGACATAAATAAATGCTTTATTTTCGTTTTCATTGTTACAACAGTTCGATATAGAATAGGAGATTCGACATGACTCTGACAATAACAATCTGTCTATAGAACCTGTGGTCGAATGTGCCTAACCTTACCTCTATTAGTCCAAGATTATATAGAGAAAATATTCGACAGAGAAAAAAGATTTGACAGAGAGAAAAGATTCTGCAAGTTACTGTCCTAAAAAGTGTTTGGGGACCCGGGTCCTGCCCCAGGGGACATGTATCAATGCAAAAAAAAGTTTTAAAAACGGCCGTTTTTTCGGGAGCAGTGATTTTAATAATGATTAAAGTGAAACAATAAAAGTGTAATATCCTTTTAAATTTCTTAGGGGGGGGGGGGGGGGGGTTGTCTATAGTATGCCTGTGAAGGGGCTCATGTTTCTGGTGCTTAGAACTGTCCCTGCACAAAGTGTCATTTATGCAGGAAAAAAAGTCCTTTAAAATCACTCTTCAGCTATTATGAATTGTCGGCTCCATAATACAGAGAACACTCATTGAAAGTCATTGATAAAAAAATAAAGAAATAAATTAAAAAAAAGCGTGGGGGGTCCCCCAAATTCAATTACCAGGCCCTTCAGGTCTGGTATGGATATTAAGGGGAACCCTGCCTCAAATTTAAGAAAAAATTTGACGTGGGGTTCCCCCTAAATATTCCCCCTTCAGGTCTGGTATGGATATTAAGGGTGAACCCCGCGTCAAATTAAAAAAAAAATTGACGTGGGGTTCCCCCTAAAAATCCATACCAGACCCTTTATCCGAGCACGCAACCTGGCAGGCCGCAGGAAAAGAGGGGGGACGAGAGCGCCCCCCCCTCCCTCCTGAACCGTACCAGGCCACATACCCTCAACATTGGGAGGATGCTTTAGGGGTCTGTGACCCCTCAAAGCACCTTGTCCCCATGTTGATGAGGACAAGGGCCTCATCCCCACAACCGTGGCCGGTGGTTGTGGAGGTCTGTGGGCGGGGGGCTTATCAGAATCTGGAAGCCCCCTTTAACAAGGGGACCCCCAGATCCCGCCCCCCCCCTGTTTGAAATGGTAAGGGGGTACAAAAGTACCCCTACCATTTCACAAAGAAAGTGTAAAAAATGGTTAAATAAAACAAACACACTTTTGAAAAATTCCTTTATTAAAAATAAAAAAATAAAAATAAAGATTCCAGCGGCGGTAATCCACTCTTGCTATCCAGCGACGGACGGTCATCTCTCCAGCGATGTCTCATCTCATCCAGCGCAGCGAATACATCCTTCTTCTGTCTCCGTGAAGGAGACACTGCAGGCATTCCGGCGGCCTGACGTTTCTTATATACGGAGGGCGGGGCCACCCGTCACCTGACCCCGCCCCCCTCTGACGCAAGGGGAAACCCAGGGTTCCCCGTGACGTATGGGTGACCCCGCACCCCTCTGATGTAACACAGGCAGGTTTCCGTTACATCAGAGGGAGGCGGGGTCACCCATACGTCACGGGGAACCCCGGGTTTCCCCTTGCGTCAGAGGGGGGCGGGGTCAGGTGACGGGTGGCCCCGCCCACCGTATATAAGAAACGTCAGGCCGCCGGAATCCTTGCAGTGTCTCCTCAACGGAGACAGAAGAAGGATGGATTCGCTGCGCTGGATGAGATGAGATATCGCTGGACAGATGACTGTCCGTCGCTGGATAGCAAGAGTGGATTACCGCCGCTGGAATCTTTTTTTTTTTTTTTTTTTTTTTAATAAAGGAATTTTTCAAAAGTGTGTTTGTTTTATTTAACCATTTTTTACACTTTCTTTGTGAAATGGTAGGGGTACTTTTGTACCCCCTTACCATTTCAAACAGGGGGGGGCCGGGATCTGGGGGTCCCCTTGTTAAAGGGGGCTTCCAGATTCTGATAAGCCCCCCGCCCGCAGACCTCCACAACCACCGGCCACGGTTGTGGGGATGAGGCCCTTGTCCTCATCAACATGGGGACAAGGTGCTTTGAGGGGTCACAGACCCCCAAAGCATCCTCCCAATGTTGAGGGCATGTGGCCTGGTACGGTTCAGGAGGGAGGGGGGGGCGCTCTCTCGTCCCCCCCTCTTTTCCTGCGGCCTGCCAGGTTGCGTGCTCGGATAAAGGGTCTGGTATGGATTTTTAGGGGGAACCCCACGTCAATTTTTTTTTATTTGACGCGGGGTCCCCCTTAATATCCATACCAAACCTGAAGGGTCTGGTTATGGATATTTAGGGGAAACCCCACGTCAAATTTTTTCTTAAATTTGAGGCAGGGTTCCCCTTAATATCTATACCAGACCTGAAGGGCCTGGTAATTGAATTTGGGGGACCCCCACGCTTTTTTTTTATTTATTTTTTTATTTTTTTATCAATGACTTTCAATGAGTTTTCTCTGTATTACGGGAGCCGACAATTCATAATAGCTGCGAGTGATTTTAAAGGACTTTTTTTCCTGCATAAATGACACTTTGTGCAGGGACAGTTCTAAGCACCAGAAACATGAGCCCCTTCACAGGCATACTATAGACAACCCCCCCCCCCCCCCCCCTTACGAAATTTAAAGGAATATTACACTTTTATTGTTTCACTTTAATCATTATTAAAATCACTGCTCCTGAAAAAAACGGCCGTTTTTAAAACTTTTTTTTGCATTGATACATGTCCCCTGGGGCAGGACCCAGGTCCCCAAACACTTTTTAGGACAGTAACTTGCAAATTAGCCTTTAAATTTAGCACTTTAGATTTTGAACGTTGGAGTCCCATAGACTTTAATAGGGTTCTAAAGTATGCTATATACTAGCTCCGTCGAATCTTCTTTATACATTAGACAGACACCATAAGCCTTCAAAGACAGATTCGACCGTAATTCATGTGGATTTTCGGGCGAATGCAATTTTTGAACGAAAAACTAAATAAATAAAAACGAATTTCGGGAGTAACTAAATAAATTAAGTTTTCGGACAAAAACAAAATTCCGAAACAAAATATTTTACTCTGCACATGTCTATGAGTTTCCAGCTGTTCCTCTGTAGGAGATCTGTGTCTGGAAGCAGAGGTTTCAAACTCTGCATACTAGTTCGATACTTCTATGTATAGAATATCTAGGGTGTGGCAAAATGCATCCAGTTCTTCCGGGACTCTCAGTGTAGCCGTACAGCCTTGGCAGAAAGCTTGGAGGGCTGAATGTGAACTTCCAATGGTAGCAAATATCCTTGTTCCAAAGAAGTTCTAGCAGAGAACAGAGACAGATCTTGGTATATATGTATAGTGTGGCCCTCAAATTCTAGGTGTGTTTTCTCCCAGGCATCTTAAGAATTTCTTCATTGGTAGTGCAATCATTGATGTAACAAATGATGTCCCTCGGCAGGTCAGAGTCTTTGCCACATGGACGGCGTGCCCTGTGTATGCACTCCATCGCTATAGGCATGTGGCGGGGTTGATCTAGCAGGCGGTTAAACAGGGTGGTGACGGCAGGGAGAATCCAGTCTTGCTCAACGGCCTCAGGGAGACCTCTCACCTGCAGGTTGTGTCAGCGGCCACTATTATCGATATCTTCGACGTGGCGCTGGAGGTCCCGGAGTTGTAGAGTATGTGAATCTAGCTTGTGGTGGACTTTCTGTATAGCTGTTTGCTGCTGTGTCGCTGTGATCACCACCAATTGTACTCTTCCTGCAATAGGGTGAATTTCATGTTGGAGATCAGTGATAGCTGCAGACAAGGTGTCCTTAATGTCAGCTGCTACCGCCCAGAGGTCTTGTAGGCTTGGTTGTTGGTGGGTGGTCGGGCAGTTTTCCACAGGCATAGGAGGTTGATCTGTAGGGGTAAGAGTTATCCCAATGTGGCTTTAGGCGGGAGACCGAGCCACCATATTAGATCCCTGGCTCCTGAATAGTTCAGGGATTGTTTGGCTAGTGCAAGATCCGAAGTCTCTCCGGATCTGGATCTAAATGCTGAGCTTCCGTGGGATGAAGTACCCATTCTGAACAACAGAATTTCAGCGATAATCCCCGTTGGTAGTCTGTTTCAGGCTGTGGTGAGACAGAGCCCAGGCTCTAAGCGGCCATCTTCTCTCAAGGAAAACCACGCCCCCTTAAGCTGTTTATAGTAGAGGAGAAAGCAGTCATTGATTTCAGAGGGTGTGCACAGAATGGTGCCTGTCTGGTTCCTAATACCACTAATTGTAGTCACTGCAAATTGACCCCTTGCCAGCCAAGCCAACATTTTGTCATTTTTGTTTCCAAACTCAAAAATCCTCTGGGCTAAGCGTAGATGGGATTTGTGCGTCGCGTCTATCCTTAGCAGTGATAGCCGCTGCAGTGCAAATTGCCATGCCCTGTATGCCATTGGGTTCAGGTTAATCACATAAGCTGTCTCTTTTTGGTCAACCTCCCTCTTTTTGGTCAAGCTCAGTGAGTGACTGTGCAGAGGCTTTGCGTGCAGCAGCTATGCGGGAGATGTAAGCCCCCCGAGCCCAAGCCTTTAAGGCATCCCACGTAACCACAGGGGAAGCAGACTCTTCGTTAGCAAGCCAGTAGTGACATACGCCCTCCTGGATATGTTCCTGTATGTCATTGTCCTCCACGTGACCATATCTTCCACGTGGTCCACCCTCCCATCTGCGTTGGTCAGGCAGCATCGGACCTTGTCCGTGTCCTGGCGGATCAGTCCCATGTCCAGCTGCACTGCCTCTATCTTGCTGGTCAGGGTTGTCTGGCAGGTGGCAATGGCAGTGTGGCAGGACACAATAGCCGCCATGACTTCCGGTATCCCCGGGGGTCCGCTGAGGCCTCTGTTTGCTACGCCATGTTTGCATGTGCTGTGCAGACAGCCCCGCAATCTCAGATCAAGGCCGGCAATGTCCGGGATATCGAGGGAAAGCAAAGCTTCTTACCAGCTTTACCGCAACCCGGTGTTTTGGACGGCATCCACTGACTGCTGCTAAGGGCATCGGTTCTCCCAGGTGGTCATAAAATAAGGAGAGTTTCCAGCACAGCTCCGGGATGTGCGTCTGGTCACTCCACCATCTTGACCATGCCCCACATTTTTTTTAAAGCATATTAAACCCCATAAGAAATGTTTTATATACAGTGCTGCAGCTTACCAGTTTATAAAGGTAGTGGCTGCATTCGTTTCACTTTTTAAGCTAAGGACATTTTTCAGACTAATACAGTTTATGTTGCCAAATAGGTAGTCTGTCACTTCATTTAAGTTTAAAGTGATTTTAAATCCTCACCTTATGAAATAAAAGGCAAAACATTTGTGTATAGATTAAAAAAAAAAAAAAAAACATTATAAATACCTTTTTTCCCCCTTTTTATAAATGATCATATAATCACTGTTGATAGCTGCATAAGAAGCTCGGGGAGGAAAAACAGCAGCACACTGATCTTTCCAATGAATGGCTGTGCAGGGGGGCATGTCAGCAGATCTTTGATCATTGGAGGAGAGCAAGCTGAGTTCCCAGCACAGCCAGAAAACTGACCACGCTGTGCTCTCATGCCAAATGTGGTCAGTTTTTATTCTGAAAGCCGGGGGGCTGGCAAAAACAACAGAAATTTCACACAAAGAAATCCAACGAGAACAGGATACTTTTTCATAGTACAGCAGGCACATATCAGGAATATGAAATGTTGGGTTTACATTGCATTGAAAAAGTATTCATACCCCTTGACATTTTCCAAAGTTTGTCATG
The DNA here is from genome assembly GCF_037356315.1 of Lithobates pipiens. Taxonomy (NCBI): domain Eukaryota; kingdom Metazoa; phylum Chordata; class Amphibia; order Anura; family Ranidae; genus Lithobates; species Lithobates pipiens. The sequence goes on along the minus strand of NW_027507903.1, from coordinate 423,785,461 downwards.
TTACAACCAAAAACGTAAATGTATTTTATTGGGATTTTCTGTGATAGATTAACAAAAAGTGTCACATAAATGTGAAGTGGAAGGAAAATATTAAATGGTTTTCAAAATGTTTTACTAAATAATATGTGAAAAGTGGGACAATATCAATATTTTGTAAAACCACATTTCGCTGTAATACAGCTGTAAGTCTTTTTGGGGATGTCTCTACCAGCTTTGCTCATCTAGAGAATGACATTTTTTCCCATTCTTCTTTGCAAAATAGCTCAAGCTCTGTCAGATTGGAAGAGCATCTGTGAACAGCAATTTTCAAGTCTTGTCACAGATTCTCATTTTGATTTAGGTCTGGACTTTGACTAGGCCACTCTAAAACATGAATATTCTTTGATCCAAACTATTCCATTGTAGCTCTGGTTGTATGTTTAGGGTCCTTGTCCTGCTGGAAGGTGAACCTCCGTCCCAGTCTCAAGTCTTTTGCAGACTCTAACAGTTTTTCTTCTAATGCTGCGTACACACGACCGGACTTTCCGGCAGACTAGGTCCGACAGTCTTCCCGGCTGACTTTCGGTGGAGTTCTGATGGACCTTCGGACGAATGGACTTGCCCACACACAAACGAAGTCCGTTGGAAAGTCCATTCTTTTTTAACGTGATGACGTAAGACGGGGATAAAAAAGGAAGTTCAATAGCCAGTAGCCAATAGCTTCCCTTGCATCGTATTTGGTCCGTTGGACCAGCATACAGATGGACAATTTTCCCAATAGGGAAACTACGGACTGATTCCATTGGACCTAGTCTGCCGGAAAGTCCGGTCGAATGTATGCGGAATTAGATTCCCCTGTATTTGGCTCCATCCATCTTCCCATCAACTTTCACCAGCTTCCCTGTCCCTGCTGAAGAAAAGAATCCCCACAATATGATGCTGCCACCACCATGTTTCATGGTGGGGAGGGTGTGTTCACGGTGATGTGCAGTGTTAGTTATCCCCAACACATAATGTTTTGCTTTTAGGCCAAAAAGTTCAATTTTGGTCTCATCTGACCAGAGCACCTTCTTCCACACATTTGCTGTGTCCCCCACATGGCTTCTTACAAACTGCAAACAGGACTTATTATGGCTTTCTTTTAACAATGGCTTTTTTCTTGCCACTCTTCCATAAAGACCAGATTTGTGGAGTACACGACTAAGAGTTGTCCTGTGGACAGATTCTCCCACCTGAGCTGTGGATCTCTGCAGCTCCTCCAGGGTTACCATGGGCCTCTTGGCTGCTTCTCTGATTAATGCTCTTCTTGCCCAGCCTGTCAGTATAGGTGGACGGTCATGTAAGTTTGCAGTTGTGCAATACTCTTTCCATTTTTGGATGATGGATTGAACAGTGCTCCGCGAGATGTTCAAAGCTAGGAATATTTTTTTATAACCTAACCTTGATTTAACTTCTCCACAATGTTATCCCTGACCTGTCTGCTGTGTTTGGTTCCTTTAACTTCATGATGCTGTTTGTTCACTAAGGTTTTCTAGCAAACCTCTGAGGGCTTCACAGAACTGCTGTATTTATACTCAGATTAAATTAAATACAGGTGGATTCTAATTGACTTCTGCAGGCAATTAGTTTCACTAGATTTTAGTTAAGGTATTAGAGTAAAGAGGGCAGAATACAAATGCTTTTCAGATATTTATTTGTAAAACATTTTGAAAACCATTTATCACTTTCCTTCCACTTCACAATTATGTGCTACTTTGTGTTGGTCTACTTTATCACATAAAATGGCAATACAATACATTTACGTTTTTGCTTGTAACATGCCAAAATGTGGAAAATTTCAAGGGGTATGAATACTTTTTCAAGACACTGTACAAATTCTTTAAAGGAAAGCATAAAGAACGTTTTCATTATTGTGTAGACTACTAGTCCCATCAATCCACCATATAATGAAGATGAACAAAGGCTGACATGTTTGAAGTGCAGCCTGTGTGACAACTGTGGCTGCCCCTATAGGTACTGTAGAGAGGAGAAAAAAAATGTAGGAGAAGTGATATGGGAGGTATATACAACACTTATCTTTGCAGATCACTTTTCGCTGCATTTAGTTGTTCTTGTAATAAAGCAGGTTTCGACACATTTAGACACATAGGGAGTTATTTACGAAAGGCAAATCCACTTTGCACTACAATTGCAAACTACAAGTGCAAAGTGCACTTGAAATTGCACTGAAAGTGCAGTCACTGTAGATCTGAGGGGGACATGCAAGGAGAATAAAAAAGAGCAATTTAGCTTGCACATGATTGGATGACAAAATCAGCAGAGCTTCCCCTCATTTCAGATCTACCTCTCATATTTACAGTGACTGGACTTCCAAGTGCACTTTCTGTGCAATATTAAGTGCACTTTGTACTTGTAGTTTGCACTTGTAGTGCAAATTGGATTTGCCTTTTGTAAATAACCCAGAGTTCTACTTTCTCTAAATGCAGATAAATTGCCTTTACTTAAATGCAGGTAAATGCTCAGTGTGAAAACTATTGAAAAAGCATTATATGCATGATTATTAAATGGCAATATATTGCATTTCTTGTTTTGGGGTTTAAATATGCTTTAATGTTCACTGTTCACTGATTTTCTTCTACCAGTTGTGCAGCAAGGGTGCTGATCACACTGGATAACATACACACTAGAATAAACTGGCACAGCAAATGTGAATAAGACATTGAAAATACTTTCCCCTTAAAGAGGAAGTAAACCCTTACAAACCACTTTGACCTACAGGTAAGCCTAGATTAAGGCTTACCTGTAGGTCCAAGAAATATCTCCTAAACCTATATGGTTTAGGAGATATTTGCCCGAAAACGGGCACCGCTGTCTACGGCGCATGCGCCGCAGACAGCGGCGCGCAGGCGCACTAAACGCGGCAGTTCCAAGAATGGAGCTGCCACATTTGTCGACTCCCGTGCGCATGCGCGGGAGTGACGTCATCGCGGCTTTGCCGAATGACAGCGGCGGAGCTGCGAGACGCCACTCCCGTGCGCATGCGCGGGAGTGACGTCATCGCGGCTTCGCCGCTGTCATTCGGCGGAGCTGCGAGACGCCACAAGCAAGATGGATGCGGCGGACTACAGGGGACAGCGGCGACTTCGCTGGCTCCTGTGTCAGGTAAGTGACACATAATGGGCTACTATGCGATGCATAGTAGTCCATTATGCTTTACCTTTGCAGGGAAAAAAGGGGGGAAGTAAACTCATCAGGGTTTACTTCCTCTTTAATGGTATTGCTTTTTACATTTGTGCACGGAAAATGTTATTTATTCATATTATTGGCAGATTTGGATTTATTTAAATTTTAGTTGCTTTACAAATTCTGTTAAATAAATCTACTGCAAGGTTTTAGGCATTTCTGGAAAAAAAAACAAAAAAAACCCTTTTAGATTTAAGAAAAAAATTACAGGATTAGCATGTTAATAATACAGTATGAATCCTTTGCAAAGTATATTCTTGTGAAAAATCCATTCAGTTCTTTCGTAATTAACTTCAGCAAGCGTATGCACACCATACTCCACAAAGAACCTTTTATATACATTTGCACTTTTGTTCTACATCCCTCATGTCCTTTATCTGCTATAAGAGGTTTCAACAATGAAAAGGCTCAGTACAGCTTGAGAAACACAGCATCATAATGGTCGACCTTGATGGTTTGTTTTTGCCAGGTTTCTGAACAAATGCAAAGCAGGGCATCACATGTGTGTGTGCAATTTTTCTGTAATAGAAATGAACCTAGGATTGTTTTATTTTTTATTTATTTTAGTTTATTAGTAGTAGTGCTACTTTATTACATAGAGCAGAGTTTTGAAAAGTATAATTTTTTTTTCTTATTAAAGTGAACTTGATAGCCTTTTCTGTAAATGTAAATGTCATGGCTAAGAAAGTAACACCAAGGTGCCTAGTGTTATCTTTAGTAACAAAAGGCCTATAGTTACAAAGGGCTTAAAAAGTAACATTTAGTGCAGCTATATGTATTTTTGAGACTTTACCTCCAGCCAATTTTACTACTCTAATTCCGCATACACACGACCGGACTTTCCGGCAGACTAAGTCTGATGGACTTCCTGACAGACTTTCGGCAGAGTTCCGATGGACTTTCCGAACGAACGGACTTGGCAACACATGAACGGTCAAAAGTCTGCTCAAAAGTCTGTTAGTTTTGAACGTGATGATGTACACGGGACTAAACAATGAAGTTCAATAGCCAGTAGCCAATAGCTTCCCTTCCCATCGGACCTGCACACAGACCAACGGTTTTCCCGATTTTAGTCCATCGGAATTGAGTCCGTTGTATAGATTTGAAACATGTTTTATTTCTAGGTCCGTCAGATGTATTTTTCGAAAAATGATCGGACTAGCCCACACACGATCGGATTGTCCAATGGACTAAACCCTTTGGACCTAGTCTGCCAGAAAGTCCGCTCGGGTGTACGCAGCATTACAGTATACTCACCTGTTCCTGGTTCAGCAAGATCTTGGTGGTTTGAACACCATGGTGATACATGGCCACTCCTTCATGGCATGGCAGTAAACATGACCCCCTCCGACCATGTACTGTATCAGGTCATATACATTTTGATATTAGGGAAAGCCTCTTCCCTTGGACAATAACTCTTTCCCATCCTCTATGTCCCCCCCAAAAAAGGTGAGATAATATGAGGCAACTGTGATGAGATCTAGAAGACTCTTTCTAATAAGGGGTGTCCAGATATCAGCCCCTTTCCAGTGAAATGAGTTTGGGGTACATTAGTACCCCTTGCCCATCCCCCACAAAGAGATAAATGTCAGGCATGAGTCTGATGTCTGATTTGGTTGTACCCTCACCGATCCAATTAGCCGCTATGATGTGACAGCTGCCCATGGGTTCTGCTTAACTGGGTTTGAACTAAGTTTGAACTGAATGCAGTTCATCTTTATTAAAAATAAAGGAGGAAAACACATGTATTGTGAAAAAGCAAAAACGCTTACTTGTTTTACTAGTTTATTGATGTTTTATTAATGTAATCCACATTAGTTGTGATGATCTATCTTGGACTTGGATGATAAAACCAGCAGAGCTTCCACTAATTTCAGATCTACCCCTAAGATTTAGAGTGACTGCACTTCCAAGTGCACTTTCAGTGCAAAGTGGACTTGCCTTTTATAAATAACCCCCTATGGCTGTTCTGCAACCCACTTTTACAGGAAGTGGGCGGGCTTGACTTAAAGCCCCTTTTACTGACCTTTCTAAGACTGCTGGTCATAGTTTAAAGGCAATGGAGCGCATTATTGTTGCAAAGAATTTGGCCCACCATTTATCACGAGTAATAAGCAAGTAGTATCTTTGTAAAACCCCTTGCAGTGCCCTTAATACTTTGTGGCATTAGTTGTGTCTAGTACAGAAGAATACATTGGATTGGATACTGGATTCAGTTTTATGTGTAAATCAGGTGTTATGATATCGTCTTCATAATTATACATTTACAGATGATCCGAACAGTGATAGCATGCCTCACCACTAGTGTTGGGCGAACAGTTGGAGCCGAGAAAAAGTTCAGCCCGAACAGCACATGTTCGCCCGTTCAGCGAACACCCAAATTTGTGGGCCACATTTGCAGGGATGTTCGCCCACCGAGCGCCCCAGTGCATTCTAGAGCCCTAATTGGATGAAGTCTTGCACCTGACTGCAGGTCAGGTGCAAGGTTTTGTCAGTTAGGGCACAAAGCACTGTCAGAGTCCTAATTGGAAAAAGGGGTGATGACTTTGTCCAATCACAGCTCAGTGATCATAGTCCCAACCCACACTATAAAAGGTTCCTTCTCATAGGAAGCTTTTGCAATGTGTTGTTGAAGTGAAGATAGGCAGTGCTGGGTTCAGTTTGCTACTAACGAGTTAGTGTGCTCCCCTTTTGTGACTCCCGAACCCCAACGGTGAACCTCGTTGAAGTCTATGGGAGCCGAACAGGAAAAATAAAAAGTGCCCATTTTGAAAGCTTATATGCAAGTAATTATTTTTTCCTATTTTTCGGTTCCAGCGGGTGTCATGATTGACAATGGATTTACATTGAGGGATACTATTAAAAAAAAAAATAACAAGAAAATAAAGGACTTGTCAAAAACTGTTTCTTGTGGTTATTATTTTTTGACACTTCTTTCACATGGGGGTGGGGGGTCCAGGGTTGTCTGGAAGAGGCCCTTGTCCCCATCAACAGAGCTGTCAGCTTCAAGATCCCATCAGCAGAATCTGCATCATATGGTGGAAGATTATCTAGGGGCAAAAACAGACATGGAGAGCTTTCCAGTAGATGATCCACTGGGTTTCTGGGTCATGAAAATAGACCACTGGCCAGAACTTGACCAGTATGCAATTGAGCTGCTGGGATGCCCTGTATCCAGTGTGCTTTCTGAATGGACATTCAGTGCTGCTGGAGGTTTTGTGACTGATAAAAGAACGTATCTGTCCACAGACCCCGTTGACCAGCTGACATTTGTCAAAAGGAATAAGTCCTGGATTAGCAGCAGCTATGAAGCCGATGATTCCGATGTCTCTGATTAAGTATTATTGGTATTTCAAATCTCTGAAAGACTTTCTAGGCTTCCTAGCTTTGTGGGAGTTGAATTTATCTTGAATAATTTTTAGTATAGGTGTTTTGGGCACAATTAACACCCAAGGACCAATTTTCCTGCACCTGTTTCGACAGGTGCATCACATTTTTATTTTTTACAGCAAGGCTAATTCTTGCTTTCATTAAGAGTACCTCTAGAAAGTTACAGGTTGGAGGCACCACAAAACACCCAAAGACCAATTTTTCCGCAATGGTTTGACCAGGGCATCAAATGATTTTTTTTTACCGCAAGGCCAATTCCTGCTTTCATTAAAAGTACCTCTATAGGGTTACAGTGTGAAGGCACCACCAAAACCCAAAGCCCAATTTTTCTGCACCTGTTACTTCTATCCAAAGTCTGAGAAAGAAGCACCAGACTTTATCTAAGAAAAAAAATGTAATCTTGGCCTGAGTGTACTATAATTTGGCTTCTTCACATAAGGCTTGCTCACTGTGGTGCAAAACGTTGTTATTTCCATCCAAAGTCTGCCAAAGAGAAACCAGAGTTTATCCAAAAAAAGCTCTATTCTTGTTCCGAGTGCACCAAAATGTGGCCTCATCATACAAATGAGTTCCCAAGTCAGTGTTTACTAAATAAAGAAAGCTTGCTAGGAAATCTATTTAAATGTTATTTTTTTCTTGTTAAATGTCAGTTTTTCTGTAGCAGGTTCTATACATGGTACAGATGTGCCACTTTGCAGGCCGACTAAAGGGACCCCCCAGAGACTGTATTTAAAGGAATTTTTGTTTTTAATTGTTCTCTTTAAGCATAGATAAAATCACTGCTCCTTTAAAAGTGATCTTTTAAATAATTATAATTTATGTCCCCCAGGGCAGCCCCCACACCCTTTTTATGACCAATAACTTGCATATAACCCTTCAAATTGGGCACTTTTGATTTTTCCCGTTTGAGACCAATATATTTTAATGGATTTCATGGTTTGAATCCAAACTTTTGTGATTTTTTAACAATCTGGTGTGGACCAAACTGGCGTGGGGGGGGGGGGGGGGGCGGTCTGTTCAGCCCATCTCTACTCACCACCCCTGTCTTGGTCATGCTTTTTCATTATGTAAAAATAATTTAGTAGTGTAGACATTTTCATTTTCTTTGTCATCACCATTTGACGTCTAGTGCTTTTTGAAATCTATTATTAAGGAAAGTAAGTAAACTATTATTTCTGTAATTAATGTAATTTCTAATTAATTTTGTGAGCATATGATGAACATAAACCTTATTACTAGTCTCTTTTGTGACAATGGGCAGTAATTAGACTTTCCAATAGAGATTATGTAACTTTTCATTAAGTTTATACTTGCCCTGGAATATTGAAATAGCAAACATCCCTATATTTAATCTTTCATGAAATACTTAAAGGAATCCAATCAATTTTTTTGGTTTTGTCTAGCTATTTTGATTGAAAAATAGTGTTTGCATGTCTAGTGTGTTTCTTTTTTTATAAAAAGGGGGGGGGGGGGGCTAGAGAAGCTATAGACTATGACTAGGGGTTTGTTAATTATTTGGGAAGCAGAAGGCAATGGCTAAAAATAAGGTTGAGATGGGGCTAAAGAATTTCCAATACATTATATTCTCATTTTGGGATTTAGATGAATAGCTAAATAGGTTGAGATGGAGCTAAATAATTTCCAATACATTATATTTTTCTGTTGGGGTTTAGCTGGATAGCCATGAGTAGCTGTGGCCAATGTCAACCTATCATTATAGTGAACGGGGCCAACGGCCTCACCTAGATGCTCACAGCAAATCTGAAAATTCCTGCTGCTGCAACTCACATTGGACTAGATCACTGGTGGGAATGTAGTTTAGCTCATCAGTGATGACACTGTGCTCTAAATACGTGTGTTCAGTTACACACAACACAACAGGATTACTAAATGCAAAATGTTGTGAAGCGCTACCTCACCCAGAACCTACATTGATGGGCACCTGCAGATCAGATAGTCCAAATAATGACTGGTGTGTAAATTACAATCTGTATACACCAATATAAACTCTTTTAAAGCCCATGCAAGGGTATCAAAAATATAACTGTGTACTAAAAAACAATCAAGGTAATCACAGTGTCCATAAATAAATTAATAGCAGAACATATGAATAATGGGCTTGATATGATGATTCATCCAGTCCATTCAAGTAATGCTCTCATGTATATGCACTGTGCAAGTATCTAGATATCCAATAGTGGAAGTCCAGTGATAATAATACTGCTGTGCACACCAAAGTGCCCTCCACCACTCACGCTATGTGATCACCTCCCAGGGAGAACCACAAAGTAACACCTTCACCTTAGGGGTATCAATCCAGCAATCTGAAGTTCCACTGTTAGTACAAGGGCTCCTGATTCCTTATATGGTAATGCTCATAGGTATGTATCGTAGGGATAAGAAAAGAACTGACATGGTGTTCAACTGTATACAAACACTATCATTTATTAAAAGAAACAGTATAAACTCACATTTACAGATGCACTATTCCTGGTGCACACAGGTGATTTGTTTGTGTGGTTGGGGTGAACATCCCCTGGATCACTAAGACATCTTTAGAGGTAAAAAACCTTTGAATAATAGCTCCCCACTTGCCTTCCCTAAATACTCACCTGATCCTGATCTCGGTTCAGAGCTCTTCTCTCCTCTCCCCTGTCTCACAGCCATTGGCTCCTGCTGCTGTCAGTCAAAACTTGTGAGCAGAAAACCGGGTTGTGTAAAATGGCAGAAACAGCCTGGCCTGGGATCGAGCACGCACTAGCGCCCCTATAGGAATCGGGGTGGATGATGCTTGGAGTAAACTTCCAGCATAAGCAGTGAGCTTATGGCTTTGAACATGCTTGGGACAAATATAGATCTATACTCAAACAAAAAAGTTATCAGAAAAAACAAAAACAAAAACAAAAGAAAATAGGCAGACTCGATAGAGTACGTGGCCTTTTTTCTGACATTTATATGATTCTATGGGAGAAGCCAGGAGTGCTAGTGGAGGGACCCCATAAATGGAGAATCATGGTTGCTCTGTGCAAAACCATTGCACAGAGCAGATAAGTATGACATGTTCATTATTTTAAATTAAAAATGCTTCACAATTAGTGATGAGCCAAACACCCCCCTGTTCAGTTCATAGCAGAACATGCAAACAGGTAAAAAATGTGTTCGAACACGCGAATACCATTAAAGTCTATGGGACACGAGCTTAAAAAATCAAAGGTGCTAATATTAAGGGTTAATATGCAAGTTATTGTCATAAAAAGTGTTTGGGGACCTGAGTTCTGCCCCAGGGGACATGTATCAATGCAAAAAAAAGTTTTAAAAATGCCCATTTTTTGGGAGCAGTGATTTTAATAATGCTTAAAGTGAAACAATAAAAGTGAAATATTCCTTTAAATTTTTATACCTGGGGGTGTCTCTAGTATGGCTGTAAAGTGGCAAATTTTTCAGGTGTTTAGAACAGTCCCTGCACAAAATGACATTTCTGAAGGAAAAAACAATTGTTTTGCATTGATACATGTCCCCTGGGCAGGACCAAGGTCCCCAAACACTTTTTAACCACTTGCCGCCCGCCCTATTACAAATTGACGGCGGCAAAGTGGTTTCATAATCCTGACCGGACGTCATATGACGTCCTCAGGATTATGAGCCGCTGCGCGCCCCCGGGGGTGCGCATCGCGGCGATCGTTGTTGCGGGGTGTCAGTCTGACACCCGGCAACTACGATCTCGGTAAAGAGTCTCCGACGGAGACTCTTTACCACGTGATCAGCCGTGTCCAATCACGGCTGATCACAGTGTAAATGGGAAGAGCCGATGATCGGCTTTTCCTCACTCGCGTCTGTCAGACGTGAGTAGAGGAGAGCCGATCGGCTGCTCCTCTGACGGGGGGGTCTGTGCTGATCGATTATCAGCACAGCCCCCCTGAGGATGCCCACACTGGACCACCAGGGACGCCACCAGACCACCAGGGAAAAGGTAATCCTCCCTAGACCACCAGGGATGCCAGTCAGCACAATGGATGCCAATCAGTGCCCATAATGGATGCCAATCAGTGCCCACAATGGGCATCACTGATTGGCATGCATTATTGTTTGGCACTGATTGGCATCCATTAGTACAGTATAACACCAATGCCGCCTATGAGTGCCCACCTGTGCCGCCTATGAGTGCCCACCTGTGCCGCCTATGAGTGCCCACCTGTGCCGCCTATCAGTGCCCACCCATGCCCATCTGTGCCGCCTATCCATGCCCATCTGTGCCGCCTATCCATGCCCATCTGTGCCGCCTATCCATGCCCATCTCTGCCGCCCATCCATGCCAATCCGTGCCAGCTATCAGTGCCAATTTGTGCCACCTATCAGTGTCCATCCGTGTCACCCATCCGTGTCGCCCATCCGTGTCGCCTATCAGTGCCGCCTATCAGTGCCGCCTATCAGTGTCCATCAATGCCACCTCATCAGTGCCACTTCATTGGTGCCCATCAGTGCCGCCTTATCAGTGCCCATCAGTGTAGCCCCATCAGTGCCCATCAGTGAAGGAGAAAACGTACTTATTTACAAAGTTTTGAAACTGAAACAAAAAAAAAACATTTTTTTTTCAAAATTTTCAGTATTTTTTTATTTGTAGCGCAAAAAATAAAAACCGTAGAGGTGATCAAATACCACCAAAAGAAAGCTCTATTTGTGGGAAAAAAATGATAAAAATTTCATTTGGGTACAGTGTAGCATGACCGCGCAATTGTCATTCAAAGTGCGACAGCGCTGAAAGCTCAAAATTGGTCTGGGCATGTTAACGTCCTGGCTTTCGAATTTGCCCCGAACACCGCATATTGTTCAGTGTTCGCAGAACATCTGAACAACCAAAGTTCGGCTCCAACTTATGCTCGGTCCAAACTTTAATTGTTTCATTAGAAACACAACCCAACTTTGAGTATGTGTATGCTGAGTCTTAAGGGAAGATAGTGTATCTAACCCACCTACCTCTAGCATAACAGACCCCATGACTTAACGATTTTGTGCGGGGTATAAAGCTAATCAATCCTTTATAATGAATGAATGAAATGGTGCAAGATACATTTTAATTACAAAGATTCTTGTGTTCAATAAAAAAGGGGGGAGGGGGAGTGGATGTGTGCTTTTAGGTTGAGTGTGAGCATATTGGTTTATTTTCCACTCAGTCACAGAGGCCCCTGAGTCTGGTTAGTCAGAGAGGAGTGAAGGAGGATTACTCACAAGGGTACAAACATGATCAGCTTATAGGCATATAGTGCCAGGTGTCCGTGAGATCAATAGATTCCATGCACTGGATGGCAGCAGTGTCTGTGTAGCAGGCTGGATATGAAGTGTATGGGCACTTCCGGCAAGTGGAACGCAAGACGCGAACCGACAACCAGGAAGGTGAGATCACTTCCAGGAATACGAACGCGTTGCGATTACGGAGCTACGCTTCTTCTTCAGGCCTAACCTGTGCATGGAATTTATTGATCTCACGAACACCTGGCATTTTATGCCTATATGCTGATCATGTTTGTACCATGCTTTTAGCTTCTTATTAAAGTATCCAGATTTATTGCACTTAGAGTGGCGCTTCTGTTTTACCTACAGTACTCTCAGAAGATTCCTTCGTATGCTTCCACAGAGCTGCCTTCTAAAGCTGCTAGATTTTCACATGTTACATGGACTTTATTTAAGCCATTGTTGTTGTATTTAATTTTTTTAGCTGCCATTTCGTGAATTTTCCTTATTGTGAGCATTTAGGTTGGAGTTCAGCAATTTGTGGGTAACAGTGCTCACTACACCTTTCTAATTTTTTGTCACACTGGCATTAAAAGCAGCTATTTGAGAGACATTAAAACACCCCTCAAACGCCTATGCAAATGATACACTGGACAGCACACAGTGCTGTTCAAACAAAACATGAAGTGTTATGCCCCGTACACACGAGCGGACTTATGTCCGACAGACTTCCGAAGGAGTTCTGCCGGAGTTCTGCCGGAGTTCCGACAGAGTTCTGACGGACTTTTCGAATGAGCGGACTTGGCCACACACAATCACACCAAACTCTGACGGATTCGAACGTGATGACGTACGACTGGACTCGAATAAGGAAGTTCATAGCCAGTAGCCAATAGCTGCCCTAGCGTCGGTTTTAGTCCGTCGGAATAGCATACACACGAGCAAATTTTTCGGTAGGAACTGGGTCCGGCGGAGTCCCGTCGGAAAAATTTGAAGCATGTTCCATTTTCTAAAGTCTGTCAGACTTTTGCGAATCAAAAGTCCGTTGCAGCCCACACACGATCGAAAAGTCTGACGGAATAATTACGTCGGACTTTGGATGTTGAAAAGTCCGCTCGTGTGTATGGGGCTTTAGTGCTATGTCATTTCAAAATTGAAGACTGAGACTTTTAACACGCCTTAACATTTATCAAACGCTTCAAAACTGCCCATAGGGTGTTTGCAGAGCATTTTTAACTCGTCATTAACGCTTGTAAAATGCCAGTCTAACGCCCATACTAACACTATAGGAGCGTTTGTTAAGCGTTAGAAGCCCTAATTGAAAGATTAAAAAAAAATAAAAGATAAATAGTGCTTAGTCGTGTTAATATTCAGCCAATTGGGTTCAGTGAAGACAAATTTGAATACAGATGTGCCACAGAGAATTGCTAATAGCTTGTAAATGAGTCACATGATCTACACATCATTTTACAAACTCTAAATCAATCCCAGACTCTTTGACTCAACCAATGAGAGTAGAGCTGAGGAACAGTTTTGAAAGTGCATCAATCATAATTTTTTGCAGGAAACAATGAAAATCATCTGTCATCATAAGAATTGTACTAACTTTTTGCACATAAGATCACACAATAGTTGCAGTAATACATACTTCGCTATCTAATATTGAAATATATAAATATTTTGTGGGCACATACTTACAAACATTTTTTATATTTATCATCAGATTGTCATTCCGATGCACACAATTCCCTTTGATCGTATTGCTGCACTACAGACAAGTAACCTCTCTGATGTTGTTAGCTCCATCGCTCAAATCAACTTCCTTGATGGGCAGTGACTCTCAGCTTTATTCACACACACAAAGGAAGTCACAAACAGGAAGCCTTGCCTCCAACAGCCAATCGCCTCCTACACAGGATGTGACAACACAGGATGTGACTTTCAACACAGCAAAAATTAATTTATACAACAACCTATACAACAACCAATGAACAATGACTACCGTTCCTGCTGATGAGTGATTATCTGCAGGTGTATGTCATGGCACCCCAAAATATGTTGACCAGGCATACAGGGGTGACATGAGCGCATATCCACTAAACTGATAATGTGTTTGCAGAGCGAACACATTTCCCCCCCCCCCTCAGACGCTGGTGGACATATTCCCACTGCGTAAACACTTCTCTACATCTCCAAGAAGCTTTCCACTACCAAACGGATCACAACCAGCGTCAGTCTGTCCCAGTCAGCTCTTTAGAGCAGGCTGTGGGAGAACTAACACTGGGAGACACTATGACAATACACATTGCAATACATCTTCATAAAATTTCCACAACATTTCCTCCATATTGGCTAAAGAGTGTTATAGGACCAACAAGGAACTAAGAAGGACAGGAAGGGTCAAATTGTACGTTGACCAGAATAAAGTAAGTGAATGTACAGATACAGAAGGTGACTTCACTTTCGCAGAGAGAGTGGTTGGTTGTGGCTAGAATGGCTGAATGTGAATTTGAGGAAAAATAAAAGCCTAATGCCTGTTTAAAAATATAATCTAAAGATATTACAGGTTTCCAAACACTAGCTACATAACACAAGACAAAAATGAGCTGAATGTGTGAAACTCCAAACTCACAAATGAATACATATATTTAGAATTAAGTTGACATTATCAACACCTACTGTACAGCTGTAAGTAAGAAGTAAAATGTTATTTTTAAAATAGTTCAGTAAAAATCACATGCCAATAAAGGAATTACTGTCACCAAATGTATGATGGAACTTTCCAATTATTGGTCTAAGTCACAGCTAATTTGTGTGAAATTTACAGTTAACACGCAGGTGAAGGCATGCAACAAAGCATCGTTTCTTAGGCATTGCTAACAAGAAATTGAAGGTGGTGGAAAGAAAGGTCTCTCTATGTCCTGGTTTCCCATGAGACCTATGCTCTTGCTAGTGGCAAAGTTTATGTACTATCATTCAATGGAAATCATATGACAATAACAGAATTATTGTCATTAAAATATGATGGTGCATCCCAATTATTCATCTCAGCCACATCTGTTTTGTGTTCAATGTTGGAAAGAATACTGTCATTGCATAGATTGAGGTTTGCACAAATGAACACTTTATCAGGAATTACTAAGACCCCTTTCATAATAGGGCGTCGGGGCCATTGGCGGTAAAGTGCCTCTATTTTTAGTGGCGCTTTACTGTAATTTTTGTGGGGAAGTAATTTAAAACTGCTTGAGGCTTTAATCTAATGTCTGGTCCCGGCAATATGAATGAAAATCAGTGAGACAAACGGCATGGGTATCACCCCCCAGTCCATTACCAGGCCCTTTGGGTCTTGTATGGATATTAAGGGGAACTCCACACCCAAATTAAAAAAAGGAAAGGCAAGACAGGGACTGTGGGGTTGTTGTTAAGTAGAATCTGTTTGTAATTTTGAACGGGTACATTTTTAAAATGTAGCTCCAGTCAAAAAAAACTATTTTTAAGCTTTTTGGAAAACATAGGGAAGGGTTATCACCCCTGTCACATTTTTTTGCTATCTGTGCGCCTCTTCAGAAGATTTCACCTCACTTTCTATCCCAATGACAAATGTTTTTTGAAAATTTGGGGTTTTTAGTTAAACAAGGATTGGTCATAAAGCTTCAGTGGAGAGGAAAAACGTTTTTCCCATATCAGCTCTAATGCCACGTACACATGATTGGAATTCCGGCCAGAAAAAGCACGATGAGAGCTTTTGATTGGAAAATGCATGTGTGTGTATGCTCCATCATAATTTAGCTGTCTGCCAGCCAAAAATTGATAGCATGTTCTCAATTTTACCGATGGAAAAACTTTCTATCGGAAATTCCGATCGTGTGTATGCAATTCCGACATGCCAAAAATCATGCATGCTCAGATTCAACTATGAGACAGAAGCTATTGGCTACTGGCTATTGAACTCCCTTTTTCTAGTCCCGTTGTACGCGTTGTACGTCACCGTGTTCTAAACTATCAGAATTTCGTGTGACCGTGTGTAGGCAAGACAGCTTGAGCGTAATTCCGTCGGGAAAACCATCAAAGGTTCTTCCGATGAGAATTCCGATCGTGTGTACGCGGCATTACAGGAGAGAATTTCCCTTACTAGGGGTAGATTTCATCTCACTTCCTGTTGTCTCCTTCCGTTTGCAAGTAAGGGACGTTTTTAAGTTGGATGTTTTAAAAATAGGGGCCTGCCCTATATGCTCTGCAGAAATTTGGGCCTATGGTGTTGGTCTTGCCACAACACTGTACGCCCTCACAGTTACTCTTGGTGGGTGCTGGAACACCCTGCTGTGAACTATTATATCAAGAATTGTAATTAAATGCACCTGTTGAACAGGGGCAGAAAAATTGGGCCTTAGGCACTGGTGCCACAGCACTGCAGCACCTCACAGAAACTCTAGTTGGAGCGCAGGAATGAGCCCTGCTGCAAAGTATTGCATCAAAAATTGTAATTACACACCCCTGTTAAACAGGGGCTGAAAAATTTGGCCTTAGGCACTGGTGCTGTTACCACAACACTGCAACCACTCACAGATATTGTAGTTGAGTACAGCACGAACCCTCCTGCAAAGCATTGCATCAAAAATTGCAATTACACACCCCTGTTAAACAGAGGCTGAAAAATAGGGCCTTAGGCACTGGTGCTGGTGCCACAACACTACAACCCCTCACAGATACTCTAGTTGGAGAGCAGGAATAAGCACTGCTGTAAAGCATTGCATCAAAAATTTTAATTACCCGCCCCTGGCAAACAGGGGCTGAAAAATTGGGCCTTAGGCACTGGTGCTGTTGCCACAACACTGCAACCACTCACATATATTGTAGTTGAGCACAGCAACGAACCCTCCTGCAAAGCATTGCATCAAAAATTTTAATTACATGCCCCTGTTTAACAGGGGCTGAAAAATTGGGCCTTAGGCACTGGTGCCACAATACTGAAGCCCCTCACAGATATTCTAGTTGAGCACAGCAACGAACCCTCCTGCAAAATATTGTATAAAAAATTTAAATTACGCACCCCTGTTAAACAGGGACTGAAAAATTGGGCCTTAGCCACTAGTGGTGGCACCCAGAACCAAACATTTTCTTACAAGCTATCGGCATGATCATTGAGGAGGAAAAGGATAATCACTCAGCATAACAGGATAGTCACTCAGCATCAGCATAGGCAGTCTTGAAGGGATCTGACATTTAACCACTTTCAGACCGGACCATTTTGCTGGTAAATGACCAGAGGTCTTTTTACAATTTGGCACTGCGCTGCTTTAACTGGTAATTGCGCGGTCATGCAATGTTGTACCCAAACGAAATTTGTGTCCTTTTCTTCCCACAAATAGAGCTTTCTTTTAAAGGTATTTGACTGACTCTGCGATTTTTATTTTTTGCGATATAAACGTAAAAAGACCGCAAATTTTGAAAAAAAATGATATTTTCTACTTTTTGTTATTAGAAAAATCCAATAAACTCAATTTTAGTCATACATTTAGGCCAAAATGTATTCAGCCACATGTCTTTGGTAAAAAAAAAGTCAATAACTGTATATTTATTGGTTTGCGCAAAAGTTGTCACATCTACAACTAAGGTACATTTTCTGGAATTTACGCAGCTTTTAGTTTATGACTGCCTATCTCATTTCTTGAGGTGCTAAAATGTCAGGGCAGTACAAACCCCCCCCCAAATGACCCCATTTTGGAAAGTAGACACCCTAAGGAAATTGATAAGAGGCATGTTGAGCCCATTGAATATTTTATTTTTTTGCCGCAAGCGATTGAATAATGACAAAAAAAAAATATATATTTTTTTTTTTTACACAAAGTTGTCACTAAATGATATATTGCTCACACATGCCATGGTTATATGTGGAATTGTACCCCAAAATACATTCTGCTGCTACTCCTGAGTACGGGGATACCACATGTGGTCGACTTTTTGGAAGCCTAGCCGCGTACGGGGCCCCGAAAGCCAAGCACCGCCTTCAGGATTTCTAAGGGCATACATATGTCATTTTACTCCTCACTACCTATCACAGTTTTGAAGGCCATAAAATGCCAAGATGGCACAAAACCCCCACAAATGACCCCATTTTAGAAAGTAGACACCCCAAGCTATTTGCTGAGAGGCATGTTGAGTCCATGGAATATTTTATATTTTGCCACAAGTTGCGGGAAAATTACAAACTTTATTAATTTTTCACAAAGTTGTCACTAAATGATATATTGCTCACACATGCTATGGACATATGTGAAATTACACCCCAAAATAAATTCTGCTGCTTCTCCTGAGTACGGGGATACCACATGTGTGGGATTTTTTGGGAGCTTAGCCGCGTACGGGGCCCCGAAACCAAGCACCGCCTTCAGGCTTTCTAAGGGCGTAAATTTTTCATTTCACTCCTCACTACCTATTACAGTTTTGAAGGCCATAAAATGCCAAGATGGCACAAAACCCCCCCAAATGACCCCATTTTAGAAAGTAGACACCCCAAGCTATTTGCTGAGAGGCATGTTGAGTCCATGGAATATTTTATATTTTGCCACAAGTTGTGGGAATATTACAAACTTTTTTTTTTTTTTCACAAAGTTGTCACTAAATGATATATTGCTCACGCATGCCATGGGCATATGTGAAATGACACCCCAAAATAAATTCTGCTGCTTCTCCTGAGTACAGGGATACCACATGTGTGGGATTTTTTTGGGAGCCTAGCTGCGTACGGGGCCCCGAAAGCCAAGAACCGCCTTCAGGCTTTCTAAGGGCGTAAATTTTTGATTTCACGCCTCACTACCTATTACAGTTTTGAAGGCCATAAAATGCCAAGATGGCACAAAACCCCCACAAATGACCCCATTTTAGAAAGTAGACACCCCAAGCTATTTGCTGAGAGGCATGTTGAGTCCATGGAATATTTTATATTTTGCCACAAGTTGCGGGAAAATTACAAACTTTTATTTTTTTTTATTTTTTTTCACAAAGTTGTCACTAAATGATATATTGCTCACACATGCCAGGGGCATATGTGAAATGACACCCCAAAATAAATTATGCTGCTTCTCCTGAGTACGGGGATATCACATGTGTGGGACTTTTTGGGAGCCTAGTCGCGTACGGGGCCCCGAAAACCAAGAACCGCCTTCAAGATTTCTAAGGGTGTAAATTTTTGATTTCACACCTCACTACCTATCACAGTTTTGAAGGCCATAAAATGCCAAAATAGCACAAAACCCCCCAAAATGACCCCATTTTGGAAAGTAGACACCCCAAGCTATTTGCCGAGAGGCATGGTGAGTATTTTGCAGCTCTCATTTGTTTTTGAAAATGAAGAAAAAAAAATAATGTATATTTTTTTTCTTTTTTCAATTTTCAAAACTTTGTGACAAAAATGAAGGTCTGCAAAATACTCACCATACCTCTCGGCAAATAGCTTGGGTTGTCTCCTTTCCAAAATGGGGTCACTTGGGGGGATTTTGTGCTATCTGGGCATTCCATGGCCTCCGAAACTGTGATAGGCAGTGAGGAATGAAATCAAAAATTTACACCCTTAGAAATCCTGAAGGTGGTGCTTGGATTTTGGGGTACCGTACGTGGTTAGGCTCCCAAAAGGTCTCACACTTGTGGTATCCCCGTACTCAGGAGAAGCAACAGAATGTATTTTGGGGTGTAATTTTACATATAACCATGGCATGTTTGAGCAATATATCATTTAATGACAACTTTGTGCAAAAAAATAAATAAAAATAATAATAAAGTCTTTTTTCCACAACTTTTGTCAAAATATAAAATATTCCATGGACTCGACATGCCTCTCAGCAAATAGCTTGGGGTGTCTACTTTCTAGATTGGGGTCATTTGGGGAGGTTTTGAACTGTCCTGGCATTTTATACACAACATTTAGAAGCTTATGTCACACATCACCCACTCTTCTAACCACTTGAAGAAAAAGCCCTTTCTGACACTTTTTGTTTACATGAAAAAATATTTTTTTTGCAAGAAAATTACTTTGAACCCCCAAACATGAAGTGTTTTTTTAAAGCAAAAGCCCTACCGATTAAAATGGTGGGTGTTTCATTTTTTTTTTTTTCACACGGTATTTGCGCAGCGATTTTTCAAACGCATTTAAATGCCTTTACAGGTGACCACTTTAGATTTACGGAGGAGGTCTACTGCTAAAATTAGTACCCTCGATCTGACCTTCGTGGTGATACCTCACATGCATGGTGCAATTGCTGTTTACATATGACACCAGACCAACGCTTGCGTTCGACGTTGCGCCTTAGCAGGGGGGGACAGGGGTGTTTTTTTTTTTTTATTATTTATTTTGCTTTTTTATTTTAGTTTTAAACTGTTCCTTTCATTTATATATATTTTTTTATGATTTTTATTGTTATCTCAGGGAATGTAAATATCCCCTATGATTGCAATAGGTAGTGACAGGTACTCTTTTTTTAAAAAATTAGGGTCTATCAGACCCTAGATCTCTCCTCTGTCCTCAAAGCATCTGACCACACCAAGATCGGTGTGATAAAATTCTTTCCCAATTTCCCAATGGCGCTGTTTACATCCCGCAAAATCGAAGTCATGAAATGCTCGTAGCTTCCGGTGTCTTAGGCCATAGAGATGATTGGAGCCATTCTGGTCTCTGATCAGCTCTATGGTCAGCTGGCGGAACCACCGGCTGCATTCTCAGGTTCCCTGTTGGGACAGGAGAGCCTGAGAAAACCATGGAAGATGGTGCTGGGGGGGGGGGGGCATTCCCTCCCACTGCTTGTAAAAGTAGTCTAGAGGCTAATTAGCCGCTAGGATTGCTTTTACATAAAAGCCGATCGCTGGCTGAAAAGAATGATACCAAGATGATACCTAAACCTGCAGGCATCATTCTGGTATAAGCACTCAAAGTCCAGCAACATACCAGTATGTTGCTGGAACTGGTTGGGCATATATTGTAATTTTTTTTTCATGCAGCCTGTGGGCTGAACGAAAAAAAAATATTGATCGGAGGGTATGCCCACCATTAGATACCTCCCTTCATCCACCCACTTCTAATGGTGGGCATACATGCACCATTTATATATGCCGAAGCATGGGGGCATCCTCCCGCAAAAGGTAGGAGCAGATCGCTCCTCCACCCCTTATGCCCCCATGCTTCGGTATATATGCTCTTTTTTAACTGTGGTGGTGAAATCACCCCCGACAGTGGCTTTATGTATCGTGGCTTTATGTATCGTGGGAGCAAACGCTGTTGCTGTCAAGATAAATAAATCCACGCTGCAACTGAATGGCGTACCTGCTAAGCAAATGATGGTTAACAATAAAACAAAGTAACATTACAGTATAACAGTAAGACGTACCATACCTGCAAAGCAAATACAAAAAAAAATAGCAAAAAATAACACATTTAACACAATCTGTGCCTAAAATATATATATGCCGAAGCATGGGGGCATCCTCCCGCAAAAGGTAGGAGCAGATCGCTCCTCCACCCCGTATGCCCCCATGCTTTGGCATATATGCTCTTTTTTAACTGTGGTGGTGAAATCACCTCCGACAGCGCTGGAGTCGCGGCTTTACGTATCGTGGGAGCAAACGCTGTTGCTGTCAAGATAAATAAATCCACGCTACAGCTGAATGGCGTACCTGAAAACAAAAAATGGTTAACAATAAAACATTGCAGAATAGAATACAGTACAAAGGAGCAGAACAATAGAGAGAGAATAGAGAGAGAGAGAACAATAAAACGACAACTATTTTTGGTTTTTTTATTTTATATTTTTTTGGGTTTTTTGTTTTTTTTACTTTTTTTTTTTTTAAACACTTTTTTATGTAACTTTAACACTTCTGTTGTAACGGTTCCAGCGGTTTGGGTCTCTCAAAATGCGATGGCATCTTGGGAGACCCTGTGAACGTGTGCCTAGCCTGTGCAATGCTGTACCCTACTCTAAAACTCAACTAGTTCATGGTAGCGTTCAAAACATTCACCAATGCAAAGACCAGGATTGTCAGGACAGCGGGGACAACAATAACGGGACTCACGCCTATATGCGCGCTTTCTGCAGACACAAAATTTTCTTTGGGGGACTCGTTGGGTAGGGGTACTCGGGATGACAAAAGGATAATGCCTCTCATGCAGCCGGCTTACTGCATCTGGTTGTGGAACGTGAGGTGGAGCACCGCCTGGATACAGAAGGGCTCTGACGATATCCTCCTGGAATTTAAGGAAGGATCCAGTCCGTCCTGAAGCTTTGTGTAGTACATAAGCATTCAGTATAGCCAATTGGAATAAATAAACAGACACTTTTTTGTACCAGCGTCTAGCCTTACGGGCAACTAGATACAGCGCCAACAACTGGTCATTGAGGTCCACCCCTCCCATGTTAAGGTTATATTTGTGGACACAGAGGGGTTTCTCCACAATACCAGTCGCTGTAGGAATTTGGACCGTCGTGTCTGCGTGAAGGGAGGTAAGAACGAAAACATTCTTATTATCCCTCCACTTCATAGCGAGCAAATTATTACTGCGCAAGCAGGCTCTCTCCCCCAGCCTAAGACGAGATTCGACAAGCCGCTGGGAAAAGCCCCAGTGATTAGGTCGCACGGTGCCACATGCTCCAATCTGCTGATCAAACAAGTGACTAAACAGTGGCACGCTTGTGTAATAATTGTCCACGTACAAGTGGTACCCCTTTCCGAATAAGGGTGACACCATGTCCCACACTATCTTGCCAGCGCTTCCTATGTAGTCAGGGCAGTTCTCCGGCTCTACGTGACTATCTTTACCCTCATAAACCATAAAACTACGTGTATAGCCTGTGGCCCTGTCACAGAGCTTATACATCTTGACCCCGTATCTGGAACGCTTGTTGGGGACATATTGTTTGAATGACAAGCGACCAGAAAACTTAATCAGGGACTCATCAACGCAGACAACTTGATGGGGAGTAAACAAGTCTGCAAAACGTTGGTTGAAGTGGTTTATGAGGGGCAGAATTTTGTAGAGCCGATCGTATTCAGGGTCTCCACGAGGACAACAGAGTTCATTGTCGCTGAAGTGCATGAACCGCAAAATCATCTCGTATCGTGCCCTGGACATGGAAGCAGAGAACACGCGCATATGGTGAATTGGGTCAGTGGACCAATATGACCGCAACTCACTCTTTTTGGTTATTCCCATGTTGAGGGAGAGGCCCAGAAAGATTTTAAATTCGGAAACCGTAACTGGTTTCCATTGTTTGGCAAGGGCGGACTGGGGAATAGTGGCGATGTGTTGACCAGCGTACAAATTGGTTTGGTCCACAATAGATCTATAGAGATCTTCGGTGAAAAACAGTGAGTAAAAGTCAACTGTCGTAAAATCAACTGTTTCCACGTTAATGCCAGGTTGGCCAGTGAATGGGGGAAGTACGGGTTCTGCAGAAGTGGTAGGCACCCAATTAGGATTGGCGAATTCTGCAGGAAGGGCACTATGGGTACGACGGGCCTGTCTTTGTCTTGGTGGCAGCGGGACACTACTTGTGCTTGCCACCTCGCCAGCTTGAACTGCACTTATGGGACTCGCCACGTCACCACGTGTTACTGCAGTGCTGGATGTAGGTCCAGGGTGTACTAGGCCGCTGGTGCTTGCCAGTTCACCAGAAGGATGAGCGGCTCTAGTACGTCTCTGCTCCATACGAGTGACCTGCGGTTCCTGCACCTGAACAACAGAATACATTCGGGATCGGGCACACCTGTCCTTAACAGGGACCTCATCTCCGTCGTCAGAGCTATCTGTCATGGAGCCGCTGTCCTCTACAGGATCGTATTCTGAGCCTGAATCTGACAGATGAGTGACGTCCTCTTCACTATCTGTCATGCTCAGAAACGTGTAGGCCTCTTCACTAGTGTACCTTCGCTTTGCCATTTTGGGCTCTAAATTTAGGGGTACACTAGTGAGACTCACAGGTAAAAAAGCACCTAGCCTGTCAGCGACTGTTTCAAAACGCTACAAAAAAAACTGTTAGCGATCGCAGGGATCAAGCCTGACTCTGCAAACGCTGCAGTTATGTGTGTTGTGTTTTGTAAGTGACAGTGATCGATCGATACTGCACTTGGGTGGGCTGGGCTTGGCGGAGGGGCTAAACGCAGGTGCTAGCAGGTATCTGGGCTGATCCTGCTAACAATGCGTTTTGGGAAACCTAAAATGCTGGCAACGGTAATATAGATCTGATCAGATACTATATTACTAAGGGAGGTGTATGCTTTGCGCGTGGGTGTTAGCGGTACTGGCACTAACCTGACGCTGGGGCGACGCAGACCTTATCTGACCCTCAAACTTATATCACCCGCCGGGTGATCAGGGGGTTAAACCTTTATTAGGTAATAAATGGCGGGTGCCCTGAAACAAAAAAAAAAAAAACTAACCAACCAGCGTCACCTGTAACAGTTATATGGTGATCACTGGTGAAAGGGTTAACTGGGGGGCAATCAGGGGGCTTTATGCGCTAGTATATGGGGGTCCCTGACGCTATAAAAAGCTGCGGCGAACCTAAATACTTACCTGCCTAACTAGCGTCACCTGTGACACTAATACAGCGATCAGAAAAACTATCGCTTATTAGTGACACTGGCGACGGGGGGTGATCACGGGGTTAAACCTTTATTGGGGGGGTTAGGGGGGAACCCTAGAGCTAAAGGGGGCTAACCCTAACTGCCCTAACAGTTATTACAGTCACAAACGACACCAATGCAAAAAAATATAAAAAATGCAATTGGTGTCACTGTGACTGGGGGTGCAGGGGTGATTGGGGGGGTGAAAAGTGTGCCTGGCGTGTTTTACTGTTAGTGTAGTGTTAGGTGCAACTCACCGATCCTCTCTCCTCGGTGCCGGAACGAAAAAGACCGACACGAGGAGAGATTACATCACTTCCTCTGCCCGTGTTTACATTACAGGAGAGGAAGTGATGTCACACAGCATTTCCATTCGTCAGGAGCGACCGCGAGGGGGTGGCCATGAATGAATGGCCGCCCCCTCATCCCGGATCGCTCCCGAACGAATACCGACCGCCGCAGGCACCGGGGGGGGCCTGATCGGGCCCCCACCCGCGGGAAGACAGGGACGTACAGGTACACCCATATGCCTGCCCGTGCCATTCTGTCGACGTATATCGTTGTGCGGCGGTCGGCAAGTGGTTAAAAAAATATATTTGGTTACATCCGTATCAGGTGCTTGGTAGCTGGTGGTGATCCAAGACTGATTAATTTTTATGAAGGTCAGCCGATCAGCCGAGTCGGTGGACAGGCACACCCTGTGATCGGTTACAAAGCCTCCAGCAGCACTGAATGTGCATTCCGAAAGAACGCTGGATGCAGGACAGGCCAGTAGCTCAATTGTATACTGTGCAAGCTCTGACCAGTGATCCATCCTCAAGACCCAGTAAGCCAGAGGATTTTCGGTGGGAAAGGTGTACAAGTCTGATCTTGCCCCTTGGTATTCCTGCACCATGTAAATTAGATGCTGGCGATGGTTGCTGGAACCGATCATACCTTGGGGCGGCCGACTAAAAAATTGTCTGAACACATCGGTCAGACGGCCACCTTCTCCACCGCTCCTTCAGTGACTGACCGAAGCCTCAGCAACACATTGTCCAGGACCAGGAATTTGTAACCTCCCAGGCTCTGGGAACATGTTGCACGGACCTTTCTGCAAGGTCTCCCGAAGATGTTTCATCCTCTACTTCGTCTGTGATGGCAAGATTAGGCCCACATCCTTACCCTTGCAACGTGGATCAAGGAGGGTTTTCAGCCAGTAATGATCCCTCTCCTTGATCCGAAAAATACGAGGATCCTTCTGCAGGCTTTGAAGGATCAGGGAGGCCATGCAGCATAGGTTAGCTGAGGCATTCGGTCCGGAGTCCTCTGGGTCACTAAGGACGACATGATCCGCAGCCACCTCCTCCCAGTCGTGTACAAGTCCATGGTTTTCCTCGGACTGTAAATGATCCCTTAAAGACTACTGCTGAGTGCTAGGCTCCACCTCCATGCAATCTTCCTCCTCCTCCTTCCCCTCCTCCTCTTCCTGTGCGATCGGCAGGCCAGCAGGAACATTGTCTTTATAAAGGGGACCTGTCTCAAGTGCCCTGTCCATTATTCCATGCAGCGTGTGCTCCAACAGGTAGACAAGAGGGAAAGTGTCACTGATGCATGCACTGCCACTACTCACCATCCTCGTGGCCTCCTCAAATGGTGACAGGACAGAGCTATGCATCCCGGATCATGGCCCACTGGCATGGGGGAAAAAAACAGGCTGCCCTGACCCTATCCTGGTGCCATGGTCGCACAGGTACTCATTGATGGCCCTCTGCTGCATGTGCAGCCGCTGCAGCATGGCCAACGTTGAGTTCCACCTGGTGGGCATGCCACAGATTAGGCGGTTCTTGGGCAGGTTAAATTCCTTTTGGATGTCAGCCAGCTGAGCACTGGCATTATATGACTGGCGGAAATGCACACAGACTTTCCTGGCCTACCTCAGGGCATCCTGTAAGCCCGGGTACCTGCCCAAGAACTGCTGCACCACCAAGTTAAGGACGTGAGACAAACAGGGCACATGGGTCAGTTGTCCCTATTGGAGGGCGGAGAGGAGGTTGTCGCAAACCACCATTCCTGGCTTAAGCTGGCATGGCGTCAACCACCTTTCAGCCTGCCCCTGCAGAGATGACAAAATCTCTGCCCCAGTGTGGCTCCTGCCCCCAAGCACTCCAGCGCAAGCCTCGCATGGCATCTTTTTGCCTGAGTACTTGCGTAGCCCCTTGAACGCCTACCGAGCACTGCTGGTTCTGAGGACAAACCACAGGTAGAGGCCACAGAGGAAGAAGAGGAGGGGTGGAGGAGAGAGGTGTGTCAGAATCACCAGTAGTAGCATTTTGGTGGTGTGGTGGTGGAACAACCTCCAACACTACTGCACCTTGTCCTGCATCCTTCCCAGCTGCCAGCAGAGTCATACAATGTGCCGTGAACGTTAGGCAATGTCCCTGTCCATGCCTGCTGGACCATGAGTCAGCGGTAATATGCACCTTACCGCTGACCGCCCTGTCCAGCGAGGCCAAGACATTGCCTTCCACATGCCGGTAGAGAGCCGGAATTCACCTTCCATGCAAAAAAGTGACGTTTGGGAACCTACCACTAAGGAATCGCACATTCCACAAACTCACAGAAGGGGGCAGAGTCTACCAACTGAAAAGGCAGCAGTTGAAGTGCTAGCAATTTAGCCAAGCTAGCATTAAACCGCTGGGCATGTGGATGGCAGGGAGTGAACTTCTTTTGGCAGAGCAGCAGCTGGGGCAGAGAAATTTTCCTGCTACCATCTGACATCGGTGTACCGATAGCAGATTGCCCACAAGTACTTGGCTGTGACAAACCTAATTCTACACCTTAATTCCTTTCAGTGCAGGTTTCAGAGAGGATTGAAGGTATAGTGGGATTGGAGATCCCAGCTGATGAGGAGCAAGGAGAGGTCTGCTTTGTTCTTTGGTGTGGGTCTTTTAGGTACGCTTGCGAACAAACTGCATGGCAGGTCGACATATGTCTGGTCAAGCATATGGTGCCCAAGCGGCTGATGTTTTGGCCATGCAAGATATACTTGAGACATATGTTGCAAATAGCAGAGGTGCGATCTGATGCACTTGTCTTAGGCCCACACCAAAGAACTTTTGGAATAACGTGCAGAGACAGCAGAACCCTGCACATGCAGAGCTCTGCGGTGTGATGCAGTCGGTGTGCTGCCCTTAAGCTGGCCCCTGGAGGGCATCCTGCCTCATTGGAGATGTGCCTCCTCCTCCTCTCTCCTATCAGGCACCCACATGGAGTCAGTGACCTCATTATCCCTTCCCTCTTCATCCCTGGAACAAACCTGGCAGTATGCTGCAGCTGGGGGAACATGACTGCCAGATTGCTGTCCTTCTTAGGCACCCCATCTCTTTGGGCTCACGTTACTGCCTTCCTCTAGCTGGGTATCATCATCAGAGCCTTCAAAATGCTGGGCATCCTCCTCGAGTATGTACCCAACACTGTGGTCAAACAGTTCCGGGGAATCCTCAGGAGGACATGGTGGGGCTAGGGAAGGAGTGACTGATGCCATTGAGCCGAGGTAAGAGGCCGCATTGGCAGCTGCTTTGCCAGACAAAGTACCCCAAGCCTGGGTGAGAGAGGATGAGGAGGATAAGGAAGGCTTAGTCATCCACTCTACTTTGGCATTTGGAAGCTCAACATGGCCAGCTGCCGAAAAAAAGGACGAACATGTCCCACGGCCCAGAGTGATGAGGATGCACCGTGTCCATGACCAGCACTGCTACCTCTAGACACAGAGCCTGCTTGCCCTCTTTTATTGGCTCATGACTGTCTGCCTCTCCATGTTGGCCTTCCAGACATACTAATGGCCTGCAGGGAGATGTAGTTGCACAAAGCTGGGATATATATATATATATATATATATATATATATACACACTGATAATACTGCAGCTAGCAGAATAAACTGCCTGCCTGTAGTATTATTAGTATGAGAACACCTGCAATTGTATTCAGGTAAAGCTTTAGGTGCAAACTCTGCAAAGGACACTAAAACAAAATACTGCAGCTCCCTGCCTGTATTTGTATGAGAACACCGGCAATTGTATCCAGGTAAAGCTTTAGGTGCACACTGTGCAAAAGACACTAAAACAAAATACTGCTGCTCCCTGCCTGTATTTGTATGAGAACACCGGCAATTGTATTTATGTAAAGCTTTAGGTGCACATTGTGCAAAGGACACTAAAACAAAATACTGCAGCCCCATGCTTGTATTTGTATGAGAACACCGGCAATTGTATTCAGATAAAGCTTTAGGTGCACGCTGTGCAAAGGACACTAAAACAAACTATTGCAGCTCCATGCTTGTATTTCTATGAGAACACCGGCAATTGTATTCAGGTAAAGCTTTAGGTGCACACTGTGCAAAGGACACAGTACACTAAGTTAAAATAGTGCAGCTCCCTGCCTGTCAGTATATTATGAAGAGAATAACAGGAACGGATCTAGCTAAACTGAATACAGTGTATAAATCTATATACAACACACCTGGGATGCATATATATCCTCTACACACTGTAACTGAAGCTAATTGCCTCGCCTGCCTATTCTATCTAACTTAAATCAAATGACACTGTCTTTCTGTCTATCTCTCTCCGCCATGCAGGCGGTCTTATATAGTTTGGGGTGTGTACTAAACCCCCTGAGACATAATTGGGTGGCTTTGGCCAATCATGGCTCTCTGTTTTTTCTGCACTGTGATTGGCCAAAGCATGCGGGTCATAGTGCATGCTTTGTCAATCAGCAGTGAATTATGGGCCGTGACGCGCCACTTGAATTTGGCATGAAGGGCCCATAAAGTTCGGAATTCGCCAAATGGGCGAACAGACGATGTTCGAACATGGGTTCGACTCTAACACAAAGCTCATCCCTACTGATAAGGCAGCACAAATTAGGTGGCACTGATATGCAGCACTGATTGGCACTGATAGGTGGCACTGATAGGTGACAATGATGGGCACTGATGGGCAGCACTGATGCGGAGGCAATGATAGGCATTACTGATGGGCGCTGACTGGCATTACTAATGGGCACTGATTGGCTTCATTTATGGGCACTGAATTGCATACAATGTGGGTAAAGGTGTCCACTGACTGGCATACAATGTGACTACAGGTGGGCATCACTTATGGGGCACCGATGAGCATCACTGGTGGGCACTGGGGGGCATTGCTGACGGCTCTGCGTTGATAATCAATGTTCTGATTATCAGCGGAGACCCCCCTGTCAAGAGAGAAGCTGATCTGCTCTTCTCTACCTGAGCCTTGTTAGTGCCAACTTAGGAAAGCCGATTACCAGCGCTTCCTGGTTACCGCTGTGAGTAGCTGTGATTGGACACCGCTGATCACGTGGTAAAGAGCCTATGTCAGAGGCTCTTTACCTAGATCACAGATGTGGGGTATCAGATTGTCACATCGTACCACCAGGGACGCGCATGATCGACTTATCCTGCTGGACATCATATGACACCAAGTCAGTATAATGGAACCATTTTCCAGCCATCATACTGCATACGGCAGGCAGGAAGTAGTTAAAGCCTTAAAGCCTTGATGGGATTAAGGTAAAAAAAAAATGTTTAGGCACCCCCCCCCCCCCTTTTACTTTCCTGAGCCCTCATTTGAGCCAGCACTGTGCCGTCCACAGCTCTTCTCCACCCTCACCTCCTGGTCTCACAGACTTTGCTGAGGCAGGAACCATTGGTTCTCGCTGTGGTCAATCAAAGCCAGTGACAAGGATGTGGGATGGGGATTTGTCTGATTCTATAGACGCAGACAACAAGGCTCAGAAGCAAACCCACATTATGTCCCCTTTGAAAGTGGCTTACTATGGGGGCACTCTCTGGAGAGGAGGAGCCAGGAGCGCCAGTGGGAGACCTGAGAAGAGGAGGTTCAGGGCATCTTTGTGCAGTTCCTGCACAAAACAAGTACATATAGACCTGTTTTTTTATTAAAATAAAATGCATTTACAACCACTTAAAGGAGGCAAAAAAAGAGTAGTCACAAACAGTAATCAAATACAATGTTATCATTCCTGTGTAATTTACTGAACTCCATCCATGCAATAAAGAGGAACAAATGCATGTTTGTTGTCCATCTTGGGTGTAAACCATGGCTGCCTCCATACATACTGGACTGGTAATGTACAATATACTGTATTACATTTTTGTTTTTGGGTTTCAGATATGCTAAAGGCCCAAATTGATTTTAAAAAGTCATAACTAATTTTATAAATATAATAACATGTCTAAAATTAAAAATAAAATGAATCACTATTGTTTGAAAAGGAAATAACTCATTAATTCAAAAGTAGATAAACGACATGATGTTCCAAAGGCATGCTGTGAGTAGAATGAATAATCTCCTTGTTAATCAATGGGCATTCAGCTATTAAGTGAAATGGAAGTATGCATTGTGAAGTAAACATAGAAGCCCGATAACAAAATGCCAGATTCTTCAATTCACAAATGAACTATCTAATATATAGTTTTAGAGACTTGTGAAGAAAAATGAAACTAATGGTGAGAAAATGAGAGTTCAGCCAAGATTAAAGATTGTTTTCATATGCAAAACTTCATCTCAAAAGGGAAGTTCTGCCTTTTCTCCTCCTTCCACCTCTTCTTATGCCGCGTACACACGATCAGACTATCCGGCGGACTAAAGGCCCGTACACACGGTCGGACTTTTTGACAACAAACATGCAAATTAGCTGTTTTGGAGCAACATCCGACTGTGTGTACGCTCCATCGGACAAACTTTTTCTGTTTTCATCGGACTTTTGTTGGCTGTGCGAACGGACAAACTTTCTGGCAACAAAAGTCCGATGGAGCAAAGTCCTACCGTGTGTACGCAAAAGCATCGGACTTTTGTACAAGGTACAAACACGCATGCTCAGAACCATTGCAAACGATCAGACTACAATACAGAAGTTGACCAAAGGTGGCGCTGGAGTCATTGAACGTCCTCTTTTGAAGTGGCGTCCATACGTTGTGACGTCACCACGTTCGTGTTTGTTGTCAAAAAGTCCGACCGTGTGTATGCAATACAAACTTGTGGACAACACACTTTGTACAAAAGTCCACGGAAAAGTTTGTACAAGTCCGACCGTGTGTATGGGGCTTTAGTCTGGCGGACAACCCGCCGGACTTTGCAGTGGAGGTCTGCCGGACTTTCCAAACGAGCGGACCTGCCTACACATGCCCACACAGGACCGGACTTTTCCGGTGGACAAGCCGCTGGACTATGGGGTACACTGGACTTTTGAAATGAACGGACTTGCCCACACATGGAGTAAAGTCCGTTCATTTTGAAAGTGGCCCCAGGTAGGACTAGCGAAGGAAGTCAATGTCGCCGCCTACATCGGCGAAATTGACACCTCGCTAGCCCTGTCACCTGCTATGGATTTAAAGGGGAACCCCTACGCTGAAAAAATTGTGTGGGGGTCCCCTCAAAGTCCAAAGCAGACCCTTATCTGAGCACGCAGCCTGGCCGGTCAGGAAAGGAGGTGGGGACAAGCGAGCGCCCCCCTCCCGAGCCATACCAGGCCGCGTGCCCACAACATTCCCTGCGGCCCCCCCACTCCAAAGCACCTTGTCTCCATGTTGATGAGGACAAGGGCCTCTTCCCAACAACCCTGGCCGTTAGTTGTCGTGGTATTCAGGCGGGGGGCTTATCAGAATCTGGGAGCCCCCTTTAATAAGGGGGCCCCCAGATTCCGGCCCCCTACCCTATGTGAATAAATATGGGGTACGATGTACCCCTACCCATTCACCTGGGGAAAAAAATTGTACATAAAAAAAACACAACACAGGTTTTTAAAGTAATTTATTAGACAGCTCTGGGGGTCTTCTTTCGTCTTCGGGGGTCTACTCGCCGGACTCCTCTGCTATCTTCTGCTCTTTTCCTAGCTCTTTTACTAGTGGAGGAGCCTGACTTTCTCCTTTGTCGCCGCTGCCGTCTGGGGTTCTTCTTCCGACTTCAGGGGTCTTGTTACTCTCTTCAGGGGTCTTGTCCCGCTCTTTGGTTCTTCTTCCTGGGCCTTCGCTTTCTTCTTCCAACTCTTTAACTAGCGTTGGCCCGATCTTGTCGCTGCCGCCACGCCTTCTTCTCTTTCTGCTTCTTTTTCTCTTCTTCTCTTCTTCTTCTTCCTTCCGATGTTGACTCTCTCCAGCCTTAATGGCAGGTACGTGTTGTGCAGCGACTTATATAGGGACAAGGGGTGGGGTCACCGGGTGATGTCACATGGTGACCCTGTCCCTTATGATGTCACAGTCCCAGATGATGTGACATCACCCAATGACCCAGCCCCTTGTCCCTATATAAGTTGCTGCACAACGCGTCCCTGCCATTAAGCCTGGAGAGAGCATTGTGTCAACATCGGAAGGAAGAAGAAGAAGAGAAGAAGAAGAAGAAGAAGGCGGCGACAAGACTGGGCCAATGCTAGTTAAAGAGCTGGAAGAAGAAGGCGGCGGCCCGGCAAGAAGAACCGAAGAGCGGGACAAGACCCCTGAAGAGCGGGACAAGACCCCTGAAGTCGGAAGAAGACCCCTGGACGGCGGTGGCAACGAAGGAGAAAGCTGGGCTCCTCTTAGACCCCCGGATCTGTCTAATAAAGTACTTTAAAAACCTGTGTTGTGTTTTTTTATGTACACTTTTTTTCCCCAGGTGAATGGGTAAGGGTACATCTTACTCCATACTCATTCACATAGGGTAGGGGGCCGGAATCTGGGGCCCCCTTATTAAAGGGGGCTCCCGGATTCTGATAAGCCCCCCGCCTGCAGACCCCGACAACCAACGGCCAGGGTTGTCGGGAAGAGGCCCTTGTCCTCATCAACATGGGGACAAGGTGCTTTGGGGTGGGGGGGCCGCAGTGCCCCCCCTTCCCCAAAGCACCCCCCATGTTGAGGGCACATGGCCTGGTACGGCTCGGGGGGGCGCTCATTCCTCCCCACCCCCTTTCCTGACCGGCTGGGCTGTGTGCTCGGATAAGGGTCTGCTGTGGTTTTTGGGGTGACACCCACGCCATTTTTTCAGCGTAGGGGTTCCCCTTTAAATCCATACCAATTCACGGTGCTAGCGAGGTGTCAATCTTGCCGATGGAGGCAGCGACATTGACTTCCTTCGCTAGTTCCGTCTACCTGGAGCCACGTTCAAAATGAACGGACTTTTCTCTGTGTGTGGGCAAGTCCGTTCATTTCAAAAGTCCGGCGGACTAGCACACAGACGGGCGGATTGTCCGGCGGACTCTGGTCCGCCAGACCAAGTCCGCCAGATAATCTGATCGTGTGTACGCGGCATAACACTTTTGGAGTTTTTTTTTTGGGTGCGGGGAGTGGGTGAGTATTTCTTGCAGGTATATTCTCGCACTTTTGCTCAGATTGCCCCCACTCCCTGCCAGAAACCTCTTGGGACATTCCCAGGAGGTTGCAGGTCCATTCACAAAGCACAGAGGGACTTACATATGTGCAGAGGGGAACTGTCTGTAAAGCTGCAATTCCCCACATCCAAGATGGGACCCAAAGACAGGTAAAGAACTGGCCCGGGTGGGAACAGCACTTGATCTTTGGATCTTTGGACTGGTAAGTGTATGTCTATTAAAAGTCAGAAGCATTTGTAGCTGCTGACTCCAACTTTTATTTTATTTTAATTTTAGACTGAAGGTCCTCTTTAAGGCAATGGCAACAATTACAGGACATTACAAGCACCCAGAAGACCTGGAGAAAATGCTGTGGGTATTATGTAGTTATACACCCTTGTTTTTTATCATATGTAGTAGACATGTGTAGAACAGAAACATTTGTTCAGTTTCAGATAGATTCGTTATGTTGCTAATTGTTTTAGTTACGGAATTTGTTCAGTTTTGTGTCGGAATTTGCTTAGTTTTCATTAAATGTTGTTTCTTTTTCATTAAAATTTGTTTTATTTTTAAATTTTCTAATGAATTCCAACTTTTCAGAACAATTACAATGTGGATCGGTTGAAAAATGTTCAACCAATCCAAGTTCTGTGTGAAGAAATAGCTGGTTGTTAAGCAGCGGGCAAGGAAGGCAGTCACCCGCGTCGTTAACAACCATGAGTCATCATCTGTTAGTGGGCTTTCCCCCTGACAGATCACTGTAAAAAAAAAAAATGCCAGCATTGCCCAGCAATAGAAAAATGTTTAAAAAAACAGCGTAGGGTCCCCCCCAGTCCAAACCAGGCCCTTCAGGTCTGTTATGGGTTTTGAGAGGAACCCCATGCCCTTTAACAAGGGGGCCCCAGATCTTGCCCCCCCATGTGAATAGGTATCGGGTACATCGTACCCCTACCTATTAATCAAAATATGTGAAAAAATAATAAAACACAGAGACATTTTTTGATGAATCCTTTAATAAAAAATAAAAACGAATATCCCCCAATGTAGATCTATCATCAATCACGCCACCCCCCCCCCCCCCAAAAAAAAGAAAAAAAATCACTCTCGCCGTCACGGAGGCACTATGCCTACTGCGGGCAGCTCTGTTTAACAGTTCTTTTTATAGGGAATGGGTGGGGTCCCCTGTCTACATCACCTGGTGGTACTGCCCCCCTTCTAATGTCATGAACCCAGCATGCACCGGTCTGTGATGTTAGAAGGGGGGACAGTGCCACCAGGTGACATAGACAGGTGGTCCCACCCATTCCTTATAAAAGCACTGTTAAATGAAGGAGGCTGAAGTAGGCATAGCGCCTCCGTGTCAGCATGAACAATTTTTTGGGGGAGATTTTCCCGGTTTGGTGGGCGGCGTTATTGATGATCGATCTACATTGAGGCACACTGTTTTTTATTTTTAAATAAAGGATTGGTCAAAAACTGTCTGTGATTTTATTTTATTTTTTACACTTTTTTGATGAATTATGACTGTAAAGGACGCGGGCGTGCGGCTTTCTAGCTCGCTACATAACAACCAGTTATTTCTTCACACAGAATTCGGATCGGTCGATCGCTTTTTGACCCATCCGAATACGAATTGTTCTGAAAAGTTGGAAATTGCTAGAAAACCAATCAACTAAACACGTTAACAGATTTCAACTAAATTTGTTACTACTCATTACTATTTCATTCCAAGATTCGGATACATTCAAATTACAGAATAACCGAAAATTTGTCTAAATTTGCATGTGGACCACGTGCGCGGCGCTTGGCGCCAATCAGCCTATTTAGGTCTGCTGTTTGATCCATTCAGGTGCTGCCTGATCAACAGCTTCCCGGTTCCTGTTCCGCTGCCTGTATCCTGCATTCCTTGTATTCTGCATACCTGCTTCCTGATCTCCTGACAACCTGGCTTTCTTTGGACATCCCTGACTTCTGCCTGCACCTGACCACGGCCTGTTTGACTTCGCTCCTACTGCACCTCTGCTGACCGTCTGTTGCCGAACCCTGCCTGTACCCGGACCCGACTGCTCAGTTCCTGCTCTGCACCCAGTTTTGCCTGTGTCCTGCCTAATACCTGCTGCTAGAGTTTCCTGCGGATTCCTGCTCCTGGATCCACACCACAGGCTCTCTTACCACTCTCAGCCACCTGTCTGCTCTATCAGGGGTTGTAAGTCGGACACGTACGGGAGACCACACTCTGCCCAAGCGGACTCACTGATCTGGTAAGTGCTAGTCTGACACTATAGCAGTAGTAAGGCTCCCAACGACCAGCTTGATAAGTACAGAAGCAGGTCAACCTGGCGGATGACACTGGCCCAACGAAGGCATGAAGTTTAAGCTGTAACCGGTGTTCACCAGAAATACTGATACTGGAGATGGATTTTGCTGTGTGTTAGTACCAGGTGGCAGGTCGTCAGAATCATCCCACCAGGAGGAGAGCAAGCTGGGGTACAGTAGCAAATAGAGCAGGGATCCAGTATAAGTGTAGTCAAGGAACAAGCTAAAGGTGGGTAATGAGGGGTAGCAAAGATACGAATGGCAGAAGAAGTGACAAGAGCGAGATATTGGTTGGAGAGAGCACAATAATCTGGTAAACAGGAAGTTCAAAGGCATGGCTAAAATTAGAAGTTCATGGGAGGAGAAAAGGATTCAAGAGAAACAAGGTTCAAGGCAAGATTGTTCAAGGAATTGTCCAGGTGGCTCAGCAAGAGGAGACACCACCAGACACAGCAGAGGTCGCAGGTGCAGACCTGCGTGCTGACATTTATATTCCATCTCATGGATCTCAATACAGGCAAAAAGGGATGAAACTAGCTACCTGTACCTTTTTCAGAAGTAGCAGTAACATCTCAAGTAGCAACAGTATCCACAGTGACCCTCCTGGTGTTTTCGAAGGTGCTTTCCCAGGTCAAAGCTTGGGAGGGGGGGGGGAGAAAGCTCACAAGGGCCTTCCAAATATTAATGCATGCCACCAGCATTCACCAATGCCAATAAACCTCCTACTGGTTGGACAGGAATAGCATAAATATTCATACCTCAGTATTACTGTGACATCTCACTCTATTGCCAGAGGTACCAGTGACACATACTACCAGCAGAGAGAAACCACATATACACTGTGGAAGAGAAAAGTCTGGATGGCTGCACTTTGATAAAATCACCTTTATTGGTTCCGTGCAGTAAAAATTACAAACCATACAGCAGATGGTGGTGAACAAACAGTAACAGCTAACGTGTTTCACCCCTCAACTGGTGCTTAACCATAGCTGAAGTGATAGACGCACACATAGGTATATATAAATAAATAATATATATATATATATATATATATATATATATATATATATATATATATATATATATATATATATATATATATATATATATATATATATATATATATATATATATATGCAAACATATGTAAAGAGCTAGATAACAATTAATCAGAAAATTGAGAACACCCATGTGTGGCCAATAAAGCATAGATAGGTGATCAATTATCCCAATAGGAACCCCAATCCCCTGTTTGACCATAAATGATAAAACCTTTCTAGGCAGAAATGATCTGCACAATTTCATAACAAATCAAATATTAAAATATAATCATTTATATCTTGACGATCTTGCAGTGACCTACAGTATATTTCCTCAAGATTTGGGATGACGCCCTCGAAGCAGCAGATGACGGAGAGCCGTGTCTCCTCGTACTGCTAGACCTAAGTGCAGCGTTTGATACAGTAGATCACAATACTTTACTCGTCCGCCTCACAGAAGTAGCCGGAGTCCAAGACATAGATCTCCAATGGTTCGCGTCCTTCCTAGGAAATCGGTCACAGACAGTGAAACTAGGAAAATTCCTCTCCGAAACTCGGGCAGTCACCTGCGGAGTCCCTCAAGGCTCTCCGTTGTCACCCGTTCTCTTCAACATTTACATTCGCCCACTCCTTCAAATCATCAGATGCTCAGATCTCTGCTTCCACTCTTACGCTGACGACACGCAACTTTATTTCCGGATCAATGGAAAAAAAGATCACCAACAACAACTTGAAAACTGCCTTAAATCAATAGAGGACTGGATGACCACCAACTCCCTCCAGCTGAACCAATCAAAGACAGAGCTTCTTATCTTACACCCAAATCATAAGCCCGCAACCAAAACCTCCTGGTCTCCACCAACCGTCTTTGGGCAGACTATCTCCCCAAAGACCAAAGCGAAGAGTCTCGGGGTTATTAGACGCACAAATGTCAATGGATGCGCAAATAGGATCTGTAGTCAGTCGATCTCACCATCTGCTGCGCATGCTTCGCAGACTCATCCCTTTTATCCCAAAGAATGACAAAGCAGTGGTAGTTGGAACAATCATTAATTCACGACTGGACTACGCAAACTCGCTTTACATAGGATTACCACAATATCAACTTGCGCGATTACAACTGATCCAAAACATGGCGGCAAGGCTGATAACAGGAAAAAAAACCTGGGAATCCATTTCTCCTTCACTGAGGAGCTTACATTGGCTAACCGTAAAAAATCGGATCACGTTCAAGACCCTTTGCCTCACCCACAAATGCGTGCATAGAGAAGCTTCGCAATACCTAATGGAGAAAATAAATCATTACACACCAAACCACAGTCTTCGATCAGCCAACAAAAACCTCCTCCTCGTGCCCAAAGCCCGGTATAAATCCAAGGGTGATCGGAGATTCGCTGTCCAAGGACCTCGGCTATGGAATGCTCTACCAATCAACATCCGCCTGAAAGAAAATCACCTGGCTTTTAGGAAAAAACTCAAGACCTTCCTCTTTTAGCAGATGATCAAAGCTCGCCACAGCGCCTAGAGGCGATTCAGTTCGCATTGTGCGCTATACAAGTATTTCATTCATTCATTCATTCATTTCAAATACATGTACATTTGACTAATACATGTGTATCAGTCATACATATCAATGTATACAAATATTCTAATGTTACAAAATTATAATATTATGGTAACGAGCTCATGCACCCATGCACACTCATTAAACTAAAAATGAAAAAAAAAAATGAAAAAGATAAAGCTAAACAGTATGTACAGTATGTATGCACCATAATCAATATGTCACTGAAAGAAAACTCATCTAAAAAAATTAACAGAAAAAAGAGGGAGAGACAAGAAAGATATATATCGAACTCTACAGCTCTAGATGAAGAGTACAACATGACATCTTTGTATAAACATATAGGGAATGTGTGTGCATGAACCAATGGACAATTGAAAGATATGTATCCCTCATCACTCATAAAAGTGGGAAACATCCCACTCAAATTTAACTACTTCACAAGAGTACGCAAAGGGGCGTACCCGTACATCCCTCACTGTCTTTATGACGGTCGGATTTGTTACAGGAATGATCAGTTTTCACCAGAACCTATCAGCAGGTCCAGGCCAGAAAGCATTGGCCTGGACCTGCTGATAGGTTCTGGTGAATGAAATGCCTCTCCTGCCTGTGTAATGTAAACAGAGAGAGGAGAGAGGATGTCTTAGCCCCTGTACCCACGGTTGGAGATTTCGACAACCAAATCGTCGGATTTTGCCCGTTGGATTTTGTCCGTCGGATCTTGTCCGAAACTGTTGCATACACACGGTCGGACTAAGTTGTCGAAAAATCCGATCTTTCAGAACGTGATGACGTAATTTCATTACGATGGGACTTCATTCAGGCTAGTAGCCAATAGCTTTGATGTAGGAATTTGATCTGAGCATGCGTGGCACTTTGTCCGATCAAAATTTTCTACACATGATCGGAGTGTGTCCGATCGAACCAGTTGGTTGGGAAATATTTCCAGCAAGTTGGAAATTTGGGTCCCACGGATATTCCGACGGAAACATTCCGATGCATACCACACACAGTCGGATTATCCGACAACACGGTCCGATAGGACACATTCCGACGGATTCTCCGATCGTGTGTACAAGGCTTAACAGTGAGTTGCACCAACACTACACTGACACAGTACACGTAGGCACACATTTCACTCCCTGATCACCCCCTGATGCCCCCCCCCCCCAGTTAGCCCTTTCACTCCCTGTTACAGTGTCACCAAGTGCAGTTTTCCGATTTTTCACTGACCACTTTACTGGTGTTATTTGTGACACCAATCAGTGTTAGGGCAGTTAGTAGTAGGCCCAGGTAGCTTTAGGGTACCCCCTAAACCCCTAAATGTGATAACCCCCCAGTTAACCCTTTCACGCCCTGTCACCAGTGTCACTAGTAGATCTATTTTCTGTTCGTCATATTCGTTTTACGGGTGACGCTAGCCAGTTAGTTCGTTTGTTTCACCGTCAGGTTTTTAAAGCATCAGGCACCCCCATATACTATCTAATAACCCCCTAATAATCCCCTGATTGCCCCCTAGTTAACCCTTTCACCCCGTCACCAGTGATCACCGTATTAGTGTTACAGGTGATGCTGTTTAGTTAGTTTTTTATAGCGCCAGGGCACCCGCCATATATTACCCAATAAAGGTTTAACTCCCTGATCACCCGGTGACATCAGTTAGGTCTTAGTGTCAGTTAGGGTCAGCTATAGTCCCAGGCAGCATCAGATTAGTGCCAGTAGCTCTAACACCCAAGCACGCACCATACACCTCCCGTAATGCTTAAAGTGAAACAATAAAAGTGTAATATTCTTTTAAATTTCGTACCTGAGGGGTGTGTATAGTATGCCTGTAAAGGGGCACATGTTTCCCATGCTTAGAACAGTCCCTGCACAAAGTGTAATTTCTGCAGGAAAAAAGTAATTTAAAAGCACTTTACGGCTATAATGAAATAATACATAGAACAGTCATTGAAAGACATTGATTAAAAAAAAAAAGCGTGGGGTTCCCCCCAAATTCAATTACCAGGCCCTTCAGGTCTGGTATGGATATTAAGGGGAACCCTGCGTCAAATTTTAAAAAAATGACGTGGGGTTCCCCCCAAATATCCATACCAAACCCTTTATCTGAGCACGCAACCTGGCAGGCCACAGGAAAAGAGGGGGGGAGAGAGAGCATCCCTCCTCCCGAACCATACCAGGCCACATGCCCTCAACATTGGGAGGATGCTTTGGGGGTCTGTGACCCCTCAAAGCACCATGT
The DNA here is from genome assembly GCF_037356315.1 of Lithobates pipiens. Lineage (NCBI taxonomy): Eukaryota > Metazoa > Chordata > Amphibia > Anura > Ranidae > Lithobates > Lithobates pipiens. The sequence goes on along the minus strand of NW_027507903.1, from coordinate 423,744,484 downwards.
CCCCATGTTGATGGGGACAAGGGCCTCATCCCCACAACCCTGGCCAGTGGTTGTGAGGGCCTGTGCGGCTTTTGTGGATGACATCTTGCTCTATCTTTCATCACTGATGACGTCCCTACCCAACCTTATGCCAGTTCTATAACAATTTAACCGTATTTTGAATCTAAAGATCAAATCATCAGATCAGACTCAAAATCATTTGCACTGAAAATTTCTTTACCAGCCAATCTCATACAACAATGCCAAACAAATATTCCTTTCAAATGGGAAACAAATGGCATCACCTATCTGGGTATCCAACTCCCAGGTAAACTAGAAGTTTTATATGATAAAAACTTTTTTATCAGACCTGAAAGTTATGCAACAGGATCTCCAAAGGTGACATGCCGAATGCTTAAGTGCTATACAAAGCGTCAGGACAAACTGGATCCTTCCATAAATTCCAGGAAGAGATCGTCACAGCCCATCTCCATACTTATCTTGACAGCAACAGTGTTTACTCTCACAATATGTAAATCCGAGTCTCCAGGTGATTTCACCACCACAGTTAAAAAAAAAGCATATATGCCGAAGCATGGGGGACAGGGTGGAGGGCCGATTTGCCCCTAACATTAGGGGCGTATTGCCCCCATGCTTCAGCATATATTTTTTACTCTTTTTTGGCACAGATTGTTGTTGTTTTTTTTAGTAAATTTTTTTTTTTGTTACCATTGTTTACTTTTCAAGTACGCCATTCAGCTGCAGCACTGATGTATTTATCTTGACAGCAACAGTGTTTTCTCTCACGATACGTAAATCAGGAGGTGATTTCATCACCACCAAAGTTAAAAAAAAAATGGTGCATGTGTACCCATCATTAGAAGTGGATGGATGCAAGGCGGTATTGGTGGGTATATTCACCGATCAACCTCTTTTTTTTGTTCAGCCCAGAATGCAGCCGGTGGTTCTGCCAGCTGACCATAGAGCTGATCGAAGACTATAATGGCTCCAATCATCTCATTGGCCTTAGAAACCAGAAGCTACGAGCAATTCATGACTTCGGTTTTACTGGATATAAACAGCACCATTGGTAAATTTGTAAAGCATCTTATCACACTGATCTTGGTGTGGTCAGATGCTTTGAGGGCAGAGGAGAGATTTAGAATCTAATAAACCCCAATTTTTTCAAAAAAGAGTACATGTCACTATCTATTGCTATCATAAGGGATATTTACATCCCCTATGATAACGATAAAAATGATAAAAAAAACGAAAAAATGAAAGGAACAGTGTAACAAGAAATAAAAAAAGCAAATTAAATAATAAAATAAATAAATAAATAAAGCACCCCTTCCCCCCGTGCTCTTGTGCAAAGGCGAATGCAAGCGTTGGTCTTGTGTCATATGTAAACAGCAATTTCACCATGCATGTGGGGTATCACCACAAACGTCAGATCAAGGGTAGAAATTCTAGCAGTAGATCTCCTCTGTAAATCTGAAGTGGTAACCTGTAAAGGCTTTTAAAAATGTATGTAGTTTGTCGCCGCTGCATGGTTGTGCGCAATTTTAAAACATGTCTTGTTTGGTAGCTATGTACTTGGAATAAGATCATCTTTTATATTTTACCAAACATTTGGGCAATATAGCATGTTTAAGTGCAGTGGTCATCAACCCTGTCCTCAGGGCCCAGGTTTGCAAGGTAATTGAAATACATTACAGGTGATATAATTCGCTGCTCAGTGATTGCAGTATTCTAGTCTGCATCTCCCCAAGGTAATACATAAAACCTGGCCTGTTAGTGGGCCCTGAGGACAGGGTTGATGGCCACTGTTATAGTGCATTAAAATTCAAAAAAGTGTTTTTTTCCAAAGAAATTGCATTTGTAAAATCGCTGCGCAAATGCTGTGTGAAAAAAAAACACCCACCATTTTAAACTGTAAGGCCTTTGCTTTAAAAACATACAGCATATAATGTTTTGGGGTTCAAAGGAATTTTCTAGCAAAAAAATAAATAAAATATATATACAAAAAAGTGTCAGAAAGGGCTTTGTCTTCAAGTGTTTAGAAGAGTGGATGATGTGTGGAATAAGCTTCTAATGTTGTGCAAAAAATACCAGGATAGTTCAACCCCCCCCCCCCCCCATGACACTTTTTTGGAAAGTAGACACCCCAAGCTATTTGCTAATAGGCATGTTGAGTCCATGGAATGTTTTATCTTTTGCCACAAGTTTTGGGAAAATTATTATTATTTTTTTTACACAAAATTGTTATTAAATTATATATTGCTCACCCATGACATGTGTATATGTGATATTACACCCCAAAATACATTCTGCTGCTTCTCCTGAGTAGGCAGATAACACAAGTGTTGGACTTTTTGAGAGCCTAGCCACGTACAGGACTCCGAAAACCAATAACCGCCTTCCGGCTTTTTAAGGGCGTACAATGGTGATTATACTTCCTCACTACTTATCACAGTTTCAGAGGCCATGAAATGCCAAGATAGCAGAACCCCCCCCCCCCCCCAAATTGACCCCATTCTGGAAAGTAGACACCCCAAGCTATTTGCTGAGAGGCATGTTGTCCATGGAATATTTAATATTTTGCCACAAGTTTTGGGAAAATTACAAGCTTTTTTCTTCTTTTTTTTGCACAAAGTTGTCACTAAATAATATATTGCTCAAACATGCCACAGTTATATGTGGAATTACACCCCAAAATACATTCTGCTGGTATGCTTAAGTACAGGGATATCACATGTGTGGGACTTTTTGGGAGCCTAGCCTTGTACAGGACCCCAAAATCCAATCACCGCCTTCAGGATTTCTAAGGGCCTAAAATGGTGATTTCGCTCCTTACTACCTATAACAGTTTTGGAGGCCATGAAATACCCAGATAGCACAAACCTCCCACCAAATGACCCTATTTTGGAAAGTAGACACCCCAATGAGGCAGCTCTGAGATACCAATACCAGCTGGGACTATCTGAATCCTTTAAGGATGAGTTGGCCAGAGTTGAGGCTCATATTACTCTTGAAGGCCTCATTCAATTGGCTATACAGCTTGATAGACGTCTACAGGAACAACGACCTGAATGATCTCATAAATTAAGACCTGCCTGGATGCTGCTTAAAGTTCTTGGTCCATCAGTACCTGTGCCTTCCATTGCACCTGCACCTGAAGCTGAACACATGCAAATCAGCTTGGTCTGTTCTGCACTGACCCCTGATGAGAGACTTTGTCACTGACAAGCTAATCTCTGCCTCTATGGTGGAGGAAATGGACATTTCATACGCCATTGTCCCATAAGACCCAGTAAGCCATCTTCATATAACCCAGTATACTTTCTCTATCTCACCTTAATCTCCCTGTCTCGTTGCAGGTGGCAGAAGAGGAAGTCCAGCTACTGGCCATAACTGACTCTGGGGCATGTAATTGTTTTCTGGACTGGCAACTAAACTTGGTTTACCCCTTCATCATAAAAAGCAAAGACTGGAAGTTCATCTGGCTGATGGCTCAATGCCCAGTTCTAGGCCTGTCACGCAAGAAACTACCTTGTTTCAACTCATTCTGGCCATCAGGAATTCATATGCTTCAATGTCCTGTGTTCACTTATGTTCCTGGTCAGCTTGGGAATCCCTTGACTGCAGACACATAATCCTCAGATCAACTGGACCAAGAAGGAAGTTCTATTCATCATCTCTTCCTACTGTCAGGAATTCAGAGACTCTACTAGTTGCCTGACAGTCCAACCTGTACCCAGCAGCAACCAGAATGCACCATCAGCTTACCAGGAGTTCCTGGATTTAATAAAGAAAAGGCCGATGCTCTTCCACCCCACCGGCCATATGATTGCCCATTTGAGTTGCTCCATAGGCACGAGATCCCATTTGGATTCATATTTCCCCTCTCCAAGATGGAGATTGAGACATTGCGGCAGTACATAGATGAGAACTTAGAACAAGGGTTCATCCACCCTTCCTCCTCTCCTGCTGGTATTTTCTTTGTTGAAAAGAAAGACAAGACACTAAGAACATGTGTGAACTACAGGGAATAAAATCACTACTAAAAATGACTACCCACTTCCTCTTGTCCCTGAACGTTTTTCAAAGGTTCCATACCATTCCATACCATAGGGGACCTATAATCTCATCCACATCTGAAAGGGGGTAGAGTGGAAAACAGCGTTCAGAACACGGATCGAACATTTTGAATATCTGGTAATGCCGTTTGGACTTTGCAACGCCCCAGCCACGTTCCAGCACTTTGTTAACAATATTTTTCGGGAATATCTAGACCCCTTTGTTATCATCTACCTCAATGATATCCTCATATTTTTAGTCACCGTTGAGCTTCATAGAACACATGTGAAGGAAGTGCTGTACACTTTGAGAAAATATGAACTGTATGTGAAAGCTGAAAAATATGATTTTGAGAAAAGGTCAGTACAGTTCCTGAGGCTTATCATCTCCACTGATGGGGTGGTAATGAACCCACAAAAGGTGCAAGCAATTCTAGATTGGCCAGCTCCATCTGATAAAAAGGTGTGCAAAGATTTGTGGGCTTTGCAAATTTCTACAGAAGATATGTTAAGAACTTCTCTGCCATCATCTCACCTATTATCGTATATACTCGAGTATAGGCCGACCCGAATATAAGCCGAGGCCCCCAATTTACCCCAAAAAAACTGGGAAACTTATTGACTCGTGTATAAGCCGAGGGTGAGACATGCCTGTCCATCCCTGTGTGTCCGTCCATCTCTGTGTGTCCGTCCATCCCTGTGTGTGTGTCCATCCATCCCTGTGTGTGTGTCCATCCATCCCTGTGTGTGTGTGTCCGTCCATCCCTGTGTGTGTGTCCATCCATCCCTGTGTGTGTGTCCATCCATCCCTGTGTGTGTGTCCATCCATGCCTGTGTGTGTGTCCATCCATGCCTGTGTGTGTGTCCATCCATGCCTGTGTGTGTGTCCATCCATGCCTGTGTGTGTGTCCATCCATCCCTGTGTGTGTGTCCGTGCAGCCTTGTGTGTCCAGCCTACCTGTGTCCCGAGCCTCCGTCCTGTCCCGAGCCTCCGTCCCGTCCCGAGCCTCCGTCCTTCTGCCATGCCAGGATCGCCGCTCTTCGTCGGCGCCTCGGCGGCCATTCCACTGTTCAAAAGCCGCGCCTCCGTCTGTGATAGGCGGAACACTCAATTTCCCAGCAGTCTGTGTTCCGCCTATCACGGACATCCTCTCATCCTCGTCCGTAGTATGAGGATGAGCGGATGTCCGTGATAGGCGGACCACTGACTGCTGGGAAATTGAGTGTTCCGCCTATCACAGACGGAGGCGCGGCTTTTGAATAGTAGAATGGCCGCCGTCTGTCTGCTCGACACGCTGATCGGGCAGGCAGACGGCGATGACTCGAGTATAACCCGAGGGGGGCACTTTCAGCCTCAAAAAAGAGGCTGAAAATCTCGGCTTATACTCGAGTATATACGGTACCCAAGTAACCCGCCAGCATGCCCAATTCCAATGCCTCCAGAAGCACAACTTGACTTTGACAAACTGAAATCTTTGTTCATCTCTGCACCAATCATGCAGCATCCTGATCCTGTTCTGTCCTATATCCTGGAAGTCGATGCCTCAGAAGTAGCCACAGGGTGTCAGAAGCCATGAAATCATAACGAGACAGAAATACAGTTAAATCACACTTGTTTAATAATACAAGTATACAGAACAAACATAGTCAAAACATAGCCAGAGTTCAGGAACCAGAACAGATAGTCAGACAAGCCAAATGTCAGGGAGCCGGAGATGAGCGTAGTAAAACAGCAAGCAGGATCTGGAATGGGCCAAATGGACCCCTGTTCGGTTCGCACCAGCACTTTCGAACACCGTGAAAGTTTGGACCTGAAAATCAAACCCCATTAGTCAGTCAGTCATTAGTCAAGTAAATGGGACCCGAATGTCAAAAATCCAAAGTGTCAATTTTGAAGGCTTATATGCAAGTTATTAAAAGCAACACAAAATACTAGCGCTTGAAAGCTTCTGATGTGTGTTTTTCAGTTCAGTCTGAATAGTTCATTAGAAACAATTCAAAAGTTTTTTAAGAAGTTTTTCTCAGAGAAGGATTATTTAAAAACAGTACTTGGACTCTGCAGGGGATCCAATAGAGGACGCTTGCTATCTTTAGTGGATGGGGGACCATAGGTGTATATGCACGGTCACTGACGGCAGCTCCTTCTTAGAGTGAAGTCATCTCATAGGCAGGGAACAAGTATAGAATACAGAAGAGCTCCAAGTCAGTAAAGAATGCATTTATTTCATTGAATAGATAAAAGACTCACTTACATGCATAATCACTGTTACATATATAGTAGTCATTTCGCTGTTCCCTCTAGCAGGCACAGTCCCGGGATACAGGTGTGATTGATCTCCTCTACAGTGCGCTGGGGAAAAGCTTGACTGTGCTCTGCGGTTCACAGAGACACAGACCGAGATGTGACTTCAGCAAGGGATACACGAGGACACAACGCGTTTCTGAACATGCGCCAAGCCCCAAACGGACAAGCCAACAGCTTTGACAAGCTTACATTCACACGCTGGGCATGTGGGTGGCAGGGACTGTATTTTTTTTTTGCGCTGCAGCAGATAGGGCAGAGAAGTTTGCCAGCTACAGTCTACAGCTGATGGTGTGCTGCTGGCAGATGTGCTGCTAGAACCTGGGACACCCTATGCTATACCATCATCCCTGTCAGTGGAGGCTGCTGAAAGGTAATGACCCAGTATTGCAGGGGCAGACTGAAGTGTGTTAGGAGGAGGAGGAGGAGGGACAGATTTGTGCCCCTTTTGCGTAGCTGAAAGGTGCTCCTGCCAATGGGCTGAGAGATTGGACATTAAATGCCTTGTTAGGCACGTGGTACCGAAAAGGTTGGTGTTTTTGCCATGTTTGATGTTCCTGAGACACAATTTGCAGATAGCAACAGTGTGATCTGCTGCAGATGTGCTGAAAAGGGTCCAGACGGCTGAGCTTTGGGGAGTGGGCCAGGAGATAACAACTGCAGAATGTGATGGGTGTGAATAGGGTGGCTGCTCTCTACTTTTTCTTGATGTCGGCCTCCTTGGGGTTGTCTCGCCTTCAGTTTCCTCCTCTGCACTATCTGGCACCCAAGTTGCATCAGTGACCTCATCATCATCATAATCATCTCCATCTCCTCTGGTATCATCATTATCACTGGAGACAACTTGGCAATATGCTGTGGCTTGGGGAACATGAATACCAATTTTCCCAACAGTGTTCCTCCCTCTTTCTAGGCTCATGTACCTGTCATCCTCAACCTCAGAACCAACATTTGAATTCAGTAATGGCTGGGCATTATCAAGGGGCAAGTGGCTGACACTGTGGTCAAATAACTCAGCTTACTACTCAATGGCTGATGTTAGGGCAATGGCAGGAATAAATGTGGAAAAGGAGGTAGGTTTATCCACTCTTGCAACTGCAGGGGACTGCACACTTGTCTCTGCTTGCATGACAGAGGATGAGGAGGATGAGGAAGGTTGAGTAAGCCAGTCCACCACCTCCTCTGCATGCTGTGGTTGGATAGAATGGGCAACCTTTCTAAACAGAGGAAATTATGCCCTGCCTGAGGACTGACCACCACTTCCACCTTTGCCTGTGGACACATTTGTTGCCGGCTCCCTTACAGTGTCAAGGGAACGTCTGCCTCCCCTTGTTATCCTGTCAGACATTATTGGGAGGGAGGGGGCGGTGCTTATAAGCAAATGTAAAGAAGAAGTTGAAATCTGTACGTAGATGCACTTTAATCAATGTAGAGAGTTGGTTTGGAGCACTTTAATTTGAGTACTCACACTAAACAGACACACTCCACGGATACATTATAATATACTACAATATAATGCGCCAAACACGCAGTGACGCACAGAACTATATGGCATTAAACTGGCAGTGACACACACAAAACTATATGACGTTAAACTGTCAGTAACGCACGCCAAACGATATGGTGTTAAACTGGCAGTAACGCACACAAAACTATATGGCGTTAAACTGGCAGTAACGCACAAAACCATATGGCATTAAACTGGCAGTAGCACATGCAAAGCTATATGGTGTTAAACTGGCAGTAACGCACACAGAAGTAAATGCCATTAAACTGGCAGTAACACAATCAAATAGACGGTGTTCAACCGTCATTACACTGACGCTATCTGAACTGTCCTTACACTAGCTATACATTAAAGCCAAGATTACTGACACGGTCTCACTACACTACACTGAAACTATATGAGCTGTCCCTACTCTAAACTAATGTATATATGAATGACACAGTCTCATTACACTGCAGTGTAACTCTAAGTTGTCCCTACTCTAGCTGCACACTATGCAAAACTGAAGGTTGGTCCTCCTCACTACACTCACACTATCCCTAGACTGACACTAAACTGATATTCCTCACTGACAATGGAAGCAAAATAGCACAGTATAGCACACTTACTAACTAATAGCACTGAACAGAGCCCTGTTCTATCTCTCTCCATGGCAAAATCACACTGAAAATGGCTACAATTGAAATAATACTTTTATACTGTGGGGCGATAATGAGCCATGATTGGATAAAGTCATGATGACAGTGTCCAATTATGACTTTGACAGTGCTCTGTGCCCTGATTGGCTGAAGCTTTCACTGCTTCAGCCAATCAGGTCTTGCAATGCACTGTTCAGCGCTGTAATGCATTGTGGTCGGTTTGGGGGCCAAACAAATAGTCGAACAACCCGTTTGTGTTGCTGTTCACCGAACAAACGAACAAGGAAAGTTTGGCCCAAACTTATGCTGGGGTCAAACCTTTCACCCATCCCTAATCTGGAGCCAGAAGGGATGTCAGCCAAACAAGTCTTAACAGGAATGTAGGAGATAGTCTCTGTGATGTTGACCAAGGCAAAGGCAGAGATCCTCTGAGCTGGACGGCTTAAGTAGGCAGGACTGATGAGCAGGATATCATTATAAGTAGAAAAATCTGCGCCAGCAATGAGTCCAACCAGGTCCGGCAGACCGGAGGGTAAATATCATCCAAATTAGGTTTCAGATGCAGTGAGTTGAACCATTACAGTCTCTAGAAAAAACATATGTCCAAATTTCTGGTTGAATAAAAACACCTCTGTGATCCACAATATGAGTGAGGAGAGCCACCACCACATGCACCACATGGAAAGCCGCTTACCAGAGGGCAAGCCCAAAACAGCATTTGGCTATAACCCAGCCACGGCCTCTGACATCTGACTGAAAGACCCAGGAGATGCCTCTTACAGGTAATGCAGGATGCTAGGCTCTGTTAAATAAGTAGAACAATCTCATTGTGCTGTCTTTATCCTCTTTCTTTTTCTGAGACACATGAAACCATCTTATTACTCTATCACCTGTAGTCATGCATAGGGTTGCTTTGTGCACTTACCATCAGGATATCATCAATAGCTGAGTAACTGTGGAGAGATAGGAGCTTGCAATTAGCCAAAAGCTGAGCAGCCAGCTCTGAGAAGGAAGGGCTGAGTCCAGCCCTGACAAAAAATTAGCCAACCGGAGAGAAATTACAATGTCACTGACCGGGAACTATTGGCTATAAAAACAGTCCTGGAAGAGTGGAGATATCTTCTTGAAGGTGCCACTCACCCTATTATGATTTTTTCAGACCACAGGAACCTGGAATACCTTTGCCAAATGTTTAAGACCTTGACAAGCTCAATGGGCCCTGTTCTTTTCCAGGAGTATAACGTTTTGCTCTCTTCAACAAATCTTAGGCTCTCTTGTCCCTCCTGGAATCTGGGGCCAAAATTAATTGGCCCATTTGAAATAAAGCATGAAGTTAACCCGGCCGGTGGCATTCAAACTTGCATTGCCAAATTCTTAAACCTTATTCTGTTTCCTTGCTCAAACCAGCTATACCCATTCCTTGGGATAGAAGAAGTTCTACCGCCTCCAGTCTCAGTGGAAGATGAAACAGAGTTTGAAGTGGAAGCCATCCTTGACCGTCGGAAGAAATGTAGGACAATTAAATTTCTTATTGGGGAATGAATACTCAGCAGAGGAAAATTCTTGGAAACCTACAGGCAATATACATGCCCGTAAGCTTTTGCAAAGATTCTGCAACAGATGCCCTGAAAGATGGGCTCATCTAGACATCCGGAGGCTGCCTCTTGGGGGTGGGGGTAGGGCACTGTCAGGAAATGGCTGAAGAACTGGTAATCCCCCCAGCACTCGTCATGGCAGTGTCATGCGCACATGCAGATGTGCAATGGCGCGAATGGGCACGTGCACAACGTGACAGATGTTGGCGCCCTCTTAAACCTGCCACGGACACATGCAGATTGCTGGATTATCATCATCTTCCCGTATGTCCTGTGCCCTGTGTATCCTGAACCTTGGACTTCCCGCTAACGACCCAGCTTGTTGTTTCCCGCTTATCCTGATCTCCTGGCTTGACCCTTGGCTTGGTATGACCCCAGGACTGGCTCCTGATTCCGTTCCTGGTTAGCTCCACTGCCTCATACCTCTGACACTACTCAAGCATGTCTTCTTTACAGCACATCCAGCTTGTTCCAGCTACTCTCTGGTGATCAGCTCATCAAATGGCAGTAATGGTCAAACAGTGCTTCTTTGGACACTGCACCCCCTGTACCACTCTCAGGGGTGAGCTGCACTCACCTGCAAGGGGAGCCCTCTCAACAACTCGGCCTCACACCCGATCATGATTATCTATGTGCATACATACGTACTGTTTATCTTTTTAAATTTTTGTTTTCATTTTTAGTTGAATGGGTGCACATGGGTGCATGAGCTCATTACCATAATATTATAATTTTATAACATTAGAATATTTGTATACATTGATATGTATGACTGATACACACGTGATAATGCTTTGGCATGCATATGTACATATATTTGAAATATAGGTCACTGCAAGATTGTTAAGATATAAATGATTATATTTTAATATTTGTTTTGTTCTTAAATTGTGCAGATCATTTCTACCTAGAAGGGTTTTATCATTTATTGCCAAATAGGTGATCTGGGATCCTATTGTGATGTTTGATCACTTGCATATACTTTATTGGCCACACATGGGTTTTCTCAATTTACTGGTTAATTGTTATCTAGCTCTTTACATATGTTTGCCTATGTGTGTGTCTATCACTTCAGCTATGATTAAACACCACTTGAGGTGTGAAACACGTTAGCTGTTACTGTTTGTTCACCACCATCTGCTGTATGGTTTGTCATTTTTACTGCATGGAACCAATAAAGGTGATTGTATCAGAGTGCGGCCATCCAGACTTTTCTCTTCCACATGTTTCTGATGCATGCAGGGCTTCGCCCTTGTACACACGGTCGGAGAATCTGTCGGAATGAGTCTTATCGGACCGTGTCGTCAGATAATCCGACTGTGTGTGGTATGCATCGAACTAATTCCGTCCGAATCTCCGTCCGACCCAATTTTCCAACATGTTGGAAATATTTCCCGACCAACTAGGCCGGACGGACCTAATCCGTTCATGTGTAGAGCATTTTCATCGGACCAAGTGCCACGCATGCTCAGATCAAATTCCTACATCAAAGCTATTGGCTACTAGCCTGAATGAAGTCCCATCGTAACGAAATTACGTCATCACGTTCTGAAAGATCGGATTTTTCACCAACTTGGCCCGACCGTGTGTATGCAACAGTTTCGGACAAGATCCGTCGGACTAAATCCGACGGGCAAAATCCGACGGATTTGGTTGGCAAAATCTCCGACCGTGTGTATGTGGGCTAACACCTACTTCATATGCAGAGGCAACTGAGTAGCGGGAGAGTTGCTTTCCTTGAGCGGTGTATTACCTGTTTTACATATACAGTGAGTTTAGGGGAAAATCAAATGGACAATAAATCAGCTTGGGCTGACTACCACCCAGCACGACTAAATTTACAAAGTCACCCCTGTTTAGGACAGGGTGGCTACACAAATACATATGCTCAAAGGATGTGTACTGTAGCTATAAATATGTCACTTTAAAAAAAAAAAGTTTTCCACCTTCTAACAACATGTCCAAACAATAAATAAATGATTAAAAAAAATGCTATACTAATACCGTATGTACATTTGTTTCTGCATAATGACACTAATTAGTCAAAATGATCAGTATCAATGTTGACAGACATAGGCAAAATGCAATGAGCTATTATTGTGTTTATAAAACAGCAATCCTTATTATACTGTATACTGTCCGATAATAGCGCTGGAAGTGCAATGCAAATATTGCACAGAAAATTCTTGCTCATTCCAACAATATCTGCAAGGTGACTGAAATAATAACGTTATGTACTCTTTCAGTTTTGGTGAATTTTGAATAATTTACTCTGATAATTGTGTAGGTGAATTCATATGCAATTAAAAATTAATTGCTAATTGTCTGACGGTCAGAAATTCTGTTGATTCAGAAATTATTTGCATGTGGGGTTGCGTTTTCTCATCATGTCTAATGAGTCTGTTTGCTGAAACGTAAGGAGGGATCAGGCGCCTGGCAGTAAACTAATTTTGTGGTGAGGCTGTAGAATGAATGATTGGAGACCAGAGGTCAGGGGTTACCAGGTCCTCATTTACTTTTGAGAGAAATGACCTGTTGTGTTGGTGTTAGAAGTTGAATTATTAATGCATGTTGATTAGAAACATGCAAAATTATCTAGTAATGTGATATTTATTTCAAATGATCTTATTGAATGTCTTTTCCAATTGAGTTTTAATATTTTCACTGCACATGAAATGTATAAACTATTATTAATGAAAAGTGAAAATAGATATAATAGAACAAGAAAAGTGAAGCTAGATTATCCAAGCTTTAGTAAAAATTCATTTTTTTTAGACCCCTTTCACACTGGAGGCATTTCTCAGGTGCTACAGTGCTAAAAATAGCGCCCGCATAGCGCCTGAAAAAAAGGCTCAGCTGCAAACCCAGTGTGAAAGCCCAAGTGCTTTCAAACTGGGGTGCTGCGCTGGCAGGGCGTCACAAAAAAACCTGCCAGCAGCTTCTTTGCAGTGGTGGAGGAGCCGTGAATACACCGCTCCTCCACCACTCCTTCCCTTTGAAAACAATGGGGCAGTGCTGCTATACCACCGGCAAAGCGCCACTGCAGCTGCATTTTGCGGGCAGATTTAACTATTTTTTTGGTCGCTAGCGGGGGTTAAAAACGCTCCGCTAGCGGCTGAATAGCACTGCTAAAACAACAGTAAAGTGGTGCTAAAAATAGTGTGAAAGCACTCTTAGTAGCTATCAGATTCCAGGTATTATTTTTCTGGCACAGATAGGAAAAGCAAACGTTTAATTAAATTATCTTTTCTTGTACACACTCAAATTTTCAGTTTTATACGTTCATAAAAGAATGTGTTGGGACTTTATATGAGATGACTACTACGAGTTTGTATGTTTCCATTCCTGAATCAATCATATTGAAAAAAAGGGGGTGGGTGGGATAGGAGATTGTTGGGACTTTATGTGAAGCACACCGCCAGAATCAATAAATCAATTAATATATATTAACATATTTAATGGTACATATGGATTCATGTGGGACAGTAAATTACATATAATAACTAACATAAAAATAATACATATGTATATATACACACACACAGACACACACAAGTGTTTCTACATAGTTCATGATATATATTACAAAAGTATTAACGTCTTCCCGCCCGCCCTATAGCCGAATGACGGCCGCAGAGCGGTCGCTTTCGTCCGGGAGGCCATCCCTGGATGTCCTGTTGTTTACTTCTGCAATGCGCGCCGCCGCGGGCGTGCATCTGGGAAGGTCTGTGTTTGCCGTGTCCCCCGGAGTAAGGCAAACACAGATCGCTGTAAACGGCCAATCACAGCAGCCGTTTACAGCACGATGGGTGTGTCCAATGTGAGATGATCTTATATGTAAACATATGAGATCATCTCTTAGCGCCGCTCTCCCTCCTCACACAGACAGCGTGTGAGAGGGTAGAGATGAACGGCTGCAGCGGCCGTAAGTGTAAAAAAAAAAGTTTAAAAAAGTGCCATCCGCCCCAGTGCCATCCGCCCCAGTGCCATCCTCCCCCAGTGCCATCCTCCCCCAGTGCGATCCTGCCCCAGTGCCATCCACCCCAGTGCCATCCACCCCAGTGCTACCTGCCCCCAGTGCCACCTGTTAGTGCTATCTGTCCCCAGTGCCACCTGTTGTCAGTGCCATTTGTCCCCAGTGCCATCTGTCATCAGTGCCACGTATAAGTGCCATCTGTCATCAGTGCCACGTGTCATCAGTGCCGCATAGTGCCATCTGTCATCAGTGCCACATATTGGTGCCATCTGTCATCAGTGCCACGTATCAGTGCCATTTGTCATCAGTGCCATCTGTCAATGTCACGTGCCATCTGTTGTCAGTGTCACGTGTCATCAATGCCACTGATCAGTGCCATCTGTCATCAGTGCCACGCGTCATCGGTGCCACGTATTAGTGCCATCTGTCATCGGTGGCACGTATTAGTGTCATCTGTCATCAGTGCCACGTATTAGTGCCACGTGTCATCAGTGCCACGTATAAGTGCCACGTGTCATCAGTGCCACGTATAAGTGCCATCTGTCATCAGTGCCACGTATAAGTGCCATCTGTCATCAGTACCACGTGTCATCAGTGCCACATATAAGTGTCATCATTGCCACATATCAGTGCCATCTGTCATCAGTGTCACGTGTCATTGTCCTGGTGCTCCAGGGCCTTCAAAAGTGTAATAGGTAGTCAACAAGTTAGATGTGTAATTTATGCTCCTAGAACACCTGATGGCGCTCCCTGCATGTTGGGCCTCTCTATGTAGCCAGGCTGTGAAAAAGTCCCACATATGTGATATTGTAATACTCAGGAGGAGTAGCAGAATTTTTTGGGGGTGTCATTTGTCGTATACACATGCCATGTGAGAGAAATAATCTATTACAATGACAATTTTGTGGAAAAAAATAAAAAAATGAAAAATCTTAATTTTGCAAAGAATTGTGGGAAAAAAATTACAACATCAAAAAGCTCACCATTCCTCTTACTAAATACCTTGGAATGTCTACTTTCCAAAAAGGGGTCATTTGGGGGGTATTTGTACTTTTCTGGCTTGTTCGGATCACAAGAAGTGAGATAGGTCACCAGTACATCAGATGTGATCAATTTTGTGTGATTCGCACCACAGCTTGTAGACTCTCTAACTTTCACAAAGACCAAATAATATCCACTAATTTGGGTTATTTTTACCAAAGATATGTAGCAGTATAAATTGTGGCCAAAATTGAAGAAAAATTTATAATTTGCATAATTCTGTCACAGAAACAAAGAAATATGCATTTTTTTTCAAAATTTTCGGTCTTTTTTCATTTATAGCGCAAAAAATAAAAACCCCAGAGGTGATCAAATACCACCAAAAGAAATTTCTATTTGTGGGAAAAAAAGGACAAAAAATGCATTTGGGTACAGTGTTGCATGACTGAGTAATTGTCATTCAAAGTGTGAGAGTACCGAAAGCTGAAAATTGGTCTGGGCAGGAAGGGTGTTTAAGTGCCCAATAAGCAGGTGGTTAAATGTAACCCAAACTTGCACATAAACATGATTGATTACACACATAATATTGTGAAATTTATTCAAAATTCTTCAAGGTAGTCTCATAGTAAATGCAGGATAGCTGTGACAATGCAATGATAAATAGCTCTATGCACGTTTCGTGGATAACTTCCACTCATCAGGAGCAGATGTAATATAGGTATGTCTGTAATTAAATATAAATGCCAAATAGTATAGTATACAAATTAACAGGAGGGGGAACCAAATCTTAATCCCAACATTCTTACCTATAAGTAAACAAAAGTATTTAGCAACATGGCTAGAATTGGTAGCTGGAGGCGCTATGGGAACATTATCCCTGAAAACTGAGGTAGCGGTAATTGCAGCAACACAGCGGTAAATAGAAAACAAGAAGTAAGCATCACTGGAGATGTTGTCTCCAATAGGTACTGTAACTGTGGCAGTAATGGGTGCTGGATAAATGCTCATTAGGGCTTCTGTGAAAAAATTGTAAATAAAGTGTATCTGCAAAGTCACTATACAATAAATAATTAGGGACGATATGAAACCCCTTGCCCAAAAAAAGAAAGACACAAAACAGCTCTTAAGTGTGAAGTAGAAAAAGGTGAGTGCCTCACCATATAATAAGTGATAGGATCAAAGATAACAAATATAAACCATGGATGAAAGGAAAGCCAAATATTACCCTTAGTAGTGAAAAGCATAGTCCAGAGAGGTGAATAGTTCCATCAAAGTGCAAGGAGCAAACAAGGTACGTGCTCCATAAGGGTGTGGAATATATATCCGCCACATCGCCACAGGACCCCACCAACATCACACTATATGCTGATAGGAAGGTGGAGCCAGTGTTCGAGCCGCTATTGACGCCCAGCACTGGGCGTCACACTCTTCACTCATGGCGCAGGCAGATGGATAAACAATGTTGGCCCATTGCATCAAGATTGAAGTCAAGGGTATGACATGTGGGCGTGGCATTAACAAACAGTGAGCACCTGCCTGTCCCCCCAACATCTAAGGAACGGGAGAAGAGGGGAAGGCCCCAGTGCATCGCAGTTTTCAGGAATGACGCAAACAAGGGGCACCCCCAGCATCAATCGCAACCCTGAGTAGATGTATCTTTCTATCGTTAATATAAGTATTGCCAGATGCATGTCACAGATTAAATCATCTAAATGAATTGCAAAGGTGTGGGCTTCCATCTCTATTAAGCATTCATAAAATAATGTGTTGGGACTTTATATGAGACAACGACTACTACAAGTTTGTATGTCTCCATCCTTGAATCATATTGAAAAAAGGGGCAAAAAGAGGGGAATAGGGGATTGTTGGGACTTTATGTGAAGCACATCACCAGTATCAATGAATCAATTGATTATTATTATTACACAGGATTTATATAGCGCCGACAGTTTGCATAGCCCTTTACAACATTAGGGCAGACAGTATAAATACAATATAATTCAATAAAGGAGTTTTCAGAGGACCCTACTCGTTAGAGCTTACAATCTAGTAGCATTACCTGCATTAGTCAGGCGTTCCTCCTAAACAAAGAAAATTGCCTTACGCAACAACTTTTAGAAACATCTGTCCACAATGCTCATATGAAATTTCAGGCAGACCCCTCTGCGTTGCACCACCAAGCTTTAGACAAAGCTAGGCTTGAATTCAACCTATTCCTGACGGAAGCCGCAGAAAAGGTCCTGCGCCGATCACTCCACAAATATTACACCAAAGACAATAAGCCAGTCACTTTCCTAGCTTTATCCCTTCTGACGTCTCAACCACGCCATTAAACTGACCTGACTAAAGCTATCTCCAAATGTCTATACTAGCAAACCCTCCAAGTGTTTAGTAAACACCTTGCCAACCTTTACTCTAGCATCAAAATTTTTGATTGCACTCGAGCTGAATCCCACCTCTCAACCACCACTTTACCCTCCCTTTCAACTCTACAACGTGAAAATCTTGATAAACCAATTGAAATTGAAGAGGTTTTACTAGTCATAAAATCCTTGAAAACCCCTAAACACCCTGGCCCTGATGGGTTCTCAGGCACCTATTTTAAACAGTTTGCTGACCTCCTCGCCCCGGTACTAGTCAGGGCATTCAACGCCATCCTTGCTGGTTGCACATTCTGTCCTGAAACATTGACAGCTGCCATCTCTATGCTACCTAAACCCCAGACAGATGACTCATATTGGTCAAACTAATATCCCTCCTCAACTTGTTGGCCAAAATCCTAGCTGCTAGACTCAGCCACACTAAAACATGTGAAATAAGTCAGTCTTGGCTAAGTTACATCTGGAGCAGGCTGCGGTGATTCCTAAACCCATACAGGTCAGCTTAGCTGGGGTATAGTGTAGATGATGAATAAATTTAAATTGAATAAATTGATCAGCAGTACTAATAATATCCTGAAAACAGACCTCAGTGGCTTCTTCCCAACCCTCCTCAGTAAGCTCAGGCATCAAATCCCACATGTTTACTATTACAGTTTTACCAAGTATACACATACATGTGAGCCTGTTTCCGATGATCTATTGTGTGCATAACACTGTTTATCTTCTGTAATGTCTACTGAAAATTTAATAAAAACATTGAACAAGAAAAAGGTGTCTCATTACCAAAGTGTCACACAAGAAACATCCCATTAAAGATAAAAGATTTCTCTCAAGATCTTCACAACCTTATTGTTTCAAATAATACTGATGGCATTGGTTACAGAAGGATTTCTAAACTTCTGAATGTTCCAGTGAGTACTGTTGGGGCCATAATCCGGAAGTGGAAAGAAGATAATTTCACCATAAACCAGCCACAACCAGGTGCTCCTCGCAAGATTTCTGACAGAGGAATTAAAAGAATTATCAGAAGAGTTGTCCAAGAGCCAAGGACCACTTTTGGAGAGCTTCCGAAAGACAGCCAGTGATGATTTTGAGAGCCATGTCATCTGCTGGTGTTGGTCCAATGTGTTTTATCAAGTCCGAAGTCAGCACAGACCTCTACTAGGAAATTCTGGAGCACTTCATGCTTCCCTCTGCTGATCAGCTTTATGGAGATGCTGATTCAATTTTTCAGCAGGAACAACGCTGCCAAAAGTACATATACCTGGTTTAATGATCATGATATCACTGTGCTTGATTGGCCAGAAAACTCATCTGGCCTAGAGTATCTGTGGGGTATTGTCAACAGGAAGATGAGAGACATGAGACCCAACAATGCAGATGAGCTGAAGGCCACTATCAAAGCAACCTGAGCTTCTATAACACCTCAATGCTGCCACAGGCTGATCGCCTCCATGCCACATCACATTGATGCAGTAATTAATACAAAAGGAGCCCTGACCAAGTATTGAATGCATACTATACTGTACATCGACATACTTTTCAGTAAGCCAACATTTCTTTATTAAAAATCCTTTTTTTTATTGGTCTTATGTAATATTGTACTTTTCTGAGATACTGAATTTGGGGTTTTCACTAGATGTAAGCCATACTCATCTAAATTATAAGAAAGAAATGCTTGAATTATATCACTCTGTGTGTAACACATTCATATAAAATATATGAATTTAACTTTTTGAATTTAATTACTGAAATAAATTAACTTTTTGATGACATTATAATTTTATGAGATGCAACTGTATATGGTAGGATCTATTTATCTTTCTCTTTCCCAATTATTGCACGGTGCATACTAGCTCATTATGCCTTTTGCCTTACAGGTTTTAAAAAAATGAAAATCTGCGGGTTTACTACCTCTTTAACCACTTCAGATCCAGGCCAATTCTGACATTTCTCTCCTACATGTAAAATTCCAAATTTTTTTGCTAGAAAATTACATAGAACCCCCAAACATTATATATGTTTTTTTAGCAAAGACCCTAGAGAATACAATGGCGGTCATTGTAACTTTTTATCTCGCACCGTATTTGCGTATTTGTAAATGTTTCATGCTTAAAAAAAAAATAAACAGTAAAGTTAGCCCAATTTTTTTGCATAATGTGAAAGAGGAGGATACGCCAAGTAAATAGATACCCAACATGTCACGCTTCAAAATTGCACGCGCTCGTGGAATGGCGCCAAACTTTGGTATTTAAAAATCCCCATAGGCGACGCTTTAAATTTTTTTACTGGTTACATGTTTTGGGTTACAGAGGAGGTCTAGGGCTAGAATTATTGCTCTCGCTCTAACGTTCGTGGCGATACCTCACATGTGTGGTTTGAACACCGTTTTCATATGTGGGCGGGACTTACGTAAGCGTTCGCTTCTGTGTGCGAGCTCACGGGGACAGGGGCGCTTAAATTTCTTTTTTTTTTTTTTTTATTGTTAATTTTATTTTTATTTTTTTAGTTTTACACTTAAAAAAAAAAAAGAAAAAAATTGATGACTTTTATTCCTATTACAAGGAATGTAAACATCCCTTGTAATAGGAATATGGCACGATCGGATCTATTTACAGTGAAATATGGGGTCAATAAGACCCCATATCTCACCTCTAGGCTGGGAAGAATAAAAAAAAAAAAAAAAAAAAAAAAAAAAGATCATGGCTTCCTAGCCAGATTGGCGCCATTAATTTGAATATCGAGGCCGGGCGTGACGTCATAACATCGCGCCCGGCCTCCGAACAATCATAGAGACTCCGGGGACAATCTAGTCCGCCGGAAATCTCTATGATCACATGCTGGGGCCGGCGGATCCTGTGACCGACTCACTGATGGAAACGGTGAGTCGGTAGAAGCACCGGAGGTCGGCGGGAGGTGCGGGTGTCCCCTCCCGCCGCCCGTAAGAACGATCAAGTGGCAGAACAGCCGCTATGATCATTCTTATGGTGTAGGGAATCGCCGGCTGAAAACGGCAATATCTGAATGATGTCTGTATATTTAGATATAACCAGCGAAACCCCATGACGTCAATAGACGTATTGCGGGTCTCAAGTGGTTAAGCGGAGTCTGCACCATGTAAAAGGGGCCTCATAGGTACATCTGAAAGAACTGATTGGACAGGAAAAGATTACGTTTTATTAAAAGACAGTTACCACTTAAAGTGGTTGCATGCTCAATTTTTTAACTTTTACCTATAGGAAAGCCTATAATAAGGCTTACCTGTAGGTAAAAAAAATATCTCCTAAACCTGTACGGTTTAGGAGATATTCCCCTCGGTATGCGCCGCTGACTGCAGTGGCGCATGCGCACAAGGGGGTTCTCGCCGTGAAAATCCAGCAGCGGCCGACCGGCCGGACTGAAATCTCCCGCGCGCATGCGCGGGAGTGACGATATCGCGGCTCCGGCCACTCACAGTGCCGGAGCCGCGATACCCGGAAGAAACGCCGAGGGAGCATGTCAGCTCCCTCGGCGTGGATCGAGCCAGATGTCGGGGCCTCGTTCTAAGGTAAGTATTTCATAATGAGCTAGTATGCGGTGCATACTAGCTCATTATGCCTTTCGCTTTGCAGGTTTAAAAAAAAAAAAAAAAAAAATTGCGGGTTTACTACCGCTTTAATTGACAGCCCGTTCATTTTTTTTTAAACAGGATGAAGAATAACAATAATAGTAATAATAATAATAATAATAATAATAATATCCATACATTATTAAGCAGAGCTGCATTTCATCTTATGTTTGTGAATCAAAGTATTATGTATTTGAATATCATTATAGAGAGAAGAAACAGTTAAGGGAGCTTCATTTTCTTGCCAGGAATATGTTAATGAGTTTTCAGATAAATATTACCCTACAGCACTTGCTTCTGAATAGGCACTAATGCTTTTCCCCGGGAGACTGTTATATTGTACAGTCAAACAGGAACTCCTTAGAATTGAAACTGACACTTTCATATAGAACAACTATTTACCTTAGAGGGAGTGAATGCAACATCATAAAACACATCCAGAAAACACTTACTTACATTATGTGCACTGAAATGCTTCCGTACTACAAAAAGTGAATACTGCCTACAAATTAATTAGAAGCAGACAAAGCCCTGAAGCTGAGTTCTCTACTGTTAGAGAACTGGTAATTGTGTAATGTAGCTTGCCTTGCATATTTACGTGCTATATTATGGATCATAAAGAGAAACATGAACACTAAGCAAATATACAACCTTTTTGATGTTAGCTACTCACACTAATGTTGGCTGGAAGTGGCCATAGATGAGCCCGTTTTTTTTGTCAAGCAGCAGGTTGAATGAAAAAAAACTGTCCCAATTCCCACTTTCAAGGTGTATGGGGAAATTCACCACAAGATCACTTTTATCGGCAGTGGGAGAGGTGCCCACCCCCCCTCCTGCCGTCTCTGCTGCTTACTAAACCCGCCGGTAGTGGCCGAGAGGATCGTGTCCTCTCCCATGGATGCCTGGCTGCCGACTGAGGGCAAGATGGCCCCCACTGAGCTCCATGGCATGGGAGGGTGAAAGCAACATCAAACATCACTTCTGCTCATAGCTCTTAAAGGAGATTTTTTTTTTTTTTCAAGTGCCATTTTTGACCCCAGATCTCATATTTAACGTTTTTTTTTTCTATTACAAGGGATGTTTCCTTATAATAGGAATAAAAGAGACCCATTTTTATTTTATTTTTTCAAAGAGTGTCAAAACAATTTTAAGTAAAAAAAAAAAAAAAGAAATGCAATTTTTAAAGCGCCTCATCCCAACGAGTTTGCGTGCAGCAGTGAACGCATAGGTGAATAACACCGTATATGAAAATGTCGTAGACCTCCTCTGTAGCTCAAAACTGGTAACCTGTAGACATTTTTAAACAACGCCTATGGAGACTTTTATGGGTAAAAGTTTGTTGCCATTCCACGAACAGGCGCAATTTTGAACCATGCATGTTGGGTATCAATTTACTGTGTGGAAAATTATCTTTCAGAATATAAAAACAATTACTGTTTGTTTTATTTATTCAAATAAGTGTATTTTTTCCCAAAAAAGTGTGCTTGTAAGACTGATGCGCATATGCGGTGTGACGGAAAGTATTGCAACAACAACGGAAAATTTATATCAAATACTTACCGTAATTTTCCTTTCCTGATGGACTCCATGGCAGCCTACGTATGGGTTAACCCCGCCTCTCCTACCTCATAGGACCCCACTCCCATAAATCTTTGCTTCTAGTCAGAGACCACGTTCCGTAACTTAGCCTACTCCAGCAAATAGGAGGGAACTCCTGCTGCCATGGAGTCCATCAGGAAAGGAAAATTACGGTAAGTATTTGATATAAATTGTCAGTTTTCCTGACAGACTCCATGGCAGCCTACGTATGGGAAATGACTAGCCATACACACCCGGGTGGGCAATTGCTGGTTAAAGAAAAGAAGGTTTATTTGGCACCCTCAACAGATAAGACGTTCAAACCAAAATTAACCGAAGACAAGGAAGCCGGTTCTACACAATAGTGTGTCATAAAGGTATTAATTGACGACCATGAGGCCGCTTTACAGATAACTTTTGGGGAAACATGACGGGAAGCTGCCCACGATGTAGAAACGCTCCTGGTAGAATGAGCAGTAACCGCTTCTGGGGGAGCCAGACCCTTAGCCTTATACGCCCTTTGGATGGCTTGGACAATCCACGATGCTATAGTTCTTGAAGAAGCACGTGAACCTCTATTCTTCCCATAAAAGTAGATGAATAAGTGGTCAGAATTCCGGAAAGGAGCTGTGGCTTCTAGGTATTGCTTTAAGACTTCCCCAACATCTAGAGGATGAATATTGGAGTCTTCATCTTCCTGGAAAATTGGAAGGACAATTTCCTGATTTTCGTGAAAAACGGTTGTTACTTTCGGATTTGATCCTAACATAGGAATCAAGACTGCCCGATCTGGGAAAAAGGTGAGGAATGGCTCCTTGCAGCCTAGGGAACTAATCTCAGAGACCCTTTTGGCCGATGTTATGGCCACTAGAAAAGCAGTCTTAAGAGAGAGATCCTTAATAGATGCTTGTCCCATATGCATTTCTGAGAAAAAAAAACAAAACAAAAGGAAGATCCCATTTTGGAAACCTCGGCTTTCTCTGAGGTCTGAGTCTTCTTGCCCCTTTGAAGAACTGCCTAGTGAGAGGATGCTTGGCCCATGAGACACCTGAAATGCAGAGATCGCAGAGACCTGAACCCGCAAGGAACTTACAGATAGGGACAAGTCTAGACCCTTTTGTAGAAAACCAATAACATCCCGGATCTTCGGATCTCTACATGAGCCAATGGATGTAGACACATAGTCCGCAAATTTTGCCCAAATCCTCTGATAAACTTTGTTGGTACCTGGTCTTCTGGCATTTAGCAGAGTAGAAATGGCTGTGTCAGGACAGCCTAATGCTTCCAGCCTTTCCCTTTAAAAAACCAGACCATCAGATGGAGCTGAGATGGGTAAGGGTGATCAGTTGTTCCCTGTGACAAGAGGTCGGTCTGAGAGGGAGCGGAACTGGATCCTGGTAGCTGAGTTGTAGTAAGAGAGGAAACCATGGTCTGTTGGGCCAGTATGGAACAACCGCTACTACTTCGACTTCTTCCCATCTGAGCCTGGACAAAAATCGGAGAATGACTGGAACTGGGGGAAAAGCATAAGCCTTGTGGAACCTCCACTGGTCCGTCAGTGCATCCACTCCGAAGGCCTGGGGACAACGACACCTCGTGTAATACTTCTCCAGCTTGAAGTTGCACGGGGAGGCAAACAGGTCCACCTCTGGTAGAACTCCCAGAGACAGAACCCAGTTGAACACCTCGATGTGGAGAGACCACTCGTTGTTGTCCAGGGAAAACCTTGATAGAAAGTCTGCCTGGACATTTTGAATTCCCGGAAGATAGACTGCCGTTAGATTCAACAGATTTGACTGGGCCCAAGCCATGATTGGCCTTACTTCCCTCAACATGGAAAGACTGCGGGTGCCCCCTTGTCTTTTGATGTAAGAAACAGCCGTCGTATTGTCCATCCTTAGAAGGACTGAGGATCCTGATGTCAGGTGGAGAAAAGCCTGTAAAGCACGGAAGGCGGCCCTGAGTTCCAGCACATTTGAGACTACCTTCTGGGATGGGAAGTCCCACATGCCTTGGGCTACTTCCGATAAGCATAGAGCACCCCAACCTCTGCTGCTGGCGTCCATTGTCACTGTTACCCAGGAGACCGGGGCTATTGAATGGCAATTCAGAAGGTTCTTCTGCTGTAACCACCAAGGAAGACTCTCCCTCATTGAAGGGGTTATTCGAACCAGATGATCTCGGGAGTTCGGATCCCTCTGTTGGAGAAAACCCTTCTGAAAGGGTCGCATTTTACATTGTGCCCATTTCACCATTGGAGCCGTGGCCACCATGGTACCTATTATCATCAGACACTGTGAGGCCCTGAGAAGGGGAGATGACATTGCAAGATAGATTCTGTCGCGAATCACCGGAATCTTGTCTAGAGGTAAGGAGATTGTACTCTTTACTGTGTTGAATCGGGCTCCAAGAAACGTTAAGGACTGAGTTGGGATTAGATGACTTTTCTCCCTGTTCAATAGCCACCCGAATTCCGTCAGGGTAGAAATGACCTGATCTCGATGTGACAAGAGATGGTCTCTGTTTTGAGAGAGTAAGAGCAGATCATCCAAGTAATGGTGCAATCGAATCCCTTTGACCCGGATTAGAGCCACGATAGCCAGTAAGAGCTTGGAAAACACTTGAGGTGATGTTGTAAGCCCGAATGGGAGACATGTAAACTGAAGGTGTGTTTGACCCACTGCAAAACGGAGATACTTCTGAAACTCCCTTGCGATAGGAACATGAAAGTAAGCGTCTTTCAGGTCTATGGAAATAAGCCAATCGCCTGGTTGGATCGTCTGGAGTATTGCTAGCAATGTCTCCATCTTGAACCTTTCTTTTCTTTATAAATGTGTTCAGGTGTGTCAGATCGATGACCGGCCTCCAGGAACCACTCTTTTTGAGGACCATGAAAAGGGGGTAGTAAATCCCTTTGAACCTTTTCTCGGTTGGAACCCGAATGGCGGCTCCTTGGGCCAACAGGGATTCTGTATAAGACAGGAGAATTTGTCTCTTTTCTTCTGAGTGTGGCAGAACTGTCGGAACAAACCGGTGTATGGGGGGCTGCTGAAGACCCAGGAATGGCCTGCTGACACTGTTTTGATTGTCCAATAGTCTTTGACTGAGGCTGCCCAGACGTGCTGGAAAAGGAGTAACCAGGCCCCAACCCGCTCCGCCTGGACAGGCTCTATATCAAAAAGACTTGGAAGGCTCCTGTCCCCCAGATGTAGCTGGCTTTGAGGACTTTTGGCCAGAGGGCTGATTTCTCCTCCAATTTTTTCTAAATTTGTGACCAGGCCTGTAGCGACGGGCATCTCTAGCGCGTTCTGGGTCTGACCTATATTGAGATCTCCTCTGGCCCAGAAGACGGCGATCCTGGGGTAAGAACCCTGACTTACCACCTGTAGCGCGTGTAATGGCAGAATCCAATTTGTTCCCAAAAAGGGAAGATCCCTCAAACGGAAATCTGCACCATGCCTGTTTGGAGGCAGGATCAGCAACCCAGGGGCGAAGCCACAAGGCACGTTTGGCCGTAACAGAGGAAAGCATAACACGTGCTACAAGGCAAATAATATCAAGGGACGCCTCCCCCAGGAAAACCGAAGCGAGTCTCAGCTCGTGTATTGGTGATCTCCTGACCAAATCTTCGGACATACTGCCCAGGGTTGCACCAATCTCATCCGTCCAGGCCTCCATAGCTTTTGATAACGCTGCCAGGGCTAAGGCTGGTTTACAAGCCATACCTGCTGTTATATAAATACGTTTCAAGTCCGTATCAATCTTTCTTTCTAGGCCATCCCTGAAGGACACAGTATCTTCCAGAGGAAGTGTAACATGTCTCACTAGCCTCATCAAGGCTGCATCAATGAGAGGGGCCGACTCTAGATGTTTCACCTCATTGCTCTTAAATGGGTACATTTTTGAAATTTTTGAATTTAAGGACTTTTTCCTCTCAACTTTACTCCATTCGTCCATGATAATTTCGCCAAGTTCACCCAAGAAGGGGAAGTTTGAGCGTTCTTTTTTGAGATGTTTAAAGTATTTCCTCCGTTTAGAGGGAGCTTCTACAGGATCTTCCCATCTCAATGTCTCCTTGACTGCCCTGACCAACTGCGGAACTAAGGAAAAGTCAAAACCGGCACCAGGTTCCAAACCTTCAGTCTCACTGTCGGAAGAACCGGAAAATTAGGGACTATGACGAGAGGGACCAGGAACCTCTGTGTCCGAAATATCAGTGGCTAGAGCTGTACCGGAGGGAGGGATAAACGGTTGATCAGAATCTGCTTTATTCAGTGATTCCTGAACTACTCTCCTGACCAGAGCTTCCACTTGCTGGTCCCCAGCTCCTCTTTCCTTCATGGCTCTTCCATAACATAGCTCGCAGAGGGATTTACCCTCTGGGACCTGAGCATTACATCCCCAGCAGGCTCTTCTCTGAGCGGCTGGCATGGCGGTGAGAATGGCGACCAGACTCAGACTTAGACCTTTCTTTACGGTGTCTGGATGGTGACCTAATATGTCTAGAACTTGACGTGGAATGGTGATGTTGTGACCTAGACTGGTCCGAATCTTTATGTGCTGATAACTGAGGTTCAGACCTGGAAGGGCTGGAAAGAAAAAACATGCAAAACAAAGTCATCCTGATCCTAACCCAAGCAATACAGGCAGAATGAAAAGAAAAGATTCATTCCTACCTGCGGCATAAGTGTTGGCCACTGGGGGGCGGCGATACGTCCATAGCAGCAGACTCAAACAGCTAGGTAGTAAAAAACAAATACAGTGCTTGCAGAGTATAATAAAACAGGGTAGAGCCAACTGACCATGAGAAAAAAGGAAGACATACCTTGAGAAAACAGAGAGCAGACACCGGGATCACAGCCTGAGCTCAAAAGCATCCCAATCAAATAGCCGTCGAGTGATGACGTCATCGCGCCCACAGCGTACTTGCGCCGAGACTGACGCCCATGCGTGGCCGCCGCCATCTTGCCCCAACTGTGCCTGCGCAAACCAAGCCTCGATCTCATTTGAGACTCGGCAGCTGCGCAGATAGAAGCAGGAAGCAGCGAGTTGGAAAGCAGGAGCGTCCCAGCGCCATGACCAGGAAGACCACCAGACAGAAAAACGGTACAAACACACAAAAACTGCTGCCATAGAGATAAAATGTGTATACGTTACCAGTCCCGCACAACACCTGATCCGACCTGGTACTGGGAGCTTGAAGTACTCATAGTGCACCCGGGGCATCATAAATGGGGGGGCTTCCCGCTAATAGCAAGGACGTTTGGCCAAATTGCCGCTTGCCAGCCAATGGCTGGTTAGTAAGCTCTTCATGGCATCGCATCAAAATCGCCCATACCCACCCTGCTAATAGCTGGGAAATTGGGCTCCAGAAAGAACCGCCATCCTGAAAATTCATGCACAAACCCAGCCGGCCTGGATTCAAACTTCATAAGGTAAAACCTTGGTCCTAGGAGGAGGACAAAAAAAGGAACGTGGTCTCTGACTAGAAGCAAAGATTTATGGGAGTGGGGTCCTATGAGGTAGGAGAGGCGGGGTTAACCCATACGTAGGCTGCCATGGAGTCTGTCAGGAAACCCATTTTATTCTCTAGGGTGTTAGAAAAAAATTTATAATGTTGAGGGTTCTAAGTAATTTTCCAGAAAAAAAAAAATTGTTGTAACTTGTAAACAACAACTTTAAAAAAGAGGCTCGGTTCTTAAGTGATTAAAGGAATTTTCATTTTTATTGTTTCACTTTAGGCCTCATAAAAATCATAACCCCTGTAAAAAAAAATTTTTTGTTAATGTTTCCGTTGATACATGTCCCCCAGAGCAGTACCCTCTACCCTTTTTATGGTCAATAACTTGCATATAAAACTTTAAAATGATGACTTTCGATCTTTCAAGTTTGGGGTCCCATAGACTTTAATAGAGTTTTCGGCTTGGGTCCATAGGGGTTCTGACGTGAACTGAACCGGGGCCGTTCGGCCCAACTTTAGCAGGCATATGGGCTGACATGCTAACAAAGTACAGATGAGTATGCAAGTCCATTGCTATCTCAAAACAAGCCCATATGGCCAACATCATTGGCTTATGTTTTAAGAGTATGGGGTCTAAAATATGGCTTGTCCTTCACTGAGAATGCTGATATAATAACAACGGAATAAAAATGATGCAAAAACATTTAAAAAAATATTCAATGATGCTTCATTCTTGTTCATTCATGTTTAAAAATAAATGCAGGTTTTACCTTCATCTGTTTCTATGGAGTTTCCTGCCATGTAGGAAGCAAACTGGTTTACCAAACTTTTTTACTTTATCCTAAAGCAGAGATTGAAATTTGGTCACCCGCCTCCTGACAATCTGTGTGATCTGTGAGCGTCTGTATTCTGTGGCAATTTGATTAACGGACTGGGGAGTAATTTGACTGTCTGCCTTTCAGCCTTTGCAAGACTCAGTAATTGTCCCATGTAATCAAGCTGCTAGCGTAATAATAAAACATAATCTTTTGTGTCTCAATTCTTGTCGTGAGACAGTTCGAAAGGCTTTGGGAAATGAGATGCACCCAAGAAGAACAACAACCTTTTGAACAAACAAAAAAAATAAATAAATAAAGTTAAAATAAATTAAACAAAAAAAAAAAAAAAAAAATATCTGTTTATTAAGGTTGAGTTGAAGTGGCAAAGATTTCCCTACCTGTTTTATTACTTATCTTTGAAGAAGCCAAAATAATATATGGGGTTATAAAATAAAGAGATGATAATTTGAACAAACAGTTCTGATTAGAAAAATCATGATAAAAAAAAAAAAGATTCCACACTGTTTTGTTATTTAGCTCTATGCTGAAACTTAATACACATTTTACGTCACTAAGGTTTTTCAGAATTCATTCTTTATAGTGGATACCTTTTGTACTATGGAGATGGTAAGACTTACTTCATTTATTACTGCTAGGTGAAACAGGTGTTTAGATATATGTCAAGTTCGAGAGTAAGGTGGCCATAAACAGGCCAATAATATACCGTGCTCCAGATATTAAACATCGCCTGTAGTGATTAATGTGTTTCTGAGAGATAATAAGAACTAATGCCTACAGGCTTTTGTTGTGAAGAAGAAGCTTTACCGGTTTTCCAATCGCCCTGTGATCAAGTATCATGTTGCTAAGCCACTGTCACCATTAAGTAAGGATACCAGAATAGTTTGGCACCTATACGACTCATTTTACGGACATAGATCTTCCTGCCCAATATTTTTGTGCAGCTATCTTCCATCTCTATACAGGATTATTTTATTTTTCTGCTCACCAGCCTACCACCATCCATTTCGACCAGGATCCCATTTCTACTGGGAAAGATAGACAAGAAGGAAATTGGTTTAAAAAAACAGATGTGTAAAAATATTACTGGCTGTTTATATATATAGCATATGAAATCAACTGCATAGAATGGTCTGAACTGAGAAGCAAATTAAACCAACACTTTCTGCAGAGAGGGACATCTCGCTATAACAAAGCAGGGGGAGTATATTTAGAAGGAAACAAAGCTTTCTTGGCACATTCTTCTTCAACTCTGCTTCTTAAACTTCCTTGCTGCACATTGAGGAAAATGATAAAGGTGGATGTAAACCACCTGCAAGCATAGAGAATGGATGATGATTATACAGGTGACACCAAGAGGTCTGCACTACCATAACACACCCAAAATGCTTACATTCAACACCACTACTGGACACCTTGTGAGCACACTTCTAGTTCTGATGTGCTGGCTGCTCTTCTGAGCCCTTGTACACACGGTCGGGCATTCTTCCAACCAAATCCGTTGGATTTTGTCCGACGGATTGTGTCCGAAACTGTTGCATACACACAGTCGGACCAAGTTGTCGGAAAATCCGATCGTTCAGAACGTGATGACGTTATTTCGTTACGACGGGACTACGTTCAAGCTAGTAGCCAATAGTTTTGGTGTAGGAATTTGATCTGATCATGCGTGGCACTTTGTCCGATCGGAATTCTCTACACATGATCGGAGTAGGTCCGATCGGACCAGTTTGTCGGAAAATATTTCCAACAAGTTGGAAAATTGTGTCTGTCGGATATTCCGACGGAATCAGTCCGATGCATACCACACACAGTCGGATTATCTGACAACACGGTCCGATAGGGCACATTCCGACGGATTCTCCGACCGTGTGTACAATGGCTGATACCCATAAATGCATTTTTTGCTTTTAATTATTTCTATTTAAAGGTTTTTATGTTAATACATTTTGTGCCATTTTGTTTTTGTTTTTACAGTTGTTCAAGTAAGTTGCTCTAACACAAACAGAAATAGAAATAGAACAGCACAGATGCCTACAGCTTAAAGATGACCTACAGGCAAACAGCTAAAAAACACAGATGAAATACATAATAGGGAGCAGGTTTACCTGGCAAAGCATTTGTATTTATGCCCATGCAGCTATGAAATGTATAAAGCTCTACCATACAGCAGAGCCCTCCCTGGCCAGACAGGAAATCTGATTATTCTACTGCAGTAAAGTAAAACTTAAAGTTGTAATCCCTCGTTTTTTTTGTTGTTGTTGTTGTTTTTTGTTTTTTTAAATAACAAACATGTCATACTTTCCTCCACTGTGCAGTTAGTTTTGCACAGAGTGACCCCGATCTACCTCTTCTGGGGTCCCTCAGCGGCACTGGTGGCTCCTTCCCGCATCGAGTGCACACATTGGAGAAGGCTCTCCTATGGTAGACACCCGTGCGAGCACGCTCCCGAGTACTGCATCTGTGCCCATTCACACAGAATATAGAACTCAGCCCCGCCTCCCAGCGCCGGGTCATTATATTTTATTGACAGCAGCAGGAGCCAATGGCTGCACTGCTATCAATCTATCTAATAAGGACACCAGCTAGATCTGGTGTGCTCGTTCCTGGATGGAAGATGACAGCTTTCAGGTAAGTAAAATGGGAGGGCTGGGGGGCTGCAGCACTACAGAAGGTTTTTCACCTTAATGCATAGAATGCATTAAGGTGAAAAACCATGAGGGTTTACAACCCCTTTAATGGTCCCTCCCCAAACTGTAAACAGTAAAAAGAGAAGCAGCTTATGGATGACCTCACCTCTCTGTCACTCTGCTCTCTTCTCCATTCAGTATGACCCTTGTTAGCACATGAGCACTGCAACACAACTGATTGGCTTCTTGTGTTGCTTCTCTTTCTTCCAAGTAATTTCTGCTGGGTTGTTTCAAGAGGCTGATAGCACGTCAAATTCAGGTGTCCACACTTTATGCTTGTTTACACAGGCAGCCAGGATGCAGTAGAAATATGCTGTTTTACAGCATAACCCCAACCACCAACCTAAAAGATAGTTTGTAGGCACTCAGGATTGTACACTTGATGTGGTTGTACATTATACCCCTTGTTGACTTTAGGCCGTTCAACTGAATAGGGCAGGCTGCAACAACAAGCCAAGCACTTAGTTTGATGTTGTAGCATTGTATTTATACGCAAAATCCCTATTTAGCTGTCAAAAAAGGGCATTCACGAGGCAGCAGTATTGTCTGGCAATGCCTAGCGGCTGTTACTCTACTTTATCTGGTAGATGAAATGTCATCTACCCCAGATCACCTTTCAGAGTAGTGGCAAGAGTTGCTGCCTGAACGAACAACTCCTAAAAATACATTTAATTGATTGAAAATTAATACAAAGCTGTTAATATGTGTTTTTTTATAATACCTGGTACAACTATAAGGCTGTTTACTATCATTATGTCCCATAGTTATTTGGCCGATTCTTTAGGTAACCTTAAAGTGAAGCTAATCTGTAAAAAAATGTATTTGCTAGAAGATAGAGCCTTTTGTAGATGATGATTTGTAAAGGTGGCCAAAGATGGCCAAACCAAAGGGTTCCCTACATCCAAACGACTGAGGTGGATGAAGGAATTACCCTGGCTCTCGACAAACGTTTTCCAACATTCCCAATGACAAAAATTGATCTAAAGATTGACTTCTGTTGAGCAGGGATATTCCCAATGGATTGAAATGCAGCTGGTCCCTGCTAAACTGGTTGAATTTTGATCCATATATGACCAATTTAAGGCTCTTCTGCACTACAACTGCTCTGTCAACTCAACTGCTCTGCTCTGCTAGCAAATGTTCTGTTTGTGTACAGTGCAATATGTAGCATGCAAATAATAGGACCTTGTGGCAGAACAACGTAACTCCAGCCAGTAGTAAGAGCTGATCTCGGTCAGACATTTATAAACATAGTCAGAGACTGCGCAGGCACCATATTTTTCATGATTGTGTCATCCCCAAGCCGACATCTCAATGCAGGAAATACATAATGACCCTTGATAGTGCCGGAACAAAAATGTCTCTATCCTTCTGGAGAAGAAAAACAATTGACACCATTGTCAGGGAAGTACTGTGATACCTGGATATCTCTGGATACCTGGACATGTTATACATATATATTACTTAGCATACTCTTAACATGAAAAAATATACTGTATCTAGGTATTTATATATACCAGGTCCACTTTAAACCTGCAGGAGTGACCCTGTTGTTTACGTTTGTGTACAGTATCTCACAAAAGTGGGTATGCCCCTCACATTTTTCTAAATATTTTGTTATATCTTTTCATGTGACAACACTGAAGGAATGACGCTTTGCTACAATGTAAAGTAGCGAGTGTACAGTTTGTATAACAGTGTAAATGTGCTGCCCCCTCAAAATAACTCAACACACAACCATTAATGTCTAAACCACTGGCAACAAAAATAAGTACACCCCTAAGTGAAAATTTCCAAATTGGGCCCAAAGTGTCAATATTTTGTGTGGCCACCATTATTTTCCAGCACTGCCTTAATCCTCTTGGGCATGGAGATCACCAGAGCTTCACTGGTTGCCACTGGAGTCCCCTTCCACTCCTTCATGATGACATCACGGATCTGGTGAATGATAGAGACCTTGCGCTCCTCCACCCTCCGTTTTGAGTACGCCCCACAGATGTTCAATAAGGTTTAGGTCTGGAGACATGCCTGACCAGTTCATCACCTTTACTCTCAGCTTCTTTAGCAAGGCAGTGGTCCTGTTGGAGGTGTGTGTGGGGTCGTTATTATGTTGGAATACTGCCCTGCGGCCAAGTCTCAGAAGGGAGGGGATCATGCTCTTCTTCAGTATGTCACAGTACATGTTGGCATTCATGGTTCTCTCAATGAACTGTAGTTCCCCAGTTCCGGCCAGGACTCATGCAGCCCCAGACCATGACACTCCCACCACCATGCTTGAATATAGGCAAGACACGCTTATCTTTGCACTAATCACCTGGTTGCCCCCACACATGCTTGACACCATCTCAACTAAATAAGTTTATCTTAGTCTAATCAAACCACAGGACATGGTTCCAGTAATCCATGTCCTTAGTCTGCTTGTCTTCAGCAAACTGTAGGCTTTCTTGTGCTTCATCTTTAGAAGAGGCTTCTTTATGGGATGACAGCCATGCAGACCGATTTGATGCAGTGTGTGGCGTATGGTCTAAGCACTGACAGGCTGACTCCCCACCCCCTCAACCTCTGCAGCAATGCTGGCAGCACTCATACGTCTTTTTCCCAAAGACAACCTCTGGATATGATGCTGAGCATGTGGACTCCACTTCTTTGGTCGACCATGGCGAGGCCTGTTCTGAGTGGAACCTGTCCTGTTAAATTGCTGTATGGTCTTGGCCACTGTGCTGCAGCTCAGTTTTAGGGTCTTGGCAATCTTCCTATAGCCTAGGCCATCTTTATGTAGAGCAACAATAGTTCGAGTGACCAGTATGAGAGCGTGAGAGCGTTAACATCACATTTAACACACCTGCTCCCCATTCACACTTGAGATTTTGTAACATTAATGAGTCACATGACATCGTGGAGAGAAAATGGCTAATTGGGCCCAATTTGGACATTTTCACTTAGGGGTATACTCAATTTTGTTGCCAACTGTTTAGACATTGAGTGTGTTGAGTTATTTTGAGGGGACAGTAAATTTACACTGTTATATAAGCTGTACACTCACTACTTTACGAAGTAGCAAAGTGTAATTTCTTCAGTGTTGTCACATGAAAAGATATAATAACATATTTACAAAAATGTGAGGGGTATACTCACTTTTGTGAGATATTGTATTTGGTATTCTATTTTATGTGAAAGTTTTAGAAATTAAAATAATTAAAAGGGTTTGCAGAGAGCTAGACTTGTGTGCTTGCTAACTTTGTTTAGAGCACATTGTAAACTCATTTACTCTGTTAACCTTGAAGAGATCAAACACAAAAGTTGTCAAAATGAATAGAAAGTATTCTAGGGTATTGTTATTTTTTAAATTTGCATTTTATTTTAAGTACAATAATACACTCACCATCTGTTGTACGTAAGGACCCCTGAAGAGCCAAGCTTAATTAACTCCCTGAAAAATAAAAAAAAGTTACAACGTTTATTTAAGATACTGTTTATCTAACAATATTTGTGGAATGAGCAATCTTCTAATTAGTTAGATTAACAAATTAAAACGGCACTGTAAATGCATTAAAAATTAAGTAACTTAAAGGAGCCATTAATATTTTGCAGAATGTTATGAGAATTATTGACAAGAGGAATGCTTGTGATGGGAGGGTAGGCTGTCACATTTGCAAATTGCAGCAGCGATGTGTTAATAATCAAGACAACTTAAATGGTAGAGTGCTGAATGGCAGATAAAGAGCAGAATCTTTCATGGTCCAATTATATTTCTAAATGAAAGGACTATATTTTTAGGGGCTTACCATATATGCATTTGTTAGCCTACTATATTTTTGATCATGAAACTTTAAAAAGAAAACATTGTTATAAAAGAAACGTACCCCTCTGTAAATTCTTATTATCCCATTACTCATACCACCATCAATCCTAAGGAGCATAATATTACTACAGTGCTTCTAAAACCATTGTAACTATAGAAACCTTTGTGTTAATACTGTATATCAGCATGTAAATTAATGCATTTGGGTACTAAAAATAAGAACGTTAGAATAATGTAATAATAAAAATAAGAAGTTACTTGCTAGGGGGAGACCCTCTGGGGGAGTCTGGGATGGAAAAGTACCTGGGGGTTCTAGAAGATGGCAAAGCGAACAGAATTTTGGCATGCATTAAAAAGGGGATTCACTCCAGAGATAAAACGATAATTCTCCCACTATACAAGACTCTGGTCTGGCCACATCTTGAGTCAAGTTCTGGTCACCAGTCCTCAAGAAGGATGTGCTGGAGAGTCTAGAGAAGTGCAACAAAGCTAATAAAGGGAATGGAGGATCTCAGGTATGGGGAAAGACTACAAGCATTGAACTTATTCTCTCTGAAGAGGAACCTCTTGAGAGGTGATATGATAGCGATGTACAAATACCATACTGGTGACCCCCGCATAGTGTCAGAAACCATGAAATCAGACCGAGAGAGAAGTACAGTTAAATAATACTTGTTTAATAATAAAAGTAAATAGAAAAAACATAGTCAAAACATAGCCAGAGTTCAGGAACCGGAACAGATAGTCAGTCAAGCCAAAAGTCAGGGAGCCAGAGATGAGCGTAGTAAAACAGCAAGCAGGATCTGGAGCCAGAAGGGATGTCAGCCAAGCAAGGCTTTAAACAGGAATG
The DNA here is from genome assembly GCF_037356315.1 of Lithobates pipiens. Lineage (NCBI taxonomy): Eukaryota > Metazoa > Chordata > Amphibia > Anura > Ranidae > Lithobates > Lithobates pipiens. Next base: position 423,708,222 of record NW_027507903.1, on the reverse strand, counting down.
CAAGAGAGTGTCTCTGTGATGTTGACTAAGGGGAAGGCAGAGATCCTCTGGGCTGGATGGCTTAAGTAGGCAGGACTGACAAGCAGGATATCATCAACAGCTGAGTAACTGTGGAGAGATAGGAGCTGGCAATTAGCTGACAGCTGAGTGGTCAGCTCAGGAAAGGAAAGACTGAGCCCAGCCCTGACGCATAGGGAAAAAACATTTCAGTGGAAGAGAATTTAAAAACACACACAGCCATTCACTGAAAGAGAGAGTAGAGAAGCAGTTTAACCTTAAACCACGTAAAGGGTTCTTTACTGTCAGAGCAGTGAGCATGCCCTTGTGTCGATAGTTTTAAAAAACTATTAGATGGGCACCTTAGTGATCACAACATACTGGGAAATATTATGTACTATTGGCATAAACACAAGCACACTCACACACCACTGGTTGAACTGGAAGGACTGGTGTCTTTTTTCAACCTTGATTTGTATTTCTTATTATCTGCTTGCTTCTGCTATTCAGTTCGTTCTTTCAGGCATTGCTGTTTATCGGTGCTTTCTGTTGTCCGTTCTGACCAGCCGACCGTTTTCAAACCATGTTTCCTCTACGTACTCGTCGTAGAGTTTGTACTGTGCAGGGGCTTCATGTTGGGGTTCTTACTTTGACACAAGTCCGGTCCATGAACAGGAAGGGGAGGCATTTGTGGACCAAGAATTGGTTGCGCCAGCGTGACTAGTTCTCGCACATGCCTTTGCTCCGTGAGATCCGGGAGAATAATCCTGATGATTTCAGGAATTATCTCTGGATGACGGACCCCGTTTTTCACCGTCTGCTGGCTTTGCTGACCCCTTATATCAGCAGGCAGGATACCTGCATGCGGCAAGCCATCACTCTGGAGCAGAGGCTCATCGCCACGTTGCGCTACTTGGCGACAGGGAGAGGCCTTCAGGACCTGAAGTTCTCTACAGGCATCTCCCCCCAGGCTCTGGGGATCATTATTCCAGAGACCTGTTCTGCCATCATTCAGGTCCTGCAGAAGGACTATATGAAGGTAAGTTTTATCCTTTAACATCAAATTCTATGTACTTCATGATTGCTAATGTTTTGCATTTCTTTCCTCATTCCCTTATTACCATCATTGCAATATGCTCTAATTCATATGCTCTGCCCCTTTGTCCTCAGGCATATTTGCCATTTTTTTTTTTTTTTTGGTTGTGCCAAACTCATTAGGAAGCCCCCTCCCCCCAACTGCTAGCTCAGCTGATAGCAATCCTCTATCTGCTGACTTTACCAAACCCAATACACACTATATCTACCTTTTTGATGTTCACATTTATGGATGAATTCACCAAAGCATGTAGTGCAAGGGCCTGCCTCAATACTTTCAAATGCTATATATTTTTTTCCCCTATTATTATCTTGATATGTAATAGCAGAATGTGAAAATGTGCTTCCATTTTGTTTTCTTTTTGGTATTATGACACTTATTTCCTGTCCGGTGGCCTGCCAATAGTGTAAGTAAGGAGGGGCTTCCCAAAGTATCACACATTATTTAGGCATTCACCTTTCAATCAAGTGGAGAGGGTTACCTGTCCAAAACACCCCCCCCCTCATTTTTTAGCAAGGGCCCATCAGATGGGGGGGATGGGGGGATGGGGTGATGGGGGAGGGATGGGGGGTGATGACTCTGATAAGGGGACCTTATACTTTAGGCTTTAAATACTCAGTTCCCAAAATGTTATATTAATCTTGGCCAAAAATCTTTGTGTTTAATCTGCTTGCAATGTTGATTTTTTTAATTACAAATTTTTGGTCTTGTTTCACTCCACAGTGTCCTTCAACGCCACAGGAATGGCAGACTGTGGCCTCCCACTTTGCCAGTCGTTGGGACTTTCCCAATTGTGGAGGAGCAATTGATGGGAAGCACGTCCGCATCATCCCACCACCCAACTCGGGGTCGTACTATTATAATTATAAGGCGTTTCATAGTATCGTGATGTTGGCGGTGGTGTCTGCAACCTATGAGTTTTTGTATGTGTATGTGGGGCAAAATGGACGGATGTCAGATGGTGGTGTGTTCACACGGACGGAGTTCTACTGGCGTCTCCAGAGTGGCAGTCTGGGCTTGCCACCCCCAGAGGAGAATCAGGAAGGACTCCCGTTCGTCTTCATCGCGGATGAGGCGTTTGCCCTGGCGAAACATTTGATGTGGCCTTTCCCGATGAGGACCCTCACCCCAGACCAGAGGATTTTTAATTTCCGCCTGTCCAGAGCCCGAAGAGTGGTGGAGAACACCTTTGGAATACTGGCCAGCCGGTTCCGCCTTTTTTTAACGCCTATCCACATGGTGGAATACAAACTAAATCACATAGTGCTGGCCTGCTGTGTTCTTCACAATTTTCTAAAAAGACATTCTGCGAACTATGCGGTCTCAGTTGTCCAACAAGAAGCAGACTTGCTGGAAAATGAGAACTTCACGGGCCTTGAACCTGCTCATCCTAGCTTTCCCCCCCAAAGTGCCCGTGAGGTTAGAACCCAATACATGGACTACTTTGTGGGTAGGAGGGCCATTAATATGCCAGACAATGTCTGAGCGGCATATTCAGAATACATTTTTCTTTGAAACTCCTTCATTTACTGCTTGGCTTGCTTTTAGGTGTCTCCTATGTAAATTTATGTTTTTTCTTGTTGTGCCTTTTTCACCAACAGTGCAAACCCAAGTTCTGAACGAGATGAGGATGCCTGGTGGGAAGTTCCTAAGGAAGACGAGAGAGTGATGGCCTGGGTTCAGTCTGGTCTGCCAGAAGATGCAGCCTCTTGAAGAACCACATCCTGGGGACATAGATGGCATCTGATTTTCTTGATCTCTAGAACTTCTGGACCAGACTTCTCTCCCTGAGATATGTACTCCTCAGGCCACCAATTTTTATTTTTCTAATTAGTTCATGTCTGCCCTGGGGGCCAAAGGCTGCAACAAAGTAACAAGTTTCTCCAGCGTTGCCTTCCTCTTTTTAGTTTATTGAGACCTAAATAATGTTTTTTTTTGTTTGAAGAAATACTTGCGTATGTGTTTTCCTTCCAAAAGGCCAGTTTATTTTGTAAGCAGGCAGGTACATTTCAAAAATACAAAGTGAAATGAATAACAAGGGGTACCAACACTAAACAACCTCCTGTAGATTAAAAAAGAAAATATAAAAAATATAATAATGTTGTTGTGGTAAGTTTACACACAAAACACACCCCAACAAATTGAAAGATTGAAAGCAAACTGTCAAAAAAGGAGATGTTTAGGAAAAAAAAATGCAGCTAAAAAAGAATAAACAAAATATAAAATTGTGTAGATGTGACAAATTCAAAAATTGTATTGCCGAAATGAGAAAAAAAGAGTCAGGAAATACGTTCGGGAGAAGTGTGTGTGACTATGAGCATCTAAAGAAGTTCCTTCTTGCAGCATTGTAAAGAACAAGAGAATGCGCTTCATGAAAGAATTTTTAACATTGCAGCGTGACGAATGTGCTATATCGATTACGAGCAGTAGTTTTACCTGAGCGAGCGCTTCCGTGTCGGAATTTGATTGTGAGCATACGTGGCACCTTGTCCGTCGGAGTAGGCTACACATGATCGGAGTATGTCCGATCAGAGCATTTTGTCGGAAAATATTTCCAGCAAGTTGGAAAAGTTGGTCCGACGGATATTCCAACTGAAACAGTCCGATACAGACCACACACAGTCGGAATATCCGACAAAACGCTCCGATCGGACACATTCCGACGGAATCTCCGACCGTGTGTACAAGGACTAAGGCTTTTACCGAAACGCATCAGGTTTATTGTTTTACTGTCACTCTGATGTACCAAAAAGCGACACTTCAAGGATTACAGTGTTGCCGGCTCTTCTTACTACTCTTGCATTGGAGTGTGTTGGGACACATTGAGCCTTGGCAGCTGTGAGTGGACCTGGTGTATGGATTGAGTTGTCCCTGCAGAGAGCGCTGTTACTTTTCTTCTTTTCCATACTTCTCATGCATAACAGAGATCACCAATCACCTCTCCTATCTCTTCAAATTTTCTTTGGAATCCAAAACATGGAAGCAATATATAGACCCGAATCACATCAGGGGAGGGATGCTTGGAAATCATTGTGCAATGCTTTTGTTCAGATTATTGAACCTATGTTATATAGGCACCCCAGATATTTTGGAACTACATTTCTCATGATGCTCAACTATATGAGCATCATGGGAAATGTAGTTCCAAAACATCTGAGGTCCAAAGGTTTGCCTTCACTGCCCCAGGGCCTTCCTTCTTCTTGCAACCACAATATGGCGCTTGTTTTAGGGTATCCTTTCATCCAAGATCCAGATGCATGCTACATATTTTTAGGTAAAAGCTACATTAAAGCCAATCCAGCCAGTTCAGCGTCTATAACAAATATACAACACTAATTTTGATATTTGATTTTGTCTATTTTTGATATTTTAGAAAATGCCAAACAAGTAATGTTGAACTTTTTATTACCTGTTCTATTGAAAGCCTTTGTATTTCTAAATGTTCTAAAGTTGCAAAGTACCTCTACATGCTTTCTGATGCATTCTTGAGTGCTGCATGACCCCTGAAACCAAAGGTAATAAAAAAAAACAATTTTGACAATAACATTAGGAATTGCTGGCTTAGTGTAGTACATAGACTCTGTTTTAATTAAATAAAGGATAAAAATGACTTACAAAAATGTAATTGCATTTGCTCATAATCAAGGCCAGAAAGCCACTGTAATGCTTGAGACTCCACAGTATAGTAGATGAGCCCAGAGAAAGTCTTTATACATCCAACACTATTACACGCTATACATCTCAGTCTTGCTAGTTTCAAAATGGTATGCCCTTTTTTTCAGAGCCTAGTGATCCACAAAGGTGTTGGATTTGTGAAAACTCTGTGTGCTTCATGTACCCTGAAGTCTGAAAGGGCCTGCTCACATCATTTGCGTTGGGTTGCACTAGACAAAGACAAAAACATTTTTCCTTGTGTCTTATGGTTCCATTTCACACCATTACATTGCAGTGGTGTGTGATAAAAAGAGTACTACTTGCAGGGGTTGCGATACAATATACTGCATTAGAATGTCTCACTAGTGACATTTATATAGAATTAAAAAAAAAAAGTAAACAGTGTGATATGTTGGAACCTGCACATTGGCTCAGTTTCTTCCTGCGTTTCTTCCTTGAGGCTCACAGTTCTGGTGAATTAGGTGAGTTAGACCAGAATTCCTTTTAACCATAATGCACTTCCTTGCCTTTCAGTGCAATGCCGCTTACACACGGTCGGATTTTCCGACTGAAAATTTTCAATGGGAGCTTTTTGTCAGAAATTCTGACCGTGTGTAGGCCCCATGGACATTTTTCTTCGGAATTTCTGACACACAAAATTTGAGATCTGGATCTCAAATTTTCCAACAACAAAATCCGTTGTTGGAAATTCCGATTGTGTGTATACAATTCCTACTCACAAAGTTCTATGCATGCTCGAAATCAAGCAGAAGAGCCACACTGGCTATTGAACTTCAATTTTCTCGGCTCATCCAAAGTCATCGCGTTCTTGACGTTTGGAATTTCTGACAACATTGTGTGACCGTGTGTATGCAAGACAAGTTTGAGCCAACATCTGTCGGGAAAAAATCCCATGGATTGTGTTGTCAGAATGTCCGATCGTGTGTACGTGGCGTAAGTCATCTGGCTTTGAAGGGACAAAAAGGGAGCTTTTGAATAAGGCCTCATTTACACGGGCCTACTATGTATATAAGGGCCATGTTTACTAGCATGGGGATGTTCAAGCGTTTAGGCAGTCCTATTCAGTCAGAAGCAAAGTAGGTTTTGTGATATCTTTGCTTTCTGAGAGAGCCTTGGCCTAGGCAAACCCTCTATGGGAGACACAAAAACTTCTTGTCTTGAGATACCCTGAGGTTGCGGCCTCCTTTAAAAGGGAATTTGACATCCCTGCACACTGCTGCCAAGTGCCTCAAGTCCATCAAAGAAAGTATGAGAGCTGTTGCCGACTATGCCATTGAATTACATACTCTGGCAGCAGAGGTTGCTTGGAACAATGAGGCCTTCCTGACTGCTTTATCTCATGGTCTCTCGGATTCCATCAAGGATGAGATAGCAACCTGAGATATACCCACTGAGCTGGAGAAGTTGATCACGTTTGCCATCCTCGTGGACTCCAGACTCAGAGAAAGACCATCTTTTAAGGAGTGCTTGTGGGAGCCTCCTGTACTTTTGCCTCCAAGCTTTGCAGGCCCACCCATGCTTCCCTCACCTCTCATGCCTCCTGGTACCAAGTTGGTCAGTGAAGATGAACCCATGCACTTGGGCTTCACACACCTCTCTGCAGATGAGAGTACCTTTAGGAGGAGGGAGAGATTGTGCCTTTATTGTGGCCAGGCAGGTCACTTCTTGAAGTCTTGTCCTACCCGTCCAGGGAGCGCCTGAACCTTGAGGTCCTGTCACAGACAGACCTTAGGCGTTGTTGTTTCGTCCCCATTTATCCAGAAGGATAAGCCCCTGTTTTCGGTCACCCTTTCTTGGGCTGAGTCATCCGTCAAGATACAGGCTCTAATCGACTCTGGGGCTGCAAGCCTGTTCATTGAAGCTGCCTTTGTATCGAAGTCCTTGATTCCACTGCAGCTGCCTGACACGCCACTTGCCATTGAGGCTCTTGACGGGAGACCCCTACAGCCTGCCTCATGTGACTCATGAGACTGTTTCTGTTGTCCATAGCAGTAGGGGCTCTTCAGCATGTGATACTCCAATTCCAAGTTATTTCCTCACCGAAGTGTCCGTTGGTTAGTGGTTATCCTTGGTTACAGAGGCACAACCCTTCTTTTGATTGGCTCCATGCTGAGATTCTCTCCTTGTCCCACAATGCAGTAAGACATGCTTTCAGAAGGTAGCCAGGGTCCTATGCACCTCCTCCCTGCCGGAGAAGTACCGAGGTTTTAGCAATGTCTTTGACAAAGGTGAAGCCAGTAGATTGCCTCTGCACTGGCTGTATGATTGTGCAATTGACTTTCAACCTGGTGCCATACCCCCTCGTGGCCAGGTTTACCCCTTGTCGGTCTTGGAGGATAAGGCCATGGAGGAGTATGTTGCAGACGCACTTTTTCAAGGTTTCATCTGCAAATCCTCATCCCCTGCTGGTGCTGGTTTCTTCTTCGTGAAGAAGAGTGGGGAAATGAGACCTTGTATTGATTATAGGGTTCTCAATCATTTCACGATTGAGAATGCCTATCCGATTCCATTGTCCACAGAGTTATTTGACCACCTCAAGGGAGAAACGGTTTTCACAAAGCTTGATTTGAGAGGGGCATACAATCTTGTGAGGATTAAGGAGGGCGATGAGTGGAAAACTGCATTTAATACCAGAACAGGCGATTGTGAGTACCTCGTAATGCCTTTTGGCCTTTGTAACGTCCCAGCAGTTTTCCAGGAATTCATTAACAATGTCCCTCTAGATTTGTTGCAGTTATGTGTGGTGGTTTATCTCCATGATATCCTCATATTTTTTAAGTCCCCGGAGAGCCACCACACAGATGTCTGTTGTGTGCTTCAGAAACAAAGAGAGAACAATCTCTATTGTAAATTGGAGAAGTGCAAGTTCCACCATGAACCGGTTAAATTCCTGGGTTATGTCATTTCCACTGCTGGTTTTTCGATAGACCCAGAGAAACTTTTTGCAGTCCAACAGTGGCCCCGACCCGGAGAGTCTCCGTACTGCTGTGCTCCAGACTTACCATTCTCCCAAGTCTGCTGGCCATCCTGGGAAGAATCAACTCTTTTGGGACATTTCCCAACAATTCTGGTGGCCTAGTCTATGTGCTGATGTAACCAACTTCGTAGCTGCTTGTTCCGTGTGTGCTCAGAGTAAGACTCCTTGACATCTTCCAGTGGGCCTCCTACAACCCATACCCAATGGAGAGAGGCCCTGGACCCACCTGTCTATGGATTTCATTGTGATTTTACCCAAATCCCAGGGCAACACAGTCATCCTTATGGTGGTTAACTTGTTCTCAAAAATGTCTCATTGTATTCCACTTAAGAAGCTGCCCACTTCTAGGGAACTGGCTTCCATTTTTGCTCAGCAGATCTTTCGCTTACATGGGCTACCCAAGGTGTTTGTCTAGGACAGGGGTAGTCAGTTTGTGTCCCAGTTTTGGCGAGCCTTTTGTGCACAGTTGGGGATTCAGCTTGCCTTTTCCTCTGTGTATCACCTGCAGTTGCAGGGGCAACAGAATGAGCCATTCAGTCCTTGGAGCAATTCCTATGTTGCTATATTTCTGACCATCATAACAACCGTTCAGACCTATTACCGTGGGCCAAATTTGCTCACAATAGTGCATTGAATTCTGCTTCCTGATTGTTCCTGTTTATGGCAAACTATGGTTTCCAACCTTCCATGTTGCCTGACTCATTTGTTTCGCAGAATTCCTGTGTTAGAGGAGCATCTCCATGGTCTTTGTTCCACTTGGGCACAAGTCCAGGATTCTTACTGGCATGCTAATGATAGGTGAGACTCCATGCTGACCGCAGATGCCTGCCCGTGCCTTCCTACCTTCGTGCCCCCTCACTGAAGTTCGCACCTCGGTTTATTGGGCCTTTCCGTATTCTTTGCAGGATTAACCGAGTGACTTACGCAATATACCTTCCTTCTAACATGCTTATTTCGAGTGTATTTCATGTCTCCTTATTAAAACCTTTGGTCTGCAACCGCTTTACCACCTCAGTGCCACATCCTCACCCTGTACAGGTTGAGAACCAAGAGGAGTATGAAGTACAGTCCATTGTTGACTCCTGTAGGTTCCGTGGGTGCATACAGTACCTGGTGCATTGGAAGGGGTACGAAGGAACGCTCTTGTATCTCATCCTTGGACGTAGATGCCCCTGTCCTCCTCCTTGATTTCCATAGACGTTTTTGGCTTAAGTCTGGTGGTCCTCCCAAGGGGAAGAGTCATTGAGGAGGGGGTACTGTCAGGGCTGGACTCAGCCCTTCCTTCTCTGAGCTGGCCGCTCACCTGTCAGCTAATTGCCAGCTCTTATCTCTCCACAGGTACTCAGCTGTTGATGATATCCTGCTCATCAGTCCTGCCTACTTAAGCTGTTCAGGCCAGAAGATCTCTGCATTTGCCTTAGTCAACATCACAGAGATGCTCTCCTGCATTCCTGTTAAAAGACTTGCTTGTCTGACTATCCGTTACGGTTCCTGAACTCTGGCTATGTTTTGACTATGTTTGTTCTATTTATTTTTATTATTAAACAAATGTGATTTAACTGTACTTCTATCTCAGTCTGATTTTGTGGTTTCTAACACCACCATCACTTGCCACCAGATCCAGCATGTCATTTGTCACCTCTTTATCTGGTCTTTCTCCTCTGCCCATAAAATCCCAGGGGCAATCCTCCTGCTTTTTCTGTGTACAATTGGGATGTGGCATAGGTTTCCAGTTTCATGACTAACAGGTAGCTTTATACATTTTTGTCTTTTACTACCGTCCCCTGCTGCCAGATGCAGCGTGCCACGCAGGATATCCGGTTCCTCTGGTTAGCAGTGCAAGCGTGTGGAACGCACGCTATCCATGGAGTATGGTGCGGAAACTTTTTCATTTCAGCTCGTCCCAGAAATGCCAGCAGCCCCAGTTCTGGGAAAAAGGCACTTTTAGAAGCAAGGAGCCATTTGGCTAAACATTTTTTTACGACTTTTAATAAAATTGTGTTCTGCTATGGAGGAGCTCAATCTGTTTTTCATATTCCATACTTGTCTGTGAGGAGGATGGTTGAAACTATCTACAGGTCAACACATGTGGGCAGGCACAATCCTGCAGAGGAGATTATTGACTATCTTTTTCAGTAAAATAGTAAATAACATCTGGTAAGCTGAACTATATTACAGTCACTTTTTGGGTGTTGATTACCAAGGCTGTGGTGAAGGATCACATAGAAGGTTGTGGCTACATTATTCTATATCAAAGATCTGTCATTGTTTTGTGTGTGGCAATCACATAACGTTAAAATGATTTATTAATTGGGACACTTTGGATTATAAGGACTTTATGATTATTTTTTGTAACAATTGCTGTCACCAGGGTGTTGCTGCACAAGTTTTTTTTTTTTTTTTTTTGTGTTCTTTGTGTGTTCTTTTAAATATGAATATTTAGTGGAATTTATCATAGATCACTGTACAAATTGTATTTGTTGATTAGTGGTAAAACATTACTGATTATTATCGATAGTGGAATTAATCACGCTAATAACTTTTCTGATAAATAGCGCTCGTATATGTTATTTATTCAATGAGGAGTCTATCACTCTTTTTCAGGGGAGCAGCACTATAATAATTTTAGGTATTACAAGTTTATACATTTTTGGCGCGGAGCTCATTCTAACTTTCACTTGCTACCATTGGCTGCTGCCAGATGCAGCATGTCACTTGCCACCATCGCCTGCCACCAAATTCGGCGTGTCACTTGCTACCATCGCCTGCCACCAGATACCGCGTGACACTGTTGCCTGCCATCAGATGCAACATGCCACCATCACCTGCCACCAAATGCAGCATGCCACCGTCGCCTGCTACCAGATGCAGCTTGTCACTTGCCATCGTCGCCTGCCACCAAATGCAGTATGCCACCATCAACTGCCACCAGATGCAGTGTGCCACCATCGTCTGCCACCAGATGTAGCTTGTCACTGCTACCTGCCAGCAGTTGCAGCGCGTTACTTGCCACCGTCGCCTGCTGCCAGATATAGCGTGTCACTTGCCAACGTCACCTGCCACCAGATGTAACGTGTCACTTGCCACCATCTCCTGCCGCCAGATGCAATATGTCACTTGCCTCTGTCACCTGACACCAAATGCAGTATGCCACCATCACCTGCCACCAGATGCAGTGTGCCACCATCGTCTGCCACCAGATGTAGCTTGTCACTTGCCACCGTCGCCTGCCACCAGTTGCAGCACGTTACTTGCCACCGTCGCCTGCTGCCAGATATAGCTCGTCACTTGCCAACGTCGCCTGCCACCAGATGCGACATGTCACTTGCCACCATCTCCTGCCGCCAGATGCAGTATGTCACTTGTCACTTGCCTCTGTCACCTGCCCCCAGATCCAGTGGGTCACTTGCCACCGTTGCCTGTCCCCAGATGCAATGTGTTCAAGCTAAGCTAAATGCAGAAGTTTAAAAAAAAATCACATCCACTTTAAAAGTGATGTTGGAATACTGTGCCACTGATTCTGTCCGTGTGTTAGGACCTGGGCTTGAACCTGGGACCTCTGGTGTGTCTGGCAGTGACTCTGCTTGCTGAGCCACCTGGAATGCTGGACAGCTCCTTGGACAGCTCCTTGGACAATTCCTTTAGTGATCTTGTCTTGAATCTTGTTTGCCTTGAACCTTGAACCCTTTGCTCCTCCCATGAACTTCCTGATATAAGCCATGTCTCTGCACTTCCTCCTTGCCAGAATATTGTGCCTTTACCAGCCAATATCTTGCTTCTATCTCTCCTGCTGCCGACCGTATCCTTGCTACCTTTCGTTACCGACATTTGGCTTGCTCCTGGACTACGCTTCTGCTGAATCCCAACCTGCAACTATTGGTTACCGACTTTTGGCTTGTTTCTCAACTACGCTTCTGCTTGATCTCTACCTGCTATATCTGCTACCAGACCCCCGGCTTGCTCACCTCCTGGTGGGGCTATCCTGAGGACCGCGACCTGGCACTAACACGCAGCCAAGCCCATCTCCACCTTTGGGAGCTCTGGTGAATACCGGTTAGTGCTTAGACCCCGCACCTCAGGTGAACCCGTGCCATCAGCCAGGGTGACCTGTGTGAATATCTGCTCTGCTGCTATAGCTATTGGTCTCTGAGCCTGACTCCAGATCGTGACACCGTGATAATTGTACTGCTCTGTAACACCACATACAGCTTAAAGGTGTCTCTCCAGTATGTTAAGGAATTGGTGTTCTTCCATGCTTTCCTTGAAATCAAACTAAAAGGATCATTATCCACTGTACAGTTTGGTTTCTTAAATGTCCCCCCATGGCATGCTCATGCCTTTTTTGTCAATAGCTTGCCTATTAGCCACAAAGTGGCCAGAATTCAATAGGAGGAAAGCCCCCTACCCTATAGAATTCAATGGAACTCGCTGCTATGTTCAGATTTTATGAATTTAAGACAGAATTCAGTTAACCTCCCATCCATGATGAGGCTTTATTTCATACATGTGCACATTTAAAAAAAAAACATTAACAGGGAGACCCAAAACATTAGAGAATCACATTTTTTAGGCTTGCCACAACTTAGCTGGCTTTCATTCAAACGACTGGAGCATACATTTTATAGCAAACCACATAAGTAAATTCCACACTATAGCCTGCTCGTATGGAAAGTGCACAGTAAGTTCCTTGAGGACGTCATTTTTTGGTCCATGCATGATCAATACATGCATATCTATTGCAAAATCAGGCTCACTGACTAAATCTTTTAATTAAACTACCCAACTTACAGTATATATAAACATTTTTTTTCCAGTTATCTCTACATTAAAATGTCAAAGTATACTGTCCTTATTTTAGACAACATTTATTAATATATTTTTTTTCTATTTGCAAGCAATAGTTTTTGATGAAAATGTTTTATTTATTTATTTATTTTTTGCTTTTTTTCTAATCGCTTAATGGTAAAGAGCTCTCTCTTTAGGACTATATTCCTGTTTTAATTTAGACAGAAATGAGTTTTGATGACATTTCATTCCCTATTGAAATTAGTCATTTAGGCTTTACATTTTTGTTTAAAAAGCAGTCACCCCTTGAATTGAGGCCATTTTGGAGATGTAATCATAAAGCAGAAGGGGTCTGTGCAAGGGGTGTCAATTATGGTTCACAGGAGCAGTTAATTAACAGTCATATACTCGTGCCTCAATAGTATGTCACAGAAAGATTCATCTTTTGTCCAAATACATTAACAATAAAGAAGAATTAGAGATCCTAAAAATACTCTGTATGTGTGATTAACTGTAAGGTGCATACTGCATTTATCATGTTTACTTCAATGATCTTTTGTTGTTTTTTATTTTTAATTTTTTTTGTTAAAGCGGACATAACTGTCTCTGAGCATTGCAAACTGAAAATGCTGTTTATTAATTTGTAATATTAAAAGCAAAGGTACCCATCCAACCATGTTTCCGTACTTTATTTTGTTGAGAAATCACTTTGAAAAACACCCCCTGCATTTCCAGCCATGGCCATCTTCAGTAGATTGCTTCCCTTAAAGCAGATGATTCATTTAGCATATACTCAGGGCAGCCATTAGAAATTTTTGGGCCCCTTACACAGCTTTAGGCCTGGGCCCCCCCTGGGCCTGACCACCAACATTCCCTAGGGCCTACCCACTGTCTGTACCACCGAATCTGTTCACTGACATCCCATACCAAGTCCCCCTCTTCCTCCTTCCCATGTATTCTTCTTCCTCTTCCTCCTCCTTCAGTCCCATCTTCTCATATCATGTCCTCCTCTTACAATCTCATCTCCCTCATCCCATGTCTCCTCCTCCTCCATCCCATGTCCTCCTCCTCCTTCCCATGTCAGTAGGGCAGTGAACTAAGTCAGTCTTTTTTTATTATTGTTTTTTAGAGCCCCAGCAGCAGAAAAAAAGTGATAAATCAGCAGAAATTAATAGTAGCAAAAGCTGATATCCAACGTGGAAAATAGGTAAAATACAGCAATCTACAGGAACTAGGCTTGTGCAATTAGTTTCGTAACGAATCGAAATTCGGCCGAATTTTGCATCTTTCGGACATCCAAATGTCCAAATAAAAAAATAACGAATAACAACGAATACGAAAGAAATATAACAAATGAATTTGAATGGATTCAAATGAATTCGGTAATTCTTTAAAGATCTAATGAAACAAAAGGTCAGCTTAAAGTAAATCTTATAGTCTAATCAGCTAATTAATTTTATGCCGGAGGATGGATTACTGGCAAAGTGCATTCCTGAGAACTGAGTTAGAAGGGTGTTGTATTGTATTTGAGCCGAGGAGAAGAGACATTGTTATTGTGTGTGTTAAAAGATTCAATAAACAAAAGACTTTCCAAACTACGAATCATTATCACAAATGTCTATACATACATAAATAGTGAATTTCAACGAATACGAACGAATGCATTCGACACTCTCCAAATAATAACGAATTATCCGAAAACGTATTAATGTAACATAACGAATATAACAGAACGAGATGATGTATTTTACAAATGACAACGAACCGAAACTAAATGACATTTTTCGTTGTGCACAAGTCTAACAGGAACCACAGTCCCTCCACTAGGCATTAGGCAATCGCAATGATGTCATCCAGACTTGATATTCCTTGCTGGAATAGCTGTGCAGCACACTGTAGTGATCACGATACTGAATCGGGTTTACATAGATTATAAACATAGCAGCAACTATAGTGAAGGGAGATCACATGTGAGTATGAAGGCCATAGACAGAATGCAATAAAGCCACTTTCACACGAGAGGAGCTGGCTGCGTTGATGGTAAAGCGATGCTAGTTTTAGTGATGCTTTACTGTCGCTTTAGTGGCGCTTTGTCGGCCGCTAGCGGGCAATTTTAACCCCAGCTACCAGTTGAAAAAGGGTTAAAAATGCCGAAAGTGCCAATTTGCAGGCGCTTCGCTTCAGCAGTGCTGCCCATTGTTTTCAATGGCAGGGGCAGTTTAGGGGCAGTTTAGGAGCGGTGTATTCACCGCTCCCACACCTCCCCAAAGATGCTGCTTGCAGGACTTTTTTTCCTGTCCGGCAACGCACCATCCCAGTGTGAAAGCACTTGGGCTTTCACACTGGGGCTTCAGAAGAGGCAGTTTACAGGCGCTATTTTTAGCACACAAAAAAAGCCTGTAAAATGCCTCAGTGTGAAAGTAGCCTAACAGGACAGATTCTATTAGCAGACCCACATGAAATGTTATCTGGGGATGCATTTCTGCTGCGATTGGTGGAGGGGGCGGTGGGCGGAGTCTTTTTTGTCCACCTCCCCTCCACTAATCCCAGCAGAAGTGCGTCCCAAGGCATCTAATCTGCAGCGTCTGTGAGGAGTGAGCATGGCGTTACCTCAGCAACCAGAAAGTATGGCAGAGTGGCCGAAAGTCAATCATCCAGCCTTCAGGCAGTGGGCGGAAATACATTAGGGGCCCAAGCCACTTGAGACATCCGGGCCCCTTGGGATGCCCAGGCCCCTTACATGAGTGTGAGCTGTACCCCCCTGATGGTGGCCCTGCATATACTTGCTAGAATCCATCTGCCCTCAGCTCAAGCATGCATGCAAAGGGGTGGGAATGCTCCTTCTCCAGGTGAAAAAACAAAAATTACCTTGAAGACTTCTGGGATATATGACATCATGTTGGCCTAGGCCAGGAACCAGTAAACAACTGAAGAAATGTAAAATGTGTTTAAAACAATAAATTTAATACACATGCCTATCTATTTAACAATGCTAGCAGCATAAGGATTCAAAATAGGTAATATTGAATGTGAGAGTTTAATTTCACTTTAAGTTAGCATAGTAGTTACAGTAGATAACTATATAGAGTTTGAAATTTGTGACAGCACCGCAGTGTATTTTTTAAGATATTTGGGCTTCATGCAAATGGACTTTTGGTGGCTCAGACACAGTCTGGCTGAAAAATCCCAGGATTTCCTGTGACAAGCAAGCCGCAGGTAGCATGTGCCCTGTGCTTCCCTGTGGTGATTTATAAAAGAGATTGAGTTTTCCCAGAAATCTTTGTGGCTACACAATTCCAGGTACCTGTTATAAAATAAATAAGCACAAACCCAACTAAATTAAATTGCAATGGATATTTTTTTTTCATTGCAGTCCTTAATCACTCGTCGATCGCCTTCCGCCTATATACTGCGGCAAGGCGCCTCAGATGCGCAAACTAACGTACCTATGTGTGAGATACAGTTGGCGCGTACGTGCCGCCGCACGCCACAGGGGGTGTACCTGTGGGTCCGGTGGACTCGATGTCCACCAACCACCCGCGATCGCAGAGAGGCAGAACGAGGATCTGCTTATGTAAACAAAGGGGAACCCATTCTAACAGGGTACAGCACTGAAATCTGCTGTACCTAGTGATCAGGAACAGCGATCTCTGTGTTGTTGCAGTAAGCCCAACCCCCGACAAAGTTACAACACACTCAGGGAACACAGTTAACCCCTTGATTGTCTCTAGTGTTAACCCCTTCCCTGCTGGTGTCCTTTATACATTGATCAGTGCATTTTTAGCTTTGATCACTGTAATAATGTCACTGGTCCCCAAAAATTGTCACTTGGGGTCAGATTTGTCTGCTAAAATGTCGCAATGTCACTAAAAATCACAGACCGCCGCAAAAATGTTCATAAATCTATCCCATAGTTTGTAGACGCTATAACCTTTGTGCAAACCAATCAATATATGCTTACTGCGATTTTTCTTTTTTTATTTACCAAAAACATGTAGAAGAATACATATTGAACAAATAAAGTAATATAGTGCAGTGCTGATGAAAGATGAAATAAGCGATAAGTGAGATTATTTCCAATAAAAATTGATACAGTATATAAATGTGCAGATAAATACACAACAATTAAGATTGCCCAACAATAATGAAAAATTTAAGCAAACCAACAGTGTTAGTGCATATAAAGTGCATATAGTCCATATAATATGGCAAAGAATAATGTGACTGTGAATCCACCACTATAAGAAAAGAGGCTTACCAGACCTGATGGGTCAACCAAGATTTTGGTGTAACACACCCAAGGAAAGGTACAGCAACAATGACTTCCAATATAGACCATAGTAGTGACATCAATAGATATCCACCATAGGTAAAATGACCAAAATTCATAAGCGGTTCCTCTCAATATGACATATGGCAAAAGGAGAAAAACGGGGCCACATAGTGTGACCCCATTTTTTTTTTTTTTTTTTTTTTTTTTTTAATTTATGCCACATCAGTGTTTCTATACCAGAGACTAGGTTCAGCTTGTCGCTCACTCGTGTCTCATTCTCAATTCCACATCATCGTGGCATATTTGGTTGTACAAATATTTAACTTAGTGTAATCACATAAAAATTTTGTGTCGTTTAATTTAAATACAGAGGTAATAGAAGATCCCCTAGTGTTTGTGGACTACACACCGTGACGATATCTATTGTCCTGGTACCTCATATCTAATACAAATTTCCCTCTCCCTACTCCCCTCCTCCACCCCCCCCCCCCCCCCGCATCCCCAGCTCATAAGAAGACACACTAAGCAATAAAATACATAATAAGAATAGGTAGTAGAAATGTACAAGCTAAGAAGCGCTTGTTCTATCCCAGTTACTTATAGGGGAATCCCTAGTCTTCCCAATCCAGAGCCCCATATCTTTTTGAACTCCTTAACATTACCCTGTTTAAAAAAGAAAACCCTTTCATTACCAATAGTTTTTCTTATATTGGCCAACCATATTTCTGGTAGTGGGCTAGAGTATGCTTGCCAGTTCTGGGCAATTAACCTCCTTGCCTGAAAAAGGCATCTAGTAACTGGTGCAAATATATTTTTAGAGATATTGTATCCCTCCGGTATAGCCAACAAGCAAGTCCTCACTGTTGCCTCTAATGTCAACCCGAAAATTTCATTCACATGGTCTATAACTCGTGTCCAGTATCTAAAAAGTTTCGGGCACCTCCAGAACATATGAATGAAATCTCCAACCTGTCCGCATCTGGGGCACTGATCATTATCCCTCCATCCCATTTTAAACATTTTCCTGGGTGTATAATATACCCGGTGAAAAAAGAAGAGTTGAGAAGCTTTCTGTGCCGGAGAAATAGAAACCTTGGTTCCCTGTTCCATTATCCAATCCCAATCGGGTATGGACACTGGACCCACATCGCTCTCCCATTTCATTTTACTTTTAATCATACCGCTTCGATCTAACAATTTGTCCCCCAGCCTAGCGTATATAAACGTAATCAAGCCTTTGAGCGTATCTCGAGACATGATTTGAGATATCACCGGGACCTGGATCAACTGTATCTCCTGCGATCTAAATTGGGCCTGAATTGCGTGTCTGATCTGGAGATATTTGTAGAATGAGCGGTTTGATAGAGAGAATTCAGATCTTAGGTCAGAAAATTATCTAATAGCTGAACCCTGGACAATTTGCGCTAGCCTATGTATCCCTTGAGTTTCCCATTCCCTACATCTTTCAACTTTAAATAGCTCATCTAGGTTTCTATTGTCCCATAAGGGAGCCAACACGGATATCTTCTGATATCCTAATAAGGCCTTAACTGTTTTCCAGAGTTTAACGGCCTGAGTAGTTGTTGGGCAGTGCATATTAAATGAATTTGCCTCTAACGCCTCCACAAGCATATTGTGCGGACAGCCTAGCATTAATAGCCTGTGGCAGGGATTAACTTCACTTATTGCCCTTGCTCCAGCTAAGTGCTGTAGCTGGGCCGCTAAGTAATAAAGTCTAGGATATGGGATCGCCAACCCCCCTTCTTCCAACGGCAGCTGCAAGGTCCGTAAGCTAATCCTCGAGGGGCCCTTTTTCCATATAAGAAGTCTGAATAAGGATTCTATTTTCTTAAACCATCCTTCCCCAATCCATACTGGTGAGTTATGAAGGAAGTACAAAATTTGAGGGAGCCATACCATCTTGACCAGATTGCAGCGGCCCGCCATCGAGAGGGGGAGGCGACTCCAGATATCGGCCTTTTGTTTTAATTTTACTAGGAGAGGAGATAAATTATCTTCCAGGTAAGAATTTACGTCCCTAGTAATCCACACCCCTAAGTATTTAAACTTCTCAACCTGTTTCAAATTCAGAATATCCTGGGGAGCGCAAATGAACCCCGGTTCCAGCGGCAACAAAGCGGATTTATCCCAATTAATGGTCAGTTCTGATATGAGACCAAATTCTCTAATCATCTTCATTGCCGCTTTCACCGAGGCCTGAGCATCCCCCAGGAAAAGCAGAATGTCATCAGCAAATAATGCAATTTTTTCCTCTACCTGTCCTCTCCTAAATCCCTGTATATCAGGGCTAGCCCTAATAGCGATGGCTAATGGCTCCACTGCCAAAACAAACAATAAGGGGGAGAGAGGGCACCCCTGCCTCGTACCTCGTTCCAATAGAAAAGTCTCAGAAAGCTCATTATTAATTTTAATTTTCGCTCTTGGGTCTGTATAAAGCAGTTTTATCCATTTAAGGAAATTTGGTCCGAACCCAAATCTGATAAGCACTTTGAATAGATATTCCCATTCAAGGCTGTCGAATGCTTTGGCTGCATCCAGAGTCAAAACTGCTCTGGAGCCTCCATTATCTACTGGAATCTGGGCATTCAAAAACAGTCTACGGATATTGATACTAGTAGATCTATTCGGGATAAAACCCGATTGATCAGGGTGAATGAGCTTGTGGACAATTCTTTTTAGGCGTGTTGCGAGCACCTTTGCTAATATTTTAACATCCGACCCCAAAAGCGAGATCGGACGATATGAGGCAGGGTCCATTGGGTCTTTATCCTCTTTAGGAATCACCACTATCGTGGCTTCCAACATCGAGGAAGGCAAGGCTCCACACTGCAAGGACTGCTTCAATGTCTCCAATAATTGTGGGAGCAGGTCCTCCCCATATCTCTTATAGACCTCGGTTGGTAAACCATCGGGTCCTGGTGCTTTTGAGTTAGGCATCTCTGCCACCGCTCTTTGGAGTTCCTCCATAGTAATTGGGGCCTCCAAAACTGCTAAGTCTTCTGCTATTATTGTTGGCATATTCAGATTCCCCAAAAAGGCCGCCATAGCTCCCCCTTCACTTCCCCCTTGGGATTTATATAGTGAGCTATAGTAATGATAAAATATGTTATTGATAATGGATGGTTCAGAAGTAATCTCTCCCTCTAGGGTTCTAATTGATATTACCGCTGAGGGTGCCGTATTTACTTTAACCAAGAGTGACAGCATTCGCCCCACTCTTTCTCCCTCCCCGAAATTTGCTTGCTTCTGCAGTATACGTCTATTGTCCACCTTATACCTAATAATTGTCTTAAATTCTTGCTGTTTATCCAGCCAAGCCTTCTGTGTAGTAGGATTCGGATTCATAATATACTGTCTTTCTGTCTCTAATACCGCCTTGGTGGCTTCCTCTTCCTGTTTTTTCATCTCGGCCCTGCTTCTAGTGATTTGCTGAATAAAAAGACCTCTTAAAAAGGCCTTTAGAGAGTCCCAGATGACCCCCACTGATGCTGTACCCATATTAACATCAATGAACTCCTTTAACATGGTTGTCACCCAATCTGTATCCTTCATTAATTCCAACCATACGGGGTCCATTTTCCATTGGCCAGAATATTGTTTCTTACCTACACAAAGTGTCAATATTAGGGGGGAATGGTCCGAGACTCCTCTCGGGCCATATTCTACCTCATCCACTCGTAACATCGCACTGTTATTAACCAGAGCCATATCAAGTCTTGATAATGTAGAGAAAGTTGCGGAGTAACAGGAGTATTGTCGCTCCCCCGGGTACCGAGTGCGCCATGCATCGCATAGGCCAGCTTCAAGTAGGAAACGAGCTAACCTCGTTTCATCTTTCACCGTTGGTGTTTTTCCAGTTGGGAACCTATCCAAGGATTTATCCAAGACTTCATTAAAGTCCCCTACTGCTATCACCGGGATATCGGGTTTATCTATTACAAAGGCTAATAGCTTGTATAGAATCTCCAATTTAGATGGAGGAGGGACATATATGTTGGCTATCACGTAGGGATTACTTTCAATTTGACAATATAAAAAAATATACCTACCCTCTACATCTATACAGCTATTATAGCAAGAGAAACGAACCGCCCTGTCAACAAGGATGCTAACCCCTCTTGCATAGGTTGAGAATATGGAATGGAACTGGGTCTGGAATTTCCGACCTTGTAGGCACCGAAACGTATCGCCCGTTAAGTGGGTCTCCTGGAGGCATAATAATCCGGGTCCTTTACCCTCTAAAGCTGACAAAACCACTTTTCTTTTGGTCGGATCTCCCAGGCCCCGCACATTCCACGATACTATCCTAATTCTCTTCCCCTGCATCACTGCTTAATAACCTAAAAATTGGGCAGTTTTGAAAATAGCAGAAAAAACGGTGAAGAAAGTGTATGAATATATTAATGCCGAAAAAAAAAAGGGAAAAAAGAAGACCTTCCCCTTTTCTTCCCCACACATTGGGTGGTTTTAACCAAGAAAAACAAAAAGAAAGAAAAGAAAGAAAAAAGTGAAGAAATATACAAATATAGTAATACCAAAAAAATTCTCTCTCTCCCTTTTTCCCCTCAGCTTTACATACGTGTATCCTATATACTACATAATATTTTCTCACGTCCCCCTCTAAATAGTGCATCTCAAAATTTGTGTATCCTTGTATTATTTTTATTGCTCTTCCCTTTCCCCACCTTCCCATCCCATCTCTCCCTCCTCCCCTTTTACCAAACCCCCTCTCCCACCCCCCCCTCGCCCCATAGGGCTACCCCCTAGGGGTATATTTGTGGCCTTCTCACAACACTCCCACCACTCGCCCATACCAATCCTACTGGGTGCTTTCACCCAAAATCTACCCCCGCTCATGGGGACCCTTTGTCCCCCACTACAAATACTTAATTACACTCCACACACCCTTATTACTCAGCCCCTGCCCCCACCTACATTGTGCACTATATCAAATACAGCAAACTGTAACCAGCATACCCCCTGTTCCTACCTACCCCTCCAAAATGTGTACCCCTAAATCCCTTGAAATCCACCTAGCTGCCCTGCAGTGTGCGTTTATAAATCCTTTTTAGTTTCATCTAACCATTGGGATGCTTCTCCTGGCGTATTAAAAAAAAACGTTTTTCCTAATGCAGTCACCCTTAAGCGTGCAGGATAGAGGAGCGCATAATCTAACTTGTATTTAACCATTTCTCGTTTAACTGGTATGAATTCGGCTCTTCTTTTCTGGAGGTCAGGGGAAAAGTCAGGATACAAAGAGACCCTAGCTCCCTTAAATCTAATATCTCCCCTTATTCTGGCCTCTCGCAATAGGGACACTTTATCCTGATAGTTAAGGATCTTAAGCATTATAGGCCTAGGGCGCTCCCCCATATGGCAAATTTTTACCGGGGTACGATGTGCCCGTTCTATTGCAAACGTTGGGGTAAATGTTGCCGCCCCAAAAGAATCTCGGAACCACCCTTCAAGAAAACCTATCAAATTAGTCCCCTCACAGTGAGGAGGCCTAACACTCTAATATTGTTTCTTCGATTCCTATTCTCCATCTCATCCAGTTTATCCGCTTGTGTAGTAACTATTTTTTTAAGTGAATCAATTTCCAGCCTTACAGGCCTCAGCTCATCCTCCATCGCACCCACTCGTTCCTCAAGCTCAGTGGTTCTTAGGATAGTCCTATTCAATTCCTGCCTCATAGACAATAGTTCCTCCTTTATATATCTTAACTGTTCATAAAAGCTGGATATCGAGTCTTTACAATCCTTAATTGCATTCAGAATGGCTCTTAATGTAGGTTCCTCCTCCTGGTTGTCTGCCATCGATACCTGAGAACTACTTAGCGTTGTTTCCAGATTTATTGTTGCTAATGCAGATTTGCCTCCTCCCCCTCCCTTGTTACCCCCCAGTTTAGCAGCTGTTACGGTGGGATTGGTCAGAGACTGGCCTTGGCTCCTTCTGTCAGCAGCAGAATTTTTGGTGTCTTTATTGTGTAGATTTGCCTGCTGAGAACTTAAATTGCTGGGTGAGGTTGGGCCAGAATGAGCGTATCGCTCCAACTTCGCCGCTGCTGACATTGCCGCCATTTGATTGGTTTTGTCCTTAGCGGCACGGGTGATTTGTTGACCCTCTGCAGGTGTTTGCTCCTCGGGGGATCTTTTTCTTGACATTCTTAAATTAGATGACCACGTACAAACCCACCTTGCGGGTGATCAAGCCCCACTATCAGCTCTGACCTCCAGCCCCAGCAATAGGCCTGCCGCAACAGATTCACTACTATAGCAACATGTTTGTATTTGTGTAAATCAGCATATGTACAAAATACAGCAGTTCCAGTCAGTAGTTCACTTCAAATTAAGAGCAAAAGGAAGGAAGGACACTTATCTTAGTTGCTGGTTGCTGGTTCACAGCGTTCCATAAATCCATCCAGGTCATCCAAATCTTCCTCTCTCCTCCTCAGAAGACTAAGCAGGCAGCACTATTGTTATAGACTATTCTCCAGTGCCACTCATCTCATCTCATCAGCCGCTCTGACAGCTAGTCTGGGATGGAGGCAAAGAGCGGCAAGCAAAGATGGGAGAGCGGGGGAGAGGGAACTCTACACCAGAGTCTCCTCTCGTCTTCACAGCGCACGCCGGCCAGCCCACCGCCCAAGACCTAAGGTAGCGGACACGCCACGCGTGTCCGCTCACCAAGCTCGTGCGGGGGGAGAGGCGGTACAGCGCCGCGGGAACCCAAGAGCCGCTCGAGATCTCGCGAGATCCCCAGCGAGACTCTCAGCCCCTGCTCCGACAGCTCGCCAACCGCACACAAACAACAACAGTCCCTGTGCTCAAGCTACTATCAGAGGAGATTAAGGATAAGGATAGCAAAGCACAGCAGCTCAGTCTAATACAATCAATTGATATGTGCCTGAGCATAAGCGCATAGGAGCCATGACAGCACAGTATATTAAGAAGCCATTAGGCAGCGTCAGGCAGTCTGGGGAGGATCAGAGCGGGGATATCAGAGCAGACAAGGTAACGAAGGGCAGAGCAACACCATGCTCTCACTCCTCACACGTACTCACACCCACCAACATCCGGCCACACCCCTCCCTTCTGCATACACCTTCAACTCATACGGCGAGGCAGCCTAGTGTGACTCCATTTTAAATGTAAAACATTTATTAAAAAAATAATAACATGGTCACTCACATTTGAGAAGACATTAAAAGCATATGGATAAAACCAAGTAACGCAGTGGCATCAGCAGAGCCTGTCCCGACGTTTCGTCCTAATAAGACTTCCTCTGGGTTACTGGTCCACTGCAGCCACTGCGAAGAATACATATTGGCCTAAACTGATGAATCATTTTTTTTTTATATTTTTTTGGTTATGAATTATAACAGAAAGTAAAAAATATTGTTTTTACCAAAAGAAAAAGAACACCATACCACCAAAACAAATCTCTATTTGTGGAAAAAAAAGGACATCAATTTTGTTTGGATACAATGTTGTACGACCATGCAATTGTCAGGTAAAGCGACGCAGTTCAGTATCACAAAAAATGGCCTGGTCATTAAGGGGGTAAATCCCACCGGGGCTGAAGTGGTTAATGGAATCAAATGCAGGGCTTTTTTTTATCAGGTGCGGGTACTCCACCCTTCCGAGTGAGCCTTTGTCTCCCCCTCTACCTACCTCTGAGTATTGTACATTGGTTCCAACCCCTATGCACCTTCCAGTACCACCCCTTTTAGGAATACAGAACCAAGTATTGTTGGGGTGCTAGGTAATTTTTATGGAATTTGTTGATACCCTGCAGGAAGCAACAATAGATCCCCTCCACCCCCAATAATATATTGCCCTCAACAACAATAGGTCCTCCCCAGCAACAATAGATCTCCCAGCAGCATTAATAGACCCCTGCCTCAACAGTAGATCACTCCCAGAAACAAGAAATCCCCCATCAACAATATATCCCCCAGAAGCCAGCATAAATTGAACCTCCAGCACCCTCCAGACCCCTTGCCAATACATACATTCAGTGCTGAAGGTGTCAGAGCTGTGTTCCCATGCCTTCCCACACTCTTTAATTGTGTAGATGAGATTAAAAGTGCTCACATCTCAGAAGGCAAAGATGAGCATATAAATAAATCCAAAGGCTGTAGACCATGCATGAAAATCAATGGTGTCAAGTGTACACAATGAATCAAGTGTGACATTGGCACGTATATAGGCTCTTCCCTACATGTTTCGTCACACAACCACCACTGATTTCCATGCATGATCTACAGCCTTTGGATTGTTTTATATGCTTATCTTTACTTCTGAGATGTAAGTACTTTTTATCTTGTCTACACAATTAAAGAGTGTCTACGGTATTACACTATCTGGATGTTTCCTTTATTACATATATGAGGTACATCCTTGTCCCGCATCTATTTGAACTACTGAACAGTAGCTGTTCCTGGAGGATTCATATTGGTGTAATTGCTATTTATTGAGCATGCTTGACTCTGTTATAGAGTCCTGTCATTAGACATGTGCAGAGTAAAATATTTTGTTTCGTAATTTCGTTTTTGTCCGAAAAATTTATTAATTTAGTTATTCCCGAAATTCGTTTTTATTTATTTCGTTTTTCGTTCAAAAATTGCATTCGTCCGAAAATCCACATGAATTACGGTCAAATCTGTCTTTGAAGGCTTATGGTGTCTGTCGAATGTATAAAGAAGATTCGACGGAGCTAGTATATAGCATACTTCGTGTGAACTTTAGAACCCTATTAAAGTCTATGGGACTCCAACGTTCAAAATCGAAAGTGCTAATTTTAAAGGCTAATATGCAAGTTACTGTCCTAAAAAGTGTTTGGGGACCTGGGTCCTGCCCCAGGGGACATGTATCAATGCAAAAAAAAAGTTTTAAAAACTGCAGTTTTTTCGGGAGCAGTGATTTTAATAATGATTAAAGTGAAACAATAAAAGTGTAATATTCCTTTAAATTTCGTACCTGGGGGTGTCTATAGTAAGCCTGTGAAGGGGCGCATGTTTCCTGTGCTTAGAACTGTCCCTGCACAAAGTGTCATTTATGCAGGAAAAAAAGTCCTTTAAAATCACTCGCAGCTATTATGAATTGTCAGCTCCGTAATACAGAGAACACTCATTGAAAGTCATTGATAAATTTTTTTAGAAATAAATAAAAAAGTGTGGGGGTCCCCCAAATTCAATTACCAGGCCCTTCAGGTCTGGTATGGATATTAAGGGGAAGCCTGCGTCAAATAAAAAAAAAATTGATATGTAGTTCCCCCTAAATATCCATAAAAAAAATTGACGTGGGGTCCCCCTAAAAATCCATACCAGACCCTTTATCCAAGCACACAACCTGGCAGGCCGCAGGAAAAGAGGGGGGGGGGAGAGCGTCCCCCTCCCTCCTGAACCGTACCAGGCCACATGCCCTCAACATTGGGAGGATGCTTTGGGTGTCTGTGACCCCTCAAAGCACCTTGTCCCCATGTTGATGAGGACAAGGGCCTCATCCCCACAACCCTGGCCAGTGGTTGTGGGGGTCTGCGGGCGGGGGGCTTATCAGAATCTGGAAGCCCCCTTTAACAAGGGGACCACCATATCCCAGCCCCCCCCTGTTTGAAATGGTAAGGGGGTACAAAAGTACCCCTACCATTTCACAAAGAAAGTGTAAAAAGTGTGCTACTTTCTGCACTGGACTGCACAAGCTAGACTTGGGAAGCTAATTCCTTCCTTGGGTGGCTTAAACTTGAGATGAAATGTGTACAGCATTCCTGCCTAACAGGGCAAATTAGGGAGTAATCTCTAGCATCCTGCAAACAGTGTTAACATATGCAGCTAAGTGAGGTAAGCTGCAGCTCTGGACTGGCTATAATGTCCATGTCTGAAGGTAGAGGTTTGTACTGTTCTGAATTTAAGCAACTGAAACAAAAACAAACATGCTTGAAACGTAAGCCACATTGTATGGGTTAGGAACCCTCTCACCCGGTCTGACGACCTTTCTGTCTAGGGGACCCCCTTTGTCCCCTGCTGATGTGACTGTGTAGATGATGGTGACCCAGCCCATCAACCTGCAGGGTCCAATGACCTGCCTTCTCATGATGCTCTCTGGTGACTTGTGTCACTTTCTGATTCGGGTCGATCCGGCTTGGGCCTACGTAGATAAACTTTGTTACCGCTCTCAAATTTTGACTCCCAACACAGTCTCTCTCATCTACCCCCCTGTGATTCCAGGCTTTCTTCTTTTTAAATCCTTCCACCCCTTTACCAGCTCTTTTGAGCTTTGTAGTTCAGTTTCACTTTTAATCCTATAAAATATCAAACAACACATGTAATATAAATACTGTTCTGCTTTAGTGAAAAGACCAATTTTTGCTCTGGGATAAACTGATTTTAAGTGAAGCCTGAAATCGAAATATCCTTGATCTTTACAAAAAACTAAAAAGGGGACCTTTTTAAACAGCTAGTTTAAAAATGCAAGTATGTAAATTAATACTTGACAAGAGAGCGCTTGAGAAATCTGTCTGAAAAAGAATCTCTATAAAAACGTACCTGTGAATTCACATGTACACATGAGGTGCAAAAAAATAACTATCCACAATGGTAAACCATATTCTTCTTCTCAAGAGATGACACATTCATTTAGATTTTTATTTTTCATCCTCAGTGGAAGTGTAAAATGCCTTTAATTTAAAAATAATTTCATGCAAAATTCATCCTTGAATTTATGTTTTTCCACCAGGATTTAATTTAATTTGGCACCTGTAGCAACGTTATTACAGAGCCTGTGAATCTGGATTTTTTTTTTGCTAACTTCTTCAAATGACAGCAAGTGACTGAGTTACAACTAAACTCCGGACTTACACATCTGAAATACATATATGGTAGCTGTTTTGCATGTAAAAGGATTTGTGATTCTGTGCTGTGAGTTTTCTATCTACAGTGCAGTGTCAGACAGTGTCGGAGCCTCGAAATTCAGTGCTGGCTTGGGACACACCCAAGGCAGCTGATTGTAACATTAAGGAGCAGAAGCCCAATGATGAGATCATTCTTATCATGCTCTCTGTACACTGCATTACAGTTAATTGGTTTCTAGTGCTGGCCCTCCCTCTTCCAGTCTCTGTTGGGTAGAGTAATATAGGTCACTGATATAAAGATAAATTTAGATAATATAAGTGGGGTGCACTGTGGTGTGACGGCAATAATTCACACAGTCAGGTGCAATATAAAACTTGTATTGAAGTTATGCAGCTACAGTTCACAACAAACCTGGTGGAAAAACTGCCCAGCTGGGTGCACCAATAGTGATGTGAACAGAGCAGGTTCCAGCTAGACGGACAGCATCTGGAGAGTGGGACAGAATGCGGTCAGACCATCTTGTGCTCAGTTGTAAAAATGTCCAGAAAAGTAGCGACCCTACATTTTCCGTCCTCATCAGTAACCTTTCCCTACCGCTAGAACTGTCTCTTACAGATGGGGTACATGTCCCTACTCTGCCAACTCACAAAATGTACACCAAGCCGGGGAGTCAGTGCCTTAAATAGGCTTTGCCAGACCCAAA
This sequence comes from Lithobates pipiens, assembly GCF_037356315.1. Lineage (NCBI taxonomy): Eukaryota > Metazoa > Chordata > Amphibia > Anura > Ranidae > Lithobates > Lithobates pipiens. Next base: position 423,679,843 of record NW_027507903.1, on the reverse strand, counting down.
ATGGTTGCGCGAGTCACATGGGGGGCAGCATTCAAAAGGATAACTGCCTCAGTGTCCAAGGAAACCATAGAGGAACCCTGTTCCTCTTGACGTACTTGGCTGTGGGAGAGCACCACCTACAGTTGAGAAAATAGACTGCACCTGCCTACACACCTACATCATTACATTTAAACATGTATTTAAACATTTTTTAATGAAGCTATATGTACGTTCGCTTTAAATATTTTGATGGAATACAGTTAAATATTTGTTATTTTTTATGTGCTTAATTGATCCTTTTATCTTTGATTAAAAAATGTCATATGTAAGTGCAACGTTACAAATGCACTAGAATCTTTTTAGAAAATATATAAATAATAATAATATAAAGGCTTAAAGAAGAACTCCAGCTTTTCCTCCCCAAAACAACAGATATATTATGCATATACTGTAAATGAATAAGAACCCCACTATCAGTTTGTGTGTAGCTTTTACCTCCTTTAGCTGCTACAGCAGGTTTCTGTGTCTCTATATCACTCCTTCTCCTAGCTGAATTTCTGAGTTCTCTGACTTCCTGTTTCCTTCCTTTGCCAGTCCTGATGCTAAATGTCCAATCCGAGGAACACTGCGCTGCCTGGAAACTTTGAATAAATGAAATCAAGCCGCTAACACAACAAACAGATAAATTTGTTTCAAAAAGGTAAATTAGTATATAAAGTGTAGCGCTAAATATGATAGTCTTGCTAAAGAGTGCCAAGACCCCCTTACATGCAAAACTGCAAAAATGTAAAAAAAAAATTATAATAAAACTAGTGGCATGTACTAGAGTGGTATCAAATATGAAAGATACAAAAAATAATAAAATGGTATCGAATTTGAAAGATACAAAGATGTGACCAGTGCAAAAAATATCATCTCACAAATATGAACATAGAATAGGCTAGTAGTGAACTTGCACAAAAAACAAATTATTACAACGTAAATGGATATAAAACAAATCGCGCAAAAAGTCTTTAAGTGAAAAAGTCCATCATGCAGAAATCCAACGTGATTTAATCGAAAGTTTGGGCGCTCCTCAAGACACCAAGCAGTATATGTTGACACGCAATCACTAGTGTGACAATACCACCACCTGTAAAGATATGAGCTTACCAGATAGCTCAGACCCAAAAGAACCTACGTTCTATGAGTCAAAAGAGCTTTAAAGTGTCAGCTGACAACGTAGGATGCGATTTCTGGAACTATGTCCCAAGACTTTTAGAAAAGGTCCGTCTCCACACAGGAGTATATTTTATCAAGTTTCAACCAGTAAATGGAAAAGGATAGAGAAGACCATATAGAGTAATTCCATATGACAATGAAAATTTTATTAAAAAGTAACACACTTACATTTTAAAAGTGTTTCAAGCGGTTGTAAAAAAAGGCGGCAGTGGAGTCCTCCCGACATGTTTCGTCTCAGTAGACTAAGTCTACTGAGACGAAGTCTACTGAGACAAAATGCTCATGAGCCCACCGCTACACTTCATATGTAAATTAATCACTTCACAGAGAGCAGGGCAATGGGAGAGCAGGATCTGAGGGGTAAGACTCTCCCTGTTCACACTGGTTGGCATATTTAACTGGGCATTGAATTCTAATTGTGATCCATTCAATCCTGCCCAGCAGCAGCACAGCTAACTTTCAGAACAGGCATGTATGAAGGTGTCTCCTTCTTGAATAATGCTGTAATCTGTGAGGTGGGATTTGGGAGGTTTTGGGCTCTTTCTTTAGGTGTGACAGGGCAAGATTGAATGCTAATTAGGATGTATTCAATCCCATCCACCATCAGAGTTGTGAAGGAGGGTACATCATTTGCAGAGTCTGAAAAACTACGAAGGGGAGTGTTATAGATTGTCACATGACACAAAGCCACAACTAAACCCAGAATATCAGGGGATCTGCAGACAACAGAGTAACATGGTACAGAGGGATGATTTATGCTGGAATCGATCACTCCATTCCATTCTATTGAAAATAAAGTTGGAGTTCAGCTTTAAATTCTCCCCCATATCCTTCTATTTTGTATCCTGTATGCCAAAAAAAGAAAAATACAATATACAGTCTTCATGTATCATTGGTTTTACTGTACTTACATGCATTTTGTATGTCCTCCTTCTCCTTGGGGGGCTAGGGATTTGCAAATCATGTGACATGTGATGTCACTGAAACTGACTGACCTTGGCTTTAAACAGTGTGAGTTCTGCTCATATACTGTACAATATAGCCTCAATTTACAAACCACAGTGCTCCCCTCTAAGTATGCTTTGTTGTACAGGGCTCAAGTAATTGCTTTTAATTATGATCTATGGACTCCCCTCCCCCTCTAATTGATGACATTACAAAAAAAAAAACTCTTTTGATTTGACGCTCTAGTTCCGAAGCTTCTTTATTCCTCTATTTTCAGGAGGCAGGGGGTCCTTCTTCAGGTAATCATGTCACTGGATGCATGTGGATAATTCCCATAGGCTGTCCAGTGGAAGGTTCCCCTCAGTATTTGGAAGAGGAGAATGCAACGATAACTTTAGTGCCAGTGGGCTGTTGGGGACCTGCCAGCACAGGCACATGGGCATCTCTGCATAAGCAGTCCTCAACACCTAGAAACAGCAACAGGCAGGGATCCAGATGCCCAGCTTAGGTATGTCATTTTGCTTCACATGGTAGTAAAAATAAGATGTGCAAAATGAGTTGGAGAGGGGTTTAGATATTTCCCCAGGCATAAGCTTTAAACCAAATGCTGCAAATTTGGTTAAGAGAGAAGTGTGGGAATAAAAAAAAAATAAGTGCACATACTCACCTATGTGTCCAATGTTACACCCATTCCCCATCACCCCTAAAACTGAGAATTCAGCAAAGACCACTGTCGCTCACTGCTCAGTCTTCAATGAGCAGAGAGCTGGTGTCAGGAAATGTTCCATCTGCTGATAATATCTGTCTTTTGGCGTGCAGTACTGAGGTCCACCAGCAGGTGTCTCCTGGCAGTTTGGAACTGTCAGGGGAGCTTTTCCCTGCTTATACTATGTCATCTTTGGGCTGCAGTACTGGCATCCACCAGCGGATGGATCCTGGCAGTGTGGAGCAGACAGCACCTCCTGCAATCAGGTGTCACTTGAGGCCAATCACAGGCCTATAAATAGCCAGAAAGCACTCACATGTTTGTCTTGGTTTTGTCCTTGAGCCCTGACCTGCATCCTGCATCCTGTTACCTTGATCCCGACCTTTGATTCCTGCATCCTGATCCTGACTCTGTTGTACCTGATCCTGCCCATTCCTGCATCCCTAGAACCTTGTCCTGCTACCTGATCCCTTTCTCCTTGTCCCCCCATCTGCTGACCTCCTGTTTATGACCCTGGCCTGGCTTGACTACGATTCTGGAATCCCCTTTGTTATATATACTGGTTGGTTGTCACTGTTATTTTGTTTTCTCACTCTTTTTGGTATTGGTGGTGTATTCACATTATATGCATTTATCTTAATAAAATCACTTACTTTCACCTACTTATGTTTGGTTTACTCAGTTGCAATCACACAGTTCTGGTCACATCAAGTTTATGACAGAAACCAGGGTCATCCCTGACCAGAAGTGGTTGCACAGAGGAACCATCTCGGTTCTGTTGGCTTTGCTGGAATGAGTCCTAATGTGATTTCTTATTATGCTCTGCTGGCGTCAGAGAGTGGCAAGTATCTCCGCCAGACACTGAAAGAGTGGACCAATGATTGAGATCATCTGCTTGAGATCATCCGCTTGGCCCACTCCCTGGTTCACCAGGGTTGTATGTTGTTTAGGGATGCACAGCCTTTGATCCAAATATGTGCTGAGGTAGCCCTGTCCTGTGTTCCAAAGACCGTGATGATTTTTCTCCCCCTTTCAGTGCTGATCAGGTGGAGTCTCTGGTGTGGCTGTTAGAGGATGATTCTGCATGCTTTTTTGAGCACTATTCCATTTGTCCCCAGCAGAAGCTTATGGAATGTATTCACTAAGTACAGATCCTTGTTAGACAAGCAGCATGTGATCCGTTTTTTGTCCAACCAATACTCTCAGCATGGTCTGATATGTTACAACCAGCCCCAACCAACCCACAACAAACTACCTTTGCCATCAGACACTTGCCTGCCCAAAAGTCTGTTTCCCCATCACCTATGCCAAACTCAGTAGCAGCCCAGTATACGTTTCTTCCAACCAAATACTCATATCCCGGCCGGATGTGCCTCTGTCTGCTGCCTGGCCTGATGTGCCTCTGTCTGCTGCCCAGCCTGATGTGCCACTGTGTGCTGCACTACATGATGAGCCTCTATACGCTACCCAGCTTGAAGTTCCCACTGCCCAGCTTGAAGTGCCCTCTACCCAGCTTGAAGTGCCTGCTGCCCAGCGTGATGTACCTGCTGCCCCGTTTGATGCGCCTGCTGCCCAGCTTGAAGTGCCCATGCCTGCTGCCCAGCTTGAAGTGCCTGCTGTCCATCTTGCAGGGCCTGCTGCCCCGTTTGATGTGCCCACACCTGCTGCCCAGCTTGATGTGTCCGTGCATGCTGCCCAGCTTGATGTGCCCGCACCTGCTGCCCAGCTTGATGTACCAGTGGTGGCTGCCCCGCTTGATGTGCTTCCTGCCCCACCTGATGTGCCTGTGCTGGCTGCCCAGCCTGATGTGCCTGTTGCCCAGTTCAAGGTGTCTGCCGGCCAGCTCGATGACCCGGAGCCTGCCACCCAGCTCGATGACCCAGAGCCCGCTAAAGGCAAATTCACTTTGCACTACTTGCTGTGCACTTAGAAATGCAGTCGCTGTAAATCTGAGGGGGACATGCAAGGAAAATAAAAAAACAGGATTTTAACTTGCACATGATTGGATAATAAAATCAGTAGAGCTTCCCCTCATTTCAGATCTACCCCTTAGATTTACAGCGATTGCACTTCAAAGTGCACTTTCAGTCCAATTTAAAGTGCACATTGCCCTTGTAGTGCAACATGGATTTGTCTTTCGTAAATAACCCCTTTTTGTCACCTTCTTTAACAAAATAGACACCTTAAAGCAATTGCACAGCCATCTTACAAAACAGTGGCAAGGGACAATTTAATCAGTGATTCTTCAGAAAGAGCACAAATGTTGCATGCCCATAAACTTTTTCAAAGACAGAACATCACAAAGCTTAATTATATTGCTTTTTTAATGCTTAATTGTCTTAGTTGTTAACCTGTCTTCAAATGGGTGCATGAAAAGTAGATTTTACAATGATAAACAGGGCGGATAATTTGCTGAACTCTGTGAAGCTCTAGCACAATAGCAAGAAAATTGCTGTTTCAAGTGGAGTTTTGTGTGTTTTTAACTTTTTTTCTGTTTCAGCTTAAAATAGATTTAAATTCAAATCACTAAAATCTCATAAGCTTTAATATAATACATGAGTACTTTCAAAAGTAATTTTCAATATCTTAAAATTTGCAGACTTCAATGAAATGATACTTGATGATACTACATTTCCTGTTATAGGGTGACAATGCTTTTTAGAGCCAGGTAGTGATGTAAGAAGTTCTACTGTATGTGTTCTGAAAGGTGTATGTCAATTTTGGCACTATATAAAATAAATGATATTCATATGATCAAAATAGTTTGCATAGTCCATAAATAGATCATGTATTTGGTGAATGTGTAAGCATAAAGAACATCTGTACACTCTCAGCAAATGACCCAAGGATTTGCATCGTCTCAGTCAATGTGTTTTTCTAGCTACTTATTTTTTTAATGCAATAAAGTAAGTTTTTTTTTTTATCAAAGCCTAGCAGGGATATAATCCAATGGCATTACTACATTACATAGGCACACATACACATATAGCCTTGGCCAGTGGCCCCTGTAAGCAACTGCACAGCCCAGGCTTTACAGCTATATTGACTCTTTGCTAATTGCATAGAGCCCTGTGGGAGGGAGCAGAGAGACTATAGGATTGTGATTATCTGCATTGGTAGCCAGGTGGGTATCTGCCCACAGGACAGAAGGGGAGGGTACAGACTGAGCCAGGGAAGAAATTACAAGGAAAACAAGGCAATGGTGGAGACATGAGACCCACAGGGAGACCTGAAAGGAGGGTGCAGGGTAGACAGGGGTGCCCCAGTGTGATATGCTACCTTTCTTCAAACCTCCAGAAGACAAGTCAGTTGTTGTGTACATGATGGTGAGCCTGACGTGTAGAGGAAGGCCTCCCATACGACTCTGGCTCAAGGGCCGCTGGTAGTGGGACAGCTGGCTCTGGAGCATGGTGGAGTAAGAGTGCTTAAGATAAGCCCTTAAGTGTGTATAGGTGGTTGCCAGGAACACACAGGTGGGCATCCGGACTTGGCTGTTAGTGGGCTGAAGCGTAGCCGGTTCAAAGGCAGGTCTTGGCAGCAGACAAGCAGATTGGGTATAACAGCAGGCAGGAGCATAGTCAGGACACAGACAGGCTTGGCAACAGGTAGGCAGATCAGGTATAACAGTAGACAGGAGCGTGGTCAGGTCACAGGTAGGTTTGGCAACAGGTAGGCGGATCAGGTATAACAGTGGGCAGGAGCACAGTCATGTCACAGGCAGGTTGACAACAGGTAGGCCGATCAGGTTTAACAGCAAGCAGAAGCGTGGTCGGGTCACAGGCAGGTTTGGCAACAGGTAGGCAGATCAGATATAACAGCAGGAAGGAGAGTAGTTAGGGAGCAAGCCGGAGCGGTATTCAGGAAACATAATAGGCCGTCTAGCGCTAGTTCCGATAAAAGGCACGCGCATGCGCATCTACTGATGTGCCCGTGGCACATCTGTGTATACCTTGTCAGCACTTATGCACAGGTGTGCGCTTGGGAACATCAGCTGTATTCCGTGGATGACTTTCCTGACACCAGTGGTGCAGAGGTGGCTAGAGAGAGGATGACCTGCATTGCAGCTATCACCACTCAGTCTGAGGATCTTGTATCTATCACCATCTGGTTTGTCGAGCCAATTTTTGGACCACAGACTTCTGTCAGGAAGACACCTGACAGGCATCAAATAGGAGAGAGGCTTTTGTCTACCTTTGTGTGTACTGCACCTATTGATTTCTACAGGACCTTGCCGATTATAGGAGTCCTTCTAATCCCTACACTTCTAGTCATCCTAGTAAGCTTTATGAGAATTTCTCCTTTAGATTACAAAAAAAAAACATAATTTGAAGGTCAAGTGCTCACATGCAGGGACTAGATAGGGCTTAAGCATTAGAGATAGACCACATTGTTATTTGCTTTCCTTCAGTTCATTGATATTCACTTCTGTAATTTCTGTTTTTGTTGTTAGAAGAGTTGTCCCTCTCTCCTTTTGTATGTTGGCAAGTCCATTCACAGGTGACTATTGGGGTTGAACACTATTTACTTTAGTAACCTTGTTTGTGATGTGATAAACTTGTTGCTATCAGATCTGTTTAATCAGTGTTCACATTTTAGGACTAAGGCCGCGTACACACGGGCGGACTGTTCGCCCAACCTTGTCCGCTGAACAGTGTTTGGGCGGACAGTCCGCCCGTGTGTGGGCTTTCAGCGGACAGTTGGACGGACAAAGTCTTTCGGAAATTCCGAAAAACTGTCCGCTGAAACTGTGTTTGAGCGAACAGTCCGCCCGTGTGTAGGCTACTTTCGAAATGAGCAAACTGTTCCCGCTCGGAAAGTCCGCCCATTTTGAGCGCGTGTACAGGTAGGCGGGGCCCGCGAAGGAGACGTCGTGGGCTCCGCCGCCTGGAATGGGCTTAAAGGGGAACCCCAACGCCGAAAAAAAATCGGCGTGGGGGTTCCCCCAAAGTCCACACCAGACCCTTGTCCGAGCACTCTACCCGGCCGGCCAGGAAAGGGGGGCGAGCGAGCGCGCCCCCCCTCCTGAGCCGTACCAGGCCGCGTGCCCTCAACATGGGGGGGTGCCTTGGGGAAGGGGGGGCGGCGCGGCCCCCCCACCCCAAAGCACCTTGTCCCCATGTTGATGAGGACAAGGGCCTCTTCCCGACAACCCTGGCCGTTGGTTGTCGGGGTCTGCGGGCGGGGGGCTTATCGGAATCCGGGAGCCCCCTTTAAGAAGGGGGCCCCCGGATACCGGCCCCCCACCCTATGTGAATGAGTATTGGGTACAATGTACCCCTACCCATTCACCTGTGAAATAAAGTACAAAAAAAAACACAACACAGGGGAAAAAATATTTTATTGCACAGCTCCGGGGGTCTTCCGTCTTCGGGGGTCTTCTCGCCGGACTCCTCCGCTATCTGTGTGTAGCTCTTTTACTAGCGGAGGAGTCCGGCTTTCTTCCTCCCCGCCGCCGGCCTCTTCTCCCGACTTCGGGGGTCTTGTCCCCCTCTTCGGTTCTTCTGCCGGGCCACCGCGCCTTCTTGTAGCTCTTTTACAGGCGGTGGCCCGGTCTTCTGTCGCCGCTGCCTTCCGTTCTTCTGTCGCCGCCTTCGGTTCTTCTGCCGGGCCACCGCGCCTTCTTGTAGCTCTTTTACAGGCGGTGGCCCGGTCTTCTGTCGCCGCTGTCGCTGTCGCCGCCTTCCGTTCTTGTTCTTCTTCTTGTTCTTCTTGTTCTTCTCCAGGAGATGTTGACACGACGCTCTCTCCGGCCGGAATGCCAGAGCCGCGCTGTGCGGTCACTTATATAGTGACAATGGGGCGGGGTCACATGGTATATGTCACATGGGTTGGTCACATGGGTTGATGTCACATGGGGACTATGACATCGTAAGGGGGCGGGGTCACCATGTGACCAACCCATGTGACATATACCATGTGACCCCGCCCCATTGTCACTATATAAGTGACCGCACAGCGCGGCTGTGTGGGCAAGTCCGCTCATGCAAATTTTGAGCGGACTGTTTGCCGAAACTGTTTGCCGAACAAGGTTGGGCGAACAGTCCGCGCGTGTGTACGCGACCTAATACTAACCTAAATAACACATGTTTTATCACCACTAGTGATGAGCCAAAGGTACCTGGGCTCAGGAAGGGGTGTTCGGCATACTTTACTGAAGTTCAGAGGCTGAATCCAAAATAAATTAAAAATCCATGATAAAATAAAACAAAAAATAAATAAAAGCACCTCCATCTCCCTGAACACACATATGAAAGCAAAATGTATATATAAAGGGCACACATATACAATTGCACCACACATGCTATATATCAGCGTGTACAGCAGAATGATAGTAAGAATTATGGGTCCCTCATATATAGTTAACTCTAAACTGATGAGCTTTGCCGAGCGATGCAAAACTACTTTCTTCTTCTTTTGGGTAAAAAAAGTCAGCCGGAGCCCACACACGGGCAGATTGTCCGGCGGACTCAAGTCCGCCAGACTTTTCCACTGGATTGTTTGATCGTGTGTGTGCGGCATTATTCATAGTTTTGAGTACTGTATTTATTTTGCCATTTTGCAGGTGCACACAAGTTTTCAGATCTTGAAATAGCTTACATCTTTTTACTCGAAAATATCCCATCAATATATATTTGATATATACCAACGATCGCTGCAATCAGAAAATATATAATGTTCTGGGTGTTTTAAGAAATTGTATAGCCGGAAATGCAGATTTTACCATATTTGTGATTTTTTTATTTTTTTATTTGAAGAAGTGGTTAATGAGGGGAATGGTACCAGCTAATTGGCATAGTGTAAATATGTTTCCAGTATGCAAAAAGGGTCTATATGTATACCAAGGCATTGCAGACCTAATATCAACAGTTTTTTTTAAACATTTTTGAGATAATGCTAAGGGATGCCATTGAAGAAATTGTTAAGGAACATGGTATTATTAGTAACAATCAACATGGATTTCTGAAAGACCAGTCTTGAAAAAACAACCTGTCAACATTCTATGAGGAAGTGAACAGTAGTTTAGATAAAGGAAGGGCAGTACTCATAATGCTTGGGTTCCAGAGGATGGGAGAGGCTATAGAGAAACCCTGGACACAGGCACGGCAGGAAGTTACAGGAGAGCTAGAGAGCAGGGGGCATTGGGTGGAGCACAGAAGTTGGTTTGCTTAATATTTTGAGACATGGTTGGTGTTGTAACTTGGCACAACTTTGGTGAGTTGTGGATGGCTTTGTAAATTGTTGTTAATATTTTGAATTTTATTAGTTGGGTAACCAGAAGCTTGTAGAGGCATTGCAGGGGAGGGGTTCCCAAACCTGAGCGGTTGGTAAGGTGAATCTACAGCATCACTTATGATAAATGGAAGGGGTAATAGCCTGTTTAGAGGTAGGTCAGTGAGGAGGGAGCAGCAGTAGTGGAGGCAAAAGATAACAAGCGCGTGAATTAGTAGCTTGGTGGTGTTATTGGCTAAAAAGTGGAGTATTTTCAACATTTTACCAAGGTAAGGTCAGTGATATTTGGACAGTGATTAGATATATGACTGAAATGAGTCCAGGATTACACCTAGCACCATGGTATCATAGGATGTAGGGACAGATGTGCTATCATATTATCTGTGTTCATTGAGTTTCTTCTAAGCTATAAAGCGAGGTCCATAAAGACATGGATGAGCGATTTTGGGGTGGAGGAACTTGACTGACCTCAACCCAATAGAAAACTTTTGTGATAAATTAGAGCGGAGACTGCAAACCAGACCTTCTTGTCCACATCAGTGCCTGACCTCACAAATGTGCTTCTGGAAGAATGGTCAAACATTCTGATAGACACACTCCTAAACCTTCTGGACAGCTTTCCCTGGAGAGTTGAAGCTGTTATAGCTGCAAAGGGTGGGCCAACTCAATATTGAACCCTACGGACCAAGGCTGGGATGGCATTTAAGTTCATGTGCGTGTAAAGACAGGTGTCCCAATATCTTTGGTAATATAGTACATATATATATATATATATATATATATATATATATATATATATATATATGTAAATAAAATGATTAAATCAGCACAAAGAATCTACTACACTAAAGCAGCTAGCAAAAAAAGATCATCACATAATCCCCTGGCCGAAATTTATACTACTACATATCTTTGGTAAAAATAAGTACAAATTGGTGGATATTATTTGGTCTTTGTGAAAGTTATAGAGTCCACAAGCTATGGTGCCAATATCTGAAAATTGATCACACCTGAAGTACTGATGGCCTATTTCAAATATTGAGACCCTAACATGCCAGAAAAGTACAAATACCCCCCAAATGACCCCTTTTTGGAAAGAAGACATTCCAAGGTATTTAGTAAGAGGCATGATGAGTTTTTTGAAGTCGTCATTTTTTCCCACAATTCTTTGCAAAATCAAGATTTTTTTAACTTTTTTTTTTTTCACAAAAGTGTCATATTAGCAGTTTATTTCTCACACACAGCATATGCATACCACAAATTACACCCCAAAACACATTCTGCTATTACTCCCGGGTACGGCGATACCACATGTGTGAGACTTTTACACAGTGTGGCCACATACAGAGGCCCAACATGCACAGAGCGCCATCAGGCATTCTGGAGCACTCAGGACAATTCTGACATTTATCTCCTACATGTAAAAATCATAATTTATTTGCTAGAAAATTACATAGAATCCCAAAACATTATATATGTTTTTTTAGCAAACGCCCTGGAGAATACAATGGTGGTCGTTACAATTTTTGCATAATGTGAAAGATGAAGTTACGTTGAGTAAATAGATACCCAACATGTCACTCTTCAAAATTGCACATGCTCGTGGAATGGCGCCAAACTTTGCTACTTAAAAATCCCCATAGGCGACGCTTTAAATTTTTTTACTGGTTATATGTTTTGAGTTACAGAGGAGGTCTAGTGCTATAATTATTGCTCTCGCTCTAACGTTCGCAGCGATACCTCACATGTGTGGTTTGAACACCGTTTTAATATGTGGGCGGGACTTACGTATGCGTTCGCTTCTGCATGCGAGCACATGGGGACAGGGGCGCTTTAAAAAAAAATAAAAAATTATTGTTCATTTTACTTTATTTATTTTAGTTTGACATTTTTTTCCCCAAAAATAAATTTTTTGATCACTTTTATTCCTATTACAAGGAATGTAAACATCCCTTGTAATAGGAATATGGCATGACAGGTCCTCTTTACAGTGAGATATGGGGTCAATAAGACCCCGCATCTCACCTCTAGGCTGGAAAGCCTGAAATAAAAAAAATAAAAAAAAAAGATTCTGGCTTTGATCGTATTGGCGAGTCGGTAGAAGCACCGAAGGGCGGCGGGAGGGGGGGGATGTCTATGGCTGGGTATTTCAGGGTATCACCGACTATGGCAATTTATGGTAGGGTATTGCAGAGTATTGGCAGGGTATTGCAGAGTATTGGCTGGAATTTTACTGCAGAGTATTGGCGGGTGTTGCAGAGTATTGGCGGGTGTTGCAGAGTATTGGCGGGTGTTGCAGAGTATTTGCGGGTGTTGCAGAGTATTTGCGGGTATTGCAGGATGCTCTCGAGTGCGCGCCCCAGGGGGCGCGCGAGAGTGGAATTCTGGGAGGACGTCATATGACGGCCTCCCAGAGTTAAACAACCGCCCTGTAGCCGTCATTCGGCTATGGGCCGGTTGTTAAGTGGTTAATGGACCACTGAACTAACAGATGGTCAAGTGCACGGGTCCCAAATCAGGATTTAAGAATTTGGATATAACCAGGAACTCTGCCTCAATTCTCCGAAGGTATTAAATATGATAAGAAAGGATCTAAGTGCTCTCTGTTATACTTATAAACTGGCTTTATTAACCGCTTGCTGATGGGCAGGCGGCATGGCTCTCGTTCCGGGAGGGCGTCATATGATGCCCTGCCCTTTAAACAGGGAATGCGTGCGATCATGCGTGCTCATCCCTGCTCCTTTGGTGGCGGCGTGTCATTGGGCATGTCTGTTTACCACGTGATTGGTCGTAATGAAGGTGATACCGTCCCACTGTGCACAGCGCATGTGCGCGATTATGAGTGCGCTACGCGTGCACGTTTCCGGGAACACTGCTTGTCACCGACGATGGTAAACAGCCATTGGCTGGCGGCTGTTTACCACAGGATCGGCAGTGATCCTTTCACAGCCGATCACTAAATGTAAACACAGAGCGGTAACTAGCTGTTACCAGCTCTTCTCTCCTCACAAACCGTTTCCAGTGTGAGGAGAGAAGAGCCTGGAGCAGTGAGTTACTGATCTGTGTTCTGTAGTGTCTGCACCAACATCACACTTGTCAGATCCCACCCCCATTTTCATCTGTCACCCAACAGTCACCACAGTCACCCCATAAAGTGCACCTGTCACATAAGAGATTGCCATCAGTGACCATCCGTGGTGCACCTGCCACCCATCACACATCAGTGACTGCCAGCCGTCACCCGTCACCCATCAGTGACCGCCAGTCATCAACCGTTAGCCATCATCCATCAGCCATCACCCTTCAGCCATTAGTGACCATCAGCCATCAGTGTCCGTCAGCCATCACCCATCACTCGTCAGCCATCTTCCGTCACCCATCAGCCATCACCCATCACCGATCAGTGATCATCATCCATCATCCGTCACCCATCAGTGACCATCAGCCATTACCCATCAGCCATCTCCCGTCACCCATCAGTGACATCAGCCATTATCCATCACCCATCAGTTACCGTCAGACATTACCCATCAGTGACTGTCAGCCATCACCCATCACCCATCAGTGACCGCCAATCATCAACCGTTAGCCATCATCCATCAGCCATCACCCGTCAGCCATTAGTGACCATCAGCCATCAGTGTCCGTCAGCCATCACCCATCACTCGTCAGCCATCTTCCGTCACCCATCAGCCATCACCCATCAGTGACCATCATCCATCATCCGTCACCCATCAGTGACCATCAGCCATCTCCCGTCACCCATCAGTGACATCAGCCATTACCCATCACCCATCAGTGACCGTCAGACATCACCCATCTGTGACTGTCAGCTATCACCCATCAGTGGTCGTCAGCGGTGCACCCATTACCCGTCATCGTCCGTGGCCTGTCACCCATCAGCGACCATCGCCTGTCACACCTTCATCACCTATCAGTGAACGTCACCTGCCACCCATCGTACAGCCCATCAGTGACCTTCACCTGCCACCTGTCACACAGCCATCAGCGTCATGTCCAAAAGAGTTTACAACAGTGAGGAGGCATTCCAGATCCTCTCCATGACTGATGAGAGCAACAGGGAGTTCTCATTAGATTCCAATTCTGATTCAAAATCGGAATTTGAATGGCTTGGGTATAGCGAATCAGCAAATGATTCAGAGAAAGCATGGGTCCCTCCTAAAAGGACACGGCATTCTGGAAACCAGGATTATATTCTCAGGTCCAGTACCAGCACTGCCGACAGCGATAGGCCCCAGGAACAAATGCCCAGTAGCAGCCTGCCGCCGGCGATAGGCCCCAGGAACAAATGACCTGACCCAGTACCAGTGCTGCCACATCACGTCTGAGTATGAGCACAGGAAATTCAAATCCCCCAACTACTGGAGTGTCACGTCCCCCAAGAGTCAGTGCCTCTACATACATGCCAGGTGGTCTTGCCAACCCAACATGGCTGCCATCCAACTCGGGATTGCCAATTATTCCCCCTTTCACAGCACAGCCAGGTGTGCAGGCCAACACCCAATTTCTCAGAGATTGATTGCTTTCATCAGCTTTTGTCCGACACTTTGCTGCAATTCATTGTGGACCAGACAAATTGATATGCCCAGCAGTATATTGCCAACAACCCCCAATCATCATATGCCCGCCCATTTGAGTGGAGAGATCTGAATTTGGAGAAATTCAAAGTTGTTTATGGGCCTCACACTAAACATGGGGCTTACAAATAAAATGAAGGACATGCCTATTGGTCCACCAACCCCATCCACCACATGCCCATTTATTCTGCCATAATGGCCAGGTCCCGATACGAAATTATAATGCGCTTTCTTCCTTTTAGTGACAACACTCAGTGCCCTCCCCGCAAACATCCAAATTACGACAAATTATATAAACTTTGCCCACTGATAAATTTCTTTTCCCGGCAATTTGCAGAACTCTATGTTCCCGATCAGAATATATGTGTCGATGAGTCCCTGGTACCCTTTTCAGGCTGGCTAGGAATAAAGCAATATATTCCTAGCAAAAGGGCCAGATATGGAGTAAAATTATACAAGCTCTGTCAGCGAGCCACGGGATATCTGTATGTGTTCTGCATATATGAAGGAAAAGATTACCAGCTCCAGCCCCCTGAGTGTCTGGCCCAAATGGGCACAACTGGAAAGATTGTATGGAACCTGGTATACCCACTTCTGAACAAAAGATATCACATATACCTTGACAACTTTTACACCAACCTTCCCTTTTTCAAACACTTATACCTTGCAAAAACCTTGGCCTGCGTAACCTCCAGAAAAAATAGGAAGGCTTCCCACAATCTCTAGCAAACAAAATGCTGCAAAGGGGGGAAAGAGCAGCATTGAGATGCAACGAAGTGCTGGCCTTGAGGTGGAAGGATAAAAGGGACGTGTACATGATGTCCACCATCCATAAGGACACTACAATTGAGGTTCAAAGAAGAGGAGGTCCCATTGAAAAACCAGTATGTGTCCAAGATTATAATCTCTACATGGGGGGGGGGGGGGGGGGTGGATTTCAATGATCATATGATTCAGCCCTATTTGTCGATAAGGAGGTCCCAATTCTGGTAGAAGAAGGTAGCAATTTATCTCATCCATTTGGCTGTTTATAATTCCTATGTAGTCTACAGCGAATCCACAGAAAACCCCGCCCCCTTCCTACAATTCATAGAAGGCCTTTGCTCTGAGGCTGTTTGCCAACTTCATGAGCATCACTTAACCTTCAACATTACACCATCTGAAGCAGGCTGAAGACGTAAAAAAAAATGGTGTGTGTTCACCAAAAGAGGATTTCGAAAACATACAAGCTACCATTGGCCCCAGTGTCCCTCCCAGCCTAGCCTTGGCATTGGTGAATGCTTCCAACTTTATCATACATCCCTAAAATATTAGCCCGTATTTTTAACCATTTCCCCATTGTCATCATCTGTGCTGACTATTTTCCATGCTTCCCCAAATAACCATGCCACTGCCTTCCATGTGAACTGACCCTGGCCTGTTTTTTGACTATGCCTCTGCCTTCCGTTTCGACTGCTTCCATGTGAACTGACCCTGGCCTGTTTTGTGACTATGCCTCTGCCTTCCGTTTGGACTGCCTCCACGTGAACTGACCCTGGCCTATTTTATCAACTAAGCTACTGCCTACCGCTTGGACTACTTGCACGTGGACTGACCCTGGCCTGTTTTATGGACTATGTTTTTGCCTACCGCCTGAACTGATCTGTTGCCCTGCTAGTGTAGTACACAGGGGTCTCACATATGTGAGGGGCTCCAGAATAGTTTTTCCGGATGGAGATTTTTTTTTTGTTTTCTCCGGGTTTCGGAATTTTCGATTAGGGTCTGGAGTTCGGAGGCTTCATAGAGATTTGGATCTTACCTGATTGCGGCCCTCAGCCTGCTGCTGACTTACTACCATCATGCCTCTACCTGCCACATGAGGACCACAGACCACACCGCTACCTGGACTATGCAAATAATTAACTGTAGCAAGAGGCAGTATGTTTATGAAGGGCTGGAGAGATATACAATGAGTGTCTGCAGGTAACAGTGTACCAGGACTAATATTATGGCTGTACTGGCTGTCTCTGCCTGGACAATTTCTATGGACTGTGCTGACAATATCCTTGTGCGCTGACTATAGACAATTTTCTTGCTTGTTGCCTGGATAATTACTATTGCTGTCGCTAAGCACATCCCTGCCTGCTGCCTGGACCAGTACTCTCCTCTGTGGATACTACTAAAAGCACAAGTAATGTTTTTTTTTACCCTTTCCACAATATAAATTATTTTAGATTGTAATTTTTGGTATGTACATGCTATATGTTAGAAATATGAAGGGCCTTCAAAAATGATAGGTTGCCAGGAAATGATATATGTCATTTATGCTCCTAGAACGCCTGATGGTGCTACTTGGATGTTAGTGTAATAGGTGGTTGAGAAAAGAGATGTGTCATTTATGCTTGTAGAACACCTGAAGATGCTACTTCAATGTTGGGCCTTTGTATGTGGCCAGGCTGTGTAAAAGTCTCACACGTGTGATATTGCCATACTTGGGAACAGTAGCAGAATGTATTTTGGGGTGTAATTTGTTGTATGCATATGCTCTGTGAGAGAAATAACCTGTTAATATGACAATTTTGTAAAAAATAAATAAATAAATAAATAAATAAATAAATAAATAAATCTTAACTTTGCAAAGAATTGTAGGAAAAAATTACAACTTAAAAAAAAAACTCACCATGCTACTTAATTAATACCTTGGAATATCTACTTTCAAAAAAGGGTCATTTGGGGGGTATTTGTACTTTCCTTACTTGTTACTGTCTCAAGAAATGAGATACACCTGATGTACTGAAGGCCTGATCAGATGTGATCAATTTTCAGTGATTGGCGCCATAGTTTGTAGACTCTATAACTTTCACAAAATGTTCAAACAACTTCCTTAACTAGGCGGAGCCTAACATGCATCACCCATCCCCATTAGAAACACATCAGTCGCCGTGAAAACCACGATTAGAACTCTCCCATAGCTCCCCAGGAAGTAGCTTAGTCAATATATATATATATACACAAGTATATATATATATATATATATATATATATATATATATATATATATATATATATTCTTTTTTTCTCTTTTTGATTTTAGCTGTTGTTACATAGCACATGTAATTTTAAAAAGTTATCAGGATTATAAAGTGGCTTTTTAATTACAAATACTGTCCCTGCTAGAGGATAGTTGCTGGACAAAGTTCACGTTTTCAGATTAGATATATCAGTGTGTTTGAAGATTTTCTGCTGTAGAGCTTAAATGTTGCTGTAAACTCCTAAACTCCTTATTCCAGAATGAAAAATGTATACTGTATATACTGTACATTTCTAGCTGTGTTTTTTTTTTATCTGTATCTATCTGATTTGTTGCATTTTTTGTAACCATATAATGGCTATCTCATCCCCAGAATATTATAACTATAACAGTATATAATAAATGTGCTAACTATAAGAAAATCAAGTACTATAATCAAACAAATGTGAACACTTCATATTGCAGCCAAGGATGCTGCGAATGTTTGTATATACAAGAAAGAACATGATGGGCATTAAGTATTTATAAAACGGAATATTTTGCTGCTCTTCCTTATAACAGGAATTTGTTTTACAGACAGATGACTCAAGGGTTAACATTGCAATTCTCCAAAATATCACCAGAGCCTATTCTGTAATGCAAGGTGAAAGCTGCAGTAACCCTCAGCAACCATTAAGAATTTAGCTTTGACCGATTGGTCAATATGGGTTACCATTAACATTGCTCTTGCACTCCCTTATAAAATAACCCAGAGTGACCTGGCTTAATGCACACACAAATCTCTGTGAAACTTGTCTTAGTTTTATTATAATACTCATTTAACTCTGTGCTTCCTAGATCCAAACTGAAAGAGAACTGAAACAATCTCTGTGTTTTTCTGTAATCATCACTTGTTCCGCTAGATACTCCACCAGCTGATAGTGTAATCAATCTCACTTCTAAATCAATAAGATGTAATGCCAAACATATGACTAGCTATGATAGTGAGTGACAGGGACCATTGCCATTTATATTACAACCTGAACCATGTTGTTCAGGACCCCACAAGCAGCAATGGTCGCCAAGGAGAGTCTTGACGCATTAACCTCCCTTGCATCAGCTAGTGGTCCATCTTGCCAATGCTGCAGGTGCTTGGCTATCTAATTTTCAACCCTTTGATTATGAAAGTGTGCCTTCTGATCCTCTCCATTAATCAACGTGCTTTAATGCCAGCTATGCAAATGCTTGGTCTTCCAGTTCTCGTCTTTCTAAGCCAAACAGGCTTAATGCCAGCATGCAAAATGCCAGTGCTTCTAATCTTCTCCAGCATTAATCAGCAGACTTTATGGTAACCCTGTAAATGCCTTGTCTTCCCTCTTTAGCCTTTTGCAAGGATCCAACTTGGATTAGTTCAGATTAAATTAATGTCCATTTATCTAAATTTCTCCCTTGCTAGCCAATCAGAGTTAGAGAACTCAATGATTGCATTTATTACTCAATACCTAATTCTATTTTTCTCTCCGAAAGGACAAAATATGTGTGAATGATTCCAATTGATTCTAAATTTATGGTGGACCTGGCAAATTTGCAACTAGTGGACATATGCAAGTAATAATGGTAAGCATGAGCATTTTTTTTAAGCCTGATCTGCAGCTTTTTGTAAACCTTTTTTTTTTTTTTTTTTTTTTTACTAAAATAAAAAGTGGTACAAGCTAGACCAGCATAGAACGCATATCGATTAGTATTGTCAGTAGTGTCAGTTGTAAAAATGCTAAGACACCATTCTTACCCAGTACCAGGACAAGGTCATCCAGTGCCCAAGCAAAGATTCCAAATGCTGCCCCTTCCCCCCAGGTGGAGTAGTAGATGGTGTTGGGTTAAAAGTGATACACACAGCACACCTCACCAAAACATATGTAAAATAAGCATGTAATAGTGGTACACATTCTATCCCGGAGTGAGGATAGGAGAATGCAGCCAACAGTGGCATAGAAAGAAATGTCCCAGCATTTGCGGTGTCACTGGAAAGAAAAACGTACCTGTGTTTGTTGTGTCACTAGAAGGAAACATGTTCCTGTGTTTGTGGAGTCACTTGAAGAAAACATGTCTCTGTGTCTATGGTGTCATTGGAAGGAAAAATGCCCTTACATCGGTGGTATGAGTCTATGGAGGACTGATTTGGTGGGAGTTTCGTGGGGTGCATTTACTTAGGGAGACCTGTGTGGCTCTTAGGGAGTAAGGCTTTATTCACATGTGCGACCAAAGGTCAGAAAAAACAGGCATTTGATCCACAGTTTTACCACCTTCTGACTGTCCGCCTCAACACTAACATACTGCTGCTCATGGCAGTGCACATGCTATGGCAAAACTTAAACAGCATGTCATTTTTGGTAAGTGTTGAAGCTGTTAAACATATGATTAATGCAACTCACAACCCCAGTAATGTGACAATAATAGGGTCAAATCATGCCTGTCAAACAAAAGCAACCCTAGAGTGGATCACTTTAGCAGTCCCTGCTGCATTTGTGAATGAGACTAGCTCTGGGGCTTTTGTGTCCTTTTAGTCAGCCTAAAAGCCAAGTTTCTTGTAACATATTAGCAGTAGAGATGGGCGAACGGTTCGGCCCGAGCATAAGTTTGGGTCAAACTTTCGTTGTTTTGATGTTCTGCGAACACCGAACAATATGCAGTGTTTGGGGAAAATTCGGAACACCTTTAAAGTCTATGGGACATTAACATGAAAAATGAAAAGTGTTCATTCTAAAGGCTTATATGCAAGTTATTGTCATTAAAAAGTGTTTGGTGACCTGGGTCCTGCCCCAGGGGACATGTATCAATGAATTTTTCTTTTAAATGGCCATTTTTTCGGGATCAGAGATTTTAATAATGCTTAAAGTGAAACAATAAAAGTCAAATATTCCTTTAAATTTCGTACCTGGGGGGTGTCTATAGTATGCCTGTAAAGTGGCACATTTTTCCCGTGTTTAGAATAGTCCCTGCACAAAATTACATTTCTAAAGGAAAAAAAGTAATTTAAAACTACTTGCGACTATAATGAATTGTCTATGGGAGAAATCAAAAGTGCTAATTTTAAAGGCTTATACGCATGGTATTGTCATAAAAAGTGTTTGGGGACCTGGGTCCTTCCCCAGGGGGCATGTATCAATGCAAAAAGAAGTTTTAAAAAGGCAATTTTTTCGGGAGCAGTGATTTTAATAATGATTAAATTGAAACAATAAAAGTGAAATACTGCTTTAAATGTCATACCTTGGGGGTGTCTATAGTATGCCTGTAAAGTGGCGCATTTTTCCTGTGTTTAGAACATTCCCTACACAAAATGACATTTCTAAAGGAAAAAAAAGTCATTTAAAAGTATTAGTGGCTATAATGAATTGTCGGTCCTGGCAATACAGATACAAGTCATTGAAAAAAACGGCATGAGATCCACCACAGGCAATTATCAGGCCCTTTGGGTCTGGTATGAATATTAAGGGGAACCCCAAAAAAAATTTTAAAAAAAAATTGCGTGGGGGTCCCCCCAAATTCCATACCAGGCCCTTCAGATCTGGTATGGATATTAAAGGGAACCCTGCGCCTATTTTTTTTTAAGACCCTTCAGGTCTGGTGTGGACTTTAATGTGAACCCCACGCCAAAATCATTAAAAAAAAATGGTGTAGGGTCCCCCCAAAAATCCATACCAGACCCTTATCTGCGCATGGAACCTGGCAGGCTGCAGGAACCATACCAGGCCAACATGGGGATAGCCCCCCAAAGCACCTTGCCCCCATGTTGATGGGGACAAGGGCCTCATCCCCACAACCTTTGCCCAGTGGTTGTGGGGGTTGCTGATGGGCCGGAAAAAAAACTGCATGGAGGCGCAGTGAGAGAAGAAGATGAATGGACTTTGTGGGACATTTTTATTTTTTAATTTTTTAATAAAGGACCCATTACCATTTCAAACAGGGGGGGTCCCCTTGTTAAAGGGGGCTTCCAGATTCCAATAAGCCCCCTGCCCGCAGACCGCCACAACCTCTGGGCAAGGGTTGCGAGGATGAGGCCCTTGTCCCCATCAACATGTTGCAGAGAGGAGGCGCACAGTGGGCACATCCTAGCTAAGTGTGCGGGCTATAGCAGAGTCAGGGCACTGGGTGCTGTGACAGTGAGGTGATATGTTAGAGAATTTCTACTGCATGTAAGTAGCATGGTGTAGCTCACAATCTGGTGCCCCCCCTCCCACATTAAAAGACTGCTCTCAGGGCTAGTACTGACCAACTTGAGTTCTATGGGAAATTTCCAGCTCTCACTGTAACATTATTAAAGCGGAAGTCTACCAAAAACCTTTTTATTGGTTTAGATTTTGAATAGGTGTATGTATGAGGAATTCTCCAGAATTAAGTTACATAGAGCAATACAAAGCTGACAGAGATTCTTACTCTGCTACCGTCACTAAAAACTGAAAAAAAGTGTTCGGTAGACATTCACTGTACAGACTTTATTCATTTTTTACAATATATAGTAACACTGCTTCAAAAAAGTTAAATAAAATAGACAAAGATTACAATCACACTATCTAAGACCTATTTCACACTGGGGCGTTTTCAGGCGCTTTTGGGCTAAAAATAGCATCTGTAAAATGCCCGGAAAAAAACCTTCCCTGGGGCCACTGTGTGAGAACCTGAGTGCTTTCACACTGGGGTGGTGCCCTTTTGGGCGGTGGGGGACCGCCCTTGCCATTGGAATGCACCGCTCCCTTAAACTGCACTTTTAACCCTTTATTTGGCTGCTAGGGGGTTAAAAGCGCACCACTAGAGACCAAAAAGCGCCGCTATTACTGCAGTATAACGCCCGCCCCGCCCCAGTGTGAAGGTAGCCTAAATGAATAGTAACACTAAACACTAACAGAAACACTACAATTGTACCTTATTAAAAATACAGAAATTTGAATGTAGCCAAAGATAGATGCTTTCTTGGCTAAATAGTCAAATCGACAAAAGAATGAAGGAATTTAGGATCCAAATTTGGTTACTTATTCCCTCCTGTATACTATAGCTGGGCAGGTCTTAGGCCGCGTACACACGGGCGGACTGTTCGCCCAACCTTGTCCGCTGAACAGTGTTTGGGCGGACAGTCCGCTCGTGTGTGGGCTTTCAGCGGACAGTTTCAGCGGACAGTTGGACGGACAAAGTCTTTCGGAAATTCCGAAAAACTGTCCGCTGAAACTGTGTTTGAGCGAACAGTCCGCCCGTGTGTGGGCCTGTCCGCTGTACTTTCGAAATGAGCGGACTGTTCCCGCTCGGAAAGTCCGCCCATTTCGAGCGCGTGTACAGGTAGGCGGGGCCCGCGAAGGAGACGTCGCGGGCTCCGCCGCCTGGAATGGGCTTAAAGGGGAAGCCCAACGCCGAAAAAAATCGGCGTGGGGGTTCCCCCAAAGTCCACACCAGACCCTTGTCCGAGCACGCTACCCGGCCGGCCAGGAAAGGGGGGCGAGCGAGCGCGCCCCCCCTCCTGAGCCGTACCAGGCCGCGTGCCCTCAACATGGGGGGGTGCCTTGGGGAAGGGGGGCCGCGCGGCCCCCCCACCCCAAAGCACCTTGTCCCCATGTTGATGAGGACAAGGGCCTCTTCCCGACAACCCTGGCCGTTGGTTGTCGGGGTCTGCGGGCGGGGGGCTTATCGGAATCCGGGAGCCCCCTTTAAGAAGGGGGTCCCCGGATACCGGCCCCCCACCCTATGTGAATGAGTATGGGGTACAATGTACCCCTACCCATTCACCTGTGAAATAAAGTACAAAAAAAAACACAACACAGGGGAAAAAATATTTTATTGCACAGCTCCGGGGGTCTTCCGTCTTCGGGGGTCTTCTCGCCGGACTCCTCCGCTATGTGTGTGTAGCTCTTTTACTAGCGGAGGAGTCCGGCTTTCTTCCTCCCCGCCGCCGGCCTCTTCTCCCGACTTCGGGGGTCTTGTCCCCCTCTTCGGTTCTTCTGCCGGGCCACCGCGCCTTCTTGTAGCTCTTTTACAGGCGGTGGCCCGGTCTTCTGTCGCCGCTGCCTTCCGTTCTTCTGTCGCCGCCTTCGGTTCTTCTGCCGGGCCACCGCGCCTTCTTGTAGCTCTTTTACAGGCGGTGGCCCGGTCTTCTGTCGCCGCTGTCGCCGCTGTCGTCGCCGCCGCCGCCGCCGCCGCCGCCGCCGCCTTCCGTTCTTGTTCTTCTTCTTGTTCTTCTGCTTCTTCTCCAGGAGATGTTGACTCGACGAGCTCTCCGGCCGGAATGCCAGAGCCGCGCTGTGCGGTCACTTATATAGTGACAATGGGGCGGTGTCACATGGTATATGTCACATGGGTTGGTCACATGGGTTGATGTCACATGGGGACTATGACATCGTAAGGGGACGGGGTCACCATGTGACCAACCCATGTGACATATACCATGTGACACCGCCCCATTGTCACTATATAAGTGACCGCACAGCGCGGCTCTGGCATTCCGGCCGGAGAGCTCGTCGAGTCAACATCTCCAGGAGAAGAAGCAGAAGAACAAGAAGAAGAACAAGAACGGAAGGCGGCGGCGGCGGCGGCGGCGACAGCGGCGACAGCGGCGACAGAAGACCGGGCCACCGCCTGTAAAAGAGCTACAAGAAGGCGCGGTGGCCCGGCAGAAGAACCGAAGAGGGGGACAAGACCCCCGAAGTCGGGAGAAGAGGCCGGCGGCAGGGAGGAAGAAAGCCGGACTCCTCCGCTAGTAAAAGAGCTACACACACATAGCGGAGGAGTCCGGCGAGAAGACCCCCGAAGACGGAAGACCCCCGGAGCTGTGCAATAAAATATTTTTTCCCCTGTGTTGTGTTTTTTTTGTACTTTATTTCACAGGTGAATGGGTAGGGGTACATTGTACCCCATACTCATTCACATAGGGTGGGGGGCCGGTATCCGGAGGCCCCCTTCTTAAAGGGGGCTCCCGGATTCCGATAAGCCCCCCGCCCGCAGACCCCGACAACCAACGGCCAGGGTTGTCGGGAAGAGGCCCTTGTCCTCATCAACATGGGGACAAGGTGCTTTGGGGTGGGGGGGCCGCGCGGCCCCCCCTTCCCCAAGGCACCCCCCCATGTTGAGGGCACGCGGCCTGGTACAGCTCAGGAGGGGGGGCGCGCTCGCTCGCCCCCCTTTCCTGGCCGGCCGGGTAGCGTGCTCGGACAAGGGTCTGGTGTGGACTTTGGGGGAACCCCCACGCCGATTTTTTTCGGCGTTGGGCTTCCCCTTTAAGCCCATTCCAGGCGGCGGAGCCCGCGACGTCTCCTTCGCGGGCCCCGCCTACCTGTACACGCGCTCGAAATGGGCGGATTTGCCTCCGCCTTACGTGGGCGAGTCCGTTCATTTCAAAAGTTGAGCGGACTGTTTGGCAAACAGTTCGTTGAAACAGTCCGCTCGTGTGTGGGCAAGTCCGCTCATGCAAATTTTGAGCGGACTGTTTGCCGAAACTGTTTGACGAACAAGGTTGGGCAAACAGTCCGCGCGTGTGTACGCGGCCTTTGACAAAATTATGTGCCCATTATGTGTCACTTACCTGACACAGGAGCCAGCGAAGTCACCGCTGTCCCCTGTAGTCCGCCGCATCCATCTTCTCGGTGGGTCTTGCTGCTCCGCCGCTGTCATTCGGCGAAGCCGCAATGACGTCACTCCCGCACATGCGCACGGGAGCCGCCACTCGTGGCATATCGCCGCTGACAGCGACACGCTCAGTGCGCCTGCACGCCGCTGTCTACGGTGCATGCGCCGCAGACAGCGGTGCCTGTCTTTCGGGAAATATCTCCTAAACCGTGTAGGTTTAGGAGATATTTCTTGGACCTACAGGTAAGCCTTAATCTAGGCTTACCTGTAGGTCAAAGTGTGTTGTAAGGGTTTACAACCACTTTAAAGAGATAAGAGCTACATATTATGGAATATCCACATATAATATACTGATAAATTCATTGGTTTGCTTTTATGATACCCTCTTTTCTGCTCAGTCAATTTACTATGCCATTATTCTTTGGTGCCCAGGAGCATGCCATTTTTTTCTCAGACCATAGCAAATCATGTTGGTGATCTTGCATACACTGTGGTCAAGGCAGGCTCATCTGCAACACAACTACAAAATAGTATCTTCCAACTTTACAGTGGTGAACTTACACAACTCTAAAACACTATAATAACAAGTAATGACATTATCAGGTTAATTTGAATAGTACAGGGTTTTGTAGGTACAAAAAAAGGAAAGACATATGAAGAAATCATTTATTTATACAAGATAAATATCTTTAAAATATTGTAATGTTTAGTTTAGACATATGTTCACCTTTAAATAAATGTAGTTACTAAATTTTAAGCATAGGACACTTTCCACTAGTGGCTGTCTGCTAAAACATCTTCATGCTGATATTTATTAGCATGCCTGCCTGTCCGTTATTCCCCATTCTACTTTTTAATGCAAATGTTTTTTTCAGTCTGCCCACCATTTGCACAGTAAACGAAGATTATGTTTAACATTAATAAATGAAAATTCACATTGTGGTTTCAAAAATCTTTTAAATATGAGGGGGCGCATGCGTGGCGAGAAACTGGAGCTCCGACACAGCGGGGATTTCATCGCTTTCCCCAGGGCCGGAAAACTTTGCCAACCCACTCAAAAACTACCTGTACCCCCAGGGGCTAGATCTGTACATGCCGCCCTTCAGGTCCCGTCGCGGAAACCAGCTCAAAGGTCCCTTACAAACTATCTCCTCAGGGTCAGTGAGATGGCAGGGAAGTCCCAAGATGGTGCCGGGCCACAAATCGCTTCAGCCCCTGCACACAGCCCAGCGGCCTCTCCAGTGCATTCATCTGGAGATGGTGAGTACACGTTACAACACACCAAGGCCAATTTAGATGACAGCCTAACTGCCATGTACAATAAGATTGCAGAGAAGTTCCAGACAGAACTCCACAAATCCACCAATACTCTGCAGCAGGAGATAGCGGTTCTGGGTGTCAGAACTGATTTCCTTGAAATAAAGCACGATGAGCTGCAGCTTGCATAGACTGACCTCCACAGAGATCATGAAGCCCTCATAGAATCTGTCTCCCAGCTCCAGGTCCACTTGGAGGACCTGGACAATAGAAACAGATGGAACAATTTGAGAATCAGAGGGGTCACTGATTTAACCCCGGCCATTTACAAGTTGTTCCAGTCTTTTCTGGCCACTTCCCCAGTGGCTGCATTTGCGTGCGACAGGCTACACAAAGCCCTTCGCCCCAAACCGCCTGAAGATAAACCACCCAGGGATATTATTTTATGCTTCAAGGACTACCTTGTAAAAGAGGAGATCCTCAGAGCCTCCCACAATACCCCCAACATCTTACTAGATGGTGTAAGAATTCAAATTTACCTGGACATATCCGTGGCCACCTTGGATAAATGCTGCAAGCTTAAAGAAATCGCCACACCACTCCAAGAAGCAAGAATCTGCTATAGATGGGGGGTTCCCCTTTAAACTTCAAGTCATTCATAACGGAACCACATATATGGTGATCACAGTACAGGATGGGAAGGAGCTCCTAGTCAAGCTAAGCCTTATGGCTAAGGAAGATCTCCCTAGGATGCCTTCCACCCCCCGCCCTTCAGCTATCTGGGCAACCCCTTCACCGCAGAGGGATCGCAGAAGACAGAGGCAGGAACTCAGGGGCCACTTGATTTAATCGATCACAACTTTCCTCCCCCTCTGGATTTTATGCCCTAATTTTAACACAGGACCTGGGACTCCACCGGACGGCCGAAGGTTTCCAAGGACATTCACGGGGACAACAACAACTTACTGGCTTCCCTCATTATTTGAGCCTCTCCAACTCCCACTTTTCGATTACACCTCGATGCACCATATAGCTACCTGACTGCTCCCCACTGTGCTGACTTACAGTGGCACCCACTTGGTTGTCCCCTTGCTCTTGCGGAACACTACAGGTAAAGGAAGTAAGAAGGAGGAAAATAGGGAAAAAGAGAGAAGAGAGACAGACTTTTTATTTTATTTATTTTGTTTCTCTCTCTCCCAGGACACATCTTTTGGGATTTTTTGTTCCTTCCTTGCCTCCCAACAAGTTACCAAGAGTGTTGGACACCATTGTCTTATTGTTCAGGAAGTTTTTACCCCTGACAAGTTGTTGATTATCCTACTGTTGGGATGGTCTTTCCCCTCTGACCCCAATGGTTTATACATATTTTAAATTGATTTACTGTTCACTCTTTTTTGGTAACGGCACTTTTTTTATTTCTGAATGCCCTAAATATGCTGCATTAGGTACTATTACCCTTACGGTCTATCCTTATTATTGCTACATGGCGGGATGTGTACTCTTATATGTCAATCCGGATGTCCCCATTCTTTTAAGGTGGCGGTCACGGACAACAGAAGCCTACTCCTTGGGACCCTCCCCCAATCATATATGCCCACCCATACTCAAAATGGGTATTAGGCTAATTTCCCATAATGTTAGGGGGTTTAATTCCCCCCAGAAGAGCAAAAAAGCTTTTCAAACCTACAAACGCCTACGGGCAGACATCATACTTTTGCAGGAGACTCACTTCTCCGAAAATAATCACCCCCGTACTTTGATAGATCTTATGATATTGGGCACTATACAACGTTTGGGTCCAGGTCTCGAGGAGTTGCAATATTCATTAAAAATTGTTTATTATTTGATGTTCAGAACACTTACAAAGATCCAGCTAGCAGGTTTATTATTCTGCAGGGCTCTTTGCAAGGTAAGAAGGTCACGATTGCTAATGTGTACGCCCCTAATGACTCCCAGGCTACCTTTTTTATACAAGTACAGCTCCCCACACTTATTACTGGGAGGAGACTTTAACTTGGTGGCACACTCGGCCCTCGATAGAAGCAGAGTTGGTAATGCCACCAATGCCTTCCCCAAAACTTTGAAAACACTGCTGCATACACACAATCTGGTGGACTCATGGAGGGCCCATAAGGTAGGTGCCCGAGAGTACACGTATTATTTCCACCCCATGACAGCTACTCCATATTGGATTACCTGTTTTGCTCCCCTATATTCCTCGCAAACTCTACCACTGCTGCTATACATTCTTGCCCATGGTCGGACCACCAGGTGGTCTCCCTGGACATATCCCACATAGGCCTTAAACCCTCCATTGCTGAATGGAGACTGAATGAATGCCTCCTCTCTGACCCAATCCTGGTTTATAAGCATAGGGAAGAATACTTTGCCACTAATGACACCAACGACATCTCCCCTACTGTGCTATGGGCGGCCCATAAAGTGGTGATAAGGGGACACCTAATCCAATTAGCCACAGAAAGGAAAAAACAGAGATTGGTCGATATTACCAGACTCACCATGGAGCTGGATAGGTTATACCACCTGCACACACAGAATCAATCCCCAGATCTACTACAACAAATTAACAACCACAGACTAGAACTCAACAAAATCTTCTCCGAACAGACAGAGAAAGCCCTGAGATGGTCTAGAACCAAATTCCTATTACACAGCAACTTGGCCTCGGCCGTGTTCGTGAGAAAGCTCAATCAATCCCTCCAACCCCCTCACACATACAAATTAATAAACCCCAACGGTCTCTCGCCCATCTGAGACACTACAGATTTTCTATAAATTTTATATAGAACTACTCTCCCCTCCTTCCTCACCCCCTGACCCGGCCCTCAAAACATGGATAGATGATCTACCTCTCCCCGCCCTTTCTCAAGAACAACTCCAAGAGTTGAATACCCCTTGCTTGTACCTTGAAATAACTAAGGTTGTCAAATCCTTAAAACCCTCCAAAACCCCAGGTCCTGATGGTTACTCAGTCCCATATTACAAGAAATTCCAAGGTAACTTACTCCCATACATAAAATCTCTCTTTAACCATGTTCTCAAAGGCAATGTATTTCCAGAGGACATGCTTCTAGCAAATATGTCCCTGATCCCAAAACCCAACAAAGACCACCCTCTTCCCCAAAATTACAGACCAATTTTGGTCATTAATACAGATTTTTGGTCGCATATTAGCCAACAGACTCTCGAATATCATCACTTCCTTAATCTCCCCCGACAAAACAGGTTTTATCCCGAGCAGACAAATCACTGACAATATCAGACTTGCATCCAACATCATCCAAGATGCTGACCTATACTCTCGCAGAGTTCTACTCTTAAGCCTTGATATTCACAAGGTTTTCGATAGCGTTCTATGGCCATACCTTGAACTGACTCTGGAAAAGTTTAGCTTTTCAGGGGCCTTTGTTCTCGATTTCCGGGCTCTTAACCATCATCCACACACTCGTATTAGACTCCCGGGCTGCAATTATGAATACTTCACATTAGGCAGGGGAACAAGACAAGGGTGCCCCTTGCCACCACTTTTATTTACCCTTGCCATTGAACCCCTGGCCCACTCAATCTGCTTAGACCCCAACATCAAGGGTTATACAAAAGGTGATTAGGAGTTCAAACTAAGTTTATACGCGACAATGTCCTCATGTTCTTGCCTGAATCTATAGTATCCATTCCAAACCTTATTTCCACCTTATGTACTTTCCAAGATATATCAGGCCTAGGGGTTAACCTCTCCAAATGCTCTGCCCTTTCGGTAAACTTCCCCCAACACATTACCTCCTTGATCCATTCCAATTTTGGCTTTCCTGCAGACGGACAGATGTTATCATACTTAGGTATCAAGTTAGCCCCTACTCTTTGTAAACTATACCTCGCCAACTACCCACCAGCATTTACTCGTATCAGACAACTGCTACATACCCGGAGCCCATTCCCCATCACTTTCTTAGGCAGGATCCAAGCAGTGAAAATGTCTATTCTCCCCAAACTTTTATTTTTTTTCAGAGCTCTCCCCAACTATGTGTCACAGACGATCGACCAAATACAACACATTTATTTGGAAAAATAAAAAACCCAGATTAGGCAAACAAATGATATACAGACCAAGGGCCATGGGTGGACTGGGTTTACCAAACCTCTGGCTATACTACCTTTCCGCCAGATTACTAAAATTGGCACAATGGCATACCTCCCTGCACAGAATCCCCTGGCTTCACTTTGAGCGGGTTTCAATAGCCTCATATTTTCTTTCCAGATTACTGTGGGCCGAGACAATTCGCCCCAAAGATATCTCCACCTTAAACGCTGTAGTAGGCCAATACCTGCACCTTTGGTCCTTATACAAGAAAAAAATATCTTTACTCCGCCCCAACCCCAGGCTGGCGTCCTTTATTGGGGACAGAAAACAAAAAGCAGCACACAATGGAAATTGCATGAAAATGTATTAGTCTTTATATAAGTAACATGATGAATTTATTGCAGAGTTAAATATAAAAAGTTGCAGCAACAGTCAACAGTAGTATAAATACTTACAGATGGTTGCAGAACAGTCATAAAAGCATATAGCTAAATAAGATACTGGTATAAATAATAAACAATACCACTGCTGAGTCCGGATGAGAGGGGGTTACCATCAACCAATCAGCTTCAGGCTGGACAATGGAGAGGGCTGCCACAACTCTACATAGATGGTATGAAAATCTCAGTATGACAGGGGGAGGATGCTGTCTCAAATCTTGTAGCTGCCAGATGAAAGCGCTCAGCCTACAAACACACATTCAGGCACACTAAGGAGGATCCTCAGATCAGCCCTACTGTGGGACGTGGGATGATACTCCTATGAGGATGCTGTGTAGCTGAGCTGAGCTGTGCGAAGGCTAGACAGAGACAACCGCAAGGGGGAAAGAGTCCAAAAGAGCCAAGCGGGCAGACTAGGAGCCAGACGCACTGGGTGATGTCAGCATTACCATGGAAAGAAAGGGAAGCCGGAAACAACGGGAACTCATCAGTAATCAGCAGTCGACTTTGATAAAGCGCTGAAGCGTGAAACATGTAGTCACGGCTTCCCCTGAGCCTACGATGTTCCACTGCTGATTACTGATGAGTTCCCATTGTTTCTGGCTTCCCTTTGTTTCTGTGGTAAGGCTGGTGTCACCCAGTGTGTCCGGCACAACACATGAATCAGTCTCAATATGCTTTTCAAAGAAGTCCAGGGTAATCCACTATCTCCTCTCCTCTTCCTGGTATAATTCATTACACCTACTCACTTATTTTAACAATATTTTATTTATACATCTTTTTCCCTCTCTCTTCCCTCTACCTTCTCTTAAATAATTAAATTGCCCCCAGTTCCCCCCAGTTATTTCCCCATCATTGTTCCCCTAATTCCCTATTTGAGTTTGTGTAAGCCCATGTAGTGTGTCTTTCACCTTATATGTGATATAGTGACTTCCTCTTCAAAAAGAAAGAGGAGGAAAGAAAAAAAAAAAAAAAGATGGGGGAGGGCACTGCCCACCTCCCACCTGTGTTACTATGTGGTAAAAAAAAAAAATCTAAAGGTAATGGAATCCGACTCAGAAGGGAGGTATCTATTTATTAAGGGTTCCATGTTTAATATTGATTATACATTGATGAACATATACTGCCCTAATATCCACCCTTGCACCTTCTTGAAGAAGATAATGAATAAGCTAGAACATTTTAAAGTAGGGAAAGTTATTATGGCAGGGGACTTCAATTTTGTGCTTGACCCAGCCCTGGACACCCAGCCCTTCCCTTTACGTTCAGAGGGTAAAGATCTTAGGGCAGTAAAACAAGCATTACACCAGCAACAGCTTGTGGAGGCCTAAAGAATCATGCATCCCAGGGGGAGGGATTTTACATATTTTTCTCAGATACATTCTTCATACTCGAGAATCGATTATGTTTTCCTGGATCATCAGCTGCTAGAGGGATTACTTAAGGCAGAGGTGAAATCAATCACCCTCTCGGATCATGCCCCGGTTGTTGTCAGCATGGAATTAAAAAATATACCGGATAGGCATAGAACCTGGAGGCTGGATGAATCACTCCTGTATGACCATTTTATAGTGGAGGAGTTAGAAAGGGACATTCATTTTTTCTTTAAAGAGAACAATGTTGAGAACATTGACCCAACTATACTATGGGAAACACATAAAGTATTTATGAGAGGGAGATTAATAGCAGAAGGGGCCAAGAGGAAAAAAATTTGGATAGCTCAGAAACAATCTTTATTACAAGAGATTCAGGACTTGGAACAACTACACAAAAATTTCAACGATAATAAAGTAAAGATAGAATTGATAGGAAGACGAGAGGCATTGAGGGACTTAATGGAACAAGAGGCTAAGCGAGCATTTATGAGAACAGAAAAAAGGCAGTATGAATGTGGGAATAGACCTGGTAAAATGCTGGCGGGGGTGATTAAAACTAGAAGGAAGGTAAATTATATTGCAAAAATTAAAGATAAAAAGGGAGAAATGAAACATTCCACTAAGGTGATAACCAAAGTTTTTTTTGATTATTATCAATCATTGTATAATGTAAATGCCACTCAAGACTACAAAGACAGACAAAACAGAAGCCAAATTATAGAACAGTATCTAGAGAAGATCCAGTTGCCGGGGTTATCAGAGGAGGATTCAAGCAAATTAGAAAAAGATATTTCTAATGATGAAATTGTGCAGGCGATTAGGAAAAGTAAGGGGGGTAAAAGTCTGGGTCCAGACGGATATAAATCCCTATTTTTCATGAAGTTTATTAGTAACCTGACTCCATTTTATCACTCTTACATAAACTCCATTGGGGAAGGCCTGAAAATCCATCAAGAAGCCCTGGGGGCATACATATCACTTATAGGAAAGGAGGGAAAGGATCCAACGGTGTGCTCAAGTTTCAGGCCAATATCCTTGATCAATGAGGACATAAAAATATATGCTTGTATCTTGGCCAAGAGATTGAGACTCTTCATGCCTGATTGTATTGAGAAAGATCAAGCAGGGTTTGTCCCTGGGAGGGAGGCAAGAGAGAACATGTTGAGAATAACTTTGTTAATGCATGCTGCAAAAAAAGGAAAGAAGCCTGCTCTTTTTCTATCAATAAATGCTAAAAAAGCCTTTGATGTATTAGATTGGGAGTTTATGATGCGGCCACTGCATAGAATTGGCATGGGTCCACGAATGTTGAGGTGGATAGAGACTCTTTATTCGAATCCTACGGCTAAAATTCAGGTCAATGGAACCCTGTCTGATACCTTTCGATTGTATAATGGCACACGACAGAGTTGTCCTCTTTCGCCTCTACTTTTTGTAATCTCCCTGGAACCTCTTTTAGCCTCCATAAGATCCAACAAGAAAATTAAGGGAATAGCAGTTGTGGGACAGGAACATAAGATATCAGCATTTGTGGATGACATCATGCTATACGTAACAAACCCGACACAGACACTCCCAGATATTTTGATGGAATTGAATGACTATGGGACCATCTCAAACTTTAAGATAAATATGAAGAAAACGGAGATACTAGATATCTCGGTTCCCCCAGATGAAGGTAGTGATCTTAGAATCCTATTCCCATTCAGGTGGAGGAAAAGAGGATTGAAGTATCTGGGAGTGTCTTTGTCAACACTAACAATGGATCTGTATCAAGATAATTATCTGCCCTTATTGAATAGAATTAAACAAGACCTAAAAGGCTACTTGGTCCATAGATTGTCATGGTTTGGCAGAATAAGCATGATTAAAATGATGACCCTCCCGAAAGCTTTGTACATTTTCCAGTGCCTCCCGATAAATATGCCTACTACTTACTTTAAAACTCTTAGCCCTTGTACACACGGTCGGAGATTTCGACAGAATGTGTCCTATCGGACCGTTTTGTCGGATATTCCGACTGTGTGTGGTCTCCATCGGACTGTTTCCGTCGTAATATCCGTCGGACCAACTTTTCCAACTTGCCGGTAAAATTTTCCATCAAAATGCTCCGATCGGACTTACTCCGATCATGTGTAGCCTACTCCGACGGACGGAAGTGCCACGCATGCTCAGATCAAATTCTTAGACCAAAGCTATTGGCTACTAGCCTGAACGTAGTCCCGTCGTAACAAAATAACATCATCACGTCATGTACAATCGGATTTTCCGACAACTTTGTGCGACCGTGTGTATACAACAGTTTCAGACAAAATCCGTCGGACAAAATCCGTCGGACAAAATCCAGGGATTTGGTTGTCAGAATGTCCGACTGTGTGTACAAGGGCTTAGATTAATAATACAAAAATTTATATGGAATAATAAAGGGAATCGTATTTCATATAAAGTCTTGAGTAGACCAAAGGAGAGAGGGGGACTATTTCTCCCAGATTTTGAAAAATACCATGAGGCAGCATCACGGCGGAGAGTCTTGGACTGGGTCCACGGCTCTCCATATAAAAAATGGGTATCACTTGAGTCAGAACTGAGTAACTCAGCTTTAAGCCAGATTATCTGGATTCCAACCCAATATAGAGACCTCCCCAGGGATATGGCCCCAATTACTGCAGAGACACTTAAACTATGGGATAAAGTATCTAAAAATAGATCTATGGAATATAACAGCCCTCTGTTACCCCGCCCCCACAGGTAATAACTATTTCCCTCCAGGCAAGGATAATAAACTATACTTAAAATGGACATCATCGGACCACCTGAGGTTAAAAGATGTTTTGAAAGGGAATGTTCTTTGTACTTTTTCTGAACTACAAGAAAGGTATGGTAAAACGCTCTGGGATGTATGGAGATATTGGCAACTTCAACATTTTGTAGGATCTCTCCCAAAGCCGCTCCGTTCAGATAGGAGATTGGACCCATGGAAAAGACTAGTCAATAAAGGTGGGACAAATATACAGGGGCTCTCGAATGTATCTAGCCTACTGATAACCCCCCCCTGAACTGGATTCCCTGTGTCTTGTGGAGAGTTGGGAAATAGAATTAAATCATCTGTTGCCCAAAAGTATGAGAAGTAAAGTTTTCGACTATATTCACTCATCTTCAGTGGACACAGAGATGAAAGAAATGAACTATAAATTATTAATAAAGTGGTACTACGTCCCAATTAAATTACATAAAATTAACCCCGATCAATTTTCTCTCTGTTGGAGGGACTGTGGGGAGGTGGGTACCCATGCACATATATGGTGGCAGTGCCCTCTAATTCAATTGTATTGGAGGGAAGTAGTGGATTGGACAAAGAAGATTAGTGGGTTTGTAACGGAACTGGATCCCTGGCAATGCCTGTTTCATGTAACAGGGATACCGAGGAAGAAATATAGAAAAGCTATCACACCATTCTTGCTGAATGCAGAAAATAAATTAATCCCAAAACAATGGAAGTCAAAAAATACTCCAACAATAAAGGATTGGTTTAGGGAGATAGATAAAATTAGATGTATGGAAGAAGTAATACACTTGCAAAATAATTCAGAACTAAAATATGTTAATACTTGGAAGTGTTAGTTGCAATTTAGACAAACTCAGGCTTATATGAATTACGTGGGGAGTAACTAGATGCCTTGCGGTCTTCCATCTCTGTTTCCCCCCTCTCCCCATTTCATTCTTCTCTTTTTCTCCCCCCCCCCTTTTTTTTTTTATTCACTATTACCATCAGTTTTGTCTTTTTGGGTTTTTGGCACATCACTTAGGAGAAATATAAAGTTGATAGAAAGTCGAGACTCTCTCCCCTTTGTAATCAAGAGGTGTGGTGTTCTTTTTTTTTTTTTACCACATAGTGGTATAGTATCTGAATGGATTGATATCAGATCTGATCAGATCTATACCAGCACCCCCAGCAGTTTAGGATTACCAAAAACGCAGTGTTAACGGGATCAGCCCAGATACTTGCTAGCACCTGCGTTTTGCTCCTCCGCCCAGCCCAGCCCACCCAAGTGCAGTATCGATCGATCACTGTCACTTACAAAACACTAAACACATAACAGCAGCATTCGCAGAGTCAGGGCTGATCCCTGCGATTGCTAACAGTTTTTTTGGTAGCGTTTTGATACAGTCGCTGACAGCCTAGGAGATTTTTTACCTGCGAGTCTCACTAGTGTACCACTAAATTTAGAGCCCAAAATGGCAAATCAAATGTACACAAGTGAAGAGGCCTACACATTTCTGAGCATGACAGATAGTGAAGAGGAAGTCACTCATCTGTCAGATTCAGGCTCAAAATACGATCCTGTAGACAACAGCAGCTCCATGACAGATAGCTCAGATGATGGAGCTGTGGTCCCTGCCAAGGTCAGGCGTACCAGACCCCAATCTTCTTCTTCTGTCGTTGAGGTGCAAGGTCCCTCGTATGGAGCAGAGCAGTACTAGAGCCGCTATTCCCTGGATACCCTGGTCTTACATCCAGCACTGCAGTATCACGTGGTGATGTGGCGAGTCCCATAAGTGCAGTTCAAGCTGGTGAGGTGGCAAGCACAAGTAGTGTCCCTCTGCCACCAAGAAGACGAACACAGGCCCGTTGTGCCATAGTGCCCTTCCTGCTGCATTCACAAATCCTAATTGGTAACTAATTGGAAACCCACCACTTCTGCAGCACCCATACTTCCCCCATTCACTGGCCAACCTGACATTCAGGTGGAAACAGTTGATTTTACATCACTTGATTTTTATTTGCTGTTTTTCACCGAAGATCTCTATGGATCTATTGTGGACCAAAGCAATTTGTACGCTGGTTAACACATCGCCACTATTCCCCAATCCTCCCTTGCCAGAGATTGGAAACCAATTACGGTTTCCGAATTTGAGCTCGGCCCCTCGTAAACCACTTCAACCAACGTTTTGCAGACTTGTTTACTCTCCATCAAGTTGCCTGTGTTGATGAGTCCCTGATTAAGTTTTATGGCCGCTTGTCATTCAAACAGTACCTTCCCAGCAAGTGAGCCAGATGTGGGGTCAAGATGTATAAGCTCTGTGACAGGACCACAGGCTGTACATGTAGTTTTATGGTTTATGAGGGTAAAGATAGTCACGTAGAGCCGACAAACTGCCCTGACTACATAGGAAGCACTGGCAAGATTGTGTGGGACTTGGTGTCACCCTTATTCGGAAAGAGGTACCCCTTGTACGTGGACAATTATTACACGAGCGTGCCACTGTTTAGTCATTTGTTTGATCAGCAATTTGGAGCATGTGGCACCTTGCAACCTAATCGCCGGGGCTTTGCCAATTGGCTTGTAGATTCCCTTCTTAGGCTGGGGGAGAGAGCCTGCTTGCAGTGTAATAACTTGCTCACTATGAAGTGGAGGGATAAGAATGTTTTCGTTCTTACCTCCCTTCATGCAGACACGACGGTCCAAATTACTACGACGACTGGTGTTGTGGAGAAACCCCTCTGTGTCCACGAATATAACCAAAATATGGGAAGGGTGGACCTCAATGACCAGTTGTTGGCACCGTGCCTAGTTGCCCGTAAGGCCAGACGCTGGAGCAAGAAAGTGTCTGTTTATTTATTTCAATTGGCTTTGCTGAACGCTCATGTGCTATACAGAGCTTCAGGACAGACTGGATCCTTCCTTAAATTCCAGGAAGAGATCGTCAGAACCTGTCTGTTTCCAGACAGTGCTCCACCTCATCTTCCTCAACCAAATGCAGTAAGCTGGCTGCATGAGAGGCATTTTCCTTATGTCCTCCCGAGTCCCCCTACCCAACGACCCCCCAAAGAAGATGTTGTGTCTGCAGCAAGTGCGGATATAGGGGTGAAACCCGCTATTTTTGTCCCTCCTGACCTGACAATCCTGGTCTTTGCATTGGTAAATGTTTTGAACGCTACCATACACTAGTTGAGTATTAGCATAGGGTACAGCATTGTTTTCAGGTACGCCATTCAGCTGCAGAGTGGATTTATTTATCTTGAAAGCAACAGCGTTTTCTCCCACGTTACATAAAGCTGTGACTCCAGCACTGTCGGAGGTGATTTCCCCACCACAGGTAAAAAAAAAACATATATGCTGAAGAATAGGGGCAGCAGGGGTGGAGGAGCGATTTGCTCCTACCTTTTGGGGTGGATACCCCCATGCTTCGGCATATATAAATGCATGTATGCCCATCATTAGAAGTGGGTGGATGAAGGGAGGTATTCTAATGGTGGGCATACATGCATTTATATATGCCGAAGCATGGGGGTATCCACCCCAAAAGGTAGGAGCAAATCGCTCCTCCACCCCTGCTGCCCCTATTCTTCAGCATATATGTTTTTTTTTTTTACCTGTGGTGGGGAAATCACCTCCGACAGTGCTGGAGTCACAGCTTTATGTAACGTGTGAGAAAACGCTGTTGCTTTCAAGATAAATAAATCCACTCTGCAGCTGAATGGCGTACCTGAAAACAATGCTGTACCCTATGCTAATACTCAACTAGTGTATGGTAGCATTCAAAACATTTACCAATGCAAAGACCAGGATTGTCAGGTCAGGAGGGACAAAAATAGCGGGTTTCACCCCTATATCCGCGCTTGCTGCAGACACAACATCTTCTTTGGGGGGGTCGTTGGGTAGGGGGACTCGGGAGGACATAAGGAAAATGCCTCTCATGCAGCCAGCTTACTGCATTTGGTTGAGGAAGGTGAGGTGGAGCACTGTCTGGAAACAGACAGGTTCTGACGATCTCTTCCTGGAATTTAAGGAAGGATCCAGTCTGTCCTGAAGCTCTGTATAGCACATGAGCGTTCAGCAAAGCCAATTGAAATAAATAAACAGACACTTTCTTGCTCCAGCGTCTGGCCTTACGGGCAACTAGACCCACCGATCAATCTCTTTTTTTTGTTCAGCCCACAGGCTGCATGAAAAAAAAAGATTACAATATATGGCCAACAAGGACCAGCAACATACTGGTATGTTGCTGGACTTTGAGTGGTTATACCAGAATGATGCCTGCAGGTTTAGGTATCATCTTGGTATCATTCTTTTCAGCCAGCGGTCGACTTTCATGTAAAAGCAATCCTAGCAGCTAATTAGCCTCTAGACTGCTTTTACAAGCAGTGGGAGGGAATGCCCCCCCCCCACTGTCTTCCATGTTTTTCTCTGGCTCTCCTGTCCCAACGGGGAACCTGAGAATGCAGCTGGTGATTCGGCCAGCTGACCATAGAGCTAATCAGAGACCAGAATTACTCCAATAATCTCTATGGCCTAAGAAATCGAAAGCTACAAGCATTTTATGACTTAGATTTTGCCAGATGTAAACAGTGCCATTGGGAAATCGGGAAAGCATTTTATCACACCGATCTTGGTGTGGTCAGATGCTTTGAGGGCAGAGAAGAGATCTAGGGTCTATTAGACCCCAATTTTTTCAAAAAAGAGAACCTGTCACTACCTATTGCTATCATAGGGGATATTTACATTCCCTGAGATAACAATAAAAATTATGAACAAAAAAAAAGGAACAGTTTAAAAATAAGATAAAAAAAAAAAAGCACCCCTGTCCCCCCCTGCTCTCGCGCAAAGGCGAATGCAAGCGACGGTCTGGCGTCAAGTGTAAACAGCAATTCAACCATGCATGTGAGGTATCACTGCGAAGGTCAGATCAAGGGCAGTAATTTTAGCAGACCTTCTCTGTAAATCTAAAGTGGTAACCTGTAAAGGCTTTTAAAGGCTTTTAAAAATGTATGTAGTTTGTCATCACTGCACATTTGTGCACAATTTTAAAGCATGTTGTGTTTGGTATCCATGTACTCGGCCTCAGATCATCTTTTTTATTTCATCAAACATTTGGGCAAAATAGTGTGTTTTAGTGCAAAAAGTGTGTTGTTTGAAAAATCGCTGACCAAATACTGTGTAATAAAAAAAAAATTAAACATCCCCCATTTTAATCTGTAGGGCCTTAGCTTTAAAAAAAATATATAATGTTTGGGGGTTCAAAGTAATTTTCTTGCAAACATTTTTTATTTTTTCATGTAAACAAAAAGTTTTAGAAAGAGCTTTGTCTTCAAGTGGTTAGAAAGGTGGGCGATATGTGACATAAGCTTCTAAATGTTGTGCATAAAATGCCAGGACAGTTCAACCCCCCTCAAATGACCCAATTTTGGAAAGTAGACACCCAAGCTATTTGCTGAGAGGCATGTCGAGTCCATGGAATATTTTATATTGTGACATAAGTTGCGGGAAAAGACAATTTGTATTTTTTATTTTATTTTTTTTGCACAAAGTTGTCATTAAATGATATATTGCTAAAACATGTCATGGGCATATGTGAAATTACACCCCAAAATACATTCTGTTGCTTCTCCTGAGTACAGGAATACCACATGTGTGAGACTTTTTGGGAGCCAAGCCGTGTACGGGACCCCGAAATCCAAGCACCGCCTTCAGGCTTTCTAATACCACGTACACACGATCGGAATTCTCGTTGGAAGAAGCTCTGATGGTTTTCCCGACGGAATTTCAATGCTCAAGCTGTTTTGCCTACATACGGGCACACCAAATTCTGATCGTTTAGAACGCAGTGGCGTATATAACACGTACAACGGCACTAGAAAAAGGAAGTTCAATAGCTTCCGTCTCGTAGTTGAAGTGAAGTGATTTTTGGCGTGTCGGAATTGCGTACACATGATCAGAATTTCCGATAGAATGTTTTTCCATTGGGAAAATTGAGAACATGCTATCAATTTTTGGCTGGCGGGAATTCGGACAGCTAAATTCCGATGGAGCATACACACGGTCGCATTTTCCGATGAAAAGCTCTCATCGGTCTTTTTCTGGCCGGATTTCTGATCGTGTGTACGCGGCATTAGGGTGTAAATGTTTGATTTCACTCTTCACTGCCTATCACAGTTTCAGAGGCAATGGAATGCCCAGATGGCATAAAACCCCCAAGTGACCCCATTTTGGAAAGTAGACACCCCAAGCTATTTGCTGAGAAGTATGGTGAGTATTTTGCAGACCTCACATTTTGTCACAAAGTTTTGAAAAAAAAAATGTTTCTTAATTTTCAAAAACAAATGAGAGCCACAAAATACTCACCATGCCTCTCAGCAAATAACTTGGGGTGTCTACTTTCCAAAATGGGTTCCATTCCTTTCCACATATGCCCATGGCATGTGTGAGCAATATATCATTTAGTGACAACTTTGTGCAAAAAAATAAATAAATAAATAAAAGTTTGTCATTTTCCTGCAACTTGTGGCAAAATATAAAATATTCCATGGACTTAACATGTCTCTCAGCAGATAGCTTGGGGTGTCTACTTTCCAAAATGGGGTCATGGGTTTTTTTTGTGCCATCTGGGCATTTTATGGCCTTCAAAACTGTGATAGGTAGTGAGGAGTGAAATCAAAAATTCACGCCCTTAGAAATCCTGAAGGCCATGCTTGGTTTTTGGGCCCAGCACGCGGCTAGGCTACCAAAAAGTCCCACACATGTGGTATCCCCATACTCAGGAGAGGCAGCTAAATGTATTTTGGTGTGTAATTCCACATATAACCATGGCATGTGTGAAAAAAAAAATTTTTGTCATTATTCAATCCTTCGTTGGGACAAAAAATGTTCATATTCAATAGGCTCAGCATGCCTCTCAGCAATTTCCTTGGGGTGTCTTCTTTCCAAGATGGGGTCATTTGGGGGGGGGGGGGGTGTTGTACTGCTCTGCCATTTTATCACCTCAAGAAATGAGATAGGCAAATCATAAACTAAAAGCTGTGAAAATTCCAGAAATTTTTTCCTAGTTTGTAGACGCTATAACTTTTGCGCAAATCAATAAATATAGCTTATTGACATTTTTTTTTTACCAAAGACATTTGGCTGAATACATTTTGGCCAACATGTATGACTAAAATTTAGTTTATTGGATTTTTTTTATAACAAAAAGTAGAAAATATAATCTTTTTTCAAAATTTTCGGTCTTTTTCCGTTTATAGAGCAAAAAATAAAAACCACAGGTGATCAAATACCATCAAAAGAAAGCTCTATTTATGGGGAAAAAAAGAACGCAAATTTAGTTTGGGTACAGCATTGCATGACCGCGCAATTAGCAGTTAAAGCAACGCAGTGCCAAATTGTAAAAAGTGCTCTAGTCAGGAAGGGGGTAAAGTGGTTAAAAAAAAATCTTTTAAATATGAGCCTTTTGTCTGGATGTAGATTTATCATATTTATACAATTTCATTAAAAGCCAAAATCCACATGGTGTCACCTGTTAACAATATTTTGTTGTTATATGATTATTATTTTGCACCCGTTGTCTCATGATTAACCATAATAGCAATATTACTAATAGAGGTAACCATCTAAGGGTGCAATTAAATGTACAGCACTCTAAATGAGGTTATTTTAACAAAGGAGCAAAAGAACATTTATTCCATGTTCTCCCGATAAAGCAAGCCTACTATCACACCATAATAATAAATTAGAAATAAGAATTGTTAAAAGATGCACATTTATTGTGATATCCAAATTACACCACCCTCCCCTATGCAAATCTGATGTAGATCTGTAGATTATTTGTATCTAAGCAAATTTATGGATAAAACAACCCCTAATGGCTGAGTCCATGGCAGTGTTTCATGCCTCTGGCCCTCCTGGTGCTCCGTGGCAGTAC
Organism: Lithobates pipiens; assembly: GCF_037356315.1. Taxonomy (NCBI): domain Eukaryota; kingdom Metazoa; phylum Chordata; class Amphibia; order Anura; family Ranidae; genus Lithobates; species Lithobates pipiens. The sequence goes on along the minus strand of NW_027507903.1, from coordinate 423,636,703 downwards.
CCCTTCTACTTACATTCTTAACACCTCATGTACCTACTAAATAAACACTTAACACAACTCTATTCCTGAACCAACACTGAACACACTTTTATACAACTTAACTCTAACAGCCAATATTCCCTACCCAAGTGAAACCTTGGCACCCCAGATGTTTTGAAACTACATTTCCTATGATGCCCATGCACTCTGCAGAGTAGTTAAGCATCATGGGAAATACAGTTTTAAAACATCTGGGGTGCCAAGGTTCGACATCACTGCCTTAAACCCTTGTCTACATACCCTTGTCTAAATACAGCTGGTAACCTGGACCTACTGAACTACTTGCAAACCACTGGGCAAACAAAGGGACTGTTAGGTTGCATGACACTATTGTTATCTTTTTAACACTTAAACTATTCCTTATCTCCTTTATGACAAAGCCTAAAACAAGTTGTACAACTTTGGCATGTGTTAGTAAAACCGTAAATATCGTTGCAACTACTTAGTGTAACCAAGTGAATTACCTGTATATCTAGTTTTTTTCAGGAATGGGCTGTCATGGTTTATTTTTCTGTTATCAAATAGAAATTGAACCAAAATAGTACTTTTAATAAAAATTAAACTGTGTATTTCTTACTATTACCATAATCCACCACCAATGAATAATCAAAAATACATTCTCCTACTCCTACCTAATCACCCTGGTATTTCACTAATTGTTAACATCCCACAAACACCTAACCCTTAAATGACCTTTTAGTGATTAACCTAAAATTAACAATAATTTCTGCTAAATGGTTACCTAATTCTAATGCCGCATGTTCGGAATTTCCGACAACCAAACTGTGGATTTATTTCCGACGGATGTTGGCTGAAATTTGTCCTGCATACACACAGTCGCACAAAGGTTTTCGGAAACTACGATTGTTGGAACGCGGTGACATACATCACGTATGCCTGGACTAGAAAAAGGAAGTTCAATAACCAGTGTGCCACCCTTTGGGCTCCTTCTGCTAATCTCGTGTTAGTAGAAGTTTGGTGAGAGACGATTTGCGCTTTTCAGTCTCATGCTTTTTCAATTGCTACTGCTCTTCAGTTTGTGCTTTTGGGTTCTTATCTGGTTTTCAGTGCGTGTAGTCAGTTCACATCTGGTTGTCAGTGAATGCTATTTTTAGTATGTATCTGATTTTCAGTGCGTTCTTGTCCGCTCGTTTTTGATTTTCAGCTCGTTTTTCTCAGATGCTTTCTGATTTTCAGTGCGTTCTGTTCCTTCTGACCAGCCGACCATTTTGAAGTCATATTGCGGTTGCATACTCATCATAGAGTTTGTGGTATGCAGGAGCTTGGTGTTGGGGTTCTTACTTTGACCCAAGCCCAGTCCATGAACAGGGCAGGGAGGAGTTCATGGACGAAGAATTCTCAATGCCTTTGTTGTGGGAGATCCGTGAGAATAATGCTGATGATTTCAGGAATTATGTCCGGATGATGGCCCCCATTTTTCACCATCTGTTGGCTTTGCTGCCCCCCTATATTACCGAGCAGGACACCTGCATGCGCCAAGCCATCACTTCCAAGCAGAGTCTGCAGGACATCAAGTTCTCGACAGGCATCTCCCCCCAGGATCTGGGGATCATTATTCCAGAGACCTGTTCTGCCATCATTCATATCCAGTAGAATGACTATATTAGGGTAAGTTTTCTCCTTTAACATCACAGTCTATGTATTTAATGTTTGCTAATGTATTGCATTTATTTCATTATTCCCTAATTACCATGCATGTAATATGCTGTGAATATCCTCTTTATCATCATGTATGGTTGAATTTTTTTATGGTACTTTATGCATATTTGCCTTCACTAACCTCCCCACCATGCTATCCTGGGCCCATACACACCTAGCCTAGTCATTTAACAATGTATTTTGTCGACTCCATAGTAGTGTTTTACCCTAAACACCTCCTAAAATGTGTACTAATGTTATTGTTGTCCTTAAATTCAGGCAGAGGGCAAGAGGCTTTTTTTGGGGGGGGGGCCCAAACTCATTTGGAACCCTCCTTCCCCCCAACCGCTAAGTCCGCCAATACCAATACTCTATCTGCTGACTTTGCCAAACCCATACACACTATACCTAACTCTTTTGTGGACAGATTTATGGATGAATTCCCCAAAGCATGTAGTGCAAGGGCCTGCCTGAATACTTTCAAATGGTACTGTTTAAAGTTTTGTTCTCCTATTATCTTGATAGGTAATTGCAGAATGTAAAAATATGCTTCAATTTGTACAGTGTGTATTCATATTTTTGTATTATGACACTTCTTACCTGTCCAGTGGGCTGTCAATAGAGTAAGTAAGGAGGGGACTGGCCAAAGTAACACACATTATTTATGCATCCATCTCTCAATGAAGTGGAGAGGGTTACCTGTCCAAAACATCTACCCCCCCTAAATTTTTTACAATGGGCCATCAGAGGGGGGTGAGGAATCTGATAAGTGGACCTTATTATACTTTTGTCTTTTAAATACTAATTTCAATAAATGTTATACTTATGTTGGCCAAGAATATCTAATCTGCTTGCAATGTTATGTGCAAAAGTACATTTTTTTTCTTGTTTCAGTTCACTGTTTCCTTCAACGCCACAGGAATGGCAGACTGTGGCTTCCCAATTTGCCCAGTGGCGGGACTTTCCCAACTGCGGAGGGGAAATCGATGGGAAACACGTCCACATCGTGCCATCCCCCAACTCGCGGTCATACTGTTATAATTACAAGGGGTTTAATAGTATTGTGATGTTGGCAGTGGTGTCGGCGACATATGAGTTTCTCTATGTGGACGTGGGGAAGAATGGCTGGATGTCGGATGGTGGAGTCATCGCCCAGACCGAGTTCTACAGACGGCTCCAGAGTGGTGGCTTTGGCTTGCCACCTCCGGAAGACAACGTGGCTGGTCTTTCGTTTGTCTTTGTCTCTGATGAAGCATTTGGGCTGGGTAATCAACTTATGCGGCCATTACCGATGAGGACCCTCACCCTGGACCAGAGGGTTTTTAACTACTGGCTGGCCAGAGCCAGAAGAATGGTGGAGAATGCTTTTGAAATAAAGGCCAGCCGATTCCGCCTGTTCCTGACGCCAATCAACATGGCGGAATATAAACAAAACCATATAATACTTGCATGCTGCATTCTACACAACTTTCTCAGGAGAAATGCTACAAACAAATGTGGCCTCAGTTGGGCCTGAGGCCAGATTTCCTGAGCCAACAACAACCCTGGCGGAGTTGTTGTTGATATTTATTTGATACATGAGGTGACAATTTCTTCTTCAGCTACCTATTATGTTGTGGGTCTGCTACACATACACAATGTTTTTGTTGTTAATGTATGTAATGCATTAATGATAAAAAAAACACATCCTTTTCAGCACCATGAAGTAAGTGTTTTGAGTCCTCAAACTGGCAAATTTTAGAGCACTGTGGGGGTTATTTACTAAAGGCAAATTTGAAAGTGCACTGAAACAGCACTGAAACAGCACTGAAAGTGCACTTGTAGCACAAAGTGGATTTGCCTTTAGTAAATAACCCCCATTGTCACTGTAAACACCAAATTACTACAAAAACTGGTATTGAATATTGAAAGAAGAAGACACACTTTGTTAAGTAGAAAACATGTTTGAACAAACCAACATATTTGTTGTATAACATTTTTAGGTTTGACAGTACAGATAGCCTTTTTTTGGGTTAAAGTGGTTTGGTACCTAAAAATGAAAGTTCATGTTATTAAAATCAACAGATAGCATACTTACCTAAACGAACCCTGAAAAAAAAAAAATATTTACCGTATATACTCGAGTATAAGCCGAGATTTTCAGCCTCTTTTTTGAGGCTGAAAGTGCCCCCCTCGGCTTATACTCGAGTCATCGCTGTCTGTCTGCCCGATCAGCGTGTCATGCAGACAGACAGCGGCCATTCTAGGATTCAAAGGCCGCGCCTCCGTCTCCGCCTTCGCCTGTGATAGGCGGAACACTGAATTTCCCAGCAGTCTGTGTTCCGCCTATCACGGACGTCCTCTCATCCTCGTCCGTAGTATGAGGATGAGCGGACGTCCATGATAGGCGGACCACTGACTGCTGGGAAATTGAGTGTTCCGCCTATCACGGACATCCGATAGGCGGAACACTCAATTTCCCAGCAGTCAGTGGGAAATTGAGTGTTCCGCCTATCACCGACGGAGGCGCGGCTTTTGAATCCTAGAATGGCCACCGACGAAGAGCTGCGGGACGGGCCGGGACGCAGGCCGGGACGGGACGCAGGCCGGGACGCAGGCCGGGACGGGACGCAGGCCGGGACGGGACGCAGGCCGGGACGGGACGCAGGCCGGGACGGGACGCAGGCCGGGACGGACACAGGCTGGACGGACACAGGCTGGACGGACACAGGCAGGCTGGACACAGGTAGGCTGCACGGACACACACACACACACACACACACACACACACACACACACACACACACACACACACACACACACGGATGCATGCACACACAGGGATGGATGGACACACACGGATGCATGGACACACACACACACACACACACACACACACGGATGCATGCACACACACAGGGATGGATGGACACACACACACACGGATGCATGGACACACACACACACGGATGCATGGACACACACACACACACGGATGCATGGACACACACACACACGGATGCATGGACACACACAGGGATGGACGACACACAGGGATGGACAGGCATGTCTCACCCTCGGCTTATACACGAGTCAATAATTTTTTCCAGTTTTTTGGGGGTAAATTGGGGACCTCGGCTTATATTCGGGTCGGCCTATACTCGAGTATATACGGTACTTACCTTTTATTTCTGATGTTTCAGCTGACTTCCGGGTTGTCCTCCCATGGGAGTAGGCGTGGCTATGGTCCTCGCAATGGTCCCTGGGAAATTTCCCAAGAATCCATGGGGGACAATGAAAGTTTTTCTTTCCTTGTCACTGCTCTCACTGAGCATGTGCAAGATGGAGCGGAGCATGCTGGGAGCCAGACGTCATCATATACCAGGAAGTAAATGCCTGTGGGCTTCAGACGCCCACAGTTAAAATGGAAAACGCCAGAGCAGGTTTTTATAAGTCATCCTGAGGAAAAGATTCGTCGCGCCGGGGGTCAAATAAACGCCGGACGTGGATGCCAATCGAAGGTAGCACTCGCCCACCAGTGAGACAGGTAATAAAAAAATAAAAAAAGAGCGGAATCCCGCTTTAAACAGGCATGTTTAAAACCATAAAAATACACAACTCAGGAACTTACAAAGTTCAACTTTGACAAAGTGAAGGCAATATCAGACATCAGTATGTCCAAACTGTGTTGATATTGCCTACATCAGATGGGGTGATGTCATCCCTGTGAAAGCCAAATTTTGAAGATGCACACAAATTGGGAGTCAAAATGTGGATTTCCTCCTGATCCCATACCTAATGTCAACATGTGCTAGCTCCCATCATGAGGGATTAATGGATGTGTTTTGGGGGTGCAACCCCTTCCTCGCAACTACTTTAGTTGCGAGGAAGAGGTTGCATCCCCAAAATGCATACCTTGATATCCCATGATGACAGATAGCACATGTTGACACACTGTGCATCTTCAAAATTTGGCTTTTTAAAAAATATTTAAAATGTGTCAAAATAATAAAAATACAAACAAACTAGAAGAATTTTGGGGTGTTTTAGATTCTGCCTAAAACATCAATGATGTTTTTGAGTCTTTTTTTCCACATTATTGATGTCTTCCTTGATCTTCTGTAAATTACCACTGCACACCATGATCTCCCCAAAGAGGACGTGTGCACTTGACTTGCACTTATGAAATTAGATTCTTCTTCCCCAACATCCACATCACGTAAAAAAAAAAAAAAAAGCGATGTATTATATATATGCAGACATACATTTATTACCTGAAGCTGTGGTCTCAGACACTCACCTGTTGTGGTCACTATTTTGCCCATTTCATGAACCTATCCTCCCTCCATATCTTCTTTGTGGTGTGTGGGGAGTTTCCCCTTCTTCAGGAGTTGGGGTTTGTGGTGTCCTCAGATGCCCCGAGTCTTTTCTCCCCTATGTGAATAAAAAAAAGGTATACTTAGCACACAGATATTTGAGGCCAGAAATAGGAATATGAAACATTGCTTGAAGTGTTGTACAATTGTCTGTTTTGGCAGAGTTCCAAGCTGAAACAATGATTTTTGTGCCTTTCAAAAGCTGGAACAATTACCTTTTTGTGCAAGTTTCACAGATGGAGACACCCCTAGTATCCACTGGAGCACCTGTGTGGGACACCCTAAAAAGTTTGTTCTGCTGTCCCACACTAGTGTTCCTCTGTCCAGATGTGTAAACAGCTGCTGAGTATCCTCTCCATACACTGAATCAAGTTTGCATTTCATTCTAGTTACAAACCCATTTAGAAAACAATGTAATCAACTTATTTTAATACAAATAGGCATGAACAAATGTAGTTAACCTGTATCTGCCAAAAACATCATATTAGTGGGTGAACGAATGATGTTTACTATGGACAAAACCTGAAACTTGCCATTTTAAACTGTACAACAGTAAAGAAAAGCACATGGAGCAGCACAGATGTAATAATAATAATAGGAACACACAACAAAATACTTATTGTTTTTTGCAGCACTCTCTTGATTCTACTGTACTGATCCTGCTCCCTCAATTTGGAGTCTGACCATCGTTTCCTCAGTTGATCCTTGGATCGCCATACCCCAAAATTATTCGGCAGACTTTTCACAACTTTAGCCATGATCTTGGCCTTTATCACATTTGGGTTTGGGTAAGGTCCATGCTTCCTGTCATAGTCGGCCCTTTTCAAGATGTCCGCCATCTCCATCATCTCACCAAAGGACATATTACAGGCCTTTAATCTCCTGGATTGGGATGTTTGTGGCTCCGGGCTTTCGTCATCCTCTTCATAGCTGCTCTCCTTTGCATGCACTTGCACAGGGGCAGGGAATAGACTATAAAGGGCAGAGTTTCATGCATGCACAGTTTATATAAAGCGTAACACGCGGGCGTTGTACGTACGATCAATGGTCTATACTGCTTCTAGATTGAGGCCTATATTGGGACACGATTAGGAGAGTTTAGCATTTAGTCTGACATTAGGGTTTGTCTTGTGTTGTGTCTTGCATAGAAAATTGATTGATTCAATGATCATGACTTCCTCCCCCAATTCATTGATATGTACAGAGCGCTGCCCTGTCTGTGGCAGGTGAAACACCCCTTTTATACTAATAAAAGAAAGAGGCAGGCAGTGCTGGATCAATTGCTGGAATTGGTGAAGCCAGTGATTCCCACAGCAAACATCAACTATTTGAAGGCCAAAATTGGTGGCCTCAGGAGCACATATAATCACTTGTTTTAGTTTACGCCACTTGCTTTATAAGCCCTTGTACACACGGTCGGAGAATCCATCGGAATGTGTCCTATCGGACCGTGTTGTCGGATAATCCGACTGTGTGTGGTATGCATCGGACTGATTCCGTCGGAATATCCGTCGGACCCAATTTTCCAACATGTTGGAAATATTTCCTGACCAACTGGTTCGATTGGACATACTCCGATCATGTGTAGAGAATTTTGATCGGACTAAGTGCCACACATGCTCAGATCAAATTCCTACATCAAAGCTATTGGCTACTAGCCTGAACATAGTCCCATCGTAACAAAATTATGTCATCACGTTCTGAATGATCGGATTTTTCGACAACTTAGTCCGACTGTGTGTATGCAACAGTTTCGGACAAAAAACCGACGGATTTGGTTGTCGATATCTATGATCGTGTGTACAGGGGCTTAGGCATGTGGAGTAAACTAAAACAAGGGATCATGCAGTACCAGAAATGTTGGGATAGGCTAAAATGAGCAGAACTATCAACATTATGTAATGGGCCTTGTGATTTGACATCATGTCTCTCCCTATATAATTTGCTTTAAAGCCTCTGAAAACAGATAAACCCTTACAAGTGACAATAAACCCTGGATTTAAAAAAAAAATATATACTATCTAATTATGTATTCTTTACTCAGAAAAATGTTTTCCATTGCTCCCACCCTCGTCAAAATCTCCCATTTCCATATTTTTACCTTCTGTTGGAGGGTGGCTACGTTTGTTTTCCATGGTCTCACTGTAGGTAAGAATGCAACCATCCATTCTTACTCACTCCCGTAATGGACTATGGACTATGGTATTTCTAGTAAGGAAAAACCGTAAAATTGTATACTTACCTTTCCGTAATTTTCCTTTCCTGTCGCATCTTCATGGCAGCATACACTCTGGGTTGTGACTCCGCCCCCACAACCTGATAGGACCACATAGCTATAAGATGAAGATACGCCCACCCGCCCTGGTATTCTCTTATTTTTCCTCACCTGTTGGGACCGCACGGATCATCACCCTCTTACCGCTTCGCCCCAGCCAGGTTCTAGCCTCTCCTGGGTGGAAGTCCTTACCAGTACAGCCTCTAAAGGAAGCTAAATGGAAGGAACCCCACTCTGGTGATCTCAGGGGTGTGAATACTTTTTTCTCTGCAAACAGAGCATTGTCTCTATAGCCGTTGGAAGTAAGCCTTAAACAGGCTGAAGGCATATAACCAAAAGATTGGTCTTTAAGCCTTAAACAGGCTTCATCTTATAGCTATGTGGTCCTATCAGGTTGTGGGGGCGGAGTCACAACCCAGAGTGTATGCTGCCATGATGCGACAGGAAAGAAGAGCTTCAGGAGGATGTTACAAGAAGGAAAAAAAAACACAATATGAAATGAATCCATAAAAAATTGATTACAGGGCCATTAAGTAGTGGATATGTATAGATTATTTTTGGAGAATAAGAATATAATTTAGTGCCATTTTAAGTCTTCTATGTTTATACCTAAGAAAATAAAGAATGTGTGTTACTGCCGAGGCTTCTCCCTTTTTTAAATGATTCCTACCAAATGATTACAGTGCATGCAAACTAACTAATTATGTTGTATATTTGTGTGCTACTCATTTTACTAGATCAGCACAGCATTTTTATGTCAATGAGCATCACCACTCCCAAGGAAATGTGTTCACAGATGTGAAATTTGAGAGATTCACTGTTTAATGAACTTGTTTCACAAGCTAGAATATAATCAGTCAGGTTTGAGTAGGCATGAACCTATCTTGGCAACATATATACTCTAATTGGCATGTTCCTTATCTCTGATATAAGGCTAATGAGCAGCTCACACAGATGCACACATTTCGGGAAATTGAAACATAGCTCATTTATTGTTCATTAATGCTGGATTACTTAAAATGAAGCACAACAGTGTCACAGGCAGAAGATGAAACTCGGAGGAACTCAACAAACTGAAAATTTGAGTTTAGCTTTTGAAATCAGGAAGCATTTTTTTAAATAAAGGGCTACATATGATGGAAACTGCTTTTTGCCTCCATGGCTTTGGCATGTAAAAATCGGTGTTGCGCTGACTTGTTTGTCTTTTGAAAAGTACATGATTTAGGGCTTAATTTCAGTATTTTCAATACAATTTATACAGCACAGATATAGACAGTACTTTACCAAATAAATAGATCCCTTCACATCAGTTTCTTTTTTCCAGCTTTGGAAGCAAGAGTAATTACAAACTGTTTAGTAGACACATGCAAGCATCCACAAAACTCATTCAGCTTTTTGAGTAAAACAGGAATATAAACCGGAACTAATTTGAGCAGAGTATAGAACATGCAACAACAGGAAATAATGACATCTACAGGCCACAGCTGTAAACTCCACCCCTACTATTAGGCTTTTAAATTGAGAAAGAAAAAACACAAGACAAAAGGAGAATATACAAACAAAACACAGATAGTATAACTGGCAGTGGCAGCTGGTGTTTTTTTTGGGGGGTGTCAAACAACCACCCCTATCAGTCAGTCGGCGGCACCCCCCCTACCCCGGCACTTACCCCATCGGTTGCAGGTGGGTGAGCTCCTATGGGTGGCAGGCAGACGGGCTCCTATGGGCAGATATGTCGGGGCCCTACGGGTGGTGGGTTGCGGGCTTCTATGTCCTTTCTGCATCATGGCGACTTCTGCTGTGCAGCTCCTGCCTCCTCCGGCCAGGCATCCAATAGGATGCTTTCAGCCAATTGGATGCCCGGTGTCAAAACCCGCTTCCTGATTAGCCAGGAGGAGGATCAATGTTACAACAGCGAATATTAATTCTCTGTTGTAATACACCTAGGTGGGCTCGGACCACACTCTCTGCGACCCGCTAATAAACACTAAAAAATGCTATTGCAAAAACGTTTAAAAAAGTTGAAAAACTCACTGCAAAGCTACTGAAGTTTTTATAACATTATTTTAAATTCCAGTGTGCATGAGGCCTAATTTTTGTGGTAAAACTCCTACTTATACTTATTTATCACTAGTAAACTTAAGCCTAAAATTGCAATTTAAAATTGTTCTGCTCCTGGACATTTTTACACTGCTGTGTCACTTGCAGACTCATAATTCAGGAAGTAAATCACCTGCCTGTACTGTTTGTCCCTAGTACATTTTAGACAAATCTCCCTAATAAATGAATGTCCTACTGCTGGCCAATTTTATAATGTTATTTTCACTGCAGTATCCTAATTCTGGTTATAAAGGCCTGTGCTTGTTGTCCCTAGTAACTATGGCTTATCCTTAATATTTGTCCTGCTGATAGCCAATTTTATACTGCTAACACCTGCGGCCTCGTAATTTATGTAGTAAAACACCTGTCTGTACTCTTTATTTCTAGTATATTGCAGACAAATCTTCCTGATTAAAAATGTTCTGCTGGCAAACGTTACAATTATATATCCTCTATCTTATCTCCTGTCATTAAACGCCAGTCTCGTCTCTAGTAATTCGGGCCTAGCCTTGCTATTAAAAAAAATGTTCTTGCTGTTGGTCACTTCTATATTGTTATGTTACCTCTGGTCTCTTGACTCTTTAGTAAAGCATCTGCCTGTACTATTTGTCTCTAGTACATTTTGGACAATTCTTCCTGATTAAACATCTCCTGGTACTAACCAATTTTTTTTAGATTATAACGTTTAACTTGGGGTGATTAAGGCACATCAGGTATCTGTTGCTGGTAGTTCATTCAGGAGTTGCCTCTTCACAGCACCTCACTGCGTGCGTTGAAAAAAAAGAGTAAAAACACATTGCACCCAAAACACCACACACCCCCACCCGAGGTTATTAAAATTCAGCTTCATAGTCACAAATCCCTCTCCTACCCTCTGCAGGGAATGCCCTTTTTCTCATCATAAATGCAGCAGACCAGGCTAATATCTCAACATAATATCCCATGAGGGCGTTCAACCGTTTGTTTGGCCCACTGAACAACCACAATGTACTTTGCCACCGCACAGTGCATTGGAAGCCCTGATTGGCTGAAGCAATGAAAGCTTTGCCTAGTCAGGGCACATAGCACTGTCAGAGACATGATTTGACACTGTCATGATGGCTCTATCCAATCATGGATCATTGCTCTTATGCCCCGTACACACGATCGGACATTCCAACAACAAAACCGCGTATTTGTTTCTGAAAGATGTTGGCTCAAAATGTCTGAAATTCAGAATGTCAAGAACACGGTGACAAACAACATGTATGACGGCACTATAAAAAGGAAGTTCAGTAGCCAGTGCACCACCCTTTTGGCTTCTTCTGCTAATCTCGTGTTTATTTTAGTATAGCGTTAGTAGAAGTTTGGTGAGAGACGATTTGTACTTTTCAGTTCGTTACTGCTTGTCAGTTTGTGCTTGTGGGTTCGTATCTGTTCTTTAGTGCGTGTTGTCAGTTCGTACCTGTCTTTCAGTTCATTCTATTTAATAGTTTGTATCTGTTTTTCAGTGTGTTCTTGTCTGCTTGTTTCTGATTTTCAGCTCACTCTTCTCAGGCTTTTCTGATTTATTGTGTGTTCCATTCATTTGTTCTGACCAGCCGACCGTTTTGAAGCCATGTTGTGGGTACGTACTCGTCATGCTGTGCTTGGGCTTGGTGTTGGAGTTATTGCTTTGACCCAAGTCAAACAGGGAGAGGAGGCGTTCATAGACTAAGAATTGGTTGCTCCAGGGTGACCAATTCTCTCAAAAGGCCTTTTTTTGCAGGAGATCCGTGAGAATAATCCTGATTATTTCAGGAGTTATCTCTGGATGACGGATCCCATTTTTCACCATCTGTTGGCTTTGATGTCCCCTTATATTATGAAGCAGGACACCTGCATGCGGCAAGCCATCACTCCTGAACAAAGGCTCGTCACCACCTTGCGGTACTTGGCGATGGGGAGAAGTCAGCAGGACATCAAGTTCTTGACTGGGATCTCCCCCCTGGCTGTGGGGATCATTATTCCAGAGATCTGTTCTGCCATCATACAGGTCCTGCAGAAGTATTATATTAAGGTAAGTTTTCTCCTTTAACATCACATTCTATGTATTTAACGTATGCTAATGTATTGTATTGTATTTATTTCGTCATTCCCTAATTACCATGATTGTAATATGCTGTGAATGTCCTCTTTATCACTATGCATGCTGGAAGCTTTTAATGCTCCTTTTTGGTCCTTCATGCATATTTGCCTTCACTAGCCTCCCCAGCATGCTCTCCTGGGCCCATACACACCTAGCCTAGTCACTTAACAATGTATTTTGTAATCTCCGTTGTATTGCTTACCCCAAACACCCCCTAAAATGTGTACATATGTTATTATTGTCCTTAAATTCAGGCATAGTGCAATATTTTTCTTTTTGGGGGGGGGGGGGTTAAAACTCATTTGGAACCCTCCCTCCTCCCCAACTGCTAAGTAAACCCATACCAATACTCTATCTGCTGACTTTGCCAAACCCATGCACACTATACCTACTTCTTTTGTGTTCATATTTCATCAAATATATTGAATTCACCAAAGCATGTAGTGCAAGTGCCTGCCTGAATACTTTCAAATGGAACTATTTAAAGTTTAAAGTTTTGTTCTCCTATTATCTTGATAGATAATTGCAGAATGTAAACATGTGCTTCAATATGGACAGTGAGTATTCATATTTTTGTATTATGACACTTCTTACCTGTCCAGTGGGCTGGCAATAGTGTAAGCCAGTGATTCAGCTCTCAATGAAGTGGAGAGGGTTACCTGTCCAAAACATATCCCCCTTTAATTTTTACAATGGGCCATCAGAGGGGTGAGGACTTTTGTCTTTAAAATAAATGTTATACTTATGTTGGCCAAGAATGTTTGTGTCTAATCTGCTTGCAATGTAATGTGCAAAAGTACAATTTTTCTTTTTCTTGTTTGACTCCACAGTTTCCTTCAAACACACAGGAATGGCAGACTGTGTCCTCCCAGTTTGCCCAGCAGTGAGACTTCGCCAGCTGCGGAGGGGCAATAGATGGGAAGCATATCCACATAGTCCCACTTCCTAACTCGGGGTCACTATTACAGTTATAAGGGGTTTAATAGCATAGTGATGTTGGTGGTGGTGTCTGTGACATACGAGTTCCTGTATGTGGACGTGGGGAAAAATGGCCGGATGTCAGATGCTGGAGTCACTGCCCAGACAGAATTCTTCAGATGTCTCCAGAATAGCGGCTTGGGCATGCCACCTCTGGACGACAACGTGGTAGGATTCCCATATGTTTTTTACCAGCTGGCCAGAGCCAAAAGAGTGGTGGAGTGAAGTGAGACAAAAGTATGTAGAGTACTTTGCAGGTAGGGGGGCCATTGATATGCAAGACAATGTGTAAAACATTTTTTTAAAAAATATTGGTTTTAAAAAAACTGAACTCATATTTCATTTGATTTACTCCTTGTGTTTCTTTTAGCTGTCTCCTTAGGTTCTCCAATCGCCTTTTATTTTTGGCCATTTTCTTCAATAGTGCAAGTGTAATTTATTTGATACATGAGGTGACAATCTCTTCTTCAGATAACTATTATGCTGTGGGTCTGCTACACACACATTGTTTTTGTTGTTAATATATGCAATGCATTGATGAAAAAAAAAAAAAAAATTAATTGCTTTGAGTCCCTAAAATGGCCTGATTGGGGAAAATTTTAGAGCACCCTGGGGGTTATTTAGTAAAGGAAAATCCACTTTGCACTACAAGTGCACTGCAAGTACACTTGAAAGTGCACTGAATCTGCACTGAAAGTGCACTTGTAGTGCAAAGTGTATTTGCCTTTAGTAAATACCCCCATTGTCACTGTAACTACAACAACTTACTCCAAACCTGGTATTGAGCATTGTTGAGTAAAAAACATTTTACTCCATGCACATTCACATGTGCATTAGATTTTTTTTTTTTTTTTTTAACAAACCAACACCTTTGGTGTATAACATTTATGTTTGACAGTAGAAATAGCAGTTTTTGTGTTAAAGGCATGTTTAAAACCATAACATACACAACTCAGGAACTTACAAAGTTCAACTTTGATAAATTGAAGGCAATATGAGACATTAGTATGTCAAAACTGTATTGAGTTTGCCTTCATCAGATGGGGTGATTTCACCCCTATAAAAGCCAAATTTTGAAGATGCACACAAATTGGGAGTGAAAATGTGGATTTCCATCCTGATCCCATGCCTAATGTCAATATGTGATAGCTCCCATCATAGGGGATCAATGGAGGTGTTTCGTGGGTGCAACCCCTTCCTCTCATCTACTTGCGAAGGAAGGGGTTGCACCTACTAAACACGTACATTGATATGCAGTGATGACAGATAGCACACATTGACACACTGTGTGCATTTTCAAAATTTGGCTTTCAAATTACTTTAAAATTTGATTAAAAATAAAAAATATAACAATAAACTGTACAATTTTTGAGGGTTTTAGATTCTGCCTAAAACAGCAATGATGTTCTTCATTTTTTGTTGTACATCATTGATGTTTTCCTTGACCTTTCTCTAAATCCCGATTGCACACTATTATTTCCTTAATGAGGATCTGTGCACTTGCACTTTTGAAATTAGTTTCTTCTTCCAAAACATCCACATCACCTAAAAATTAAAAAACACACCATGTATTATAAATATACAGGCATACATCTATTACCTGAAGCTGTGGTCTCAGACACTCACCTGTTGTGGTCACTATTTTTCCCATTTCATGAACCTATCCTCCCTCCACATCTTCTTTGTGGTTTGTGGGGAGTTTCCCCTTCTTCAGGAGGTTGGGGTTTGTGGTGTCCTCAGATGCCCCGAGTCTTTTCACCCCTATGTGAATAAAAAAAAGGTATACTAAGCACACAGATATTTGAAGCAAGAAATAGGAATTTGAAACATTGCTTGGAAGTGTCGTACAATTGTCTGTTTTGGCAGAGTTCCAAGCTGAAGACATGATTTTTTTCCCTTGCTTCAAGCTGGTATACTTACCTTTTTTGGTAAAGTTTCACACATGGAGAGACCCCTAGTATCCACTGGAGCACCTGTGTGGGACACCCTAAAAAGGGTGTTCTGGTGTCCCACACTAATGCTCCTGTGTCCAGATGTGTAAACAGCTGCTGAGTGTCCTCTCCATATACTGAATCAAGTTTGCATTTCATTCTAGTTACAAACCCATCTAGACAACGATGTACTAAACTTATTTTAATACAAATAGGCATCAACAAATGTAGCTAACCTGCATATGCCAAAAACATTGTATTAGTGGGCGAACTAACGATGTTTACTACGAATGATTACTGTGCAAACGAACCTGAAGCTTGCCATTTTAAACTGTACAACAGTAAAGAAAAGCACCTGGACCAGTATGCAAGTAACAATAATAACAGGAGCATGGGACAAATACTGATCGTACTCCCTCAATTTCAGGTCTGACCAGCATTTCCTCAATTGCTCCTTGGATCGTCGTACCCAAAATTCCTGTGCAGACGTCTCACAACTTTAGTCATGATCTTGGCCTTTCTCACATTTGGGTTTGGGTACGGTCCATACTTCCCATCATAGTTGGCTCTCTTCAAGATGTCCACCATCTCCACCATCTCTACAAAGGATATATTGGAGACCTATATCTCCTCCTGGATCGGGACGTTTCTGGCTTCGGGCTTTCCTCATCATTGCTGCTATTATCACGCACAAAGGTCAGGGGAGGAGTTTCATGCATGTGCAGTGTATATAAAGCATAACACGCGTGTGCAATTTGTGCGATCTGTGAGCGAAGAACAGAGTAGTGTAATTGCTGATTGTGATAACGAATGTACAATTTGAACTTGGGGCATCAGTGGTTAGTGGCCTATACTGCTTATAGATTGTGGCCTATATTGGGACAAGATTAGGAGAGTTTAGCCTGACATTAGGGTTTGTTTTGTGTCTTGCAGAGAAAATGGATTAATTTAATGACCATGTCTTCCTCCCAAACTTCATTGATAAGTACAGGGAGCTGCCCTGTCTGTGGCAAGTGAAATACCAATTTTATAACAGCAAACTAAAGAGGAAGGCAGTGCTTGATCAACTGTTGTAATTGGTGATGCCGGTGATTCCCACGGCAGACATCAACTATTTTAAGTGCAAAATTGTTGACCTCAGAAGCACATATAATAGGGAGCGCAAAAAGGTCCAGGATTCCATAAGATCAGGAGCAGCAGCAGATGACATGTATGTCCCCAGGCTCTGGTACCAAGACAGACTGCAGTTTTTGTCAGACCAGAGTGAACCAAGGCAATCACTCTCAACTTTTCCTTCCACAGTTCCTTCCCCATCAGATGAGGCTTCCGACATACAACCTGCGCCTTCCACCCAGGACGATGTGGAGGAGCCCAGCTTGAGCCAGGTATAGCATTGTTCAACATATTCCTTGTCAATTATTATTATTATTATGTTAACTAGATGATATTATTGATCACTAATTTCTGATTTAAAAAGTGGTTTACATATCAATAGCCAGTAGTAGCCAAAAATGATTGGGACAAGAATGGATAATGCTGGGGTCAGAATGATAGTCTTTTCTGTTTGTTAAAACTCAATTTGGAACAGTCACAAGCTCAAAATGATGTGTGATTGATGACCAAAAAACTAAAACTATGTCCAATTTTCATACACAGGAAAGTCTCAGCCAGGAGGAGGCTGTGGAAAGTGGCAGCCAGGAGGTGGCCGTGGAAAGTGGCAGCCAGGAGGTGGCCATGCCCAGTAGCCTGAACAAATCTCAGGTTCTTCCCCTTCGCCTTCCAACAAAAAGGACCAGGAAGGCGAGGAACCTGGAGGAGTCAGTGACTAATTTGATTCGGCAGGCTACTGCGGTCCTCATAACCAACCCTGGTGTCCAGCAGGCCTTTGGCTGTATGACAGCCAGTAAAATGCAAGTTATGGAGGAGGGCATCTATGAGAGGCCCTAAATAAGGGGGTGAGGGGTGAACTCACCAATAAAAGCCATGTCTGTGAGTTGGACCATATGACTCCTCACCACCTCCAGCAACACCTCCAACAACACAGCCACAGCCTGGAAGGAAGCGTGGAAGGAAGTATTGAGAGTGATGGCCTGTGTTTGGTGTGGTCTGGCAAAAGACGCAGTCTGTTGTAAGACCACAGCCTGGGGACATATATGTCATCTGCTGATGCTCCCGATCTCTTGGAGTCCTGGACCAGATTGTGCTCCCTATTAAATGGACTGCTCAGGCTACCAATTTTGCCTGTCAAATAATTGATGTCTGCCCTGGGGTACAAAGGCTTCACCAATTACAACTGTTTCTCCAGCTTTTCCTTTCTTTTTAGTTTGTTATGACCCCTAATAAATTTATAATTTTGTTTGGACAAATACTTGGCTATATGTTTTACTTCAAAAAGGACAGTTTGTGAGTAAGCAGTTACATTTCAAAAATACAATGTCAAATTAACAAGGGACGCCAACACCAACCAACCTCTTTGAGGTTAATAAATACAAGATAATAATGGTGTTGTGGTAACGACACACACAACAACAAAAAATATTATGGATATCACTATAAAAAACTATATAAAGATTATTCTGGAGATCTTGAGAAAAAAACAAAACAAATATTATTCAGGAGATCATGAGAAATAATAAGAAATCAGTTTGTCAGAACTCTGTGTGAATATCAGCAGAAAAGCAACTTCATTATTCTAGCATTATAAAAAAGAAGAGAATGTGCTGCGTTGAAAGATTAAAAAATTGGCAGCATGACGAATGTGCTATCTTCATTATGAATGCTAGTTTTACAAGACCGAGCGCTATATAACACTATATAATTATAACGCGCTGCAATATACTGTGGTAAACGTTCAATAACACACTGAAATATACTGCGTTGAACGTGCAGTAACTCACTGCAATATACTTTAAGTTTTCCTCTGTTTAGTAATGTTGCCCGTGCTATCCAGCCATAGCACGCAGAGGAAGTGGTGGACTGGCATACTAAACCATACTCATACTCCTCATCCTCCATCACCCAAGGAGAGACCAGTGTGCAGTCCTCCACAGCTACCAGAGGGGCTTATTCTGCCTCCTTGTCCACAGCTACTCCTGCTATAGCCCCAGCAGCAGGCATAGATTTAATTAAACACAGCGTCAGCAACTTGTTCCTTGATAATGCACAGCCATTAATTGATTCAGATCTTAGTTCAGAGGTTGAGCAAGGTAGGAACATAAGCCTACAGAGAGGGGAGAACACTGGTAAACAACAAATTAGCAGTCATGTTCCCCCAGCCACAGCATATTGCCAAGTTGGCTCCAGTGATGATAAGGAAGGAGAGAATGATGATGATGACTGACCTGACTTGCGTGCCGGATAGAGCAGAGGAGGAAAGTGAGGGTGAGTCACAACCCCAACAAGGCAGCCATTATGGAAGAGTAGAAAGCAGCCACCCTATTCTACCAGATTGCAAAACTTATCTCCTGGCCCACTTGCCACAGCTCAGCTGTCTGGGCTTTTTTAGCACATGTGCAGCTGATTGTACTGTTGTGATTTGCACACTTTAACCTACCACCACTCAGCCCATTGGCAAAAGCACCTGAAAGCCACACAAGGGATGCAATTCCGCTCCTCTTCGCTCCTCACCTTTCCAGTCTACCCCCCTATACCTCATGATCTCTCAGCAGCTTCCAATGACAGGGATGATGGTATAGCAAAGGGTGTCACAGGTTTTTGCAGCACATACACCAGTAGTACACCATCAGTTATAGACTATAGAAGGCAAATTTCTCTGTCCCATCTCAAAAAATACAGTCACTGCCACCCACATGCCCAACATCTAAATTCAATCTTGTCAAAGCTGCTGGCTTTACAACTCCTGCTTTTACATCTGATGGATTCTGCCCTCTTCTGTGAATTTGCAGAATGTGCTGTATCACAATGGCAGGTTCCCAGTCACTATTTCTTTTCATATAAGGCCATTCCAGCTGTGTACCATCATGTGGAAGGCAATGTACTAGCATCTTTGGTCAAGACAGTCAGCCGAAAGGTCAACCTTAAACAGCTAAAGTTGACACATGTGCCATGCCTGACACATGTCCTCAATTTAATGATGCAGCGTTTCCTAAGCAGGTATCCAGGGTTGGAAGATCTGCTAAAGCAGGCCAGAAGAGTCTGTAGCCATTTCAGATAGTCATACACAGCCAGTGCTTGGTTGGCTGAAATTCAGGGGGCATTCCACTGACCCCGATACCACCTGATTTGTGACATGCCCACCAGGTGGAACTTGACTTTGGCAATGGTACAACCACTGCACATGCAGCAGAGGGTCGTCAATGAGTACATGTGTGGGTATGCCACAATGACAGGCCGGCTCTGCATTTTTTCCCATGCCAATGGCTGCTGATAAAGGATACATGCACTGTACTGTCACCATTTGAGGAGACAACAATGCATGCAACAGTGACACAATCCCTGTTGTGTTCCTGCTGGAGCAGACTCTGCATGGCAATATGGACAGGGCAATTGAGACAGAGCAGCGGGAGCAAGAGGAACACTTCTTTACTTCTCAAGGCCCACTTTATGCATACACCATTCTTGTGATACCACACAATAAACGAGGAGAGGGAAGAGGAAAGGGATTCTGGTAGTTTTGGAGGCATTGAAGCAGAGAAAGACATACATCAACCCTTAGCAGATGGTTTTCCACCCCTAAAAACCTCGGGACTAGTACGCAGCTGGAAAGAGGCAGTTTCAGATACTGTAATCCTCAGTGACCCCGAGGAGTCTGTTTCTCATGCCCCCACAAACTTGCGGTACCTGGGCTTCCTCATTCTTCAAAGCCTGTGAAAGGACCCAAGAATATATGACACTAAGGAGAAGGATCACTATTGGTTGGAAACCCGCCTTGACCACCGTTACAGGGGGAAAGTCTCGGAACTCATCCTTTCCCCACAGAGAAAGCAGAAGATGAAATCTCTTGAGGACACTTTAAAGAGGAGTTTATGTAATGCCTTTCCAGACTCTGGTAGGTTACAGTCTTGTGGAAAACATAATTTTGAGGCTTCTGTTGGTCAAAGGAGGAGCGGCAGAGAAGGGGGCTGTCTTAGTGATGCATTTCAAATTTTTTTTTGTCCTCTGTGCCCAGGGCTGTCAGCTTCCACATCCCATTGGCAGAGTCTTCATCATATGATGGAAGATTATCTAGGAGGGAAAACAGACATGGAGAGCTTTCCAGTTGACAATCCACTGGTTTACTGGGTCATGAGAATAGACCACTGACCAGAATTTGCCCAGTATGCAATTGAGCTGATGGGCTGCCTGCATCCAGTATGCTTTCTGAATGGGAATTCAGTGCTGCCTGAGATTTTGTGACAGATAAGAGAGCGTGTCTGTCCACAGACTTCATGGCCCGGCTGACATTTATCAAAATGAATCAGTCCTGGATTAATGCAGCTATCAAGCCCCTGATGCCTGTGTGTCTGATTAAGTGCTTTCTGGATCTGGAATCTCTGAAAGACTGTCTAGGCTGCCTAGGTTTGTGGGTGTTGATTTCATCTAGAAGAAATGTTTTGGTGTAGGTTTCATAAGCACACATAACAATTTTTCCACACCTGTTTGACAGGTGTATATCGTTAACATTTTTGACAGCAAGGCCAATTCTTGGTTTCATCAAGAGTACCTCTATAGGGTTATCGTGTGAAGGCACCACTGACACCCAAAGACCATTTATTTCCTCCACTGTTTGGCCAGGGTATATCATTTACATTTTTTATGGCAAGGCCAATTCTTGCTTATAGCAGGACTACCTCTGTAGGGTTCTGGTGTGAAGGCACCACCAGCACCCAAAGACAATTTTTTTCCACACCTGTTACTTCTATCCAAAATCTGCGAAAGAGAATGTATCTCAAAAATCTCTAATGTTGTTCTGAGTGCACTAAATTGCGGCCTCATTATACAGACTGGCTCCCCAAGCTGTTGTTTACAAAATAAGAAAAGGTTGCAGGGAAAATGTAATTTTTGTTTGGTTTTATAAATGTCATTATTGCTGCAGCAGGTTCTATACATGCTAAAGAAGTGTCACTTTACAGGCAGACTAAGGGGTCCCCCCAGGCACTATCTTTAAAAGAATTTGTTTTTTCTCGTTCTTAAAAAATGATGTTTTTTTTCAAACATTATGTTCATTGATACATGTCCCTCAGGGCAGTACCTAGACCCTTATACTCTTTGTATGCCCAATTACTTGCATATAAGCTTTCAAAATTGTCACTTTTAATTTTTCCAGTTTGGGTCCCATAGAGTTCAATGGGGTTCGTTAATCGGTTACGAACGTTTACGATGTCCGAAAGTTCTGCCATGAACCGAATCATAGGTCATTCGGCCCATGTCTAATGCAAAGGTCTGGTCCAGCATTTGGCTTTCAGCAGTATCAAACGTCTGGTGTATGTGCTTTCTATATTGTTTTAGAGACTTTTGGTTTTCTATACACTTCAGAAACAGACTTTTAGAAACCAAATCTGTGTGTTGGGCAATAGAGGGCCAAGAGACGCCACATTTCAATTATTATAGAAATCAATAATTCAAACACAACAGGACTTTAAATATTCCATAAGCTACTACTTTGCAACCATATAAAGTTCAATAAGACATAATTTTTATTACATATGCAACAGCTAAAATATCATTATAAAAACCATCACAGAAAATTATGCGGGTTTGAACAGCAGTGCAACCACTTCCAATCTACATGTTTCACTGTATAGGCTTCCTCAGGAGTCTAATGAATGCTGCATATTGCTGGTACTATAAGTAGATGAACAAACAGAACATATATAAGTAATAAAGCAATGCATATGTGTATCATAATTATTTCAGCAAATCAACCAACAGTCAAAACAAAATATCAGTCATGTTGGGGAGACGGGCCTACCCCAATGCTCACGGAAGAAAACGTGCTAGATTAGTTGTGCATCACATTCCCAAAAGAGTAGGGCCAAGCCCATGAGGTATTAGAGACCATAGGAGGGACATATAATCATTACCTGAAATAGATAAATATAACTGTATTTACATATACGAGGTATGGTTATTAAATAGCGAGACTGTGATCCCACCTAGTAAACAAAGCAGTCAGAGCTGTTTATAACTGCATGCGTGGTGACCTTGAACATGTTTGAACCTGCATGACAAGCAGCAACACTCTATGACATTCAGTTGATTGTGAGTCGTTATTTAGTTTGGTTGTGTTATCTGTAGTGTTCCACAAAAATGCTAAGTTTAAAAGTTGAACAACATGTTTGAAATTTTTTAGAAAATTGCACAAAACACCAACAGAATGTTTTCAAATGCTTACTACAGCTTATGGGAATGAAGGCCTGTCTCGCGAGCGTGTGTTTGCATGCCACAAAAGAGTCAGCGATGGAAGTGAAAATAAAATTCCAAAAGTTAAATCAGTGCTTAAAGGGACACGTTTTGAGTCAGTTGATTGCTGTAAAGAAGAAAAGGGCATGTGTTGAAACAGCTGACAGAAATTGATTTTCTCCATGCCTTCGACCAGTGGAAAACGACTGCAGCAATGTATTAATGCAAATGGGGAATATATTGAAGGGGACAAGCATTCAATTTGTAATACATATAAATAAAGGTGAGTTATTAGTCTCATTATTTAATAGACACACTTCATATATGTAGACCTACATTGTTGATCCCAGTAGAAAACGAAGCCCACAGATTACTTTTTGACGGGCTTATGTATATCCATTCCTTGTAAGTTCCCTGGAGGACATGTGTCCTCTTTCAAACTAGATATCAATAAGAATTTAGAAGCAAAGGGGGCCAAGCGAGGAGAAGAGGGAGGGGCCCAACAGGTCCAAACAATTATCTATTTCAGGTAATGAATATATGTCCCTCCTATACATGTGTGATACACATATGTATGTCATTATTACATATGTATGTACTGTTTGTTCTTCTACTTGTAGCACCAGCAATATCAGCAAATATGTAGAGCAGAAGCTGCTGCACTGTCGTTCAAAACCGCATAATTTTCTGTGGTGGTTTTTATAAAGATATTTTAACTATTGTATATGTAAAAAAAATGATGTCTTTTTTGAACTTTATATGGTTGTGAAGTAGTCGTTTCTGGCACCTTTAAAGTCCCTTTGTATTGGAATTATAGACTTTTAGAAACATTCCTCTCATTGCTTTAACCTCTGCTTGGCCACTGTCTATATGCAGCCTTATCATACAAGGAAACCATTTTTTTTTATTTATGAATAGAGACAAAGTGGTATTGAGGCCTAGGACTTTTTTCTTGCCTACGGTGGTACCCAGTTTAAACTGTTGCCCCTGCCTATGTTGGTTTCCTCAGATCAAAGAAAAAAATTTAAATAAATGTAACAATTAAAATAAAAAGTAAACAATTAAATTGAACAAAACATTTACATCTATAAATAATTAAAACAAAAACATGATAGTGGGTAGGAAAATGGTTGGGTCTAGACCAGTTCTTGGCTCTAATTGCTGTCAAAGATCAGATTTCTGCCCTTTCTATCTTTTTTTCAGAGGCCCTTTGCCTTTATTAAGAGCTAATCTGGTTATCAGAAAACACCTTTTTTTTTTTTACCAATTACAGACATTCCTCTTTCTACTCTCATCTGCAAGGTGGAATTGCTTATAGTCATTACTCCTGCAAGGAGTGTTTTGAGGACATATTAAAAAAAAAAAGACATTCATTGGTGCATTCCATTGAGGAACAAATATAATGTAGCAAAAATGTAACCAGGGTGGATCTTTCTAGGTTAAAAAGACATATAAAATAAGAAAATAAACGACCTTTGAAAAATGTAAAGCGGAAGGGTCATCATAGGCATTTCAAAATTACAGGGAAAGCAACAAAAAATGCAAAACTGCAATCAGGGTAGCTAAATGGATTATAAAAAACATATTTATACAGAAAGTAAAAGGAACATGAAAAAAAGTATTCAAACATATCCATAGTGAAAGGCAAGGACAGAACACGTAGGTCCAAGAAAAGATGAACAGGAACAGTGACAAGGCACATGTATTAAATGCATTAATCTCTTCAATTTATACAGACAAAAATGAAGGATTTAATAAACACAATAGTAATGTTAATAACAGGGGAACAGCATGGAATTGACCTTTCAGAGACTAAGTTAAGTTACTTACTAATTCTCCTTTCATCTCATATCTAGTACTATCTATGATAGTTTGCTGTACATGATATACTATTCCTTAATTCTCCCACTATCCTCCACAAATGGGCCGTGGCCACATGACTAAAGATGAGCTTTAGGTTCAGATCAACGAAGAGTTCAACCTAAACTCTAGCTGTTTAAGGTTCACCGAATGAGAGAACTAAATGACCAATTCCACCAATCCAGGGATGTAGTGGAGAGGCCCTTGTTTTCATCTACATGAGGACAAAGTGCATTGCCAGGGGCTTCCTGGCAAGATACCCTCTCAATGTTAAGGGAATGTGGCCGGGTATAGGGGGAGTGCCCCTCCCTTTCTTGGTCAGGCAGGTGGCATGTCTGGAAAATGGTCTAATATGTATTTTAAGAGGGACCTCACTATGTGTTTTTTGCATGGAGTACCATGCAAAAGATGTGGGGGCCCTCCCAAAATCCATACCAGACCCTTATCCGAGCATATAGCCTGACAGGCCAGGAAAGAGGGGGGTGAGCAAGGGCTCCCCCAACCATACCAGGCCACATGGCTTCAACATGGGGCAGGGGTGCTTCGGGTCTGGTAAGGCTTTTAAGGGGAATCTCATGCCCAGAAGGTCGTGAAAAGGGAGGGGCGGGCGAGTACCCCCCCGTCCTGAACCATTCCATGTCACATGCCCTCAACATGGGGACAACATACTTTCAGTTGGGAGTAGAGTGAAGCCATTCATCAGTTCAGTCTTTCATGCTTAGAAAAGAAAATATGTACACTATACATTCCCGCTAAAGAGCACTGCAACTGCTTCTCTGTTTTCATGTCTGTTTTTGAGGGGAAGACCAGTACAATGGAATGAGTTTAGGATAGAAACTCAAAACACAAAGAACTGCATTCAACTGTATACAAATTCTAACAATGAACTTTTTAATTTACCACCTTTTGGTCTATTAAAAATATTAAAATACTTTTACTATATCTCTTTGCTAAGTGAAAAAAAAATAACATACCCCTTGATTCTGGCAGAAGTCTTGTGAGCTGATAACCTCTGCTTACTATGATCAGCTTTCTCTGTGCACTACAGAACATTTCTCCTCATGTTATTATGTTATGGAATGTACAGATATGGAGGGTACATATTTTAAGTTATCTCTAGGGGCTATAGAACACCACCCCTTTATCTGGGGAAAGATGGCTTTTTTGTAGTCTTGTCCTAGGGCGCCAATGTTCACTTGCTGCATTGTATCTATAGAGGAGCAGCATTGCCACCCTAGGACAAGACTAAAAAAAGCCATATTTCCCCAGATAAAAGGGTGGTGTTCTATAGCTCCTAGAGATGACGTAAAATATGTACCCTCCATATCTGTACATTCCATAACATCAAAACACGAGGAGAAAGAAGGTAGAAAAACCTGAAAAAAAAGAATGTGGCCGCTACATCTAAGGACTGGTAAACTGCATTCTTACAGTACCTTGAAAAAGTATTCATACCCCTTGAAATGTTTTTGTTATGTCACAATCAAAAACGTAAATGTATTTTATCTGGATTTTATGTGAAAGACCAACACAAAGTGGCACATAATTATGAAGTGGAAGGAAAATGATAAATGGTTTTCCAATTTTTTTACAAATAAATATCTGAAAAGTGTGGCTTGCATGTGTAGTCAGCCCCCTTTACTCTGTTACCCCTAGCTAAAATCGTGTGATTTAATTTCAGTATAAAAACATCTGTTCTGTGAAGCCCTCAGTGGTTTGTTACAGAACCTTAGTGAACAAACAGCATCATGAAGACCAAGGAACTCACCAAGGGATACATTTGTGGAGAAGTTTAAAGCAGAATTAGGTTATAACAAAAATATCCCACACTTTAAACATTGTGAGCATTGTGAGCAGTGTTCAATCCATCATCCAAAAATGGAAAGAGTATGGCACAACTGCAAACTTACCAGTACATGGCCATCCACCTAAACTGACAGACCAGGCAAGGAGAACATTAATCAGAGAATCAGTCAAGAGGCTCATGGTAACTCTGGAGGAGCTGCAGAGATCCACAGCTCAGGTGTTAGAATCTGTCCACAGCACAACTTTTATTCGTGCACTCCACAAATCTTGCCTTTATGGAAGAGTGGCAATAGGAAGGCCAGTGTTGAAAGAAAGCCATAAGAAGTCCTATTTGCAGTTTGCAAGAAGCCATGTGGAGGACACAGCAAATATGTGAAAGAAGGTGCTCTGGTCAGATGAGACCAAAATTAAACTTTTTGGCCTAAAAGCAAAACTAACACTGTAGATCTCCCTGAACACACCATCCTCACTGTAAAACATGGTGGTGGCATCATCATGTTGTGGGGATGCTTTTCTTCAGCAGGGACAGGGAAGCTGGTCAGAGTTGATGGGAAGATGGATGGAGCCAGATATAGGGCAATTTTAGAAGAAAACTTGTTGGAGTCTGCAAAAAACTTGAGACTGGGGTGGAGGTTCACATTCTAGCAGGGCAACGACCCCAAACATACAGCCAGAGCTATAATGGAATGGTTTAGATCAAAGCAAAATCATGTGTCCACATGATGCTCTCCATCCAATCCGACAGAGCTTGAGCTATATTGCAAAGAAGAATGGGTAAAAATCTCACTCTCTAGATATGCAAAGCCTGTAGAGACATCCCCAAAAAGACTTGCAGACGTAGTTGCAGCGAAAGGTGGTTCTACAAAGTATTAACCTAGGGGGGCTGAATACAAATGCATGCCACACTTTTCACTTATTTATTTGTAAAACATTTGGAATACCATTTATCATTTTCCTTCCACTTCACAATTATGTGCCACTTTGTGTTGGTCTATCACATAAAATCCCAATAAAATGCATTTACTTTCTTGGTTGTAACATGGCAAAATGTGAAAAATGTCAGGGGGTATGAATACTTTTTAAAGGCACTGTAAATTTTTGGGTTTAGATTGCACTACCATTACACCGGTAATAAAATAAAAATACTGCAGGTTGAACTTCTTTAAAAACACAGAGAATGGCACAATTTGCTTGTA
This sequence comes from Lithobates pipiens, assembly GCF_037356315.1. NCBI lineage: Eukaryota > Metazoa > Chordata > Amphibia > Anura > Ranidae > Lithobates > Lithobates pipiens. The sequence continues at coordinate 423,609,056 of NW_027507903.1, read as the reverse complement.
AAGTGCATACTTTGCAGGTGATCTGTTTGTATTCTCACCACAAGGAATGTATAAACCACCTGTTGTGTCTGTAAATCAACAAAAATAGTCTTACTCTAAAAATGTTATTCAAATTTAAGAAACCAAAAAAAGGAACACAATTTCAGTATATCTACTATTTTTATTTTTGCCCCATCATTCTCTATACTACAGCATGCAACATACCAGTATTGCTTGTAAAGATTTGAATAGTGAATACCGCATCTGCTAAATCATTTTTACATTTTAACTTGTGGGTGGAACACCACTTTAAGCGGATCAAAAGTCCTCAGCATGAATGTGAAGATTTCCTTGAACAGGAGAACATAAATAAAATTAACATACACTAAATACATAAAAAAAGCAGATAGTAATAAAATATACAAAACAATGAAAATAATATAAAAAACACAACTAAATACCAAATTATCATGAACTATAAGAATATATAGAATATTTTTTGCAAAAATTCCAAGAACCCAATACACTTGGCTCCCAAGAATGTTTTTACCACTAAAGACCCATTAAACAGTACATACCACTGGCCCACTAAATATATCTAGCCCAGTGGTTATGACTATAAATAAAAATGGCTATGAAAGAAACCTCACCTCACCATGACCTACCAAAGCACTCTGTACTATTTACATCTCCATTGTTCTCCAAGTCTTCATCATTGCATTCAGCTGGCATTGTCAGAAGCCCTTTAACCCACATGCACGGCTGACACCTTAGCCTTGTACACTGTGCCACAAGCCAAAGACCCAATGGCATGGATGCCTTGATTAGAGACATCCAGTCCAACATCCATGTGGTGTAATTAAAGTAGAACTACAGCAAAAAAAAAAAAAGCTCATTTTGGATAGAGCAAGCAAGGGTTATAACCCCTCTCAGATTTTTTTTTGCCATCTGTGTCCCACTGCAGAGATTTCCCTTCACTTTCTGTCACATAGCCAAACATGAAGTGAGAGGAAATCCCTGGAAATTAAGGGAATTCCTTGGAGACCCCCAGGTCATCAGAACTAGTGTCCCCATTGGATGATTTCCCCTCTATTACTTTTCTGGGGATAACCCAGCATTTGAGATTTTCTTTTACTTTTAATGATAATGGTAAACAGGTCAAATGGAGAGGGTGCATCTCCTTAACAGGAGTACAGAGAGTGGTAAAAACTGTCAGCTGTTCTAATCTATCTCCACTCTATCCAAAACAAAAAAAAAAAAAAAAAAAATGTTTGCCTTTAGTTATACTTTAATCTCTACTGATGTATTTGAGATCATGATCCAGTAGCCTGTACTGAACTGCATCCTTCTGACAAAGTTAGATGTGCCTGCCTGAAAGATCCTTGCAATGCTCATGGCTTCATGCAAATTTTGCTTCCTCTAAATGGCTTGTGGTACAATTTTTGACCACACCAAGACTAATAATGTGCAAAGCTCCTGGATTTAAATAAAAAAAAAACTCTTTGGTATTTGTGTAGCACACAGCCGCAAGTAGAAAGGGATCCCCCACCCTGCACAGCAAGGCAAACCACATCTTCATAAGCACACTGCAGACATGAAACAGTTCAGTGCTTTGTCTTTTTTTGTTTTATTTAGGGGAATAAACTTTGATGGGGATTATGGGATGCCCACTCGACTTGCAAAGTTCTTTAGAGACACATAACTATACATGGTCTCTATGTACAATCTGTATATACACTCCTCTTCTGCCTCCTGAATAAAACTTGCTTGCAGAAGATCTGACAGTGCATTCTGTCAGCTCCAGCAAATGTTCATTACAGGCAGGGACCATGTATCTCTTTTTGATGTGTAGAAAAAGTCACAGTGTACAGCTATTCTCCTGTGGCTACTAGTCCCAGTATCACCTTTTTAGGCAGTGCCAGCCCAGCTGGCTGCAGCTGCCCCTTTCACTAGCCCTCCTGGCTAATCTTCCCACAGTCATCCCATACTGTCACACAAACCAGCTACCCGGCTGTCTTTTCCCTGGAGATCTCCTGGACATGCTTACTGGCTTCTGTTCCCATGCATCCAGGAAGGATTCCTCTGTTTGCTGTAGAGGGTCCTTCCAGCACCCAAGCTTGCAGGCTTAAGGTCACGACCAGGGGGCTACCCTCAAGGGTCTACGACAGCCTCCTTGGCACTCCAGGTCCAACTTTCACCTGAACTCTCCTGCCCTGCTGGGCTGACCTGGAATATTTATGAGGTGGCCTGCCCCCTGTCAACCCATCAGTTGGGGATTGGTCAGGGCCCTCGTGAATACTCCAGGCAGCTCCTCCTAACCTCACTCTTATTCTTCTGGAAGATTCTCACCAGTCTTAGAAGTAGGGGGAGGTAGCAGAGATGCTGCCTACTGAGTCATACCAGCCTCCCTGGATCACTTACCCTGACCCAAATTCAAACACAAGCTTGGCTGCCAGCCAAACCAAACATTTTACATACACTAATAAAAAAAACTAACACTACCTACTCTAGCACACTAGAGGGTGCTACATTTGCAAATAAAGATCTCATAGGGACGCTCCAAAGACCATTATCTCCTGGATGGATAACTACAATTCCTGAAGAGTCTCACCTCTGCAGCCATCTAGATACCATACACAGTACCTAGTCCCAAATTAAGCCCCTGACCCCCAGCCAATAGTTCTCCACCAAGACTGGTAGCATTGAAAACATACCACCAGGCAAGTAGCTGAGGATATAACTCCACTGTCCACTGCATCCACTGTAACATGAAATATGTAAACTGTGTCTGTTGAACAAACAAATTTGTCTCTTACTTTAAGTTTTACACAAAACATATTTTTAAGTGATATGAAATAAATAATAACTGCATATTATGAATATTGTGTTAATTTGCACCTTTAAAGTCCCTAGTCTCTCTTTATTCGTGCATACCTTATACAAAAGGCAAAATAAAAAGCCTGGCTGAAAGACAACTTGAACAGGTGCTCTTCATATTCAAAGATACAAATGCCTGAAAGCTTCTCGAAGAGCCCTTACAGAATTTCCAAAGTGACTGACCACTGGTTATCTGCAACAGACCTGGTCCTACATATCACCTTCAATGCCTGCCTAAAAATAAAAATCTTTGTGACTCAGCAACCAAAACAAGAATGACACTGTCCTGATAATGGATTTCAGAGCAGTGCCCCTGGTCCCAAAACACCTGCAAAACAACTGTATATCTTCAAATAAGGCTGTTCCAGTTCCGCCCAGTTCAGCCATGCTGCCCTGTAAACCTGCCACATATTGGATGCCAAAAATGTTTGCAGCCATCTGGCTACTAGTCCAAGGCCACCTGTCATAAATTGTCTGGGGCTGGAACTATAAACTCTGGCGCCAAACCCAAAAATTCCTGCCACTAAAAATGAGAAAGACACAGAAATCCATTGTTCAAGCCTGATACATGTGTGGCTCTAAAAAACCTTGATGTGCACACCGGATAAAGCAGGAAGTTTACAACAGGCAAGGACAAAGTCATTAGCATGATAGCATCCACTACCTTCATATTTTTAGACCAAAACATCACAGTTAGAGTCGCTGTGCCCCATTCCGCTGGTCACATGCCCACACACCATTCCTGTTGCCCCAAAATCCTACTGCCACAGATGCATTTGTAAATCACTCATTTCACCTGAAACCCAAGCAAAGTGGTTTGGCTCATTCACTTCACTTATTTCTAGAGATGGGCTCAGGCATGTTCCAAATACTGCGTTCCCTGATCCCACCAGGAAGACAACACTGCACACGGCTAATCACAAGCAATGAGACATTTCTCGGTTCACAGCTGCACAGATCTGGAGATGTCTTACTGCCTGTGATTAGTGCTGTGCAGTGTCGGCTTCCTGGTTGAATTGGCACATGGGTTTTCAAACCCGCCCGAGCCCATCTCTACTTATTACTTGGACTAGATGCCTGCAGAAAACCCTTCCTATAGGTAAGGTTCCTGCAGAAGTAATTAGGTTTACTTATAAGGCAATGTAAGTTCCTAGGATGCATTTGCTTAGTAAACAAAGCCCTTGCCCTTGACTGGCCGCAAATCAAGGGTCTTGGAGGCCCACAATCAACACTCCCCAGACTCTACACTCCAGAATAAATTTCAATTTCCAAATCATTATCATAACTGTAGCTAGCTCTACTGTCTTATTGGGTTCCAAAGGCCAACTCCAAGGTGGCCAGCATTGCATAACATTCTGAAGTGTCAGCTTTGCCAACACACAAGAAGTCATGCAAATAGTGCAACATTATCACCTCTCCATAAATCTGCTAGTTGACCTATTCCAAAAATCTATTCTAAATATGTGCTAAATGTTTTGAAATAAGCACATACCTGCCAAACAGGGATATGTCATCCCTTGGCAAAGGGACAGAAGAAAAAAATGCTGTTGAACCAGGAAGCTGAATGTTCAGGGTGAATCCACTGTACAAAAGCACTGGCCCAACAGGACTGCCTGTTGTCCAGGAGACCCAAAAAGGGTAATATAGGCCTGGTGTAACCATAGCAGCTATCTACTAAGCAAAAAGGATAAGTGAACTTTGTGTGAAATTGCACTTATCCTTTAGGCTGACATAATGTGAATGGAGTGACCGAAATGCATGTTACAATGTTGACATGGGTCAGGTTAGTAAACCCCATACCATGTTCATTTGATTTATATGGAATGGATAAACCTGGTATCATATACATGAAATAAGTTGAGTTTATGCCTTTTTTTAATGTAAGAAAAACTATGTAGGGTGATTTTACCATCTCTCATTAATATACTTTGTTGCCATTTGACAATTTAAATGGCCTCTGTTTGCAGTCTAAAGATACAAATTCATCTGTCAGGGATCAAACTATGGAAAAAAAGTGCTTGAAATCGAAAAAAATTTAAAATCTGTTATTTTAAATCCTGTCAACGTGGTGCCTGCAATTGTCACACACCTGCCTTTACTACTGAATTTTCTCACATTAATTACATCTGGCTTTATCATTGCAGTCACACCTTACTCCTTCAGGACAGTTAATTGTGATGAACCTGTGAAAAAAATCTTTGCATATTCCTAATTACTGGCCCTGTATGTGTCACGCTCACTGCATCTGGAATAATGAGAACAAAAATTGTTGAAGAAAAAAAGGCAATCAGATAATTTTTTTAGGGACTGTGGTTTACACAGAGTGATATTTAACACTGGTTCTCTCACTGAATGTGAACAGCATTAGACAGAGAAAAAGGGAGCACATGGAGGTCACATGGAAATGGGGCTAATTTCATCACTTAAGCTGTAAAATATGGCCTGCGTCTGGAACTTGCTGTGCCAATGGGATATAGACAGAGGCATGCAGTTAATCTACAAGGCTTTGAAACGTGAAGTGACCTTATCATGGAAATATCTAACAGACCCTACATTAATTACATAGCTTTAAAACATATTATTCTCTGAGGCCTTGTTAAAATGCAGGTGAGTGGGAGTAAGTTGAAAGTAATATTTAAATTGGAAATAAAACTAGCCATTATGAGATCATAAAGCTATATTATTAATATTGTGTTTAGCTTTTTTTAACTGAACTGCTTTGACTATAAACCTTGTATACGTGAAAGTGTTATTTCATCTGAGCTCCAGGTAAACAAAGGTATACATATAGGTATGCTGTTTTACCTGCCATCCAGTCATGAGATTTACACATCTCTGCCATGCAGACATGCCATGTCTGGCAGCAGAGGAGACATGATTTATTTATTTATTTATTTTTGCAATGAATCAGCAACACTAACAGATCATGTTAACTCCACCAGCTTTAGCTTAAAAAAGCAAACTTTTTTGTGATGCTGTTCAATAAATTTCACATGGTACAGTCCAAGTGTAATATCCTATGACATATTCATTAATGATGGGCTCGGGCTTGTTCAGATCAAACCCGTCTGGAAGCAGTCACTGCACACCGTCAATCATAGACAGTGAGGTGTTTCCCGACTGGTAGCTGCACATACGCATGCTGCCTATGATTGGCACTGTGCAGTGCCAGTTTCCTGGCGGGTTTAATCCAAACACGCCCGAGCCCATTGCTAATATTCATCATGAGTGTACTACCACTGAGACCCCTTTCACACTGGGGAAGTTTTAAGGCACTTTAGCGCTGGAAATAGCCTCTGCTAAGTGCCTGAAAACCACCTCCTATTCAAGTGTGACTTTTCACTCAGGCGGTGTGCTTGGGTTTGGGATGTGCTTGGGATGTTCCGAAAAGTCCTTCAAGCTACATCTTTGGGGCGGGTTGGGAGTGCTGTATTTTTCACTCCCCAAACTCCCTGCCCATTGGAATGCCTGAAAAGCACCTAAAAAAAAAGAGCTTCGGAAGCGCTGCGACACAGGAGTTTTTAATCTCTTCTTTGGGGTTAAAAATGCACTGCTAGCAGCTGAAAAGTGCCACTTAAACAGAGGTAAAGCCCCACTAAAATGAGCAGCGCTTTACAGCGAATGTGACAAATGGAAGTAGACTCTGGACTGCCGCACTCTTGAGAAAAAAAATTGCCTTTGTTTATTAAAAAATCACATAAAAAAAACCAACAAACACAGCAGACAAAAAACGCTGATGTTTTGCACTAGCAGTAGCTATGATTAAGCCCTACTGCTAGTGCGAAACGTCAGCGTTTTTTGTCTGCTGTGTTTGTTTTTGGTTTTTTGATGTGATTTTTTTAACCACTTGCTTACTGGGCACTTAAACACCCTTCCTGCCCAGACCAATTTTCAGCTTTTGGTGCTCTCACACTTTGAATGACAATTACTCAGTCATGCAACACTGTACCCAAATGAATTTTGTGTCCTTTTTTTCCCACAAATAGAGCTTTCTTTTGGTGGTATTTGATCACCTCTGGGATTTTTATTTTTTGCGCTATAAATTAAAAAAGACATTGGGGCGTGGCCTGGAGCTCGGAGCGGATGGCAGCAGACTAGGTGAGCTCCGCTAAACTCTCAGCCCCGATAGCACGTTTACCACCGTAACCACCGGCAAACATGAGCAGGCTCACCCGCCACAACTCAGGCAGCCGCCCGAACCGTCACACACCGACCTCCGGAGCCAGGAACATCCCGGACATTTTTAAATCACAGCCTCGCCGCACTAAGGCCTTGCCCAAGATGGCGCTGCCTCGTGGAGAGGACGAGCTCAGTGATGATTCGCAATCCGCTTATGAGGAGGAGGTAAGGGAAGCGCAAACCGAGCACCCCCTTACACTGACTGACATGATGAAAATAGCGGCGGACATAAAGGGCACATTTTCATCCGCCATTACCGAGCTGAAGGCAGACATTCTCTCCATATCAGAGAAGCTGGAGGGGGTGGAGAGGGCAGGCTCCAAACGGGACAAAGCCATCACGCGCCTGGAAAGAATATCGGATTCCCACACAGCCCATCTCATTGCGATGAACAGGCAATTAGAGGACTTGGATAACAGGGGGAGGAGGAACAACGTTAGGGTGAGAGGCATACCAGAATCGGTGGAGCCCGATAACATCCCCTCCGCCCTTCAATATGTATTCAACGACCTACTAGAGAGACAAACCGACACGCCAATAGACTTTGTCCGGGCACACCGTGCACTGAGGGCACGACCCGCAGATACAGCACCACCGAGGGACGTAATATGCTGTCTCTCTGACTTCAAGTTGAAGGAGGACATTATGGCCAAAGCAAGGAACGCTGCACATATTTCGTTTAATGAAACTGAACTTTCCATTTTTCAAGACCTCTCGCCCATAACTCTGAGTAACAGGCGTGCGCTGCGTCCCCTGCTGGAAGCCCTACGCAGGCAAAATATCCAATACAAATGGAAGTTTCCCTTTGCCCTACATGTCACTTTCATGGGCAGGCAGCTGTTCTTACGCACGCCGGATGACTTACCGGATTTTTGCCAGGCAGTTCAAATTCCACCGATCGATCTCCCGGATTGGTACAAGGACTTTCACTATGTCCCAGCAACTCAGCCCTCACCGGATTCCCCCAATTCCACGCCCTCTAAGCCCCCACACAAGAAGGGGAAGTTCCAGAGGCTACCGACACCGGGCCGGAGCACCACACCCAGGCACTCCTCCGCCCCGAGGGCATTACAGATGAATCCACCTCAGGAAGGTTGAACGGTCGGTAAGATGACCTCTTATATCACCCTTAGGATCTTACAGGCGGTTATGCTTGGAATAGAGTAGTGGTCCGAACGGCCCTCCTTCTCTCTTCTTTTGTACACCGTTCGTTGGTTCGCTTCGTACCCAGTTTATACCTTTACGTTGTTGCGGTACCTGCATGTTTTTGCGGACCTTACACGGACGCACCCCTGCGATGGATTGGACGGATCAGCCGATCGATTTCTACGCCTCCTTCTTTGTTAAGGTGTCTACAGGCTTCTTCGGAACTCACACGGACGCGCTCCTGTTACAGACCGGGCGGACCGTCCGACCGGTTGTTATGTTCCCTCTTACCTTTTTTACTCATCGCAGGAGGACAATAGCTGGCATGTAGCTGTGACTGAACTGCTTTATTCTAGATAAGTACTAACACTGTGATATAAGGTTTCTCTTTTTTATTACCCAACGAATGGGTTGGTTACGGTTGTTAATTTTATTATGCACGAATATAATTAGGCTTCATATTAAGGGGCTGGGGGGATGCGGAGAATGATTGGCAATTGCAGACGGATTAACCACCCCGGGTTGACTGGGTTTCTGTCTGTTGGCATTGCTTTGAGTGCTCTCCCACTTCCCCCGCAAGGGGTTTCGTGGCTTGGTGCCCTGGGCGGCTTCACTGGGGCTCTCTTTTGCCCTGGGGATTGTCGCTGGGGGGACCAATCTACGGCCCCACTTTTGGATATTGCCTCTGGGGGACACCCCCCTGGAGGTTGTTAACTGAATTTTCTTGACCCACTCTCTTGGTGTCAGTTAGTGGGCTTCTCTACTCCCCTTCTCCCCCACTTCCTCCCCTTTTCCCTTCCCTCTCCCCCCCCCCCCCTCTCTCTCCCCCCCAATCCCTCGTGCCTCTCTGGGCCTCCCCTAAACCTACTCCCTTTCTTGTTCCTATTCTGATCTATTTCCTCTTCTTTCCCCTCCCTCCTCTATTTATTACATAATGATTTATTCTGCTCTAGGCCAGAACCCGACTGTGGTCTCACACAATGTGCGCGGTCTCAATATACCGCATAAAAGAACGCAACTGCTCCGCCACTTGAGGAAGGGGAGGCCGTCCTTCGTGTTTCTGCAAGAAACTCATTTTAGGGCTGATTCCATTCCTAAAATGACTGACAAATTCTTCCCTAAAGCCTTTCATGCGGCTAACCCTGACTCGAAGACTAAAGGGGTCTCGATATTGTTAGGGAGAGACTCTGGATTCGAGCTCACACGGCAGCTGGCGGATCCGGGGGGACGGTACCTATTCCTCAAGGGCACAGTCGGGAAGCTCCCTGTTACGTTAGCATGCGTTTATTTTCCAAATACAGCACATGTGAGTTTTTGCCAAACTATGATTGATGAACTTGCTGGGTTTGCCGCCGGGTGCATAATCCTGGGTGGGGATTTCAATGTTCCGTTGGATCCCCTCCAGGATACCTCGGACGGCAAGTCCGCTATCACTTATCGTAAGCTCAAAAAGATTAGAACTATCTTGAACTCTCTAACATTGGCGGACTCATGGCGAGTTTTGCACCCACTGGACAGAGATTACACCTACTTTTCCACTGTACACGACAAGTATACTCGTATCGACTTTCTATTTGTGACACAAAGGGACTTGAACAACCTTAAAGAGGCGCATATCGGGACGAGATCGATCTCGGATCACGCACCGATATCTTTGAACCTCGCATTACAACCTTCACGCCCACAGTCGAGCGGTTGGAGACTTAACCCAACACTACTGACGGATCCTACAATCCTAGACCAGATCAGAGAAACTATACAACACTACTTTAGTGAGAACACCACTGAGGATGTTTCCCATTTAACTGTATGGGAGGCACACAAGTGCGTGCTCAGGGGCAGGCTGATAGGCTTGGCAGCACAAAAGAAAAGAGCGACGGAACAGGACTTGAAAGAGGCTTTTATAAAAGTGAGGGATTTAGAAGCTCAACACAAACGATCGATGGCGATTGCTCGGGCTGATGACCTGCTTCTTGCGCGCAAGGCGCTCCAGGATAAACTGGACTTACAAGCTAAACGGATATTATTTTTTCGACGAGGATTCTTTTATGAACACGGGAACAAAAATGGCAAGTTTTTGGCACGAGCTTTGAGGGGCGTACGGTCTTCTAACACCATTATCCAGATTAGAAACAAGGAAAACAGGCTCATACACGATACGGAAGGCATTGCGGCGGAATTCCATAGGTTTTACTCTAAGCTTTACAACATCCCACCCTCACACAAACCGGCGACGGTGGATGGGCCGAGATGTGCGATCATAGACCAATATCTACGTAACAGCGGTATGCCAGGCCTATCAGTGGGTGACGCCACAGAACTAGATAAACCCATTGAGGAACCGGAACTAATCCGGGCTATTAAATCCTTGAAAACGGGCAAGAGTCCGGGCCCAGATGGCTTTTCCGCTATCTACTATAAGACCTTTATACCCTTATTGACGAAACCATTGCTCCGCGCTTTAAATTCCCTCTCAGCACCCCAGGAACCCTCACCTTCCTTTAATTTAGCGCACATCACAGTGCTCCCTAAACCTGGGAAAGACCCCAACTCCTGCTCCAGTTACCGACCGATTTCGTTGCTCAATTTAGACATAAAGCTCCTATCGAAAATTATTGCTACCAGGTTGAACACTCTGCTACCCGATCTAATCGGGCCGACACAGGCGGGTTTTATGCCAGGGAGGGAGGCGCGGGATAATGTGGTTAAGGCGATAAACCTTCTCCATTGTATGAAGGGAGATGCTGTCGAGGGCCTTCTCCTGTCCACGGACGCGGAGAAGGCCTTCGACAGAGTGGCATGGGACTTCATGTTTGCAGTATGCAGGTGGGTGGGTTTCCAACCAAAATTGATGGCCTGGATCTCCGCACTCTATCGCAGCCCGACGGCCCGGCTCAAAATCAATGGAACCCTTTCGGAACCAGTACTTATACGAAACGGTACGCGTCAAGGGTGCCCTCTATCCCCTATATTATTTATTCTAGCATTAGAACCCTACATCCGCACAATCAATGCCAATCTGTCGATCAAGGGCCTTACGTTAGGACAAACGCAATTCAAAATAGCCGCTTACGCGGATGATCTCCTATTTGTCATAACCCAACCCCACATTTCAATCCCTAACCTCTTGAAGGAATTTGAGCTATTTGGATACATCTCCAACTTTAAAATTAATTACGAAAAATCAGAGGCTCTGAACATCTCCCTAAACCCTACCCGCCTGCTGTCTGCCAAAGCTAACTGCCCCTTCAAGTGGGTGGACCACAGACTTAAATATCTGGGGATCTGGCTAACACCCGACCTGGACAACCTATATATACAAAATTTCCAACCCCTCCTAAATGAACTCCGCACAGATCTTCAGGACTGGCACCGTCACCCACTGTCATGGTTCGGAAGGGCGGCGGCGGTCAAGATGACGGTTTTGCCACGGGTACTGTACCTTTTTCACACTCTGCCCATCAAACTACCTAGGCGGTTTTTCGCACATCTGACAGCGTTAATAAGGGACTTCATTTGGGCCGGGAAAAAACCCCGAATTAGCTTATCGACCTTGACCTTGCCAAAAGTTAAGGGGGGGATTAATCTACCGAACTTCAAATATTACTACTATGCGGCACACCTGGTTCGTATTCTAGACTGGAATTGCCATGCAGCATCCAAAGACTGGGTGGGACTGGAGGGACGACTGACAGAGACTCCCTTGCGGTTTCTGCCTTGGGTCACCAGGGAGGCCCGTTCGACCTCACTGTCCTCACACCCCCTGATAGGGCCCACCCTGGAGGTCTTTGGAGAGGCTTCACGCCAATGTGGACTGGCCTCCGACCCGGGCCCTTTGACACCCTTAGCCCACAACCCTAGCTTTGCATCAGGACACACTACGGTTTCGTTCCCGCACAGAAATGATGGGACGCCTGTGACAATAGCACATTGCGTAGAGGCAGGCAAGCTTAAGTCTTTTCAGGACCTCTCTGGAGACTTAAGAGCAAAACATTTCACACACTGGCAATACCGACAACTGCACGACTTTGTACACTGCCCGACCAACAGACCGCATGTTTTGAGGGAACAGACATGGTTTGAGCAGCTGTGCATCACGGGAGAACCAGTCCGGAAGGCGACCTCTCTGATTTACAGTTGGCTACAGGCGACCAGGACAGACCACTCGACCAAACATAAACGAGACTGGGAGAGGTTCCTCTCCACAACCTTTACTGATGAGCAGTGGAAACATGCCTGCATATTGGCGCATAAGTGCTCCATAAGCACTAGTTCCCAAGAAACAGCATACAAAGTCTTGTCAAACTGGTATTTTACACCAGTCAGACTTAGCAAATGGTATCCAGGCACGTCAGAACTCTGCTGGAGATGTGGAGGGGCAGGGGGTGATATGATACATATTTGGTGGGATTGTCCACAGTTGCGGAATTTCTGGATTGAGATCGGTGCACAGATCAGGGCCATCACCGAAACCAAAATTACTCTCACACCTGAGTGCTGCTTGCTCCACATCTCCAACTACTCTTTGGGCAGGTACAAAAGATCAGTGGTACGCCATATGCTGAATGCGGCTAAGACAATCATTCCTCGGCACTGGAAATCGCCTCACCCCCCTTCACTGCGGGAATGGCTCTTAGAAGTAGACTTTCTATATAAGCTAGAAGAAACCGTGGCGATGGCCTCGGAAAAAACCGATAAATTTCACAAACTATGGAGACCCTGGTTTATTTTTAAACTCACAGATGGTTATGCAAAACTCTGTACTGGTTGATTTGTGACAATCAGCTCGTCTACCTATTTCTCTGACTAATTGTAAATGTGATTCTGCCGAAGCTGGCTATTATGATGTTCGAATATGCAAAATGGTATCTCTGTCCACCCCTCGGGTTCGGGGCCAATGGAATTGGTACCCCTCGAACTACCCCCCCTCCCCTCTATCACCTATTCTCCTGTCTTGATCCTTTACTTCCCTCTTCTAACCCTTTTTCAGACACTTCAAAAATTCCCACCCCCACAAATGAAAACATTATTCTGTACGAGTCTCAGGGGGTTTTTGACTTTGACACTGATGTTTTATGTTGAGATTCACGTTTCTATGGAGACCCTCCTATGGTTTGTTTTTCTTATGTACCAACTTATAACACTGGATTGTGCGGTGCTCTATAGCGAACTTATGTAATAGAACAACATGTTTTTTCCTTTTTCAATGCCATATGGGCTGAATGTTGATGGATATACTTGTTCTTTTTTTTACAATGTATCAAGCTGTCAATTGTTCAATAAACTATATTGTTCAAAAAAAAAAAAAAAAAAAAAGACCGAAAATTTTGAAAAAAGACCGAAAATTTTGAAAAAAAAACGCATATTTCCTTGTTTCTGTGATAACATTTTGCAAATTATAATTTTTTTTTTCATAAATTTTGGCCACAATTTATACTGCTACATATCTTTGGTAAAAATAACCCAAATTAGTGGATATTATTTGGTCTTTGTGAAAGTTAGAGAGTCTACAAGCTGTGGTGCGAATCATAAAAAATTGATCACACCTGATGTACTGGTGGCCTATCTCATTTCTTGCGACCAGAACAAGTCAGGAAAGTACAAATACCCCCCAAATGACCCCTTTTTTGAAAGTAGACATTCCAAGGTATTTACTAAGATGCATGGTGAGGTTTTTGATGTTGTCATCTTTTTCCCACAATTCTTTGCAAAATGAAGATTTTTTTTTTTTTCTCACAAAATTTTCAATGTAATAGGTTATTTCTCTCACATGGCATGTGTATACCACAAATGACACCCCAAAATACGTTCTGCTACTCCTTCTGAGTATTACGATACCACATGTGTGAGACTTTTACACAGCCTGGCCACATACAGAGGCCCAATATTGAAATAGCACCATCAGGCGTTCTAGGAGCATAAATTACACATTTCATTTCTCAACCACCTATTACACTTTTGAAGGCCCTGGAGCACCAGGACAATGGAAATGCCCACAAAGTGACCCCATTTTGGAAAGCTAACACCCCAACGTATAATCTATGAGGCATATTGAGTCGTTTGAATGGTTCATTTTTTTTCCAGAAGTTTTGGGAAAATGTGGAAAAAAAAATGAAAACGCATTTTTTTTACGCAAAGTTGTCCATTTATAAGATATTTCCAACACATAGCATGTACATAGCAAAAATGACGCCCCGGGGTGTGGCCTGACCTTGCATGGAGTAGGACGCGTGTCTCCAGAGCTCCGCCGAGGAATCCTGTCTCCCACGCTGATCCTGTGACACCACAGCACCGATACTCACCTAACCACGTCTGGCAGGCGTCCCTCCATTCCGGCACGTATGTCTCCCTCGAAATCCCGACAATCGGCGGCGGCGCAATTGTCACAATACCGCCGACATGTGAGTGAGGAGGGGGAGGAAAATGGCGGCGCGGAGGAGCCGGGAGGGCCGCGTGTGGCGGGAGACACGGACAGGCTTCTTGAAGCCATTACATTGTGCCGCACGTCCCTTACATCCCAAATTGAGGAAGTGCAAACGGACATCTCTTTATTGAGGCAAGACTTTCAGAAACTGCGCGACCGGGTGAGGGAGACTGAGACCCGTATCAGTAATATGGAAGACGCTCTCCCACCACTGCAAAGTGATGCTGACCACATGCAGAAGCAAATAGATCTCCTGATTGCTAAACAGGACGAAATGGAAAATCGTATATGCAGATGCAACATCCGATTGATTGGTCTCCCGGAGGGGGCTGAAGGTAAGGACCCCACAACTTTTCTGGAACAATTGCTGATAAGTACCTATGGCCGAGAGTCTTTTTCCCCCATGCTCCACCTCAGGGTGCACCTCCACGCACCTTTATTGCAAAACTCCTGAACTATAAGGACAGAGACGCGGCCCTCCGCATGGCTCGGGAAAAGGGTAATATTCCTGTGGGCAATATTAAAGTTGCAATCTTCCCTGATTTTTCCGCGGACGTCCAGAAACGCCGACAGAGTTTCATGGAGGCCAAACGATTACTGCGTGCACAGCAAGTGAAATACTCTATGCTATTCCCAGCACGCCTCAGGGTGGAGGCAGGAGACCGGGCGATCTTCTTTGAACAACCCAGAGAGGTCCTAGCATGGTTGGAACGCAGAGGGCCTCAAGATGGAGCTGCCTGAGACCCATTGGGACGTGTGAGCTAACAAATTTTTTTCGTCTCTCCCCTGGTGTTCTGGAACTGTGGCAGGTCGCCTGATCTCTACTTGCTGCTCTATTATCGCCTGGGTGCTTGCATCTGCGGCGTATGTTACCTTTATGCCCTTTTCTACTTTGAGATCTGCTGAACTTTCCGATTCTGGGACATTTGCGCCGGCTGATGGTGTCAACGTTCATGGATCAACTTTTTTCCTTTTTTCTTAGTGTCCCTGTTGGGGGACCTTTTCTGCAATACATACCTGTTTGCTTTATTTCAACAATTTTGGTTTTCCCCTTTTTTTTTTCTCCCGGAGCAAGGGGAGACATGTTAGGCCTACGGGCTAATTGCACGGTGCAGCGGAACACTGCTCCATTGTCGGCTGGGACTTCTTCTTGTCAAGAGGGAGCTGATCACTGGAACTGGACGGCAACCGGCACTTTTGCCTATTTACCCGGGTCACCACTGTGTACTGTTATACAGGGGGCTTTGCTTTGCCTTGCCATCGGGTGCCGATGGCCGCGACCCTCTTCCAGACTTATTGTTCTAAACCTTTTTATTGATTTAATGAAACTGGTTTTCCCAGCCAGACATGTTTGGTTTTTCAGGGAACATACCCGCACAAGTTGGGGTTGGTGCAGGGTAGGGTGGGGGGAGGGGGATGGTTTGGTTAGGGTTTCTATGCAGAAGATTACTATAAATATATCGAAGTATGTATCTGAACTAAGTGTTACTTTTACTGAATGTTTTTTACCACTACTGCCTATACAGCCCCTGTTTGGGCTTGATCAAACACGACTGTATTGGGGTGTGTTTATAGGAGGGCTGTTAGGGGGTAAGCCGACTGCACCTATTGCTTTATATGAATCTTTATGGCATCTATACGGTTTCTTACCTGGAACGTGAGGGGCCTGCGCGATAGAATTAAGCGCGCGGCAGCCTTCATGTTCCTCAAAAAGCAAAGGGCGGAAGTGATGGTGCTAGTTGAGACGCATGTGGAGGGTGGACTGCAGATGGCCCTTAAACGCCCTTGGATAGGGTGGGCATTTCATTCCACCTACACGTCTCATTCAAGGGGGGTTTCGGTACTTGTAGCTAAGTCTGTCCAATTTGAACTTTGCGAAATTCTTACTGACCCACAGGGCAGGTTTGTTTTTCTACATGCTAAATTGTATGGGGAACCCTACCTTATTATGGCCTTCTATATCCCCCCTCCATTTACCATGACGTTGGTTGTTGAGGGTCTGTCTTTTATGTCCAGACATCCGGCGGTTCCTGTTATCTGGCTGGGGGATTTCAACACTACGCTTAACCCTTCCCTGGATAGGCTCAAACCCCCCGAGTTGATGGTGGGGCAAGCTGGGACCACTAGGTTGTCCGGGCTTATAACCACCATTCACCTTGTGGACACTTGGAGGCACAAATTCCCTCAAAAGAAGGAGTATTCATGCTTCTCACCCACACATGGTTCTCTCTCCCGTATTGACTTTATACTAATATCTAAACAACTCACTCCCAGACTCAGGGAAGTATTGTTCTGCCCCAGACTACTTTCGGACCACAGCCCCTACTCTGTAGTGCTTGACGTGCCCCTGGGTAGGCCTCCGCGGGCGTGGCGACTAAATCCGTTCTGGCTGACATTGTTACCCGAAGATGACACTATTGAAGCGGAGTGGATAAAAAATTTTGAGGATAATGACCACACGGCCTCAGTTCCAGCAGTGTGGGATACATTTAAATTACACGCTCAATCGGTGCTGACTGCCCACATTAATAGGCTCAAAGCTGACTCGGCCACTGTCATTATTGAAGCTGAGGCTGATTTGAGCTCCAGGGAACGCACCTACATAGATGACCCGTCTACGGCAAATGCAGATGCACTTAGACTACAGTCGAGGGTGGTTTCTCAGCTACACCAAGACAAGGCCCGACAGAAACTTTTTTTTACCAAACAAAAATACTTTGAATCCGGGGAAAGAGCTGGTAAGTTGCTAGCATATTTGGTACACAGGGAAGACAGGCCCCCGGTTGTTATTTCTTTGCGGGGTCAGGGTGATACAATGATCACGGACCCTTCTGAAGTGACAGCTAGATTTCGGGACTTTTTTGCGGACCTATACACCACTACAGTCTCCGACGACACCACTCCGATGGACGGCTTTTTGGCTCAGGTTTCCCTCCCCCAGGTTACGGAGGAACAGGTGCAGGCTCTGGAGGCCCCCCTGACCACCGATGAAATAGTGGGGGCTATTGCGGAATTTGCAAAATCCAAGTCGCCGGGGTCAGATGGTCTTCCCATTGAATTTTATTCCCGTTACCAAGACGTGCTGGCGCCTAAGCTTCTTGCCCTCTACGGGAGTGTTTTTGATACACTGACATTGCCTCCGTCCATGAGGGAGGCAACGATAGTTTTGATTCCCAAACCTGGCAAAGATCCGGGTTTCCCGGAATCATACCGCCCAATCTCCCTATTGCAGGTAGATATTAAGATTTTAGCTAAAATACTTGCTACTAGATTGAACGGAGTGATCCTTAGCCTGATTCAGGCTGACCAGGCGGGCTTTATGCCGGGGCGGAATACATCGTTCAATCTACGCAGGCTCTATATAAATCTACAGGCAACGCATGAGGCAGTGGGTGAGCGTGTGGTGGTGACACTTGACACGGCTAAGGCATTTGACTCAGTGGAATGGGAGTATCTGTGGAAGTGTCTAGCGGGATACGGCTTTGGCCCGAACTTTATCCGGTGGGTGAAGCTGCTGTATTATCACCCAACGGCTAAGGTGGTGGCGAATGGGTGGTCCTCCCTAGAGTTTGGTCTTAGTAGAGGTACCAGACAGGGGTGCCCACTGTCCCCGCTACTATATGCCTTGGCTGCTGAACCTTTAGCGGTGTCGATTCGTGAGGACCCTGCGATCAGGGGACTGACGATGGGTCGACTAACTGAAAAAATCAGTCAATATGCTGACGACACGCTGTTATAGCTGGCGGACTCGGGCCCTTCCCTCGCAAAGGCCCTACAAAAGATAGAGTGGTTCGGTAGCTTTTCCGGTCTTCGTATAAATTGGGAAAAATCCCAAATTTTGCCTATTGACAGTTTTCCACAGTCAGAATCTCAGGCCAGTCTGCCTCTTCAGCGAGTCGGCACTATTAAGTATCTGGGGGTATATGTCTCTAGGAATCCAGCAGATTACATTGCGCTGAATGTAGAACCATTATTCTCCCTGGTGCGTACTAAGATTCAGGCCTGGTCTCGTCTCCCCCTTGGGGTTTGGGGGCGCGTTAATCTGATTAAAATGGTCCTATTACCTAAAATACTGTATGTGTTGTGGCATGCCCTGGTATATTTGCCGCTGAAATACTTTAAATCCCTTGAAAGTCTCCTTAGACCCTTTGTATGGGGGAATAATAGACACAAGCTTGCTTGGCAGGCTTTGAAAAGCCCGACTGATATGGGGGGCATGGCTCTTCCAGATCTAAATCATTACTATGTTGCCTCACAACTGTCACAGCTTTTCCATGTAGACAAGACTGATAAACAACGTTTTCTTACCCTTCTCTCCCCTACTTGGGCACAAATGGCAGATGATCCAATAGCTGCTATCTCGACGGGGGCGGGGAGCTCAGTCGTGGAGCCAGGTAAACACTCCATGCTTTTTCATTACAGAAAGATTTGGGATCTGGCATCCACTAAACTGAATGTTGCATCACCAAATGACTATACCCCACTTTGGCATAACAAACAATTGCCGGAACTTCAAAAGATCCAGAGTGTTCAGTTATGGGTATCGAGGGGAATATACTACCTGCATCACCTGATTCACCATGGTACTATTAAAACGTTTCAGGCGCTGCAGGAGGAATATGGTATTCCAAACACTATGCTATTTCAGTACCTACAGGTTCAACATGCACTTAGAACACAATTCCCGCAGTCATTGCCTCGGCCTGCTCCCAATCCTATTGTCGCCATAGTGAAGGACACTGATCCCAAAAAGCTTATCTCGTGCTTTTATGGTATGCTTACGGCCCCCGTCTCGGCGAGACAAGCGTATGCTCTGAAGTCCCGCTGGGAGGGTGATGTGGGTGAACTGACAGACGAGGAATGGGAGGAGGCTCTGGAGACGTGCAAGTTGGTGTCCCCTAGGCTCCAGGACAGGCTTTCTCAGATTTACATAGTGCATAAAGCATACCTCACCCCACTCAGGACCGCCAAATATAATATGAATCAATCTGTGCTCTGCCCGATGTGTACTCTTGAGACTGGGACGTTCTTCCATCTTATCTGGTCTTGCCCCAAACTGCAGGAACTTTGGAAACAAGTAGTATCATTTCTACATGATGTTATGGGTTCGCCCTTGGCTCTAGACCCCAAACCTTGTCTACTAGGGATATTTCCTGATGTATTAGATAAAACTACTGGCACTTTCCTGCAGGAAACCTTGTTTTCTGTTCGAAAAGTGATAGCTAGACAGTGGATGAGGCCCCTTCCACCCCGGGTTGAGGACTGGAAACGGGAAGTTAATCTTACGCTCCCATACAAAAAATTCTTATATAAAAATAGGGGTTGCCCAGCTAAATATCATAGAATATGGGATAAATGGCTGCAGGAGGCTGCCACGTGTGATGAGGGAATTTGATGTACTGTTACAGTAAATAACATGTCAATGTTAGGACTTTCCTTGACTGTGATACATACTCGCTACTGTAATGGAAAAATGTCTTTTATCTACTGTTATGGTTATGACGCAACGCCTTTTGAATGTTCGGTGTATGACACTGTGATTGTAATCTCTGCAATAATGTTCAATAAACATTACCTGTTTAGGCTCCATGCACACTGAAGCTCAAAAAAGCTATTTCTGGACGCCAGATTGCTGGCAGAAAACGCTGGTTGAAAAACCTGCTTTTAACAGCGTTTTATACTAGCGTTAATGAGCGTTAATGAGCGTTTTACAGCGTTAGCGTTAATGGGCGTTTTTTATAAAAATACACAGAGGACACTCCAAAAATCCCACAATGCATTGAAAAATAGAATGCCGAACACTAATGAACGAGCGTTAAGGAGCGTTAATGAGCGTTAATGAGCGTTTGTCGTTTTTTGCCGCTGAAAAACGGCACTTTGAACGCGAATTTCTGGCGTTCAGAAAAAAGCCCATAAACTCCACTGCTCATTAAAGCTGAAAAACGTCCATGTGTGCATGGACACATAGGCTAACATAGAGTGGAGTTTATGGGCTTTTACAAAAAACGCCCAAACTCCAATAAACTGCAGTTTATCAGCTTCAGTGTGCATGGAGCCTTAAAAGTTAAAAAAAAAAAATGACGCCCCAAAATACATTCTACTACTCCTCCTGAGTATAACGATACCAAATGTGTGAGACTTTTACACAGCCTGGCCACATACAGAGGCCCAATATTGAAATAGCACCATCAGGCGTTCTAGGAGCATAAATTACACATCTTATTTCTCAACCACCTATTACAGTTTTGAAGGCCCTGTAGCACCAGGACAATGGAAATGCCCACAAAGTGACCCCATTTTGGAAAGCTAACACCCCAATGTATAATCTATGAGGCATATTGAGTCGTTTGAATGGTTCATTTTTTTTCCAGAAGTTTTGGGAAAACGTGGAAAAAAAATGAAAACGCATTTTTTTTTACGCAAAGTTGTCCATTTATAAGCTATTTCCAACACATAGCATGTACATAGCAAAAATGACACCCAAAATACGTTCTACTGCTCCTCCTGAGTATAACGATACCAAATGTGTGAGACTTTTACACAGCCTGGCCACATACAGAGGCCCAACATGCAAGGAACACCATCAGGTGTTCCAGGGACACATAGCATGCATACCAAGAATTACACCCCAAAATACATTCTGCTGAGAAAAGAGTAAACAAAAGATTACCTGTGGTTTTAGCAGCGCAGTTGTCCACAGGATGATAGCACTGGTTCAGGCAGCAGGCAGGGACTTAGTCAGCAAAAGTGAACACAATTTTCCAGGCAACAGGCATAGCAAAAATGACACCCAAAATACGTTCTACTGCTCCTCCTGAGTATAACGATACCAAATGTGTGAGACTTTTACACAGCCTGGCCACATACAGAGGCCCAACATGCAAGGAACACCATCAGGTGTTCCAGGGACACATAGCATGCATACCAAGAATTACACCCCAAAATACATTCTGCTGAGAAAAGAGTAAACAAAAGATTACCTGTGGTTTTAGCAGCGCAGTTGTCCACAGGATGATAGCACTGGTCCAGGCAGCAGGCAGGGACTTAGTCAGCAAAAGTGAACACAATTTTCCAGGCAGGTATACTGTCCATAGTCAATATAGGCAGCAGGCAGGGATACTGTCCATATACAGTCCAAGGTCAGTGCAGGCAGAGATTGTCAGCAGTGCCAAAATATTGGTCCTGGTAGTAGGCAGGGACATGGTCCATCCATGTGGTGTGGTCAGTTCATGCGACAGGCAGAGGCACGATGGTATAGGTCCTACAGGCAGCAGGAAGAAGTAGGGCCTTGTTCAGGACAGAATGGGGATAGGGGTAGAGGCTTCTCCCACCCAAATCTCTTTGAAGCCTCCGAGTCTCCAGACCCTAATCTAGGAATGAGAAAACAAAGGAAATTGTCTTCTTCATCCAAAAAAAACTATTCTGGAGCCCCTCACATATGTGAGACCCCTGTTATGAATCCCACTAGTCCACTGAGAGGGTACAAGATCAGTCCAAGAGGCAGGCAAAAGGCATGGTCAAACAGTCCAGGGTCAGTTCCAGATCAGGCAGAGGTATGTACAGAATCAGTAGGCAGAAGCGTGGTCGAATAACAGTCCAGGGTCAGTTCCAGATCAGGCAGAGGCATAAACAGAATCAGTAGGCAGAAGCATGGTCAAATAACAAGCCAGGGTCAGTTACAGAGCAAGCAGAGGCATAAAGGCTTTGAAGGTAAATGGCAGGAAGTGAGGGTTATGGTTACCATACTTCACTAATAATTCACTGAAGTATGGTAACGGCGGAAACAGTCACCTATGCAGAGGCCTGGTTGGGAAGGTCATTGGGCACAATGATAAGTGGTGTCTCTTCTTAATCCTCATTTGCTGCACACCCGACATTTTTTCTGATGTCTTCGGCCTGTTGGTCTGGGAGGGATTTTATCAGGAAAGTGGCGTTCAGAGAGTCTGCTAATTACATCGGATCGAATGTTTTGTGGTGGGCTGTTGGGGTATATAAGGGCAGTGGTGATTTCCTCCTGGTAGCCAAGGAAGGGTATGGGTCTTTCTGTGGATTTACGATAAATTACATACGTGTTGTATATGGCCAAATTAAAGAAATAAATTGAAATTTTTTTATACCACTTGTATGTTCTTCTCGTGGCAAGGTAGGGTTCGAGCATCTGGTCGTTCAAGTCGACACCCCCCATGAACATGTTGCACTCATGGATACAAGTGGGTTTTTGTATTGGGCCATCCCTCCTGGTGAACTCAACAAAAGTGTTGTTGTGGATCGAAGAAAGCATGTACACATCCCTTCTGTCCCTCCAATTCACAGCCAAAATTTCCTCGTTCCGTAAACTCGGCGCTTCGCCTTTTCTTAGCCTTTTGTTGATGAGGCTTTGAGGAAAGCCCTTCCGGTTCGTTCTTACGGTGCCACATGCTGGAGTTTGCTTTCTATGGAGGTTGCGGAACAGGGGTAAACTTGTATAAAAATTATCCACATAAAGATGGTAACCTTTCTCCAGGAGTGGGTTTATGAGTTCCCAAACAACTTTCCCACTCGATCCGATGTATTCGGGGCAATTAGGGGGATGTAGCTGGGTGTCCTTCCCTTCGTATACCATGAAGGAATATGTATACCCTGTGGCTCGGTCACACAATTTATACATCTTCACCCCATAGCGGGCCCTTTTGGAGGGAATAAATTGCTTTAGGCCCAGCCTGCCAGAAAATTTGATCAGGGACTCATCCACACATATGTGTTGGTCTGGGGTAAACAACTGGGGGAAGATCTCAGAAAAATAATTTATTAGCGGCTGAATTTTGTAAAGTTTATCAAAATTTGGGTCATTCTGGGGAAGGCACTGGGTATTGTCGTTAAAGTGTAGGAATCTCATTATCATTAGATATCTGGTCCGGGACATTATTGAGGAAAAGATGGGCATGTGATAGATGGGGCGGGATGACCAATATGCACGTATTTCATTTTTATTGTTTAGTCCCATACAAAATGTGAGTCCCAAAATTTTTTTAAACTCCTCCACTGTTAGGGCTCTCCACTTGTAGGGACGGGCATAAGAGGACGTTGGGTTGCTTTCAATAAATTGTTGGGCATATAGGTTGGACTGGACCACAATGGATTCAAGCATGTCCTCTGTAAAAATTAGGTGGAAAAAGTCCATCAGGGAAAAATTGTGTGTGTCCACCTGGACTCCTGGGTTGGCAGTGAAAGGGGGAACGTTAGCTTCTCCTGAGTTAGGAGGAAGCCACAAGGGGTTCTGGAGGGAATAGGGAAGGCTGGCATGGGACCTAACCCTTTGGGGCCGAGTTGACACCCCACTGGTACGTGGCCTTTGCCGAGGTACTGTGGTGCCGGTGGATGGCACTGGGTTGCTAGTGGATGGCTCTGCGGTGCTGGTGGATGGTACCGCCTCCTCACCAGTGCGCCTTCGTCTGATGGACGGACTATCATCTTCCTCCTCTGAGGCTGTCATGGTACCGCTGCTGAGGACAGGCTCGTAGTCCACGTCAGAGTCACAATCTGAATATGAGGAGGAATCCGAAGCGGAAACCTCCCCGTTGCTCTTGTCGGCTGCAAGAATATCATATGCCTTCTCAGCTGAATATAATCTTTGTGACATTTTTATTGATCACAAATGGCACTGACAGGTGACGCTGATCTTGCAGATGACACTGACAGATGATGCTGATCTGGCAGATGACACTGACAGGTGACGCTGATGTGGCAGGTGACACTGACAGCACTGATCACAGGTGACACTGACGTGGCAGGTGGCACTGACGACACGTGGCACTGACAAATGGCACTGGAGGCAGATGGCACTGGAGGCAGATGGGGCTGACAGATGGGGCTGACAGATGTCGCTCACAGATGTCGCTGACAGATGTCGCTGGCAGATGTCGCTGACAGATGTCACTGGCAGATGCCGCTGACAGATGGAACTGGGGCTGGCACTGGCAGATGGCACTGGCACTGGCAGATGGTGCTGGCTATTTGCTCTGGCTAATTGCTCTGGCAAATGGGGCTGGCAGATGGCACTGCGGCTGGCAGATGGCACTGGCGCTGGCAGGTGGCACTGGCGCTGGCAGGTGGCACTGGCAGGTGGCACTGGCACTGGCGGCACTGACGGCACTGGGGCTGACGGCACTGGGGCTGACGGATGGCACTGGCGCTGGCAGGTGGCACTGACACGTGGCACTGGCGGCACTGGGGCTGGCGGATGGCACTGGCGCTGGCAGGTGGCACTGGTGCTGGCAGGTGGCACTGGCGCTGGCAGGTGGCACTGGCGGCACTGGCACTGGTGGCACTGGCGGCACTGGGGCTGACGGCACTGGGGCTGATGGCACTGGGGCTGACGGATGGCACTGGCGCTGGCAGGTGGCACTGGCGCTGGCAGGTGGCACTGGCAGGTGGGACTGGCGCTGGCAGGTGGCACTGGCGGCACTGGCACTACTGGCAGGGGGCACTACTGGCAGATGGCACTACTGGCAGATGGCACTGGGCTGACAGATGGCACTGGTACTGGGGCTGACAGATGGCACTGGGGCTGACAGTTGGCACTGGGGCTGACAGATTTTAGTCACAGTATGCAATATACAATATGTCACTCACAGATCCTCTCTCTCCTCACACGCTGTCTCTGTGTGAGGAGGGAGAGACACGGCAATGGGAGATGATCTCATATGTTTACATTTGAGATCATCTCCTCTTGGCAGCTGCGATCACGCTGTGAACGGCCGCTTTGATTGGCCATTCACGGCGATCTATGTTTGCCTGTCTCCGGGAGACATGGCGAATACAAAACTTCCGCGTATGCACGAAGTAAACACAAGGACGTCCAGGGACGACCGCTCGAACGAACCCGCCTGCTCTACGGCCGTCATTCAGCTATAGGGCAGGCGGGAGGTGGTTAATAAAGAAAGGCAAAACATTTTCTCAAGAGTGTGGCAGTCCAGAGTCTACTTCCATTTGTTGCTATTGACAATTGCCTGCACCTGTCGCCTCCGGGCCAAGAGAGGAGTTTACTATCTGCATGTATGATCCTGGAGCCGTGAGACTTTCTCTTCTTTACAGCGAATGCACCCGCTGCCCCAGTGTGAAAGGGGTCCAATAGAGCAGTGGTCATCAAACCTGTCCTCAGGGCCCACTAACAGGCCAGGTTTTAAGTATTACCTTGGGGAGATGCAGACTAGAATACTGCAATCACTGAGCAGCAAATTATATCTCCTGTGATGTATTTAAGTTACCTTGCAAACCCGGCCTGTTAGTGTGCCCTGAGGACAGGGTTGATGACCACTGCAGTAGAGCCATTGAAGGCTAAAATTGCACTTGGACAGACCCATCAGATTATAAACCTCAAAACTGAAATCTCCATTGCTCTTTAAAGTATGAGTTTTACAGTAAGAGATGATCAAACTTTTCTAAAATCTATTCCACGTTCAATTTATTCCTAGTCTAATGCATGGGTGGCTACAGCTTAAATATACTGTACATTGCAATCTACAAATCCCTCTATAATATGTTAAGGAAAAAATGTTTTTTCTCCTGTCTAACAGAAAGCCACTCTGTAAAATAAGAAATATAATTGTAGCCCAGGTGTTGGCCCTTTAAGTTGTCCAACAGAACATTAACTCCCTTAAGCCCTGGTTCACATTGGGGTGATTGGGCATGCGATTTCGCATGTCAAATTGCATGCCAAATCAGCGGCAATTGCTGGCAATGGCACCGTCCAAATTGGTACACCGCCACATTTGCAGCGCTGCACCGATTCCCAAAAGCAGTTTATGTGAAGAACCCGCAGATGTCTCTGAAATTGCCCCCAAAGTCGGGACTGAATTATATTGTGCAAGTTCAGCACAATTTCATTCCCTCTGTCAGTGTAAACCAGGGCTAAAGTAATGACAGAGCAAGGAAGGATGCTGGATGGCTGCAGTTGCAGCCTGGGACTAGACTAGAGTCTAGCAAGGGAGAAGAGAGAAGGACTCTCATGGGACTGGACATGAAGCCCTGCCCAATTGAGAATGAAGTGCAGGGTCTACTGGGGGTTGTAGTGGATGATGCAGTTCTGGGCTGTAGTGCATACCTCCAAACTTTGTGGGATGGGAACAAGGGACACCTTTTAGCAAAAATATGTAGGCATAATACACACACCCTTAAAAGATTGTCCAAAAAAAAACAAAAAAAACGATTAGTTAAAATCACAAGTGTTTTTTTTGTTTTGTTTTTCTACTACTACTATTCCTTTATACTGGCTTTTAAAATTTACAAATGCAGCAATTTAGAAATTGGACAAAAGGTTTAGCACTGGAAAAAACTATTTGGAAGATTATTTTCTATGGTTTCTATGATGTGTTTCAAATCTTCTGTATGCTGGCTGCTGACTGTACTGTATTCCATGGTGCTGCTGATCCTGATCTGGTGCGTGACTGTAGCTTTTCTTTATTCATCATGAAGAGGATTGCCTGGTGCTGCTGGATGTCAGCTTGAGAGGAAGAAGACCTTTCACTGGCCATCAAGGGACCCAACTTTATGGACTCCAGTAGCCTTACTTAATATGGTTTCCTTATTTTGAAAGGCAACACAACATCACCAATTCAGCTGCATTATAGAGCACCACAACACAAGGGAACACACAGAAGTGTGTTGCATTATAAAAATGGTTATATGCAATTTTAATTTAACTGGAGTGTGTTGGCAGAAAGGGCACCACTAGGGCAAAAGCAACACATGCTTGTTAAAACATAGTGTTATTTGTACTGATCCTCAATAGTTACATATGAATATTGCTCTTTAGAAATAATTAGTCAGTCAATTTAGTAAATTTTCAAAATAAAAAATGTTTTTTGCACATGGCAAGATGGGAAAGAGGGTAAGGTACAGATTATTACACTAGATCTCGAAATTTAGCTAGGCCTTAATCCCTTCTAGATCTTTCTCCAAGTCTCTCATTCTCAAGTTCTGCCTTCTAAGGTAGACAAACATAGGAAGGTTTCAGTGTTTGACTTCCCACTCAGCTATCTATCACCACATCTCCATGTGTGGTGGACAGGAGCAGCTTGTTTCCTCAAAGCCACATGTTCTTGTATCCAGCAGCCAACCTCTTCAGGCTTTATTGCCACATGGCAAAATCACTGCATCTTACCATGTGCTTGGGCCAAGCCAAGGCCTAGGAAAGATTGACCCCTAAGTTGACATTCTCAGGTTGGAAGAGACATAAATATCTTAACCACTTTCTGTTCTAAGTTCTCCCAGCATGACCCAGTAGGTTTCCCCTGTCCCAGTGATTGGCCAGGTTATACGATATCCATAGCACAGAATCATATCTCTTTAGCAAACTCTGCAGGATATTGATATATAAATTATACTTTGAATCAGATGATATTTACTGTGTTCCTTTGACATTTTGAAAAAGTTGGGTTGTTGGTCTGGAGTACGGATGTTGACCTGTACAAGTTATAGTTACAAGCAAAGTCCTGACAGCCATTTTGAGGTGTTTTTCTTTCCTTTTTTTATTTTTAGAGGATTTTTAATTAACTGCTAGAAAATATTTTGTTTGTAATATGTTAGGGAAACCTCATCTGGCAAGTTGGTCAGGGAGTCAGTCATAAAGTAGCCAATAATCTCTCATGAGAAAGACCAAACTGTCTGCATTTTTTTATGCTTAAAAATCATCCCTGCCATATGTCCTGTAGATAGTCCCGTTTGTTACTGATTGGTGACTTTTATCTGGTAATAACACAGCAATACACAGCAATGACTAGCCAACAAGGCTTACTGTGTGCACACAGCCATTCTAAGTATTATTTAATTCATACTGTGAGTTGCTGTCTGGGAAGTGGACCAAACATTTCAGCTTTTAACACAAGATCTTAGCCCCTGACATTTTTTGAAAGCCTATTTTTTTCTAGCTTTAGCAAGATGAATATATCCCAATTGATTATGACCTGTCCATCCTATCTCATTTTGGAAAAATGCCTTGATTTCAATTTAATTTTAAAGTCTGAATGGCTGCATAAACTCATAATCTGTCATTGTCCCAGTCAAACAACCAACATTTAAAGAAAATATTTTTTTCGGCCGCTGCCATTGTCATCGCTGTCTGCATACCAACCCAAATTAGACACTGGATGGTTTGTAAGCATGGCCAAGTTTGGAGATTGTTTATTCTCTTTGTCTTTGGAGTATAAAGCCTTCTGCCTCTAGTATTCTGGAAAGCCTGGATTATTCCCTACATATGTTCAGATGTTTCTTTATAGCAGGATAAGGATTAGTGCAGAGGGGGAAACAGAGAGAAATGAAAGAAAATAAGATGGAAATGACAAAAGACAGATGTAGAGATTGCTTCTTTCTATTAGACCTGTCCAAAGAGCTGAAGCAAGTTAAGAGGGCGTAAGTCTACTTTGGCGGGGAGAGTCTATCATATTTGCATTGAAGTTTTTGTAAACATTGACAACGTATTTTCTTAATTTTAGCTGTCAACTGCACTAAAAAGAGCTTATTCACACCAAGCACAATACAAACTGCACACAGCCTCACATGCAATATAGAACTTACGTTGGCCATCTTCAGGCTTGTGTTTGATTGTATTAGTTAGATAAATGTTTAAAAATCTTCTGAGATCATTTAGAATTCATTAACAGGTGAGCTTGACCTGCATTCAGACTCTTTCTGACCTAAATTTGACCCGTTTCGAACAGATTTTGTATTCCTATAGACAAGTATATACATGCAAAACAGGGCTCAAGTCCTGTGGGAACACATGGGAACGGAGTTCCTGTACTTTTTGCACAACAGGAACTCAGTTCCCATTAGCAGCCACGTCCTGCAAGACTTTGAAGTATGTGTGTCAGGTGCTACACCAGCAGCCGCCGACACAGCTCGCAATAGTCAGTGCCGCACACCAGGGGTGGACTGACCATTCAGGCATTGCCAGTAGGGGGCCCCATGACAGCTTCCTCTTCGATCTACCTGTCAATCACAGCTAGCTGATAGGTAGATCAGTCCCTGATTGTATTTAGTCAGACCTCTTGTGATGCGCTCCTCCCCACCAGCTCCTCCTGATTTTCTGTCTCCTCACCCCCCCCCCCCTGTCCTGCATGCTTGCTCTGTGTGTCCCGCTGAATCCACCCCTCCTCTATCTTCAGTACCATATGATGAGAGAGCCCAGAGGAGGAGCACAGCTACTCTGCTCATAGGGCATGTAGGGAGAGAGGTGAGCCGAGGGAGGAACATCAGTTTGGGGTGGTAAGCTGAGCACAATACCTGGCAAAGTTTAATGCCAGGAGGGAAGTTTATGTGGAAATATGTGATGGGTTGGAATAGCAGCCAGTGTGTGTTGGAGCCCTGCAGAGTTTGCAGCCCCCCAAGCTAACATACATCTCCTAAGCAGGAAGTGGAACACATCACTATCTCCCCAAGCATTCTATCCAGATAATGTGCAGTTCATTTATGACCTTTCCGTTTAACCCTGTGTTATCCAAACTCTGTTCAATGAAAAGTGTAAACTCGCCACATAAACACTATATACAAAATAACATTCTCCAATAAAGATCAGAACATGACGTTCACATTTGCATAGAAGCACAATTGAATGAATGCTGATTATTCAGAGAATTACTGTATTTATGTTTATTGAGGATTTTTTTTTTATGTACTAACAGTTAAGCTTCATACACACACTACGAAAATTGGATGAAAAATACCACTTTTGAAGCATTCGTGCATATGAGCGTATAATCAGGGCCGCTGATAGAAATCATGGGGCCCCATACAGCCTACCTGACGGGGGCCCCCTTCAGCCCCACCCCTGGTCCCTCCTTCAGCCCCACCCCTGGCCACGCCCCTATAAAGGGGCTAGGGTATACATAAAGGCTAAATTGTGGGCGTGGCTAATTTAAAAATATGCGCTACGGGGAGCTGGAAAATGGAAATGGTTTAAATTACACTTGATTATTAGGTGTGGTTAGTCTAAGCCCCTGTACACACGGTCGGAGATTTCCAAAACCAAATCCGTCGGATTTTGCCCGTCGGATTTTGTCCGTCGGATCTTGTCCGAAACTGTTGCATACACACGGTCGGACAAAGTTGGCGAAAAATCCGATCTTTCAGAACATGATGACGTAATTTCGTTACGATGGGACTACATTCAGGCTAGTAGCCAATAGCTTTGATGTAGGAATTTGATCTGAGCATGTGTGGCACTTTGTCCGATCAAAATTCTCTACACATGATCGGAGTATGTCCGACCGGCCCAGTTGGTCGGGAAATATTTCCAACATGTTGGAAAATTGGGTCCGACGGATATTCCGACGGAATCAATCCAATGCATACCACACACAGTCGGATTATCTGACGACGCGGTCCGATAGGACACATTCCGACGGATTCTCCGACCGTGTGTACAAGGGCTAAGATGACTGTGTGTAGGATGCAGATGATACGGTGCTGCGTTCATAACTGCACTGTCCAATTTGTCACAGTCAAACAGTTCTACATGAAAAAGAAGAAGATGCCATGTCAGCTAAGCCCATTTAAAAAAAAAAAAAAAGTCTAAACTTTTAATGAGAAGTAATATGTCTAAGGCTGCATCTGAATTGCGAAGAAATGTGCTGTGGATTCCTGTAAAATTCAACCTGCACGCAATAATGCACTGCTTTTGTGATCTTCACCAGGTGTCAATGAAAAGTCAATGAAACCTCAAACGCAGGTTTGCAAACGTAGTGTGTTTGCCCTGCCCCTGCCAGCCCTGGATCATGTGATCTGGTTGCATTGCATTTTAAAAAGTAGTGCATACACTACACTACTTTTTGCACTACTTTTGGTGCATTGCAATTTTAGCCCATTCAAAATGAATGACCAGTGATTTAAATAGAAAAAAAGTGGGGTTTGCTGACATTGATGGCATCTCCTTTTTCATGCAACACTTCTGTGAGAAATATGGCAGTGCAGTATAAAACCCAATTTCTCACAGTCAGGACAGCTGTGCTACATGAAAAGCAGACATTACACTTTACATTGCAGTTAATGTGACTGGGCTAACCTGTAGTCCCCTGAGAATCCATATCCACTGCCACCATCATCATAATGCAGCTCATGTGTGCACATCAGAGAAGAAGCCAGGAAAGATCATCCTCCAAGCCGGCCACACCCCCTCCCTCCCACTCAAACTACAAGATCTCACAGTCAGGCTCCACCTTTCTGCCTCTGAGATGTGTAGCCCCAGTGAGTGCTCATTGAGAGCAGTTGAACAGCTGCTGAGGGAGGAGCGGACGGGGAGTTGGAGAAAGACTTTTTTTTTTCTTTCTTCTACAATCTATTCAGATTGCTCGGGCCCCCTGGTGGCCGGGCCCGGTATAACAGGGCCAGTTGTACTGGCTTATCAGCGGCCCTGCGTATAATTGTTTGTTTTTTTTTGGTGGGGGAGTGGATCTTGGGTGGGAGTTCCCACACTTTTTTCCCCAGGACTTGACTCCTGATGCAAAACTAATTTGAAGCAAACACAAGTCCGTCAGCACAGGTCCTTAAAGAGGACCTTCAGTCATTTTTTAAACTTTCCATCTAATAAATCCTCTGCCCTCACACCTCTCACCGGGAATTTTGGAGCACTCTTCTTTTGCAAACTGCTCCAGTTCTCTCTTATTGGAAGGCCGCTTTTTCCCAACAGCAATTTTAAGATCTCTCCACAGGTGTGTTTGTTGCCATCCATTTCTGCGTGCTTTTTGACATATGTTTGGGGTCATTGTCCTGCTGGAAGACCCAAGATCTCAGACGGAAACCCAACTTTCTGACACTGGGCTCTACAGTGTGACCCAAAGTCACAGATTTCATGATGCCTTGCACACATTCAAGGCACCCAGTGCCAGAGGCAGCAAAACACATCATTGAATCTCCACCATATTTCACTGTAGGTACTGTGTTCTTTTCTTTGTAGGCCTCATTCCATTTTTGGTAAACAGTAGAATGATATGCTTTACCAAAAAGCTCTATCTTGGTCTCATCTGTCCACAAGACGTTTTCCCAGAAGGATTTTGGCTTACTCAAGTACATTTTGGTACACTTTTTGGTACACTGCAGTCTTTTTGTTTTATGTCTCTGTGTCAGCAGTGGGATCCTCCTGGGTCTCCTGCCACAATGTTTAATTTCATTTAAATGTCGAAGGATAGTTTGTGCTGACACTGATGCTCCCTGAGACTGCAGGACAGCATCCACCATCCGGACTATCCTGCGTTGCAACCTTTCATCAATTTTTCTCTTCCATCCATGCTCAGAGAGATTAGCTATAGTGCCATGGGTTGCAAACTTCTTGATTAGGTTGCACACTGTAGACAAAGGCAAATATAGATCTCTGGAGATGGGCTTGTAACCTTGAGATTGTTGATATTTTTCCACAATTTTGGTTCTCAAGTCCTCAGACAGTTCTCTTGTCCTCTTTCTGTTGTCGATGCTTAGTGGGGCACACACAATACAAAGACTAATGCCATGCACACACGATCAGACTATCCGCCCGTGTGTGGGCTCCGGCTGACTTTTTTTCCCAAAACTCCGGCAGACTTTTTTTCCCAAAACTCCAGCGGACTTAGAAAGTAGTTTTAACTCAAAAATTGTCCGGCGGACAATCCGGCTGTCTGTGTGCTAGTCCGCCGTACTTTTGAAATGAACGCACTTTCCCGCACACGGAGGAAAGTCCTTCATTTTGAACGCGGCTCCAGGTAACCAGGACTAGCGAAGGAAGTCAATGTCGCCGCCTTCGGAGGTGAGATTGACACGCCGCTGGCCCCGTCACCTGGTATGGACTTAAAGGGGAAGCCCTACACCAAAAAAACGGCATGGGGGTCCCCCCAAAGTTCATATCAGACCCTTATCCGAGCACGCAGCCTGGCCGGTCAGGAAAGGGGGTGGGGACAAGCGAGCGCCCCCCTGCCTGAGCTGTACTTGCCCTCAACATGGGGGGGTGCTTTAGGGAAGGGGGGGCCATGCGACCTCCCCACCCCAAAGCACCTTGTCCCCATGTTGATTAGGACAAGGGCCTCTTCCCGACAACCCTGGCGTTGGTTGTCGGGGTCTGCGGGCGGGGGGTTTATCGGAATCGGAATCCGGGAGCACCCTTTAATAAGGGGGCCCCCAGATACCGGCCCCCACCCTATGTGAATGAGTATGGGGTACAATGTACCCCTACCCATTCACCTGTGAAAAAAAAAACCCACAAGGGTTTAAAATTATTTATTGCACAGCTCCGGGGGTCTTCTTCAGACTTGGTGGGTCTTCTCGACGGACTCCTCTGCTTTCTTCTGCTAGCTCTTTTACTAGTGGAGGAGCCCGGCTTTCTTCTTCATCGCCGCCCGGGGGGTCTTGTCCCCCTCTTCGGGAGTCTTGTCCCCCTCTTCGGTTCTTCTTGCCAGGCCTCCGCTTTCTTTCTTTAGCTCTTTTACTAGTGGTGGCCCGGGCTTCTGTTGCCGCCACCTCTTCTTCCATCTTTAGGGGTCTTGTCCCCCTCTTCGTTTCTTCTTGCCAGGCCTCCACACCTTCTTCCAGCTCTTTTACTAGTGGTGGCCCGGTCTTCTATCGTGGCGACATTGACTTCCTTTGCTAGTCCCGTCAACCTGGAGCCGCGTTCAAAATGAACGGACTTTCCTCCATGTGTGGGCAAGTACATTCATTTCAAAAGTACGGCGGACTCCCACCAAAAGCATGATCGTGCGTTGGCGGGTCCGCTTGTTCGGAAAGTCCGGCGGTCTTTCCGGCGGTTTGTCCACCAGACTAAGTCCGCCGGATAGTCTGATAGTCTGTATGCCGCATTAGTGAACTTCTCTCCTTTTTATCTGCTTTTAGGTGGGATTTTTATATTGCTCACACCTGTTACTTGCCCCAGGTGAGTTTAAAGGAGCATCACATGCTTGAAACAATCTTATTTATCCACAATTTTGAAAGGGTGCCAAGAATTTTGACCAGCCCACTTTTGGAGTTTTGTGTGACATCATGTCCAATTTGCTTTTTTTCTCCCTTCTTTTGTTTTTTTCCAATACACACAAAGGGAATAAACATGTGTATAGCAAAACATGTGTTACTGCAATACTTTTCTGTGAGATGTTTTTTCCCCAATTGTTTTTAATTTAGACTCTTTTTTGTACAATCATTTTTTTTATTTAGCTCTCAGCAGGGAAGCCTTAACAATCTATTGACTGTGCACTCAGCGGGCGAACATCCCACAAGTGCCCACAAAGTTGGGTGTTAAGCGAGTACCTGAATGGATGTTCAGGCCAAACTTACAGTATGCTCGAACCAAACTGGTTGCCCATCGCAAGTGGTGCTCAAACACTGTAACCCCTCACAGTTAGTCTTGTTTGGTGCAGGAATGGTCCCTGCTGTTAAAAATTAGAATTCGATTTTAAAATTACATGCATCTGTCAAACAGGTGCAGAAAAAATTGGGCCTTGGGTTTTGATGGTGCACGAACACTGTAACCCCTCACAGTTACTCTTGGGCACAGGAACAGGCCCTGCTGTTAAGAATTAGATAAACACATTTAAATTACATGTATCTGTCAAATAGGTACCAGAAAAAAATTGGACCTTTTTTAGTGTAGGTGGTGTCCTAAACCAAAAATATTGTTTTAGCTAGCATAATCAAGATTCAAAAATAAGATAGGCAATATAAGCAGTCTTAAAGGGATCACAGATCCCTAGCAAATTCAACCAGTTAAATCAGCATCAGGGGCTTGATAGCTGCTTACTCAGGACTGATTCATTTTGATAAATGTCAGTCTATCAACAAAGTTTGTGGACAGGCGCGCTCTTTGATCCATCACAAACCCTCCAGCAGCACTGAATGTATGGTGACACAGGAGGAAAACCACCTATGTCTTTTTTTGTTGCTGCTCCGAAAAAAAAAAGCCCCTCCTCCAAAAAAAAAAAAAGGGAACCACTGCTAATGCAGAAAGAAAAACACCTGAGACGAAGAAGGGAGGACAGCGGCTATGCTGTGCCGCCAAAAAATAAATAAATCAAAATAATACCGCTGCTGTGCTGACGCAGAAGGAATAACACCTGTGACACAGAAGGGGGAGTACTAGAG
This sequence comes from Lithobates pipiens, assembly GCF_037356315.1. NCBI lineage: Eukaryota > Metazoa > Chordata > Amphibia > Anura > Ranidae > Lithobates > Lithobates pipiens. The sequence goes on along the minus strand of NW_027507903.1, from coordinate 423,573,382 downwards.
TTCAGCTGTCCTGGAGAGACATTGGCAGAATATACAGGAGTTCAAGATCCGTGTGACTGTGTGCCCCTGTGGTTGTTGTGCAGCAGAGCACCTGTAACGTAGTGGTGATCCCTATAGTAGCAGTAACTACTACAGCTTTCACAGGGATCCCAGGAGATATGATATAGGCATACTTACATTGGTGCAACTATAGTACCTATAGTAGTATGCACTACTATATATTCTATAGATCAGTGATTCTCAACCAGGGTTCCGTTAAACCCTAGGGTTCCTCCAGAGGTTGCTAGAGGTTCCTTCAGCATTGGACAATTTCTGACTCTCAGATAAGTTCCCACTGACACCATTGATCTTTTTAGCTATCTGTAAGGAGGTAATTCTTCCCAATGTCCACAAGTCTAAGGACCATTCTTCCCAATGACCATCACACTAATGTATCAGGAGTTGTAGATTTCTAATTTTTAGCAGGGGTTCCCCGAGACTGGAAAACTATTTCAAGGGTTCCTCTGTGTTGAAAAGGTTGAGAAAGGCTGCTATAGATGCACTGGGTATTTAGTTTAGCTAAAAAATATATTTCTTTATGACATTAATGACAAATTTCATGTAAAAAAAGAGCCAATATCATTTATAATTGTGGTAAAGAACAATATATTAGGTTCTTGTATATATGCATACACAATGAATGTTGCTGAGTGTCTTCATAACTAGTGTAACTGTATACAGCACGCTAATGGGTATAGATCCAATAACTACTCTCTTTATGTCTTGTCTCTCAGTATGTGCTGGAATGACTGAGTTGCTCAGAAAGTTGATTGCCTGCAATCCCCACTGCGTTTCTGGTATAGAGCCACATTAAAGTTGTGTGGGAATAGGCATGAAAAGAGGAAATGTCACACATCATCAAGTACTACAATGAGACGGGACCAAGAGATAAAATCAGACTCACTGGTTAGACTGACAAGAGCATAAAGAGGATTATGCTAGATTTAGAAGTAAATAAGCAGAGGAAAGGAGAGGTTTTGATGAAAACCACAGCATTGAAGGTAATGAGACAAAATCCAGACTTTGAGCAGAATGGAAATATTGCTACTGGGATCAATTATGTCCAATATATTTCATTAGAGGAAACAAATGCCGGCAGGTGTCCACTGATTTTTATGTATATGGATACACTGGACATGTAACTGATATGCAGGTTGTTGAATAATGTAGCTGCTATTATTTAAATGTGAATCAACATTTGATCGGTGATCCAAATTTGAAAGATATCAAGGTAATACCGGGTAAGCAGCAGTGGATGAAGGGCAATATTCTTTAAGGGAAACAGCTAATTGATAGCTATCTGTCTATCCATCTAGCCATCCATCTATTCTTACTTTGAGTAATAGATGAACTAATGAAGCAAAAACAAGGAAATAGGAAAGAGAAGAAATAGAATGTAGCATAAGAGAAAGGAAAAACAAAAGTAGAGAAGCAGCAAGAGAACCCATACAAAAATTCTTAAAATTAATTTTTGGTTTGCCTACACAGGACAAAGCAACAGGTTCACTTAAAGTTTCACTAAACCCACATCATAAAAAAAAACTATTAATAAATGCTGCTGTACATGCTGTTTTCACTCACTCAGTCACTAAGAAATTTGTTTTCTGTATTCTGCAAAAAAAAAATGGTTGATACTGCTGCTATCTATTTCCACCTTCTGTTCATGTCCCCAATTCAGCTAGGGAATTTGCAGCTGTGGTGGCAACTCTGCACATGCTCAGTTTTCAGTGAGTTTCTATGCTGAGCATTTCCTCCCTATTACATCAGAGCAGCCCACGTGACAACAGAGTCAAACATGTGGGTATATACACAATGGTAAATGACAGCCCACTCCCTACTCATTCATGCCCACTTACCAACTAAACACAATGGGGGTGGGATAATCCATGTAGATCATGGAGGCTTCTCCTCCCTGTTATTATAAGACACAGGCTGGAGGGGCGTGACAGCCTGTGACTGGCATAAATCCGGGCACATCATGTTATTATTATAACAATTTATTGATATTATTTTTTTATTTTACTCTATACCAGCCTGTCTGCAGGGAAACATAAGCAGGAGGAGCTTCTTGTCCTCTGCTGCTGGTCACATGTTAAAAATCTAGATAAAGATATATAGAATATATATATTCTATATATCTGTTTCTAGATTTTTAACATGTGACCAGCAGCAGAGGACAAGAAGCTCCTCCTGCTTATGTTTCCCTGCAGAAAGACTGGGAATGATCTGGATTATGTTACGACTGTATATCAATTAGGAAAAAAAGGTACTTAGATGTTTTTTTATTTTTTATTAATTAATATAATTACAGTGCCATCATCCATATACAGAAATAGAAGGGACAATGTAAATTAAAGAGTGTGTGTTTAGTATCACTTTAAAGAGACCAGTAATTTAAGCAATAATCTTTCTATGATATACTGTATGTGCATTTACCATATGTAATGCATGTTATTTACTTGCAAAGAAACTCGCTTGTGCAAGCATCCAAAAGCACAGCTTTCACAGGGATCCCATGACTAGGGTAGCCAGATAACTTACTTCCCCAACAATACATGTAGACCTTAACTATTGACCTGAAAATAAATACTCGGACACCTGCTTGGAGGAAAATGGCCTCAACGGCCTTTATTAAATAACAATAAAAAACTAAACTTTATTTTAAATATTTTTAACAATACAAAACTTGTAACAACTTCCAGTTACCCAAAAGACCCTAAGTGCTTTTTGGCTGGTCCCTGACGACCCCTTATTATTTTGAGCCTGTGATCCTCTCTTCGTCAGCATCTGTCCCCAGCCGCCAACTTGCCTCGAGGACTCACTAACTGACCACAGACCCCCAACACATGTTAGCCATTAATCTGGACTGACACCAGCCCAAACATAATGATTCCATCTCTGGCATGAGTCCCAACCTTTTTCAAATGACCCATGCATTTCTCCATATATATTTCAATATATATAGCAGTCGTCAAGGACGCAACGCCACATCCCGTAGCGACAGCACTACCAACCACACCAATATCTATTTTTAGGGAGGGCGGGCGGGAACGTCTCTCCTCGCTTGCTGACGCCCAACTGCTGACTTGCCCCACCCTGGCACATGGAAGAAAGAACCACACTCCTCCCCCCTTGTGACCATCCACCAATGGGGTAAGTACGCCTGCATCCCAAACCACCCCCACGCTGCCTTTTCCTCTAGCCCAGTAATTTCCCTGCACCCTGTCATGTATGTCCTGCACTTCCTTTTTAATACAGCTCCGTACATGTGTGAAACTTTACACTTGTGACAGCGGCCACGCCAACAAAGCCCGGTGTACTCCATCTTCCAGCCCTAAGGCCCACAGATCAATGCCAACAGGGTTCAAATGAACCCCGTCACCCCTCAAATACCTCCAGGTGTCCACCTCCAGCTCCCAATGACGAATGACCACCCCTCCATTCCAGGCAATAAACCGTCCCACCTCCTTGTTTACCTTGATTGTGGTTTTATTTAGTTTTTCCCAGGACTGAGCCCCTCTCCAAGACATGCGGTCCACTATATCGGACCACACCACCGTCATGTCTGGGAAAACGGTACGGAGCCTCAAGAAATCCCACTGGATATCTTTGATCACCTGGAGCATGGGCTGGACCCCCAGATTATTGCCCCCAACATGGAGCACCAGAATATCTGGGGACCGGTCCAATGAAGCAAAACGATGTACCTCGGGGACTACCTTATGCCACATCATCCCCGGAATCCCTATCCACCTGACCGTGCCTTCCTCCCTGGCCACCCTGAGTTGTCTACCTTCAGGCTTGACATCCGGCCTCCTGGCCCCCCCAAAAAACAAAAGAATGTCCCATTATCCAAACGAGACATCTTGGGGATCTGAAAAGACATAACCAAAGAAAAACATTCAAACCCATCAGTATTATTACTAAACAAAAACACCAAAACACAAAACAGCAAATCATTACAATAGTTGTGGCCTCACATATAACCGGTACCTAGCCGATACCCACCTACCTATACTCTTAATGACTTCTGACGGAAGTCCCCATTGAGCTGCTTCAGTAGCTGCCCCTATCCTAAAAGAGTGGGAAGCATACTCACCCGAAGGAAGACCAGCCGCCTGCAGACACTTTTTAAAAACCACAGCGAATTGAAACCTGGACAGGCAGGATCCCTCCTGATGTACCAACAACACCCACTTCCCCGGCGGGCGAAGTGCCAAAAACTGATGCATAGCCGTAACTGGACAAAGCCGCTCATCCACCCCTTGAAACAACTCCACCCAGGCCCCTCTTCCTTCCTGATCCATCTTCGACTTCCTAATCCAGATCCTTACCTTCCTTCCTGAGCACTGGACGTCACTCCACCGCAGTCCACCAGCTACCCGCCTGGACGGCGAGACCAGCTCCCCAATCCGGAAGGCCCCAAAGAACGCCAACACAAACGCCGCCTGAAACAGTATGACCTCGAAACCAGACGAACACACCTCCCCCAACACTGCCAGAACTGACCCCAGCACCGCAAAAGACACAGGGCTCCTGGAGTCTCGTTTTTGGGAACCCCTTCTGTAACCCCGCAGAGCCCTGCGGACCAAAAATGCCTTTGTGACATCCACCTTATCTTCCATCTGAAACCAGAACACCAACGCAGCCATCTTCCGTCCCATGGCTGCCCCAGACACACCTCTGGCATGATTAGCACATACAAAAAGTAACACCAGCATCTCCATCCCGTCCGGGCCCCCTGTACCTCCTACCTCATTCACCAGGACCAACCATTCTTGCCAAACTTTCTGATAAGCCTTCCACATTCCTGCACTGAGAGACTGTCCGATCAATCCTGTGGCGACTCCAATGCAACTTTCCATAGCTCCTGTGGGCACGGTTCCCCCGCCCGATTCGCTTCCAGTGCCAGTTTGCAAAACGAGTCCCACTGGAAACGAGACAAAGCATCCGCTAAGCCATTGTCGACCCCAGGGATATGCACAGCATATATAAACGCATTTATGCGCAAACAGCCAAGCACCAAGCGCCGCAACAATCTTATCACCGGGGGAGAGGAGGCCAAGATGTTATTAATGGCCATCACCACCCCCATGTTGTCGCAATTGAACCACACCTTCCTGTTCTCAAATACATCCCCCCACAACTCAACAGCTAAAACGATGGGGAATAATTCCAGCAAGACTACGTTTTTGAGGAAAAGCGCCTCACTCCAACTCTCTGGCCACGGACCCGTGCTCCACCTACCCTGACAGTACAGCCATAGCCACCCGATCCGGCCGCGTCCGTGAACAAGACTAGATCCGCATTGCCGACCGGCCCCACCTGCCAAATGGCCCTCCCATTGAAGTCTTCCAAAAAAGAATCCCAAATCTTCAAGTCCCCTTGTAACTCCCTCGTCAATCGCACAAAGTGATTCGGCATGCGCACCCCAGCCGTGGCAGCCGCCAATTGTCTACAGAAAATGCGCCCCATATGGATAATCCTGCAAGCAAAATTCAATTTGCCGAGCAAGGACTGCACTTCCTTCAAGCGAAGCTTACGCTTGCCACTGGCCATACTCACCTCCTGTCTCAATGCCACCAATTTGTCCTCCGGCAATCTACACTCTATCGCCACCGAATCAATCGTGATCCCCAGGAAAATCAATTCCGATTTTGGGCCTTCTGTCTTATCCGCCGCCAAGGGGATCCCAAATCTTTGTGCTAAATGCTGAACTGTCCCGAGCAAAATGCCGCAACAACGAGAATCCGGGGGGCCTATGCATAAAAAAATCATCCAAATAGTGGATAATAGAACTCACCCCCGCAACCTCCCTAACCGCCCATTCAAAAAATGAGCTGAACTGCTCAAAATTATGCACAGGAAATGGAACACCCCATCGGGAGACACCTGTCCATGAAGTACGCCCCCTGCCAACAACAACCCAACAAACACATGCTCTCGGGGTGTACCGGCAACAACCGAAAAGCCGACTCCACATCGGTTTTGCCATAAGCGAGCCCCTACCATATTTCCTAAGCCACGCTACAGCCGCATCAAACAATGTATAGGTAACCGCACATGCCTACGGGTCAATGCCATCATTGACTGAGCCGCCCTTAGGGTAGGACAGATGATGAATCATCCTGTACTGACCCGGTTCCTTTTTTGGAACAACACCCAACGGGGAAACAACTAAACCCAGCAGTGGAGGAGCCACGAACGGGCCCGCCATCCGCCCTAACGCCACCTCCTTGGCCAATTTGGCTGACACCACCTCCTAATGGAGACGGGCCGACCTCAAATTATCCGAGATCGGTGGCACCTCCCGCACCGTACTCGGAATCCTAAACCCTTCCCTAAAACCAACCTCCAAGAACTGCGCCGCCGCCCTGTCTGGATACCTACTTAGAAAAGGAAGCATCCTTACCAGACTCACCGGCGTCATCCCTTTTTCCAGCGTTGTCCCCTGGTCGACCCTTGCCCTGCTTAAAGCATCGCAGGAAGGGGTGGCTCCCGCTACATCCTGAGCACTCGTGCTTGTATCTGCACGATGTCCCAAAAGTTCCTTCATTGAACTGCCAGCAGACCCCTTTCTTTTTAGGGGCCTGCGATCCCGCGGAGGAAGCGCCGCCGGCCCCCCCTGGAAAAAACTGACCCCTCCCTCTCGCAGATGTCATCAATTTCATCCAAAGACTAATGTCTTTGTGATCCCATCGGATGGAGGGGCGAACCGCCTTCCGCTGACGAAACTGTTCGTCATACCGAAGCCACGCCAAGCCCCCATAAACCCTATGAGCCTCACCGATCGCCTCAAGATAGCAAAACAGTGCAGAGCAATTTTCAGGGGCCTTTTCCCCGATCACACTTGCAAAAATCGCAAACGCTTGCAACCAGGTTGCAAATGTGCGCGGGATTAATCTATACCTCCTCTTCTCTTCCTCATCCTTTTTACTCTCATCTGGCTTCACCCGGTCTAAATTAAATTTCTCCAAGGGGAGCAGGGAAAAAATTTCCACAAACTCGTCCTTCCAGATCTTTTCCCGAACTTCCTTCTTCAAATGAGCCCCTAAAGGGCCCTCAAAACACACGTATACCTCACAACGCGCTGTGTCCGCTAAACGCACCTTGTCCAAGTCCTTGTCCCCACCTCTGATCCAGTCTTGGTTCCCCCGGGGTCCTTTTCCGTCTGCGTCTCCACCGTCACCGACACCTTCTGCGCGACCCACCCCCGCCAGACGTCCCCCCACCCACTGCGGGCAGAAGAACCAACGGCATCACCGCAGCTGGGGGTCTCACCTCCCCCCTGTCTAACCGCCAGAGCAGCTCCCTGAGGGACTCCCACAACCCCTGAGACCCTTCCCCCACCCCCTGCCCGGACTGAGCACTGCCCTCCCCTACCCTCCTCCCCCCACAACCTCCCCGCTCCCCCCCTAAAACCACCCTCCCCCCAAGACGACCCCGCTCCCCCCCTTACACCCCCCTCCCTCCCCCCTACAACCCCCCCGCCCCACAAGACAATACAGTGTGTGAGCGCTCACTAGGCTGTCCCAGGCGATAGAAACCGCCAGCCGCACCACCGGACACTCCTGCAGCCTCCTGGGGATCTTCAGACAGTTCTCCTTCCTCACTGCTGCTGCCCGCCCGGTCCACCGATCGTTGAGACATCTGTTGCCTTTCAGGTCCTCCTCTCCCCCTGGGCACTGCAGCGCTGGGCACTGGAGAAAAGCTGGCTTCCCTCTGAGGGCTCTGTCCTGGGTTTGAAAGTGGCGCCGAAACGATGATGTCATCAAGCCACGCCTCACTCCCAGCCACCGCACAGGCATTCCGACGCCCAGCCCTCCCAGGACCCACACTGAGCCTGGAGGCGGAGCCTCCTGACCGACGCAAATCCCTGGCGTGATCCCGGACACTGCCAGCAGCCAAAATGGAGACTCCACGAGGTAAGCCCCCCAGCTGCCTCAACTCCCGCACTGGTGCCCGCCTGTCTGCTTCTCCCCCGGCGGACCGCCCCCCCCCCCCCGACCGGAACATCGCCGGAGGTAGCAGCCGAATGGATCTGAGCCATGGAGGTGGCAGGAGGGGGTGGGGGCCCGCCGGCCCCCCGAACCTCCCCCCCTGGGACTTTGCCGTGGACGGGGATTCCTTCCAGGCCCCCGCTCGGTGCCCGGGGTGTCCGCTCGGCGGGGGGACCTGAAGGGGCCCAGCTGGGGCTCCCATAACAGCGTCAAGTCCTAGGGGTATTGTCTGGGCTCAGGCGCTCCGGGGGTCTGGACCTCCGAGCACGCATTTGGACAGGCCCTGCTGTGGAAGGACCCTGTCCTACCACTTGCAGCGTGGCAGCAATCTAGCCCTGAAGCCACTCCGTGCCATGAGCCTCCGCTGCTTCCCTAAGCTGCGCCCAAAGATCCTGCAACACACTCATCCTAACTAACCTCTCTCTATCTGTTTGCAGGACACAACATCTCTCCTCGCTTGCTGACCCGCAACTGCTGACTTGCCCCACCCTGGCACATGGAAGAAAGAACCACACTCCCCCCTTGTGACCATCCACCAATGGGGTAAGTACACCTGCATCCCAAACCACCCTGCCTTTTTCTCTAGCTCAGTAATTTCCCTGCACCCTGTCATGTATGTCCTGCGCTTCCTTTTTAATACAGCTCCGTACATGTCTGGAGATATGATATAGGCATACTTACATTGGTGCAAATATAGTACCTATACTAGTATGCACTACTGTATATACTATAGATGCACTGGGTATTTTGTTTAGCTAAAAAATATATTTCTTTATGACATTACAATAAGGGTGCCATTCTGACCACCAATGTAAGGGTGACATTCCTCCCATTGGCTACCAATGTAGGTGGCATTTTTTCCACTGACCACCAATTATTATGTTTAGCAGGGGTTCCCTTGAAATTGAGACTTGACATTTCTTTTTAAGGGCTTATTTACACGTGACATATGGGGGCAGTAAAACCATAGTTTTACCACTCAGACCTCCCTGTCTGAACACTAACATACAGATGCTCATGGCTGTACACATGGCATGGCCATGTCAAAACTTAAACAGCGTGTCACTTTTCCACATTTCCACAAGTACAATAGTACATAATGAAATTGTTTATATCACATACTGTATGCACATTGCACTACTCCTAATCCATATCAATAATGTCCGAATACCATGTCTTGAATCAGTCTTGTGAAAATAATTTGCAATCAATTCAAATAAGGTGCTCCACCATGGTGCTGAAAAAATGTGCACTCACCAACCATATAGGGTCACTTGCTCTTCAAATTATTACAGGTAGGAGGGTGCAGAAAAAAATCACAATCACCAAGAACTCTAGCCCATATGTCCTCTCATAACCATAAGCACAATAAAATATTCTCGGTGCAATATATTTATTAAGAATCAAGGAATTCAAATTTGTAAATTGACTCACATTTGTAAGGTGCCTTAAGGAGCACCAGCATACAGGATACAGCCTCTGTTAATATCACAGTACCACCGCCCGCATCGCAGAGTTGGCATCATGCCATACCCAGAAGTGACCACAACACTTGCCGTCTCAATCCTTTTACTTGTTTCTGCTGTAATGTGTAAGAAGACACTGAACAAGAAGCACCTGAAAGAGGATCTTGCAAAATGGACTGGGAGTTCCCCATTTTGTGCGCTGTCTCTCTTCAAACTTAGATGATGGTACAGCTCTTCAGGTTGTCATGGATGTCTTGACCAATCGGTCTTGTCTTGACTGCAAATCGCATCTTTCCCTACTTCCTAGTAAAGCTGGTGGAGATGTTGATTTCAAAGTCTTTTTGCTTGACTCCCCTCATGCTGTTCATTCACATTTGCCAAATTTCATGCTGCACGAAGGTACATTTGAAGCAGAATTCTCATTCTTTCCTATGTGCCTGGTTCACATCCATGCACTACAGTTTAGTGTGAAAGGGAAACTAAAGGACCTTTTCACATTTATACAAGTACATTAGCATGCATGCCACAGCGCACATAGAATAGTGTAATTCAGAGCTCAAATAGAAAATAAAATGCTGCCAGCTCTAGGAACAGCAAGGTGATGGTTAGTTTCACATGCAATTGAGGGGTCCTAATATATAAGTATATTATATAATGAAGAATGAGCCATGATATCAGTATTATGGTAGTGTGTGGTTCCAGTGGGCAGATCATCCAGGTCTCATACACAGAATCTGTAGTTTTGTCTACCAAATTGCCTTAGGACACACAATAATCTGCCCTGTCTATGTGTTGGGACTGCATTGCGATCGCAAAAACTAATATGACTCATAGTTCCTGTAAGAGGAAGGGGAACGTTCATAGATTTTAATTAAAGTGTGTGTACATCTGTGGTCACTGTGATTGGCAGTGACCAATCACAGAGATCATAAAATGTAGAGCTGCTGGGATTGACTCTGCACACAGTACCTGTAAGTGTTGCCATCGGAGGATGGCTCAGTTCATCAACATTAGTAGACTGAACACCCACCTCTTTACAACAAAGCAGTAGGGAGATGGTTAAATACAAATGTTATTGATTGTATTTACATCATTTGTCTAAATGAGTAAGGAAATACTGTTGTTTGGCCATTTTGCACTTTACAAAGCTTCCCTCAGCAAAGCTATGATATAAAATCTCTTTAACATAAATCTCACTAGACAATGGCTTATCTAGTGTTAAGAAGCCAAGGAAGGAATTCAAACCAAAGTACTGAGTATTTGTGCTGTTGTAAGAAAAAAAATGAATAACAGGAGGATGTAAAGATAATATAGTGGTTGAGAATAATGGTCTGATCTTTGTGCATTTAATAGTAAAATATATATATGGATGTGAGGGTTCTTATAAATACTCTAGGACCTGTATTTTAAAACGTGTAAAGTAATGAACAAGAGAATAACAAAGTGTTTGGAGTTCCTCTGCATTGTTCTTTCTTTTCCTTCAAGTGGAACAAAGTCTGATTTAAATAGAAGATAGATGAACAAGGAAGAAAGGAATGTGTCCTTGCACATACAAGATACTAGATCTCAGGCATAAAGAAGCCACCAACAAATTCCTATAGGAGAATCCTGAAGGCACTGCAATGCTCTATCAAATTAATTAACATTACTGGGTGAGAGAGATGGATAAATACAACATGATTGAGTATCTGTCACTTCTGAAATGCAGCGGGACAGTAATTGAGTCTTCGGAGGAGAGGTTGTATTGCATTCTCGATACATCTGAGAAAAGGCTTATCAGTTATAGACAGGGGCTGTTCTAGCTGATCTTTTTGAAGGTGGTAGGGACATAATTGGGGAGCTAAGTCCCCAGCCCTGATACACCGTATAAAGAAATACTTAGTCAGAAAATGATCAGTACATACCGTATATTTAGGAATAAAACAGAATTACTATCAATTGTTGTCATCTTACAATTTGAATTCCATGATCCTCTGTTGCAAGATTGCTAACCTTCACAATACTTGTACAATTTAATAACAACTGAAATATGACAAAAGTCCAGATTAAAAAATAAAACTTTTTACCAGTATAAAAAATATGTAAATTTAACAACTTAATATGTTATCAATTAACATTTAAAGTGATTTTAAACCTTTTTTTTTAAATAACAAACATATCATACGTATCTGCTCTGTGCATGCACAGACAAAGACAGCGGGGCTTTCCCCGCCCCCTGCTCTCTCATCATAGGATCTGATCGTCAGCAGCAGGAGCCAATGGCTCCTGTTGCTATCAAGCTGCCCTGTGAGGAGGAAGAGAGTGGGGAGAGTGCTTTCATGCACAAGTGCTGGATTGAAACCAGGCCTAGGTAAGCATGGGGGGGGATTTGGACTTTAAACTTTTTTTTTATATTTATTTATTTTTTACTTGGAGCCTGTAAAGCATTTCACCCAGCAGACCACGGCTGCCATGCAGGTCTCCCCCCCACCATTACCTATTATTAGTGTCCACCTCTGTTATAGGAGGAGCCCTTTAGTTCTCTCATATAGAGGAGTGTATTTCGCCCATGGCTGAGAAGCAGGGTCTTTCATTAAATAGTGTAGGACCCACTGATAATGGGGTACTTTGATGCAGTAGTGGGCTTAAGCACTATATAGCCATATGGGGTGACCAAATCCCCATATGTTTTGCTTATTTGCTGAATATGTTCAGGTGTTTTAAATAGCCTTGCAGGATTTTAATGACATTTTTGTATGCGTGCGCTGTAATCGTTTTTTACTTTTTCTTTTTTTCTTTTGTCAGTGCATCTGTCTGCTGGTACCTCATATGGGCAGGCAGATACACACTGACAGAAAGAGACAATGAAATACCAGAATGCTCAACAGCACTGCATTGAGAACTACAAACTGACAGCTGCAAGGGATGCCAGTACTTGTAGTTTACCATTCACAGAACTCTGAAAGAATGACACGGATGGGCAGTGGCTGCTGGAGTGGGCACATGTTACAAGTTCCCCCTGAAACATGTTCCCAAAGGTTATCTTTAATGGAGAGAATGCATTAAGTAAAAAAGTTTAAGGCTTTGGAACCACTTTGAAGTCAATAAGTGAGTGTGACAATGACTAATTGGTTAAATGGGTGCGTTGAACTCAAAGCTTCATACCTCTCCACATCAGAACTTGTAAAAATAACACCTGGAAAAAAAGGCAAATGATGCAGTACATGTAATGTGTCGCAATAAAAAAGGACTGTAGTTAAATTGCACGTAATATTAGACATGGTCTAAAATTACACTACACTCTTGTTTATTCTATTCAAGTATCTATTCCTAGCTCTCCGTGTCTCTCAGTCTCCTCCAAATCTCCTAATTTCTTTTTTGCTACTAGATGCACCCTGTTAGAGGGTGGCTATATTATTTCTCCATGGTCCCACTATATAGGAATGCAGTCATCTCTTCTTGCTTGATCCCAAGATAGACTAGGGCATGGACTATGGGATGTGTAGTGTACATAAAACACATGAACACGACTAACATATAACTCCACTCTACACCTTTTGGAGCGGATGCTTTTTGAACTGATCTTCCTGTTTGTGGATATTGGATGAAAGATGGAAATCTTCTAAATGTGTCACGTATATTTGGGGTCTTTTTAAATCCATCTCCTATAAATCTTTCTATACTTATCAACTATGGAGATTTAACATTATATCTACCTTTTACTATCAAATCCACTCATAGGGATATTGGGTGCATCCCATGGGCCAGTAGGCGCACTTTCACTTTGGAGATCTTCCCCTCTATTTTATTGATTTTACCTCTGGCTGATATCATTGTTGGTTTCTACTACTTGGCCTTACAGTTATAGTTAGAGCTACATATCGTATATGATTTCTTAGGTTCTGAAGAAGCGGGGCCTCATGCAAAATGTGTAGACCAGTACAATGAGCAATCGTTGATTGATGTATTCAAGCCATATACCAGACACCATTTGCCATATACCAGACACATTTTAATCAAATAAAACCAAATATAGACAGGCAGCTAACACTTGGCTGAGTCTACCTTGAGGAAAAACTTTTATTCAAATAGTTATAAACTACACAGCAATGAGAAAATATTGAGAAAATAAACACTTTACAGTGTTTAAATGCTTTAGAGATCCTAGTCTATATAATGTTCTAAACAGTATATATAGTGTAGTGGTCACAGCTATGCAATCTACGCCATGGTGCACAAAGTGCAACAGTCAGGCATATGTACTTACATTTATGGTCAGTAGAAGGAAAAATAACACAACATCGGTAGAAAATAATTCCTTATTTTCTACCGATAGTGGGAGGAAAAGTGATCAGAAAAAATACCTGGGGTTGGTGGTCAGTGAAAGGGCTACTGCCCCCACAAAAGGGAGCACATAAATTTTTTTTACAAAGTGTAAAATCGGCAAATCCCCCCAGTTAATTTGTGGTTAGTATCAGGACATTCTACAGTGATCGCAAATGTAATGGGGCATTCACACCAACCAACAATGTAATGGGGACATTTACACTGACTACCAATGTAATGGCAGTATTTACAATGACCATCAATGTAATGGGGATTTCTACACTAGCTATTTGTTTACTAGAGCCTGAAGGTAGACTGCTGTTCTTGTGAAAATCTAGCACCACTCATGATGAAGACTATGCAATATGGTAGCTGCTGATGGGTCGCTATATGGGTACTGGCAGAATTATTATTATTTTTTTTTCCATAAAAGTTTTTATTTTTTTTTCAGAAAAGAAAAGGGAAAGTACACATTGCATTTCAGAGTATACCAGATTTACATTCAGATAGGTAACAAACAAATATCCCAAACATTGAGAAATAATAATAAAGATAAAGTATACATGTTACTAGGTGTGTGATCTGTTGAACAATTAGACCACCTTAACTAGAAATATCTCCTTACCCCAAAAAAAACTCAGTTGGAGAAATGGGAGATATAAATTACACATGGGGGGGCATAGGGAGGGATTACCCTACGTGTCTGCCTTCGCGTTAGCACTGAGTCGTTCCATCAGTGGAAAGAGAAAACGCTGTGGCGCTAGGTCTGAGTAGGGTCAAGTTGATCCGTCTTGTGACACAAGACGGTCTCTCCTGGGTGTCGTGCTCAAATGGTGTCAATATAATTTTCCTAGTAAGAGTCACATCTGCGACGGTCTTCAATGTGGGGTCGCGGGGGGTATGTGTCTGGTATCAAGTCATCAGGTATGTGGTTAACAGTCGGGGGGCAATGTAGGGGATGGGGAAGGAGGAAGGGAGAGGAGGGGTACCTAAGGAAGGACAGGGAGAGGAAGGTGAGGGGGGGGCAAGGACCTTACCGATCCGCCCACTGACTCCCCCGAGACAGACCGTTAATAGGGGCTAGATATGGTAGGGTAGCCCCATCTACAAAGGTGGGAGCCCCTCGTGTTTTCGGGGCTGATGTGAGAGGACCTATCTGATCCCGGACGTAGCACCTTCGGGAAGGAGTATAGGATCAATTTTGCTCAGAGGTAGGAGTATTCCTGGAGTCATGTGTGATCGGGTTTGTAAGGGCCCCGAATTCAGCAGAAGAACGGAACTGGGTCCAGCGGTCCCAAGTATGGGCATATTTGTGAGACGAGTCTCGGCAATATGGATAAGTTCCTCCATTTCCGCTATCTTTCCCACTCTATTTATCCATTCTAAGATAGTCGGAGTCTCTGTAGATCCCCAATGTACCGGTATGCACAGCTTACCGCGTTAAGCATATGTAAGCCCAAAGACTTTCCGTAAGAGGAGGTAGATGTGGAGGAGAGGTGGAGAAGGAGCGTGGCCGGTGTAAATTCAATTTGCTGGTTTGTGATTCGGGAGGTTAATGCGTGGACCTGAGTCCAAAAGGTCTGGATTTTGGGGCAAGACCACCAGATGTGAATGAAAGACCCCAGTTCCGACTGGCATCTCCAGCAGGTCTCCGAGATCGCTGCGTTAAACTTATGTAGGCGTGTCGGTGTACGATACCACCTGGATAGAATTTTGTAGTTATTTTCCTGTGTATGTACATTTAAGGATCCCTTGTGTGCGGTGATCAAAATGCTTTCCCATTCAGCTTCCGAAAAGTCCGTTTGCAACTCCCTCTCCCAGGCAGGGCAGGCCCGCCGTGTTTCGGAGAACTCTGCCAGAAAAGCATAGTGTGTATAGATGATATCAGGTGCTGTTGTGGAGTAGCTTGGGAGCAGAGAGTCTCAAACGGGGTCTGGTTCCGTGATAGAGCTCCCGCACGGTTGGACGCTCTAAGAAAGTGACGGATCTGAAAGTATGACCAGAACGGGAGGGGCTCTCCGTCAGGTCTGACGGGGAGGCCATCGTAGTCTAGTAGCCGACCACCCTGGTAGAAGTGATGTGCTTGTAGGTCTTCGAGAGGCCAGTCCGGCTGTAGAAAACAATCATTCATGCCAGGAGCAAAGGCCGGGTTCATGCGAATCGGCGTGAGCAGACCTGGGTTCGATGATAGTTGAAATTGTTTGCAGGCTATCTTGAAGCTCTTCAGGGTGGCAGCAACTAGGGGATGTTCTTTAGCTCCCTTAGGTGTGTGAGGAGGGAGAATCCACGGTAAAGTTTTAAGGGGTAGGTTTGAGGCTAGGCTCTCAAGATGGACCCAACCCTTGGACTTCTCATGAGTAGCCCAATCTATGATTCTACCCAGATGGCAAGCAAGGGAGTAGTATCGTAGATTTGGAAGACCGATGCCCCCCAGGTGTTTAGGCTTTGTGAGTTGGGAAAAGCTTATCCTTGGTTGTTTATGCTTCCAAAGGAATTGTTGGGATATGCGTTTGACGCGTTGGAAGAACGAGTCGGGGATCGCGATAGGGATTGTCTGTAGCAAGTAAAGGAAACGTGGGAGAACGTTCATCTTTAAGATGGCCGTGCGACCAAACCACGAAAATTGAGGTTTGTCCCACCTGCGTAGGTCTTCTGCTATTGTGTGAACTAGAGGGAGAAAATTTTTCGAGAATAAATCAGATAAGTGGGCGGGGAGCTGGATACCTAGGTATGTAATCGATTCCCTCTGCCAGGAAAATGGGAAGTTCTCTTGACATTGCATGACTGTGTCTGGAGGGAGGGAGATATTTAGGACATTAGATTTGGAGAAGTTTATTTTAAGGTTAGACAGTCGGTTGAACAAGTCAAAATCTTTCAGTAAGTTGGGGATAGATGTGAGTGGGTCCCTAAGGAATAGGAGGATATCATCGGCAAATGCCGCTAGTTTGTATTCGTGTCCCGCCACATGAATTCCCTTGATATCGTCGTTGGCTTGGAGGCATCTTAGTAGCGGTTCAAGTGTCAGGATGAAAAGAATAGGGGAGAGGGGGCAACCCTGCCTCGTTCCATTTCGGATGGGGAAGGCGTCCGACAGCTGGCCGTTGACCCTGATTCTTGCCGTAGGGGTGGTGTATAGAGACATAATCATATTATATAGCCTGCTTGGTAAGCCCAGGTGGCGCAATACCGCCCCCAAGTAGTCCCAGGCCAGCCTGTCGAACGCCTTCTCCGCATCCAGGGATAAAAAGAATCCTCTTTGTTTGTTAGATGTTAACCAGTGATGAAGGTTGATCGCTTTTATGGTGTTGTCTCTGGCCTCTCGACCAGGGACAAAGCCTACCTGATGATTGCCAATCAATGTGGGGAGAAAAGGGAGGAGGCGGTTCGCCAGGATTCTAGCGAATAGTTTAAGGTCAACGTCTAGTAGTGAAATCGGTCTGTAGTTGGTGACCACTGTTACGTCCTTGCCGCTTTTTGGGATCACTGTGATGTGGGCTTCCAATAGCCTGTGAAAGGGTGGCGTTGTTGTGTTTAGTGAATTAAATGCTTTGAGGTAGGGTTTCGCTAATACATCAGAGAAGGTTTTGTAATATGGGGCTGTGAGGCCGTCTGGTCCAGGGCTTTTGCCTGGCTTAAGTTGCTTAATGACCTCTTTGAATTCTTCTTCGGTAAGTGGATGGTCAATGTCTTGGGCAACCTCTCTAGACAGCTTGGTGGGGCCACATTTATGCAGGCAGAATTTTTGTGGATTCTATAACCCAACCAAGCAACCACTCGCTATAGGCATTTATTTTAGAAAAGTCGCTATAGAGAAGTGCAGATACATCAAATATCAGCTAGAATAGTTAAATTGTCAAATTATGTTTATTTTCTCATGCCTCTTCATCCTTAGTAGAGATGACTTTGAAGCCCAAACATGCAGGGGCAAATGCATCTTGTTTCTTCATATATTTTTTTCATGATAAAAGGCTGATATACGGTACTCATTTTCAAACCCAACATTAGGAATGTACTTTTGGGAGACTCACCTGGCTGTGGCCTGCTGCTCCACCTGCGATTGTCTTTGATGGGCTCTTATCACTGTGTGTAGTGTTTCCAGCTGTTATAATTCATGTCTCTCCAAGTCTTACTGCTTAACTGGTGCTGCTTTTCACAAACAATAATATATGATGTTCACTCGACTCTATGAAAAAAAAAATACTGGTGGGGCAAATGTTCCATTATATATTCATTTCTATTCACTATTGTTAAGTACAAGTATTACATATGTAGCATTTCAAAAGTATGCTGCCGTGTCTATGTATAGAAACACAACACTGACAATACTGTTTCAGAGAACAACAGAACACTTCATACCGAGCTATGATGTGCTTTATATTAAAATATAGGAACTTTTTTGCATTTCAGAGTATGATTTTCGACAGCTATCATCTTAAAGCTCCCACTCATTATTAGTAGATTGCAAGAAATAATTTATCATTAGAAAAAAAAACATTATTATAAAATATTTGACAGTTACTGCTGAACTAATGTGAAATACAGTACTCTCAGGGGCAATAGAAAACCACATATCACATTCCATGATGTATATGTTAAAATTACATTTAGCAACCATCATTTGAGGGCATTTTATATACTGTACATTCAATGATACTGACAATGCCATTTTAGTAGACTATAAATGCTGATAAAAATCAAGAAGTTGAAGTGAGCACTGAATAAAATACCACAATACTCACTGGTTTCCAAAAACACATGGCATCAGGCAGGGATGCATCTTGGCACATTACCTGATCAACCTATATGGTAAAGCCATCTTCAGAAATGCAAATTTGGAAGAAGAGTCTGTCAGTAGCAAATTTGGCAACCAAAACATAAACAACCTATGTTATGTAGACGACACAACACCCATCACCAGCAGCAAAGAATATACTCAAAACAGAAAAAGAACTCTGCGCTTAGCTGAGAAATACAAAAAAGGCTGCAAAAAAAATGTGATACCAAATTATAAATAATCATAAAGACCAGTGCAGTGCTATAACATATTACATAATATCACACATATGTGAAATCTTTCAATCAAAAGAAACCCGTATGTGTTAATTACCGTATTTATCTGCGTATAACACACACCTTTTCCCCCTTAAAATCAGGGGAAAATCGTGGGTGCGTGTTATACACCGATCTGCCGCCCATTGTAAGCCTTTCGGCAGCTTTTGGCCACTTTCGGCCAAAAGCTGCCGAGAATGACCGAGAGCTACCAATAATGGCCAAGATACACAGGACATCTAGCTCTGTACCTCGGGGGCGCCATTTTTAAATGGCAAGGCTGCAAATGACACTGACAAGGCTGCATGACAAGGCTGCCAAGACAAGGCTGCAAATGACACTGACCAGGTTGCAAGACAAGGCTACAAATGACACTGACCAGGCTGCAAATGACACTGACCAGGTTGCAAGACAAGGCTGCAAATGACAATGACAAGGCTGTATGACAAGGTTGCAAATGACACTGACAGGGCTGCATGACAAGGCTGCAAATGACACTGACAAGGCTGCAGATGGACACTGACAAGGGTGCAATGATGGACAAGGCTGCAGATGGACACTGATAAGGCTGCATTGATGGGCATTTAAATGTAAGTTTTTTTTCCTTAAACTTCCCTTGGGGTGTGTGTTATATGCCGGTGCATGTTATAAGCCGATAAATACGGTACTAACCAATTGTGACCTATTGGTCATCACCCAGTGTCCATATCAAGTCCGCAAAAAAGAAAAAAATGTGTTGTTCAAGTTCTCCAAACCATCATTCTCATAGGTCCCACCCTATGTGTCCCCCTGATGATATCATCTGTGAAAAAACACGTAGAGTGACACCATCACGCGCGTCAAATGGATAGCCATCCAGGAACATACTGTTTGCCCAAAGGAATGCTACCAAATAAGTTATGCTTGAAAGTGTTTTAACCTTTGTAAGTGCTCACTTTGTTTTTTAAAATAAAATTGTTTATATGGTATTAAGCTATAGAATCGACATGCATCCTGTTTCTTTATATCCTAGCATTTGGTTCATTGAGGAGACATGTAAACCATGCGCCGACTAACCATTTGTACTCATAATGGTTAAAAGGATCTGGTAAGAAGCTGGAGTGTGGTTCTATCTCTGCATGCAACTTATTTATCTCTGTTTTTCACAGTGATATTTACAGTTTGGAGGACTTTTTTTTTGTCTGCAAATTTTATATAGACACTGGATGAGGATCAATAGGTCTTAATTGATTAGTAAATATCAATTGATACTGGGTTAGTTTGGATTTAAAGATTTCACATATGTACAGTATAATATTATGTTTAGTTATATGTTATGGTAGTGTACAAGCTTAACTGAACAAGCTGGGGTTAGAAGCTCATTGGTTTCTATGCAGAAGTGAGCCTGATTTGGCACTTTCCAGCTTTACTAAATAAACCCCATTGTGTAGTTAAAAGTGGGGTATGCCTGTACTGTTTTTTTTTATAAAGCAAAGAAGATGAGCTATATCTACTGAGAAAAGTCAAAGCTGAAAGTCGTAAGGGATTAGGACTAAATATAAACAAGGCGAAGATCATGAACACAGAAATATATGACGATTTTCAGCTTGATGGCGAAAGGATAGAAGTTGAAAAGCATTTTAATCTCCAAAGGCTCTTTCATAAACAAGGAAGCAACTAGGAGTGATGAAATACTCCACAGAATAGCACTAGGTATATACACAATGAAGACTCTCGACAGAGTAGTTAAAGGTAAAAATATTACTGTCAGACGGAAAATGTGCGATCGGATCGCGTTGTCGGAAAATACAATAGTGTGTGGGCTCCTTCGGACTTTTGCCATCTGAAATTTTCCGACAACAAAATCCAATCGTTTAAATTCTGATCATGTGTAGAAAATTCCGATGGACAAAATGCCACGCATGCTCAGAATAAATTACAAGACGAAAGCTATTGGCTACTAGCCTGTTTATAGTCCCGTCGTACGTGTTTTACGTCACCGTGTTCAGAATGATCGGATTGACCAACAACTTTGTGCGACCGTGTGTATGCTAGACAAGTTTGGGCTAAAATCCGTGGAAAAAATCTGATGGGTTTTGTTGTCAGAAAGTCTGACCATGTGTACAGGGCATAACACTCAAAACAAAGTTCAGACTCATCCATTCACTCCTTTTCTCAGTTGTTAATTATGGCTGTGAAAGTTGAACACAATGGAAATAGTATAGAAAGAAAGACAACTAATTTGAGATTAGGTGCTGAATAAGGATTTTATGTGTGCCGCGGACAGCCCATAGAACTAACAAATCGATTTTGGAAGAGATCAAATTGGCTTTGTCACTAGAAGCCCAAATTATGAAGTTCCGATTGTCCTATTTTGGTCACACTGTCAGAAGAGAGAGCAATGGAGAAGGATATAATGTTTGTGAAGATCAAAGTAATCAGATGACGAGGAAGACCAGCTACAAGATGGTTTCACCGGTGTCGGCTGGTGGCCACAGCACTAACACGGCCCCCCCCACCACAACCTGCTGTCATTACCTTTGAATTGGGCGATAAGATCGTGGAGGGCTCTGGGAAAGCTGCTCTGGTGTCCTCTCCTGGAGCATCTTCAGCAGTGTCCCCTTTCTCCTCCTCCTAGCGCTAGGCATCCAATAGGATCACCTGATGTTTTGGCCAGTCGGGAAACAGGTTTCATACCTGCTTCCCGATTGGCCGGGAGGAGGATCAGTGTTGCAACAGCGAATATTCATTCGCTGTTGCAACACACCTGCGTGGGCTCCAGATTCAATGCTCCATGCCCCGAGTCCACCCTATTTCAAAGCCTATTAGAGCCTATGGCTCTAATCAGGTTCTTCAAAAACAACCTGGTCACTCTGATTCATATGCCAGTGACCCGAAAGGGGCCAGACACATGAATAATAATCTATCTACTGCATATAGAGGGTTGTGAGGATAGTGGGGCAGCGCCCGGGCACTCCTAATGGATGGGCCACCCCTGGGTTTGACACATCTGTGAAGATGACATTGGAAGATCTTGCAAGACTAGCACAAAATCAACTTCTCTTTAGATCTCTCATTCAATAACTGAGTTGACGGCACTTAACAACATAAATGCTGGGTGAGATAGCTATTTCCATATGGGAAAGCTAGTAACTAGTAAATTATTGGGTGGGGGGTTAATACAAGAAATGTACTGTGCCTTGAAAAAGTATTCATACCTCTTGAAATTTCTACATTTTGTCAGGTTACAACAAAAAAACGTAAATGTATTTTATTGGGATTTTATATGATAGACCAACACAGGTATCCCCTCCTGTCACACTGCCCAGGTACCCCCCCTCCTGTCACACTTCCTAGGTATCCCCCTCCTGTCACACTGCCCAGGTACCCCCCCTCCTTTCATACTGCCCAGGTATCCCCCTCCTGTCACACTGCCCAGGTACCCCCCCCCCTCCTGTCACACTGCCCAGGTATCCCCCTCCTGTCACACTGCCCAGGTACCCCCCTCCTGTCACACTTCCCAGATACGCCGCTCCTGTTACACTGCCCAGGTACCCCCCTGCTGTCACACTGCACAGTTATCCTTCCCCCCTCCTGTCACATTGCCTAGGTACCTCCCTCCTGTCACACTGCCCAGGTTCTCCTGCTCCTGTCACATTGCACAGGTATCCCCCCTCCTGTCACACTGCCCAAGTATCCCCCCTCCTGTCACACTGCACAGGTACCACCCCTCCTATCACACTGTCCAGGTATCTCCCTTCCTGTCACACTGCCCAGGTATCTCCCCTGGTGTCACACTGCCAAGGTACCCCCCTGCTGTCACATTGCCCAAGTATCCCCCCTCTCCTGTCACACTGCCCAGGTACCCCCCTCATGTCACATTGCACAGGTACCCCCCTCCTGTCACACTGCCTAGTTATACTTCCCCCCTCCTGTCACACTGCCCTGGTACCCCCCCCTGTCACACTGCCCAGGTACCCCCCCTCCTATCCCGCTGTCCAGGTATCCCCCTCCTGTCACACTGCCCAGGTATATATATATATATATATATATATATATATATATATATATATATATATATATATTGTAGACATGTCACTGGAGAAGTGGTTGAGGGGGTGTACATCTCACCTAGGTTGCTACATAGTGTGAGATGGTAAGTCCAGGATGGATCAGTTTCTCAGCAGCAATATGCTGCTGAGTTGTTATTTAATCTTGCCGGGCCTGGGTTTATATGGAATGGCAGGTAGGTTTGGTAGTGGGACCTGTCATTCCACACCCCCCATCCCTCGATCCAGTTCTGGGTTTTGGATCAGGTGAGCTTTGATCCTAATTAGCCTGGGAAGGTAAAGGCTCTGCGGGCCTGCAGGTGTTTGCTCTCAGCCAGGGAAACGAACAGTCTGTGTGTTTGAGGAAGCTGCAAGCACAGCCACTGCTGGAGCTCAAATCCACCCTGCGATATCCAGGCGAAAGACGCTGTGTTTATAAGTGTCAGATAGGTGAGAAGAACCTGTTTAGTAAGCGCCCAGCCGGGCTAGGTTGTTTGTTTTGTTATTATTTTGTTCCTGTTATACACAAGAAGCACGGTGTTGCTGTATATTTTGTTTGTTGGACTGTTTGTACCACGAATAAACGCCAAGGTCTGCTTTATAAAGTCCAAGTCTGCTGTGAACTGTGTCCAAACACACCCTACCCCGGGAAGATCCCTTACAATTGGTGGAGGTAGCGGGCAACACGGTTGCTAGGGGCAACGGTGTAGACAGACTTGGCTACAGCTGCTTATGTCCTGGGTGAAAGCTGCAACTGCACTCCAAAAACAGTCCAGCAACATGGAGGAGATGCTGAAGCAGTTTATGCAAGTGAGTTTGCAACAACAGCAGGCTCAGACAGAGGCCAATAGACGACATGAACAGTCCATGGCTGCACAACAACAACTTATCGAGCACCTGATAGTAATGCGAGAGGCGACTGTGGTCGCTAATCCACCCACAGTGGAGGGAGCCGCTCCAGAAATTTTTTTTGGGAGAAGGACTGTGCAGAAAGCGCTGCAAAAGATGACTGCTGAGGACGATGTTGAGGCCTATCTAACAGTATTTGAGCGCATGGCTGAGCGAGAGAAGTTACCAGCCGCTGAGTGGGCAGAGGTAATTGCGCCCTATTTAACAGGTGAACCTCAAAAGGCCTACTATGACCTCAGTGAGCAAGAGGTTAAGGACTATGCTCGGCTAAAAGAGGAGGTACTTGCCCGACTAGGAGTTACTACTGCAGTCCGTGCCCGGAGGGTACGCAACTGGAGCTACAGTTTGGACAAATCAGCGAGGTCCCAGATGTATGACCTAATCCATTTGGCAAGAAAGTGGTTGGAGCCAGACACTTCTACTCCTGCACAAATCCTAGAGAAGGTCGTGATGGATCGCTACCTCCGAGCGCTTCCTACTGACCTGCAACGCTGGGTGGGACAAGGTGATCCTAAGAATGCAAACGAACTTGTCAACCTTGTGGAGAGGTTCCAGGCGACTGAGGACTACCTCCGTGATGTTCCTGCAGCATCTTCACCTCCCCAGAGCGCCAGATCTGTGCCGTCAGCTGGTAAGAGACTTCCATCTATTGGGGGAGTGTGGAGGGGTGCTGATGGAGGGAAAAGGGCTCAAGTGGTGTCTCAGGGACAAAAGACTGGTGATGGTCCCGGGTGGCTAAGGGGCTCTGAAAAGGACTCCTTGCCAAAGAGACCAGGCCCTATCCAGTGTTGGAGATGCCATGAGGCGGGACACGTGTCTGCCCATTGCCCTCTTACCACTGAACCCATGGAGTGTGACGCTAGCCGGCGTCAGTCGCTGTTTGCGGAACCATCTTGTGCTGCAGTTCCTGGACTAGAGACTGAACCGCAAATCTGCAATATTACCATCAATGACCTTCCCGTTGAGGCGTTAATGGACTCGGGAAGCCTCGTAACCTTGGTGCATGCTAGCCTGGTGGCTGGGGACTTAGAGTATAAAAAGCATATGAGTGTTGTGTGCATACATGGTGATACAAAAGTGTACCCTATAGTGCTGGCTAAAGTCAGGACTGAACAAGGCACCGTACAATATGAAGTGGGTGTGGTTAAAAACCTCATGCATAATGTAATATTGGGGCGCGATTTTCCATTATTCTGGGCTCTCTGGGAAAAAAGAAAAATCCCCAAAAGGAGTGAGGATACCTCTAAGGGGGTTACTTTGTCCCCTGTGAATGATAGAAGTGTGCAGGATGAAAATGATTGTTCTCCTTTTCAGGTCCTGGCTGGGGAGGAGGAGGCTCCTCCCACTGAGCAAAATATACTAGACTTAGAGGTGTCTAGGGATAATTTTGGCGCTGCACAACTACAGGACCCCACTCTCAAAAATGCGAGAGAGCAGGTTGCTGTTATGAATGGGGTACCTCAGGAACCAGATGCTGAAAAAAGATTTCCACATTTTTCGGTGACTAATGATCTTTTCTATAGAGTCAATAAGATTAAGGATGAGATTGTGGAACAGCTTCTGGTACCTAAGCCGTACCGGCGTCAGGTGCTTGACATGGCACATAACCATGTTCTTGGGGGACACTTGGGGACTGACAAAACGCGAGAGAGGGTTCTCCAGAGGTTTTTTTGGCCGGCGATATATGATGACATTAAAAAATACTGCGAGTCGTGCCCCACATGTCAGGTTAGTGCCCCAGTGTCACATTTTCGCAGTCCTTTGGTTTCGCTCCCTATTATAGAGGTGCCTTTTGAGCGTATTGCCATGGATTTAGTGGGTCCCGTTGTAAAGTCAGCTAGAGGACACCAGTATATTTTGGTAGTCATAGATTATGCGACCCGCTATCCTGAGGCTGTACCCTTAAGAAACACTGCATCTAAAACAATTGCACGTGAGTTGTTTTATATGTTCTCTAGGACTGGGATCCCCAAAGAAATCCTAACTGACCAAGGTACGCCATTTATGTCAAAACTGATGAAGGAATTATGCAAACTATTTAAAGTCTCACACTTCCGTACCTCTGTATACCACCCCCAGACGGACGGATTGGTGGAGAGATTTAATAAAACTTTGAAACATATGTTGAAGAAAGTGGTGGGAAAAGATGGTCGTGACTGGGATCATTTATTACCCTACCTCATGTTTGCTATTAGGGAAGTGCCCCAAGCGTCCACAGGGTTCTCACCATTCGAGTTGGTCTATGGTCGTCACCCTAGGGGTCTACTGGACATTGCAAAAGAGACATGGGAGAGTGAGTCCACCCCATACAAGAGTGTTATTGAGCACGTAGCACAAATGCAGGACCGTATAGCCACTGTAATGCCCCTGGTAAGGGAACACCTCCAGAGAGCTCAAGAGGCCCAAAGTAGAATTTACAACCGGTCCGCAAGAATCAGGACATTCAACCCAGGCGATAGGGTCCTTGTACTAGTCCCCACTGTTGAGAGTAAATTCTTGGTGAAGTGGCAAGGTCCTTATGAAATTGTTGAAAAGATCAGTGAGGTGAACTACAAGGTGCACCAACCAGGTAGAAGGAAGCCTTTCCAAGTTTACCACATAAACTTGATCAAGCCCTGGAAAGACAGGGAATCCTTGGTGGCGACAAATACTGTTAATAATTTGTCACCACCAATCCCTCCAGTCAAGGTAGGTGATGCTCTATCAGTGTCACAGAAACAGGAGGCTCTGGAATTTTTACAGAAAAACAAAAACAAGTTCTCTGACCTCCCAGGGCGTACCCACCTCATCCATCATCACATTGAAACTGAGCCTAGAAGCAGAGTAAACCTAAAGCCCTATAGGATACCGGAGGCGCGTAGGAAAGCCGTATCTGCCGAGGTAAAACGTATGCTTGATCTGGGGGTAATTGAGGCGTCACAGAGTGAATGGTCCAGCCCGATTGTGCTAATCCCAAAGCCCAATGGAACTTGGAGGTTCTGTAACGATTTCAGAAAGTTGAATGAGATCTCCAAGTTCGATGCTTATCCTATGCCCAGGGTAGATGAGTTGATTGAGAAGTTAGGTAACGCCAGGTATATAACCACCCTCGATCTCACAAAGGGCTACTGGCAGATTCCACTTTCTGGCGAGGCTAAAGAGAAAACTGCTTTCTCCACCCCTGATGGGCTATTCCAGTATGTAGTGATGCCGTTCGGGTTACATGGAGCGCCTGCAACTTTCCAGAGGTTGATGGACTTGATTCTGCGACCACATCGGGATTACTCAGCCGCCTACCTCGATGATGTGGTCATTTTTAGCCCTGATTGGGAAAGTCACCTCTGTAAGGTACAGGCCGTGTTGGATGCCATAAGTGATGCAGGGTTGACCATAAATGCCGAGAAGTGTGCTCTAGCCCTAGAAGAGGCCAAATATCTGGGCTACATTGTTGGGAGAGGATTGATTAAGCCACAGCTAAATAAAATTGAGGCAATACAGAATTGGCCTAGACCCCTGACAAGGAAACAGGTTAGAGCTTTCCTAGGTATTACGGGTTATTACCGTAGATTTGTGCCGAACTTTGCCTCAGTTGCTGCTCCACTAACTGACTTGACAAAGGGCGGAAAGACAGCAATGGTCACGTGGACCCCAGAGGCCGAGAAGGCTTTCCAAAGCCTTAAGTCTGCCTTGTGCCAACCACCTGTGTTAGTTACCCCCGATTTCAGGCGAGAATTTCTGGTCCAGACAGATGCCTCTAACACAGGCTTAGGTGCAGTACTCTCACAAGTAGTGAATGGTGAGGAGCATCCGGTGACGTACTTGAGTAGAAAACTAACCCCGGCCGAGAAAAATTATGCCATTGTGGAGCGAGAATGTTTGGCAGTGAAGTGGGCCCTAGAATCTCTAAAGTATTACTTGCTAGGCAGGAAATTCAAGTTGGTGACAGACCATGCCCCCCTAACATGGATGAAGTTAAACAAGGAGAGAAATGCAAGAGTGACTAGATGGTTTCTGTCCTTACAAAACTTTAATTTCACTGTGGAACACAGGCCAGGGAAATTACAGGCAAATGCTGACGCATTGTCGAGGGTGAGTTGTCTGTGGGGACAAAAGGCTCAGCCCTCCGGTCTGAAAAAGAGGGGGGGGGATATGTAGACATGTCACTGGAGAAGTGGTTGAGGGGGTGTACATCTCACCTAGGTTGCTACACAGTGTGAGATGGTAAGTCCAGGATGGATCAGTTTCTCAGCAGCAATATGCTGCTGAGTTGTTATTTAATCTTGCCGGGCCTGGGTTTATATGGAATGGCAGGTAGGTTTGGTAGTGGGACCTGTCATTCCACACCCCCCATCCCTCGATCCAGTTCTGGGTTTTGGATCAGGTGAGCTTTGATCCTAATTAGCCTGGGAAGGTAAAGGCTATGCGGGCCTGCAGGTGTTTGCTCTCAGCCAGGGAAACGAACAGTCTGTGTGTTTGAGGAAGCTGCAAGCACAGCCACTGCTGGAGCTCAAATCCACCCTGCGATATCCAGGCGAAAGACGCTGTGTTTATAAGTGTCAGATAGGTGAGAAGAACCTGTTTAGTAAGCGCCCAGCCGGGCTAGGTTGTTTGTTTTGTTATTATTTTGTTCCTGTTATACACAAGAAGCACGGTGTTGCTGTATATTTTGTTTGTTGGACTGTTTGTACCACGAATAAACGCCAAGGTCTGCTTTATAAAGTCCAAGTCTGCTGTGAACTGTGTCCAAACACACCCTACCCCGGGAAGATCCCTTACAATATATATATATATATATATATATATATATATATATATATATATATATATATATATATATACATATATCTGAGCAGAAATGCAATATCTTTACAATTTTTGTGACAGAACTTTGTGATCAGTGATGTGCACCTTTATTCATGGTCCAGCAAAAGGCATGACATTTAATTTGAGCTGCCCTTCACCATTAACATGCAGGACTATGTAAGGGCTCGTTCACATGAGCATTTAAGAGGTTGTGAGGAGGCAATGTTTCACCTCCACACTGTGTGCTTTAACCCCTTGAACTCCACACTGCACGCAGTTTTGCAGAGCTTGCAGAGCGCTGCCATTCATTTGAATTTGTCACTGTCAGTGGGTACTACACCTGCTAAAAGCAACAAGGCTGTAATTGCAGTTGTAATTTTTATGTAGTGCCAATCCATAATTTGCTAATTGAAAGATTAAAGAGCTTTAGGCCCCTTTCACATGGGGCGGATCAGTAATGATCCGCCACCGTGATGATCCGCTTGCTCAGCAGGGACAACGGAGCCAGCGGCGGACAGGGCGGTCTCTGCACACTGTGCAGGGACCGCCCTGTCAGCTCTCCACTCTCCTCTATGGAGATCGGATGAGCACGGACCGTCTGTCCGTGTTCATCCGATCCGCTCCGCAAACGGATAGAAAAATAGGATTTTCCTCCGTCTGCAGAATCGAACAATTGCGGAGGCGAACAATAGTGGGTGTCTGCGGATGTTCATCCGCAGACACCCGCTGTCCCATAGGGATGCATGAATGTCCGTATTTCATCCGCAAACGGATGGATGAAATACGGACATACTGTCCACATGTGTGAAAGGGGCCTAACTTGTGGTTTTGTTAGCTGTTTTTTTTTGTTAAGGTTATCAGAAACATGGGTTTCAAATGTTTTGACAGGGTTGCAGTTTCAGTGTTTGCCATAGATGCCATTTTCACTAGATACGCCTCTGCTAGTCATAGACTGGTAGAGAACAATACTTGCAAATATTACTTTACAGCAGCAATAGAAATTAGATCTTCTGCCCTCTCAGCCAGGGATGTGCTGTGTGGCAGAGCTCTGTAAATACCAGGAATGGATGGGTAGAATTACAAATCTTATGGCAAGCTAAACAGCTACTCTCTATGTATTTTATCTAGTATTTAGTACTTATTTAGCTGTTTGCCTAAAGTTCAGTTTTAAATCAGACACAATAGGGAAAGAGAAATTTATGGTTCTGCAGCCCAGCTTAAAAAACCTGGGACCTTTGCAAAGCTAAACATGTTCATTGACAATTATCAATCCATAGAACAGTTCCAGGAAACCATTGACAGGTAGCAACCAGGGGTGGGCTGATCATTCGGGCACTTGAGCACTGCCCAAGGGCCCCATGCCACCAGGGGGCCCCATCAGGGTTGCCAGCCTCAATAAAACCAGGGACAGTATGTAAAAATCGCTGTTTTAAAAAAAATCCCAATGTTATAGCTGCCCCGCCTCTCCAGTACCTTTTCAGTGTGGTTATGTGTATTCTGTGTGTGTATACTGTGTGTGTATATTGTGTGTCTGTGTGTGTATACTGTATGTGTGTGTGTGTATACTGTGTGGCCCCATAATCTCCTATTGCCTGGGGCCCCATAATCTCCTATTGCCCAGGGGCCCCATAATCGTCTCCTATTGCCCGGGGCCCCATAATCTGCTATTGCCGGGGGCACCATGACTTGTCAGTCCGCCCCTGGTAGCAACCCTGGTCAAACATTCAATGCCAGGCCTAGGATTGATGATTAAAGCCCCGTACACACAATCAAATTTTCCGATGGGAAATGTTCGATGTCAGGCTGTTCGCAGAAAATCTGACCATGTGTATGCTCCATCGGACAATTGTTGTCAGACTTTCTGCCAAGAAATGTTGGCTAGCCTGTCTTTAAATCTTCTGCCAACAAATGCGTGTTGTCGGATTTTCCGATCATGTGTAAACAAGTCTGTCGAACAAAAGTCCAAAGTACAAACGCGCATACTCAGAAGCAGAAGCGGTTGGTCTTGTAAATTAGCGTTCATAATGGAGAATTAACATTCGTGACGTGGCAAATTATGAAATCTCCAAATGCAGCACATATTCTCTTCTTCTTTAATGGGATAACAATGAAGCTGCTTTGCTGGTGATACTGATGGAGTTATTGCAAACACATTTTCAGCTTTTTTTTTCTAGTAATATCAAGAATATTATTATGCTTGTTTTTTTTTGGTGCAAGTTACCACAACAGCATTATCCCCTAGTTTTAAAGATCAAAGACACAACTATGTCGGTGGCCTTTGTTCATTTTACATTGTATTTTTTTAAATAGTAACTGCCTACTCCCAAACTGTCATTTGAAGTAAAACACATAGCCAAGTATTATTCTACACAATTTTTTTTATTGTGCATTAAAAAAAGAAAACAAATAAAATTAGGCATGCTATCTGCCAATAGAACTTAACCAAAAATTGCATTCTATGCATCGAAAAATATAGAAAATATACCAAATCAAATCATTATTCAACCAAAAAAATAATCTCAAAGCAATAACTCCAAGGCCAATAATAAATAACACGTTATCTCCTCTGACTCCGCAATATGTCTGGTTGACGGCCATTCAGAAAGCACAAAATGAAAGATGGAAATTGAAAAGCGCAAAATGAAAAGAGCGAATCAATACTCACCAAACTTCTACTAACACGAAAGTAGCAGAAGGAGCCCAAAGGGTGGCGCTAAAGAGCTGAAAAACCACATAGTATGTCTAGTACGCCACTACATTCGTAATTGTTGGCCAACAATTGGGTGACTGTGTGTATGCAAGACAAGTTTGAGCCAACACCCTTCGGATAAAATTCCACGGTTTTGTTGTCGGAAAGTCCCATCGTGTGTACGATGCATAAACCTTATGAAGCCAGGTGCATGGCTAAGGACAGAGTGCGACACTGTGCTTCAGTACTCTCTGTGATCCCAATAGACTTCAGCTGAATGTTTTTTTTTTCCATTTCACGTGGTGCTCTGGCCAGTAACACACCTCCTGTATTACACAGTTCTGGAGGAATGAGCACAGGAAGCACTGCAGCCAGCAGCATTGAAAGCAAACTCCAGCTCACTATATATATCAGTAGCAACATTTTTCTTTTTTTTTCCTTTTAGGATAAGGGTTTTGCATGAATAAATATAAGCTGATCATTTTAATCACCCCTGCCAGTGTTTAGTGGTTTGTTTTGTCTATGTAAGCTGATGCATTCTGCTGGAAAGCTTGAGCTTATGAAAAACATCAGTTTTACTGGCCTGATGACCAGATAAAAACAGATGAAAGAAAACCTAAAAAAGGGAACAAATACAGCCATCTCATCTAATAATTTGTAAGCTGCAATATAATACATGTTTTATTTTGGGATTCATACTGCTTTAACCTGTTGCTGCTAGCAGAAATTGAGCACTAGTGATGGTCCTGATGTTCTAGTCGAACGTAAGTTCAACTCAAACATCGGGTGTTCATTTGTTTGTAGCACAAACAAACATATGGGGTGCCCGTGGTAAGTTTGCCTGCCGTGGAGCACCCCATAATGCATTGCGAGATTGCAGAGCATTGACAGCTGCTGATTGGCCAAAGCATGCACCTGACATGCATGCTTTGGGCATTTAAAGCGCGATGTGCTGTGAGAGCTATGATTGACCAAAGGCACCCATGGCTCAGGGGCTAAGTCTACGCCCCACACTATATAAGTATCTACTTACACGGTGGAGGTATATAGTGAATGAATGGAGATTAGGCAGGTAGAGTAGTGCAGTCAGTCAGTGTAGTATATACATATAATACAGTTCAGAGTATATAGTGCACTGTAGTATATATGTATAATACAGTTCAGAGTATATAGTGCGGTTAGTCTAGTATATATTATACAGTTCAGAGTATATAGGGCAGTCTGTATAGTATATATAATACAGTGCAGAGTATATAGTGCAGCCTCTATAGTATATATAATACAGTGCAGAGTATATAGTGCAGTCTGTATAGTATATATAATACAGTTCAGAGTATATAGTGTAGTCCATATTGTAATAATAATACAGTTCAGAGTATATAGTGCAGTCTGTATATTATATATAATACAGTTCATAGCATATAGTACAGTCCGTATAGTGTATTTATAATACAGTTCAGGGTATATCGTGCCCCCCCCCCCCATGTGAATGGGTATCGGGTACATTGTACCCCTACCCATTCACCAATAAAAGTGTCAAAAAGTAAAAACCACAATAGACAGTTTTTGACAATTCCTTTATAAAAAAAAAAAAAAATCTTCAATCATGCACCTGACGGGCCCGAAAAAAACGAATTAACAAAGCTCCACCTTGATGGGTGGCCTTCCGGTGACTGCTGTCTCTTGGCTTTAACAGCTGTTATATAGGCAAGTGTGGGGCCACCTGGTGATGTAACTGAGTGACCCCACCCCTTCTGATGTCATGTAACATCATGTCACATCAGAGGGGGCAGGGTCATCCGGTTACATCAGCGGGTGGCCCTTTCCTATATAAGAGCTGTCAAAGTGAGGAGTAGTCGCTGGGAGGCCGCCATTGGAGGCAGAGTTTTGTCTACTTTTCTGGTCCATCAGGCATCGTGATTGATGATGGATGGACATCGCTGGACACTTTTTTTTTCTTTTTTAACCACTTCAATACAGGGCATTTTCACCCCCTTCCTGCCCAGGCCAATTTTCAGCTTTCAGTGGCATTTTGACAATTTTGAAAAAAACACAATATTTTTTACTTTTTGCTTTAATAAATATCCCAAATTATATTTTTAAGAAAATAATTGTTTCCTCAGTTCTGGCAGATATGTATTCTACATATTTTTGGTAAAAAAAAAAAAATTGCAATAACCGTATATTGATTGATTTGCGCAAAAGTTATAGTGCCTACAAAATAGGAAATAGATTTATGGCATTTTTATTATTTTTTTACTAGCATAGCGGTGATCTGTGATTTTTATTGCGACTGTGACATTGCGGCAGACACATCGGACACTTTTGACACTATTTTGGGACCAGTGACACTTATACAGCGATCAGCAGGGCTGGACTTACCATTGGGCTTGACTGGGCTCAAGCCCATGGGCCCTGCCCAATAGGGGGCCCCGCGGGCCCTGCCGAGATACATAGCTGAGTGTACTAAGCTCGGCTGCTCTCACAGTCTTGTCCAGTCCCGCCCTATGATGGACATAACACAGGAACTGGGTGCGACTGTGAGCTGAGCTAAGTACACTCGGCTACTCTCGGCTCTGCTCGGGACTGCGAGAGGACTTGAGAGCCACCGAGAGGACCCGAGGGCCGCCAAGAGGACCCGAGGGCTGCCAAGATACACAGGACTCTGTATCTTGGTGGCGCCATTTTTAAACTTCAAGACTGCAATGACAAGGCTGCAAATAACACTGGGGCAAGGCTGCAGATGACAAGGCTACACTGACAAGGCTGCAAATGACACTGGACAAGGCTGCAGATGGACACTGATAAGGCTGCATTGATGGGTATTTAAATGTAAGTTTTTTCCTTAAAATTCCCTCCTAAACTTGGGGTGCATGTTTTACTCTGGCGCGTGTTATACGCCAATAAATACGGTAATGTATAGAAGGTAGGGCCCCAAAGTGACTCAAGCCCAGGGGCCCCCACCACCCTAAGTCCTGCTCTGGCGATCAGTGCTATAAAAATGCACTGATTACTGTATAAATGTCACTGGCAGGGAAGGAGTTAACACTAGGGGGGTGATCAAGGGGTTAAATGTGTTATCTAGGGAGTGATTCTAATTGTAGGGGGAGGGGACTGACTAGGGGAGGAGACCAATCAGTGTTTCTATATACTAGGAACACATGATCTGTCTCCTCTCCCCTGACAGGACATGGATCTGTGTGTCTACACACACAGATCCACATTCCTGTTCTGTCACTAGCAATCGCGGGTGCCCAGGCACACGCATTGGCTCCCAAGTGACGCGCGCCCCCTATACCGCCGGGAAGCCGAGGACATTGTAAGATGTCCGTCCAGGATGGGAGTTCCCACCTGCAGATGTCAAATGACTATGGGCAGGTAGGGAAGTGGTTAATAAAGGAATTGTCAAAAACTGTCTGTTGTGGTTTTTACTTTTTCACACTTTTTTTGGTGAATGGGTACAATGTACACGATACTCATTCACATAGGAGGGAGGCCAGGATCTTGGGGCCCCTTGTTAAAGGGTGCTTCCAGATTCCAATAAGCTCCCCGCTCACAGACCACCGACAAGCAATGGCCAGAGTTGTCAGGAAGAGGCTCTTGTGCCCATCAACATGAGGACAAGGGGCTTTGGGGGGACCCCAAAGCACCCTCCCATGTTGAGGGCATGTGGCCTGGCATGGTTCAGGAGGGGGGTGCTTACTCGCTTTTTTTTTCCACTTTGGCTTGGAGTTTCCTTTAATATCCAGTGCCTGGTATGAACTTGGGGGTGGCGTGGTTCCTTGATTTTTCATCTATATTGCTGGGAGTCAGAAACACATTACAACCGCAAGGAAGTTTTAATGACATTTTTTTCCCTTTAGAAATGTCATTATTGCTGCGGCACTGTTCTAGACATCACATGGATGTGGCACTTTACAGGCAGACTAAGGGGGCCTCCCAGGCATGTTATTAAAAGGAATATTTCAGTCCCCATATACTTTTTATGGCAAAAACGTGCATATAAGCCTTTAAAATGAGCACTTTTGATTTTTCATGTTCATGTCCCATTTACTTTAACAGGTTTTGCATGTTTGCTAGAACTTTTTGCCTGTTTGCGGTTTTCTGGTGCAAACCGAACTGGGGGGTGTTCGGCCGATCCCTACTGAGCACATAGGGACTCTCAATCTAACTAGTAGCATTATTTATTGCATGCAGACTTTACTGGGACTGCACTCATGTACACCATCATACAGAATGGGCCCTACCGCTAACCGGCCAAAAAACTAAGGCTAAAGACTGCTCACTCATATCTGCTTCACAAGAACTATGTGTATCGTCCATAGTAAGAGGTACCTCTTTAGGGAGTTTTGCATTTCATCACTGCCATTCATATAGAGTGCAAGGGGATATAGCCTACTGTTTACAGAGGAGTTATTGAAGTTTTGATTATTGCTGTTACTGTTTTCTAATGTCATTAGGTATTGCTGATTTAGTGGATTATCTATCAGGTTTACTCTAATTTAGCTGCATAGAACTGCATTCTATGCTGAGATAGCCAAGTGAATATATTGTCTAGTGAACGATGATTGATGTAATCCTTTACTTACTTATTTACGTGCATACTGTTTACTGCATGACAATATATTAAGTTAATTTACCACTAAGAAATCTGATGTTTGCTTTTTGATACTGAACCTTAGTTGTGTGCTGGATAACTATATTTGTGCTCCCAGTAGCAGTGTGGTATCCATTTGACTAACCTGGTCTGTCAATTGGGCTGAGGTTGTACTCAGAGTGGAGGCAGAAGAACAGAGAACCCAATCTACCAGGGTAGTGCTATATTTACACAGGTATGGATATCACCAAAGAGCCCACTCTTGCATTTGGTTAATCTATCTGATCTGTTCTTGATATTCTTCGATCAAACCATTGTGGTATTTTAAAAACAATAAGAGGTAGATGCATTGTTGATACAGATTATACAGTATGATCCATTTGTTCTTGGTAAAAAGGATACAATGTTTCTCTCAAGACACTTGTTCACCAGCCACTCAGTCCCAGGTGTTGGTTTCCAACCCCTCTTATCACGGCCATATTTAACAAATACCAAATAAAGGTAGGAAGCCACACACTGGATCATTTACTGTATAATTGTATTTCTTGGTTCCTTGGTAGATTGGATATCTACCGGAACTCCTCCATTGATGCCTTTCATTTAATAAGAGCTTAATTGCAGAGTAAAAGCTAACAGGAAGAGGATGGACTAATACAACTATACAGTGTGCATCTCTCTTTTATTATTTGTCATTTATTCTTTGTGTTGGACTTGCACGGTGTGGATTTACTGTGGAGGTAACATTTCTGGGGCAGAAAGGTCATCCTCTCTTCTATGTACAACAATGAAATAGATTTATATATATATATATATATATATATATATATATATATATATATATATATATATACAGTATCTCGTAAAAACGAGTACACCTCTCACATTTTTGGAAATATTTTATCATAACTTTGTGACAACACTGAAGAAATGACACTTTGCTACAATGTAAAATAGTGAGTGTACAGCTTGTATAACAGTGTAAATGTGCTGTCCCCTCAAAATAAATCAACACACAGCCATTGATGTGTAAACCATTGGCAACAAAAGTGAGTACACCCTTAAGTGAAAATGTCCAAATTGGGCCCAATTAGCCATTTTCCCTCCCCAGTGTCATGTGATTCGTTAGTGTTACAAGGTCTCAGGTGTGAATGGGGAGCAGGTGTGTTAAATTTGGTGTTATCACTCTCTCATACTGGTCAATGGAACTTCAACATGGCACCTCATGGCAAAGAACTCTCTGAGGATCTAAAAAAAGAATTGTTGCTCTACATAAAGATGGTCTAGGCTATAAGAAGATTGCCAAGACCCTGAAACTGAGCTGCAGCATGGTGGCCAAAACCATACAGCGATTTAATAGCGTAGGTTCCACTCAGAACCAGAGGTTGTCTTTTGGAAATAGCCATATGAGTGCTTCCAGCATTGCTGCAGAGGTTGAAGGGTGGGGGTCAGTCTGTCAGTGCTCACACCATATGCTGCAAACTGCATCAAATTGATCTGCATGGCTGTCGTCCCAAAAGGAAGCCTCTTCTAAAAATAATGCACAAGAAAGCCCACAGACAGTTTGCTGAAGACAAGCAGACTAAGGACATGGATTACTGGAACCATGCACCATGGTCTGATGAGACCAAGATACACTTATTTGGTTAAGATGGTGTCAAGCATGTGTGGCAGCAACCATGTGAGGAGTAAAAAGACAAGTGTGTCTTGCCTACAGTCAAGCATGGTGGTGGGAGTGTCATGGTCTGGGGCTGCATGAGTGCTGCCGGCACTAGGGAGCTACAGTTCATTGAGCAAACCATGAATGCCAACATATACTGTGACATACTGAAGCAGAGCATGATTCCCTCCCTTTGGAGACTGGGCTGCAGGACAGTATTCAAACATAACTACCCCAAGCACACCTCCAAGATGACCACTGCCTTGCTAAAGAAGTTGAGGGTAAAGGTGATTGACTGGCAAGCATGTCTGCAGACCTAAACCCTATTTTGCCTCCGTGAGGCATCCTCAAACAAAAGGTGGAGCAAGGGCTCTAACATCCACGAGCTCTGTGATGTCGTCATGGAGGAGTGGAAGAGGACTCCGGTGACAACCTGTGAAGTTCTGGTGAACTCCATGCCCAAGAGTGTTATGTCAGTGTTGGAAAATAATGGCAGCCACTCAAAATATTGGCACTTTGAATCCAATTTGGACATTTTCACTTAGGGGTGTACTCACTTTTGTTGCCAGACATTTGGACATTAATGGCTTTGTGTTATTTTTATTTTGAGGGAACAGCAAATTTACACTGTTATACAAGCTGTACACTCACTACTTTACATGGTAGCAAAGTGTCATTTCTTCAGTGTTGTCACATGAAAAGATATAATAAAATATACTTTTGTGAGAAACCATATATGTGTGTGTGTATAAATATATATATTATATATATAAATAATTGTATTATTATTTTTATCATAATGTCTCACAATCAAACTACTTTTTACATCTTTTCTAGTGTGTTCGTAGTATGCTTATGGTGTGGTATGGTTATGTCATGTCTGAGATACTGTCCACAAAGTTGTTTTCATCTCTTTCATCTTGAAAAAAGAACACTTCCAAAGCGGAATTTTAGGCATCTAGATATGTCAGCAAACACATGAAGGATTGGAATTTACCATCATGTTTATGTACTTATCACTAACATTTTTTTTTTTTTTCACTACACTGCATGTGTAAGTCTAATCTTATTGCTGTTACTGTCAGAATTCAGCTTAGATATTTTGTACACTTTTACGGATATAAAGATCACTACAGTGGTAAGAGAAGTGCAGATTCATCACTTGATTCATCACTTTTAATTCCCTTAAAGATTTGCATATATATCTGTCTAATCTGTATAGAATCTTGCAAATTAGGAATTCAGGCATTTGTGATTCATGAACTGTATTACTCTCTGTAGACTGGATGAATCTGCATGCATATATTCAGGAGTTTAGAAAAAAAAATAGCAATTTGTCTATTCTCCTGTTTTTTTCCACTGCTCATCACAAGCTGTAACTTAATTTCAAAGAAGCAAAAAGGAAACATTGGAAAGAAGTCCACTTTTAATTTATTCACAAAATTATACTTAATGGGCACGTCATCTCTCAAAGATATTTAGGACTGATTATACAATGTGCAAATAAATGAAAAATGCATGTCCCTAAGCTAATATACAACATCAATTTATCTTGTGGCTTTTAGTTAACCACTTCAGCCCCAAAATGATTTGCCCCTTTCCGGACCAGGTAATTTTTTGCAATACGCCACTGCGTCCCATTAACTGACAATTGCATGAACGTGCAAAGTTGTATCCAAACAAAATGTATATCTTTTTTCCCCCCCCACAAATAGAGCTTTCTTTTGGTGGTATTTGATCACCTCTGTGGTTTTTATATTTTGCGCTATAAACAAAAACAGAGTGACAATTTAGAAAACAAATAACAGCAACAATCTTTTGTACTTTTTTCTATAATAAATATTCAAAGAAAAAAAAAATCTCTTCATCAGTTTAGGCCGATATGTATTCTTCTAAATATTTTTGGTAAAAGAAATCACAATAAGCGTATATTGATTGGTTTGTGCAAAAGTTACAGTGTCTACAAAATAGGGGATGGACTTATGGCATTTTTATTATTATTTTGTAGAAAAAAATGTAGAAAAAAAATAACAACAACAATCTTTTGTACTTTTTGCTATAATAAATATTCAAAGGAAAACAAAAATCTCTTCATCAGTTTAGGCTGATATGTATTCTTCTAAATATTGAATGATTGTTGTGGGCTGCTGGCGCTAACTCAGGCTGGTGTTAAATCCGAACCTGCCTTAACCATTTATTATCCCTAAAGCCTATATATATATTGCACCCGTGTTTAATATTGTATTCCTATTATTGTGATTATACCAAAAAAGTTTTTTTCTTATATCCTTAATCCAACCAAATGTGACTATACACCACTTATGTTAATTACCATAGATAAATTCACTGGGTTCATCACTTATTTGAATAAAGAGCTGAAAACAAAAACCATAACCAAAACACAAAAAATCAAAAAGAACCGAATAATATTCAAACTATTCTGTGATGGTGAAAAAAATCCCCATGTATGGGAAGTATAACACCTATACCTCCACTGCACGTGCACAATCCTTGTGCTAACTATTATTTATACTGTAGAGGCCCCCAAGCCTTAATAACTAGATTTGTGTGTACCACCAAAAAAAATCATAAAAAATGCAACCTTATTAAAAACGAGAAAAATTATAAACAAAAAACTGAAAATGTGTAAAAATAAATGTGAATAGAAACATGTAAAAAATCATATATATAGTCCAAAGATAGTCTTTCTTCAGGTATTCCCAGATGTACAATTATTTTGCTTCAAGTGACAGAAAGGTGACTTTTGTGATTATGCCTGCTTATTGGTGACTTCCGTGTTCTTTCCCCCTCAAGGGTCCCCACTCACCGAATCCACGCACCCCCTAGGGGGTTACACGCCTGTAATCTGCATTCCACTTTATTGAGGATTCCACTGCTTGGCTCTGTCTTCAACAGGTCCTCTCCAGGCTTTTTAAAGGAGATGGGAGAAAAACTCTTTTGTCCGCCAGTAGTTCCTCAAAATGAAAAAAATCCACTCATGGTGTAGTATTTTGGTTTACTAAATACTTAAGTTGGGGGGAAGGGGAGCAAGCTACAAAAAACTTCTTTAGTTTAAAAAAGGTTTTCTTTATAAATATGTATATATGGTGGGAGACTGGTAGCCACTTAAAAAATGCTTTATTGCAAAAAAATTATTAAAAAACTTTTCCATATGCCAAAAAAGTTTCTGCACAACACTTTGCACAAATAATTTTTTTTAGATTTTCCACAACATTGCAATCTATAACAGTTGCACTGCAAAAAATTTTTTATATATATATATAGCGGTCATACACTTCAGAAAATATAAAAAATCAAAAAAAAATAGTAATAATAAAAATAAAAATATATAAAAAATTGTATAAAAAAGCAACAATACAGTCCTTCTTTATATAATTATGTATAGCAGCGCTGTGCTTAGTCATATGAGGCCTATACCCTACCATATATACATATTTATAAAGAAAACATATTTTTAAATTCTCCCATCTCCTTTAAAAAGCCTGGAGATAAAATAAAGTAGAACGCAGATTACAGGCGTGTAACCCCCTAGGGGGTGCGTGGATTCGGTGAGTGGGGACCCTTGAGGGGGAAAGAACACGGAAGTCACCAATAAGCAGGCATAATCACAAAAGTCACCTTTCTGTCACTTGAAGCAAAATAATTGTACATCTGGGAATACCTGAAGAAAGACTATCTTTGGACTATATATATGATTTTTTACATGTTTCTATTCACATTTATTTTTACACATTTTCTGTTTTTTGTTTATAATTTTTCTCGTTTTGAATAAGGTTGCATTTTTTATGATTTTTTTGGTGGTACACACAAATCTAGTTATTAAGGCTTGGGGGCCTCTACAGTATAAATAATAGTTAGCACAAGGATTGTGCACGTGCAGTGGAGGTATAGGTGTTATACTTCCCATACATGGGGATTTTTTTCACCATCACAGAATAGTTTGAATATTATTCGGTTCTTTTTGATTTTTTGTGTTTTGGTTATGGTTTTTGTTTTCAGCTCTTTATTGAAATAAGTGATGAACCCAGTGAATTTATCTATGGTAATTAACATAAGTGGTGTATAGTCACATTTGGTTGGATTAAGGATATAAGAAAAAACCTTTTTTGGTATAATCACAATAATATGAATACAATATTAAACACGGGTGCAATATATATATAGGCTTTAGGGATAATAAATGGTTAAGGCAGGTTCGGATTTAACACCAGCCTGAGGTAGCGCCAGCAGCCCACAACAATCATTCAATTTTCAAACCCAGGTTGTTTAATGCAGCCTGTGGTTTTCAGGGAGGCAGCAACCTCATAAAAACAATTAAATTTCTATATTTTGCGAAATTAACTATTAAGAGAAAAAGGATCTGGGGGTACATAAATATTCATATATATCACTGTTCGATTGTGGCCTATCCCATAAGCGCTGCTTTCTTTGCATAATTCTTCTAAATATGTTTGGTAAAAAAATCACAATAAGCGTTTATTGATTGGTTTGCGCAAAGGTTATAGTGTCTACAAATTAGGGGATAGACTTATGGCATTTTTATTATTATTATTATTTTTTTACTAGTAATGGATCTGCAGTTTTTATCAGGACTGCAACATCGGACTTTCTTTTGGGACCAGTGACATTTATACAGTGATCAGAGCTAAAAATAGTCACTGATTGCTGTATAAATGTCACTAGCAGGGAAGGGGTTAACACTAGGGGGCGGTCAAGGGGTTAAATGTGTTCCCTATGTGTGTTTCTAACTGTAGGGGGATGTGGCTGACTCGAGGAGAAGAGAGATTGTTGTTCCTACTTAGTAGGAACACACAATCTCTCTCCTCTTTCCTGACAGAATTTTTTGTGTTTACACACACAGATCCTGGCTCTCTCTCTGTCACAAGTGATTGTGGGTGCCTGACAGTCATTGCACCCGCTGGGCACACGCATTGGCTCCGGGGACACGCTGTGGGTGCACATGCGCACCTCCGGTGGCATGCATGCCTGCTACGGCGTCTTAAAGAGCCAACATACAGCTACGACGATTCGTGCAGCTGTGCAAACCTGCCACAGTATAACTGTGGTGGCTGGTCGGGAAGTGGCTAACATATGTCAGTGGTAAAATTAACCAAATACTAACAAAAGAGTGCCCACGTGGACCAGGGCCCAATTTAGAAATCAGCCCCCCCCCCCCCCCACCCATGTGCAAACATTTTTAAAATTATATTTTCCAAATAATA
Source organism: Lithobates pipiens (assembly GCF_037356315.1). NCBI lineage: Eukaryota > Metazoa > Chordata > Amphibia > Anura > Ranidae > Lithobates > Lithobates pipiens. The sequence goes on along the minus strand of NW_027507903.1, from coordinate 423,530,618 downwards.
CATGAAAAACATTATTAGTGGACATAAACATTCTGTCATACATAAAAAACATAAATACCACCTGCAATCCAACATTCTCCCCAAACAATAATGCACATATTCTACCAACTCCCTGCTCCAATCCCCCCTCTCAGCACACATCTTCACCCCCTCCCAATCCCACCCCGCAGCTTAAATCCTCAAATCCCACCCAAATCTCCCCTCCTAGCACACATCTCCTTCTCCCCCAAAAAATCACCCTATCTAGCACACATCCTCTTTCTTCTCAAACTGTGTATCCTAGCACAAATATTCTCCCCTAAATCTCCCCCCCCCCCCAGCCAGTACAAATCCTCCCAATCCTTCCTATTAGCTCAAATGTCCCGGCTGTGAGTGTGGGCGGGAGAAGGAGCTCAGTGGGCAGGGGACAGGCATGGCACATCAATCAAGGAGGGTCCAGTTTGGGGGCAGAGCTGAAATCTGTCTGGGCACAACCCACCCCAGTACCCCCCTAAATCCTACCATGTGTGTCTTTCACTTATCAGCTGGGAGGGAAAGGGGTAGAAAACGTCTTTCAGTTGCTGGAGACATTTACACAGTAATCAGTGCATTTTTATAGCACTGATAGCTGTATAATTGTTAATAGTCCCAATAATGTGTCAAAAGTGTCCGATCTGTCCGTCGCAATGTCACAATACAGCTAAAAATCGCAGATCACCGCCATTACTAGTAAAAAAAACAAAATAATAATAAAAATGCCAAAAAAATGTCATAAATCTTTACCATAGTTTATAGATGCTATAACTTTTGTGAAAACCAAACAATATACGCTTATTGCATTTTTTTTTTTTTTTACCAAAATATGTAGAAGAATATATATCGGCCTAAATTGATGAAGACATTTTTTTTTCTTTTAATTTGGGGGATATTTATTATAGCAAAAAGTAAAAAATATTATTATTATTTTTTTTTAATTGTCGGTCTTTTTTTGTTTATAGCACAAAAAATAAAAACTGCAGAGGTGATCAAATACCACCAAAAGAAAGCTCTATTTGTGGGGAAAAAAAGGACGCACGTTTAATTTGGGTACAGAATTGCATGACCACGCAATTGCCAGTTAAAGGTACGCCATGCCAAATTGTAAAAATTGCTCTGGTCAGGAAGGGGGTAAAATCATCCAGGGCTGAAGTGGTTAAATCAGTTCAATGGCTTGGTATTTTGGACTGCTATTTTATCTAAGAAGAATTCCCAAAACATGGCCTGTTGGGGGTACTTGAGGACAGTGTTGAGAACCACTGATGTACAACACCATGCTATGTTCTGGTAATGCTTTTATTTAAATTTGCCAATTCTGCTTAGTGCCTTAATCCATGTTGCAACCCCTGTAAAGAATATGTGCAATACCTAACCTATCCTATAGTTGGTACTTGCCCGTAGGTAGGCATTCCCCTTGGTTAACAGACATGTATTTAGCAATGAATTGATGAATTGTGAGAATGCAAGGGACGTTGCTATACATCCTATATCCAAAATTAGATTTTCACCTGAGGTTCACTAAGTGGACATGCTTGCTAAGTTTTGTTTGCTTTTTCTACAAATCTCCAGTAAATCTGTAATCAGACTTAATTTGAAAAAGCACTCCTATTATAAAATAGCAAATAGCACAAGGTAACTCTATGTCACTTTTGTTTTCTGGTTTTCTGGATTTCCAAAACCAAGGTTTCACTATCTCCAATAGCCTGGCTTTGCCGCCTTCCGATTTTACCGCAATTTTCTGGGTTTTTATTTTTTTTACACTGTATATAGCTAGTTGATAAGGAAGGGGCCCAGAAGCCAGCCGCCACATACTTAACAACCGATGAGTCGTTTTTTTTTACATTTCGCTGTCTGCAGGGAAGCCCACTGACAGCTTATCACTCATCGGTTGTTAAGGACGTGGCAGCCGGCTTTCCGACCCTCTCCTTAGCAACCAGCTGTATACAGAGTAAAAAAAATGGAAAATGCAAAATCACGTTAAAACACGTTAAAAATGCAGTACTTGCATTTTGAATGCAGGTCCGTTGAAATCTATTACATGCAAAACACTGCATTTTGCAGGAAAAAAAGTCCCAGACCCTTTCCAAAAACACAGAGGCAAAAAAAAAAGGCATTGATGTGACTGTGTTCCATAGGAACCCATGTTATAAAATATTCCCTGCATTTCTGAAAAATGCATCAAAAACCGCATTACTGTGAATCGAGCCAAGGGTGTCTCCACGTTAAGGAGCAGCAACAGAGACACATTTGGTTAGATGCATTGGCAGATTAAGATGGATTTTACTTAGATATGAAAGTCAAACTCCAGCTAACACTTTTTAAGCAGTTAAAGCAACCATTTATTGTTTTGTTTTTTTTCTTTTGGGTAAAAGGTTTTACATCATCGGGATTATTATTATTATTTTATTATTATTATACACGATTTATATAGCGCCAACAGTTTATGCAGCACTTTACAATGTATAAGGGACAACAACACAATTACAGTACAGTTCAATACAAAATGTACAGGAGGGCCCTGCTCGTAGAGCTTACATTCTAAAGGGAGGGGGTGGTGCTACAAAAGGTAATAGCTGCAGAGAATGATTTGATGGGGGGATTATTGTATGCACCCCTGTCAGTGTTAAATGGTTTGCCTCAACCCTCTAAATGCCATGTTTGCTGGACAATCTGATCTGGTAAAGGGTTGAAAAATAACAGACTTTCTGGTCAGATCAACAGATGAAAATTAGGAAAAAAGCCTAAACAAAACCAAAGCAGCCACCACATATAAGGACTAGTAAGCTGCAATATAATCATTTTTTAGTTTTTGAGTTAGTCAAATTATTTACAAGCAAAATAGTCCTGGAAACTGACCCACAAAGAAAGCTTGAGTTCAGCTTAAAGAGAAACTCCACTTTTGTTGAGAAAAAAAACATTACCCTCTGGGTGATCTATGTACATTGCAAGGATTTTAACACATTTTGTTGCAGATTCCTACCTCTTGTTATTCTGGAGAAATCACTGTTTGTTTCTCTGTGCCCACTTGCTAAGTGGTTTCATAATTATCAACTAGCTGCTGCACCTGCAGGGCTCTAATGAGGAAATTTGCAGGGTCTGCACCCTTTTAGACGTAATTTCCTATTGGGAATATCTCACCAAAAATTACATTTGTTGGAGGGGATGCCTGATATCTGACTTGTATCTTAGTGCAAACTTCTGGGAAAATCAGTGAGCCAATCACACAAACAGGGGATGACATTTCTGGGGGGGGGGGGGGGGGGGTTCTGTAGCCATATTGTATTGCATTTTATAGAAAATCACAGAGCTGCAGATTGAAAAGGAAAGGTCATTTTTAATAACATTCAATTGCAATATGACTTCTGTCGCAATTGTATATGCTATTTTATTTTTTATTTGCTATTATTTTTCCTCATGAAAGTGGAGTTACCCTTTAAAGCACCCCTGTATAGTGATGGATGAACTTCCGACGAGACATTTTGCGAACGCGGACCGCGAACGCGGCCGATAGTTCACGAACCGTAACGTTTGCGGCGGGCCCTATTGACTTCAATGGGAGGCGAACTTTGCAAACCTACAGGTCAAATTTGCAGCCACAAAATAATTACTAGCTGTGCAAACATAGTCCCACCACATGGCCAATGACATAACACATGTATGAGGTGAATCTGGGATCGACAACTACAAGCATTCTTTTTTTATATGTGAAATTGTGACAATTCAGGACTGTGGAGCGCATGGAGGAGAGGGAAGGTCAGGGTAGGCAAAGAAGAGGGTGCAGGAGATGATCACCAGCAGCGCGACATACAGCAATGACACCTGCACCGTGATAGAGTGATCTGACACCAGCACCGTGATAGAGAGCACTGACATCAGCAGCGTGACATAAAGCACTGACACCAGCACCATGATATACAGCACTGACACCAGCACCGTGATAGAGATCACTGACATCAGCAGCGTGACATACAGCAATGACACCTGCACCATGATAGAGTGATCTGACACCAGCACCGTGATAGAGAGCACTGACATAAGCAGCGTGACATAAAGCACTGACACCAGCACCGTGATATAAAGCACTGACACCAGCACCGTGATATACAGCACTGACATCTGCAGCGTGACTTACAGCAATGACACCTGCACCGTGATAGAGTGATCTGACACCAGCACCGTGATAGAGAGCACTGACATCAGCAGCGTGACATAAATCACTGACACCAGCACCGTGATATACAGCACTGACACCAGCACCGTGATATACAGCACTGACACCTGCACCGTAAGCAGCCCCAGGAGGAAGTCAGCATAGCACAGGGATGGTGGGAGACCCTCATAATGAGCATAGCACAGGGATGGTGGGAGCCCCTCATAATATGCACAGCAGAGGTACAGCCCCAGGAGGAAGTCAGCACAGCACAGGGATGGTGGGAGCCCCTCATAATAAGCAGCCCCAGTAGAAATATGACACTGCTCAACCTCTTCAAACAGGAGGGTACGGGCATATAGTACGGTGTGCTTTTTTTGGACAAGGAAAGGAAACCAAATGAAGAAAGAAGGTCTGTGTGCTCGATTAAAAAAAAATCGTTTATAGACATATACATGGTCTACTGGTCACATGTGTTGAATTCCTCCGCGATCCATGCCTCATTCATTTTTAGAAATGTGAGGTAGTTAACACTGTCGTGAGCTAGGCGAATACGCTTATCGGTCACGATCCCCCCTGCTGCGCTGAACGTCCTTTCGGACAGGACACTGGACGAGGGGCAAGCCAACAGTTCGATTGCAAATTGGGCAAGCCCACCCAGTAGTCCAGGGGTTCATCACTCCTCAGAGCATCCACATCGGCCGTTAACCCGATGTTGTCGGACACCTGACGGTCTAGGCGTTCCCTGATGCTGGATCCGGATGACACCTGTCGATGGGTCGGCTGAAAGAATGACTTCATATCAGAAGTCACCAACACATCTTCAAACCGGCCTCTTCTTGCAGGCGCTGTTGGATTGGTACCCGCAACTCCTTCTCTGGGAGTGGGAATTGCTCCTCTGCCAGCGCACGCAAAAGCAAAATGCAGCATTTCTCGAAGCAAGGCCTGGAAGTGCTCCATTCTGACAGCCCTCTGTGACGGCGGTAACATTTCCGCCATTTTGTGTTTGTACCGGGGGTCTAAGTATGTTGCCACCCAGTACTGGTCCTTGACCCTTATGCTTTTTATACGGGGGTCCCTATTAAAACACTGGAGCATGAAGGCCCCCATTTGCACTAAACTGGAAGCGGTGTGGTGGCCTGGCTTCTGCTCATCATCCAGGATTATGTCGTCCTCTTCATTCTCCTCTCCCCATCCACGCACAACAACAGGGATCCCAGAAAGGTTTAAAGCATGCTCTTTTTGCTCCCCCTCATCCGCCCCGGCACCATCCTCCTCTGACTCCTCTTCAGACTCCTGTTGTTCACTTGTCTCAGATAGAGTAGCCACTCGTGGGAATTCATCCAGCATTGCGACTTCCTCCTCTTCCCGCTCCTGCTCCTCCACAGCTTGATCAATGACACGACGCAATGCACGCTCCATAAAGAAGGCATAAGGTACCATGTCACTGATGGCGCCATGGCTGCAACTGACCAGTTTGGTGATCTCCTCAAATGGCCGCAGAAGTTTGCATGCGTCGCGCATGAGCAGCCACTGGCGCGGTGAAAAAAAACCCATCTCCCCAGAACCTGTTCTGCTGCAGAGTTCATACAGGTAGACGTTAACTGCACGTTTCTGCTGGAGCAGCCTATCAAGCATATAGAAGGTTGAGTTCCATTGCATCGGGCAATCGCAAATAAGACGTCTGACCGGCAGATTGTGTCGCCGCTGAATGTCAGCAAGGCGAGCCATGGCCGTGTAAGATCTTCTGAAATGGGCCGAGATTTTCCTTGCCTGCCGCAAGATGTCCTGGACCCCAGGGTATTTGACAAGGAATCGCTGCACGACCAAGTTTAAGACGTGTGCCATGCATGGCACGTGCGTGATTTTGCCCTGTTTCAATGCGCTAAGCAGATTGGCACCGTTGTCACACACCACTTTACCAACTGTCAAATTGAACGGTGTTAGCCACTGATCTGCCTCTGAACGCAAAGCTGAAAGGAGTGCCGGGCCAGTGTGGCTCTTGGCTTCCAGGCACAACAGACGCAGCACGGCATGGCAACATCTCACCTGGCATGTCGAATAGGTTCTGGGGAGCTTGGGTGGCGCCGCGGAAGAGACGCTAGCAGTGAAAAAGGAGGAGTCAGCCGAGGAGGAGAGGGAGGAGGATGGAGTAGGTGGAGGAGGAGAAGAAGAGCCAGGCCTGCATGCAATCCGTGGAGGTAAAATTAAATCTACACGGGTGCCACGGGTTACATGCTTGACGGCCGTCAGAAGGTTCACCCAGTGGGCAGTAAAAGTGATATACCTTCCTGGCCTGTGTTTGCTAGACCACGTGTCTGTGGTCAGATGTATCTTGGCACCGACACTGTGTGCCAGAGATACATTCACATGCCGCTGAACATGGCCATATAGCTCTGGGATGCCCTTCTCTGAGAAATACTTCCTTGCTGGGACCTTCCATTGTGGTGTTCCAATGGCCACAAATTTTCGAAAGGCCTCCGAGTCTACCAGTTTATATGGCAGTAGTTGGCGGGCTATCAGTTCTGACAAGGCAGCCATCAACCGTTGGACGAGAGGATTATCCGGCGTCATCATTTTTTTACGCTCGAACATTAGGCCCACGGAAGCCTGCCTTTTTGCAAAAAAACGTGAGCTTGGCGTGATGGAAGGTGGAGTGGAGGACAATTGTGAGGAGAGAGGAGAAGGAGAAGTAGAAGACGAGGCTGGATGGTGAGAGCCTGGAGTGTGGCTTTGTGTGTTCCGTTGCTCCCACTGGGCTCGGTGATGGCTGCTCATGTGCCTTCTTAAGGCGGTCGTCCCTAGGTGAGTGTTGGGCTTACCGCGACTAATGCGTTGACTGCAAAGATTGCAGATGGCAACACTATTGTCAGCAGCGGACACGTTAAAAAAAGCCCACACTGCGGAGCCATGTGCCGGCGTCCTGGGAGAGCCAGATGTGACTGTACATGGTCGATGACTCGCTGTCAGGAAGATCCTTCTCACCGGCATCCGAGCGGCGTAAGACGCAGAAGATCATCTGTGCGGTGAGAAGAGCGTTATCGCAGTCGGCGGTGCGGGCCGTTTGACGCAATTGGCGCCAATAGCGCTATTTAAAGTGGATCCTTGCTTTACTGCCTTTCTGCCCGATCAACAGCGTTCCCGTGTACTTTGGTATCCTGTATCTGAATTCACCTGATCCGTATCCTGATCTGTATTGAACCCGGCTTGTTCCTGACTTCGCTGTTTGCTGCCTGCCCCCGACTTTTGGCTTTGTACCCGACTACTCTTCTGGATTTCATTTCTGTACCTGATCTGCTCGCCTGTGCCTGACCTGGACCGTTGTACTACTCCGTTACCTGCCAGTTTCCCGTTTACCGCTGCTGGACTACAGGACACTTCCCAGTTCACCACCGTAGCCGGCTGTTGTCTTCCTTTGTGACCTGTTGCATCTTATCTCTTGCTGTGGACTACAGGACTTCTTCCACTTCCCACTATATCCTGTTTGCACCTGCACTCCGTTGTTAGACTACAAAACTCCTCCCGTTGTCCTCTGTTTCCTGCGGCCACTTGCACTCTGCTGTCGGACTACAGGAATCCTCCCGATGTCTGCTGTACCTGGCCATCACCTGCACTCCGCTGCTGGACTACAGGACACCTCCCATCACCAACGGTCTGCTGCTTCTTACATCAACCATCCAGTCAGGCACTTGTGCTCCTCTGTGCTCCCGAGCCCCTGTCATCACTACCAGGGCCTCCCGAGTCAGAGGTCTACGAGAGGCCGCTCCCTGCATTCCGGGCTCTGCCTTAAGGTACGTGACACTCGCTCCTGATACATTAGCAGTCTGCTTTGTCCCTCCTGTGCAATGTAAGTTATTCCTGCTCCTCCTCCCTATATGCTGGTCCATATCTCCCTCTGAACTCCCCTCCTCTTCCTCTCTTGTGGGCACCCACATGACATCACTAGACACGTCATCATCAATGTCACCTTCCCCACCGCTATAAGTAGAGATCTCAGAGTAGGCAGCAACACCGGGGACCAACCTCCTCCTTGGGCTGATCTGGGTACTGTCATCAGACTGCTGAGTAGCGGTTGTTGCTACCTCCTCTTCCTGATCCAATGCCAAGAGTGGCTGCGCATCAGAAATGTCTTGATATGGATCGGAAAATAATTCCTGTGACTCAAGCGGAAGGTATGTGGTGGTGGTGGTGTTGTTGGTGGTAGTGTCTTTGGGGGTGCACATAGCAGAGAGTGAAGAAGAGGGTGCAGATCGAGGGGATGAGGAGGGTGCAGAAGAGTAAGGCTGAGTGAGCCACTCAACCAAGTCTGGTGCGTCCTTTAAATTAATTGAACGCACCTTTTGCAACTTCCCACTTTGGCTCAAGCCTGTTGCTCCTGCCCTACCCCTACCACCCCTGCGGAAGGGCCTGCCTCTTCCTCTACCTGTCATTTTTTAAATGACCCTGTGACAAAACTCTCCCTATACTGATAAAGGACTGCTGCAGAATAGGGCAGCAGTCAGCAGTAGTACATCTCAACCCTATATATTGTGGACCTATACCAGTCCTTAAGGAATAGCAGACTGTACCTCACTCAACCCTATGTACTGTAGTACACTATACCTTACCAGTCCTTATAAGGACCTTTGTGGAACTAGTAGATTGTGATTAGCAGACTGTACCTCAGTCCCCATACTGATAAAGGACTGCTGCAGAATAGGGCAGCAGTCAGCAGTAGTGCACCTCAACCCTATATATTGTGGACCTATACCAGTCCTTAAGGAATAGCAGACTGTACCTCACTCAACCCTATGTACTGTAGTACACTATACCTTACCAGTCCTTATAAGGACCTTTGTGGAACTAGTAGGTTGTGATTAGCAGACTGTACCTCAGTCCCTATACTCATAAAGGACTACTGCAGCAGAAGGGCAGCAGTCAAGTATAATATTCTTTCTATATTTGGAAGAAAGAATATTATACATGTACAAGCCTATTACCATACCAATACCATACCTATTACCATACCAGTCCTGAAAAGAACCTTTGTGGACCTAATAGTAACAGCTACTGATTAAACTGACTGTCCCTCACTGCCACACACAGCTTATTGCCTGTCCCTATTTAAACTGACAAAACACAGGCTGCTGCAACAATAACTTGAATAGCACTCAAAACTATATCCTGTACTACTTTACCATACCAGTCCTGAAAAGGACTTTTGTGGACCTAATAGTAACAGCTAATGATTAAACTGACTGTCCCTGCTGCACACAGCATCCTGTCCCTCTCTCTACACTGACAAAAGACAGGCTGCTGCAACAATGACTTGAATAGCAGTGCCTCAAACCTATATCCTGAACTACACCCAACACCTATACCATACCAGTCCTTAAAAGAACTTTTGTGGACCTAATAGCTAGCGATTTGGGTCACTGCAGTCTCCCCCTGCTCCACACAGCAACCTCTCCCTATAGTGACATACGAAAGAATGTAAAATGGCTGCCGGATCGGGTCTATTTATAAGTTAGGGGGAATGTCCAAGTGTCCATGTGCTGTAATGTCTCAATTGGCTGTTCTGTACCACATGATGGATGTGTCATCATAGGTCAAAGTTCTTTTACACAGTAAACACGGAAGTCCGCCTGGGCGAACAGCGGCAATAGTCCGCCGATCGGGCGGACCGTGAACAGCTGAAATTCGCCGCGAAACGACCGCCGGGCGAACCGTTCAGCCATCCCTACTCCTGTATGAACTAATACAAAAGATAGTATAGCGCTCCTAAAATTTCTAACCAATTGTATTAATCTGTACTGTTACATACAATTCAAAAATGTAAAAAGTGCAATCAACTCCAAAAGTGCAATGTGCTATTAACCATAAAATTAATAAAGTGAACGTCCCCTTTAAGAACCCTTCATGTACTTTATTCATTTCATGGGAAATACTCGTTTTATTTATTCTATTGATTTTGGTATAACAGCTGGAGAGTTTTTTTTTTAAAACAAATAGAAAAAGAGCTGCGCCAATAAAAAACGAAATAGCAACCAATACTATAAATAACGGTAGAGTGTAAGGAGCGTTATGGTATCAAGCCAATCAAGCCAAGGCAACCCCTCGCCTCCACCAGATGCCTTGCAAATCAGGAACAAACGATCCATGTTTTGAGGATCCTTATGGTGCTCCACATTTCCATTTACACCCAATGCATATGCTCAGAATACAAAGAGAGAGAAGCTTCCCATAGTGTAAAAACTTCAATACTTGTTTAATTGTAACAGAAATACACTTACATAAAAACAGAGCTAGATCGCATATAAAACAAGCCGGCCGGCAAATCGGGAGCCCATTCTCCTCTCGTAACATGTGGTGACGTCACAGCGTGCCCTCCCATACGTGTTTCGTCAGACGTGACGTTTTCAATGGGAAAAGGGTATTTTTTCATTTATGTGAATGACTGAGTCTTTGGACTTGAACATATTGTATTCACATCCAGTGAACAGCATTGTAGCTATCTAAAAGGTGGAAGGGACTTTGCTCCCATATTTGTTTAATGTCGTAGGGTCCATTGGCTTAAAACTCCCTTTTTTTAAATAAAATGCTAAAAACAACTGACTATTTTTTCCTAAACATATATAAAAAAAGAGAAAAAGGGACATTGTGTATACAGTCTACTGTGTATCAGAAATGTTGTTTTAGTCTATACTTCAAAGACCTAGTTGGATTTCACTATTATAGCATCTGAATGGGAACAAATGCTCCTATTGAACTAAGATCCATTAGGCTTTCCAGCAAATGTGAGAATTACCAGATGGTCAGTCTGGGCTTACTAGTGCATCATCTATATATAGCTTGGTATCTGACAGAAAACAACATCCGATAGATTAAGGGGTGGCTGTAGAGAAAACAATGGTGTTCTGTTTCTGGTTTTTCAGTATGCAGGATTTTATTATGCATAATAAAAAAAAATAAAGTAAAAAATAAAATAAAAAAAACAACAAATTGTATGTGTGAAATTAGCCTGCATGTGAGGCAAAGTTCAGTTCTCCAGCTCGTTTCTGTTATATCACCTTTTCACAGTGCCTATTAAGCTCACCATTTTGCTTTCCATACATCCCTGTGGCTCTGTCGCTGGGATGTATTCCTAATGACACCAGTAAAGTAAATGCAAATTCACCTTGTAAACATGCACAGCTTGAGGCAAAATTACACCAATATTGCTCTGAATTCCCAGGGGATTACAGGCCAAAAAAAGCAATAATATTATGTAGATGTAAAATACATACATTGTTACAGTAGGTAAGTGTTACATTAGCACATTTGCACTGTATAAAATGGTGTTATTGGAATGTTACCATGCATGTTTATCGATTTTTGAGAAAGAAACCATTTAGCATGAAGATTTGGTCTACAGAAGAAAATATAGTACAGCAATTGCTAAAAGAGCACTAAAATGCATTCTATACAAATTATGTTAGGATGAAATTTGCCTAAAGAGACCCTGTTTCTAGTCTATTCATAAAACAAAAATCTCCCCTTAAGATCATATGTGCATTTTATGTATTTTATGCATATTATCTCCTTGGCACCGGCTGCATACAAATATGCAGCCTCTTGGCTGCCGTGCCTTGGCACCGAGCAGCTAACATGTTTGCGTGCATTAGTGCAAACAGTGGTCCCTGCTCATTTCCGACACAGTTACCAGCAACTGACTGGAAAACTCCCGATCACAGGCAATCACGGCGGCCATGTGACCTTGAGCCCCTCCCCACCTCCTGGCATGTAAAATCCCTTATAGGGCCGACAGGAGCTGGCTCCAAGGGGTTATTTACTTGTAAGAGTCTCACTTGTGTAGACATTCAAAAGCCCAGAGACAGTTACAAAGATTCTGCTGGGAGATGAGGCTGAAGGGCGGAGGTGCTGGGCTGGCACCAGTGGCGTCGCTAGGGGGTGGCTTTTGGGGCTATAGCCCCAAATCTGGGGCCCATAGCCCCGAGTTTCTGCAGGGGTCCCCAAGGGGAGGGGAGGCTCTCTGGGGAGCCTGATGTAAGTGGGGGGCTCTCTGAGGATCCTGATGCAATGGGGAGGCTCTCTGATGACCCTTATTTTAAGGGGGAGGCTCTCTGGAAACCCTGATGTAAGTGGGGGCTCTCTGGGGACCCTGATGCAAGGGGGAGGCTCTCTGGGGACTCTGATGTAGGGGGGCTCTCTGTGGACCCTGATGTAAGGGGGGGCTCTCTGGGTACCCTGATGTAAGTGGGGGACTCTCTGGGGATATATACACACACATGTATATTACTGTATATACATGTGCATGCCCGCCCAATCGTATGACTTTCTCTACTATGATACTATGGGCTCTAGTCCCAGATCTTTTGTAGACCTAGCAATGCCCCTGGCCGGCACAGAAAGTAATTAAAAGTAGGAAAGGAGAGGACTATGAGATGGCAAGGAGAAGGGGGAACTATGGCTGTGTTAGGGAATCAATTCTTGTTGGAGTGCTTGAGCTCCCTAGCAAGTTTAAAGGTACATTGCAGAAGAATAAAATAAAGGGAAAAGAAAATGCTGTGAGTATACACTTAAAATACAGTTTTTTTTTATTCCTGTGCTTTTATTTGCATTTTTTTAAGTTGGTGACAGGATTTTTTTAAGTGCACCCCATGCATGGTAGACATACACAGGAATAAAGGATGTCCTTGCACCAAATATTGGCAGCTGGTGGGCATTAGGGACTGACAAGCATGTTGCTATTCATTAATTAGAATTATTAAATCCAGAAATATCTTAAAGAGACCTCTGTCCTCTTGTCCATTCAGAGCAAAGTGACAGGGCACTCCTTGACCATCTTATATTCACCTTTCCTTCTTAGAAGAAGAGGTAGTGTCTCCCTCTCTATCTTGTGACAATGACTAAGAATTGCCTATTAGGCCAAAACACTACATCATGGGAGAAGGTTACATGCTCCCCTTTATCCTGAATCACCTGGGTATTGAACAACTACAGCCATGGAAGAATGAGCATTGTGGAGTGCTGGAGAGGTAACTATAAGAAGGGGGTAAGCTTTACACTGACCGTGTCACCCTGTCCATATACACCTGTCATGTTGACCATGTAGAGTAAAGCGATGGGTTCCCTTGACAGCCCTCTTTTCCTTTTGTTGATACTTTGTTTTGTTCCATTCCACTGCTCACCCCAATCACCTGCCAGAATGGGGGAGCATGTGACCCATTCCCCTTCTTTTGGGGATGCATTGCTTAAACCTAAGAATCCAATCAAAAAGCTTGAGCACTGTCACGAGGGAGTAGGGGGCAGGTCATTAGCCCTGTGTAAGCTCTCACAAAGACTAAGACGGAGTTTACATAAGGCGCATGACTCAAAGCAGCAACAATTAAATAGGGTGACAGGGGAGCATGGTGAAGATATCAGCAGGAAAGGGATGGCTGTCAAGAAATGTGTGTCATAAATAGGAAAAGTAATTGTAGCTATAGTTGTTCTCAACTCTTGTGCCATGTTATTCTATTTCTTCATTTATAAATCACATATCATAACTTGTTTGTCAATGTTCTGCTTGAGTTCAAAACTCTTCTTTCTTAACATAATATGCAATACACTATACAATATGTATGCACCATATATAACTGCTATACCAGTATAGTAAAGGCGAATCGATGAAAATGATGAGTAATAAAACAAACTCTATCTGACATTTTATTTCTTTGGTCCCTGATTGGACTTTAAGGTATATCATTTTGGAGGTGCATTTCTCTACTTCTAATGAACCCAATTAGCCAGGCTATAGTTGTATTTATAAAAAAATGATAGGCTAAACATTAGGTCAGCCTCAAACCTTCATTGACTAATGGATGACAGGTACCCTTAAATAGCAGCTGAACATTAATATAAACTATTATATTCCTGGATTCCTTGACATCTTTGTCCTACCATAATGGAATTATTGTTACTTACTGAATGGCAGGATTGTTTTGTTCTGTAACATACAGAGAGGAGGAAGAAATATGAGTGGAATGTCTGAAACCTGGTTTGTCCCTGTTGTTTTGCAGCCTCATAGAATTCTTCTTATTATGTGTATCACCGCACTTAGAATTGTTTTTACGCCACATCAGGACACTCAATGACAAAGCCATCTTTCACATTTTTATGATATTTAGAAAAGGTAGAGGTGGATGAGTGTTAAAGTAGATGCCATTTTTCTAGCTTAAGGTTAATAAAATTTAGTTTGATCAATTTTACATTTGATCGAAGAGTGTTTTTTGTGAAGATGTCACTTTTAAGACTGTTTAATATCTGGTATGTGCAGATAGTTCTGGAGAAACTTTGGAAAGTGCAACTTACTGTACATATTGCTTCTTTTGGGTAAGATTAAAGCATACTTTGACTCCTGGGTTACATTTTCAAGACTATTGTTCACCGAATGATTAAAATACTAGCACTGATGGAACTAGCACAATAGCAGAAAACACGTGAGTCCATCCGGTTATTCGTGAGGGTAAGGATTTTGCATGAGTCAGATTCTGTTGTTTAACCCTCCCCATCTCCTGCTAGCAAGAACAATGGGGAAATCAAAAGATGTCCAAGAAAGAGATGGGATTTATCATAATTTTCGGGCTTATTATCAAATTTATGGGAAAAAAACGAAATTGTTCCTAAGCAATACAGAACATAAGAATGAACTCACCAGCCTTTGCCTTGGGACTGGTGTGTAAAGCACCAACATCTATCCTCGTTTATCCCTTTCTTTTGTCTCCTCTTTTTTAGTCTGAACAGACAGGTTGCATATTGATCACACTTTCTGCCTTCTCGTCACAACAGAAACATGTACAGAGAATTGAATTAGTCTTACCAACCCCAGTTGGAAGAGGCTTGAATTGAGATAATGGATTTCAGTGGTGGCCCTGAAAATTCAATATTGTATGCAGGGGCTGCCTTGTGATCAGGGATTGCTTCAAGCACCAGCTATTGTATTTGATAGGAGCTAACTGAAAATATATCAAAAGCCATGGCATTATAGTGATTATTTAAGCTTTTTGTAATTGATAGGCGCTAACTGATGAACATATTGTTAATGATGATATTATAGTGAGTGGGGCTTGATATGAAGTCTTACAATAGCAGTCAGTGGTTATCTATGGATGGCATCAAGTCATTAGCTGAGGTTCTGGGTTATCCTCCAAGTCTTCTGGAGCTAATCTCCACCTCTTGCTCCTGTTCTATTCCCCCTGTCATTTCTGATCATGATCTACCTGTGGTTACTGATTTTGTTACCTTCTTTCTGCCTGCCACATCTTGGTCCTATCTTGGTCTTCTTGCACTCCAGAATTCCATCTTCCACCCCCTGGTAAGCAATTATGATCCCCTAACAAAGTCCTGGAAGCGCCCATTAAAAGGGCCATGGGCATAACGCTTAACTAAAAGAAAGATTTCAACTAAAAGAAAAGTGTGCTGCAAGTGTGATCAGAATGCCCACGTTAGTGTCTACAGTAAACATTCGTGCTGAAGTTAAATCTGATTAAATAGCTTTCATGGTTCCTCCCTCTCCCCCCCTCCATCAACATGCTAATTACCTTTCAACATAAAACCGTTGGGGATGTAAAACAGTTTTTATTGCATATTTTATTTTAGACCTAATGATGTCATCAATGGGTCTCTGTGTTTCTCTCTGATGCTGTAAGCTAAGCAAAGGTATGCACCAATAACATTAATTAAGTCATTAATAATGTACTTTAAGCAACATAATGTCATGGTTCTAAAAATGGAATATCCACTACACAAGAAGAAGCCCTGTCATGCTCTTAATGCCAGCCTTACTTGTAAAACCAATAACAGCTGCAAAACTAATCTCCCCTGCCAGTCCCCAGTCAGGATAAGATGATAAAGGATAAAGTATCCACCATAAATGCTGCTGCCAGACTCACCCACCTTATCAACCATTCAGTGTCTGCTACTCCTCTCTGTCAATCCCTCTACTGGCTTCCATTCAGTCAAGTAATTAAATTCAAAATACTAACAATAACATACAAAGCCATCCACAGCTCATTCCCAGCTACATCACCTAACCTAGTCTCAAAATACCAACCTAATCATACTCTTTGTCCTCCTGCTTTCTAGCTCCCTTGTCACCTCCCCCCATGCTCACCTCCAGGACTTCTCCTGAGCCTCTCCTATAGAACTCCCTACCCCAATCTGTCCGACTATCTCTGTTTGCTTTTAGATGGTCCCTGAAAAGAGAAGTCTATTCTGCCCCTACCCCACAACTGTACTCTTATTTTCTCCATCAGCTCATCCCCCCACAGCTTTTGCCTTTAGTGTCACTTGACCCTCCCTTTTAGATTGTAAGTTCTAATGAGCAGGGCCCAACCCCTGTATTTAAATGCATTGTAACTGTACTGTCTGCTCTCATGTTGTAAAGCACTGCACAAACTGTTGGCTCTATATAAATCTTGTATAATAATAATTAAGTATATTATAGTACCTAATTATCTATGGGCAAATCATGGCAAATCGGTACTGATTAATAAGTACATTTTTTATTCCGATAGCTGGGGCTACTTTAAATGTTATTCTGATCTGATTCAAATCTAAAACAGATCTTACAAAAAATAAGCTTACGTATCTTGTTTTTTTTTTGTTTTGTTGTTTTAACGCCTCTGTTACAATTCCATTTTATGTGTCCTGTAGCTTTCATTTCTGCACAACTAAAATGTAATTAATGTCTCTGTTTAGAAATCACAGGAATATATTGTTACAAAAGAACATAATTATCAACTTTTCAGACTCATTGGATGCTTAAAGTTTACAAGCTACATTGACAGAATTGTACTTACTGCTAAAGAGGCAGTGAAAGTTCCCTACAGACTTTCGTTATACAGTGACTGACATTTACCTTCAGCAAAGACCTGATAGAGTTCACTGTTCAGTTACTATAGGGATCGCTGATCTCTTTGATGATCATACATTGATTGTAGGGAATGCAACCACATGGAATAACAGCATTTGCCATCACAACAATAATATAGAGCAAAATGTACAAACTCCCAAGGCTACCAAAGACCTTGGTGAACCCTGTTGTGATATCTGTTCAACACTGGTCACCAAAATGACTGTATCAGTGTCAAGTCCATTAAATGTTTATACTCATCACATAGTTGGGCAAATAGATGCACTTCTCTTCTCTTAAGGGGTGTGTGGGTAGTCTAAAATGTGCTGGACCAAGAACATCAGGTAATGGGAAATAAATGATGTGTTGTCCAGCAATAACAGAAGAACTTAATGAGTACATCACTTTTTTTCAATGGTTCTTTACATCGGCATGGGGGACTATGTCTACCAACGACAATGGGGTTGATTTACGTAAGGTAAATAGACTGTTCAGTTTGTAAGGGGAATTGTATTGTTAATGGGACTTTTCCCCAGAGCTCTGCTGACTTCCATTATTCAATCACATGCAAGCAAAAATTATGTTTTTATTTTTCTTGCATGTGATTGGGTATTCTTTCTGAAGTGAAATTTCACCACGCTCACTAAGCTCTGTGAAAAATTCTTGTGAACAATTCCAACTCCCCTTGCAAAGCAAACAACTTTTGGTAAATCAAAGGAGGTGGAGACTCATCCCCTTGCACAGATGGAAAGGGCTGCAAGGGCTGGGACAGTGAAAATAATGGGGGATTTTAACTACCCAGAAATTGACTGGAGTAATGGCACTGCTGGGACAGTTAAATGGCAAAAAATTATAAACCTATTACAGGACAATGTTATGGTCCAGTTTATTGATGTCCCAACTAGGAATGAAGATCTGTTGGACCTGGTAATCTCAAACCATGCAGAGCTTATCACTAATGCGGAAAGAACATGGAGAAGAAATCCCACCGAGGAAAACCTATTTAACTACAAAGGTCTGACAGAGAATTATCGGAAAGCAATCTTCAAAGCCAAAAAGGACCACTTCTCATATACAATCTCAACGGCCGCAAACCAACCACGGGAACTGTTTAAACTGGTTAATCAATCAATGAATCCGGTGTGTCTAGAACCCCCAGAAAGCGAATCCCAGGATTACTGTGACAAACTGTCGGATTTTTTCATCGATAAAGTCAAAACCATCAGGGAAACAATTTGTCAGAAGAAAACATCCAACCTCAGCCAGCAAATACATAAAGAGGATGTCCGCACCAACATACCGCAACCGCCAAAATTTTCACTATCCCCAATTACCGTAGACACCGCAAAAAACATCATTAATAAACTGCGTGACAGTACCTCACCTATTGACATCATCCCCACAAAACTACTGAAAGAATGCTCCGACATCGTGGCTCCAACCATAACCCACCTCATAAACCGATCATTCCACGAAGGGATTGTTTCCAGCATCCTCAAACAAGGCATTGTCAAACCTCTACTCAAGAAACCAAACCTGGACCCTCAGGATCCAAACAACCGTAGGCCGATTACAAGCCTCAACACCATTTCTAAGATCATGGAGAAAGCTGTAGTACATCAGCTACAACTTCACCTGGATACGCACAAACTCCTGGACCCGCTGCAATCAGGCTTCCGCCCGGGTCATGGAACAGAAACAGCTCTCCTCAAGATTTGGGATGACGCCCTCGAAGCAGCAGATGACGGAGAGCCGTGTCTCCTCGTACTGCTAGACCTAAGTGCAGCGTTTGATACAGTAGATCACAATACTCTACTCGTCCGCCTCACAGAAGTAGCCGGAGTCCAAGACATAGATCTCCATTGGTTCGCGTCCTTCCTAGGAAATCGGTCACAGACAGTGAAACTAGGAAAATTCCTCTCCGAAACTCGGGCAGTCACCTGCGGAGTCCCTCAAGGCTCTCCGTTGTCACCCGTTCTCTTCAACATTTACATTCGCCCACTCCTTAAAATCATCAGATGCTCAGATCTCTGCTTCCACTCTTA
This sequence comes from Lithobates pipiens, assembly GCF_037356315.1. NCBI lineage: Eukaryota > Metazoa > Chordata > Amphibia > Anura > Ranidae > Lithobates > Lithobates pipiens. Next base: position 423,511,534 of record NW_027507903.1, on the reverse strand, counting down.
CGCTGACGACACGCAACTTTATTTCCGGATCAATGGAAAAAAAGATCACCAACAACAACTTGAAAACTGCCTCAAATCAATAGAGGACTGGATGACCACCAACTCCCTCCAGCTGAACCAATCAAAGACAGAGCTTCTTATCTTACACCCAAATCATAAGCCCGCAACCAAAACCTCCTGGTCTCCACCAACCGTCTTTGGGCAGACTATCTCCCCAAAGACCAAAGCGAAGAGTCTCGGGGTTATTTTAGACGCACAAATGTCAATGGATGCGCAAATAGGATCTGTAGTCAGTCGATCTCACCATCTACTGCGCATGCTTCGCAGACTCATCCCTTTTATCCCAAAGAATGACAAAGCAGTGGTAGTTGGAACAATCATTAATTTAGGACTGGACTACGCAAACTCGCTTTACATAGGATTACCACAATATCAACTTGCGCGATTACAACTGATCCAAAACACGGCGGCAAGGCTGATAACAGGAAAAAAACCCTGGGAATCCATTTCTCCTTCACTGAGGAGCTTACATTGGCTAACCGTAAAAAATCGGATCACGTTCAAGACCCTTTGCCTCACCCACAAATGCGTGCATAGAGAAGCTCCGCAATACCTAATGGAGAAAATAAATCATTACACACCAAACCGCAGTCTTCGATCAGCCAACAAAAACCTCCTCCTCGTGCCCAAAGCCCGGTATAAATCCAAGGGTGATCGGAGATTCGCTGTCCAAGGGCCTCGGCTATGGAATGCTCTACCAATCAACATCCGCCTGGAAGAAAATCACCTGGCTTTTAGGAAAAAACTCAAGACCTTCCTCTTTTAGCAGATGATCAAAGCTCGCCGCAGCGCCTAGAGGCGATTCAGTTCGCATTGTGCGCTATATAAGTATTTCATTCATTCATTCATTCATTCAATGTCCAGATAAAGAAACACCTGGGTAGCAGTGATCATATCATGAGTTCATTTGATGTTAGCCCTAAACAAGAAATATATACGGGTAAGATAAAAACACTTAACTTCAAGAGATCAAATTTTACAAGGATGAGGGCTGCTTTCCAGGACTTAGACTGTGAGAGAATATTGGCTTCAATGGGCACAGAACAGAAATGGAATTTCTTCAAAAAGACTGTTTGGGACCTCACTGCAAAGTATATTCCCATGGGCAATAAGTTTACAAGGCTAAAAACAAAACCTATGTGGCTCACGGCCAAAGTTAAAAAGCTATAAACAATAAGAGAAGAGCTTTTAAAAAATATAAAAATGAAGGAACACTAGTGTCATTTAAATGTTACAAAGTTTAACAGAATATGTAAAAAGGAAATCAAGAATGCAAAAATTCAAAACGAACGACAGATTGCAAAAGATATTAGGACAAACCCCCAAAAATTCTTCAAATATATTAATAGTAAAAAGTTCAGGTCTGAGCATGTAGGTCCTTTACAAATTAATCTAGAGTGGGTGACTGGGGACAAAGAGAAGGCTAATTTATTAAATACTTTCTTCAGCTCTGTGTATACAAAGGAGAATAGGGGAGCTCATGTCCATAATGGGGGTGGGGTGACACAGACCCAAATGATCCACAATGGCTCAAAAGTGATATGATCCAGAAAGGTTTAGACAGAATAAAGATGGATAAAGCACCTGGACCTGATGGCATTCACCCACGGATCCTAAAAGAATTGAGCTCTGTAATTTCAGAGCCATTGTATCAAATTTTTAGGGACTCATTAATGACGGGAATAGTACCACTGGATTGGCGTAGGGCGAACGTGGTGCATATATTTAAAAAGGGATCAAAGTCTTTACCAAGTAACTATAGACCTGTTAGTTTAACTTCTATAGTCCGGAAGATACTGGAGGGATTAATAAAAGACCACATAGACTAGTTCTTGCTGGAAAAAAACATTTTAAGCAACAGACAGCATGTATTCATGAAAGACAGAAGTTGTCAGATAAACCTGATTTCTTTTTATGAAGAGGTAAGTAAAACCTTGGACAGAGGAGTGGCTGTGGACGTGGCATACTTTGATTTTGCAAAAGCGTTCGACAAATTTCCCCACACGCGGCTCATGTATAAGGTAAAGTCTATAGGCCTGGAAATATCAGTTTGTAAATGGATAGAAAACTGGCTAAAAGACAGAATTCAGAGAGTAGTGGGTAATGATTCTTGCTCTGAATGGTCTAAGGTTATCAGTGGTGTACCTCAAGGTTCAGTGCTGGGGCCCTTACTTTTTAACATTTTTATAAATGATATTGGGTTTGGGATCAAAAGTAACATTTCTGTCTTTGCAGATGACACCAAGATATGCAGTGGAATAACGTCTTTACAGGATGTCTCCAATTTACAAGCTGACCTCAATACACTTTCTAATTGGGCGACTATGTGCAGATGAGGTTTAATGTTGAAAAATGTAAAGTTATGCACTTGGGGGCTAAGAATATGCATGCATCATACATGCTAGGGGGAGTACAACTGGGTTAATCCGTGGTGGAGAAGGATCTGGGGGTTTTGATAGATCATAAGCTCAATAATAACATGCAATGCCAAGCTGCTGTTTCCAAAGCGAGCAAAGTCCTTTCTTGTATTAAAAGAGGTATGGACTCCAGAGAGAGATATATAATTTTGCCCCTGTATCATTAGTAAGACCTCATCTGGAATATGCAGTTCAGTTTTGGGCTCCAGTTCTCAAAAAGGGGAACTGGAGAAAGTGCAGAGAAGGGCAACCAAACTAATAAGAGGCATGGAGGAGCTCAGCTATGAGGAAAGATTAGAGGAACTGAATTTATTCTCTCTTGAGAAGAGGAGAATAAGGGGGGATATGATCAACATGTTCAAATATACAAGGGGTCCATATAGTGAACTTGGTGTTGAGTTATTCTCTTTACGGTCAACCCAGAGGATACGGGGGCACTCTTTACGTCTAGAGGAAAAGAGATCTCATCTTCAAATACGGAAAGGTTTCTTCACAGTAAGAGCTGTGAAAATGTGGAATAGACTGCCGCCAGGGGTGGTTATGGCCTGCTCAGTAGATTTTTTTAAGAAAGGCCTGGATACTTTCCTGAATGTACATAATATAACTGGGTACTAACATTTATAGGTAAAATTGATCCGGGGAAAATCTGATTGCCTCTTGGGAGATCAGGAAGGAATTTTTTCCCCTGCTGTAGCAAATTGGAGCATGCTCTGCTGGGGTTTTTTGCCCTCCTCTGGATCAACTGTGGATATAAAATTGGGTATATTGGATTGTACGATATTTTTTATTTTATTTATTGTTTTTAAGGTTGAACTGGATGAACTAAATCTACATTTTCTTATCACAATCTACTTATCATAAACAGTGGACAACCCTTATTGAAGAGTCCTGTTCTCAAATATTAACATACATTTGGGTTAACGATCTACGCGTTTTTCTTTACTTTAATCCACTTTGCGTATTAAGGTAAAAAACATTCCGCAAGCAACTCCTCCCAAGTACCCCCATAAATTTATCTAAGCCCCATCTCAATCCAGAGATGTGCAGGACAACAGGGGCTCAATGGACAGAGAGGCAGCAGCAGATGCCACTGGCTCCCACTGCTTTCAATCATGGCCAATGAGAAGGGAGCAGAGGACAGGGCCGAGCTATGCTCTGTGTATCAATGGACACAAGGAGCTGGCTTAGGAGCAAGCACTCACGAGTGCTCTCATAGCAAGCGGCTTTCTATTGGAGCAGTAGGTAGGGGTGAGGATCGGTATAAATTTTTTTCTTTTTTTACTTTTAGAATCAATTTAATCTCCGTAAGGCCTCTTTTACATGGGCAAAAAAAGGGCAGAAAAAATGGGTGGTTAATCCACATTTTTACAGCCACCCCCCATATGCCCATCTAAGACTTAATGTTACAAACTTTCATCATAGCTTTAGGTTTACATATGAGGATACATTCAATTAGGCCAACTGTTTCCTTTGTTCACTATTTAGAGTTATTTAGCTGCATGTTTGCTACAGAAATGCACCACGACTATCTAAAGCATTTAAAATAATGTAATAAACTAATTCCATTGCACTACCAGAAATTCATATTTGTTCTCTGGACTAGTTATTCCATGGATGAATCCTACTTAATATGTGTGGAGATGCTAATTTGGGGTGAAAAACGTATCCAATCAACATTCAAATACATTTATGCTGTTTACAAACTCCTTTTGTAAAATAATTCTAATGTCTAACTACCCCTTCTGTGCTGGTAGTGAAAAATGTTTCTTCAACTAGCAAAGCTTTAGGATACAGTGCATCTGGAAAGTATTCACAGAGCTTCACTTTTTTTCACATTTTGTTATGTTACAGCCTTATTCCAAAATGGATCAAATTCATTATTTTACTCACAATCCTACAAACAATACCCCATAATGTTTGAAATCTTTGTAATATTAATAAAAATAAAAAATTAGAATTTTCTGACTAGTCTTTCAGTCCCTGCCAATGAAAAACATTACCACAGCATGATGCTGCCACCACCATGCTTCACTGTAGGGATGGTATTGGCCAGGTAATGAACGGTGCCTGGTTTCCTCCAGACATGATGTTTGCTACTTAGACCAAAGAGTTCAATCTTTGTTTCATCAGACCAAAGAATTTTGTTTGCCATGGTCTGAGAGTCCTTCAGGTGCCTTTTGGCAAACTCCAGATGGGCTGTCATGTGTCTTTTACTGAGGAGTGGTTTACGTCTGGTCACTCTATTATACAGATCTGATTGGTAGAGTGCTGCTGAGATGGTTGTTCTTTTGGAAGGTTGTCCTCTCTCCACAGAGAGATGCTGGAGCTCTGTCAGAGTGACCATTGGGTTTTTGGTCACCTCCCTGACTAAGGCCCTTCTCCAATGATTGCTCAGTTTGTCTGGGCGGCCTGCTCTAAGAAGAATCCTGGTGGTTCCAAACTTCCTTCATTTACAGAGGATGGACTGTGCTCATTGGGACCTTAAATGCTGCAGAAATGTTTCTGTACCCTTCCCCAGATCTGTGCCTTGATACAATCCTGTCTCAGAGGTCTACAGGCTATTCCTTGGACTTCATGGCTTGGTTTGTGCTCTGACATACACTGTTAACTGTGGGACCTTATATAGATAGTCGTGTGGCCTTCTAAATCCAAGTCTAATCAACTGAATTTACCACAGGTGGACTCCAATCAAGTTGTACAAACATCTCAAGGATCAGTGGGAACAGGATGCACCTGATTTAAATTTTGAGTGTCATTGCAAAGGCTGTGATTACTTATGTACATGTGATTTTTATTTTTTTTATAAATTTGCAAAGATATCAAACAAACTTCTTTCACATTGTCATTATGGGGTATTGTTTATAGAATTTGGGGAAAAATATGAATTTACTCCATTTTGGAATAAGGCTGTAACATAACAAAATGTGAAGTGCTGTGAATACTTTCCGGATGCACTGTAATGCCTCGTACACACGATCTGACTTTCTCACAACAAAACCGTGTAATTTTATCCGAAGGGGGGTTGGTTCAAACTTGTCTTGCATACACTCACACAAATGTTGGCCAACAATTACAAATGTAGTGACGTACTAGAAGTACTACGTGGTTTTTTCCAGCTCTTTAACGCCACCCTTTGGGCTCCTTATGCAAATTTGTGTTAGTAGAAGTTTGGTAAGTGTTGATTTGTGCTTTTCTTTTTGCGTTTTTCATTTAGCATTTTTCAGTTTGCACTTTTGAGTTTGTTTCTGAACGGCCGTTCGTCAAACAGTCATGTTGTGGAATCAGAGGAGATAACATGTTATTTAATAATGCCCTTGGAGTTATTGCTTTAACATTATTTTGTTTGGTTGAATAATGATTTGACTTGATATATTTTCTATATTGTTGGATGCATAGAATGTATTTTTGATTAAGTTCTATTGGCAGATGGTATGTCCATTTTAAAACAAAAATGCACAATAAAAAAATTGTGTAGAATAATACTTGGCTATGAGGGTTATTTACTAAAGGGAAATCTGAAAGTGCACTTGAAAGTAATGTCGCTCTAGATCCAAGGGGGACATGCAAGGAAAATAAAAAACAGCATTTTAGCTTGCACATGATTGATTGATAAAATCAGCAGAGCTTCCCCTCATTTCAGATCTACCCCTTAGATTTAGAGCGACTGCACGTCCAAGTGCACTTTCAGTGCAGAGTGGATTTGCCTTTTGTAAATAACCCCCTGTGTGTTTTACTTCAAATGACAGTTTGAGACTTGGCAGTTATATTTTAAAAAACACAATGTAAAATTGACAAGGGACACCAACATAGTTGTATATTTGATCTTAAAAACTATGGGATAATGGTGTTGTGATAACTTGCGCAAAAAAAAAACTAAAAAAAAAAAACATAATAATATTATTTCATAATTTGCCACGTCACAAATGTTAATCCTCCATTAAAAATGCTAGTTTACAAGACTTCTGCTTCTGAATAGTGATGGCCGAACGGTTCGCCCGGCGGTCGTTTCGCGGCGAATTTCCGACTTTCGCCGTCCGCGGGTTCGAACGCCTTTTTCCGTCGTTCGCCCCGGCGGACTTACGTGTTTAATGTATACAAGAACTTTAACCTTTCGTGACACGTTTATCATGTGTTACAGGACAACCAATTGAGACATGACAGCTCATGGACACTTGGACATTCCCCCTAACCTATAAATACACCCGATCCGGTGGCCATTTTACATTCTTTCTTCTGTCACTGTAGGGAAAGGATCCTGTGTGGAGTAGGGACAGAGAAAACGCTAGCTATTTGGTACACAAAAGTTCTTTTCAGGACTGGTATAGGTGTTAGGTCAGCAGCCTGAGTTTCTTTTGTCAGTTTAGATAAAGGGACAGAGCGCTGTATGCTGCTATTTTAGGGACAGCTCAGCCAGATTAGTCTTTCTTCATCATCATCATCATCATCATCATTAGCTGTTACTATCAGGTCCACAAAAGAGCTGTTCCAGCTAATCGTTCCAGCCTACTCTTTTTTGCCAATTTGTATAGGGACAGGCAGGAAGCAGTGTGTCAGGCAGTGAGGATAATTTTAAAGACTTGCTGTTACTATTAGTTCCACAAAGGTTCTTTTCAGGACTGGTATCAGTGGTACGGTAATAGGCTTGTACACGTATAATATTCTTTCTTCCAAATATAGAAAGAATATTATACTTGACTGCTGCCCTTCTGCTGCAGTCTGCTAATCATTCACAACTCACTTGTTCCACAAAGCTCTTTATCAGGACTGGTAACTTGGTCTGTCTAGGGTGCTACGGTACATAGGCTTGGGTGCGGTACAGTCTGCTGTTCTGTAAGGACCGCTATCGGTCCACAATAGATAGGGTTGCCGTGCACTACTGCTGACCGCTGCCCTATACTGCAGCAGTCCTTCAGCGGTATAGGGACTGACGCACAGTCTGCTAAACACTAATACACAACCTGCTTGGTCCACAAAAGTTCTTATAAGGACTGGTAACTTGGTATAGGGTGCTACGGTACATAGGCCTGAGTGCGTTACAGTCTGCTGTTCTGTAAGGACCGCTATCGGTCCACAATACATAGGGTTGACGTGCACTACTGCTGACCGCTGCCCTATACTGCAGCAGTCCTTCATTGGTATAGGGACTGACGTACAGTCTGCTAATCACTAACACACAACCTGCTTGGTCCACAAAAGTTCTTATAAGGACTGGTAACTTGGTATAGGGTGCTACGGTACATAGGCCTGAGTGCGTTACAGTCTGCTGTTCTGTAAGGACCGCTATCGGTCCACAATACATAGGGTTGCCGTGCACTACTGCTGACCGCTGCCCTATACTGCAGCAGTCCTTCATTGGTATAGGGACTGACGTACAGTCTGCTAATCACTAACACACAACCTGCTTGGTCCACAAAAGTTCTTATAAGGACTGGTAACTTGGTATAGGGTGCTACGGTACATAGGCCTGAGTGCGTTACAGTCTGCTGTTCTGTAAGGACCGCTATCGGTCCACAATACATAGGGTTGCCGTGCACTACTGCTGACCGCTGCCCTATACTGCAGCAGTCCTTCATTGGTATAGGGACTGACGTACAGTCTGCTAATCACTAACACACAACCTGCTTGGTCCACAAAAGTTCTTATAAGGACTGGTAACTTGGTATAGGGTGCTACGGTACATAGGCCTGAGTGCGTTACAGTCTGCTGTTCTGTAAGGACCGCTATCGGTCCACAATACATAGGGTTGCCGTGCACTACTGCTGACCGCTGCCCTATACTGCAGCAGTCCTTCATTGGTATAGGGACTGACGTACAGTCTGCTAATCACTAACACACAACCTGCTTGGTCCACAAAAGTTCTTATAAGGACTGGTAACTTGGTATAGGGTGCTACGGTACATAGGCCTGAGTGCGTTACAGTCTGCTGTTCTGTAAGGACCGCTATCGGTCCACAATACATAGGGTTGCCGTGCACTACTGCTGACCGCTGCCCTATACTGCAGCAGTCCTTCAGCGGTATAGGGACTGACGCACAGTCTGCTAAACACTAACACACAACCTGCTTGGTCCACAAAAGTTCTTATAAGGACTGGTAACTTGGTATAGGGTGCTACGGTACATAGGCCTGAGTGCAGTACAGTCTGCTGTTCTGTAAGGACCGCTATCGGTCCACAATACATAGGGTTGCCGTGCACTACTGCTGACCGCTGCCCTATACTGCAGCAGTCCTTCATTGGTATAGGGACTGACGTACAGTCTGCTAATCACTAACACACAACCTGCTTGGTCCACAAAAGTTTTTATAAGGACTGGTAACTTGGTATAGGGTGCTACGGTACATAGGCCTGAGTGCAGTACAGTCTGCTGTTCTGTAAGGACCGCTATCGGTCCACAATACATAGGGTTGACGTGCACTACTGCTGACCGCTGCCCTATACTGCAGCAGTCCTTCAGCGGTATAGGGACTAAGAGTTTTGTCACAGGGTGATTTAAAAAATGACAGGCAGAGGAAGAGGCAGGCCCTTCCGCAGGGGTGGTAGGGGTAGGGCAGGAGCAACAGCCTTGAGCCAAAGTGGGAAGTTGCAGAAGGTGCGTTCAATTACTTTAAAGGACGCACCAGACTTGGTTGAGTGGCTCACTCAGCCTTATTCTTCTGCACCCTCCTCATCCTCTCGATCTGCACCCTCTTCTTCACTCTCTGCTATGTGCACCCCCAAAGACACTACCACCAACAACACCACCACCACCACATACCTTCCGCTTGAGTGCAAATGGGGGCCTTCATGCTCCAGTGTTTTAATAGGGACCCCCGTATAAAAAGCATGAGGGTCAAGGACCAGTACTGGGTGGCAACGTACTTAGATCCCCGGTACAAACACAAAATGGCGGAAATGTTACCGCCGTCGCAGAGGGCTGTCAGAATGCAGCACTTCCAGGCCTTGCTTCGAGAAATGCTGCATTCTGCTTTTGCGTGCGCTGGCAGAGGAGCAATTCCCACTCCCAGAGAAGGATTTGCGGGTACCAATCCAACAGCGCCTGCAAGAAGAGGCCGGTTTGAAGATGTGTTGGTGACTTCGGATATGAGGTCATTCTTTCAGCCGACCCATCGACAGGTGTCATCCGGATCCAGCATCAGGGAACGCCTAGACCGTCAGGTGTCCGACTACATTGGGTTAACGGCCGATGTGGACGCTCTGAGGAGTGATGAACCCCTAGACTACTGGGTGGGCAGGCTTGACCTCTGGCCAGAGCTTGCCCAATTTGCAATCGAACTGTTGGCTTGCCCCTCATCCAGTGTCCTGTCCGAAAGGACGTTCAGCGCAGCAGGGGGGATTGTGACCGATAAGCGTACTCGCCTAGCTCACGACAGTGTTAACTACCTCACATTTCTAAAAATGAATGAGGCATGGATCTCGGAGGAATTCAACACATGTGATCAGTAGACCATGTATATGTCTATAAACAATTTTTGGAATCAAGCACACAGACCTTCTTAATTCATTTGGCTCACTTCCCTGACCCAAAAAAGCACACCGTACTATATGCCCCTACCCTCCTCTTTGAAGAGGTTGAGCGGTGTCATATTTCTACTGGGGCTGCTTATTATGAGGGGTTCCCACCATCCCTGTGCTGTGCTGACTTCCTCCTGGGTGTTCTTATTATGAGGGGCTCCCACCATCCCTGTGCTGTGCTGACTTCCTCCTGGGGGTTCTTATTATGAGGGGCTCCCACCATCCCTGTGCTGTGCTGACTTCCTCCTGGGGGTTCTTATTATGAGGGGATCACACCATCCCTGTGCTGTGCTGACTTCCTCCTGGGGCTGCTTACGGTGCTGCTGTCAGCGCTGTATGTCACGGAGCTGCTGTCAGCGCTGTATGTCACGGAGCTGCTGTCAGCGCTGTATGTCACGGTGCTGCTGTCAGCGCTGTATGTCACGGAGCTGCTGTCAGCGCTGTATGTCACGGAGCTGCTGTCAGTGCTGTATGTCACGGAGCTGCTGTCAGCGCTGTATGTCACGGAGCTGCTGTCAGCGCTGTATGTCACGGAGCTGCTGTCAGCGCTGTATGTCACGGTGCTGCTGTCAGCGCTGTATGTCACGGAGCTGCTGTCAGCGCTGTATGTCACGGAGCTGCTGTCAGTGCTGTATGTCACGGAGCTGCTGTCAGCGCTGTATGTCACGGAGCTGCTGTCAGCGCTGTATGTCACGGAGCTGCTGTCAGCGCTGTATGTCACGGTGCTGCTGTCAGCGCTGTATGTCACGGAGCTGCTGTCAGCGCTGTATGTCACGGAGCTGCTGTCAGCGCTGTATGTCACGGTGCTGATGTCAGTGCTCTGTATTACGGTGCTGCTGTCAGTGCTCTGTATCTCCTGCACCCTCTTGTTTGCCTACCCTGGTCCCTGACCTTCCCTCTCCTCCATTGCCTTCATTAGCTCCATAGTCCTGAATTGTCAGAACAATTTCCCAAATAAAAAAAAAATGCTTGTAGTTATCGATCCCAAATTCACCTCATACATGTATTATGCTATTGTCCAGGTGGTGGGACTACGTGCTACCCCCTAATAATTACCCCGTGGCCGCAAATTCGACCTAAAGGTTTGCGAAATTCGCCTCCCATTGAAGTCAATGGAGCCCGCGGCGAACGGTCGTTTTCGCGAACGTTTGTGTCCGTTCGCGTTTCGCGTTCGCGAAACGTCCCGTCGGAAGTTCGTCCATCACTACTTCTGAACATGCGTGTTTGTACTTGACTTTTGTCCAACAGACTTGTGTACAAATCCGACAACACACATTTGTTGGCGGAAAATTTGAAAAGATGCTAACCAACATTTGTTGGCTGAGCGTACACACGGTCAGTTTTTCCGCCAACAGCCTGACATCCAACACTTCTCGTTGGAAAATCTGATCGTGTGTACGGGGTTTTAGTCTTAGGAATAGAACAATTGTAAATTATACTCTAAAGATTACCAAACAAATGTACACAAATGCTGAACACATTGCTAAGCTATATGTGCAATTTCTTGTTCTGTGGATACAGCACGTTCAGAGCTTTTTATACAAAAAGTAAACTTACATAAAGTACTATTGCTTCACTCTTCCCCTGCAACAGAAATAAATGTTTAAATATCAAAAACATAAATCATGAATTATTGTGAATATATGAAATGATGACTATAGTCATAACAAGCAACTTGGCCTTCAAGCTGGGCTCACTACATGTTTCAAGCTCTCTGAGGTAGAGGGAGTTTATTTGCTGGTCTATTGGACAGCAGGGATGGCGAGATCTAGAATGAACCTTCTCATATTCAACACAGACACAAAAATCTGTGTAAGTAAAATTTTCTCTGTTATGCCATGTGAAACAGTGAGAAGGCACGCATTAAACTGCAATGTGTTTGAGGCAGAGTACTGTGGTTTGTGTAATTTTACAGTGGACGCCATGTGATATCAAACTCATTGGCACTAATACTGAAGATCTACAAAATATATTGTATTGTAAAATGTTGTTTCTACAATTGTTACTGGCATAGATTGCTGAGTACCCAGATACCTCTGCTCCATAGCATCTGCATTGTCTCCTAGCATGTCCAAGACTTGGAAAGGTTGCTGCACTAGACATGAATAATGCCGTGTACACACTATCCAACTTTCCGTCAGACTAGCTCCTACGGGATCAGTCCGTCGGACAATCCGATTGTGTGTGGGCTAGTCCGACTGTTTTTTATTTTAAAAAAATCCGACAGACCTAGAAATAGAAGATGTTTCAAATCTATCCGACGGACTCAAGTCCGATGGACTAAAAATCTGGAAAACAATTTGCCTGTGTGCTAGTCTGATGGACCAAATACGACGCAAGGGCAGCTATTGGCTACTGGCTATTGAACTTCCTTGTTTAGTCCCAACAAAATGAATGGACTTTTGAACGGACTTAGTCCGCTCGTGTGTGGCCAAGTCCGTTCGTTCAGAAAGTCTGACGGACCTCCGCCGAAAGTCCGTCGGGAAGACCGTTGGATCTAGTCCTTTGAAAAGTCTGTTTGTGTGTTAGACTACCTGCACATGCATGCATGGAACACCTCTGCATCCCATTTGGGCAAAGAAAGCCCTTTGCACAGATGTACGCATAGGTACAGCGGAGTGAATGAAGCCTAATGCCGCATATACACGACCGGACTTTCCATCAGAATAAACTCTGACGGTCTTTCTAACTGAGGAGACCTCCCTGCCATCAGAATACACTGAACAGCACTGCTGGCTATAGCCGGCGATGCTGATCAAGAGAAAGTTTCCCAAAAGGCTGGTTGTACACAAGTCAATCGACAGATCGACTTATGTACAACTAGCCTGCCTATACATGGATTTAAATTCATCTAATCCCTAACTGAACTGGCCGCATTTTGCTCCATTTATGAGCGGTTTAAAAAAGAAGTACAGCAAAAGCTAATTTGTCTGTATTTCTCCTGTGGATAACAGGAGTGCTGTTTATTCTACAATCCTGTGACCCGTTTGCAGCAGACACCTGGCTAAAGTCCGCTGTTGGCTGATGTCACAATGAAGGTCTGGCTCAGGAAATATTGTGACCATATGGTCAGGATTCATTCACATGCCTGGACTGGCTCAGCCTCTCAGCGAGCCACTGAGAAGCTGATCTGGCTGCTCCTGCCCCATCCACCTCCCAGCATCTCAGTGAGCATGGGGGGGCAGAGCAGAGAGCCAGTGACTGACCTCAGTCCTCAGCTCTCTTCTCAGCCAGTGGTGCATCCAGCTAGGTAAGTATGATTTAAGAAAAAAGTAATTCCCATACTTCTCTTTTGATGCCCCATACACACGAGCGGAATTTCAATCGGAAAAATCTTGGATTTTTTTTTTGGATGTTTTTTCCGACTAAATTCAACTCAAGCTTGGCTTGCATACATACGGTCACACAAAAGTTCTCTGAACTTTCGCCTGTCAAGAACGTGGTGATGTACAACACTACAATGAGCCGAGAAAATGAAATTCAATGCTTCTGAGCATGCGTTGAATTGTTTCCGAGCATGCGCAGGAATTTTGCGTGTCGGAATTGCTACAGACATTGGAAAAATAGAGAACCTGCTCTCAGTCTTTTGCTGGCGGAAATTCTGCCAGCAAAAGACCGATGGAGCATACACGCTGTGAGAATTTACGACCAAAAGTTCACATCGGACTTTTGCTGGCGGAATTTCCGATCATGTGTACGGGGCATTAGAAATGTTTTTATCATTCATAATTCTTTTATTTACATTATTATAATGTTTTACAATTTTGTTTAAATGTGTGCTTCCTGTTCTTCGATACTTTCGAGATTTGTCTTTATGTTAAATATGTTAAGCAGTGTTACTTACTCTGCATCCTCTCAGGCTCTGCTATATTCCTCTTATGAGGAACACACAAGCATGCGGCAAAAACTTTACTCTATTTTCTAGGCTAGATGTGTTTTACGTAATAAAAAAAAAAAATGTAATCAAATTAATTGAAAATCATTCTTATACTTCCCCTATGAACAGGGCTCCCCAAGCACATAACAAGGTTGTCTGTTTGCCTTGCAACATCTAAATTAAAAGATTAAATATGAATTTTGCATCATCTACAGTGATGGGATGTTCTGTTGAATACAACAAGTGTACTGCAATTACAAGCATTGGCTTGTATATTTATAATGGAAAGTGCTTGAAAAATACTACAATAGTAATGTCAGAATGAAAACATTAATGATAACACTTTGAAATATGCTCTTATGCCATGTACACATGATCAGAATTATGGTCGGAAAAAGGTCTAATGGTTTTCCTGACGGAATTCTGCTCAAGCTGTCTTGCCTACACACAGTCACACCAAATTCCGACTGCCAAGAACGCGGTGATGTACAACACTTACAACAGGACTAGAAAAAGGAAGTTCAATAGCCAGTAGCCAATAGCTTCCATCTCGTAGTTGAATCTGAGCATGTGTGAGTTTTTGCGTGTCGGAATTGCATACACACGAGCTGAATTTTTCCAGCGGGAGAATTGAGAACATGCTTTCAAATTTTTGCTGGCGGGAATTTGGCCAGCTAAATTCCAATGGAGCCTACACACGGTCGCATTTTCCGATGAAAATCTCTCATCAGTCTTTGGCTGGCTGAAATTCCGATCATGTGTACGCGGCATTAAGAACTAAAAATGTCCAGTGAAATCTCTGTGCTTGCTGGAACACTGTGGAATGAATGAAGTAGCATTAGCTGGAGAATGTAAATTATTCACCAGGGTAAATGCAAAGGTTTTTTTTTTTTTGCTTAAAAAAAAAATATGCTCCATACATAATTTGAAATCAAACAAAGTATACGGGTAGGTTATTAACTGGATTATCCTGCAGCACAGCTCTTTCACTGCACCGTGAAGAAAAAAGTTCATTTAATCTATTTAGACTTAATGAAACTATTTGTGTAGAGTTTCAAAATGACAGAAATTAGCAAATTATTATTAAAATCATGTTAATATGGCACAAACTAGAAAAGCACAAGCATAGAAATCAGCTTTTGTGCTGTAGAATCCTAATGCAAAGCTTGTTAATATTCTCTGAAATTAGAAGGCGGTGCATTGAAAGGTCATACTGAGGCCTATTTAAAACAGACTACAATCCCCGGAATTCATGAGAAGTGTCTAAAACTGGTCATACACTAGTGGAATTGAATTTTTTTTTATTAGGAACTATTGTTTGATATTGTAATAGTTAGTGAGGTCAAATCGGCATTTTTGAATGCAGTGAAGAGAAAATGCGAAGAAGCTAGATGGGAGGATTTTTCATAAAATTTGGTTTTCATTTGGGGAAGACCAGTCACTCCAAAATCGATTGTTAAAAGCAAAAGTTTTTTTTTTTAACAGCCTTTATTATATTATCAAATGTACTTATGAGAATTTACATACAAATGATCAAAGGAATGTATACAGTGATCGCCAAAAGGCGACCTTTAGGGACATGCAAAAGTGGTATTTTAGTTTAACGGGTTTTTGTCT
This sequence comes from Lithobates pipiens, assembly GCF_037356315.1. Taxonomy (NCBI): domain Eukaryota; kingdom Metazoa; phylum Chordata; class Amphibia; order Anura; family Ranidae; genus Lithobates; species Lithobates pipiens. Next base: position 423,496,052 of record NW_027507903.1, on the reverse strand, counting down.
TTTTTTTTTTTCTCGTATACTTTAACAGTGAAATATCCCTGTCGTAGTTTCCTGATTCTGTTACCTTATACCTGGGAGGACTTACATACATATGCTGTATATGCACACCTTATCCCATTCTTCAAATGACTTTCATTTGAGGTACAACTTTTATCTCTGCTCTGATGTAGATTGTCCATTTCCTTCCTTCCCTTCCCTTCCCTGATGATAAAGCTTTTCTCCAAATGGGGTTGCTTAAAGTTAATATGTGACTTGCCAATACAGGGCATAGTATCAGATTTACTTTCATGTAGCACTCCCTAACAGTGCATAGAGTGCTTACTTCCTTTTTTACTAACTTACCACTTCTTTCTACTTCCAGGAGCAAAAGAACTACTGGTATCACAGTGTTTATTGGACTGAGTCATGTGGTCCTCCATATCTTTTAGCTCCCAGCACTGAACTGTGATTTGGAGGAGTGTATGCTGTGGATATTTGGTATCTCACAAAAGTGAATACACCCCTCACATTTTTGTAAATATTTTATTATATCTTTTTTATGTAACAACAGTGAAGAAATTACACTTCCAAATTTGGAAAATGTCCAAATTGGGCCCAAAGTGTAAATATTTTGTGTGTGTGTATATTTTCCAGCCTTGACTGCCTTAACCCTCTTGGGCATGGAGTTCATCAGAGTTTCACAGGTTGCCACTGGAGTCCTCTTCCACATCTCCATGACGACATCACAGAGCTGGTGGATGTTAGAGACCTTGCGCCCCTTCCATTTGAGGATACCCCACAGATGCTCAACAGAGTTAAAGGGGTTGTAAAGAGAATTTTTTTTTTTTTAAATAACAAACATGTTATACTTATCTCCACTGTGGAGCTCGTTTTGCACAGAGTGGCCCCGAACCTGCTCTTCTGGGGTCCCTCGGCGGCTGTCTCTGCTTCTCCCCGCAAGTACTTCTCACATTCATGCAAGCACCCTTGCATGGTGAGAAGCACTTGCAAGCGCGCTCCCGTGATACAGCCGCTCACTGTATCACTCGGCCCCTGTCCCCCACCAAGCCGCATCATTGGTTGTGTTCGACAGCATCGCGAGCCAATAGTTGCGCTGCTTTCAATCCATCCACTCCAGCCAATCAACGACCAGGATGAGTGGCGAAGAGGACGTCGGGGGCAAGTGCGGGACTTTCGAGGGGGTCAGGTAAGTAAAATAGGGGGGCTGGGGGGGCCGTCACTGTCAGATGTTTTTTCACCTTAATGCATAGAATGCATTAAGGTGAAAAAACGTTTACCTTTACAACCCCTTTAAGGTCTGGAGACATGCTTGGCCAGTCCACCACCTTTACCCTCAGCTTTTTTAGGAAAGTAATGGTCATCTCGGAGGTGTGTTTGGGGTCATCATGTTGGAATACTGCCCTGCAGCCCAGCCTCTGAGGGGAGGGGATCATGTTTTGCTTCAGTATGTCACAGTACATGTTGGCATTTATGGTTTCCTCAATGAACTGTAGCTCCCTTGGGCCGGCAGCACTAATGCAGCCCCAGACCTTGACACTCCCACCTACATGCTTGACTGTAGGCAAAACACACTTGTTTTTGTACTCCTCGCCTGGTTGCCACCACACACGCTTGACACCATCTGAACCAAATAAGGTTATCTTGGTCTCATCAGACCACATGACTTGGTTCCAGTAATCCATGTCCTTAGTCTGCTTGTTTTTCGCAAACTGTTTGCGGGCTTTCTTGTGCATCATCTTTAGAAGAGGCTTCCTTCTGGGATGACAGCCATGCAGATCAATTTGATGTAGTGTGCGGAGTATGGTTCTGAGCACTGACAGGCTGACCCCCCACCCCTTCAACCTCTGCAGCAATGCTGGCAGCACTTATACGTCTTTTTCCCAAAGACAACCACTGAAAATGACGCTGAGCATGTGCACTTAAGTTCTTTGGTCAACCATGGCGAGGCAAGTTCTGAGTGGAACCTGTCCTGTTAAACTGCTGTATGGTCTTGGTCACCATGTTGCAGCTCAGTTTCATAGTCTTGGCAATCATCTTATAGCCTTAGCCATCCTCATGTAGAGCAACAATTCTTTTTTTCAGATCCTCAGAGAGTTCTTTGCCATGAGGTGCCATGTTGAACTTCCAGTGACCAGTATGAGAGAGTGAGCACGATAACATCACATTTAACATACCTGCTCCCCATTCACACTCTGAGACCTTGTAACAGTAATAAGTCACATGACACCGGGGAGGGGAAATGGCTAATTGGACTCACTTTTGCTGCCAGTGGTTTAGACATTAATGGCTGTGTGTTGAGTTATTTTGAGAGGACAGCAAATTTACACTGTTATAAAAGCTGTACACTCACTATTTTACATTGTAGCAAAGTGTAATTTCTTCAGTGTTGTCACATGAAAAGATATAATAAAATATTTACAAAAATTTACTTTTGTGAGATACTGTATATGGGACAAAAAACCTGATCTCTGGAAGGTTTTACCCCTTTCATGACTGGGCCATCTTTTGCTATTTAGCACTGAGCTACTTTAATTGGTAATTGCGTGATCATGCAACGCTGTACCCAAATGAAATGCATGACATTTTTCCCCCCCACACAAATAGAGCTATCTTTTGGTGGTATTTGATCACCACTTTTTTTTTTTTTTTTTTACTATATAAACAAATAAAGACAGAAAATTATGAAAAAACAAACAAAACAAAAACAATATTGTTTTACTCTCTGCTATAAAACATATCAAATAAAAAATAAATCAAATTTCTTCATAAATGTAGGCCGAACTGTATTCTGTTACATATCTTTGGTAAAAAAAACAACAAAAAAAAGTGTATATTGATTTGTGCGATGGTTTGTATGAAAATCATACGTCTACAAACTATGGTATATATCAGTCTATCAGCCTTTTCCAACCTTTTCAACACAAAGAAACCTTTGAAAAAACTTTCTGGTCTCAAGGAACCCCTGCTAAAAATTACCATCTCTACAAGTCATAATACATTAGTGTGATGGTTAGCGGGGAGAATGCGGTCAGTGGGAAGAATTACATTAGCTAAAAATATCAATGATGTCAGTGGGAGCTTGTCTGAGAGGCAGAAATTGCTCATTGCTCAAGGAACCCCTAGAAACCACAAAAGGAATTATAGGGTTCCATGGAACCCTGGCTGAGAAACCCTGGTATACACAGTATATTATAATTTGTATTTATTTATATTTCTATAGTAGTATTGGCAGTGATAAGCAACTTATAGTGGGACTGTGATAGTGCGGCGGGTAATCTGGCATTAACTGGCACTGGGTGGAAACTGACTGACAATGACATCACCAGTGACACTAATACAGTGATCATGGATAATACTACACACGGCCACTGAATTAATGACACTGGCTGGGAAGGGGTTAAGGTCACGGGGTAATAAAGGGGTTAAGTGTATGCCTAACAAGTGTTAATGTGTGAGTTATGTGCTGCTTTTTACTAAAAATCAATTTGTTCCTTCTCCCTGCCTGCCTCTTCACCTAGTGACAATATAGCAAGCCATGTGCTATGGGGGGCATTCGTACATGTACGTTCCCGAGGCCAGGCTTTGTGCATCCATAGACACAAATTTCTACTCGGTCAAGCCCCCTGTATGGGTCAGCGAGACCCCATTGGATAGCTTAAAGGGGCCAAGTGTGTCCCCTCCTGCCCCTTTTTCTTTTCACAGGTTGCCATTTGATATGGCATCAGCTGCTTCTGCTCGACAACGGGGTGCGGGAATGGTCGGATTTGGCAGGCTTAGTTTGCCCGCACAGCAGGAGCTGATTTAAGGGCCAGCACACAGCCCTGGGGTCAGTTGCCACATTGAGGAGAGGACCGAACTACGGCCCCTGCCAATCCTTCCATATCAATGTTTATTTAAATTGTCATGGTGTTTTTCAGTGGGGGATTAGTCGTCCAGGATAGTTTGGATGGACACCGTGTCTTGATTTACTGATGTGTGGTTAATAGTAAGATTGGCTTAATTTCCGTTAAAGGTTGCTTGAAATTTTATTAAGGTTACCCCTTGAATAAATACCGTGGCCAAAATTGTCATATTTACCAAAATAAATATTATTGGTTTATATGTTTGAATCTGTCGCTTTATTGGTTGCATTGACTCCCTTTGTGCTATCCCATGTTTCATCCTCACAAGATTTGACTGACAACAGCAGGAGACAATGGCTCTCGCTGCCCTCAATGAAGCCTGTTAATGCAGGAAGAAAGGACAATGAGGCTGCACTGGATCATGACAGGTGTCAGGTAAGCTTTTAGGGGCTGGGGGGAAGAAGAACTATGGGAAAAATGTTTACCTTAGTGCAAGAAAACATTAAGATAAAAAGCTTTGCCTTTATAACCACCTTAACATTGAACGCCAGGCAGATCTAATATTGCAAATTAAATATATTGTTTTAAATGCAAGCAGTGTTAGTACCAGAATATAACTAGATATTAGTCATTTGCAAGCCCCTATAAAGCACAGACTCTCAGCTGTGCTGCTGTAATCATTGTAACATGAGAAAATGTATTAGGTGGAGAGAGCGGAATAATAGCTCATTAGTCTGCTCCTTCCGTGTAACTGTCCAGTCACAGGCTGAGGAAGGTACAAGACCTGTAAATGATACCTAACTGGAGCAGAGAAGAATTTAGGCCTGGTTCACACCCAGGGCCGTCTTTAATATTGATTGGGCCCTGGGCAAAAATTTGCTTAGGGCCCCCCTCCCCCCATGCAATTTCGCTCTCCACCTTCTCTGAGACATACAATAAATAACAGCTAGACTTAAAATCAGTTTCCTGTATCAGATCAGGCAGCGATTGCGATTGGTTGCCAGAGGTTACAGCATATCATTACTGCTTACTGGCTGGTTGCTAGAGGTTACAGCACTCCTTAAGGCTCACTGATTAGTTGCTAGAGGTTGCAGCACATGATTTTGGCTTGTTGAGTGGCTGCTAGAGATTACTGTACAGTAATACTGCTCACTGGTTGCCGTAGGTTACAGCACATCATCTCCTCACTGCAGGGGGCATGATATACATATGAATGCGGCCTTATTTACATATCAATGCCGTTGGCCTCAGCAATTAACATGTACATGTCACTGCTATTTACATATGAATGCTGGTTATTTACATGTAAACACAGGGTCTGCGGGTGAGTCGTCTGTACACAACAACAGGACTAAAACCTCAAGAGAATGTAAACTGGGAAAGTTGGCAAGTATGAGGCAGCTGCTTTGGGCCCCACAACAATGACATGGCCCAGGGCAGCTGCCCCCTTTGCCCTGCCTTAAAGACGGCCCTGTTCACACCTATGTGGGTTGCAGTTTGCATATTCCCGATGCATTTTGTGATTTTTAATACACATTTTTTAATCATTGAAGTCTATAGAACCAAAAACCAGAAAAAAATTCCCAGGCCCTTTCCATAAAATGTGAATATGACCCATAGGAAACCATGTTAAATGGACTGTAGTATGTTTCTGCAAAACTGAAAACACGCAAAAAAAATGCATAGGTGTGAACCAGGCCTTAAGCTCAGAATTTAAGATGGCCATACATGCACTGAAATTTGGCTGGTTTAGCAGGGGAATTCTGATCCATGTGTGGCCACTTGTTGAGCAGAAGTCAATCTACTGATCAATTTCTGTTCAACCTCCCTGTTGGATAAAACCTGCATGATCAGTGCTGCAGGCAATAGGCTACGGCGCTGATCTGTGTATTCTGACAAGGGGGTGAAATAGCACAGTGCAGAGGTTTCTCCTATCCACCTCGATTGTGCTGATGGGGAAATCAGATCAGTTTTTTTTTTGTTCAACCCCATGGCTGAATGAAAAAAATGAACCAAGTATAGCCAGTTTTAATAAACAGAAATGCAAATCCTTTGGCAGGTAAGACAACTTCCATGTACTGTATGTATTTCACTTATGTACTTAGGTGTTTGTCAGCTCAGGGTTTTTCCTTAGACTTGTGGTTGGGGGGTGGAAAAAGTGTGCGGTAGAGCTTTTTTTTGGTGTCTACCAACTGCCCTACCTTAAGCTGCAAAATGTAGCAGACAGGGATGTTTAAATGCTGTGGGCGCAAAGCAAAACATCCCTGCTGCTGCATTTTGCAGCTTAATGAGGAGAAGTTGGCAGGCGCCAAAAAAAGTGGCTCTACCGCACAAAGTTGACCTGACACATATATATATATATATATATATATATATATATATATTGGTGGGAGGGAATCTGAGCCCTACACATTCAAGTAAATGGGGAAGCACCGCAAATGCCCTGCAATTGAATGGAAAGTGTATTTGTCAGCAAAAAGGGGGTTAAAACATGTAGTGAGGAGGTGTTGCATCTATTCCTCACTGCTTTTCAGCAGCTTAGGGCTTTAGAGGAAAGGGAGATTTAGACACATGTTACTCTTAAGGTTACCAGCACCACGGAGGTCCCAAACATCAGTCATAAACAAGGTATCAGCAATCATATATGTTTGTAGGTACATTTAGTCCTCAGCCTTTCCCAGTGGCGTAACTAGAACCTTCAGGGCCCAGATGCAAGAAACCATGAAGATTTTTTTATTATTATTTTTTTTTACATTTTTAGGTGCCCCATTGGGGGACTGTCCCTAGGCAGGATGGGGTCCCTGTCCCCAAAAGAGATGATGTCCTTTTCTCCAGGGCAGATGAAGTTACTGCCCCCAGGTGAGAAGGGGTCCCTGTCCCCACGTGAGAAGGGGTCCCTGTCCCCAGGGGAGATGGAGGGGGTATGTAATGGTGTATGGGGGAGGGGGTCCTCTCACTCACCATGACCAAGCTGCAGGCCACGCACTCATCCATGTTGGCCTGGGCTCCATCCAGTGTGCTGGATGGGCGATCAGCATATCTCCCAGAAAGACCTTTCATCATCTGTGTTTGATGGGGGAGGAGGGGGGCTAGAAGACAAGCCTGCAGTGTCCTCCGGGGAGCCGGCTCTCATAGGGCTGCACTGCATCTGTGTGCTTAATGTTTGTTTACCCGGGAGAAGTATGCAGTGCAGTGTGGGCCAGACTCAGGGGGGGGGGGGGTGGGACTCTGGCTGGGGAGAACAAACATCGGACTGAGCGGCAATGCATGGAGCAGGAGAGGGGTACTCTGAGGAGCTGGCCGAGGACACAGATCATGCGGGGAATGCACAACTAAAGAGCAGCCAGTGCGATAGTCGAGCATGGAGCTCTGCTAGTCACCCTCCACCTCCAGCCACCCGTGTGCATGGTGCACTGGTACCCCTAGCTGCCTATGCTGCTGCCGGCAATATGTAGATAGGGGGCTGAATGGGCCCCCTGCATCACAGTTGCGGTCGCGACTGCTGCACCCCCTATAGTTACGCCCCTGGCCTTTCCACTACTCTAACTCGTCCTTGACCCAGTCTATATTCAATCTCTATATCTGTTCAGTAAAACCATTTTGCTCAGTCTTCAGACTATCCCCATACTGCTTGTTTTTTCTTTTGCCTTTCTAAAAATAATAGACCTCCCACCATGCTAGAAACGATTCACATTAGTATTACCCTACTATCAATAAGAATGCTCCATTTTGCAAGAACAAAGCATTTTTAGGGCAAAACATGTGATCGGCTTGTTTCCTTCCTTTCATTCTCTAGAATGTAGCACATCTTTAAACAGTTCCTCATTTTGACACCAAAAAAACTGCATGAAATGTTTTGTGAATGAAAGCTGCGATGCTCTCACCCGAGAAACACGGCGGTTGACTGCACAGGCCGCAGCAAATACAAAAAGCACAGCCCCATTACTGGGAAATGTCCAAAGGCCTGCTCTCTCCAGTGCTTAGCTCCCCATGTCTGATCGGTTGTTACTTCTGCTTTAAGTTTCCATTTATAAAAGGTCAGATGTCAAGAATGAGACTTCGCCTGTTCTCCAGGTGTATAAACACTGTTAAAATGTTAATGGTATTCATGGATTGTAAAGCTCAGAGGTTCCTCCTTAAAGTAGACGCTAATGGAATGGAAATTCATCCGTGTCTTCTTCCAGCTTCCCAAGCTGACTGAGTCACTGAGGCAAAAAGAGCTCAGTTAACATCAGCTCCTGGCAAGTGTTGTGCAAACTAAAGAAGAAGAAGGGGAGGAAATGGAATAAAAAATGCATTGAAAGCTCTTGTAGAAATGAAAAGATATACCTTTCAACTCAAAGCTGCGAAAGGTTTTCCAGTCATTTTAACAAATTTTACCCTATAATGCATCCCGGCCGCCTTGCCTTTATATCGATGCTATCACTGTTTATATAAAGCTGATAAATGTGAACAGCCACCTTTCCTAGCATATTAAATTTGTTCGTTTCAAAGACGTTTTTGGAAAGAGTTTTTTTGGCATGACAAATCAATTTTTGCAGTTGATTTACATCACTGGAGCCTATAGGCACACAACCTTTGGCACACAATGCACCACCTCTGCCGGACTCGTCTCTTACACAGAATGTTTTGTTACTGAACATATCTTGGTTTAGAATATTGTAGCAATGTGTAAATAATTTTATATGAGACGACTATAGATCTACTGATGATGAGAAAAATTGAGGCGCCAATATCTATACAGGGAAAAAGTGTACTTTTGCCTTTGCTGCCTATAGGCACAGGATCCTTCAATGCCTAATGGTCAAACGTCCATGACTGTGTAATTTATAAGTCAGAGGTGTTCTGCTTTCAGGAGGAATGTAAATATATGTATTTCTCCCCTGCTCTGCATATCAGGGTCTCCCTTGACTCATTGCTTTTCTAGGTTGCATCAGGATGCTTCAGCCTGCACAGGACTGAACAGGACAGACAGTGCGCTGCGTGGCACTGAAGAAAGACAACTATTGTTTGCAACCTTACAGATCCTCAGCAGCACTAATAAAGCAGATCTTCAGCCTAGAAATAAAAATGTAAAAGTCAGCAGCTACAGCAGCCAGATTTCCACTGTGCATGCATGCTATATGAATGTGAATGGTCCTGCAGCTTTCTGGAACTTGTGACCACTTCCTCTCGGATTTCCACGACGGTCCAACAGGAAGGTAATTATTACAACCAGGTACCCCCCCCCCCCCAAGAAAAAAAGTGCCAAAACCTAAACAGGAGAGGATGGGGGAGGAGGCAAACAAGCAGATCTTCTCCTTTTGGGTGAAGTTCCGCTTTAAAACAATTGAGTGAGGTATTGGATTAGGGGGGAGAAATGGTGACATTTGGGCAGTTATTTACACTCTGCGGTCACAAGAATACCTGAACAGTAAGGATGAGCCGAACACCCCCCGGTTCAGTTCGCACCAGAACCTGCGAACAGACCTAAATTTCGTGTGAACTTTAGAACTCTAGTCCCTATGGGACTCGAACGTTCACAATCTAAAGTGCTAATTTTAAAGGCTAATATGCAAGTTACTGTCCTAAAAAGTGTTTGGGGACCTGGGTCCTGCCCCAGGGGACATGGATCAATGCAAAAAAAGTTTTAAAACCGACATTTTTTCGGGAGCAGTGATTTTAATAATAATTAAAGTGAAACAATAAAAGTATAATATTCCTTTAAATTTCATACCTGGGGGGTGTCTATAGTATGCCTGTGAAGGGGCACATGTTTCCCATGCTTAGATCTGTCCCTGCACAAAGTTTCATTTCTGCAGGAAAAAAAATCATTTAAAATCACTCGCGTCTATAATGAATTGTCGGCTCCTGTAATACAGAGAACACTCATTGAAAGTCATTGATAAAAAAATAAAAATAAAATCATGGGGTTCCCTCAAATTCAATTACCATGCCCTTCAGATCTGGTATGGATATTAACCACTTCAATACAGGGCACTTTCACCCCCTTCCTTCCCAGCCCAATTTTCAGCTTTCAGCGCTCTAGCGGTTTCAGTGACAATTGCGCGGTCATGCTACACTGTACCCAAATGAAATTGTTATCATTTTGTTCGCACAAATAGAGCTTTATTTTGGTGTTATTTATTCACGACTCCGTTTTTTTTTTTTTTTGCGATATAAGCGCAAAAAAAGCGGAAATTTGGGAAAAAAACAATATTTTCTTTTTTCTATTTGAAAAGAAATCCAATAAAATCAAATTTTGTCATAAATTTAAGCCAAAATGTATTCTGCTACATGTTTTTGGTAAAAAAAATTCCGTTAAGTGTATAATAATTGGTTTGTGTGATCACGGACATATGTACGCAAATGATCATGTACATATGTGTGCAGGTGATCACGTACATATGTGTGCAGATAATCATTGGGACATGTGATTTTAGTGGGACATATGTGGGGGACATGTTTTTATTATTAGGGACATGTGTTTTTATTATTTGGGGACATGTATGTTTTGGGGACATGTGTGTTTTGAGGACATATGTGGGGACTGTGTTTTCACTGTGTGGTGTGTTGTGTGTTTACACTACACTGATGATCAGTGAGTAAAAAGCTGTGAAAAGCAGCCCATACTCACTGATCATCAGCCGGCTGCAGCGTTCTGCTCTCCTCTTCTCAGCGGTGACTTCCGTGTGAGGAGAGGAGAGCCGATTGCCTAGCAACCGGCTGTTTGTTTACATCACATGACGGCCGTGATTGGACACGGCCGTCATGTGATCAGGAGGGCCAATCACAGAGCCCTCCTGCCGATCTGAGATGTGCCGTGTCCGGGTGACACGAGCACATCGGGATCGCGCCGCTGCGCGGGCGCGCGCGCGATCCCGCTGCTCCTGAATGACGTTCCTGAACGTCCTATCAGGAGCAGGCGGCTCCCACCCGGCCGTATATATAGATTGGCCGGGTGGGAAGTGGTTAAGGGGAACCCCGTATCAAATTTAAAAAAAATTGACGTGGGGTTCCCCCTAAAAATCCATACCAGACCCTTTATCCAAGCACGCAACCTGGCAGCCCGCAGGAAAATAGAGGGGGATGAGAGAGCGCCCCCCCTCCTGAACCATACCAGGCCACATGCCCTCAACATTGGGAGGGTGCTTTGGGGGTCTGTGACAAGGGCCTCATCCCCACAACCCTGGCTGGTGGTTGTGGTGGTCTGCGGGCGGGGGCTTATCAGAATCTGGAAGCCCCCTTTAACAAGGGGACCCCCAGATCCCACCCCCCCTGTTTGAAATGGTAAGGGGCTACAAAAGTACCCCTACCATTTCACAAAGAAAGTGTAAAAAATTGTTAAATAAGACAAACACACTTTTGAAAAATTCCTTTATTAAAAATAAAAAAAAGATTCCAGTGGTGGTAATCCACTCTTGCTATTCAGCGATGGATGATCATCTCTCCGGGGTCCAGCGACAGGTGACTTCTAAGTCTATGACAGTCCATCCATGCATCCTCTGTCTCCACTATCGGAGACACTGCGGAGAGCCTGGCAGCCTGACGTTTCCTATATGAGGAGGGCGGGGCCACCCGTCATCTGACCCCGCCTCCCTCTGACGCTAGTGGGGGAAGCAGGGCTTCCCCCAATGACGTATGGGTGACCCATCCCCCTCTGATGTAACGGAAACCTGCGTTACATCAGAGGGGGCGGGGTCACCCATACATCACTGGGGAAGCCCGGCTTTCCTCACTAGCGTCAGAGGGGGCGGGGTCAGGTGACGGGTGGCCCCCGCCCTCCGCATATAACAAACGTCAGGCAGTCGGGATCCCCGCAGTGTCTCCTCCGTAGCGACAGAAGATGGATGGATGCGCTGCGCTGGATAAGATCAGCCATCGTTGGACCCCGGAGAGATGATCATCCGTCGCTGGATAGCAAGAGTGGATTAACACGCTGGAATCTTTTTTAATTTTTTTTACTTTTAATAAAGGAATTTTTCAAAAGTGTGTTTGTCTTATTTAACTATTTTTTACACTTTCTTTGTGAAATGGTAGGGGTACTTTTGTACCTCCTTACCATTTCAAACGGAGGGGGCGGCATCTGGGGGTCCCCTTGTTAAAGGGGGCTTCCAGATTCTGATAAGCCCCCCCGCCGGCAGACCCCCAAAACCACCGGCCAGGGTTGTGGGGATGAGGCCCTTGTCCCCATCAACATGGGGACATGGTGCTTTGAGGGGTCACAGACCCCCAAAGCATCCTCCCAATGTTGAGGGCATGTGACCTGGTATGGTTCAGTTGGGGGGGCGCTCTCGTCCCCCCTCTTTTGCTTAATATCCACACCAGACCTGAAGGGTCTGGTAATTGAATTTGGGGGAACCCCACTCTTTTTTTTTTTTATCAATGACTTTCAATGAGTGTTCTCTGTATTACGGAGCCAACAATTCATTATAGCCGCGAGTGATTTTAAATGAATTATTTTTCTTCAGAAATTACACTTTGTGCAGGGACAGTTCTAAGCACGGGAAACATGCGCCCCTTCACAGGCATACTATAGACACCCCCCAGGTACGAAATTTAAAGGAATATTATACTTTTATTGTTTCACTTTAGTGTTGAAAATATTTTTATTAAGACATGTCAAATAAAAAAAAACAATAAACAGTAACCATCATGAGGCATATGCAGACAGAAACAGTAACTGAGGTACAATTACAGGAGACCGGCTAACGACAAACGGCCACAGCCGGTCCCTGACAGCAGGCTTGGAGAGTAGAAAAGACGGCCTGTGCTCCGATCCCTAAGGTCACAGTAGGGAGAAGCACCCATGGGTTACTACATGATGCAGTTTTTAGACAAGATCATAAAAAAAAGAAAGAACAGAAAGGAAGAGAGGAGAGAAAGGAGCAAAGTAAAGAGGAGCAAGGTAGTGTAGGGGAAAGCTAAATAGCAGAAGAAGAGGAAGAAAAAAGGGGGAGGAAGGGGGGAGGGGGGAAGGAATTTGGGTAGGGGGGGTAGGGTAAGGGAGAGCCCACAGCGTCCTCATGCGTTTAGGATTTGGTTCATTAAAGTGTCAGAAGAAGAGAAGCGGAGCCAGATTGACCACTGAGAAACAAATTTGGTGTAAGTGTCATTGTCCAGTGCCAACATCTCCTCCATTCTCATGGTGTCATTTATTGTTTCACTTTAAATATTATTAAAATCACTGCTCCCGAAAAAATGGCAGTTTTTAAAACTTTTTTTTGCATTGATCCATGTCCCCTGGGGCAGGACCCAGGTCCCCAAACACTTTTTAGGTCAGTAACTTGCATATTAGCCTTTAAAATTAGCACTTTAGATTTCTCCCATAGACTTGGATAGGGTGTTTCGCGGCTTTTCGAATTTGCCGCGAACACCCCAAATTGTTCACTGTTTGCTGAACAGGCGAACAGGCAATGTTCGAGTTGAACATGAGTTCGACTCGAACTCGAAGCTCATCCCTACTGAACAGTGACTACATCTGACTGGCTGCAGTCACTGTTCGGCCAACAATTTACCGCCCAGCTCATTTCATTTTATTTTTAGCTGGGTGGTGCCAACAGAGCCACCAACAGCTCAAATTTCAGCTGATTCAAAAGGAATCAACTGAAATTCAAGTTACGTATGGCCAGCAGTAAAGTTGTCATTAAAGGAAAAGGTGAGGGAAAATCCTCCAATGCTAATACCTGCTCCTTTCACAACTCAGAAAGTTGGGAATTTAGTTCACTTTGGAGAGATTTCCACTCATATCCTGGTATGTCTCCAGGACAGGAAGTGAAGAGAGATCTCCCCTTCAACAAACAGCCAAATAAATTACCTAAAAGGAATTTTAACCATTACTGACTTTACCTAGATTATACCAGGCTTTACATACATTTGAACCGATTTAGATCGAATCTTACCTTCTCTGTGCATGAAAAGCATCATCTTCCACTAACCTAAATATTTCAGTATCTCTTTATCATTTATTTAGCTCTTTATAATTACTATCACTCAAGATAAGGCAACCTGAGAACATTCTCCCAATTTGAGTGTATCTGCAATGCTTCTTCACAGCCATTGTGTTTAACCATTTCTCTGCCACCTACTTAAGGCATATGGCGGCACAGAACAACTTCCAGCTGGCCAGGTCAGTATACCTTATGTTGGCTGCATTCCCCTCTCTACTATAAGCTCCTGGTCACTTCAATGTCCATGAATTCATAGCACAATTGGTCCCCAGATACTGATGATTTGAAAAAAATATTGCCCCTTTGCTGTTTTCCCCTGCCTTCCTGCATCCTGTGCAGCTGTAGGCTGTGTCCCTGTGTGGCCTTTCTGCCGTGATACCCCTGACCCCTTGATCAACTGTCCCTGCTGTTATGACCCCCCACCTCCCCCTGTGCTCTTGGCTTCTTCTCATTTTCAGCTTTTGCCGCAGCACAGGGGATCGAATTTAACCACTTGCCTACTGGGCACTTAAACACCCCTCCTGCCCAGACCAATTTTCAGCTTTCGGTGCTCTCACACTTTGAATGACAATTACTCAGTCATGCAACACTGCACCCAAATTAATTTTTTGGCCTTTTTTTTCCACAAATATAGCTTTCATTTGGTGGTATCTAAGTTTTTTTTTTTTTTTTTGCGCTATAAATGAAAAAAGACCGAAAATTTTGCAAAAAAAACAAATTTTTCTTTGTTTCTGTGATAACATTTTGCAAATGATTAATTTTTCTTCATAAATTTTGGCCACAATTTATACTGCTACATATCTTTGGTAAAAATAACCCAAATTAGTGGATATTATTTGGTCTTTGTGATAGTTAGGTGGTGCAAATCATAAAAAAAAATGATCACATCTGATGTACTGGTGGCCTGTCTCATTTCTTGCGACCCGAACAAGCCAGGAAAGTACAACTACCCCCCAAATGACCCCTTTTTGGAAAGCAGACATTCCAAGGTATTTAGTAAGAGGCATAGTGAGGTTTTTAGTGTTGTCATTTTTTCCAACAATTCTTTGCAAAACGAAGATTTTTTTGTTTTTTATTTTTTTTTCCCACAAAATTGTCATTGTAATAGGTTATTTCTCTCACATGGCATGTGTATACCACAAATAATTCCCCAAAATACATTCTGCTACTCCTCCTGAGTATTACGATACCACATGTGTGGCTTTTTCACAGCCTGGACACTTAGAGAGACCCAACATGCAGGGAGCACCATCACGTGTTCTAGGAGCATAAATTACACATCTAACTTGTTGACTACCTATTACACTTTTGAAGGCCCTGGAGCACCAGGACAATGACACGTGACACTGATGTGGCACTGATGGCAGATGGCACTGATATGTGGCACTGATGGCACATGACACTGATGTGACATTGATGACAGATGACATTAATACGTGGCACTGATGACACTTGACACCGATGACAGTTAGAACTAATATGTGGCACTGATGACACGTGACACTGATGTGGCACTGATGACAGATGACACTAATATGTGGCTCTGATGACAGGTGGCACTAATACGTGGCACTGATGACACCTGACACTGATGACAGATGTCACTAA
This sequence comes from Lithobates pipiens, assembly GCF_037356315.1. Lineage (NCBI taxonomy): Eukaryota > Metazoa > Chordata > Amphibia > Anura > Ranidae > Lithobates > Lithobates pipiens. Next base: position 423,480,673 of record NW_027507903.1, on the reverse strand, counting down.
TATGTGGCACTGATGTCACGTGACACTGACGGGTGGCACTGGGGACACGTGGCACTAGGGACAGGTGGCATTAATAGGTGGCACTGGGGACACATGGCACTGACAGGTGGCACTGGGGACAGATGGCACTGATAGGTGGCACTGGGGACAGGTTGCACTGATAGGTGGCACTGGGGACAGGTCGCACTGGGGACAGATGGCACTGATAGGTGGCACAAGGGACAGATGGCACTGATAGGTGGCACTGGGGACAGGTGGGCATGTGTGTGTGTGTGTGTTTCACTGTGTGTTTTACTGTGTGTGTGTGTGTTTTATTCTGTGTGTGTGTGTTTTACTCTGTGTGTGTGTGTGTGTTTTACTCTGTGTGTGTGTGTGTTTTACTCTGTGTGTGTGTGTGTGTTCTCACTGATGCTGCCGCTGCAGCACGGAAGCTCTCCCTCCTCACACGCTGTCTCTGTGTGAGTAGGGGAGCCAGCGATGAGAGATGATCTCATATGTTTACAAATGAGATCACCTCTCATTGGACAGGGGGGTCGAGTGCCAAATGGGCACTGTGATTGGCCATTTAGCGCGATCTGTGATTGGCTGTGTCCGAGGGACACGACCAACACAGAACTTCCCCGATGCGTGCCTGCAGTGGTGCGCAGAGGGGAAGTAAATGGGAGGACATCCAGGGGCGCCCTCCCGGCAGATAGCGTCCGCTCTGTAGCCGTCTTTTGGCTATAGAGCGGGCGTGAAGTGGTTAAAGATGTTGAATGGAAAGTCTATATACATGGTATCCCTCATCCTTTCCTTTGTCATTACTAGGGATGAGCCGAACACCCCCCGGTTCGGTTCGCACCAGAACTTGCGAACGACCCCCGCGTTCGGTACGAACGTTAGAACCCCATTGAAGTCTATGGGACTCGAACGTTCGAATTGGAAAGTGCTAATTTTAACGGCTAATATGCAAGATAGTGTGCTAAAAAGGGTTTGGCGACCTGCCTCCTGCCTCAGGGGACATGGGTCACTGCAAAAAAAAGTTTTAAAAACTACCGTTTTGGCGGGAGCAGTGATTTTAATGACGATTAAAGTGAAAAAAAAAAGTGAAATATTCCTTTAAATATGGTGCCTGGGGGGTGTCTATAGTATGCCTGTGAAGTGCCACGTGTTTCCCGTGTTTAGAACAGTCCCTGCACAAAATGACATTAAACGGAAATAACACCATTTAAAACTGCTTGCGGTTTTAATGTTATATCTGGTTCCTGCAATATGGTTGAAAATCATTCAGAAAAATGGCATGGGTAGCCCTCCCTGCCCATTACCAGCCTATTTGGGTCTTGTACACATATTAAGGGGAACCCCGTACCCATATTAAAAAAAGGAAATGCGTGTGGCCCCCAGGCCCTATATACTCAGAACAGCAGTATACAGGCGGTGCAAACAAGACAGGGACTGTGTAGGTTTGTTGTGTTAAGTTGAATCTGTTTGTCATTTTCAACCGGTACATTTTTAAAGTGTAGCTCCAGTCAAAAAAAATATCTTTAAGCTTTTTGGAAAACATAGGGAAGGGTTATCACCCCTGTATAATTTTGTTTTGTCGTCCATCTTTTTTCATCTCACTTGCTGCTGTCTCCTTGCGTTTGCAAGTAGGAGATGTTTGTAAGTTGGATGTTTGAAAGTAGGGGCCTGCCCTATATTATAGCAGTATGTACTGGGTACAGAGCACGCAGACAGCACGCACTATCTCCTAACACTACTGACTGCAAGCTCTATTATTAACCACTTGTTAGCCCAATGTTTGCATAAAGTGAAAGATGAAGTTATGCTGAGTAAATAGATATCAAACATGTCACTCTTCAAAATTGCACATGCCCGTGGAATGGCGCCAAACGTCGCTACTTAAAAAATCCCCATAGGCGACGCTTTAAATATTTTTTTACTGGTTACATGTTTTGAGTTGCAGAGGAGGTCTAGGACTAGAATTATTGCTCTCGCTCTAACATTCTCGGCGATACCTCACATGTGTGGCACATGCGAGCACATGGGGACATGGGCGCTTTCATTTTTATTTTATTTTTTTATTGTTCATTTTACTTTATTTTAGTTTGACATTTTTTTTCCCAAAAATATATTTTTGATCACTTTTATTTCTATTACAAGAAATGTAAACATCCCTTGTAATAGGAATATGGGATGACAGGTCCTCTTTACAGTGAAATCTGGGGGGTCAATATGACCCCACATCTCACCTCTAGGCTGGGAAGCCTGAAATAAAAAATTAAAAAAAAGATTCTGGCTTTGATCGTACTGGCGAGTTGGTAGAAGCACCAGAGGGCGGTGAGGGGTGGGGGTCGTCTATGGCTGGGTACTTCAGGGTATCACCGTGTATGGCTGGGTATCTCTGAGTATGGCTGGGTATGGCAATTTATGGCAGGGTATTACAGAGTATTGGCGGGGTATTGGCGGGGTACTACAGAGTAATAGCAGGGTACTGCAGAGTATTGGGGGTACTGCAGAGTAATGGCGGGTACTGCAGAGTATTGGGGGGTACTGCAGAGTAATGGGGGTTACTGCAGAGTAATGGGGGGTACTGCAGAGTAATGGCGGGGTACTGCAGAGTAATGGCAGGGTACTGCAGAGTATTGGGGGGTACTGCAGAGTAATGGGGGTTACTGCAGAGTAATGGGGGTACTGAAGAGTAATGGCAGGGTACTGCAGAGTAATGGCAGGGTACTGCACTGCAGAGTAATGGCAGGGTACTGCACTGCAGAGTAATGGCGGGGTACTGCACTGCAGAGTAATGGCGGGGTACTGCACTGCAGAGTAATGGCGGGGTACTGCACTGCAGAGTAATGGCAGGGTACTGCACTGCAGAGTAATGGCAGGGTACTGCACTGCAGAGTAATGGCAGGGTACTGCACTGCAGAGTAATGGCGGGGTACTGCACTGCAGAGTAATGGCGGGGTACTGCACTGCAGAGTAATGGCGGGGTACTGCAGAGTAATGGCGGGGTAATGCAGAGTATGCACTGGTATTGCAGAGTATTGGCAGGGAATTGAGGGGTTAAATTCGGTGAGCAGCGATGTGGGCACTGCAGATGCAGCCCACATCGCTGCTGACACCGATCTCTTTCCCCTCCGCTGTACCGATCGGTACAGAAAGGGGAGGGAGGAACAGGCGTCATAACATGACGCCGGTTTGTTTCCAAGTGATCACTCCGTCATTTGACGGAGCAATCACGTGGTAAACGGCCGCTATGAGCGGCCGTTTACCGTGATGCGCCGGGTCCTATGGACCCGGCGGTCACGGATGCTCTCGAGTGCGCACACCTCGGGGCACGCGAGAGCAGAATTCTGGGAGGCCGTTAATTAACGGCCTCTCTGAGTTAAACAACCGCCCTGAAGCCGTTAATCGGCAATGGGCAGTTGTTAAGTGGTTAAAGCTAGATCACTAGCTATATAGGTGAGGTGAATATAGTGGTGTATACTGCAGTCAGGGCACAGACAACAACCACTACACAGCAGCAAGATAGGAAATCAGCCAAAAACGATTGGTGTGTACTGTGTTGAAGGTACACAGAACACCCACTGCTTCAGATGCAAAGTAACACACTACAGGAGGCCGCCTTAAAGGCGGCCTTATATAGTGTGGGGCGTGCACTACACAGTCTGAGCTATGATTGGCCACAGGCAGGATGCCTGTGGCCAATCATGGCTCTCCTCGCTGCCGGCGCTGCGATTGGCCAAGCATGCGGGGTCACAGTGCATGCTTGGCCAATCATCGGACAGCAATGCACTGCGCCAACGCAGTGCATTGTGGTCCGCGCGCGCGTCACTCGAATTTTGACGCGAACGGCCAAAACGTTCGGAATTCGCCGAACGCACGAACAGCCAATGTTCGAGTCGAACGTACGTTCGACTCGAACACGAAGCTCATCCCTAGTCATTACTAACCCCTTCCTATCTTCAATTACCACAGGGAGTGATTAGTACTGATCACACTTGTATTCATTTATTAATTGAAGCATAGTGAATCATGTTTACAATGCTTTCACATACCTTCCAACTTTCTGAGATGGGACCTATTAGCAAAATAATGTAGGCATTATACAAAAAAAATTATTAGTTAAACCCAGAAGAGCTTTTTTTTATTTTTTTGCCACTATTTCTTTATATTGGCTTTTGAAATGTACAAATGCAGCAATTTAGAAATTGGATAAAAGGTTTAGTACTGGGAAACACTTTTTGAAAGATAAATAGTGCATTTTATATACAACTATATAGATCAGACCAAAGTAAGGGACAAAGAAAGAGGGACTTTGGTCCAAATCAGGGACAGTCTCTCAAAATCAAGGACAGTGGAAGCTATGCTTTCACTTCATGCATAAAAAGGAAGCCTCTGCACAGGGTGTTTCCTGTTCATTCAGTGCAGTTGTGGCTGTACTGAACAGAGTGTTTCCTGCTCATTCATTCAGGTCTGCTGCAGACAAAGAAATTGAGGAATCTGTGTCCTTACCTTCTTTCTCTGTCTCAAAAGTGAAATATCATCAGTCTTTTTGGACCCCTGATATTTCACCAAAGCTTTACAACCAGAGTGTTAAAAAAAATGATTTTAAAAAATAATAATAAAAAAATACAAAAAACAAAACTTCCGTGTCCATGTATATTACTGCACAGATACAATTAATTTTTTTTTCAAGTGTTTACCAAAACATATTCAAGCTATAGTTATATAATGGATATGGTCTGAACATACACACTCTCAGGTTTAATTTGAGGGTATGTACATCCAAATTTGGAGGAAGGGTTTAGGAATTATACATTCTTAAGAATAGCCATCCCCTTCTTTTCAAGGGACCAAAAGTAGTTGTACAATCAGGTTGGATTAAAAAAAAAAAAAAAAAATATATATATATATATATATATATATATATATATATATATATATATATATATATATATATATATATATATATATATATATATATATATATATATATATATATATATATATATATATATATATATATATATATATATATATATATATATATTTATATATATATATTTATTAAAAAAATATGATTTGTATTATTTACATCAGATTTATTTTTATTTTTATCACATTTATTTTAATAAAATGCTTTTGGAGTAAAAATCTATCTAAAGATAGATTTATATTTAAGATAGGTTAATAATTAAGTTTATTCAGCATTAAATGGAGCTTAGTTATGTAGCATGAGGCTGTATATTCTGCAATATTTTCATTTTTGGTAAACTCATTGAATGAATTTAAGCTCCACAAGCTGAGATAACATGCACTGTATTGATGCATTCACACAATTTGACAGTAACCATGAGATAAAACAAAGTTCAGGAATATTTCCCCATTGTTTTGCAAATCTATATACGCTACAAACTGTATGATTAAATTGGTTCTGATATCACTGTTTTACTAACCTGACAGCTTATTATTCTAAATAGGAAACCTTCATTTTGTTTGCAAATATTAAAGCGATTGTATAGTCAATCGTGTAACTTTTACCTACAGGTAAGCCTATAATAAGGCTTACCTGTAGGTAAAAAGAAAAAGAACAGCCCTGGAGCTGCGATACCCGGAAGAACATGTCAGCTCCCTCGGCGTGGACCAGGTGAGTTACCGACACCTCGTTCTAAGGTAAGTATGTCATAATGAGCTAGTATGCAGTGCATACTAGCTCATTATGCCTTTTGCCTTATAGGTGTACAATTTTTTTTGGGGGGGTATGCAACCACTTTAAAGTGTATATCTACCAGCAAGAATGAGTTCTTACATTTAAATAGCACCTGTCATTTCACATCCATCATGGCAGTGCTGTGAGTGGGCATCCACTGGCCTGCTGTCGCCATATCGCTCAACTTATTGTGTCACTGGTGCACCAACAGCTGTCCTATTAGAATGAATGGGACTGTCGGTTAGTCAACAGCAGGTCAGAGGAAGAGAACCTATGGGACAGAGATGATAGTTGCTCTTTAAAATGTATGATTTAAATCAAGTTGATTTAAATCAAACCTTTTTACTGGAAAATAAATCATGATTTAAATTGTGATTTAAATCAACTATCATTGTCAAAGTCTACATTCAAGAGAAGACTTCACAAGAGCAAATACAGAGGGTTCACCACAAAGTGCAAACCATTCATAAATGCAAAAAAAAACAAAAACTTGCCAGTGAGATTGCCAGTAACTCACTAGGGTATAAATGCGGAAAAGCTCAATGTATGAGCAAGCACAGCATCCATTAAAATTGCTGACTCCCAGGGGAGGGCTGGCAGCCTTAGGCCTGGGGGGCAAGTCCAGTCAAGCGGCCCATTGAACCACTGAATCAGCTCACCACCTATCTACACCACATTCCCCGTACAGAGAGAGAGGGAGACTGCTCCAAATTGCCCCAAAGAGAGAGAGACTGCTTGACACTGCCTGCACAGAGAGAGAGACTGCTTCACACTGCCTCCACAGAGAGAGACCGCTTCACATTGCCTGCACAGAGAGAGACCCTGCTTCACACTGCCTCCACAGAGAGAGACCCCGCTTCACACTGCCTGCACAGAGAGACGGCTTCACACTGCCTGCACAGAGAGAGACCCTGCTTCACACTGCCTCCACAGAGAGAGACCGCTTCACACTGCCTGCACAGAGAAAGACCCCGCTTCACACTGCCTCCACAGAGAGAGACCCCGCTTCACACTGCTTGCACAGACCCTGCTGTACACTGCCTGCACAGAGAGAGCAGTCACTTTCTGTGCAGGCACTGTGAAGCAGTCAGTCTCTGTACAGGCAGTGTGAAGTGGAGCAGTCTCTCAGAGAATGGAGCAGTCTCTCAGAAAGAGACTGCATGATTGCCCCCAGAGAGACTGAGAAAAAGAGCTAGCCCCTTCCCAACACCCATTACACAGACCAATGAGACTGCAGGAAGATGAAGACTAAAGACTGTGCTGTCACTGCCACCACACTCAGCACTACCTGTGGAGTCTGGAGCTTCTCTGGTGAGTGAGCACCACACCACTGGGCAAGCCAAGCAAGCAGAGTAGCTGAGAGTCACAGTGAGCGCAGCAGGCTAAACACGCAAGTCCTGCTGTCTCCCGGGCATGAACACCAGATTCACCAGGGTGCAGGTTCCTCCTGTCTCAATTGCGGATAGTAGGAAATGCACATGCAGGCACATGCCGGAGCACCAGCCAGATTAAGGGCATTGTGGGCCTGGTGCTGCAGCAGAGCAGGTTTATGAGTGGCAGGGATATGAGGTAAGTAATGTCATATCCCAGCTCTTGCCCAGACTTGGTTACAGCCCCACAGGGCTGTAATGTTAGGGAAGCCCAGAACTTGAATTACCGAGCTTCCGTAAGAGCCGTGTGTTGGTGTGTGCTCTGAGGTGAAAGTTTCCAAGCCATCAGAATACAGTGATCACTGCCGGCAGCTATAGTAGCCAGCACTGATCGCTAAAAAACATAAAGAGGGGGGGCGTGGCTAACCACCGAGCGGTATGGCAGCTTGATTCCTCAGCTCCTGCACCGAACGGAATAAACGGACTGATACAGCACCGATCGAGATACCGAAATGATCTCAGCGGATCCTCACACCCGGGGGAACCCGACCGGAGGCTCTCGGAAACGAAAGGACCTCAAACCACCGAAGAAACTGACCGAATTCTTTGCGCTCCCTCATGGAGAAAAGATCCAAGATGGCGCCCGCGGCGCCTCACAGCACGCAGGCTCACAACGTTCGGCGGCTTCTTACACAGACCTCCCGGACGCAACGGACGATCTCACGGCTCCTCCACGAGAATCTGCCAGTTCCCTGCCTTCTTCGGGGACATCTTCTACCTCAAACAGCCCTGCTAAATCGCGGATCCGTTTAGAACCTTCGGATCCGGACCTGGAGGTAAGGCCTTCCCAGGACCAACCACTGCCTTTACCCTCCCCTGCTTCCCCCATAGCTTCTTTCCCCACTTCTAATCAACCAGTCATAGATACTATGCTGAAAGAGATGCTGATCTCCCTGCACAGCTCCCTTCATCATGACATCTCCTCTATGTTCACTGCCTTTCAAACCGAACTGCTTCACACAGGCCGCAAGTTAGACAGAGTTGAAACCCAAATGGGAGCTATGACTGAAACGGTGAATGACCTAGTTGATGCCTACGATCACACGAAAGATGAGCAAAAATGGCTGCGGGCCAAAATGGCGGACCTCGAGGACCGCTCGAGGCGCAACAATGTAAAAATCAGAGGCATACCTGAATCCATACTTCCTACTGACCTGAATTCATATGCCCGGCATCTCATTTCCACAATTTTGCCTGATCTACCACAGATTGAAACTATAGTCGATCGCATCCACCGCTTACCAAAACCGCCACACTTACCGCCTGAGGTACCTCGCGACACCTTGATGAGAATCAATTTTTATCATACTAAAGACATGCTACTTGCTCAATCCAGACGCATGGGTCAACTCCCACCCCCCTATGCGAAGCTCCAACTCTTTGCTGATATCTCCCAATATACTCGGCAGCAGAGACGACAACTTCAAACCATAACCAAACCACTCAACAATCACAGGATTCCCTATCAGTGGGGTTTCCCTACAAAGTTGGTGGTTACCAAAAATGGTACCCGCCACAACATCCACACAGTGGAAGAGGGCATCAAACTGCTCCGCACCTGGGGCATACTCCCAGAGATCGCACCTACTGGCTCACAGCCATCTGCACTGTTCCCTCAGAACTACAACGACCATCAACGATCCAACATGATCCAATGACTGCAAGATCGGTGCTGCACCACCTCTACTGGTTATTTGCAATCCGCTCGGTGCCTGCTCGTTGTACTTAGTTCACTGACTTTTCCCCCGGTTTGATCGGTAGTCCTAGTCACACTGCTGATCCCTCCCTACCTCCCCTCAGGTTTCACCACCGGTTATCTCTCCATCAGCTCATTCTTTGCCCTTAACCATCTCCTTTTTGTTTTTCTTTTTGTCTTCCACCCCCTCCTACCCGTTCTGTTGTATTAGCAAGACCATCTACCTTGAACCTCTAAGAAGGACTACGTCCTCATCCTCTTTACGCAATCCGTGAGATCCAGGACCATTTTTACTAGTAACTGTAAGTACTGCTTTAATTGCATATACCACCACTCTCCCTCCACACTATGCCCAAATTTTTGTCCCTTAATGCTAAAGGCCTCAACCATCCGGCCAAAAGAAAGTCCCTCTGGCGTACGGCTCGAGACTCTCACTGTGATGTGCTTTGTGTTCAAGAAACACATTTCAAAAACTCTGCAGAACCTACTTGCTCCCACAGATCATTTCCCCACATCTTCAAGGCCTCTGGTCCTGAAAAAAGAAAAGGGGTGTTGATTGCCATCAATAACACTTGCTAATTTACCCTTCATGACACCATACAGGATCCAGACGGCAGATACCTCGCAATAGCTTGTGACTTAAACAACACCAGATGCACTATTGTTACTCTGTATGCTCCAAACAAACGACAAATCCGCTTCCTCTCTAAATTAATGAAGAAAATCAACAGATTCAAGCAAGGCCAGTTGATAATCTGTGGAGACTTCAATCTGGTACCCGACTCCTCCATAGACTCCTCTTCCCAATCCAACAGGTTGACCTCCCCTATGGGTTCTTTTATTCGCTCCCATGATCTTTTTGACGTCTGGCGATGCCATCACTCCACTGAAAGAGACTACTCTTATTTCTCCCCCCGTCACAACTCCTACACCAGGATTGATTATTTCCTAGTGGACAAATGGACCTTACCTAAAATTTCCTCATCTACAATAGACACCATTACGTGGTCAGATCACGCACCAGTTACCATTTCCCTAGAAGACTCATCTTTACGCTCTCGAACCAGACTTTGGAGAGCTGACGCAGCGATCATCGCTTCTCCAACCCACTCCTCTTACATCAGAGACTGTCTAGTCGAATTCTTCAATAATAATGTTGGTACTGTTACTGATAATACTGTCCTTTGAAATGCCCATGAGGCATTCATTCGGGGTATACTCATACAAATAGGTGCTAGAGAGAGGAGGAAGAGATCACAGCGTCTAAGCCTACTCACTTCAGAAATTAGCAAGCTTGAACACCTAAACCAATCCGCTCCCTCCCCAACAACTAAAGCTAAATTAGATGCCCTCAGATTGGAGCTCAGATCCCACCTCCTACAGGCGTATGAGAAAGCCCACAATTATTTTAAAGCAACCCACTATTCTACGGGAAATAAAGCGGGCAAACTTATGGCAAATAGAATTTGCATCTATTCCATCCCACTTCCAAGCAAAAACTACTTGACCCCCAATCTATTGCGGATGCATTCAGTCACTATTACAATACCCTCTATAGCTTAAAAGACGACGCCTCTGTTGTCCAACCCTCGCTGCCAGACATCCAATCCTTTCTTCAGGAAATTAACCTACCAAAATTATCACCAGACCAACTGGCTTCCTTAAATACCCCTTTCACGGCCTTGGAAGTCGAATCAGTGATCAAAGCTCTCTCGTCCAACAAATCACCTGGCCCAGATGGTCTTACTAGCAATTATTATAAACAATTTAGCTCCACTTTATCTCCCTTCCTAACTTTAGTATGTAATGACGCTGCCTCTTCCTCCTCCCTCCCACCAGAAATGTTACAAGCCTTAATTGTCACTATACCAAAGCCAGGCAAGGAACCAACCCAAGCACAAAACTTCAGACCAATATCCCTTTTGAACATAGACACAAAAATTTAAGCCAAGTTGATTGCCAACCGATTGTTAGAAGTTATGCCCCTCCTGATCCACCAGGACCAGTCTGGTTTCACAAAGGGCAGGCAGGCATCTGACGCCACAAGGAGAATTATCAATATAATTCACAAAGCCGAGACTAGTCGAACGCCTTCTCTGATCCTTTCCTTGGACGCGGAGAAGGCGTTCGATAGGGTCCACTGGTTATATCTCCGAGCCACTCTATCTAAATTCGGATTTCAAGGTCCGATCCTCTCAGCCATTATGGCCCTGTACTCCACCCCCTCTGCACGGGTATATACCTCTGAAATGCTATCCACACCCTTTTCCATTTCAAATGGCACACGCCAAGGCTGCCCACTATCCCCCTTCATCTTCAATCTAGCTATGGAACCCTTGGCGGAGCATGTCCGTCAAGCTCACTCCATCTCCGGTTTTAAAATTGGAGAAATCGAGCATAAGATAAACTTGTTTGCAGACGACGTAATATTGATGATCACGAACCCCCAATCCTCCCTGGCTTCGATTCAACTCCTTTTGCACAGATTTAGTAATGTATCTTATTATAAGGTCAATGAACACAAATCCTACATACTGGACCTGGGCATAGATGCTATCACTAGCAATATCCTACGCAACATGTATCCTTATCCTTGGGCTGATAACGGTATCCCGTACTTAGGGATTACACTAACCAAATCCACTAGATCTCTCTTCTTGTCTAACTATACAGAAGCAAAACAAATGCTCCTCTCTGAATCCAACAAACTTACTAAATATGAATTCTCCTGGGCTGGCCGCCTGGCAGCATTTAAAATGATGGTCCTGCCAAGACTCCTCTACATCTTTAGGGTACTCCCCATCCCACTCTCAGCCTCATACCTTACATCCCTGCAATCTATCTTGAACCATTTTGTACGGCAAGGAAAGAACTCTAGATGCAACCTAGCTAAACTTATTAAACACAGATCTAAAGGTGGGATGGGATTCACAGATATAAAAGATTACTACTTGGCCACAATTTTATCTCAGATGAAAGATTGGCTGCTGCCCTCCCCCACTAGGCTTTGGGGATCCATTGAGAATGCAGACACACCAGGTCCGAACCTCCGAGATTGGCTATTTAGCACAACCTCCACTACTACCTTCTCACGACACTATTCCCCTCCTATTCAAGCTTCCATCAAAGCTTGGAAGATACTACATCTCACCACATGGTCCCAACTCCCGACCAAACAAATTCACATCCCTCTCAACACTCTAAAACACCTCACGCCAGACTTAATAATTCCAATAGAGGTTACATCTAAAATGTCCTCTACCCTGGAGCTTCGCTCCGTACTACATAACAAATCCTTCCATCAAATTAGCTTAGCTCTCGGTGCCCCCACCAAGGATTTCCTGACATATCATAGGCTACGAACATGCCTTTTAACACATCCCTCACTAGAAGGAGCTATTCCTGTGAATATATGGAAATATTTTTTTTCTCCTAATTCCTCTACCAAGGGAGTCGCCCTCATCTACTCCACACTGCAGGAAAAATGCACCTTTCACAAATTCAAACCCCTCCTTGACTGGGAATCTGACTTACAACTCCAATTCTCAGACCAACAATGGATTGCTGCAATAAATTCTGTATACAAGGCCACTTCATGCACCGCACTCTGGGAACTCTCCCAAAAAACACTTATGAGATGGTACCTGACACCCCATAGAATTGCCAAATTCCACCAACCCACCTCCCCAAATTGTTGGAGAAACTGCGGTGACTCAGGCACCCTACTACACATTCTTTGGTCCTGTCCCCTATTTCGCACGCTCTGGGAAGACATTCAAGCCTTGCTCAGAGAACTTTTACACTTTTCTATTGTTTTATCTCCCCAACTAGCCATTCTTAACCTAACGATTGAAGACCTGATTCCAGCCCATCGACATGTGCTCACTCACGTCCTCTTAGCCACAAAACTCCTTCTGACTAGGAACTGGAAAACGAATAACACCCCACTCAGAGCCGAAGTTATCAATCTAGTCCAAACTCACTTTATATATGAAACCACTCTCGCCAAGTCTACGACCAAACACTCCTCTGTTACACACCTTTGGTTCCCATGGTCCTCCTGGTACAATGCAAACTGTAAATGTTGATGATTCAACTGTCTATTTCCTGATGATCTTGCTACTCTTCCCCCCCCCCCCCTCCTCCCCTATCTCCTTTTTTTTTTTTTTTTTACCCCCCCCCCCTCCCCGAGTTACCCCCTTGTCTTTCTTTATCCACCGTTGTCCACCAACGACACTCCTTCGAACTGTTGCTTCCTTTGAAGCTGTTTTTTACGATTTGCATTATTAGTTGTTATTTTAACTACACTTTCATTCCCTGTACGTACTGTTTTGGTTAATTGTGACTCATGTCATTCTTTTACGTACTTGCTACCTATAAATCTATTTCTCTGTCACTGTATAACTTGTACACTGTGAAAATTCAATAAAAATTATTTTGAAAAAAAAAAAAACATAAAGACATGCTGGTTGTACAGTACTGTCAGTTGATGGAGTCAAATTCTGTACAACCAGTCTGCACAGAGATAGATTGAAATGTCTGCTGAACCGGCAGAATTTCAATCTGTCTATTGTGGCCTAAGTCCACCAGTCTCTGGGTTTAATAATATCCTCAAATCTTCTGAAAGGGGGGCTCCACTTAGGTGTAGAAATTCACTTTGAACTCCACCTTATTTCCAGAACTCTCTTTAGGGTCCTTTAACACTGAAGGCACTGTACAGGCGTTTTAGTGCTAAAAAATAGCACCTGTAAAGCGCTTCTTATGCCACCCCAGGTTTCCCACTGGGGCCGTGCGCTTGAAGGACATTCTGAAAAGTCCAGCAAGCAGCATTATTTGGGGCAGTTTGGGAGAGGTGCCCAGCCCTTTGAAATGAATGCAACACGCCCGTTTTTAACACTTTCTTTGGCCACTAGTGGGGGTTAAAAGTGCCCCACTAGCGCCACTAAAACAATGATAAAGCGCCACTAAAACGAGCAGCGCTGTACCACTACCGCCCACATCGCCCCAGTGTGAAAGTACCCTTTGGTATTAGATGTGCAAACAAAAAGGTGAGACCACATCTAATACCTACAGAGAGTAATGGAAATAAGGTGGAGTTCAAAGTGAACTGTGTCATTATCTGCAGGGATTGGCATTTAGGGGGGTTAAAGCAGGCAGGGATGAAATGTGATATCAACTATTCACTGCCTGTCAAATGCCTCTGAAAAGTGACCTGAGCATGGATCACTTTTCAGGAAAGTGGCAGTGGCTGCTGCAAGTGAATACAAGCATTTAGGCTCACACTGGTGTGCTGCGGTTTGGCTGCAGTGCGGGTGTACTGGCGGGTGTCACACCCCCTCAGACTTCTTTTAGTTTACTCATTGTTGCTGCATGTTCTGAAAGTGCACCAAACATGCAGCATGCAGGACGTTTTGTGCACTTTCAGAACATGCATTAAAAATGTGCATCCTCTATGTCCCAGGGGCAATATGCAGGATGACTGCCAGTACACCAGCACTGCAGCCAAACTGCAGCATGTCAGGGAGAGCCCACATCATACCACCTAGCCCTAGGAGGGCAAGGTACTGGCACAGGCTGCTAGAAAAAAACTCTTTGGCTGCAGAGAGGAGGAGAGAGGAGGTGCTCACTTACTTGGATGGTGCCAGCCTCCCAGGAGCCTCACTGGATTCCAGCCAACTGCTCAGATTGAGCAGAGAGCAGGTCCAGCCTCTGCCAGCCAATGGTGTGGAGTAGGGAGGGGCTGCGCTGGGCAGGGCTGTGCTGTGTAACACAGACTGTCAGCCCTGACATGAAGACATTGCTGGCTCACAGTACTGGACTCGGCCAGCTCAAGAACTGTGCATATTGCGGTTTTGAGCTGACGACACAGCAGCCTTTGCCACCGCATATCAGAGCAGCCCAGGGGGCAATTGCATTCCTGCCCCCTGGCCCAGCCCTCCCCTGCTGACTCCCCATTCAAGGTGTGATCCAGGTAGTCAAAGAGTTAAACACAAAAGGAGAAAGGTGGGGAATGACCTCACCTAGTAGAGATTACTAAGGGCCATGCAGCATAAGATAAGGGAATTTGAATACAAAGTTGCAAATGGTAATACAAAAAACTGGGTCAAAAATTTCCCATCACCAGTACCTAAGCCGTGGTTTTGTTGTCGGAAAATCCTATCATGTGTATAGGGCATTATTGTGTCTTCTCAGCCTGAAATTTCAACTTTAACAATTGATCAGACATCCAGTCGATCATTATTTCATCAAACAAAATCAATATATAACTTTATGGGCTATGACTGTGTCATGTGTTTATGAGCCGTTCTGACTGTTGCAGCGGCATTTTACTTAGACAATGTTGTCTTTTTAAACTCCTTTGGCTTAGTTGCTGGTTGTGGGAATTGTTTGCCCAGTTTTTTGTATTACCATTTGTAATTTTGTATTAAAGTTCCCTTATCTTATACTGCAAACCATTCACAAGCCTGAAGAAAAGAAAAGCCAGATTAGACTTTGCCCAAAAAAAAAAAAATCAGACCAGTTCTGGAAAAGCTTTCTTTGTACGGATGAAACTAAGATTAATCTTTACCAGAATTACGGGAAGAAAAAAGTGTGGAGTAGGCTTGGAACAGCTCATGATCTAAAGCACACAGCGTCATCTGTAAAATATAGTGGTGGCAGTGTGATGGCATGGGCATGCATGGCTTCCAGTGGCACTGGGTCATTGGTGTTTATTGATGATGTGACAGAAGACAGAAGCAGCCAGATGAATTCTGCAGTATTTAGAGATATGCTGCCTGTCCAGATTCAGCCAAATGCATCAAAGTGGATTGGACGGCACTTCCCAGTACAGAGAGACAATGATCCAAATCACACTGCAAAAGCAGCCCAGGAGCCTTTAAAGGAAAAAAGTGGAATATTCTGCAATGGCCAAGTCAATCACCTGATCTCAACCCAATTAAGCTTGCATTTCACTTGCTGAAGGCAAAACTAAAGGCAGAAAGACCCACAAAGAACAACTGAAGACAGCTACAGTTAGAAAAGCATCAAAAAAGAGGAAACCCAGTCTTTGGTAATGTCCATTGGTTCCAGACTTCAGGTAGTCATTGCCAGCAAAGGATTCTCAACAAAATATTAAAAACAAACATTTTATATATGGTTATATTCATTTGTCCAATTACATTCAAGCCCCTGAAAATGGGGGTGCTGTGTATAAAAATGGTTGCAGTTCCTTAAATTTGTACTTGATATTTATGTTCAACCCCCTTGAATTAAATCTGAAAGTCTGCACTTCAAATTAATTTTGTTTGTTTTGTTTTAATTTTATTCTGGTGCCATACAGAGCCAAAAGTATGAAAAAAATAATAATGATTTTAGTGTATTTTTGTTGAAAATATGTTTTAATTTGTGCAACTATCACAAGACCTATAAAATCAGTACTTTTTTTATTCTACTGGTTCTATGCTTTCAGAAAATGTATGTTTTTTTTTTTTAGAAATGTAAATTGTGAGTGAAACATAAAAAATGGTGTGAGGTTAAAAGTAGAGTGCACTCCGCCTTGCTTCCTTGCTTCCAGGCTCACTCCCCTGGCTCAGTCTACTTCTTCTCCCTATGTCAAGATTGAAGTTTCTTTTTTTTTTTTAAATCATACTTACCCAGGTGGATGTAGCATCAGTCCAATGCTGCACCTCTCCCCCCCTGCTCTAAGACTGAGAATCAAGTGACCAAACACTGCCGACCGTTTAGTTCTCATTGCTCCATGAGCAGAGAGCTGATGACTTTCAGTCACTGACTGCTGTCTGTTCTGCTCCCCCCCCCCATGCTCACTGGAGCAATGGGCTGTAGAGGGGGCAGGTGTGGCTGGCTCAGGCTCTCAGTGGCTTGCTGGGAGGCTGAGCCAGGTACCAGTCCCGGCTCCTGGGTGGATCCTGACCATATGGTCACAATCTTTCCCCAGGCTGGACTGGCTCTGTGACATCAGCTGACAGCAGGCTTCAGCCAGCTGTCGGCTGAAAATGGATCACAGGAGCGCAGAACTAACCGCACACCTGTGATCTATAGGAGATGTACAGCCAAATGATTAATGTCCCTTAACCACTTCAATACCAGGCACTTTTGCACATTCCTACCCAGGCCAATTTTCAGCTTTCTGTGTTGTCACTTTTAAATGACAATTGCACGGTCAAGCTACACTGTACGCAAACTAAATTTGTATAATTTTATTCTCACAAATAGAGCTTTCTTTTTGTGGTATTTGATCCTCTGTGGTTTTTATTTTTTGCTAAACGAATAAAAGAAGAAAAATTTGAAAATACATTTTTTTTCTTTGTTTTTGTTATATTTTGGAAATAAGTAAGTTTTCTCCTTCACTGATGGGCACAAATAAGCTGCACTGATGGGCACTGATAAGGTGGCACAATAAGGTGGCACCAATGAGATGGCACTGATGAGGTGGCACTGATAGGCACTGACAGGCGGCACTTATGGGCACTGATAGGTGTCACTGATATGCAGCACTGACGGGCATTGATAGGCGGCACTGATGAGCACTGATAAGTGGCACTGGCGGGCACTGATAGGCGACACTGAAAGGCTGCACTGATGGGTACTTATGGGTGGCACTGATAGATAGAATTGCTGGGCACTGATGGCACTGAAATGCGGCACTGATGGGAACTGATGGCTAGCACTGATAAATTTCACTGATAGGCATCTCTGGTAGCACTGGCACTGGCAGGCATTTTTCATTGGCACTGGTAGCTGCCTGGGCACTGATTGACAGCTGTCTGGGCACTTATTGGCATATCCCTGGTGGTCTAGGGTGGCATACCTGGTGGTCCTGTGTGGTGGCCATCCCGCAAGGTCCTTGCAGCATCCTGGTGGTCCTGGGTAGGCATCCGAGGGGGCTGCGCTGATAAAAAATCAGCGCAGCCCCCCCCGATCGGCTCTCCTCTATTTGCGTCTGTCAGACGCAAGTGAGGAAAAGCCGATAAAAGGCTCTTCCTGTTTTCATCATGATCAGCCGTGATTGGACATGGCTGATCACGTGGTAAAGAGTCTCCATGGGCGCGGGGCCGCAGTTATCCTGCTGGACTTCATATGCTGCCCAGTCAGGATAATTTAACCACTTTTTGGCCATCACTCTGCTATAGGCCAGGTGGGAAGTGGTTAAAATAACTTGTTTTGGCTACGCTGGGCACTAACTGGTGCGATTGCTGGGCTTTGCTGGACGCATTGTGTTAACTGTATGTAGCCTCAACTACATACAGGGGGAGATTTATTAAAGTATTACTAAACCCAGTAGTATGAAAATAGTTCATCTGCAACCCCCCCCCCCTACAGTGCCCACAGCTTATAAATCTTCTTTTTACATGAAAATACTACCACTATATACCTTTTTGGATGATCTGTATACCACATTTCCATAATAAACTGCACAATTTTTCCAGTGCTGAGACTTCAGGAAGGAGGAGATTTTCATTACAGCCTGTATACGCAACCTTCCAACTTTCTGAGATTTGACACTTTTTATGAATGAATAAATAGTGCACGTTTATACAGGTCTATATGTTGGATCAAAATGAGGGACAAATGAGGAGCAAAAAGGTACAGCCCCTCCAGATCAGGAACAGTTGGTAGTTATGAGTATACCGTGCTGTATGTCGGCAATGAGATGGGGACTTCTTGTGAATGAATGAATTCAAAGCTTTATCTGATTGGCTGAGGTGGTGATTGTGATGTCATGCACTTGCCTCCAAGTCTCAGCCATTTAGAGGAAGCTTTGTATTAATTCATAGAATAAAAAACTGATTGTGAACGGCTGAGCAATGCTCAGCTTGAATTTATTTTGTTCAGAGAATGAAACGGGAAGTACCCATACCACTGCTGGAACACAAAAATGTGTACTGTAAGGCTAGTATCACACTAGTGCGTTTGCTCGGGCACAGCAGTTTATTCATTTGAATAGGCTGTTGTGCCACATGAAACGGTTCCCGCACCCATGATCGCACTGTGGGCTGAGATATGTGGGAGTGCTATTCAGAATTAATGGCAGCCCCGCGCGTCTTGCAAGAGCAGTGCAATTGGGCTGTGGGTGGTTGCGAGTGTGGGAATTGATGCGATTACCACACCCGCAACTGGAATATGCACAGTGCAGTCTAGGGTGAACCTAGCCTAAGTAGCTGAGGCTATAATGCCCCATACACACGATCAGGCTTTCTGACAACAAAACCGTGGATTTTTGTTCGAAGGATGTTGACTCAAACTTGTCTTGCATACACACGGTCACACAAATGTTGGCCAACAACGTGGTGGGAACGTGGTGACGTACAAGACTTATGACTCCTTCTGCTTGATTCCGAGCATGCGTGAACTTTTGTGCGTCTGACTTGTGTACACATGATTGGAAATTCCGTCAAAAAATTTGAGAACCTGCTAGCCAACATTTGTTCGTGGAAAAGCTAATAACAAATGTTCGATGGAGCATACACATGGTTGGACTTTCAGCCAACAAGCTCACATCCAACATTTGTTGGAAAATCTGATCTTGTGTACGGGCATAAGACAGTTCAAACAGCATGGACAGCAAGCACACCTATTAGTTCAGTAAATAGTTTAATTGGGCCAGCTTGATCCAAACAGACTATTTAAAGGGACAATAAAGGCGGAAATTGGATTTAAGTCTGATGCAGTCAATCACAACCATCCAATGTCTCTGCTTCCCTCCCACTACGTAGGAGAGACAGATTTCTCCTCCATGCCTGTAATTCCTAGGCTGTGCAGTTTAAAGGGGGGGGGGGAGTCAAGGGCCAAGGCTACGGCATGTTTCAATGGATAAAAATGGAGTAAATACCTTTTTAATTCTAGTGACTTTGTTATAGTCATGCTTTTAAAACTGACTAAACTTTAAAAAATTATAAAGACTTAGTACACAGAAGCTCCGTCTTGACTACGTTCATTGTCTGTGTTAAATAAGACTGAAATATCTGAAGGATGAATTTCTTGACACCAGCGTTCATCTTTTGTTGTGAGGCTTTGAAATCTTTCAGGATACATTCACAATATCAAGCTCCACATTTTTCAAGAGCCTCTTTCTCGTAACATTCCAGCTATACATTAGAACAAAGACAAAATTGCAGTGAAAGGAAACCAAGCAAGACTGTTCTGTAGTTCATAAACACAATAAATAAAATGTAAGTGTTTTATTCTCAGGGAGGCATTGGACAGCACAGGGGCGGGGTTCATGTCAGAGGGTGAGGTTTGGATGGGCAGCCTCACATCTCATTTCAGTTGTGCTTGGTAGATTTTTAATTAGTCCAATATGATTATTCATATTAATACAATTATTTTCTAACTACATTTATATTACAACCAATTTACACCATGTCCAACTTATTTCATTTTGTGGTCTGCTCCTTGTATTATTAGGATATAAATGTAACATTCATATTCAAACTTGGATTATAACTAGGATGTGGATTTATTTATTGCAATTCCCCTATATTCTATTTGAAATAGCCCTTGAGCTATTATTAATTTATTGCTGTGTCATTTTCGTTAGTTACCATATATACTTGAGAATAAGCTGACCCGAATATAAGCCGAGGCACCAAATTTTTCCAAAAAAAATGCAAAAATTTATTGACTCAAGTATAAGCCTAGGGTGGGAAATGCAGCAGCTACTGGTAAATTACACTGGCACACACATGTACACAGACACACACACACACACACATATATATATATACAGACACACACATGTAAACAGGCACACACACACATGTACACAGACACACACATGTACAAAGGCACACACACACACACACAACCCCACCCTTACTTGTAGAACATCCCTTACTTGTTAGGTGGTGTTCTTTGTCCCACTCCAAGCTCTTGTGCAGGACACACGAGGGGTGCACATGCAGGAATTTACCAGAGGGGGCAGCAAAGAGGCCGATGTCAGCTCAATAAAAACTCACACACATTCCAAAAGCCAGCGCAGCCACATAGCTCTCCTGCACCCGCCCTTGCCTTCTCCCATTCCCATCAGACAGCCAGGCCCTTCTGCCTCATTCGGGTATAAGCTAAGGGGGGCTTTTTCAGCATAAAAAATGTGCTGAAAAAAATCTGCTTATACACAAGTATATACAGTATTTTCCAAAAGCAATATCCCGATACATAGTTACATAACGGTATCTTAAAAATCTGCTTTAATTATTAATGGTGTGTTTGTTCATGTAAGTCATCAAATAAGTTATAGGAAAATGGCCGCTATGTTATTATCTTCAGTAAAATGGCCATTCAACCATTTACTTAATTGACCTTGACTTCATTCATTAATCATTTATCATTGACAATCATTGCATTAGCCATAGGTAAAATGTCCGCCGTGTTATTATTCTCATTATCTTCAACAAAATGGCATCCGAGACACCTCCTGTCTCTAGCACATAAATAGATTGAGTCAACAGCCAATCCGTTTCCTCTGAAGAAGTCACATGACATGGTGTAATGCGTAGGGGGTGGCCGTAGTGCGCAGCGGACAGGAAGTGATGTGAGATGTTTTTATTGATTTGAGCGCTTTTTATTGTGCTTAGATGTAAGCAGATTTTATCCTTACATAAAATGGTTTTGGAACACTATCACACTATTGGAGGCTTGTCTGTGAGCCTGGATCTTTTGAGTGAGGATTTGGGGTGGAGATTCTAGGAGAAGGGTTCAGCCTATCTCTATTGAATTTGCATTTGAGGCTCATGTTCTATGGATATGAGGTGAGAGTTCTGTGAGCACTGAGGTGTTGGTGGCAGCGTATAGACGACTCTCTAGGAACATTTATACCAAGTATCGACCACCATATTGGAATGATTTATTGAAGGATTGTATACTGATTATGTTGAAACACTTGATTTTCAGTCATTTTTGGACTTCACCATTGTCGTAGTTTATTAATTGTTGTACTAATATTGTTTATATATGATATATACAGTATGTATAGAGGATGGAATAGCACAAAACCACTTATCAATTTATCTATGCACGTGTATTTGTGAATCCACTAGGTATTGCAGCAGTTCGTTTTATGTAATTAGAATTTATTTCACCACAAATATCACATAGTAGCGCAGAGGATAATTTTTATTTTCAAGGACAAGAGTTATTGAAGAGCGTTCAAGAGGTCAGTGTGTGTAGGATTTTACCCTATTTCTAAACAAGGTAAAAAAAATCTATTTGTATCTGCAGAACAATATAGCTATTGTAGGATCATCAGGTTCATTGTTCTCACCTTCTCGTATAAAAAAAAAAAAAAAAAAAAGCTGCAGAGATAATAAGCTTGATGAACATCAGAGCAGATGTATTTGTCTTGTAGTTATTTCAAGTTTTCCCAATTACCTAGTAGCAATACTTAAAGCTGTAATAAACCCCAAGCTAAGAATGTAATATAATGCACCTTAACAGTCATTAAAAGTGGTGGCTGCAATGGTTTTCTTTTTTTTTAGGCTTATTTCAATGTGTTTCTTAGACTTGTGCATGGCTAAAAATTTTGTTTTGCTTCATTTTCATTTGTAAAATACATAACTTTGTTCTGTTATATTCTTTACGTTACGCTAATTCATTTTCGGATAATTCGTTATTTCTGTAGAGTATAGATATTCATTATAATGAATCGATTTGTTTCGATCTGTTTAATAGGGATGGGCTGTCTGTTCGAGTCAAACTCATGTTCAACTTGAACATTAGCTGCTCGCCGAACAATTTGGGGTGTTCGCGGCAAATTTGGAAGCCGCGGAACAACCTTTTAATATGCAAGTTATTTTCATAAAAAAGTGTTTGGGGACCTGAGTCCTGCCCCAGGGGACATGTATCAATGCAAAAAAAAGTTTAAAAATGGCCGTGAAACAATAAAAGTTTAATATTCCTTTAAATTTCATACCTGGGGAGTGTCTATAGTATGCCTGTAAAGGGAAGCATGTTTAAAACAGTCAGCAAAATTACATTTCTAAAGGGAAAAAACTAATTTAAAACTACTCGCGGCTACAATGAATTGTCGGGTTGACAATACACATAACAGTTCCTTAATAAAAACGGCATGGAGTGTGAGCAGGAGCCTCCCATGGATGCGGAGCGGCCCAAGAACGAAGTTGGGAAGAAGACGCCGTGGAGGAAGATGCCGGATGAGAACACCGGAGCAAGAAGCAGAGGAAGAAGAAGATGGAGGAAGAAACCGAAGGAAGAAGATCCGTAGAAGATGGAAAGAAGAAGACTTTAAATAAAGGAATTGTCAAAAACTGTCTCTTGTCATTTTTAACATTTTTGACACTTTTTTTGTGGAATGGTAGGGGTACTTTTGTACCTCATTACCAATTCACACAGGGGGTGGGATCTAGGGGTTCCCTTTTTAAAGGGGGATTTCAGATTCTGATAAGCCCCCCCACCCACAGACCCTCACAACCACCGGGCAAGGGTTGTGGGGATGAGGCCCTTGTCCCCATCAACATGAACAGACCAGAAGGGCCTGGTATGGAATTCGGGGGGACCCCCTTTTCTTTTTTACATTTTGGTTTGGGGTTCCCCAGTGGGGGAATTCCATGCCATTTTTATCAATTAACTTTTATGTGTATTGCCGGGACCGACAATTCATTATAGCCGCAAGTAGTTTTAAATGACTTTTTTTCCTTTAGAAATGTAATTTTGCTGTCAACCTGTTCTAAACATGGGAAACATGGGCCACTTTACAGGCATACTATAGACACCCCCTCAAGTGATGGTCTCCTAATTCAGTCATCTGCACAAAGTCATATGATGAAGTATAAAAATTGGGCACCAGTCACTTCAGAACATTTAAAACAGTTCACTAACACACAATAAACTAAAGGATAGGGTTATGGCTATGGATGAGCTCCTGGCTCAGTCTGAACTCTGCTTGTTTGGGCATTGTTCAAACTTTTCATGTGGTGTGAGCCGAATGTCATATATAGTAGCATTTCCTCCTCCCCTGTCAATGGTTGTTAATAAAGCAGTAAGGGTCTGCACCCGCCACACCCCATTTATTTGCTGCCTGCGAATACCTGGCCATGCAAAAAAAGGTGCAGGGATAGTGGCTGACATCATTGCCCAAATATGACCAGCTGGCTGTATTTGGACAATGGTATTGACCAAATATGACCATGGCCATATTTAGTTATTGATGTCAGTCACTGTTCCTGCCTCTTGGGGAGCTATCATTTGCATGAGGCAGATAGGTCAATGTGCTTTTTGTTTCAGCAGGTCGGCAGGCCTTGTGACTGGTGGGGATCTACATTGCTAGATGGCATGATTTGTTTGCCATTTTTATTTTTATTTTTGTTGTGTGGAGTCTCCCTTGACATCCATACTGGACCCTGACCAAGGGAAATGGTCTGGTATGAATTTTTAGGGAAAATCTCATGAATTTTTTGTGGAGTCCCCTATTAACACCTATACCAGACCCTCTTTGAATCTTCTTCTCCTGACTAGAGAGTAGAGACCTATTTTTAGCTGCAGTCCTGGGAGGCAGAGATGTTTAAAATGGCCCTCTCCCTTTGCAGTATCCAAGAAAGCTAGGCCCTTTCTGGAAGGTCACCACAAATATATCCCTTAGTATGCACCACGGGCAATAAACCTCCTAGTAGTTGGATGGGGAGACATAAATATTCATACCTCAGTATGTTGTTTCTTTACACTCTCTGCTGAGGAACTCCCCTGCAACAAGCACAAGTAAAAACCCTGAGCTTAGGGGAATACAAAATTGAACACAGATTTTAGAATAAGGACATGTCCATGGAAGAATCTCAAACTGTCTGCCAACTCAACCCCAATTGCTTACCTAGATCTCACCCTGAGGCCCATGATACTGTTTGCATCCCTCCACTGGCTCCTTCATTTAGCATCCACTCCTGCACAATTCAGACCCATATACTATACTTCTATAGGGCTGGTAGACAGAATGGTTGCTATCTATCAACACAGCCTCATTTAGATGGTTGGGACAAAAAGGTAGAGAAATTTTGGGGGAAAGTTTCCGTACCCTTTAAATGACACTAGGACAGAGGCACATTTGTGGATAAACGGTGGATAACTACTTTAGGAACATGTAGTGGCCTGCCATAGTTAGAAAAGTATTTCTAGGCTATGCTATACTCAGTGGAGTAGTGAGTTTTTTTTCTAGGTCTGGTCAGGTTTCCTTAAGCTTAGTCTCTAGTTACTCCTGCCTTCCTCTGTAAGAAATGTTTAGAGAATAGAGTAGAGTCAGCCACTGAAGTTATGAATATTTATCTGCTCTTAGCCAAAAGAATATATATGTTTGGGAGGTTCAAAATGTTCTTGCCCTGGGGCTACTGTCTCTGGATTTAACCTGTGTACTGAAGAGATGTTACTTTTTTTTAATAATTGTTTTTTCCTTTACAATCAATTTAATGATGTAGAGAGCTGTGCTGGTGTCAGCTCCTTTCTCTTTTTGCCTCTTTTCCAGTGCAAGGCTGCTCAATGATGCAGAGAGCAGTGTTGACATTAGTATCACTCTCTGCATCACTGTACGTGAATATATGTATGTGCCCTATGGTGAAGCTCCTTCAAAGTGTGGATCCATGACACCATGTACTCTCAAGATGTCCTTAATCTACTTGGTTGAGTGATGCTAGACTTAATTCCATCCATAAGACTGAGGACATCTAATGGTGGAAAAAAACTGCTGTGGAGAATAGGGGAACTGTAGGCAACATACTGAACAGATAGCTCATCTGTCCAGCACAGACTGATGAAGAAGACAACTCTAAATCCGACCATACATGGTCCAGTTTTTTATTCATCCAGGTTGAATGAAAAAAATGTAACTGATTCCCCCTTCTACACATTTGAGGTGGATGGGGAAATCTCCATCACCCCCTTTTCTATTGTATTCTGACAGTAGGGAGACTCCCCTGCTGTAAGAATACACAGATCAGCCCTGCAGCCATTGGTTATATCCTCTAATCGAGTGGCTTATATCTGACAGAACAGTTTAACGGAAGCCAATTGGCTGAATTTCGATCCATCTGTGGCCACCTTAAGGTTTCAAGCAGTCTTGATAGATTATGATTTGAATCTGCTGAAAAACACATGATTATGTTGCTTGTCAAGTCATTAAAAATTGAAATAATATGAAAACACCTTGATGTACAGTAGGAAAATAAATACAATTGTGAATTGACTCACATGTCATTTTTTTTCTGAGTATGTTTTCCCAAAAGGTAAAGGTACATTACAAAGAAAACAATGTCTAATCAAGTGACAGTTCAGATTTATATATTGGTGAAACTTAGATTTACCTTAGGGATTCCAGAACCAAAGAAAGTCCCATCCTTCTGATAACCTCATGTTAGTTCCACTGGATTCGTTTACTCCAGAATCCCCCTGCTACATACACAACTTTATTCTCAAGCATGTTACAGGGATTCCAATGAATGTAAAAGTGGAAAATGCTAGTGACACCAGGCAGCAACATATTTTGTGTGCCATTTCTCATTGTCAAACTGAAATTTCTCAACAGCCAATTTCCTGGATCCTCCAAGTTTGATGAGCATAAAAGATTAAATCTCGACTTTTTGACAAGGATGCAGTGATCTGAGAACCGTAGCTATAGGATTATCGGGTCAGCGACATGGTAGAGGAAAAGCACAGATGAAAATCTGAATGAAAGCTACAGGAAATCACAACAGATATGATGATGGATCTAATGTAATACAAATGGAGAGTAGGTTTAAAAGGAAAGAGCTTACTGGGATGTAAGGTGAAAGGTCAGCTGTAAATCTGATTCCCATTGTAGTTCTTCAATAGAATGATTGAAACATAATGGATACTATTCCCTTAAAGGTTAATGGACAGTGACCTGTCTGTGTATATTTGTGTGTGTGATTGTTTGCCTATTTTCCCTGTCTCATTGTGTTTTATCTTTTACCTCTTCAATTTATTTTAATTCTGTTTTTCGCCTTTGATTTGTTTCTTTTATCAGCTTTTTATTTATTTCTTGGCCTCCCCTTTTCCACTTGTTTTCCTGTCTCAAAGCAAAATTTAAGAAGCCAATTAATTTGGCCACTTTTGCCTTGTTGTCTTTATTTGCGACTCTCTAAAAACACATGATTTAGAGCCCAGCCAAGAGTCAGTATAAATAAACAATTTTTTTATTACTCTGCTTAAAGCTGGCACATAGTTTCCACTTACACAATAAGCCTTAATTAGAGCCGGCATTCATATATCTGTATTAGGCAGAAACATATTTCCTACTGAAGTGTGCATGGTAAATAGAATCAGAAAGATATTATAGTAAATTTGTCAGGCAATTCATAGTTAGCATGCAATAAAAAATGCATCAGTGAAAATTAAATGTAAAAATGATTAGCGGAGCAAGATAGCTGAGATTACGTGCACATCTTGACCTTCTCTGTGAAAAATTGATCATGGCCTTGCTTCTCCTGGGCTTTCCTGTTGTTCATTGAGTCTGTCTATTATATTAAAGGAGTAAAAGGGAGCTTGGCAAGGCTTTTTCAGTAGAAGAGAATCCAATAAGTTTGTACTCCAGATATGGTACCACAGTAGCCCCCTGCCAGGAGAACCAAAAAAGCAATAGGGAGCCATGACACAAACTTTGTATGTAATATTTAGACCATTGTGACTAAAGGACCTTGGACTTTGATAGTTGCTTGGTAGAAATGAGGCCCACTTGCCTTGTGAACAATCCCTAAAAGTTTAGTTATGCAAATAACTCCAGCCTATACCAATTGATAATTTTAATATGCAGTTGTCATTTATGATTATCCCTGCTAATGCAGGTTTCAATCATGCTCACTTTAAATTGCTCAGGATTGTGACTAGTTATGTGTTCTCCGTGAATATGATTCCAATGAGCCTCATATATACAGTAGTTCTGAGATTTCAATGAGATCTCAAATGTAAAGACTATGGTTGATAATGATGAGCGGCTTGGGTTTGTTTCGCCTGAGAAACTGCAAACCCAGCCTGAAATTCAAAAACATAGCACCAATCCCAATTAAAGTTTATGAGAGCCAAATCTGGTGATTTTTTTTTCTGGCTTTTTTTTAAGGCCATATTGCAAAGGTTTGGTAAACAAAATGCATAAGTAGCTTGGCACTGCCATGGGAGACATGTGCAAGTACAAAATACAAAAAAAAACATTTAAAATACAGTTCAGTGGAAAGCTAGTCCTTTAATAAGGCTTAGGCTGGGTTCACACTAGAGATCACAGAGGCTCACAGCAAAAGTCTGGTGCATCTCCATTCACCGTTTCAGGTCCAATTTCAGCCGACTACACCATGGGACCATGGGATTTTTTTGTGTCTGTGTGTTTATTTAAATTGTACAATTTAGCCTATAATTGTACAAAATTACATTATATAAAGCCTAAAAAGACATAAAACAAAGGCAGTGTCCACATCTATGGACTGGTAAGTTGCAAAATATTACAAGTTTGTTTTTAAGTTTAATACTATTTTAAAGTCGAAGGTTAGTCAAAAAAAAAATTTGCTCCTGTAGCAGCAGTCACATCACAATGAAGTATGTTCCGCTTCTGTCAGGTAGGTGGATCCTGTAGGTGACATGATCTAGGAATGGGGGAGAGCCTGATGAATGATATAATTCTCTCCCCCATTCACAGATCATGTTACATGCAGTACATTGGTCTTCTCAATGAACAAAGACTATGTTGTTTTTTTTATGCTATGGACTTTATGAACAAGGCCCCTGCCTGCATTGAAACTATGTTTGTTTCCTGCCTTGCTGAATAAATGTGCAGGACTATCCTGCTTGAACTATTGCTGGGTGTCCTTGTCTCATGCATTGTTTATTGCTGCTAATACCAATTAAGCTTGTCTCCCTTACAAGCTGGTGGAGGATGCGGGCAAAGCCCTAAAGAGAATAACGCCTAGTGTTGAAAAAAATTTAACTGCGTAAGGGATTATTTACTATTAGAGCAGTAAGTATGTGGAACTGCCTTTCACAGTTAGTGGTCTCAGCAGGGAATGTAGATAAACTCAAACCTTTTAGATGTGGCTATACAGGGATATGAAAAATGGTAGTGACATAAACACACACACACTCAGGTTGAACTGGATAGTCTGGTGTCTTTATTCAACCTTACCAACTATTTAATGAAAGCTTCCCTTAAAAGGAAGAAGGAAAGAAAACTTTTCCAACACCAGATTGTTAGGGCTGGGCTCAGCCTATTCCTTCTCAAAGCTGGCCGCTCAGCTGTTGGCTAATTGTCTGCTTCCATCTCTCCACAGTGACTCACCTGTTGATAATATCCAGCTCATCAGTCCTGCCTACCTAAGCCATCCAGTCCGGATAATCTCTGCCTTCACCTTGGTCATATCTCTAGAGACGCTCTCCTGGGTTCCTGTTAAAGACTTGCTTGGCGGACATTCCTTCTGGCTCCAGATCCTGCTTGCTGTTCTACTACACTCATCTCTGGCTCCCTGGCATTTTGGCTTGTCTGACTATCCGTTCCGGTTCCTGAACTCTGGCTATGTTTTGAATACGATTACTCTGTTTACCTTTTTTTATTATTATTACACAAGTGTGATTTAACTGTACTTCTGTCTCAGTCAGATTCATGAGACTGTTCTATTATCCATGGCTGTAGGGGCTCTTCACCATGAGGTAATCCAATTCCAAGTTACTTCCTCACCTAAATTTCCACTAGTTATTGTTTATACTTGGTTACTGAAGCACAACCCTCTTTTGATTGGATCCATGCTCTCCTGGTAGCCACAATGCAGTAAGACATGCTTCCAGAAGGTAGCCAAGGTCCTGTGCACCTCTTCACTCTCCTCCCAGCCAGAGGAGTACTGTGATTTTAGTAATGTATTTGACAAAGGTCAAGCCAGTAGTTTGCCTTCACATCAGTTGTATGATTGTGCAATTGACCTTCAACCTGTTACAATACCCCCTCATGGCCAGGTTTACCCTTTGTCGGTATTGGAGGATAAGGCCATGGAGGAGTATGTTGCAGATGCACTTTCTTGAGGTTTCATCCACAAATCCTCATCTCCTGCTGGTGCTGGCTTCTTCTTTGTGAAGAAGTGAACTGAGACCTTGTATTGATTATCAGGGTCTCAATCGTTTCACGATTAAGAATGCCTATACTATTCTGTTGATTACGGGGTTATTTGACTGCCTCAAGGGAGCAATGTTTCTTACGAAGCTTGATTTGAGAGGGGCATACAATCTCGTGAGGATTAAGGAGGGCGACGAGTGGAAAACTGCATTTAATATGAGAACAGGCCATTATGAGTACCTCGTAATGCCTTTTGGCTTTTGTAATGCCCCGGCAGTTTTCCCAGAATTTATTAACGATGTCCTCTGAGATTTTTTGCAGTTATGTGTGGTGGTTTATCTTGATGATATCCTCATATTTTCCAAGTCCCTGGAGAGCCACCACACAGATATCTGCTGTGTGCTTCAGAAACTAAGAGAGAACTATCTCTATTGTAAATTGAAGAAGGTGCAAATTCCATCATGAACAGGTTAAATTCCTGGGTTATGTCACTTCCATTGCTGGTTTTTTTGATGGACCCAGAAAAACTTTCAGCAGTCCTACAGTTGCCCCGACCCATGGGTTTACGTCCTCTGCAGCATTTTCTTGGCTTTGCCAACCATTATCAGAAGTTTATTCTTCTAATAATTATAACTTCTCATCTCTGGTCAAGGCCCTGACTGATATGACCAGAAAGGACGGTAACCCACAGAGTTGGTCTCTGGAGTCCATTAAGGCCTTTAAGAGTCTCTGTCTTACTGACATTTTGGCTTGTCTGACTATCCGTTCCTATCCGTTATTTTATTATTATTAAACAAGTGTGATTTAACTGTACTTCTGTCTCGGTCTGATTCATGGTTTCTGACACAGATCAGCTAAACTAGTGAGGGTTCTCTTTTTGGCTTAATAAGTCCTCCACTAGGTCCAGGAGTCTGGAGGCTTTGTAGAGTTTTCGTTGAGATATACCTTCAATTCCTTGGGTCAAATCTAACCAGGTAGTTAGACCTTGTAATTAGGCTCCGCTGTGCACAAACCTTTATACAGTATATGTAAGCTGACTGATGATGAGGGCTCTCCTTGTCTCTCTCTCATTCTCTTTCTCTGCTTTGGAAGCATACTGCTGCATGCCAAAGAGCCAGTGCTGACAGAACAATGAAAAATATACAAGTGCTCTCTTCACCAGAGATCATTGACTCAAGGAATATCCGATTGCCTGATGGGATAAGGATGAAAATTTTCTCTTGATGGAGCAAACTGAACCGTGCTTTAAGGGGGGGGGGGGGGGGTGCCTTCCTCTGAATCAACTGTAGATATAGGTTTCTGTAGAGTATAAGAAGGCATTCAATTTTATTTTTCAATTGTTTCACACAGTTGGTCTTTTTTTCAACCTAAATATGTAGCTATGTTACTGCTTGTGTTGAGTAACCCATTACAGAGCTCCCTATCTACAATGGAGGGAAGCTGTTAATTTTAATTTGAGATGGAAAGAACTAACTTATAAGCATACAAAAATATGGGAACCATGGTTATCATCTACAGAATCTACATTTGTGGCCTACCAGATTAATGGCACATGGTGTCTATCTGTAGGATATGTGTTTACTGAGGTTTCATGTCATATTACTCTTTGTCCCTGTAAACAAAGTCCCTCAATTACCCTGTGGCAGGTAGAGAAATTGCGTTCTTTCTTGTATCTGTAGATCTACTTAATTATTGATATTACGATAAAAAGCATGGTGTTAACTATTACTGTAACCAAGAAAAGCTTTTGATAATTTTAGTGTCCACCTTATAATGCGAAAACCAATATGGTTTTCCAGCCCAATGATCATGGTCAGGGGGTGTCTGCCATCAACTGTTAGTACAACATAGATATTAGATTGTCTTCCAGTTTTTTCTGAAACCAGCAGATTGAGGGACTTCCATCTAAAGTCTAGGGAGGCCTGTAGAGAGCAATATGGATGAGTTTGTAAACAGCACATGCAAAAATTGGACAGCTGCCTTAAAATTATTTGCAAACATTTTCTTTTTAGTTTTCCATGAATACTAAATCCTAATTGTATCTGCCATAGTATTTTAAATTAAACCATTTTACTGATACTTGCATTCTTCTGCTTCAACAGTTGAATTAGATGGCAATCTTTTTACATCTATGGTAGAGCAGATATAATTAGCAATTATGTTTTTGTACTGAAAAAAAGAGAAATCAGAACATAAGCAACAACTAAAATTATACATTATTTATGTTTAGGTAATACAAATACTTTGTGCTAATAAAAGTTTTACCCTAAACTTTAAGGAGAAGAGAGAATAACATAATTAATCATATATACTGTGAATATATGTTTTGTAAAATGTTAAAAAAGTTTTAACTGCTCTGAAAAGATTACGTTTTATAGGGTGGAATGTGTTTTTTTTTTCAAGAGAACCTGCCATATTTACAAACAGTGAAACTAAACTTACCCCCCACTCCAACCATGTGATGTCTGTGAATCCTTTGCCTGTGCCTTCATCCTCTCCAGATCTTCTTCTGAGTTTGCCATCTTCAGCAATCCAGATTGCCAGCCTGGGATGATGTACCAGGTGCTGGAACTTTATCACTGTTCATAGAAACAGTTTAGGTTCTGTGTGAAATTTTGTCTGAATCTACCACAAAATATTTGCGTATAAGTGTGTTTTTTTCCCTAAAAGTGTATAAAAAGTGTAGATATGTTTTTCCATGTTTAAAAAATTAGCATTTACATGCATTATTTTTTTTAGGAGCTACATTTAACTTACGCAGAAGGTTTAGCAAGTGCAATAAAATGCTGTAGTAAGCTTTTTCAAATCTTGGAAGGAGGTAGAGGGACAAAGGTAAGCTATAATTAAACTACTTAAATAACAAGAATAATAAGAGCTGCCTAATAGCCCCAAACTCCCTCTGGCAGATGGTTGCATGACCAGCAGCTCTGCTTCAGTACTAAACCTCTTCTTCTATAGGGACTGTGGGGTTGATTTACTAAAGACAAATAGACTATTTACTCTGCTTGGCATGTTGCATTTTGTTAAGGAATTTTCTACAGAGCTTAATGAATGAGGTGAAGCTAACTTCCATCATCTGATCAAGTGCAAACAAAAACACTGTTTTTATTTTTTATTTTCCTTGCACGTGACTGAATATGCTCTGTAAAGTGATGTTTCACCACATTCACTAGGCCCTGTGCAAAATTCCCTTTGAAAACGCCACTTCCCTTAAAAAGTAAACATCCCATTTGTTGTTAGTAAAGCAATGCCTTGTCAATTGTCATGTGTTTCAGCACCAGAGACAACATGGCAGCAGTTGCCTTCATGAATGGAAGGTATTTCATAACTTTTAGAAGGGTTCGGGTAAGGTACAAGAGGATAGGCAAGAGCTTAGACTGCTTTATAGACCCTCCACTAAATCTAAATCTGTGACATGAAACAATATATTTAAAGAATATATCAACCCAACATTTCATATTCCTGATATGTGCCTGCTGTACCATGTACTTGTACAAAAATGTATCATGTTCTCTTTGTATTGCTTCCTTTATGTGAAATGCCACTCCCTCTGCACTTCTTTTTTTTAAAAACTGACCATATTAAGCAGGATAACAAACTGTGGTCAGTTTTCTGGCTGTGCTGGGAACTTAGTGTGCTCTCCTCCACTGATCAGTCTTGTCTTTGACATGCCCCCACTACACAACCATTCGCTGGGGAGATTAGTGCTGTTATAGCTCCCCCAGCTCTTTTTCATCTGAGAACAGAGGGAATGTGATCATTTACAAAAAAGGGTAAATGGGTATTTTTAATGTTTTTTTTTATCTATATACAAATGGTTTGCTTTTTGCTTCTATTTTTTTTTTTTTTTTATTTCACAAAAGTTTTATTAGAGAATTGCAGGAAATTACAATCGACAGTATATCGCACAGTAATGGTAGCATAGTAATACATTATTACAGGAGGTTACAGAGGTATAGAAACAGTAACATGAACTGTCATGATATAAATGAAAAATGACTGAAGACCTTTAATAACATTCTGCGGTTAATTTTACATTGTGTATATGATAGAAATCGTAAGCAAATAAAAAAAATAAGTCAGAATCACTCGTGTAAATGAGGGGGAAAAGAGAGAGAGCGAGAGAGAGAGAGAAGAAGAGAGAAAGGGAGAAAGTAAAAAAAAAAAAAAAAAAAAAAAAAAAGGGGGAGGGAGATCAAGGAAGGGGTTAAGGAGTTAGTTTGGTATAGATGCAGAAGAGAAGGGAAGGCAAGGAGAGTTCCCAAGCAGCGGGCCCGCGCCGTTAGGACCTCAAGAAAGTAGCATATAAGATGAGGGTTCAACAGCAATCAATATTAAATGAGAGACTTAAATTCCTGCGTATCTTTGAATGCAAGCCATTTCGACCAGGTTGAGGTAAAGTTTAACATTCTTTCTTGTGATATGCTTATAAGTTCCTCAATGTTTTCAATAAAGTTAATCCTTCTGAACCATTCTTTCTTCGTAGGGAGTGAGGATGATCTCCAATGGCAAGGGATACAATGTCTTGCTGCGTTTATCATGATCATGGTTAGGGATTTCAAATATTTTTGGGGGGGGATTTTGTTGAGATGCAGCAAGAAGTGGGCTGGGTTGAGATCAAAGGTTTCTGATGTTATTGATATGATGGTTTCGTGAACCATTTTCCAGAATGATTGAATAAGTGGACATGACCACCAGATATGGAATAGTGAACCTTCCTCCTCATTACATCTCCAGCATTTGTTGGAGATCTGGGGGTAGAATTTATGAAGAGTACTGGGTGTTCTATACCATCTCGTTAAAATCTTGAATCCACACTCCTGTGTGGCAACGTTTAGTGAGCCTTTATGAGCGTAGGTGTAAATGTTTTCCCAGTTTTCATTGGATAGGGAAAGGTTGAGGTCTTTTTCCCATGCTAGGCAAGATGGGTAGGAGAACCCTAAACCCTCTTCAAATAGTGAGTTGTACAGACAAGAAATAATATGTCTCTGAGGGGAAGTGTCTGAGCATAAGCTCTCGAGGGTCGTGGGAGGTTTGGATCTAAGGGTTGTCAGTGCTGTTTTGGAGATATAGTGACGAATTTGACAATATGTCCAGGGGGAAATCAGTCCAGGATCACTGTCTTTATTGATTTCCTCGAGGGATAAAAAAATCCCCCTGTGAAGAAAGTGTTTAATCAGCACCGTTTCGTGGGGCCAATTGACCAGGAAAGGGTTTGGGGTGTTTCCTGGGGGGAAATCAGGATTATTCCGAAGAGGCGTTAAGGGACTGATCCAAGGAGTGGGGTCTCCATTCTTGTAAGTGTCGTGGAAAATTGCTATCGTGGGTCCAATAAGGGGGTGTGATTTGATTTCTTTTTGAAGGTACTTGGGGTCAACCCAAGGTATGTGAGTGATTGAATATGGGAATTGGGCCTGTTCTAGTGACACCCAATCTTTGACAAGCTGATGTAGGTTCCAATCTACAATTCGCGTGAGTACCGTTGCTTGATGGTATTTTTTAAGGTCAGGAAGTGCAATTCCTCCTTTGTTTTTCGGGAGGATCAATCTGGTATATTTGATTCTGGGAGGTTTACCCCTCCAAATAAAGGTGGAACAGGCTTTGCGGAAGGAGGCAAAGAAGGAGGATGGCAATTTTATGGGGATCGTTTGCATGGCATAGAGGAATCTGGGTAGAATGGTCATTTTTAACAGAGAGGCCCTCCCAAACCATGAGATATTGAGAGAGTTCCAACGTTTGAGGTCATCTTGTGAATTTTTTAATAAAGGTAAAAAATTGAGTCTGAATAAGTCTTTCAGGGAAGAGGGTATCTCTATTCCAAGATAGGTAATTTGGTTGGGGGACCAAGTGAATGGGAAGTTTTGTTTGCATAGATCTACCTCTTTGAGGGGCAATGATATATTTAATGCTACCGATTTGGAGTGATTAATTTTTAAATTAGATAATGTTTGGTATGTTTCAAGGTCTTTAATCAGATTGGGTATGGAGACCAAGGGTTGTGATAGAAAGAGTAACATATCGTCCGCGAAGGCTGCTATTTTGTAGGAGCGGTCTTTAATCTCGATGCCTTTAATATTAGGGTTGGATCTAATTTTATTTAAGAGGGGCTCTAAGGTAAGGACAAAAAGCAATGGGGACAGAGGGCATCCTTGTCTCGTCCCATTTTTAAGGTTAAAGGCGTTCGACAGGTGGCCATTGGTGCGTACGCGTGCAGTTGGATTAGAGTACAAAGCTGCTATGTATGCTCTCATCTGGGGCAGTATGCCAATATTTTTAAGGACTGCGTCAATGAAATCCCAGGCCACTCTGTCGAACGCCTTTTCTGCGTCAAGAGACAGAAAGAAGCCCTGTTTTTTTTTTTTGAAGTCAACCAGTTGTGTATGTTCAGGGCTTTGATGGTGTTATCACGGCCTTCTCTGCCGGGGATAAATCCCACCTGGTCAAGGGAAATCAAGGAGGTCAGTAGGGGTAGCAATCTATTGGCCAGAATTTTAGCGTATATTTTAATGTCTACATTTATTAAGGAGATTGGACGATAATTTGTGACAAGTGATGGGTCTTTTCCTTCCTTGGGAATAACTGTTATATGCGCTTCCAGGAGCTGTTTGGGGGGATTTTTTTCTGAGTGTAGCGATTGGAAAGTTTGTAAAAATTTGGGTTTGAGAATGTCTATAAAAGTTTTGTAATATTGTAAGGGGAGACCGTCTGGACCAGGGGCTTTGCCTAATTTCATGTCTTTCAAGGCCTTATCAAATTCATCACCATTAATGGGGGACTCGAGTTCCTGGGCTATATTTTTTGCGATTTTAGGTGGACTATATTTCTCCAGGTAGTTTTGAATCAATTTCGATCTGTCTTCTGAGTTAAGGGGGGATTTAGAATTTGGAGGGATATTATACAGTGTTTGGTAATATTGTTCAAATTGGGTGGCTATCTCCTCATTCGAAGAATACGACTTTCCTCGATTGTCGGTTATGTGATGAATGGTGGATGAGGCCTTCTTACTCTGAACTGCTCTTGCAAGCATTTTCCCACTTTTATTACCTTGCTCATAGTAAATTTTATGTCGTAGAATATATTGTCTTTTAGCTTTAAGATTTAATTCTTCCGTAAGAAGCTCTCTAGCTCTAGTCAACTCCTCGAAAGTGGAGACAGCCACTGTCTTCTTGTGTTGTAGTTCGAGCTCATGGATGCGATCTGTTAAGGATTTAATTTTAATTTGTTTTTCTTTTTTGAGTTGGGTTAATTTCTTTATGAACTCGCCCCTAATGACACTTTTATGTGCTTCCCATTGGATGATCTTAGTAGTGTCTGTGGTGTCATTACGGGAAAAGTAGTCACTGAGTACATCTCGAAAGCGATTAATGTCTATTGGGTCCTTCAACACCGTGGTGTTTAGTCTCCACATTTTAGTTATAGAGGTTTTTTCTGGGAAAGTCAAGGATAATGTGATTGGGTGATGGTCCGATAAAGTCATAGGCTCTATTGTCGTGTTTGTCATGAGTGAAAGGTCCGCTTGTGTAATATAGAAGTAGTCAATTCTTGAATACTTTTGATGGATTGCTGAGAAGTAAGTATAATCTCTGGCTTGAGGGTTGAGGGTTCTCCAGGTGTCATGTAATGTTAGTGACTGCAATTGGAGTTTAATTTGTTTTAAAGCCCTGAAGGGAAGACTCGAGGAACTATTTGAGGTATCAGCTATAGGGTTGAGGGGGACATTAAAGTCTCCGCCAAGTATTAGGATGCCTGAGGCGAAATTTGTTAGTAGGTCCTTAATTTTGCGGAAAAAAGTAACCTGTTTTGAGTTGGGTGCGTAGATATTGGCAATCGTGATCGGATGAGATGCCACTACACCCTTGAGAAAAATAAATCTCCCCTCAGGATCAATCATTGTATCATTTATCTGAAAAGGAGTATGTTTTGATATAAGGATGGAGACTCCTTTCGTCTTCCCCTCAGGGTTGGTGGAGTGAAAAGTTGTGGGGAAACGGCTATCTGAGAATTTAGGTATATTATTGGATTTAAAGTGCGTCTCTTGAATACATACTATGTTAGCTTTGTGTTTGTGAAATTCATATAGGAATTTGGTTCTTTTAGATGCAATGTTGAGTCCTTTAGCATTGATGGATAATAGCTTAAGGGAAAGGGGTGAACTTTGCTGGCTTTGAGGAGGCATAACTTAAAAAAAAAAAAAAAAAAAAAAAAAAAGGGGAAAGAAAGGAGAGAGTGGGGAAGTTAGAGGATTGGTGTAGTACCTAAGACAGGTACAAAGGATACAAACCGGAGGAAGGGTTAGACCAGCTAAGCCTACCTATATATATATGCCGGTAAGGTCAAGGAGGGATGAGGGGAGCCACTCCTTGTGTGGGTTCTGTGACCAAAAGAGGTACAATCCAATGATAAAAATTTGTATCACAAAGAAAGAAGATTCGTATCGGTTGGGAGGGACCGGCGCCCAGGGAGTTCCTAAGGGCGTATGAAATTTATAAAGGGCAGAAATAAGGATCATAAACTCGGGGAAAGAGATGGTGTAACTGCGTCTTAGTGTTTGCGAAGAGATAGTTATAGCTATTGTCATATATGTGATGGGTGGGAGAGTTTGATCTCCTGTATATAGACTAGGAAGAAATTCTCGCAGTGCGGGCCTCTGAACTAGAAATCCTAAAACCATTACGAAAACTTTTTAACAGCTAATGTGCTAACAGAAGTAACCCTTTTACCCAAGTCTGGGTTTTCCTGTTTAAGTGAGTCGTTTGACCAGGTAGTGCGATATAACAAGCCAATAAGGAACATTCCATAAACATTTATTCTAACCTTATATAAAGAGGAGTGAGGGCGCGCCGAGAGACCCCCCAGGCCACTGCAGGATAGCTTTGAGGTTGAGCATCCTATAATTGTTATCTCCCTTTATGGGGCATTTAGAGCTGCATTGGGATGATATGGTGCAGCTATCTGTCTAGGAAGCATGTAGGTAGCGATTTCTCTAGAACTAAGAAAGGCGTGGGCCGGGAGGATCCTCCACACGTCCGACCTCCTTGAGTGTCGACAGAGCATTAGTGACTGCGACTCCAAGTGGTAAACATTTATTAACCCCCACCTGGTTTACAGTATTGACAACTAAGAACATAAATTTTGTTAACAGTGAAATACATAAAACCTGAAGAGAAAAGAAACATTCAAAACATTATCCATTTGAGGAATAATAAACAAATTAAAGGAGCATCCTATACGTTGCTATCACTCAAGAACCTCAGGGATCGGGTCTCGTGGGGTAGATACCGCCATGGTAAGCAAGGAGAATCTTAACCCATTAAGGCATTAATGAAGAGAATGCTATAGCGAAGGGCAAAGGGGGTTAGAGGCCTGCACATAACACAACAGGACAAGGCCTGACAAACAAACCTAATACAAGTATAAACCTTGAGTTTAAAAACGGCTATTATGTCCGTAAAGGTGAAAAGTGTATCGGGGTTGGAGCCCTGTAATGGTAGTTCTCTTGTAAAAGGAAAGGTGATATGCGATGCTCAGTCCAGACTTGCCCTGGGTCGGAATATACCATGAGGGTAGCGAAGTGACTTCACATTTGCAAGCTCGGGGGTTGGACATATTTACTTGCATCAAATTGTCAACAGTTCGATCCAAAAAATAAATAATAAAAAAGGAAATTGAAAATAAAATGTATTCAAAAAAGAAACTCCGAAGCACCCCAATAGGGCCTTACCTTTCGGTGAAACACTGTATCAATCCAATACAGAAAGAGAGGTTGAGAGTTGGCAGGATAGGTTCGCTCTCTGAATATAGAGTGTGTGGTGGTGGGGGTAGACCAGAAGAAAATAGAAAGCGATTGAGATGGGGCTATTTGAGAGAGGTATGGAGCCACTGTCTAGGTGTCCATTGAGTCTTGTCTGTCGACACGGTCTCTCCTTCTGGGAGGAGAGATGACTGGGCTTCCTTGTTCTGCTCTTCTTCCATGATGTTGTTCTGACAGAGATCTTCGACGTCGGTCTCTGTTTCTTTGCGTTCTGGGAGTCGTGTTGTTTGCCACTTCAACCCACGTGTCATGAATCTGGAATGAGTTGTACCATTCAGGTACATCTGTTACGGGTATGTTGAGCGAATCGCAGAACGGTCGTAGGTCGTCCGGAGTGCGTAGGAAAGCTGTGTGGCCTCTCCAGGTTGCAGATAGGCAAAAGGGGAATTTCCACCTGTAGGGGATGCCTCTGGTCCGGAGTTGATCTAGTAATGGACGCAGGGCCCTGCGTTGCTGCAAAGTAATGTTGGAGAGGTCTTGAAATAATTTGATTTCATGACCGTTGAAGAGCACTCTGTTTCTTTCTCTGGCTTTTTTGAGAATGGCTTCCTTTAGCGGAAAATTTACCAGGCAACATACTATATCTCTCGGCGGGTCGGTGTCCCTTCCCCTTGGGCGGAGAGCGCGGTGAATCCGTTCAAAGTCAATTGGGGAGTCTGGGGGCCTCTCCAGCAGCTCATTGAAAATGGAGGTAGCTGTCTGTATTACAGGGATTTGGTCTGTGGTCTCAGGGACTCCGCGGATTCTAATGTTATGGCGCCTGCCCCTGTTGTCGAGGTCTTCAATGTGGCGGTGCATCTCTATTATGTGGCTCAAGTGGTTATCTGACGCTCTTTGTATTTGTTTTAGTGCCTCAGAATGACGAGATGCAGTTTGCTCCACAGATCCCAATCTTGCTGCCACCTGCTGTATGTCTGCTTTCAGATCTGTGATGGCAGCAGACAGGGTAGCTTTGATATCTAAAGCCACTGCCTGGAGATCAGCCAGGCAGAGGGCTTGAGGGGCTAGGGAGGCTTGGGGGGATAAAGCCTGGGGTGGAGGGGGGAAGATGTCTCTATTTAGGCCCTGCGGGCCGTTCGCGCCGCCCACCGCGCCTCCGGAAGCGCCGAGCGGGGTAGCCTGTTTAGGCGAGGCCGAGGCTTTTGGGCCTTCACACTGCGGCGGACGGAACATCGCCGGTATGTTCGTGAGCGGGGACAGACCTGATTCGGCGGCATCCCGGGATCCTGGAGCACTCTTATCCGCTTTCCCCATGGTCGGATGGCTGGATTAAAGCCCTGTGTGCGGCGTTGTATCTCCCTGAGCGCCGGAGGAGAAGATTCAAGCGTCCATCGCTGTCCCCGGTCCGGCCACGCCCCCCTTCTATTTTAACCACTTGCCGGAGGGATGGTGCAACTCCCATTCTGGGTGGACTTCACATGACGGGACACCCGAACAGCTGTGTTGTGTTGCTGGGACACGGCACTACCCCAATCTCTGTAAACAGCTGCTAATGTGGCTCTTTAACCATGTGATGGACTGAGTCCAATCACAGCTGGTCATATGTGAATACAGGAAGTGCCAGTAATCGGCTCTCCTCGCCTCACACTTACAGAGTGTGCAGCAAGGAGAGACAATCAGTGGCATCTCCTCCCAGGGGAGAACAGGGCATGTAATCAGGGCACTGAGCATCAGTGCCCTGATTACAGTAAAGCCCCAGAAGTGCCACCAATCAATGCCCATGAGTGCCACCAATCAGTGCCCATCGGCAGGCCCGGATTGGCCATAGGGCAAACCGGGCATTTGCCCGGTGGGCCGGGGCCACTGGGCCGCATTTCCTTGCTTTCGCGGCCAAGGCAGGCTGCTCTTTAAGCCCACGCCAATCCCCCGACCTTTCTGCGGCTGCCCGGCTGCCAGTTCAGCTCAGGCTCAGCCATCAGCACGGTAACATGAAGGGGGAGGGGTTAGAGGAGAGACCTCTCCACGGCCGCCAGTATAGTTCAGGCGTTGGTGGGGGGGCGTGACCACGAAGGGGAGAGGAGCCTGCTGCGGATCAGAGAGAACGTAAGTGTGGCCACCTGTAACCTAAATAGGAGGAGGAGTGGGGCGGCTGCATATAGAAGAATTATTCTCTCCATCTTCCTCCCGCAGTCTCTGAATGTCTGTTGCTGCTCCTATCCCCCTCGCAGGCTTTCAGGTACTGCGGGAGGAAGATGGGGAGAATAATTCTTCTATATGCAGCCACCCCACTACTCCTCCTATCCTGCTCATCTCTGCTGCCCTCACAGTGCTCTTTACCCCCCCACCACAGTGCTCTCTACCTTCCCCATTCTATCTGCTGCCCCCCCTGCCCTCTGCCTCTCTCTGTGTGCTCTCCACCTCCCCCTGTGATATCCACCTCCCCCATGCTTTCCACTGCCCCCTGTGCCCTCCGCCTCTCCCCCTGTGCTTTTTACCTCCCCCATGCTCTATGCTGCCCCCCTGTGCCTCTCTACGTTTGCTCTCCGCCTCTCCCCTGTGATATCCACCTCCCCCATGCTCTCTGCTGCCCCCTGTACCCTCCACTTCTCCCCCAGTGCTATCCAGCCCCCCCCCCGTGCTCTCTTCCTCCCTCCTGTGCACTCCACCTCCCCCCCATGCTCTACACTGCCCCCCTGTGCCCTCCGTCTCTCCCCCTGTGCTCTCCAGCCCCCCAGTGCTCTATGCTGCCCCCTGTGCTCTCCACCTCCCTCCTGTGCTCTCCACCTCCCCCATGCTCTCCGCTGCCCCTCTGTGCCCTCCACTTCTCCCCAGTGCTCTCCAGCCCCCCCTGTTCTCTCCACCTCCACCCAGTGCTCTCTAGCCCCCCGCACTATCCAGCCCCCCCTGTGCTCTTCTCCTCACTCCTGTGCTCTCCACCTCCCCCATGTTCTGTACTGCCCCCTGTGCCCTCCGCTTCTCCTCCTGTGATTTTCACCTCCCCCATGCTCTACACTCTCCCCCTGTGCTCTCCGACTCTCCCCCTGTGCTCTCCACCTCCCCCCGTGCTCTACGCTGCCCCCCTGTGCCCTCCGCCTCTCCCCGTGCCCTCCAGCCCCTCAGTGCTCGCCGGCACCCCCTCAGTGCTCTCCAGCCCCCCTGTTCTCTCCACCTCCCTCCTGTGCTCTATGCTGCCCCCCTGTGTCCTCTGCCTCTCCCCCTGTGTTTTTCACCTCCCTTTTGCTCTACGCTGCCACCCTGTGCCCTCCGCTTCCCCCCCTGTGCTCTCCACCTCCCTCCTGTGCTCTCCACCTCCCCCCATGCTTTACACTGCCCCCTGTGCTCTTGCCCTCACCCAATGCTCTCCAGCCCCCCCAGTGCTCCACACTGCCCCCTGTGCTCTCCACCTCCCCATGCTCTACACTGCCCGCTGTGCCCTCTGCCTCTCCCCCAGTGCTCTCTAGCCCCCCAGTGCTCTCCACCTCCCCCATGCTCTATGCTGCCCCTCTGTGCCCTCTGCCTCTCTCCCCGTACTCTCTAGCCCCCCCAGTGCTCTCCACCTCACCCATGCTGCCCCCTGTGCCTCTCCCCCAGTGCTCTCCACCTCCCCCATGCTCTACGGTGCCCCCCTGTGCCCTATGCCTATTCCCCCAGTGCTCTCCAGCACCCCCAATGATCTCCGCCTACCCCCTATGCTCTCCACCTCCTCCCATGATCTCTGCTGCCCCCTGTGCCCTCCAACCCCCAGTGCTCTACAACCCCCCAGTGATCTCCACCTCCCACCGTGCTCTCCGCCCCATGCTCTCCTGCCCTCCCTGTGCTCTCCGCCCCACCCTGCATTTTTGCTTCCCCCTGTGCTCTCCAACCCCCTCATGCTCTCCTCTTCCTCCCTGTGTTCTCTGCCTTTCCCCTGTGCTCTCTGCCCTCCCCCATGTTCTCCTCCTCCCCCCACAGTGCTCAGTAGCCCCCCTACTTCTTTCCTGTGCTCTCTGCCCCCCCTGATTTTCCCAATCCCCCTCGCCCCACGCACTTTTGCCGGGTTTCCCCCTCTCCTCTCCCGTCAGGATGGAGAGTGGGGAAGGGGCCAGTTAAAATGTCATGGGCTGCTCATTCCAAAATGCCCGGGCCTATTTTTTGTCCCAGTCCGGGCCTGCCCATCAGTGACACAAATCA
The DNA here is from genome assembly GCF_037356315.1 of Lithobates pipiens. Taxonomy (NCBI): domain Eukaryota; kingdom Metazoa; phylum Chordata; class Amphibia; order Anura; family Ranidae; genus Lithobates; species Lithobates pipiens. Next base: position 423,436,888 of record NW_027507903.1, on the reverse strand, counting down.
GTGCCCATCAGTGACAAATCAGTGCCAATTACATGTGCCAGTCAGTGCTGCCTTTTAGTGCCCATCAGTGCCTGCTCATCAGTGCCGCCTATCCGTGCTGCTATCCGTGCCACCTATCAGTGCCCACCTGTGCCACCTATCAGTGCCAATCAGTGCTGCCTATCAGTGCCGCATATACATGCCACCTATCAGTGCCCACCAGTGCAGCATAATAGTGCCTCCTCATCAGTGCCACCTAATCAGTGCCCATAAGTGCCGCCTCATCAGTTCCCATAAGCGCCACCTCATCAGTGCCCATCCGTGCAGCCTATCAATGCCCATCAGTGCCGCCTTATTAGCGCACATCAGTGCAGCCTATCAATGCCCATCAGTGCCGCCTTATTAGCGCACATCAGTGGAGGAGATAAATTACTTATTTACAAAATTGACTGTTTTCTGACTTTTTTCATTTTTTTTGTAAAAACCCATCAGTGATTATTAAAAATTCATTTGGGTACAGTGTTGTATGACCGCGCAATTGTCATTCAAATTGTGACAGCGCTGAAAGCTGAAAAATGGCCTGGGCAGGAAGGGGGTTAAAGCGGCCTGTATTGAGGTGGTTAAACTGAATAGGTTGTTTTACAGGGTGATCATTTACAATCGCTTTAATGTTCTGTTTATGCTAATTTTGGTAGCAATGAATGTTTTTTGCTTGAAAACAGTGTTATGTGATGTACAGTACCCCTACAGTTTATTGTAATGATAGAATTAAATTCATCTGCTGCCATGCGCTCATGTCAGTTCACACTTCACCTTGATCTGTATGATCTAAAGAATAAATATGTGTTTTAGCAGTTTAGTCTTGATATACTTAAAGCCAAAGATCATTTAAGGTTACCATGGAATAATAGATGTTGGAAAGAAAGAAAAGGTCAAAATGGTCCCAAGGCATAGAGCGCACAGAGAACCGGAATAAAGAAAAATGGAAAGTTGTGTATGAAAGCTATGTAATGCTACAGACAAACTGTTATCCTCATAATGGGGCAAAAAAGATCTTCTACCCACCTGTCATACAATATACATTTACCATTACTCTTGTTAATCCATAACAACATTGTTTTGAGAATTGAAAAAAATAGTAGCTACCATTTTACTGTTATTATTTAATAAAGGCATTAGTAATAAACCTGGGTTAGTTAGTCCACTGAGAACAAGATTTGTTTCCAGTTTGTTGCAAATATGGGCAAACATTTTGACATTGTGTACAAGGCCTACTATTTATACATACGTATAGTCAGAACATCATTATTTGTCATCTTATTTGGTACAGTTATATTATTCAAGGCCACAAAGGGGCTGATTTACTAAAAAAAAAAAAAAAGACTGTTTACATTGCACATGAAGTTGCACTTTGCAAGGGAATGTGTCCCAAAGCTTAGTAAATGTGGTGAAGCTCTGCTGACTTTCATCATCCAATCACATTCAATCAAGTAAAATTGCTGTTTTTATTTTCCTTGCACAATGTTAGGCATTGTTTACAAATGGAAATTTCACCACACTAACCTCTGGGGAAAATTCTCTTGTAAAGCGTAATTTTCCTTGCAAAGTAAACAGCCTATTTGCATCTAGTACATCAACCCCACATATGTCTAAGCCCTTGTACACACGGTCGGAGAATCCGTCGGAATGTGTCCTATCGGACTGTGTTGTCGGATAATCCGACTGTTTATGGTATGCATCGGACTGATTCCGTCGGAATATCCGTCGGACCAAGTTTTCCAACTTGCTGGAAATATTTTCCGACCAACTGGGCCGATCGGACATACTCCGATCATGTGTAGCCTACTCCGACGGATAAGGTGCCACGCATGCTCACATTCAAATTCCGACACGGAAGCGCTCGTTCAGGTAAAACTACTGCTCGTAAGCGATATAGCACATTCGTCATGCTGCAATGTTAAAAATTCTTTCATCAAGCGCATTCTCTTGTTCTTTACAATGCTGCAAGAACAAACTACTTTTGATGCTCATAGTCACACACACTTTTCCCGAACGTATTTCATTACTCTTTTTTAACCATTTCAGCAATACAATTTTAGTTTGCGTCACATCTACACAATTTTAGATTTGGTTTATTCTTTTTTGGATGCTTTTTTATTTTTAATTCCTAAAAATCTCCTTTAACCACTTGACCACTGGGCACTTAAACACCCTTAATAACCAGACCAATTTTCAGCTTTTGGTGCTCTCACATTTTGAATGACAATTACTCAGTCATGCAACACTGTACCCATATGAAATTTTTGTCCTTTTTTTCACACAAATAGAGCTTTCTTTTGGTGGTATTTAATCACCTCTCAGTTTTTTATTTTTTGTGCTATAAAAGAAAAAAGACAGAAAATTCTGTGAAAAAATGAATTTTTCTTCGTTTCTGTTTCTTTTTAGCAGATTAGTAATTTTTTCTTCATAAATTTTGGCCAAAATTTATACTACTACATATCTTTGGTGAAAATAAGTACAAATTGGTGGATATTATTTGGTCTTTGTGAAAGTTATAGAGTCCACAAGCTATGGTGCCAATATCTGAAAATTGATCACACCTGAAGTACTGATGGCCTATTTCAAATCTTGAGACCCTAACATGCCAGAAAAGTACAAATACCCCCCAAATGACCCCTTTTTGGAAAGAAGACATTCCAAGGTATTTAGTAAAAGGCATGATGAGTTTTTTGAAGTTTTAATTTTTTCCCACAATTCTTTGCAAAATCAAGATTTTTTTCCTTTTTTTTTTTCCCCACAAAATTGTCATATTATCAGGTTATTTCTCACACACAGCATATGCATACCACAAATTACACCCCAAAACACATTCTGCAATTACTCCCGAGTACGGTGATACCACATGTGTGAGACTTTTACACAGCATGGCCACATACAGAGGCCCAAAATGCAGGGAGCGCCATCAGGCGTTCTGGAGCACCCAGGACAATTCTGACATTTCTCTCCTACATGTAAAAATCATCATTTATTTGCTAGAAAATTACACAGAACCCCAAAACATTATATATTTTTTTTTAGCAAAGACCCTGGAGAATACAATGTTGGTCGTTGCAAATTTTTATCTCACATGGTATTTGCGCAGCAATTTTTCAAACGCGTTTTGTGCTTAAAAAAAAAAAAAAAAACAGTAAAGTTAGCCCAATTTTTGCATAATGTGAAAGATGAAGTTATGCTGAGTAAATAGATATCGAACATGTCATTTTTCAAAATTGCACATGCTCTTGGAATGGCGCCAAACGTCACTACTTAAAAATCCCCATAGGCGACGCTTTAATTTTTTTTTTACTGGTTACATGTTTTGAGTTACAGAGGAGGTCTAGGGCTAGAATTATTGCTCTCGCTCTAACGTTCACAGTGATGCCTCATATGTGTGGTTTGAACACCGTTTTGATATGTGGGCCGGGCTTACGTATGCGTTCGCTCCTGCATGCGAGCACATGGGGACAGGGGCGCTTTAAACATTTTTTTTTTTTTTTTATTGTTCATTTTACTGTTTAATTTTTTGATCACTTTTATTCCTATTACAAGGAATGTAAACATCACTTGTAATAGGAATATGGGATGACAGGTCCTCTTTACAGTGAAATCTGGGGGTCATTATGACCCCACATCTCACCTCTAGGCTGGGAAGCCTGAAAAAAAAAAAAAAAAAATATTCTGGCTTTGATCGTATTGGCGAGTTGGTAGAAGCGTCTATGGCTGGGTATTGCAGGGTATCACCGAGTATGGCTGGGTATCACCGAGTATGGCTGGGTATCTCCGAGTATGGCTGGGTATTGCAGGGTATCTCCAAGTATGGCTGGGTATGGCAATTTATGGCAGGGTATTGCAGAGTATTGGCGGGGTATTGGGGGGTATTGCAGAGTATTGGCGGGTATTGCAGAGTATTGGGGGTATTGCAGAGTATTGGGGGGTATTGTTTGGTATTGGGGGGTATTGCCGAGTGTTGGGGGTATTGCCGAGTATTGGGGGGTATTGCAGAGTAATGGCAGGGTACTGCAGAGTATTGGGGGGCACTGCAGAGTAATGGCAGGGTACTGCAGAGTAATGGCAGGGTATTGCAGAGTAATGGCAGGGTATTGCAGATTAATGGCAGGTTATTGCAGAGTAATGGCAGGGTATTGCAGAGTAATGGGGGGTACTGCAGAGTAATGGCAGGTACTGCAGAGTAATGGCAGGGTATTGCAGAGTAATGGGGGGTACTGCAGAGTAATGACAAGGTAATGCAGAGTAATGGGGGGTACTGCAGAGTAATGGGGGGTACTGCAGAGTAATGGGGGGTACTGCAGAGTAATGGCTGGTATTGCAGAGTATTTGCAGGGTATTGCAGTGTATTTGCAGGGAACTGAGGGGTTAAATTCGGTGAGCAGTGATGTGGGCACTGCAGATGCAGCCCACATCGCTGCTAACATCGATCTCTTTCCCCTCCGCTGTACCGATCGGTACAGAGAGGGGGAGGGAGGAACCGGAGTCATAACATGACGCCGGTTTGTTTACAAGTGATCACTCCATCATTTGACGGAGCGATCACGTGGTAAACGGGCGTAACGAGCGGCCGTTTACCATGATCCGTGATGATCACGGATGATCTCGTGTGCGCGCCCCAGGGGGCGCGCGAGAGCAGAATTCTGGGAGGCCGTTAATTAACGGCCTCTCAGAGTTAAACAACCGCCCTGAAGCCGTTAATCGGCAATGGGCGGTTGTTAAGTGGTTAAAGACAGTTTGCTCATTTCTCCTTTTTTTGGGGTGTTTTTTTGTGTGTAAACTTACCACAACAACATTATTTTATTTTTTATCTTTGGTTTTTCTTTTTTAATCTACAGGAGTTTGTTTAGTGTTGGTACCCCTTGTTATTAATTTCACTTTGTATTTTTGAAATGTACCTACCTGCTCACAAATAAACTGGCCTTTTGGAAGGAAAACACATTACACAAGTATTTCATCAAACAAAAAAAACCTTTATTTTGGACGCTATAAAATAAAAATAGGAACGCAGCACTGGAGAAACTTCTTAACTTTGGTGCAGCCTTTGGCCCCCAGGGCAGACATGAACAAATTAAAACAGAAAAAATTGGTGGCCTGAGGAGTAGAGATCTCAGGGAGAGAAGTCTGGTCCCGAAGTCCTAGAGAACAGGAAATTCAGATGCCGTTTCTGTCCCCAGGATGTGGATCTTCAAGAGGCTGCATCTTCTGGCAGACCAGACTGAACCCAGGCCATCACTCTCTCGTCTTCCTTGGGCACTTCCCACCAGGCATCCTTCCAGGCTATGGCTCGGCTCCTGTAGTTGGGGCAGGAGGAGAAGGAGGGCGTTGTTCGACCTCCTGGCTGCCACTTGCCACAGCCTCCCCCTGACATAGTTTTAGTTTTTTGATCATCAATCACACCATTTTGTGCTCCTGGCTTTTGCAAATTGAATGTTACCAAATAGAACAGACTATCATTCTGAGCCCAGCATTTTTCTTTCCCGTCCCAATCATTTTTGGTCACTACTGTCTATTGAGATGTAAACCACTTTGTTAAATCACAGCTTACTGATCAATAAGAACATCTAGTTAACATCATTAAATGTAACACAAGAAATATGTTCAACAATGCAATACCTGTCTCAAGCTAGGCCCCGCCACATGTTGCTGCCTGGAAGGCCCAGGTTGGACATCAGAAGCCTCAGCTGGGGGTGAAGGATGCCTTGAAGGAAGACTGGAGAGTGGTGGCCTGAGTGGTGGCCTGGGTACCCCTTGGTCTACCAGAAAATGCAGCCTGTCAAAGTGAACCATCCTGGGGGAATAAACGGCATCTGGATCTCCTGCTCTCAAGGACTCCAGGTGCTTATTTCTCTCCCTGAAATATGTAAGCTTCATGGACACAATTTTCAGATTCAGATAGTCCATGTCTGCCGTGGGGACCATGATCCGCACCAAAGAAAGCAGTTTCTCCTGTGCTGCGTTCCTCTTTGTTCTGTCGGCATAAAACTTGTTGTGGAACTGCCACAGGCAGGGCATCTCCATGTACAGTTCTATGAATAGCCCCATAAAGTTTGCATTTTTGAAAGGATCCATATTGTCTGCAAGACACAACACAAGACAAACCCTCAAATACTAATAATGCCATTAAAAACCCTCCTAATCTTGTCCCAACATTGGCCTAGATAGAAGCAGTCTAGTCTAGTGAAGCACCAACTTAAAAATGTTACCTTTGTTTCCACGTTCGTCACGTCCGCGCCTCACTCTCTTCCCAGATCATACGGATGATACACACGTGTTGCGTTTTATATACAGTGCGCATGCGTGAAACTCCGCCCGCCCCTGACGTTCTTTCCAGACTATTCCCCGCCCCTTCGCTTCTGGCGCAGTGGGGAGAGCACATGGCAGAGAGAACACAGGTGTGCACTAATAATAGTTCCACTAACGAGGAGGAGGGTTAGGAAAGCCCGGAGCCTGAAACGTCCCGATCCAGGAAGACAAGATTTAAGGCCTCAAATATGTCTTTTGGAGAGATATTGGAGATGGTCGACATATTGAACAGGACCGACTATGATGGGAAGTATGGACCTTACCCAAACCCAAATATCAGAAAGGCCAAGATCATGAATAAAGTTGTGAAGAGTCTTCAGAAGAATTTTGGGGTACACCGATCCAAGGATCAACTGAGAAAACGCTGGTCAGACCTAAAACTGAGGGAGCACGAGCAGTACCTAAGGATCAAGCGTGTTCTTAAAAAAAGTAAGTAGTTGTCGTGTGTTCATATGATTATTCTTGCTTGCATACTGCTCCATATGCTTTGATTTCATGTTGTGCATTTTAAAATGGCCACTTTCAAGTTCATGGTTTCGTTCGTTCGTATGAAACATCGTTCTGCAGGAAAGTATTCCAGCTTAACAAAGTGTACCCAATAATGTTCTCACCTTGTAACTCGGCCCAAAAACACCATTGTACAACACTTCCAAGCAATGTTTATGATTCCTATTTCTGCCCTCTGTGTGCTAATTATTCTTTGTTTACATTCTCATAGGGGAGAGAAGACTCGGCAAGTATGAGGACACCAGGGACCATGAGGACACCAGGGACCACACCCCTCCCAAAGAAGGGCAACTTCCAAAAGCAGAAACAGAGGAGCAGGAGCAGGAAGAGGAGGAGGAAGGAGAGATCGTGGAGGTTGAACAAATTGTCACCACAACAGGTGAGTGTCGGAGAACACAGCTTCCGGTAAGCTCATCAGTTTATATCACCATGTTTGGATTACATGGTGTGTTTGTTTGCTTTGTTTTGTAGGTGATGTGAAAGAAGATTCCCGTTTTACCAGTGAAAGTGCCCAGATCTTGATTGGGGAGATAATGGGGTGCAATCGAGATTTGGAAATTATCCAACAAAACATCAATGATGTAAAAAATAAAATGAAGAACATCAATGATGTTTTGAGGAGAGTGTGAAACAACAAAAACTAGATAGGGTTTTATTTTTGCTATTTTAAAAACAAAATGTTGTATTTATTGAAATTCCAAATTTGGAAGATGCACAGAGTGTGTAAACATGTGCTCCCATCATGGGGGATCAATGTACATGTTTTGTGGAAAGTGTCTGAGATGAAGGGGTTGCAGCCCCAAAGCATGTACATTGATCCTCCATGATGGGAGATAGCACATGTTGACACACTGTGTGCATCTTCCAAATTAGTTTTTTTCAGGGGTGACACCCCATGTGATGAAGGCAATATCAGCCCAGTTTGTACATACTCATGTCTGATATTGACTTCACTTTTCAAAGTTGAACTTTGTAAGTTCCTGTGTTCTGTATTTTACGGTTTGATACATGCCTGTTTACACAAAAACAACAAGGAAACAAAATTCTGATTAAACTCTGTTTTGGACACTCAAAATCTCTTGGTTTGTTGTAAAAACCTTTTCGAAACGCACATGTGAATGTGCTTGTTTTAAAAAGTTGAATTCTCAACAATGTGTGGCTTCCTTTTTCATTGCGCATAAAATGTATTTGTAGTCAAATTTTAGTTTGTGCTGAGAAGGAGTGTGATTTACTAAAGGCAACTCCACTTTGCACTCCAAGTGCAGTTTCAGGTGTACTTTTGCAGTGCACTTGTAGTGCATAGTGGATGTGCCTTTAATAAAAAACACACAGAGTGAGGTGTAAATTTGGACAATCATGCCATTTTCCTGCCATGGTGCTGAAAATGAGCACGATTTTGGTCAGTAATTCACTACATACATTAGTTACAAAAAGAAGGTGTGTGTGTAGCAGACCCACAACATAATCACATTATCTGAATAAGAGACTGTCCCTCATCTCGCTCTGAACTTGGGTTTGCACTGTTGGTGAAAAAGGCACAACTTAAAAAAAACTGGCAAAGTGAGAGGCCACAGTCTGCCATTCCTGTGGCGTTGAAGGACACTGTGTAGTGAAACAAGTACAAAAATTAGTAATTTGACAAATCAACATTGCAAGCAGATTAGACCCACATTTTTGGTCAAAATTAGTATTACATTTTGGCAACTTAGTATTTAAAGCCTAAAGTATAAGGTCCCCTTATGAGAGTCATCACCCCCCACCCCCCCCCCCCCATATGATGGGCCCTTGCTAAAAAATGAGGGGGGATGTTTAGGACAGGTAACCCTCTCCACTTGATTGAGAGCTGAATGCCTAAATAATGTGCGATACTTTGGGAAGCCCCTCCTTAGTTACACTATTGGCAGCCCACCGGACAGATAAGAAGTGTCATAATAACAAAATGGAAGCACATTTTGACATTCTGCTATTACATAGTAACAAAATTAATGTGTTAAAAAAATAAAAATAGCATTTGAAAGTATTGAGGCAGGCCCTTACCCTACATGCTTTGGTGAATTCGTCCGTAAATGTGATCATGAAAAAGGTAGGTATAGTGTGTATTGGGTTTGGTCAAGTCATCAGATAGAAGATTGCTATCAGCTGAGCTAGCAGTTTGGGAGAGGGGGGTTACTAATGAGTTTGGCACAACTCCAAAAATAAAAAAAGGTCACTTTGCATGAATTGAAGCACACACATCACATTTGTAGACATTTTAGGGCGTGTTTAGGGGAAAGCAATACTGTGGAGCTGACAAAAGACATTGTTAAGTGACTAGACTATAGTTTTATGGGCCAAGAAGAGCATGGTGGGGAAGTTAGTGAGGCAAATATGCATGAGGACAAAGGGGCAGAGCATATGAATTAGAGCATATTGCAATGATGGTAATTAGGGAATGAGGAAAGAAATGCAAGACATTAGCAATCATGAAATACATAGAATGTGATGTTTAAGGATAAAACTTAGCTTCATATAGTCCTTCTGCAGGACCTGAATGATGGCAGAACAGGTCTCTGGAATAATGATCCCCAGAGCCTGGGGGGAGATGCCTGTAGAGAACTTGAGGTCCTGAAGACTTCTCCCTGTCGCCAAGTAGCGCAACGTGGCGTTTAGCCTCTGCTCCGGAGTGATGGCTTGCCACATGCAGGTATCCTGCCTGGTGATATAAGGGGTCAGCAAAGCCAGCAGACGGTGAAAAACGGGGTCCGTCATCCGGAGAAAATTCCTGAAATGATCAGGATTAATCTCGCGGATCTCACGGAGCAAAGGCATGTGCGAGAACTGGTGACGCTGGCGCAACCAATTCTTGGTCCACAAACGCCTACCCTCCCTGTTCATGGACCGGGCTTGTGTCAAAGTAAGAACCCCAACACGAAGCCCCTGCACAGCACAAACTGTATGACGATTATGTAGATGAAACATGGTTTGAAAACGGTCGGCTGGTCAGAACGGACACCAGAAAGCACCGATAAACAGCAAGGTCTGAAAGAACGACCTGAATAGCAGAAGCAAGCAGACAATAAAAAATGCCTTTCAACGCGTACTATACCAATATATAGTCCACAATGAGAAACAAATACTTACTGACTGCACGTACTGATTATCAGATACGCAAAGACAAGCAGAAACCGAAGAGAAGTAGCGATCTGAATCACTAATGTGAAAAGCGCGAATTGTCTCTCCCCAAATTTCTACTAACACGAGATCAGCAGAAGGAGCCCAAAGGGTGCCAGACGTGGTGCTGAACTTCCCTTTTCTAGTCTCGCCGTACACGGCTTACGCCACCGCATTCTTGGCAACCGCTAAATCCGCCAACTGGGTCCGACCGTATGTATGCAACAGTTTCGGACACAATCCGTCGGACAAAATCCGTCAGACAAAATCCGTCAGACAAAATCCGACGGATTTGGTTGGCAGAATGTCCGACCGTGTGTACAAGGGCTAAGAAATGCTCTGCATTTCACCCTGATGGCTGGTTTCTCCTATCTAATCATATGTGAACTGCTGAACTGGATCATTACCTACCTATGTAGGAGAAAACATTGAAGCTTGCAGACTCAAGTTGTAGTTGCTATTTGAAAGAAAATATATAATTAAAATGTTACTAAACCTACAACAGTAAAATAGGTTTGTATATGCAGTAAACATGCTTGTTATACTCACTGTGGCACCTAGGGGGTTAATATTCTGTATTGTGTAAAAAGCCTATTTGGTCTTGTCTTCTCTGATCCTCCTTTTTTTGCAGTCCCCAAACTATATCCTGATAGAAAAGAGCCTCAGGGGAACTCTGCACATGCTCAGTTTGGTGTGTATTGCTAGAGCGTTTTTTTCTTTTTTCTTGGGAGAGTGCATGTGGTCAGCACAGGACCAATCAGCACTGTCCAGACAGAGGGTCAGGAGTCCTGCAGCCTCATAGGACAATCAGAGGATAATGAAAACTCCTCCTACAAGCTTTTACCAGAGCTCTGCTGGACACTGATAGAAGTCACAAGACTGCTATATACAGCTGATGTGAAAAGGTATTTAGCAGTGTATATTAACTAAAAGGATTGCATTTCCATGTTTTATGTACTTTGGGGGACCAGATATAGTGAATGCAGTGTCCTGGGTTTAGAAACACTTTAAGCTTATGTTTAACCAGTTCACCACCAGCGCACGCCGATGTACGTCGGCAGAATGGCACGGGCAGGCATATTGGCGTACAGGTACGTTCATTTTAAATGCCGCCTGCCATCGCGTGCGCGCAGCCGGCGGTGCACTCTCATGCCGGTCAGGACCCCCGTGAGTCCGGTCACGGGTCCTGTGGACTCGATCGCCACAGGGATAACCGCGATCGTCTCACAGGGTGGCTGAATGGGGAGATGCCGTTGTAAACAGCATCTCCCCGTTCTGCCTAGCAACAAGTGACACTGATCTCTGATCCATGTGATTGGAGCAGAGATCAGTGTTCACTAACACAAAGCCCAGCCCCCCACAGTTAGTAACATGCCCCTAGGAACACTTAACACTTCACTGCCAGTATCATTTACACACAAATCAATGCATTTGTATAGCATTGACTGCTGTATAAATAACAATGGTCCCAAAAATGTGTCAAAAATTTCCGATGTGTCCGCCACAATGCCGCAGTCACAATGAAAATCGCTGATCGCTGCCATTACTAGTAAAAAATAAAAAATAAATTAATAAAAATGCCATAAAACTATCCCCTATTTTGTATTAGGCACAGAGAGGAACTGAGAAAGATGATGGGCTGATGGGAGCTAGGAAGGAGAGTGCAGCCAGAAGGGCGGATGTGTGACAGGCATAGCTGGGAGAGCTGGGGAGGCATGCCAGAGTGGACTGGGAGAGTGCAGTCTGAGATGAATGTAGAGCCAGCAGGAGAGACTATGATGTCATGGGCAGTGGAGTTGGGCAGCTGCAGCCAGGAGGGCTGGCAGGGCCTGAAGAGGACTGACTGGGAGCAGTAGTCCAATCAAGGTCAGCTAGCACTAAAGACTTTCCTATTTCTGGCTACATTAAAGGGGCTTGCGGTTCCTACCTGCAAATGGCAGTTGCTAAGGCCTGACAAAGTCAGAGTAGGGCGTACTATGTGCTAGCTATACCAGGAACCAAGTATTGCACAGGAGAGAGAGGAACATGATACAAATAAGCGTTGTTCTAGAGGAGACTGGAACTCTAAAAGTGTAAATAGAGGTTCCAATAGATCTTCTTATTGATTTCACTATTGATTCTGAGCATCCCATAATTTCCCTTATCCTATCCAAGTTCAAAATCCCTCAATAATATACAAAACAAACATAGGAGCTGTTCATTGTCTCAAGAGTGACTGGGAAGTGAATGCCGGGCTGTGCAGGGTGACAGGTGGACCACAATATCCAGCAGCCCCTACGGGGGTACAGCTACATGTGTAATAAATAGTTTAAAATAACAAATCATTTCATCAGTGCCTGGTACAACCTCTCACCAACATCTTATCATTGTAGAAACCATTATTTTATCATTTTATTTGCTTAAATTCCTATGCATTTTGTTTTTCTATTTTTAGATTTTTTTTCCAGAGCCAAACCTTTATTTACAATGAAAATCTGTTTGCTAAAACCGCACAATGTTTATTATCCAGTTTACAGCAAATTACAAGCATGTGGTCAAGGAGCAATGTATGGTAACAAATCCAACCGCAAAACAAAACAACAAACACACGGTACCTCAATGTGCGATAATCTCTGTTGCAACAGTATTTTACATAATAAAAGCTTCTAAAGACTCACAACACTCACTTCTTACAATAATTCCAGCATTCTCAGTCAGTCAAACACTGGCATTATACAAGCTCATACATATTTTCACAGTCTCTGTTGCATTTGATTGGCTTGCTATTGACTTTCTTTCAGAAGACATTATAGTCCTCAAGCATTCCAAAAGGAGCCCCAGGTAAAGCAACCTGCCTCCTTTAAAATAGATAGGCAAGATCGCATCTAGAAACCTTGCCTTGGAGACTATTTTATATAAACATACTATAGATGTACATGTTTAGAAAAGCATGTAAGGCAGGGTCATTCCATCAGATTAGGTCGCCCCTCAGGAACTTATTTAAATCATCATATTTGATAGCTGAGGTATCTAGGTAGGAATCCAGGAAACCTGATTAAATTGCAGTGTATTTAGGCTGTTCACTTGATGCTAGCATATTCTTTAGTGAAGCAGAAATCAACTAACCCATGTATTTTAAGCATGATTGCACGCTTTTCCCCCTCAGGTACTTACAGCCAGATAAGCATTATTTTTATAAACACTAATTAAAATAACAATATTGAGATTAAATGCAGCATTTGATGTAAGCAAGAGGGGGTTAGGACAGCTTCGGATATGTTCAAAGCAGAAGTTGGAATTTTTGTGTTCAGGTATCACGAAGGCTGTGTACAAACAGTAAACCAAATTAGGCCGATAGAAGGCTTTTAGCTGTTTTCCTGACTTCTGGTAAACACCAAGCCCTAGGCCATGGTAGTCTTTTATTTATTTATTTTTATTTGGCTGAGCTCTTTTTTTTTCCAATTGCTGAAATTTAAAAAATAGGAGAGACAACCAGAGTTATGTTCAGCTGCTTTTTAAAATTCTTTGGGAATGATTGGTTAAAGGTTTAGATGCATTCAGGCTGGTAATATAATCCCTTGACTTTGGTCTGGTTACCTTTCCTTATCTGTAAGCTAACTTCTATGACTGTGCTTCAAAGAGCTCTTTCACAAAATGTATCTAAATTCAAGAACAAAATTGTAATATATTGCAGTGTCCATATATGTGGTGGCTGCATTCCTTTTATTCTTTTTCATGTTTTTTTTTCTGGCAGTGCTCATTCACCATAGTGTATCTATAAGGCTTCATTCCCACGAGGTGGATCCACTGCCACGGAGTCCGACTCTGTCTGCCAGCTCAGCGAGAGATCTCTCCTTTGATCTCTGCTGAGCCGGCGGATGACAGGTCCCTCTCTGCTCACTGAGCGGAGAGGGGCTTGTTGAGTGCCGCTGGTTACTGTGGTGAGATCAGACGAAAATGGACAGCATGTCAGTTTTCATCAGATCTCACCCGATCCAATCCGCCAGGGACGGATGCGAACGTAGGGCCATCCGTCTGATTTTAGCGGATCGGACCGGGTCAGATGTCAGCGGACATCCGTCGCTCCATAGACTAACATGGAGCGCCCGTTCCGGTCTACTGACAAAACTGACAGGCGGACCTGAACAGTCCATCAGTGTGAAAGGGGCCTAAAGGAACAGTGGGATTGATTTACTAAAGCTGGAACATGCAAAATATGGTTCAGCTGTACATGGCAGCCAATCAGCTTTTAACTTCAGCTTGTTTAATTAGGCTTTGACATTAAAACCTGGAAACTGATTGGTTTTTATGCTGCACCAGATTTTGCACTCTCCAGGTTTAGTAAACCCCAGCTTCTATTTCAGGAAGTATGTTGACACTAGTGATGATGTTAGGTTTGGTCCGAAATTGAGTTCAGACAAACCTGTAAGGCAGCTGTCATTTGTGGGCCAATAAGTTGCAGCTGGGACATTCCTTGCCCAGCAGCTGCACATACACAAAAGGGGCAGGGATGCTTGTGACATCATAGACTGAATATGGCCACATGGCCATATTTGGTCAATGATGTCACAAGCACCAATGCCTCTCTGTGTACATGCAGCTGCAGGTCGAAGATTCCCTTCTTGGCAGCTAATTGGCACAGGGATGACAGCTGCCTCAGAGGTTGGTCTGAACTCAAGTACAGACTGAGCCTGGACCTGAACTCAATGTCATCTATAGTTAGGCTGTAGAACATCTCCTCCTCTCCATATCTCAAAAACATATAAGGAATGGTATGTAATCAATTGCTCAATTTCTAGCAGGACCAGCAGGTATTTTTTTGTAGTTATTAAACAGAAATAAAAATGTGTTCAATAGTAAAGTTAATCCCTTCCCACCGGCCACACACATATATGTGGCTTAACAGAGGCTGGCTATATATGTATACCTTGTGATAGTGAGACTCCCTGTCTCTGGTAAAATTAGTTCAAAATGGACTCTTAGGATGGAGTCTTCAGTCTTGTGTCCAGGTTTTCCAGAAACTCTGCAGGTTGTTTGTGTGTGTCCAGGTGCACACGCTCGTTATAAGGCAGATCTGAGTATAGCCCAAGGGAGGTGGAGTAGCAGTTGGTGTTGGAGCAGTCAAGAGAGAATTGTGCTCCTGTTTAGGAACCAAGGCAATATCCTTGAGATGGAACTTTATGTGGGAGAGTTCCAGGTCAGTGGATTTAGAGAGTAGGGCCAGCTGAGAGAGTCTGGGAGAACATAGCTTGGACAACTGGGAGAAAGAGTCTTGGGGACCAGAGGAAACTGGTGGTCCCAGAGGAGTGACAAAGTCTGGAGTGTCAGGAGAACCCCTTCCTAGAGGCCAAGAGTGGGCTTATGCAGCATGGTATTGAGCCATCCTTGCATGCAGGGACTAGAGTTCTATCTCCCTACACTGCCTGCATCAACACGTCATGTAGACTAGTGTGGCAAGGCATTCCCCTGCTCCTTCTTCCTCCCTTCTCCAAGCTAATAGACTGGCTGGAGACTACAGTGTTCATTGTTAACATTTCCCAGTGAAGACTGGAATTTCAGGGAAGCAGTACTGAGAGAGCAGGGGCAAACAATCATGAAAATTAAGAACTGCAAGTGCTGGAGCAAAACTTTTAACAAACAGTTTATTGGGGAATGTTTGTTTTATTGTGCTTAATGTGTTAAATTAAACATCACTGAGGGTTTAATACTACTTTAATTATATACATTGTGCACTATTATGTGCTGTTTTTCATGGTTCAATAAACCTTTAATGTGAGTAAACCTGGGACAAATGATCCCTGATTTGGTTTGTGGCAGAAGTTGCAAATATCGCAAAAGTTTGAAACCAAATAATGCACCCCATTGAAGTGTATGGGACCCAAATTGGAAAAATCAAAGTGCCCATTTTGAAGGCTTATATGCAAGCAATTGGACATACAAAGAGTATGGGGTCCAGCTACTGCCCTGGGGGACATGTATCAATGAACACAAAGTTTGCAAAAAACATAATTTTAAATGAGCAGTGATCATGACGTCCCTGACCATGCTTGCCGGACTATGTATCAGCAGTAACAGGGACCTTGCAGCTGACTTCCTTGCTCAACGATGCCACAACATTGCCTTCCATGTGATGGTACAGAGCTGGAATGGCCTTACATGAAAAGAAATCACGACTGGGAACCTGCCATTGTGGTACAGCACATTCTGCAAAATTACGGAAGGGGGCAGAATCCACTAGACGGAAAGGCAGGAGTTTTAAAGCCAGCAGCTTTGACAAGCTTGAATTTGGACGCTGGGCATGTGGGTGGCAGTGACTGTATTTATTTTCTTGCTGCAGCAGATGGGGCAGGGAAATTTGTCTGCTATAGTCTACAGTTGGTGATGTGCTACTGGCAGATGTGCTGCAAGGACTTGTGACTAAACATGTGCAATTTGTTTTTTTCCAAATTTGTTTTTCAATTAAATTCGACAAATTAGTTAATTAGGAAATATTAGAATGAATGAAAACCTGTTTAACTAATTTTTCTGAAAATTTGTAAATTCATAAATTAGGAAATTTATGAATTCGTAAATTCATAAATTAGAAAATACAAAAATTAGAAAATACAAAAATAAGAATGAAAATGAAAAAGAACGAAAATCCGAAAATAAAAACTAAATTTGAAAACCCAAAATAATAACTAACTAATAATAATAACTATTACTAACTATTACTAACTATTAAATTATAGGTATTGGAATTTACATTCAAATTTGTCTGTTAATAATAATAACAACTTTTTATTATTTATTAGTATTAACTCGTTACATTCCATTCATTTTCCTGCAGCATTTGTTATTTTGAACTTCGCATAAATTCGTATTCGTTACGTTCATAGACAGCCAAATTTGAAAGGAAATGTCAATGCTTATAATTTAATAGTTAGTTATTATTAGTTAGTTAGTTATTATTTCCAATTTTCAAATTTTTGGATTTTCAAGTTTCCGAATTTCCGATTTTTCAAATTTACGAATACCGCATCTAAACGAATGGAACATAACAATTCATTTTTTTTCCGAAATTACAAATATATTCAAAATAACGAATTTCGATCAAAATGAATGACCCAAAAAAAACAACCCCCCCCTCCGAAAACAAACACATTTTTCTGCAGTGCACGTCTACATGTGACTCTTCGCTATACCATCATCCTAGTCAGTGCCCATCAATGCAGCGTGACCTGTGCCCATCATTGCAGCATGACCTGTGCCCACCACTGCAGCCTCACCTGTGTCCATCATTGCAGCGTGATGTGTGCCCACCATTGCAGTCTCACTTGGGCCCATCATTGCAGCATGACCTGTGCCCATCATTGCAGCGTGACCAGTGCTCAGTATTGCAGTTTGACCTATGCCCACCATTGTAGCCTCACCTGTGGCCACCATTGCAATCTCATCTGTGCCCACCACTGCAGCCTCACCTGTGACCATCATTGCAGCATAACCTGTGCCCACCATTGCAGCCTCACCTGTGCCTATCATTGCAGCGTGACCAGTGCCAATCATTGCATGACCTGTGCCCATCTTTGCAGCCTCACCTGTGCCCACCATTGCAGCCTGTGATGACCTGGACATCAAGTGAGGCTCCTCCTGCCAGTTTTGTCACAGGTCTCATGACTCCCAGAGAAGTCCCAGAGAAGTCCCAGAGAAAGTCACAAGACCTGTGATGAAACCAGTAGGAGGAGCCTGATTGTCTGATGTGCGGAAAGTAGGAAGTAGACTGGAGAGGAGGCATAGGGCATACTGAACGCTGTGTAACCGGGGCTGCAGATCCGGGATGCAGGTGACCCTATTCCCCCCTCACTACTACAGCACTACAACACTTTATAAGAATTGTTTTTGATATATAAATGTGAGTTGAATGTATATTGAGATTTTTAAAGATTAAACTTTTTAGACGTTATTACACTATTGCATGATTCTATTAATTTCCTTATGTGGCATATATGAGGAGGCATGGTGGAAGCAACCAGGAGACACTGATATCCATATAAAGCTGGACTATTATCAGAAGCAGGAGGTGACCAGTGTGGAGTATCAGCATACAGCAGCCAGTACATTAATGGGATACACCTGAATGACCCTGACCATCTGCTGTTCACTACTTAAGGCTTAATTTCTAAGCCCTTAAAGTGAGGGTACACTCAATGGGGGAGGAGTGCACATTGCATGAAGACACTTGATCACTTTATTTATTTCAAGGACTTTGTTGTTAATTTATGCACTTTGTTGAATTGTTTTAATCACTTTGGACCGTGTGTGATTCACTGAGCACGAGCACATATATATATATATATATATATATATATATATATATATAGATTCATTTGCCGGACACTCCACCAAATCCTGATCTTTAAGCTCTTCCCCATCCTCAACCCACCAGAGAGGGGGATCTGTCACACTTCCTGCCACCCTGCAGGATGGAGGCAATCATTCAGGCAATCCTGTGCTCTAACCTGGTAAGGGCTAAGGACAGTTCATCCTTAATGATAAAGGGTGAAGCAACAGCGTTGACTGTAGGCACAATACCAGATAGGCACGGTGGCTCAGATTACCTGGGAGCCTCTGGTCTTTCAGGGGATACAACACTAGGGATATGACTAGGTTCATCAGGAACTACTTATGACTTAGGTGTACCCTATGGTGTTAGTCTCACTCCTCTTTTTGGAAGACATTCAATTTTGCAAACAAAGAGTACTTGGGTTTAGTTAAAACACCTCAGAAGGCAGACCCTTTAATAGGGCTCGCCAAGCCCCTATGCAACAATCCTGCTAAGCACCTTTAGCCAGCCAAGCAACACCTTGTGACTCACGTGACCCAGGTAAGGAAAAATGAACCACTGGAAGTGTCTGTTCAGAGCCTGCTCTGTGTCACACAGCTGCCTTCTAAAAGCACCAAATGCTTGGCCTGCACAGCCTAAATAAGTCCTGGTGAGTGGGTGTTACTGTATTTGCGTACGACGCAAATCTTCATGCGCCCAGATAAAGGCTATGGCGCATGTGCGCCATGGTCACCAAACAAACTGCTGAGCCCAGTGGCACTGTTGCGAATGCATGTGCGCCATGGCGAACCAAGGTGAAATAGCACACCGCTGCGCGCCATCATACAGGTATAAAACAGCCAGACAAGCAAAAAGGTACACTTTCAGCTAGTGCAGAACTCTCCCGTATTTGAATCAGAAAAGGGCTGGTGACTAAGATGCTCTTGAATAAAAGTCCTTTATTTGGTTACATGGGTAACGGGTACAGGCTATGCTGATGCATTTCGTCTAAGAAGCCTTCATCAAAGCATACATGTTTGATTCAAAAACTGATATTTATAACAAAGTAAGCCCTCCAAATGGGGCGGGTGCATCCTAATAAGAGCAATCACATGGAGAAAAGAAAGAGAGAAGCACAGCAGGCATATGAGGGACATATCATGAACAAATAAAGCACATTAAAAATGGTGCATTAAATGTATCAAACAATGCGACTATGTTAAACAATGCGATCATGTTAAAAAAAGATTTATATTCATCCTATCATTCAAACCATACAGTTTTCTAGTATTGAGGGTACGGATCCACCAAACTTCACGTTTAAGCAAAATACGATGAGTGTCACCTCCTCTTGTTTTTTTTTTTAACCTGTTCAGCACCAAAAAAGGAAAAAGTGTCAAGAATACCATGATGGAATTCCCGAAAATGTTTTGTCACATTTGAGATATTTTAGCATTAATGTTTGTAGTGTCATTCACGTGTTCCGAGATTCTAACTCTCAACAGGCGTATAGTGCACCCAACATACTGTAGACTGCAGGCACTACACTGAATAACATATACCATCAGTTGCAGTTTATATACTGTTTGATGGTATATGTTTTCTTGGTAGAAAAGAAGAAAAGACTGAGGTGCTTTTTTGATTTCTATGACACTGCCTACAGGTGTTATGGCCATACATGTAGGAATCTACAGTGGAAAGCCAGGTCTGCGATTTGTTTGACTTCTGAGAGCAAAACAAGCTTGGTGACAACATACTTCCCAGACTGGGTGCCCTTCGACTGGAAAATTGGCAACCCCCCTGGATAACAGAGTACAGATTCTTGTCAGCATACAAAATGGGGAGATATGCTTTAAGAATTGCAATGATTTTGTTGTATTCTAAAGAAAATGTAGTGACAAAATTAACTTTATTTCTATTGTAATCACTACACTGTTTGTGTTTATTTATGCCACTATTCTGAATCATCTCCACCCGATCTCTATGAAAAGCTATATTTTTACTTATAGCTATTGATCGTGTATTACAGCCCCTTTCCTTGAGTCGTTTTTGAATCGCTGTGCATTCTTGCAAGAAATCCTTGTCTGTAGAGCAGTTTCTCCTGGCGCTGATGAATTCACCAGTGGGCAAAGACTTGATGGTTTGACTGCGGTGACAGCTATTGGCCAATAAAAGGGAATTCCCTGCACAGGGCTTTCTAAAAGTTCTTTAAGTCACTGTGTTTCTATCTAGGTGCCCCATCAAGGTCAAATCCAAATAGTCTATTTGGGTCGGGTGGAACACACAGATGAACTCCAGGTTTAGGGAGTTAGTATTAATATATTTCATAAAGTCACCTATGTCACCACTCGATTCATGCCATACTACAATAAGGTCATCAATGAAAGGACCATACCAGGTGATGTTGGTTTTAAATGGGTTACCATGGCAAATAAAATAGATTATTCCCACCAGCCCATGTAAAGATTTGCTAAAGAGGGGGACAATTTAGCCCCCATGGATGCACCTTGACTCTGAATGTAGAATCGTTCTTCAAACATGAAGAAATTGTGTGTCAGCAGGAACTCTACTGCTCTACAAATAAACTCATGTACATTAGGACTGTAACCACTGTAGTATGAAATATTATTTTTAATGGCTGACAGTGCTAGAGAGTGAGGAATGCAGGAATACAGAGATCTAACATCTATGGTGATCCAAATTCATTCTGTGGACCAAAAAAATTCCTGCATGTGGGCTAACAAATGTCCGGTGTCCTTTATAAACCCAGGTGGATGGACAACAAGCGGTTGAAGAAATTTATCAACCCATTCTCCTAATCTCTCCAATAGTGACCAGCAACTTTGGGGCGACCTTTCACTAGATTATCTTGTTTGTGCATTTTGGGGAGATAGTGAAAAACTGAAGTAAAGGGATGTGTGACCATAAGATAATCTACAGTTTTCTGATCTAAAACACCCATCTCCTTACCTTCATCCAATAAGTGTAACAATTTTTGTTGTATAGTTGCTGTGGCATTAGAACTGAGGGGGCGATATGTGATGTGATCTATCAGCTGCCTAAGTGCTTCCTGCTTGTAACTAGCAGTATCTAGGATCACTAAAGTTACCCCCCTTGTCTGCCTGGCGAATCACTATGTCAGATCTAATTTTCAAGGCATTTAAGGCTGTGGTTTCTTGCTTGGTCAAATTAATTGTATTTCTATTATTGTCTTGTTGACACGATTCTTGCAATTTAACCAATTCTGATTCCACAATGTTCTGAAATGAATCCACAATGTCATTTCCGTTTTGAACTCCCCCATATGGTCACCGCACACAGGTGCCCAGCCCTTAGCTAGCTTGACTGATTGTTACAATCACTGGGACACCCCACAATAATAAAATAAAGGGGTTTCACTTACCCATCCAGGTGCAGGGCCACTTAGAAGCTAAGGGCCCAATCTTAACCCTTCACGGCGGGTTCCTGTCACTTGGACCTTCAAGGACTGGGTACCCTTATATATTTAGGGTCCACTCCCTTGGATCTGTACGGCACCCTGCAGGAAATGCTTTAACACTGTAGTGTCCAGGATTTCTACTCCACAGGGTCCAGAGTCTGGAGGCCACATTATAGTCAAAACCTTGCAGGATCTTGAGTCTTTTTGTGAGGCTCGGGTACTATTTATCTAAGCATAAAAGCCTGTGTCAAATGGGTCCAATCGGTCAATCCCTTAATTCATTTTGGTAATCGTTTTTGGGACTAGAGACCAGGAGCTCAGAGAGCTCAAACAAACCGTGCCATCTACCTTGCAGACACTGGTAAAAAAAACGAAAGTACTTCCTGTAATGGGAGGTGTTATATAGGGGATCACTTCCTGTCTGAAGACCTTTGGTGTCCCATGATGTATGAAAAAGAAATTGTGGCAATGACCACTTTCTCAGGAGAATTTATAGAGAACCCAGTTATCTATAAATGAACAATAACATCCACTATAGAAATAAAGTGGAAAACAAAAAAATGAAAAATTAGGTATAAGAGAAAAAAGAGCTTACTCATCACTCATGGAGGTGGTGTGTGAAATGCAAGGGAGCAAAGTCTCTCCCGGAAAGTATGAGTCCACTAAAGCAAGGGGCACAAAGATCCTGCCTGTCAAATAAAGATGCCTAATAGAGGAAAGTCCAAGGTGAGTAATTGGAAAGCCAAGATCTTAATCATAGTACATACCAGATTGGGGTTCCACAGATCTTAAAATCTATATCTATATATAGCTAAGAAAAAAAAATGGGGTTAGTCATAACCACTGCAATTTTCTCATACACATGCCACACTGTCCCACACTGAGCCCTAGAGTAGCAGTGCTGTAAGCGCTGGTCTTAATTACCACCAGTTTTCTTATCTGACATTTCTTATCTGCAAACTGGCATTGACTAAGATTCTGTCACTCCCATAGCTACAAGTTTTTAAAGTGGCAGTAGTTAAAACTACTACTAGATTTTTCCCCGTGTTGATAATGTTGCTGAAATTGTTGCAAATGCTTGCCTTAACTAGGCACAATCAAAATTGGAAACTACTGAAAGAAATGTGTATTACATGCTTTGTTGGATTTCCCTGACTGTGTTCTGCAGCTACAAATGATTTGTGATCTCATTCACGTACATATCTTGAACACTTTTTTTTTTTCCATTTTTCCATTGGGAATAACTTACTCCACAGAAAAGAAAAAAGCTCTTGTCCTTGTATCTGATTAAAAAGGGAAAATACATTTACCCTGCCAGTTAAAAATTTTTGAATCGTGTTGGAGTGCATGGGAATTATTGTGAACACAGGAACATCTCTGATCTTTAAATGAAAAGGATCAGACGCCTTTGTTTTTTGTACCATTTATAGTATTGACAGGGATCATTGAAGAAATATAGTTTTTTTCAGGAATTAAATTTAATTAATATACTAAGAAATCCTTTGTATTATTCAGAGAATGGGTTAATTACATTACTAATATTGGAGCATTTTTAAACTTTTGTTGCTAAATGCCAAAGAACCAAGAAATGAATGGGTGACATCCGGTTTCGATAAGACAAATAAGGTGTAATGAGGTTCTGAAACAATGACACTTCAGCACGGTTTTCTCCTAGGCATAAAGAGACTTGTATATTTTACTGACAATCTGACATATTAAATGGCAGGAAGGATTCAAAAAGATTACTAGATGTGAATATGTGATGACAGAGTAGAGCTAACAAAGGGGACAGCAGTTATATGATGTAGAAATGAAGAAAAGGTTTAAAGACTTAATGCCCATTATTTTATAGCAGGAATCTTCAAACTACGGCTCTCCAGCTGTTGCAGAACTACACATCCCATGAGGCATTGTAAAACTCTGACATTCAGAGACATGACTAGGCATGATGGGAATTGTAGTTCCTGAACAACTGGAGGGCCGTAGTTTGAAGACCCCTGTTTTATAGCATAGCCATTAATTCACATTGACTTTACAATCTACACCGAATCGTTATACACATTTCAGCTACAGAGAAAATATGAAAATTTTTGCCAAAAGTTTTATTTGTCAGGAGCAAAAAAGTCAATTTCCCTTCCTGTTGCATCTCAAGGATTAGGAGGTGAAATTAAATCTGTCCTACAGTACACAAACAGGAAAAATAAACTGACAGGGGTATTCCGTCTATCCTCTATCCTAGCGGAGTTCCATCCAAAAGTGGTAGCTCTGCTTATCTGTCTTTGACAGGTACCCATCGCGACTTTCGGCCCACCTCGCAGTGACAAGATACATCAGAAGTTCAGCCCTCCTCCTCCTTTCCCACCGGTGGGCAATTCATAAAGCGCAACACGATTAGCACATGTGCAGTAGGGAACCGGCTGTGAAGTCAAAAGGCTTCACTGCTGGGTTCCCTTACTACAAATGGCAGTGGCAGCACCCGCGAGACAGGAAAGTGACCTATTATTAAAAGTCAGCAGCTACAGTATGTGTAGCTGCTGACTTTTAATTTTTACGTGGGTGGGGGGGCGGAGCTCCGCTTTAAACAAAATCTGAAAAAAAGAATTGTTGCTCTACATAAAGATGGCCTAGGCTATGAGAAGATTGCTGAGACTCTGAAAAGGAGCTGCAGCATGGTGGCCAAGACCATACATCGATTTAACAGGACAATTTCCACTCAGGCCTCGTCATGGTCGACCAAAGAAGTTGAGCGCAAATGCTCAGCGTTATATCCAGAGGTTGTATTTAGGAAATAGACATATGAGTGCTGCCAGCATTGCTGAAGAGGTTGAAGGGGAGTGAGGTCAGCCTGTCAGTGCTCCGAACCATACACCGCATACTGCATCAAAGTGGTCTGCATGGCTGTCATCCCAGAAGGAAGCCTCTTCTAGAGATGATGCACAAGAAAGCACGCAAAACAGTTTGCTGAAGACAAACAGGCTTGGATTACTGGAACCATGTTTTGTGGTCTGATGAGACCAAGATAAACGTATTTGGTTCAGATAGTGTCAAGCGTATGTGGCAGCAACCAAGTGAGGAGTACAAAGACAGGTGTGTCTTACAGTCAAGCATGGTGGTGGGAGTGTCATGGTCTAGGACTGCATGAGTACTGCCAACACTGGGGAGCTACAGTTCATTGAAGGAAGAGCACGATCCCCTCCCTTCAGAGACTGGGCCTAGGGCAGTATTCCAACATGATAACAACCCTAAACACACCTCCAAGACAACCACTGACTTGCTAAAGAAGCTGCAGGTAAAGATGATGGACTGGTCAAGCCTGTCTCCAGACCTAAACCCTATTGAGCATCTGTGGGGCGTCCTCAAACGAAAGGTGGAGGAGCGCAAGGTCTCTAACATCCACCAGTTCAGTGATGTTGTCATGGAGGAGTGGAAGAGGACTCCAGTGCCAAGCTGTGAAGCACAGTATGTATATGCACACAGTAATCATTATTCATTATTAATGGTTTTTAATCTAATTTTATACAAGGTGAATAGGTAAAATACAATGACAGTCATTATTAAAAATATATATGTCTAAAAATATACAGGTCACAACTTGTTAATGCACTTTGTCTGAAATCGTTCACTCTTCTGTCTGGAAACTGTAATACATATAAATTAAATGTTTAAAAAGGCTCTGTGTTGTGATAAAACAAATACATTGATGAAATATGCTTTTATGTAATACATTCAGGGACAAATAAAAATGGGTGATTTTAAACAGTTTTATAGTTTTGAATGCTCTTATAACCTACAGTAGGTAATTGATAACTTATCTTGTATACTTGCAGATATACTGTAGGGAGATAATTATTGCTGAGCCTAATGCCCCATACAGACGGTCGGACATCAAAATCCATAGTTTTTTTTCTGACAGATGTTAGCTTAAACCTGTCTTGCATACACACGGTCGCACAAAGTTGTCGCAATTTCCGATCACCAAGAACTCAGTGACGTACACTGCGTACGACGGGACTATAATAGGGAAGTTTAGCACCACGTTCGGCACCCTTTGGGCTCCTTCTGCTGATCTTGTGTTTATCTTGTGTTAGTAGAAGTTTGGTTAGAGGCGATTTGCGCTTTTCAAACTTGTGCTTCAGATCATTACTGCTCTTCAGTTTGTGCTTGTCGGTGTGTATCTGCTTATCAGTGCATGTAGTCAGTTTGCATTTGTTTGCTATTGCATGCTATTTTATATAGTATTCTTTGATTTTCAGTGCGTTATTGTCCACTCGTTGCTGATTTTCAGTTCGTCCTTTCAGGACTTGCTGTTTATCAGTGCTTTCTGTTAGTCCGTACTGACCAACCGACCGATTTGAAGACATGTTGCGTGTACGTACTCGTCATAGAGTTCGTGCTGTGTAGGGGCTTGGTGTTGGGCTTTTAGGTTTGACCCAAGCCCAGTTCATGAACAGGGCAAGGAGGAGTTCATGGAGCAAGAATTGGTTGCTCCAGCGTGACCTATTCTCACACATGCCTTTGCTTTGTGAGATCCGGGAGAATATGCTGTCCCCTTATATCAGCAGGCAGGATACATGCATGCGGCAAGCCATCACTCCGAAGTGGAGGCTAGTTGCCACATTGCGGTACTTGGCGACTGGGAGAAGCCTGCAGGACCTCAAGTTCTCCACAGGCATCTCCCCCCAGGCTCTGTGGATAATTATTCCAGAGACCTGTTCTGCCATTATTCAGGTCCTGCAGAAGGACTATATTAAGGTAAGTTTTCTCCTTTAACATCCCATTCTGTGTATTTAATGTTTGCTAATATATCGCATTTCTTTCATCATTCCCTAATTACCATGATTGGAATATGCTGGAATACGCTGTGCCCCTTTGCCCTAATGCATGCTGGAAGCTTTTAAAGTTCCTTTTTGTCCTTCATCATATTTGCCTTCACTAACCTCCCCAGAATGCTCTTCAGGGCCCATACACACCTCTAGCCTAGTCACTTAGCAATGTATTTTGTCATCTCTATAGTAGTGCTTTCCCCTAAACACCCCCTAAAATGTGTGCAAATGTTATGTGTGTCCTTAAATTCATGCAGAGTGCCAGAGGCTTTTTTTTTTTTTTTAGCCCAAACCTACCTCTTTTGTGGTCAGATTTATGGATGAATTCACCAAAGCATGTAGTGCAAGGGCCTGCCTGAATACTTTCAAATGCTACTGTTTAAAGTTTTTTTTCTCCTATGATTATCATTCATCTCTCAATGAAGTGGAGAGGGTTACCTGACCAAAACACCCCCCCCCCCCTAATTTGTTGCAATGGGTCATCAGATGGGGTGAGGAATCTGATAAAGGGACCTTATACTTTTGTCTTTAAATACTAATTTCAAAAGTTTTTATACTTATGTTGACATTAGGCATGGGATCAGGAGGAAAATATTTTTGTCAGTAATGCACTATATACATTAACAACAAAAACAAGGTGTGTGTGTATAGCAGACCCACAACATAATAATATTACCTGAAGAAGAGACTGTCACCTCATTTCGCCCAGACATTTTGTTTGCATTGTTCATGTTCTATCTCCCATCATGGGGGATCAATGTACTTGTTTTGGGGGTGCAACACCTTCATTTCAGCCGCTTTAGTAGCAAGGAAGGGTTGCACCCACAAAATGGTACATTGATCCCCCATTATGGGAGATAGCACATGTTGACGCACTATGTGCGTCTTCCAAATTTGGCTTTTGTCAAAATACAAAACTGTTTTTTAAAATATAAAATGGATGCTAGCTAGTTTTGTGTGTTTCAGATTCTTCCTAAAACATCAATGATGTTCTTCATTTTTTGTTTAACCTCATTGATGATTTTCTTGAGATGATCTAAATTGTGATTGCACCTCATTATCTCCCTGATGAGGATCTTGGGACTTTCACTGGTAAAATGCGATTCTTCTTCTACAATATCCACATCGCCTAAAAATAAACCAAAAAACACACCATGTATTATAAAAATGCAGGCATTCATCTATTACCTGAAGCTGTGGTCTCAGACAATCACCTTTATAAAGCTAAATACTTACTTGTTTTGTGCAAGTTTCACAGATGGAGACACCCCTATAGTATCCATTGGAGCACGTGTGTGGGACACCCTATTAAAAAATTTGTTCTGGTGTCCCACACTAGTGCTCCTTAGTTCGGATGTGTAAACAGCTGCTGAGTGTCCTCTCCTTTACACTGAATCAAGTTTGCATTTTTTTCTAGTTACAAACCCCTCTAGACAACAAACTTCCTTTGACTAGAAATAGGCCTGAACAAATGTAGTTAACAGAAACTTTCCAAAACATCATATTTGAAGTGGGCGAACGAATGATGTTTACTATGAACGATTGAACCCATGAAAGTGGCCATTTTAAACTGTACAACACTAAAGAAAAGCACATGGAGCAGTATGCAAGCAAAAATAATAATATGAACACACGATAACTACTTACTTTTTATAAGAACTCACTTGATCTTTCTGTACTGATCACGCTCCCTCAGTTTCAGGTCTGACCAGCGTTTCCTCAGTTGATCCTTGGATCGTCGTACCCCAAAATTCTTCTAGACTCTTCACAACTTTAGTCATGATCTTGGCCTGTCTGATATTTGGGTTTGGGTAAGGTCCATACTTCCCATCATAGTCGTCCCTCTTCAATATGTCCACCATCTCCAACATCTCTACAAATGACATATTTGAGGCCTTAAATCTTCTCCTCCAGGATCGGGACATTTCTGGCTCCGGGCTTTCCTCGTCCTCCTCGTTACTGGAATAATTAGCGCGCACCTGCTGTGTCTCCCCACTGCACGGAAAGAGAAGGGGCGGGTAATAGACTAGAAAGAACGTCAGGGGCGGGCGGAATTTCACGCATCCGCACTGTATATACAACGTAACACACATGCGTTGTATGTATGATCTGTGAATGGAGGACGGAGTATTGGAAGCGACAATCGTTTGAACGAAGGTACAATTTAAACTTACATCACTGGCCTATACTGCTTCTAGATTGAGGCCTATATTGGGTCAAGATTAGGAGAGTTTATCCTGACATTAGGGTTTGTCTTGTGCTGTGTCTTGCAGAGAAAATGGATGGGTTCAATGACCACAGCTTTCTCCCAATATTCATTGATAAGTACAGGGACCTGCCCTGTCTATGGAAGGTGAAACATCCACATTATAATAACAAATTAAAGAGGCAGGCAGCGCTGGAGACACTGCTGGAGTTGGTGAAGCCGGTGGTCCCCAGGGCAGATATCCCCTATTTAAAAGCAAAAATTGGTGGCCTGAGGAGTACATATCTGAGGGAGCGCAAGAAGGTCCGGGACTCCATGAGATCAAGAGCTAGAGCACATGACATTTATGTCCCCAGGCTGTGGTACTATGAGAGACTACATTTTCTGTCAGACCAGACTGAGGTCAGGCAATCACTCTCCACTCTTCCTTCCACGCTTCCTTCCACCCCTGCTGAGGCTTCCGACGCCCAACCTGGGACTTCCAGCCAGGAAGAAGTGGAGGAGCCCAGCTTGAGCCAGGTATAGTATTGTTCAACATATTTTTGGAGTAAAAATGAATGAGGTTAACTAGATGTGATTATTGATCATGAATTGCTGATTTAATAAAGTGTTTTACATATCAATAGACAGTAGTAGCCAAAAATATTTGGGACAAGAATGAAAAATGCTGGGCTCAGAATGATAGTCTTTTCTATTTGTTAACATTCAATTTGCAACAAGTTTTTTG
This sequence comes from Lithobates pipiens, assembly GCF_037356315.1. NCBI lineage: Eukaryota > Metazoa > Chordata > Amphibia > Anura > Ranidae > Lithobates > Lithobates pipiens. Next base: position 423,407,425 of record NW_027507903.1, on the reverse strand, counting down.
ATGAACCAAAAACTAAAAGTATGTCCCTTTTCATACACAGGAAGAACTCAGCCAGGAGTAGGCCATGGAATGTAGCAGCCAGGAGGTGGCTGTGGAATGTGGCCGCCAGGAGGAGGTAGGGGTTAGTGGCAGCCAGGAGGTGGGCAGGCCTAGGAGTCTGAGAGAATCCTAGGTCCCTCCCCTCCGCCTTCCAACCAAAAGGTCCAGAAAGGGTGGCAACATGGAGGAGTCAGTGCTCAGGCTGATTGGGGAGGCTTCGGCAGCCCTCAAAACCACCCCCACTCTTCAAGAGGCCTTTCCCGCCTTGGCTGGCAGCAAAATGGAGAAAATGGAGGAAGGGCAATGCCTCATGTGTGAGGAACTAATTTACCTCACACTAAACAAGGGGTTGAAGGGCAAACTAACCCCAAAAACCCACCTGTGTGATTTGGACCATACTCCTCCTCCTCCTCCTTCTGCCACACCTCCAACACCACAGACACAGCCTGGAAGGAAGCTTGGAAGGAAGACCAGAGTGTGATGGCCTGGGTTCAGTCTGGTCTAACAAAAGATGCAGGCTCTTGTATGACCACAGTCTGGGGACATAGATGTCATCTGCTGCTGTACCTGATCTCTTGGACTTCTGGACCAGACTGTACTCTCTTATATATGGACCGTTCAGGCCACCAATTTTTGCCTTTAAATAGTTGATGTGTGCCCTGGGGGCCAAAGGCTTTGCCACTTTCACCAGTTTCTCCAGTGTTACCTCCCTTCTTATTTGATTATGACACCTAATAAAGGTTTTTTTTGGTTAAAGAAATACATGCCTATGTGTTTTACTGAAAAAAATTAGTTTATTTGTGCGTAGGCAAGGCACATTTCAAAAATACAAAGTCAAATTAACAAGGGACACTAACACCAAACAACCTCCTCGAGATTAAAAAATAAAACAATAAAATAAAAAGTGTAAGGGATCTTCCCGGGGTAGGGTGTGTTTGGACACAGTTCACAGCAGACTTGGAATTTATAAAGCAGATCTTGGCGTTTATTCGTGGTACAAACAGTCCAGCAAACAAAATATACAGCAACACCGTGCTTTCTAAGTACAACAAAAATAAAAGTCCTAGCCCGGCTGGGCGCTTACTAACAGGTTCTGCTCACCTATCTGACACTTACAAACACAGCGTCTTTCGCCTGGATGTCGCAGGGTGAGTTTTAGCTCCAGCAGTGGCTGTGCTTGCAGCTTCCTTCAACACACAGATTGTTCATTCCCTGGCTGAGAGCAATCACCTGCAGACCCTGCAGAGCCTTTAGCTTCCCAGGCTAATTAGGATCAAAGCTCACCTGATCCCAAACCCAGAACTGGATCGGGGGATGTGGAATGACAGGTCCCTCTACCAAACCTACCTGCCATTCCATATAAACCCAGGCCCGGCAAAATTAAATAATCACTCAGCAGCATATCGCTGCTGAGAAACTGATCCATCCTGGATTTACCATCTCACACTGTGTAGCAACCTAGGTGAGATGTACACCCCCTCGATCACTTCTCCAGTGACATGTCTACATATCCCCCCCCTCTTTTTCAGACCGGAGGGCTGAGCCTTTTGTCCCCACAGACAACTTACCCTTGACAATGCGTCAGCATTTGCCTGTAATTTCCCTGGCCTGTGTTCCACAGTGAAATTAAAGTTTTGTAGGGAGAGAAACCATCTAGTCACTCTTGCATTTCTCTCCTTGTTTAACTTCATCCATGTTAGGGGGGCATGGTCTGTCACCAACTTGAATTTCCTGCCTAGCAAGTAATACTTTAACGATTCTAGGGCCCACTTTACTGCCAAACATTCTCGCTCCACAATGGCATAATTTTTCTCGGCCGGGGTTAGTTTTCTACTCAAGTACGTCACTGGATGCTCCTCACCATTCACTACTTGTGAGAGTACTGCACCTAAGCCTGTGTTAGAGGCATCTGTCTGGACCAGAAATTCTCGCCTGAAATCGGGGGTAACTAAGACAGGTGGTTGGCACAAGGCAGACTTAAGGCTTTGGAAAGCCTTCTCGGCCTCTGGGGTCCACGTGACCATTGCTGTCTTTCCGCCCTTTGTCAAGTCAGTTAGTGGAGCAGCAACTGAGGCAAAGTTCGGCACAAATCTACGGTAATACCCCGTAATACCCAGGAAAGCTCTAACCTGTTTCCTTGTCAGGGGTCTAGGCCAATTCTGTATTGCCTCAATTTTATTTAGCTGTGGCTTAATCAACCCTCTCCCAATAATGTAGCCTAGATATTTGGCCTCTTCTAGGGCTAGAGCACACTTCTCGGCATTTATGGTCAACCCCGCATCACTTATGGCATCCAACACGGCCTGTACCTTACAGAGGTGACTTTCCCAATCAGGGCTAAAAATGACCACATCATCGAGGTAGGCAGCTGAGTAATCACGATGTGGTCGCAGAATCAAGTCCATCAACCTCTGGAAAGTTGCAGGCGCTCCATGTAACCCGAATGGCATCACTACATACTGGAATAGCCCATCAGGGGTGGAGAATGCAGTTTTCTCTTTAGCCTCACCAGAAAGTGGAATCTGCCAGTAGCCCTTTGTGAGATCGAGGGTGGTTATGTACCTGGCGTTACCCAACTTCTCAATCAACTCATCTACCCTGGGCATAGGATACGCATCGAACTTGGAGATCTCATTCAACTTTCTGAAATCGTTACAGAACCTCCAAGTTCCATTGGGCTTTGGGATTAGCACAATTGGGCTGGACCATTCACTCTGTGACACCTCAATTACCCCCAGATCAAGCATACGTTTTACCTCGGCAGATACGGCTTCCCTACGTGCCTCGGGTATCCTATAGGGCTTAAGGTTTACTCTGCTTCTAGGCTCAGTTTCAATGTGATGATGGATGAGGTGTGTACGCCCTGGGAGGTCAGAGAACTTGTTTTTGTTTTTCTGTAAAAATTCCTGAGCCTCCTGTTTCTGTGACACTGATAGAGTATCACCTACCTTGACTGGAGGGATTGGTGGTGACAAATTATTAACAGTATTTGTCGCCACCAAGGATTCCCTGTCTTTCCAGGGCTTGATCAAGTTTATGTGATAAACTTGGAAAGGCTTCCTTCTACCTGGTTGGTGCACCTTGTAGTTCACCTCACTGACCTTTTCAACAATTTCATAGGGACCTTGCCACTTCGCCAAGAATTTACTCTCAACAGTGGGGACTAGTATAAGGACCCTATCGCCTGGGTTGAATGTCCTGATTCTTGCGGACCGGTTGTAAATTCTACTTTGGGCCTCTTGAGCCCTCTGGAGGTGTTCCCTTACCAGGGGCATTACAGTGGCTATACGGTCCTGCATTTGTGCTACATGCTCAATAACACTCTTGTATGGGGTGGACTCATTCTCCCATGTCTCTTTTGCAATGTCTAGTAGACCCCTAGGGTGATGACCATAGACCAACTCGAATGGTGAGAACCCTGTGGACGCTTGGGGCACCTCCCTAATAGCAAACATGAGGTAGGGTAATAAATGATCCCAGTCACGACCATCTTTTGCCACCACTTTCTTCAACATATGTTTCAAAGTTTTATTAAATCTCTCCACCAATCCGTCCGTCTGGGGGTGGTATACAGAGGTACGGATGTGTGAGATTTTAAATAGTCTGCATAATTCCTTCATTACTTTCGACATAAATGGCGTACCTTGGTCAGTTAGGATTTCTTTGGGGATCCCAGTCCTAGAGAACATATAAAACAACTCACGTGCAATTGTTTTAGATGCAGTGTTTCTTAAGGGTACAGCCTCAGGATAGCGGGTCGCATAATCCAGGACTACCAAAATATACTGGTGTCCTCTAGCTGACTTTACAATGGGACCCACTAAATCCATGGCAATACGCTCAAAAGGCACCTCTATAATAGGGAGCGAAACCAAAGGACTGCGAAAATGTGACACTGGGGCACTAACCTGACATGTGGGGCACGACTCACAGTATTTTTTAATGTCATCATATATGGCCGGCCAAAAAAACCTCTGGAGAACCCTCTCTCGCGTTTTGTCAGTCCCCAAGTGTCCCCCAAGAACATGGTTATGTGCCATGTCAAGCACCTGACGCCGGTACGGCTTAGGTACCAGAAGCTGTTCCACAATCTCATCCTTAATCTTATTGACTCTATAGAAAAGATCATTAGTCACCGAAAAATGTGGAAATCTTTTTTCAGCATCTGGTTCCTGAGGTACCCCATTCATTACAGCAACCTGCTCTCTCGCATTTTTGAGAGTGGGGTCCTGTAATTGTGCAGCCCCAAAATTATCCCTAGACACCTCTAAGTCTAGTATATTTTGCTCAGTGGGAGGAGCCTCCTCCTCCCCAGCCAGGACCTGTAAAGGAAAACAATCATTTTCATCCTGCATACTTTTATCATTCCCAGTGGACAAGGCAACCACCTTAGAGGTATCCTCACTCCTTTTGGGGATTTTTCTTTTTTCCCAGAGAGCCCAGAATAAAGGAAAATCGCGCCCCAATATTACATTATGCATGAGGTTTTTAACCACACCCACTTCATATTGTACTGTGCCTTGTTCAGTCCCGACTTTAGCCAGCACTATAGGGTACACTTTTGTATCACCATGTATACACACAACGCTCATATGCTTTTTAGACTCTAAGTCCCCCGTCACCAGGCTAGCATGCACCAAGGTTACAAGGCTTCCTGAGTCCATTAACGCTTTAACAGGAAAGTCATTGATTGTGATGTTGCAGATTTGCGGTTCAGTCTCTAGTCCAGGAACTGCAGCACAAGATGGTTCCGCAAATAGCGACTGACGCCGGCTAGCGTCACACTCCATGGGTTCAGAGGTAAGAGGGCAATGGGCTGACACGTGTCCCGCCTCATGGCATCTCCAACACTGGATAGGGCCTGGTCTCTTTGGCAAGGAGTCCTTTTCAGAGCCCCTTAGCCACCCGGGACCATCACCAGTCTTTTGTCCCTGAGACACCATTTGAGCCCTTTTCCCTCTATCAGCACCCCTCCACACTCCCCCAATAGATGGAAGTCTCTTACCAGCTGACGGCACAGATCTGGCGCTCCGGGGAGGTGAAGATGCTGCAGGAACATCACGGAGGTAGTCCTCAGTCGCCTGGAACCTCTCCACAAGGTTGACAAGTTCGTTTGCATTCTTAGGATCACCTTGTCCCACCCAGCGTTGCAGGTCAGTAGGAAGCGCTCGGAGGTAGCGATCCATCACGATCTTCTCTAGGATTTGTGCAGGAGTAGAAGTGTCTGGCTCCAACCACTTTCTTGCCAAATGGATTAGGTCATACATCTGGGACCTCGCTGATTTGTCCAGACTGTAGCTCCAGTTGCGTACCCTCCGGGCACGGACTGCAGTAGTAACTCCTAGTCGGGCAAGTATCTCCTCTTTTAGCCGAGTATAGTCCTTAACCTCTTGCTCACTGAGGTCATAGTAGGCCTTTTGGGGTTCACCTGTTAAATAGGGCGCAATTACCTCTGCCCACTCAGCGGCTGGTAACTTCTCTCGCTCAGCCAGGCGCTCAAATACTGTTAGATAGGCCTCAACATCGTCCTCAGCAGTCATCTTTTGCAGCGCTTTCTGCACAGTCCTTCTCCCAAAAAAAATCTCTGGAGCGGCTCCCATCACTGTGGGTGGATTAGCAACCACAGGCGCCTCTCGATTTGCTATCAGGTGCTCGATAAGTTGTTGTTGTGCAGCCATGGACTGTTCATGTCGTTGCTGTTGTTGCAAACTCACTTGCATAAACTGCTTCAGCATCTCCTCCATGTTGCTGGACTGTTCTTGGAGTGTAGTTGCAGCTTTCACCCAAGACATACGCAGCTGTAGCCAAGTCTGTCCACACCGTTGCCCCTAGCAACCATGTTGCCCGCATTCTCCACCAATTGTAAGGGATCTTCCCGGGGTAGGGTGTGTTTGGACACAGTTCACAGCAGACTTGGAATTTATAAAGCAGATCTTGGCGTTTATTCGTGGTACAAACAGTCCAGCAAACAAAATATACAGCAACACCGTGCTTTCTAAGTACAACAAAAATAAAAGTCCTAGCCCGGCTGGGCGCTTACTAACAGGTTCTGCTCACCTATCTGACACTTACAAACACAGCGTCTTTCGCCTGGATGTCGCAGGGTGAGTTTTAGCTCCAGCAGTGGCTGTGCTTGCAGCTTCCTTCAACACACAGATTGTTCATTCCCTGGCTGAGAGCAATCACCTGCAGACCCTGCAGAGCCTTTAGCTTCCCAGGCTAATTAGGATCAAAGCTCACCTGATCCCAAACCCAGAACTGGATCGGGGGATGTGGAATGACAGGTCCCTCTACCAAACCTACCTGCCATTCCATATAAACCCAGGCCCGGCAAAATTAAATAACCACTCAGCAGCATATCGCTGCTGAGAAACTGATCCATCCTGGATTTACCATCTCACACTGTGTAGCAACCTAGGTGAGATGTACACCCCCTCGATAACTTCTCCAGTGACATGTCTACAAAAGATAATAATGGTGTTGTGGTAAGTTGACACACAAAACACACAAAAAAATTACAAAGATGACCAACATTTTAAAAAAAGGAGATCTTGATTAAAAAAGCAACCACAATTTTTTTAAACACTTCGCGCCCGCTCTATAGCATCGGGGAAGTTCTGTGTTGGCCGTGTCCCTCGGACACAGCCAATCACAGATCATGCTAAATGGCCAATCACAGCGGCCATTTAGCACTCGATGGGGCTATCCAATGAGAGCTGATCTCATATGTAAACATATGAGATCATCTCTCATCGCCGGCTCCCCTGCTCACACAAAGACAGCGTGTGAGGAGGGAGAGCTTCCATGCCACAGCTGCAGCGTCTGTGAGTACACACACACACACACACACAGTAAAACACACACACAGTAAAACACACACAGTAAAACACACACACAGTGAAACACACACACACACACATGCCCACCTGTCCCCAGTGCCACCTATCAGTGCCATCTGTCCCCTGTGCTACCTATCAGTGACATCTGTCCCCAGTGCAACCTGTCCCCAGTGCCACCTATCAGTGCCATCTGTCCCCAGTGCCACCTATCAATGCCACCTGTCCCCAGTGCCACCTAACAGTGTCATCTGTTCCCAGTACCACCTGTTCCCAGTGCCACCTATCCGTACCACCTGTCCCCAGTGCCACGTGTCCCCAGTGCCGCCTGTCCCTAGTGCCATGTATCCCCAGTGCCACCTGTCAGTGTCACATGTCATCAGTGCCACGTATAAGTGCCACCTGTCAGTGTCACGTGTCATCAGTGCCACGTATTAGTGCCATTTGTCATCAGTGTCAGGTGTCATCAGTACCACGTATTAGTACCATCTGTCATCAGTACCACGTATTAGTGGCATCTGTCACAAGTGCCACGTATTAGTGCCACCTGTCATAAGTGCCACATCAGTGTCACGTGTCAAGAGTGCCACAGATTAGTTCCATCTGTCATCGGTGTCAAGTGTCATCAGTGCCACGTATTAGTGCCATCTGTCGTCAGTGTCACATCAGTGTCACGTGCCATCAGTGCCATGTATCAGTGGCATCTGCCATCAGCGCCACGTCAGTGTCACGTGTCATTGTCCTGGTGCTCCAGGGCCTTCAAAAGTGTATTAGTTAGTCAACAAGTTAGATGTGTAATTTATGATCCTAGAACACGTGGCGGAGCTCCCTGCATGTTGGGTATCTCTAAGTGGCCAGGCTGTGAAAAAGTCCCACACATGTAGTATCGTAATACTCAGGAGGAGTAGCAGAATTTAATTTGGGGTGTCATTTGTGGTATACATATGCCATGTGAGAGAAATAACCTATTACAATGACAATTTTGTGGGAAAAAAATAAAAAACAAAAAAATCTTCATTTTGCAAAGAATTGTGGGAAAAAAAATACAAAACCAAAAACCTCACTATGCCTCTTACTAAATACCTTGGAATGTCTACTTTCCAAAAAGGGGTAAATGGGGGGGTATTTGTACTTTCCTGGCTTGTTCGGGTTGCAAGAAATGAGCTAGACCACCAGTACATCAGATGTGATCAATTTTGTGCGATTCGCACCACAGCTTGTAGACTCTCTAACTTTCACAAAGACCAAATAATATCCAGTAATTTGGGTTATTTTTTACCAAAGATATGTAGTAGTATAAATTGTGGCCAAAATTTATGAAGAAAAATTAATAATTTGCATAATTTTATCACAGAAACAAAGAAAAATGCGTTTAAAAAAAAAAATCGGTCTTTTTTCATTTATAGTGCAAAAATAAAAAACCCAGAGGTGATCAAATACCACCAAAAGAAAGCTCTATTTGTGGGGAAAAAAGGACAGGGTACAGTGCTGCATGACTGAGTAATTATCATTCAAATTGTGAGAGCACCGAAAGCTGAAAATTGGTCTGGGCAGGAGGGGTGTTTAAGTGCCCAGTAGGCAAGTGGTTAAAAAATATTAAAACATAAAAATCCAAAATGATTCGGGAGATCTGACAAATCAAAATATTCTATTCATGAAATCAGGAGAAAGAATAAAGAAAGACGTTTGTGAGAAGTCTGGTGAATATGAGCAGCAAAACAACTTAATTCTTGTAGCATTATAAAGAAAAAGAGAATGCGCTGCATTAAACTATTTTTAACATTGCAGCGTGACGAATGTGCTATATCCATTACGAACGCTAGTTTTACCAGACCGAGTGCTTCCATCTCGTAATTTATTCTGAGCATGCGTGACACTTTGTGCGTCAGACTAGGCTACACACGATCGTAATTGACGCAATTGGATTTTGTTGTAGGAAAATTTTAGATCCTGCTCTCAAACTTTGTGCGTTGGAAAATCAGACGGAAAAAGTCCGATGGTTCCCACACACGGTAGGATTTTCCGACAACATGATCCGATCGCACATTTTCTATCTGCCGTGTGTGTGTGGGGCATAACAGTTAAAAAAAAAAAATACCGTATCTTTTGTAATAGACTGTCGTCTCTGATACCCTCGTAGACACATTGGATAATGTAGAATTCTGGGTGGTCATATGCCCCTTCCTTTGTATTATATATTTCCTCACTTCCCTTTGATCTAGTAGCCAGAGGATCTCCAAAAGTGCACAAATGTATTCAAGTTTGAGCTTGCTAAAAAAAACCTTGGTTCACTTTCATAATTGTAATATCTTCATAATATCATTTTAATATCACAATAGTATGTTAATATACTATATTCAAACAACTGAGACAATCCACAGTTAGTAGAATAGGCATTAAAGTCTTTTTTAAAGATTAATGGTTATTTCATCAGTCGTATTACAACAGTATCAAATATTTTAGAGTTGCTCATATGCTAGGTAGCTTTAACTGGACTTTAAACTTTACAATATCCTGATGTTGGTGTATAAAAGCTGTGCTAACTTGCTTCAAAACAAGATGATCACATAAGCTCAGGATGGCTTGATAATGCTCCAACATGGGTGTCTTTTAATCTGGAATATTAGTGTTGCTGGAACTCAGAGAGAAACAAAGCCATATAGAGGGGAGGCTGAAGCCAGGTGGAGGGGCCACACACTAGTGATAAGGTTGACTCATCTTATGGAAGCCTTCATCCTCGTCATCATCCCTGGTCCCCCCGTGCTCCCCCCACCTGACAAGTTTTTATCTTGGGGGTATATATCATCACTGGCACTAATTTTCTCTCCAGCTCCCTCCATGTATCAATCAGTGACAGTCTTCCTCACTGTGACACCTATCCCACGTTTAGGAGATGGGGTTTCTCCACATCAATTCTCCCTTCATGGACACAGGTCAGCTGATCCCTAGATTGTGCCCTTGGGTTCTGATGGCCATGCCATGAACTTAATGGGAGTCTGAGTGAGCGGCATGGGCACAAGGGGCAGTTCAACTTTGGGCCCCACAAGGACATGTGGCCTGGTGGCCCCATCCCACTAGGCACATGCGTGGTGCACCCAATGACCATTCCAGACCTGCATGTGCTAATGTCAATGCTTTTTTATGATATTTTAATGATTCTGTAATTAAATGTAATACTGTTTAACCACTTGCTTACTGGACACTTAAACCCCCCTCCTGTCCAGACCAATTTTCAGCTTTCAGCACTGATGCACTTTGAATGACAATTTCGCGGTCATACAACACCGTACCCAAATTAAATTTTTTATCATTTTTCATTACAAATAGAGCTTTCTTTTGGTGGTATTTCATCACCTCTGTAGTTTTTATTTTTTGTTTAAAAAAATTGAAAATGTCCAATTTTTTTTTAAATATTTTGTCAGAAAATTTTGCAAACAGGTAATTTTTCTCCTTCATTGATGTACGCTGATGAGGTGGCAGTGATGGGCACTGATAGGTGATAGTGATGGGCACTGATGGGTGGCAATAATGGGCGCTGATTGCTTACACTGATAGGTGGCACTGTTAGGTGGCACTGGTGAGCATTGATAGGTGGCACTGGTGGGTACTGTTGTCACTGGCAGGTGGTAATAACAGGTGGCACTGGCAGGGGGTACTGATTGGCACAGACGAGGTGCCTTTGTTCCTTCCTCTTCGGGACCGATGTCCCTTTAACATAAACTGGTGATTGGCTTCTTTTTCTCCTCACGCTTTCAACGTGAGGAGAAAAAAAATGATTACTGAGCTTTTGTTTACATCATGTGATCAGCTGTCATTGGCTGACAGCTGATCACATGGTAAGGGGTTGGGACTGGCCCCTTACTTGGATCGGTGATCACCCGAGGCTCAGTGACTCGGTGAGCACAGCGCGCTCCCCGCACGCCCTGCAGGGTGCATAGGGAGTGTGCACAGAGGAGGACATCCTATGACGGCCTCCCGGGAAATTGAGGTCCACACTGTAGCTGTCATTCGGCTATGGCCCGGATGTCAAGTGGTTAATATAACTTTTCATATAGTAGTTAGATACATCTCTTTATATAGAAACAGAGATATATAATGACTTTATTTAGAACCACTAAAGTTTCTTTTTTATAAAGCCTTTTATCTCTGGTTAAACAATTAAAATTGTAATAGACATGTGTGGTTCATTCCATTCTGAATTGAAATTCAGACAAATTTTTGTTTTCAGTAATTCAGATGTATCCGAATCTCTGAATTACAACAGAACCGAATTGAAACTAATCTGAAATAATGAAAAAAAATTCAGACAAAGTACAAATTTCAATAGTTTCCGAATAATTATCGAATTTGAATAGTTTTCAAATTCGAATTTGAACAGTTTTCGAATTCAAAATGTTTTCAAATTCAAATGGTTTTCCGTTTTCCAGAGAGAATAGAATATAATAGAAAATAAAGAAATAGAATAGAAAAAAAATAATAGACTAGAAAAGAATATAACAGAAAATAAAGGAATATAATATAATAGAGTAAAACAGAACAAAATATAATAGAAAATAAAAGAACAGATTAGACTAGAATATAATAACAATAAATATAATATATCCCCATCCCCATGGGATGGGATCTTTTTACCCCCCCACCCCCACATTAAATCGTCTAATATCCCTGGCAGCTGCATATGTCACATGTTAAAGGTAGGAGCAGTTGCTCCATCACCTTGGAGATGCGAGGCGTAATTCGGGTCTTCCTCTTCCCCTCCCTATAGGGTGGGTGGACCGCCCTATACTACGCATTGACACCACTCCTTATGTCATGGAACCACTGTGCCATGCCTTGGGTGCCGCTGCTTTCCATCACTTTTATACCTAGCAGCCAGGTGGAGGAATATTTTGGCACTGTTTTGTATGGGGGCGGTTCCGCTCTGCTGCAGTTGCATACTCTCTATAGTGCACGCCTACGTGATGTTGGTGGGTGTAGCAGACCAGCCCTTATAAGCCATTCTGGGTCGGTTTGACTCACATGGTGGTTCCCGCTTTTTACCTACACACCTTGTGGATCACTCAGAATTGAAGTGTTTATTAGGTAAATTTGACCTCATTTGACCTAATTTTTTCAACAACGATTTATGCTGCACTTTAATTCTATCTTATCTTCTATCTTATCTTAATCTCTTTGGTTAACCACTTCAGCCCCGGACCAATTAACAGCCTAAGGACCAGAGGTCTTTTTACAATTTCGCACTGCACTGCTTTAACTGGTAATTGCGCGGTCATGCAATGTTGTACCCAAACGAAATTTGCGTCCTTTTCTTCCCACAAATAGAGCTTTCTTTTGGTGGTATTTGATTGCCTCTGCGAATTTTATTTTTTGCGATATAAATGGAAAAAGACCGAAAATTTTGAGAAAAAAAGATATTTTCTACTTTTTGTTATAATAAAAATCGAATAAACTCAATTTTAGTCATACATTTAGGGCAAAATGTATTCAGCCACATGTCTTTAGTAAAAAAAAATGTCAATAAGCGTATATTTTTTTGGTTTGCGCAAAAGTTATAGCGTCTACAAACTAGAGTACATTTTCTGGAATTTACACAGCTTTTAATTTATGACTGCCTATCTCATTTCTTGAGGTGCTAAAATGGCAGGGCAGTACAAACCCCCCCCCCAAATGACCCCATTTTGGAAAGTAGACACCCCAAGGAAATTTCTGAGAGGCATGTTGAGCCCATTGAATATTTTTTTTTGTCCCAAGTGATTGAATAATGACACAAAAAAAAAAAAAAGTTTACAAAAAGTTGCCACTAAATGATATATTGCTCACACATGCCATAGTTATATGTGAAATTGCACCCCAAAATATATTCTGCTGCTTCTCCTGAGTTCGGGGATACCACATATGTGGGACTTATTGGGAGTCTAGCCACGTACGGCACCCCGAAAACCAATCACTGCCTTCAGGATTTCTAAGGGTGCAAATTTTTGATTTCACTCCTCACTACCTATCACAGTTTCGAAGGCCATAAAATGTCAAAATAACACAACCCCCCCCCCCCTAAATGACCCCATTTTGGAAAGTAAACACCCCAAGGAAATTTCTGAGGGGCATGTTGAGCCCATTGAATATTTTTTTTTTGTCCCAAGTGATTGAATAATGACACAAAAAAAAAAAAGTTTACAAAAAGTTGTCACTAAATGATATATTGCTCACACATGCCATAGTTATATGTGAAATTGCACCCCAAAATATATTCTGCTGCTTCTCCTGAGTTCGGGGATACCACATATGTGGGACTTATTGGGAGTCTAGCCGCGTACGGCACCCCGAAAACCAATCACTGCCTTCAGGGTTTCTAAGGGTGCAAATTTTGGATTTCACACCTCACTACCTATCACAGTTGCGAAGGCCATAAGATGCCAAAATAACACAAAACCCCCCCAATTGACCCTATTTTGGAAAGTAGACACCCCAAGCTATTTACTGAGAGGCATGTTGAGTCCATGAAATATTTTATATTTTGCCACAAGTTGCAGGAATATTAATTAATTTTTTTTTTTTTTTTGCACAAAGTTGTCACTAAATGATATATTGCTCACACATGCTATGGGCATAAGTCAAATTACACCCCAAAATAAATTCTGCTGCTTCTCCTGAGTACGGGGATACCACATGTGGGGGACTTTTTGGGAGCCTAGCCACGTACTGGACCCCGAAAACCAAGCACTGCCTTCCGGATTTTAATATAAAACACTACCAAAAAAAACTGTTAGCGATCGCAGGGATCAGGCCTGACTCTGTGATCGCTGTGGTTATGTGTTTAGTGTTTTGTAAGTGACAGTGATCGATCGATACTGCACTTGGGTGGGCTGGGCGGAGGGGCAAAACGCAGGTGCTAGCAGGTATCTGGGCTGATCCCACTAACAATGTGTTTTTTTGGAACCCTAAACTGCTGGGGACGCTAGTATAGATCTGATCAGATCAGATATTGATCTGTTCAGATTCTATACCACTATGGGAGGTGTATGCTTTGTGCGTGGGTGTTAGCGGTACTGGCACTAACCTATCGTTGCCTGGGGCGACGCAGACCCTGACCCTAAAACCTAATTGATATCACCCGCCGGGTGATCAGGGGGTTAAACCTTTATTGGGTAATAAATGGTGAGTGCCCTGATGCTATAAAAAGCAAACTAACTAACCAGAGTCACCCATAACACTTATACGGTGATCACTGGTGAAAGGGTTAACTAGGGGCAATCAGGGGGTTCAAATTTTTATTAGGTAGTATATGGGGGTCCCTGGCGCTATATAAAAACCTGACGGGGAACCTAAATAACTAACTGGCTAACCAGCGTCACCAGTGACACTTATACAGTGATCGCTGGTGAAAGGGTTAACTAGGGGCAATCAGGGGGTTAAAACCATTATTGGGTAGTATACGGGGGTACCTAGCGCTATAAAAACCTGGCGGTGAACCTAAAAAAATAACTAGCTACCTAGCGACACTAGTGACACGAATGCAGCGATCAGAAAAACAATCGCTTAGTGACACTGGCAAAAGGGGGTGAAAGGGTTAACTATGGGCAATCAGGGGGTTAAAACCATTATTGGGTAGTATATCGGGGTACCTAGCGCTATAAAAACCTGGTGGTGAACCTAAAAAAATAACTAGCTACCTAGCGACACTAGCGACACTAATGCAGCGATCAGAAAAATGATCGCTTAGTGACACTGGCAAAAGGGGGTGAAAGGGTTAACTAAGGGCAATCAGGGGGTTAAAACCGTTATTGGGTAGTATATCGGGGTACCTAGCGCTATAAAAACCTGGCGGTGAACCTAAAAAAATAACTAGCTACCTAGCGACACTAATGCAGCGATCAGAAAAATGATCGCTTAGTGACACTGGCAAAAGGGGGTGAAAGGGTTAACTAGGGGCAATCAGGGGGTTAAAACCGTTATTGGGTAGTATATCAGGGTACCTAGCGCTATTAAAAACCGGGGGGTGATCGGGGGGGTTTGTGTGCCTGTGTGTTAGTTAGTGTCAGTGTAGTGTTTGGTGCAGACTTACTGTGTCCTCTCCTCGTAGTCCGGTCAATAAGACCGCCCCGAGGAGAATGGCATCACTTCCTCCCTGCCTGTGTATACAATACACAGTGGGAGGAAGCTTCTCATTCGCCAGGAGCGATCGAGAGGGGATGGCCAGAAACCAACGGCCATCCCCTCATCCCGGATCGCTCCTGAAGCGAACCAGACCGCCGGATCCAGCGGGAGGGGGTCCGATCGGACCCCCCACCCGCTGGAAGGCAAGCACATACATGTACGTGCTTGTGCCTATACATGCCATTGTGATGACGTACAATGGCATGCGGCGGTCGTTAAGTGGTTAATATGGTTTCTTATATTCTTAATTCTCTATGTACTTCACCTCTTCATCATCTTTATCTTGTAACGCCGTGTACACACAACGGGACTTTGATGGACTTGGTCCGGCTGACAATCCCACGGACTTTGCAGCTGAGGTCTGCCGGACTTTCAAATGAACGGACTTGGCCACACATTATCACTCCAAAAGTCTGACGGATTCAAACGTGATGACATAGAATAAGTTCATAGCCAGTAGCCAATAGATTCCCTAGCGTCGGTTTTAGTCCGTCGGACTAGCAAACTGATTGTCAGCTAAAAGTTGAGTCCGGCAGACAAATTTGAAGCCAGTCTTATTTCTGGATCCACCAGACTTTTGAGAAGAAAAAGTCTGCTGGGGCCCACACACGATCGAATTGTCCGACGGACTCTGGTCCACCGGAAAGTCTGATTGTGTGTACCCGGCACAACTCTCACTAACCTAACCTTACCAATTCACTCATTAGAATCTCATTACCCTATGCTTTACCGGGTTTAGGATATATGACCCATTTTACCACATAATATGAGTTTTCAATCTATTTTATCTCAGTTTTGTTCCCAGCACTCATGGTAATTTTTGACCATTATGTTTTGGAATTTCCTTCCTTGGAAACCATCTTTGAGTCCTGGTCTGTCACTACCACCTCAGCTCCCACCAGTGATTCATGTTGGCACATTGCTACTGCATAGACACAGGCAATGTAAGTACTTTTTAGAGTGGTTTTGGGGGGTTTATCCTAGGCAACATTACCTCTAATTAATATTTTATTTTAATTAATATTTTAATTAATATTTTATTTTAATCTCCTTCCATGACAGGGGCAGATCTTACAGATATTCTTGTTACTATTATACTACAGCATTCAGTTTTCCACGTGCATGCTCCTGAAGAGTGGATGAATATGCAAAATGCATAGAGCTATTATATGCCATGTATTTATACCAACTATGTGTTTTATCTACGTAATGATCACCTGTAATATGTGATTTGTATTATTAGTGGTTAATTGCCATTGATATATGTTTATCCACTGAACAGAATATATTGGTTGTCTTAGTGTACTTATGATTGCCCTCATGTAACTTATCACCGATTTCCAATAAATTTAAACATTTTAAACCTGCCTGCTTCATTTAAAGTTCCAACCCCCAGCCCTCCTGTTTGTTTCAATAAATAGAATATAGTAGAATAGAATAGTATAACACAGAAAGAATACCACCATCTTCTGAAATTCGAATTTAAAATAGAATAAATTTGAATTTGAATACATAAGAAAATAATAGAATAGAAAAAAAAAAGAATAGAATAGACTATAATAGAATAGAAAGAATATAAACATTTCTCAAAATGTAAATAGAACCAATCGAATGTGAATAGAATAGAAAAGAATAGACTTAAAAAGAATAGAAAATAACAGAATAGTATAGAAAAAACAGAATAGAATAGAAAGAATATAACCATCTTCTGAAATTCGAATTTCAAATAGAATAAATTAGAATTTGAATAGAAAATACAATAATAGAATATAAAATAATAAAATATAATAGAATAAACAAATTTAAAAAAAAGAATATAATTTAAAAAACAATAGAATAGATTAGAATCGAAAGAATATAGCCATTTCCCAAAATTCAAATATAATCAATTTCAATTTGAATAGAATAGAAAAGAATAGGTTAGAAAAGGAAGATGGTTGTATTCATTCTATTCTATTTTGTTTCTATATTATTCTGTTTATTTCTATTCTATTCTACTCTATTCTTTCTTATTCTATTCAAATTCAAATTGTTTCTATTTTAATTTTGGAAAATGGTTATATTATTTCTATTCTATTCTATTCTTTTTTTTAATGCTATTATTTTCTATTCTATTCGAATTTCAGAAGATGGTTATAATCTTTCTATTTTTTTACTATTCTTTTTTCATTCTATACTATTCATTTCCATTCTATTATATTCCCTTCTATTCTGTTCTTTTATTTTCTATCCTATTTGGTTCTGTTTTACGTTATTATATTATTTTATTTTCTGTTATATTCTTCTCTATTCTATTCTATTATTTTCAATTCTATTCCTTTATTTTTTATTCTATTTTATTCTCTTTGCTAATTCGAAAAGCAATCCCAATTCCAAAAATTTGAATCGATTTGAAAACGAATAAACAAAACGAATTCCGAAAACAAATTAATTGAATGAAACAAAATGTAACTAATTTATGTAAATAACGGATTGAAACAAAATGAAACAAAACACATCTTTGCGTTCTGCACATGTTTAAATTGTAATATCAATAATAAATTCGGACAAGGCATTTCCCCTGCAAGAGGTTGCATGACATTTTCTCCATTCTTGGTTTGCTATGACATTTGCTCCTTTTTTTTGTACTGTATACCTTTTCACTTTATTGTTGTTACTGCGGATACTAAAATATTTGCCCAGTATTGCCTAGCTTCCATTGATATTTGAAAGGCACGAACAGCTGGTGTTTTATTCTAATGTTGAAATAATGCTCAACATTGTACTAACTATATTATAATGCAGTGTGGCATTGCTGAAAGTGGAATGCATTTGCTTGTTTTACTACATGTATTGTAAACTTCTCATTTTGTACTTCTGCAAATTTTAACCTACATGACATTCTTTGTACCTATGCATGCCATGTTTATTAATGATCTATTGAAGGATAGGGAAATACAGTTAACTATGTATTAATGAATACAGAGTTGCATTAATTCATGCCTTTTATATCTTCCCAGAGTTCAGCTTTACATTTAAACCTTCCTGACTATGGGATTTTTATGGAAACCTTAGTTTAAAATACCTTTTAAATGGCACAAGATAGGAATGACATAATGTAACAAAACCTTCAATCCTCAACCTTAGCTGTTCCCAATTAAATGTCCAAGCTGACATTTGTGGCTCTGGGGAGCACAGAATGTTTACAACAGCAGTAGTAGAAGCTATGAAATAAGTACTGGAGGCAATGTTGGGTACTTCAGAAAAGACTGCAGATGTCATGTGGACTTCCAGTGAGTTTCCAGTAAATGCAAACACTGCAAACACAGCCCGCTGACGCACTCTGAAGAAAACATGGATCTATGTGCAAAATACGAGTTCCATAATGCCTCTGCACCTTGGAGCCATGCCTGTAAAGCCGCGAAAACACACAATCACATTTTCCGGTGGGAAATGTGTGATGACAGGCTGTTGGTGGAAAATCCGACCGTTTGTACGCTCCATCGGACAATTGTTGTCGGATTTTCCGCGGACAAATGTTGGATGGCAGGCTTTAAAATTTTCTGCAGGCAAATGGCTGTTGTCGGATTTTCCGAGCATGTGTACACAAGTCCATCGGACAAAAGATCAAAGTACAAACACGTATGCTTGGAAGCAAGGACAAGCTGGAAGCAGTCGGTCTTGTAAACGAGCTTTTGTAATGGAGAATTAACATTCGTGATGTGGCAGATTATTAAATCTCGAAATGCAGTGCACGTTCTCTTCTTTTTTAATGGAATAATAATGACGTTTTTTTTTTTTCTAGTAATATCAACAATAATATTATTATGCTTGTTTTTTTTTGTTTTTTTTTGGGTGCAAGTTACCACAACACCATTTTCCCGTAGTTTTTAAGATAAAAGATACAACTATGTTGGTGTCCCTTGTTAATTTTACATTGTATTTTTTAAAATGTAACTGCCAACTTCCAAAGTAAAACACATAGCCAAGTATTATTCTCCACATTTTTTTTTTTTTTTTGTGCATTAAAAAAAAGAAAACAAATAAAATTAGCAAATTACAAACAAAAATAACTGCCAATAGAAATTTATCAAAAAGTGCATTTTATGCATCCAAAAATATAGAAAATATATCAAATCAAATTATTATTCAACCAAAAAATAAAAATAAAAGCCTCATGCAGGTGTCCTCCTTCTTAATATAGGGGGTCAACAAAGAAAGGAGTTGGTGAAAACAGGGGTCCATCACCCAGAGATAATTTAAAAAATCATCTGGATTATTCTCTTGGAGCTCCCGGAGCAAAGGCATATGACATAATTGGTCACAATTAATAAAGCAACCAATTTTTGGTCCAAGAAATCCTCCTCCTCCTGTTCTTGGACTGGACTTGGGTCAAAGCAATAACTCCAAGGCCAATAATAAATAACACGTTATCTCCTCCATTTCCGCAACATGGCTGGTTGACAAACAGCCGTTCAAAAACTAACTGAAAAGTGAAAAATTAAAAGCCCATAAAACCATGTAGTACATCACTACGTTCATGTTTGTTGGCTGAAATTGTGTGCCATTTTCATGCAAGACAAGTTTGGGGCCAACGCTCTTCGGACAAAAGTCTGTTGTTTTGTCAGCGGAAAATCCAGTTTTGTGTATGAGGCTTTACTGTCTGAGGCCGCGTACACACGGGCGGACTGTCTGGCCAACTAAGTCCGTCAGACAATCCGACAGACAGTCCGTCCTACTTTTGAATGAACGGACTTGACCACACACGATGAACAGACAGGCCACTGAAAGCTTGCGCGATGACGTGTACAGCACGTACGACGGGACTAGAAATACGACGTCCAATACACTGCAATGCAACCTTCGGCCGTGTAAATCCTTTCTGAGCATGCGCCATACTTAGTCCGTCCAACTTGCCTACTCACGAGCGGACTGTCTGCTGAAACCAAAGTTGGACGGACAATATTACGGAAATTCCGAAAGACTTAGTCCGCCAGACTGTCCGCTGAAAAAGTCCGCTGAAGCCCACACACGAGCGGACTGTCCGCTGAAACACGTTTCAGCGGACCAAGTCCGTCAGACAGTCCGCCCGTGTGTACGCGGCCTGAGTCTTTCAATGCCTCATGACATTTGTAGTTTTTGCTACAGCTGGCATTCCGAGGTCTATTTTTCAGTGGAGATTCTGTTGTTTCTACTACTTGCTAACAAACTGCATTCAAATGCATTCCTTCTAGGTTTGTAAAAATACAAATCAGTCTGTCCTTTGTAAAATCCAAACTTAATGGGGTGAATGCCTTCCAATATAATAATCTAGGCCTAGAGCAAAGAACTATCGTTTCATTTCACATTTGAATCACATACATGTCAAGCCCCACATCTGTCCCCCCTACATCCACGTCAAACTCCCACACAGTCACTATGCAGTCTGTTTAAATTACACAGGGTTAAACTAGGCAGTTATCTAACATGTATTAAAATAGAGTTGAAATTTACAGCGAGTTCGGAAACAGCGTGTCAGTCAAAAAAAAAATAATGATTACTTTGAACACGCAACTTTTTGCTTACTATGTGTTTTTACTAGAGCTCATTAGAAGCGCAAAGGTTAATTAGCATTGTCATGCATCAGTAAATGTATTTTTCTACTAGTGTTGTAGAGGTCAATTAGCACACCCTTTACTTCTATTCAATTAGAACTCTTATATAAGATTTCATTATGTTTACTAACTTTCCATTCTGGTTTTCTGAAACATTTACTTGGTGAGTTGTTGTTTTTTTGTTGTTTAATGGTATGTACATTTTAATTTAGAGCATCAAAGTAAACCTACCTCACGTCTGTGCAATTCAAGCTGAACATATGATGATAATCCTACAAACAGAGAAAATATTTGGTAAAAAACAAAAAGCCAAAACCATTTGTAGACCCATGGGCAGGTGAATATGCATGCTCAATCTTTCCTCTAATGCCACGTACACATGATCAGACTATCCGGCAGACTTAGTCCAGCGGACAACCCGCCAGACTTTGCAGCGGAGGTCCGCCGGACTTTCTGAAAGAGCGGACCTGTCCACACATGACCAGACTTTTCCGGCAGACTAGGTCCAGCGGACAATCCGCCGGACTATGGCGGGAGTCCGCTGGACTTTTGAAATGAATGGACTTGCCCACACACGGAGTAAACTCCGTTCATTTTGAATGTGGCTCCAGGTAGCTGGGACTAGTGAAGGAAGTGAATGTTGCCGCCTCCATCGGAGGAGCAGATTGACACCGAAGAGCGGGATAAGACCCCGAAGAGCGGGACAGGACCCCGAATTCGGAAGAAGACCCCTGGATGGCTGTGGCGATGACAAAGAAGAAAGCCAAGCTCCTCCGCTAGTAAAAGAGCTAGCAAAAGAGCAGAAGATATCGGAGGAGTCCAGCGAGAAGACCCCAAGACGGAAGAAGAGAAGACCACCGGAGCAGTCTAATAATTTTTTTTTAAAACTTGTGTTGTGTTTTTTTATTTACACTTTTTTCACCAGGTGAATGGGTAGGGGTACATCATACCCCATACTCATTAACATAGGGTTGGGGGCCAGTATCTGGGGCCTCCTTAACAAAGGGGGCTCCCAGATTCCGATAAGCCCCCCTCCACAGAGCCCAACAACCAACGGCCAGTGTTGTCAGGAAGAGCCCCTTGTCCTCATCAACATGGGGACAAGGTGCTTTGGGGTGGGGGGCCACAGGGCCCCCCTTCACCAAACCACCCCCCATTTTGAGGGCACGTGACCTGGTATGGCTCAGGAGGGGGGGAGGCGCTCGCTCGTCGCCACCCCCTTTCCTGAGCGGCTGGGCTGCTCGGATAAGGGTTTGCTATGCACTTTGGGGGGACCCCATGCCGTTTTTTTGGTGTAGGGCCTCCCCTTAAAATCCATACCAGGTGACAGAGCTAGCGAGGTGTCAATCTCGCCGATGGAGGTGGCGACATTCACTTCCTTCGCTAGTTCCATCTACCTGGAGCCACCTTCAAAATGAATGGATTTTACTCTTTACTCCATGTGTGGGCAAGTCCGTTCATTTCAAAGGTCCATTTTGAGTCAAAACTTCTTTCTAAGTCCACCGGACTTTTGCAAAGAAAAAGTCTGCCAGAGCCCTTACACGGGCAGATTGACCAAGTCCGCCGCATAGTCCGATCGTGTATACACGGCATAAGTGAGCTTGACCACCCTTTCCCTCTTCTGCATCTTCCCCTCAATACTTTCCCCTTTTGTGAACAGACGACACTCATGCTCAGGTCAAGTTTAGAGGTAAGTTAAATTAGCAATACTTCTATGACCAATTTACAAAACACACACACACACACACATATATATATATATATATATATATATATATATATATATATATATATATATATTGACAAATACCTTGTGTGGGCATTAACAATTTACAGGCCAGAAGCCACTCCTCCACTGTAGCCTCACACACTCATGAAGAATCACATCTTTTTCAGTCAGCAACAAGGTCTTTTATATAGGTTACACCGTTGGGCACCCAGGGAAGCCACCATACTTCACTTTAGCAAAGCCTTGCATACTATGACTTCGGGCTAGGTCCTTAAGCAGATCCTTTACCACAGCAGACTCCATTATGGAGGCCAAGCCACTGAGTGGGGAACATGATGTACACCTTTTCCCTCACCACCAGGACCTCAGTCACCTGCCACAGTACCTGCTTTCATTGCTGGCCGGCCACTACTAAGGTGACAGAAGTTTTACTGCGTTCGGATACACAGGACACAATTGTTTTCTATGTGCCCCAATAGCTGGTTCAAATAATTTGGTGGAGGGGGAATTATGGTGTGGGGTTGTTCTTCAGGAGTTAGGCTTCCAGTGAAGGGAACTCTTAAGACTTCAGCATACCAAGACATTTTGGATAATTTTATGCTTCCAACTTTCTGGGATCAGTTTGGAGATGGCCCCTTTCTGTTTCAACATGACTGCACACCAGTGCACAAAGCAAGGTCCATAAGGGGCCAAGCCCAACCCCTGAAAAACAACCCCACACCATAAGTACAGGAACTTGACTGGCTTACACACAGTCCCGACCTCAACCTGTCAGAAAACTTTTGGGATGAATTAGAGCAGAGACTGCGAGTCAGGCCTTCTCATCCAACATCAGTGTCTCACCTCACAAATGCCCTTCTGGAAGTATCGTCAAACTTTCCCATAGACACACTCCTAAACCTTGTGGACAGCCTTCCCAGAAGAGTTGAAGCTGTTGTAGCCACAAAGGGTGGACCAACTCAATATTGAACCCTGTGGAATAAGACTGGGATGCCATTAAAGTTCATGTGTGTGTAAGTGCAGGCATCCCAATACTTTTGGTAGTATAGTGTAAGTGTCCTTATATTAAAAGTCAATAGTTGCTGTATTTGTAGCTGCTGGATATTATTTTTTTGAGGGGAGACTGGAGCTCCTTTTTAACTTATGTTACTACCTTGTTCCATTTATGTTAACCTGAAATAGTGCAAATTTGCAATTAGTCAAGAAGGGAAATTTTACATTTAAATGAACTGTGCACATTGCATAAAATTGTTACATGTGAATGCACTGAGGTTTAATCCAGATTGCACTAGGGGTGAGACAAATATTGAATGTACGTGTTGCATATCTCAATTTTTTATAGGCTAGGTTTTAATAAGTTATTTAATTAAACCCACTAGGGTTCAAAACGCTGATAACAGAACATAAAATGAATGATGAGAAATTCTTTTTTATTCTGCAAAAAAAAATAATGTAAGCGCAGCAAATATATATGGAAATCAGCACTTATGCTTGGGCCTTTACCTCCTGGACCCAGGGATATTTGGTTTGTTTGGACTGCATATTCATACACATGAAACATCTCTCTTCTGCTTATCAGAATGTTATGATAATCACACAGCTTGTATTAAAGCTTTTTTGTCCCTTATGCTAAATTAAAATCCTTCAAATTCTATAAATAATCCAATCAGAACAGAAGTAAGTTCTATCAGAAATTAGAGATTCTAAAGCCCCATACGCATACGGGTGTGGGGCTTCGCGCATCTGTGCTTTTTCAAAGTCCTTTTTTTTTTAAAGTGCAGATGCGCAAAAAACGTGTTGTCAAGACAACCACCACAGCTAACAGGTCACCCAGTTCCATGAGGTTCTCCAACGACCAACACCCATAGAACTCCAGCAACGCTGACTTACATCCACATTGGCCCATCCAGCCCTAGTTTTCCCACCTCCCTGAGGTCTACATCATTTTGGGACACTCTCACGCAGCTGGGATTCACATCCATTGGTCTTTAGATGCTGTGAACGTATAGCATCATCCATACTGCAACAACGCAGCTCTCTCCTTTCCACCTGTGAGTACACCAGTGGACTTGGCTTCCCAGCCACGTGCAGCTTATAGTTCAGGTCTCCACCTTCACGCTGTAAGTCATCTTCGCTTTCTCCTCCAGCACATCCTGCTCTTCCACATTTGGCCACAGTTCAGCAGGGGTATTAGAACCCCACATGCTGCAGGAGGTTTTTTGTAAACCCCAATGCCGTCAGCTCCTTGTTGCCCCATGGATCTTTTGTGAAACTGTAAGCTGTTGATTTCTTTTTTACCTACCTCATATCCCTTCCTCTGACAACAGGATTATTCTTTTACATGCATTACTGAATAAACTAGGACTTATCATGTTCAACTGTGTTCTGTCAGACTGTGTTTACTCTTCAACTCATTGAGTGCTATAACATTTCAATAAAGTGCTGTGGATTACAGTGTGGTGGGGGACATCAAGCAGGGAGCATAAAGAGGCAGTGATCTTCTAGCAGCTGGAGCTTACTGCCAAATGGGCTCCAGCAAAGAGGAAGTGGTCGATAATAAGGTGGTATGTGGGTGCCCGTTGCAGAGGAGGAAGCCTCTGAGGGAACGGCAGAACAGCAGCAAGGATGAGTTTTATTCTTGAACAGGGGCAGCTTGCAGAGGACAGGATGGTGAAGCCACGCTAATCCATCTGCCAGCACTGTCCCACAAGTACAGGGCAAAAGAACAAGCTATTTGAATACCACAGCCATGAGGAGACACAAGGCTGCACCATATAGATTGGTGGGAGCAGAACCTCAATGAGACTTATCCATAGCCAAAGACACTCTTCCTCTTCCTCATATCTGACTTTCTGCATTCCCCCACTTTGCAGGATTTTCTTTCTGCATCTACTGCCTCCCCTGCAGCCTTTAGTAACAGGGAGGGAAGTTTCACAAGGGGTTTCAGAGGTCCCAAATATGCCGTATCAAGCAGGGAAAAGAGTCATTGGGTGTCAGCTTGATAAACCTGCTGACTTTACACTCATTCCGGCTCATGAAATCAACCCCTTTCTGAAAGTTTATGGCCTGTGTTACACCACAGTGGAAGGAACCCAGCCAATATTTTTTTTTTGTAAAAACAGAAAACAAGGAGGGGGAGAGAGAGTGCCACTGTCTAAGCGCAGTAGTAAAAAGTCCACATAATATAATGAATCCAATCGAGGGAATACACTGTAATGCCCTGTACACATAGTCAGACTTTCCGATTGAAAATGTGCAATCCAATCATGTTGTCGGAAAATCTGATCATGTGTGGGCTCCATCAGACTTTTTCCGTCGGAATTTCTGACACAAAAAGTTTGAGAGCTGGATCTAAAATTTTCCAACAACAAAAAACGTTTGCATAAATTACGACGTGTGTAGACAAGTCCAATGCACTAAGTGCCACGCATGTTCAGAATAAATTACGAGACGTAAGCGCTCAGTGTGGTAAAACTAGCGTTCGTAATGGATATAGCACATTTGTCACGCTGCAATGTTAAAAATTGTTTAATGCAGCGCATTCTCTTTTTCTTTATAATGCTAGAAGAATGAAATTGTTTTGCTGCTCATAAACTTCTTTCTTTATTCTTTCTCCTGATTTCATGAATATAATAATTTTATTTGTCAGATCTCCCGAATAATTTTTTAGTTTTGTTTTAATATTTTTTTAACATTTTGTGGTTGTTTTTTAATCAAGATCTCCTTTTATCTATTTTGGTGATCTCCATAATTTTTTTGTGTATTTTGTGTGTCAACTTACCACAACACCATTATCTTTTTATTTTATTGTTTTATTTTTTAATCTCGAGGAGGTTGTTTGGTGTTGGTGTCCCTTGTTAATTTGACTTTGTATTTTTTAAATGTACCTGCCTACTCACAAATAAACTGTCCTTTTTTAAGTAAAACACATACGCAAGTATTTCTTTAACAAAAAATATTACTTTATTAGGGGTCATAATCAAATAAAGAGGAAGGCAACGCTGGGAAAACTCCTGAAATTGGCGAAGCCTTTGGCCCCCAGGACATACATCAATTATTTAAAGGCAAAATTGGTGGCCTGAGCAGTCCATATATAATGGAGTACAATCTGGTCCAGAAGTCCAAGAGATTAGGAACAGCAGCAGATGACATATCTTTCCCCAGGCTGTGGTCATACAAGAGCCTGCATCGTTTGTCAGACCAGACTGAACCCAGGCCATCACTCTCTGGTCTTTCTTCCACGCTTCCTTCCAGGCTGTGGCTGAGGTGTTGGAGGTCTTGGCAGAAGAAGGAGGAGGAGGAGGATGGTCCAACTCACACAGGTGGGTTTTGTTGGTGAGTTGTCCCCTCAACCCCTTATTTAGTGTGAGATAAATGAGTTCTTCATGAGGTGTTGCCCCTCCTCCATTTTCTGCATTTTGCATGCAGCCATGGTGGCAAAGGCCTCTTGAACAGTGGGGGTGGTTTTGAGGGCTGCAGAAGCCTCCTCAATCAGCCTGAGCACTGACTCCTCCATGTCCCTCCCCTTCCTGGGCGTTTTGGTTGGAAGATGGAGGGTAGGGGCCTGGGATTCTGTGAGGCTCATAGGCCTGCCCACCTCCTGGCTGCCACTATCCCCTGCCTCCTCCTGGCTGCCACATTCCACAGCCTCCTCCTGGCTGAGGTCTTCCTGTGTATGAAAAAGGGACATGCATTTTGTTTTGGTTCATCAATCACACACAATTTTCAGCTTGTGACTGTTGCAAATTGAATGTTAACAAATAGAAAAGACTATCATTCTGAGCCCAGCATTTTTCATTCTTGTCCCAATTATGTTTGGCTACTACTGTCTATTGATATGTAAAACACTTTATTAAATCAGCAATTAGTGATCAATAATCACATCTAGTTAACCTTATTAATTTTTACAAAAAAATGTAGAACAACACTATACCTGGCTCAAGCTGGGCTCCTCCACTTCTTCCTGGCTGGAAGTCCCAGGTTGAACATCGGAAGCCTCAGCTGGGGTGGAAGGAAGCGTGGAAGGAAGGGTTGAGAGAGATTCACAGATTTCAGTCTGGTCTAACAGAAAATGCAGTCTGTCATAGTACCACAGCCTGGGGACATAAATGTCATCTGCTGCAGCTCCTGACCTCTGGGAATCCTGGACCTTCTTGAGCTCCCTCAGATATGTGCTACTCAGGCCACCAATTTTGGCTTTTAAATAGGGCATGTTTGCCATGGGGACCACCGGCTTCACCAACTCAAGCAGTTTCTCCAGCACTGCCTGCCACTTTAATTTATTATTGTAATGGGGGAATTTCACCTGCCACGGACAGAGCAGCTCCCTGTACTTGTTAATGAAGATTGGGAGATAACTGTGGTCTTTGAGCCCATCCATTTTCTCTGCAAGACACAACACAAGAAAAACCCTAATTTCAGGCTAATCTCTCCTAATCTTGACCCAATATAGGCCTCAATCTATAAGCAGTATAGGCCACTGATGCTTCAAGTTTAAATTGTACCTTTGTTCTAGTGATCGCCGCTTCGATACTCCATCCTCCGCTCACAGATGGTACGTACGAAGCACGCATGTTAGGTTTTATATACACTGCGCATGCGTAAACTGCGCCCGCCCCTGGCGTTCTTTTTAGTCTTTTCCCTGCCCCTTCTCTTTCAGCACAGTGGGGAGAGCACAAGACTGAGACACAGCAGGTGCGTGCTAATTACAACTAGGAGGATGAGGCAAGCCCCCGGAGCCAGAGACATCCCGATCCCAGAGGAGAAGTTTTAAGGCCTCAAATATGTCCTTTGTAGAGATGTTGGAGATGGTGGATATATTGGAGAGGAACGACTATGATGGGAAGTATGGACCTTACCCAAACCCAAATTTCAGAAAGGCCAAGATCATGGCTAAAGTTGTAAAGAGTCTGCAGAAGAATTTTGGGGTACGACGATCCAAGGATCAATTGAGGAAACGCTGGTCAGACCTGAAACTGAGGGAACACGATCAGTACAGAAAGATCAAGCGAGTTCTTCAAAAAAGTAAGTAGTTGTCGTATGTTCTTATTATTACTTGCATACTGCTCCATGTGCTTTTATTTAGTATTGTACAGTTTAAAATGGCCACTTTCATGTTCATGGGTTCAATCGGTCATGGGGAAACATCGTTTGTTCGCCCACTAAAATATAATGTTTTTTAGGAAGTTGCAGTTGCAGTTAAGTACATTTCTTCAGGCCTATTTCTATTCAAAGAAGATTGTTGTCTAGATGGGTTTGTAACTAGAATGAAATGCAAACTTGATTCAGTGTAAAGGAGAGGACATTCAGCAGCTGTTTACACATCTGGACTCAGGAACACTAGTGTGGGACACCGGAACACCCTTTTTATTAGGGTGTCCCACACATGTGCTCCAGTGGGGTGTATATAGGGGTGTCTCCATCTGTGAAACTTGCACAAAACAGGTAAGTATTCCAGCTTTAGAAAGTGTAAAAAATAATGTCTTCAGCTTTGAACTCAAAAAAAGACAATTGTACGACACTTCCAAGCAATGTTTCATATTCCTATTTCTGCCCTCAAATATCTGTGTGCTAAGTATTCCTTTTTTACATTCTCATAGGGGAGAGAAGACTCAGGACATCTGAGGACACCAGGGACCCCACACCTCCCAAAAAGGGGGAAATACCAACACCAGAAGCAGAGGAGGAGGAGGAAGGAGAGGTTGTTGAAATTGGCCAAATTGTCACCACAACAGGTGAGTGTCTGAGACCACAGCTTCAGGTAATAGATGTATGCCTGCATTTTTATAATACACTGTGTTTTTTTTTGTTTATTTTAGGTGATGTGGATGTTTCTGCAAGAAAAATGCCATTTACAAGTGAAAGTGCCCAGATCCTCATCGGAGAGATAATGGGGTGCAATCGGATGCAATTTAAAGAAAAACATCAATGACGTTCAACAAAAAATGAAGAACATCATTGATGTTTTAGGGAGAATCTAAAACACACAAAACTAGCTAGCATCGATTTGAGATTTTAAAATCCATTTTTTTTTAGAAAAGCCAAATTTTGAAGATGCACACAGTGTGTGTCAACATGTGCTATTTTAAAGTGGCTGAGATGAAGGGGTTGCACCCCCAAAACACATACATTGATCCCCCATGATGGGAGATAGCACATGTTGACATTAGGCATGGGATCAGGAGGAAAATGTCCGGTTTGAGTCCCAATTTGTGTGCATCTTCAAAATTTGGCTTTAACAGGGGTGACATCACCCCATCTGATGAAGGCAATATCAACACAGTTTGGACATACTCATGACTGATATTGACTTCACTTTTCAAAGTTGAACTTTGTAAGTTCCTGAGTTGTGTATGTTTTATGCTTTGAAACATGTCTGTTTTAAAAAAAAACGGCTAGTTATATTAATGTTACCAAAAATAATGTTATACACCTAATATGTTGGTTTGTTGAAAAACCCTTTTATAAATGCACATGTGAATGTGCTTTGAATGTGAATGTGTGGCTTCTTCTTTCAATGCTCAAAAGCAGTAGTAAAGTTGCTGTTTTCTGTGGTAATGGAGGTTATTTACTAAAGGCAAATCCACTTTGCACTACAAGTGCAGTTTCAAGTGCACTTTTGCAGTGCACTTATAGTGCAAAGTGGATTTTCCTCTAGTAAATAGCACCCACAGTGCTTTTTAATTTGCCCCAATCACGCCATTTTCACGACTCCACAAATGTTTGTCATGGTGCTGAAAATGTTGAATATTTTTGTCAGTAATGCACTACATACTAGACATGTGCGCTGTCAATAAATTTGTTTAGTTTTGTTCCATTTCGTTTTGTACAAAAATTATATCGTATTTCAGAATTTGTGTCCGAAATTCAAATTGGATTTGTACGTAATATGAATTTTCATTAGATTCGTAAACTTTTCATAAACTAAAGTTCGTTGTGATGAATTTATCATTATGAGGGGCTCCCACCATCCCTGTGTTGTGCTGACTTCCTGGGTTTTTAACCTTTAGGTTTGTTAACTTTTCGTAAAAATAACGATTGTTCGTTATGATGAATTAATCATTATGAGGGGTTCCCACCATCCCTGTGCTGTGCTGACTTCCTCTGATTGGTAAACAAAACACCAGTCATGTTTCTGTTGTAATGGAATTTGGATCCGAAATTCCGAAATTTCGTATAAAATTTGAAAGCATATAAATTCCCATAGGGTTCCCATCATCCCTGTGCTGAGTTCCCAGGTCTGTACACCTGCTGTGTCCATTATGAGGGGCTCCCACCATTCCTTTGCTGAGTTCCTGGGTCTGAGTGTACACCTGCTGTGCCCATTATGAAGGGTTCCCACCATCCCTGTGCTGTGTTGACTTCTTCTGATTGGTGAACAAAACACCAGTCACGTTTCTGTTAATTTGGATCCGAAATTCCAAAATTTGTTAACAAAATTTTGTATTTCATATAAAATTCCTAAGCATAGAAATTCCCATAGGGTTCCCACCATCCCTGTGCTGAGTTTCCAGGTCTGTACACCTGCTGTGTGTCCATTATGAGGTGTTCCCACCATCCCTGTGCTGACTTCCTGGGGTTTTAACTTTTAGATTCGTTAACTTTTTGTAGCAATTAAGAATTTTCGCTATGATGAATTTATCATTATGAGGGGTTCCCACCATCCCTGTGATGTGCTGACTTCCTGGGGTTTTAACTTTTATGTTTGTTAACTTTTTGTAACAATTATGAATTTTTGTTATGAATTTGGATCGGAAATTCGTAAACAAAATGTTGTATTTCGTACAGAATTCGTATGCATAAAAATTTGTATTTCGGATTCGTACTAAACTAATCGCACATGTCTACTACATACATTAACAACATAAACAAGGTGTGTGTGTAGCAGACCCACAACATAATAATAATATTAGCTGAAGAAGATGCTGTTACCTCATGTCTCAAAGAAATTTGGTTTGCACTGTTGAAGGTGCTCTGGGGGACAAGCCAGGATGGCCAGCTTCAAGTCCCATCAGGTTTGAAGGTTCTGGAAAGTTGGCCTCACGCCCAACTGAGGCTACATAGTTTGGTGAATTCTTTCGGAGAAAATTGTGCAGAATGCAGCAGGCAAGCAGTATACGGTTCAGTTTATATTCTGCCATGTGGATCGGTGTCAAAAATAGGCAGAATGGGCTGGCCATTATCCCAAAAAACTTTCTCCTCCACTCTTCAAGGCTCTGGCCAGTCGGTAATTAAAAACCCTCTTGTCCAGGGTGAGGGTCCTCATAGGGAATGGCAGCATAGCATGGTCCCCCAGCGCAAAGGCTTCATCCATGACAAAGAGGAAAGGGAGTCCTTCCACATTGTCTTCTGGAGGTAGCAAGCCCAAGCTGCCATTCTGGAGATGCCAGTAGAACTCCATCTGGGTGATTCCTCCACCATCCGACATCTGGCCATTTTTCCCCACATCCACATTGAGGAACTCATAAGTAGCTGACACCACCGCCAACATCACTATACTATTATACCCCTTGTAATTATAATAGTACAACCCCGAGTTGGGGGATGGGATGATGTGGACGTGTTTCCCATCAATTGCACCTCCACAATTGGGAAAGTCCCAATGGGTGGCAAAGTGGGAGGCCACAGTCTGCCATTCCTGTGGCGTTGAAGCAAACTGTGGAGTCAAACAAGAATTTTTTTTTTCATTTTGCACATAAACATTGCACGCATATTGGATACAAACATTTTTGGCCAACATAAGTATAACATTTATTGACATGAGTATTTAAAGACAAAAGTATAAGGTCCACTTATCAGATTCCTCACCCCATCTGATGGCCCATTGCAAAAATTTAGGGGATAGGGGGAAATGTTTTGGACAGGTAACCCATTCCACTTCATTGTGAGCTGAATGCATAAATAATTTGTGTTAAGTTTGGCCAACCCCTCCTTACTTACACTATTGGCAGCCTAATGGGCAGGTAAGAAGTGTCATAATAAAAAAAAAATACACACTAAACAAATGGAAGCACATTTTTACATTCTGCTATTACCTATCAAGATAATAATATGAGAAACAAACTTCAAAAAGTACCATTTGAAAGCATTCAGGCAGGCCCTTGCACTACATGCTTTGGTGAATTCATCCATAAATCTAACCACAAAAGAGGTAGGTATAGTGTGTATGGGTTGCCAAAGTCAGCAGATAGAGGATTGCTATCAGCTTACTTAGCGGTTGGGTGGAGGGAGGGTTCCAAATAAGTTTGGGCCACCAAAAAAAAAAAAAAGCCTGACACTCTGCATGAATTTAAGGACAAACATTTGTACACATTTTAGGGGGTATTTAGGGGAAAGCAATATTATGGAGCTGACAAAATACATTGCTAAGTGACTAGGCTATAGGTGCATATGGGCCCAGGAGAGCATGCTGGGGAGGTTAGTGAAGGCAAATATGCATGAAGGGCAAAAAAGGAACTGTAAAAGCTTCCAGTAGGACAAAGGGGCACAGCATATTACAGCATATTCCAATCATGGTAATTATGGAATGATGAAAGAAATACAATACATTAGCAAACATTAAATACATATAATGTGATGTTAACCACTTGCCTATCGCTGTCTGCAATTATACGTTGCAAGAATGGCACGGCTGGGCAAAGTAACGTATGTTACTTTGAATTTCCCGCCTTGAGTGCACGCGCCTGCCGCAAGCTCCGTGACCATCCCCGCAGGACCCGTGAACTCGATCGCCGTGGGGATACTCCGCGATTGTGTCACAGAGCTGAAGAACGGGGACATGCCAATTTAAACAGCATCTCCCCGTTCTGCCTAATGACAGGACACTGTCTGATCCCTGTTATCGGAAGCAGCGATCAGTGTCATGTCACACACAGCCCATCCCCCAGACAGTTAGAAACACTCCCCTAGGACACACTTAACCCCTCCCGCCCCCTAGTGGTTAACCCCTTCACTGCCAGTGGCATTTTTACAGAAATCAATGCAATTTTATAGCATTGATCGCTGTATTAATGCCAATGGTACCAAAAATGTGTCAAAATTGTCCGATGTGTCCGCCATGATGTCGCAGTCACAATAAAAATCTCTGATTGCTGCCATTACTAGTCAAAAAAAATGCCATAAAACTATCCCCTATTTTGTAGACGCTATAACTTGTACGCAAACCAATCAATAAACGCTTATTGCGATTTTTTTTTAACCAAAAATATGTGGAAGAATACATATCAGCCTAAACGTCAATTTTGTTTGGGAGCCATGTTAAACGACTGCACATTTGTCAGCTAAAGCGACACAGTGCCGAATTACAAAAAGTGCTCTGGTCAGGAAGAGGGTAAATCCTTCCGGGGCTGAAGTGATTAAAGGAGAAAACTTACCTTAATATGGTCCTTCTGCAGGACCTGAATAATGGCAGAACAGGTCTCTGAAATAATGATCCCTAGAGCCTGGGGGTAGATGCCTGTAGAGAACTTGAGGTCCTGCAGGCTTCTCCCTGTCGACAAGTACCGCAACTTGGCGACTAGCCTCTGCTCTGGAGTGATGGCTTGCCGAAATTCAGGTATCCTGCCTGCTGGTATAAGGGACAGCAAAGCCAACAGACGTTGAAAAAGGGGGTCCGTCATCCTGAGATAATTCCTGAAATCATCAGGATTATTCTCCTGGATCTCACAAAGCAAAGGCATGTGCGAGAATTGGTCACGCTGGAGCAACCAATTCTTCGTCCATGAACTCCTCCTTGCCCTGTTCATGGACTGGGCTTGTGCCAAAGCTAGAAGCCCAACACCAAGCCCCTGCACAGCACAAACTCTACGACGAGTACGTACACGCAACATGGCTTCAAAACAGTCAGCTGGTCAGAATGGACTAACAGAAAGCACTGAAAAACAGCAAGGCCTGAAAGAACGAACTGAAAATCAGCAACAAGCAGACAAGAACGCACTAAATATCAAATACAGTACTATAAATAGCACGCACTGACAAACAAATGCGAACTGACTACGTGCACTGAAAAGCAGATATGAATCCACAAGCAAAAACTGAAGAGCAGTAATGATCTGAAGCACAAGTCTGAAAAGCACAAATCTTCTCTAACCAAATTTCTACTAACACGCGATAAACACGAGATAAGCAGAAGCAGCCCAAAGGGTGGCACACATGGTACTGAATTTCCTTTTATAGTCCCATCGTACCAGTGGCGGCCCGTCCATAGGGGGCACCCGGGCGCCGCCCCCCCCAGTCTAAAATAAAAAAAATAAAAAAAATAAAAAGTTAAAAAAAATTATAAAAAAAATAAATAAACGGGTCCTTTAAGACATTTAAAAAAAAAAATGTCATTTAACAATTTAACATAGTGTACTGTGGCGCCGGTCGCAGTGCACTATGAGAAGCGCCACGCCGATGCAATCACAAGATTGCATCCATGGCGCTTCATTTGTGGGTTAAAAACCCGCCTTGCGGCGCACTGTAGAACGCCGACTAGCTTCCGCCCGTAAAATCACTGTGATTCTACGGGCGGGAGCATTGTCATTCAGAGACAGGCAGGTCACTTCCGGCTTTCGGCTGCTGCACGAAACCCGGAAGTGACGTCGGCAGCTCCGTTCCTCAGCCCGAGCGGAGCTGCAAGACGGTGAGTGGCATAATTGACTCTCTGACTGTGAAAAAAATGAAATAATTAAGTAAATAATAATTAATTACCAAATGCACCTCTCTGTGTGCTGTGCACTTGTGCAGGAATTATTATATTAGAGAGCAATAAGCAATTTGTAAAAGAAACAAGTAATTTCATGCTTCTTGCAGGAGGATCACATCATGCCATGTGGTGTTCTTATTCAGCAAGTGCAAAGTAATGGTCTGCTATGTTGCTTGTTACTCACAGTTAATTTGCTGGCAAAGACATTTTATAAACCTTTTTTGTATTTCAGTGTAAATATGAGCTCTGAGGACTTTTTGACCCAGATCTCATATTTAAGAGAGTCATGCTTTTTTCTATTACAAGGAATGTTTACATTCCTTGTAATAGGAATAAAAGTGACACCATTTTTTTTAAAACTGTGAAAAAAAATGTTTTTTTAAAGCACCTAGTCCCGACGATCTCACGTGCATAAGCGAACGCATACGTGAGTACTGCACCCGGCCGCCCGCATATGAAAACGTCAAACCACACATGTAAAGGGAACGCCGTGATCGTTAGACTGAGCTCAATAATTCTAGACCTAGACCTCCTCTATAACTTAAAAGATGCAATCTGTAGAATTTTTTAAACGTTGCCTATGGAGATTTTTGAGGGTAAAAGTTTGACGCCATTCCATTCCATGAGCGGGCGCAATTTAGAAGCCTGACATGTTGGGTATCAATTTACTCGACGTAACATTATCTTTCGGAATATATCTAAAAATTGGGGTAACTTTACTATTATCTTATTTTTTTATTTAAAAATTTTTTTTTTTTTCCAAATAAAGTGCGCTTGTAAGACCATTGTGCAAATACAGTATGAAAATAAGTATTGCAATGACCGCAATTTTATTCTCTAGGGTGTTAGAAAAAAAAACAATATATAATGCTTGGGGGTTTCTAAGTAATTTTATAGCAAAAAAAACAGTTTTAAAGATGTAAACACCTAAATTTTAAAACAAGGCTGGTCCTTAAGTGGTTCAGAAGGCATTTGCTGTATATAACGTTTAAGAATCAGATCACTGCTCGGTCAGATACATAAACCCAGGGCAGGGACATCTTTAAGGCCGGGCAAAAGGGGCAGCTGCCCTGGGCCCTGGCATTGTTGTGTGTCCCCAAGCAGCTGACTCATACTTGCAAACTATCCCACTTTAAATTCCCTTGTCCCTTGAGGTTTTAGTCCTGTGCTATGTCCCAATATCTCAGTGTGAAGTTCTGTTACTAAAGCTGCCCAGCCCTATTGTTGTGTACAGATAACTCACCTGCAGAGTGCAGACCCTGTGTTTACATTGATATGTAAATAATAGAGGGGCCATTCATATGTATATCATATCAAATACAAATTTTTGCCCAGGGTCCAATCAATATTAAAGCTTTTTTATTTATTTATGTATTTATTTATTTTTATGTAAAAGGACGAACTTCCGATGCAAAAGGCTGGACTGATATTTTCAACCCACAAATCTATATATGATGTGCAGGGTCCTGTGTATAATGTAGAGCCTGGTATGGTATATGATGTGCAGGGTCCTGTGTATAATGTAGAGCCTGGTATGGTATATGATGTGCAGAGTCATGTGTATAATGTAGAGCCTGGTGTGGTATATGATGTGCAGAGTCCTGTGTATAATGTAGAACCTGGTATGGTATATGATGTGCAGAGTCATGTGTATAATGTAGAGCCTGGTATGGTATATGATGTGCAGAGTCCTGTGTATAATGTAGAGCATGGTATGGTATATGATGTGCAGAGTCATGTGTATAATGTAGAGCCTGGTATGGTATATGATGTGCAGGGTCCTGTGTATAATGTAGAGCCTGGTATGGTATATGATGTGCAGAGTCATGTGTATAATGTAGAGCCTGGTATGGTATATGATGTGCAGGGTCCTGTGTATAATGTAGAGCCTGGTATGGTATATGATGTGCAGGGTCCTGTGTATAATGTAGAGCCTGGTATGGTATATGATGTGCAGAGTCATGTGTATAATGTAGAGCCTGGTGTGGTATATGATGTGCAGAGTCCTGTGTATAATGTAGAGCCTGGTATGGTATATGATGTGCAGAGTCATGTGTATAATGTAGAGCCTGGTATGGTATATGATGTGCAGAGTCCTGTGTATAATGTAGAGCCTGGTATGGTATATGATGTGCAGAGTCCTGTGTATAATGTAGAGCCTGGTATGGTATATGATGTGCAGAGTCATGTGTATAATGTAGAGCCTGGTATGGTATATGATGTGCAGAGTCCTGTGTATAATGTAGAGCCTGGTATGGTATATGATGTGCAGAGTCATGTGTATAATGTAGAGCCTGGTATGGTATATGATGTGCAGAGTCATGTGTATAATGTAGAGCCTGGTATGGTATATGATGTGCAGAGTCCTGTGTATAATGTAGAGCCTGGTATGGTATATGATGTGCAGAGTCATGTGTATAATGTAGAGCCTGGTTCATGATGCATCTCTGGTGTATATTGTAGAGCCTGGTATATGATGTACAGAGCCCCTTCCATCAGAATAATACCTCTTTCACATCAGAAGCTCCCCATGACATAAGCGTTTGTTTGCTGTTGTAAACAAAAAATCACTGATTTGTGTGTACTTTTATTGCATTCTTTAACAGTTGGTTTAAACATTGACATTTTCAATATTTTATCCAGATATATAATCTGTCCAGTGGCGGCCCGCACATAGGGGGTGCCCGGGCGCCGCCCCCCCACTCCCTAGGTGTAAAAAAAAAAAGTAAAAAAAAAAAAAAAAAACGGGCTCTTTAAGACATTTAAAAAAAAAAAAAATGTCATTTAACAATTTAACACAGTGTACTGTGGCGCCGGTCACAGTGCACTATGAGAAGCGCCACGTCGATGCAATCACAAGATTGCATCCATGGCGCTTCATTTGCGGGTTAAAAACCCGCCTTGCGGCGCACTGCAGAACGCCGACTAGCTTCCGCCCGTAAAATCACTGTGATTCTACGGGCGGGAGCATTGTCATTCTTAGACAGGCAGTCACTTCCGGCTTTCGGCTGCTTCACAAAACCCCGAAGTGACGTCGGCAGCTCCGTTCCTTAGCCCGAGCGGAGCTGCCAGACAGTGAGACAGGTGAGTCACCGCATAAAGGCTTTCTAATTTCTACTTTGTTGAGAATGTTCATGCATTTAGCTGAATGAATGCAAAAAGCTTTCACAGCCAGAAAGGTTTCCCCAGGCCAGGCGACTTTTGCCGTGGCCAATCAGAGAATGAGCTCTGAAGGGGGAACTCCACGCCAAATTTCTGGAAAAAAATTTGACGTGGGTTCCCCCTCCGAGAGCAT
This sequence comes from Lithobates pipiens, assembly GCF_037356315.1. Classification (NCBI taxonomy): domain Eukaryota; kingdom Metazoa; phylum Chordata; class Amphibia; order Anura; family Ranidae; genus Lithobates; species Lithobates pipiens. The sequence goes on along the minus strand of NW_027507903.1, from coordinate 423,369,114 downwards.
ACCAGGCCCTTAGGTCTGGTATGGATTCCAAGGGGAACCCCCTACGCCGAAAAAACGGCGTGGGGGTCCCCCCCAGATCCACACCAGACCCTTATCCGAGCACGCTACCTGGCCGGCCAGGAAAGGGGGTGGGGACGAGCGGGCGCCCCCCCCCTCCTGAGCCGTACCAGGCCGCGTGCCCTCAACATGGGGGGGTGCCTTGGGGGAGGGGGGGCGTGCGGCCCCCCCATCCCAAAGCACCTTGTCCCCATGTTGATGAGGACAAGGGCCTCTTCCCGACAACCCTGGCCGTTGGTTGTCGGGGTCTGCGGGCGGGGGGCTTATCGGAATCCGGGAGCCCCCTTTAATAAGGGGGCCCGGGATACCGGCCCCCCACCCTATGTAAATGAGTATGGGGTACAATGTACTCCTACCCATTCACCTGTGAAAAAAAGTACAAAAAAAAACACAACACAGGGTTAAAATATTTTATTGCACAGCTCCGGGGGTCTTCTCGCCGGACTCCTCCGCTATCTTCTTGTAGCTCTTTTGCTAGCGGAGGAGCCCGGCTTTTTTCCTCGCCGCCGGCCTCTTCTTCCAACTTTGGGGGTCTTGTCCCCCTCTTCGGTTCTTCTGCCGGGCCACCGCGCCTTCTTATAGCTCTTTTACAGGCGGTGGCCCGGTCTTCTATCGCCGCCGCCGCCCGTCGCCATGTGACATCAACCCATGTGACCAACCCATGTGACATCAACCCATGTGACACCGCCCCATTGTCCCTATATAAGTGGCAGCGCAGCGCGTCCCTGGCATTCCGGCCAGGGAGATCGTCGAGGCAACATCTCCTGGAGAAGAAGGAGAAGAAGAAGAAGAACGGGCGGCGGCGGCGGCGGCGGCGGCGGCGACGACGACAGAAGACCGGGCCACCGCCTGTAAAAGAGCTATAAGAAGGCGCGGTGGCCCGGCAGAAGAACCGAAGAGGGGGACAAGACCACCGAAGTCGGGAGAAGAGGCCTGCGGTGAGGAAGAAAGCCGGGCTCCTCCACTAGCAAAAGAGCTACAAGAAGATAGCGGAGGAGTCCGGCGAGAAGACCCCCGAAGACGGAAGACCCCCGGAGCTGTGCAATAAAATATTTTAACCCTGTGTTGTGTTTTTTTTGTACTTTTTTTTCACAGGTGAATGGGTAGGGGTACATTGTACCCCATACTCATTCACATAGGGTGGGGGGCCGGTATCTGGGGCCCCCTTATTAAAGGGGGCTCCCGGATTCCGATAAGCCCCCCGCCCGCAGACCCCGACAACCAACGGCCAGGGTTGTCGGGAAGAGGCCCTTGTCCTCATCAACATGGGGACAAGGTGCTTTGGGATGGGGGGGCCGCACGCCCCCCCTCCCCCAAGGCACCCCCCATGTTGAGGGCACGCGGCCTGGTACGGCTCAGGAGGGGGGGGCGCCCGCTCGTCCCCACCCCCTTTCCTGGCCGGCCAGGTAGCGTGCTCGGATAAGGGTCTGGTGTGGATCTGGGGGGACCCCCACGCCGTTTTTTCGGTGTAGGGGTTCCCCTTGGAATCCATACCAGACCTAAGGGCCTGGTATGCCCTCGGAGGGGGGAACCCACGCCAAATTTTTTTTCAGATTACATAAGGGGCGTGTTTTATGAGAAGTGGGAGGGGCCAAAATGATGGGCGGGGTCATGATGGGCGGGGTCTTGCGCCCCCCCATCCAAAAACTTCACCCCGCCACTGAATCTGTCCTGTGATTCTGGGGCTGTATACTCTGTCCTGTGATCTGAGCTGTATACTCGTGACACTATGGGTGGAAGGAAGTGGAATACAGGGGACGGATTAGGTGGATTACACAAGGGGCGTGGTTTATGAGAAGTGGGAGGGACCAAAATAAAGGGCGGGGTCATGATGGGTGGGGTCTGGCGCCCCCCCATCCAAAAACTTCACCAGCCGCCACTGTGTCGTACATGTTGTACGTCACTGCGTTCTTGGCGATCAGAAATTCCGATAACTTGGTGTGACCGTGTGTATGCAAGACAAGTTTGAGCCAACATCCGTTGGAAAAAATCCGATGGATTTTGTTGTCGGAATGTCTGATCGTGTATACGCAGCATTACAGTGTCAGCAGTCTCTCCTTTAAGCGCATTCTGGGATTTTCCCACCAATATTCATGTAAAAACAGTAAACAGGGGGGGGAGAGAGTGCCATTGTCTAAGCATAGTAGTATTAGGAAAATCAATAAAAAACTGCATATGTATTGCTCTCACATATATATGGATAAAACACAGCATATCAATATGTCCAGTGGAGGCAATGGAGATGTATGGAGTGTGGATAAAGAGCAGCTCTCTATATCACCCTCTATACATCTCTATTGGGGACCATCAGAAGGCTGTCACCTGCTGGACACATTGAGTAATGCCTGTGTTACACTACCTTTACGTAATCTCTTAAATAATTTTTTGGATATTGTTTTTTACTAATACTACACTGAGAGTGGTGCACTTCCCCTCTTTCCTCTTTCTTAACCTTTTATATCCATTGAAGTATTCTTAAAGGGGTTGTAAACCCTTTAGAACCACTTTTTGCTACAGGTAAGCCTATAATAAGGCTTACCTGCAGCTACCATGGATATCTCCTAAGCCTACACGGTTTAGGAGATATCCCCTGTATCTGCATGTGCCGACGCCATTGGCACATGCTCGCTGAAGCAGCGGCACGTACGTGCCTTTGCATCATGTAGTGTGCTGTTACTGGCGGCTCCCGCCATGACATCATCACGACTCTGGCCAATCACAGCGCCGGAGCCCGCTATACCTGGAATTAACTCCAGGAACGATGTCGCTGGCCAGAGCGGGATATGAGGACCGCAACAGGGGCTTCGATCAAGGGTAAGTAATTCATAATGAGCTAGTATGCTATGGGTTAGTATGTCACTGGCCAGAGTGAGGTACAAGGACCGATGCGGGGGGCTTCAATCTAAGGTAAGTAATTCTTAATGAGCTAGTATGCTATGGGTTTACAATCATTTTTCATCATCCATTGTTGTCCCCACTGGACATATGGATATGGTGTGTTTTATACATGTATATAAGAGTGCAATACCTATCATCCATTTTTTATTGATTTTCCTAATACTATTACGCTTAGACAGTGGCACTCTGTTTCCCCTCTCCGTGTTTAGCGTTTTTACATGACTATTGGCTGGAAACCCCCAGAACACGCTTAAAGGAGAGACTGCTGACACTATAACAGTGTATTCTTTCTATTTGATTCATTATATTATATATATTTTTTTTTAATAAACGTTGCCTTGAGATTTACCACTAATCACTAGGGATGAGCGAACAGTTCGACCCAAGCATAAGTTCGGCCGAAATTTGGTTGTTCGGATGTTCTGCGAACACGGAACAATATGCGGTGATTGGCTCAAATTCGAAAGCCGCCGGAACACCGTTAAAATCTATGGGACAGTAACATGAAAAATGTGTTAATTTGAAAGGCTTAGGCCGTGTACACACGGGCGGACTATCCGTCCAACTAAGTCCGTCAGACAATCCGACAGACAGTCCGTCCTACTTTCGAATGAACGGACTTGACCACACACGATGAACAGACAGTCCGCCGAAAGCTTGCGCGATGACGTGTACAGCACGTACGACGGGACTAGAAATACGACGTCCAATACACTGCAATGCAACCTTCGGCCGTGTAAATCCTTTCTGAGCATGCGCCATACTTAGTCCGTCCAACTTGCCTACTCACGAGCGGACTGTCCGCTGAAACCAAGTTTGGACGGACAATATTACGGAAATTCCGAAAGACTTAGTCCGCCAGACTGTCCGCTGAAAAAGTCAGCTGAAGCCCACACACGAGCGGATTATCAGCTGAAACACGTTTCAGCGGACCAAGTCCGTCAGACAGTCCGCCCGTGTGTACGCGGCCTTATATGCAAGTTATTACCATAAAAAGTGTTTAGGGATCTGGGTCCTGTCCCAGGGAAGATGTACTAATGAACTTTTTTAATATTATTGTAGTGCCGTCTCCTGAAGAGCATGCACTATGTGTTTTTTTCTATTTAAGGTTCCTAAAACCACAGTTGGGTTTTAGGGTGAATTATACTAAATTATGGTTTCTGTACCAGTCTAGCTGGATTGCACTTGTTCTGCTTGGACACAGATGGCCCTGTCACCGCTGGCAAGTGTGAGAACGCAGTTTAGCTAGGCGCATTGAGTGCCATTCCTTCTCGGAACCAGCCCTGTGGGAGTGCAGTTTTGCTGTGCATTCTGGGAGAGGATATTTAAGGTACTGACATCACGTGCATTATTATTACTTTTGTTTTTAAACGGACGTTTTTTCGGGAGCAGTGATTTTTTTAAAGTGGCGCATTTTTCCCGTGTTTAGAAGAGTACCACAGCAAAATGACATTTCTAAAGGAAAAATTGTCATTCAAAACTGATTGCTGAATTGACGGGGCTCGTCAATATAGATAAAAATCATTGATAAAAAGAGCATGGGACCCCCCCCCCCCCCCCCAGTCCATTACCAGGCCCTTTGGGTCTGATATGAATATTAAGGGGAACCCCAAACCAAAATTAAAAAAAAATTGCTTGGGGGTCCCCTTAACCACTTAAGACCCGGACCATTTGGCTGGCCAAAGACCAAAGCACTTTTTGCGATTCGTCACTGCCTCACTTTAACTGACAATTGTGCGGTCATGCGACATGGCTCCCAAACAAAATTGATGTCCTTTTTTCCCCACAAATAGAGCTTTCTTTTGATGGTATTTGATCACCTCTGCGGTTTTTATTTTATGAGCTATAAACAGAAAAAGAGCAACAATTTTGAAAAAAAAACACATTATTTTTAACTTTTTGCTATAATAAATATCCCCCAAAAATATATAAAAATCCATTTTTTTTCCTCAGTTCAGGCCGATATTCTTCTACATATTTTTGGGGAAAAAAAATCGCAATAAGCGTTTATTGATTGTTTGTGCAAAAGATATAGCGTCTACAAAATAGGGGATAGATTTATGGCATTTTTATTAATATTTTTTTTTTACTAGTAATGGCGGCGATCGGCGATTTTTGTCATGATTGTGACATTATGGCGGACACATCGGACAATTTTGACACATTTTTGGGACCATTGGCATTAATACATTGATCAGTGCGATTAAAATTGCATTGATTACTGTAAAAATGTCACTGGCAGTGAAGAGATTAACACTAGTGGGCAGGGGAGGGGTTAACGTGTATCCTATTTTATGTTCTAACTGAAGGGGGGATGGGACTGTGCAGGGAAACTAACAGATCGCTGTCCATACTCTGTATGGACAGAGGATCTGACAGTGCCCTGCTCAGAGAACCAGAAATTGTGTGTTTACACACACAGCTGCCAGTTCTCCGTTTGGCCCGGGAGCCTGGCGGCTATCGAGACCACCGGACACTCTCATCAGCTCGGGGGCGAGCAGGGGCGCACGCACGCCCCCTAGTGGCCATTTATGTTACCGATGTAACACAACGGCGATTTGCGCAGCCGAACCATGCTGCCACAGTACAACTACGGCGGCTGGTCGGCATGCAGTTTAATTTCATACCAGGCCCTTCAGGTCTGATATGGAAATTAAGGGGAACCTTGCGCCAAATTAAAAAAAAAAAATGGCATAGGGTTCCCCTTCAAAATCCATACCAGAACCTATTCGAGCATGCAAACTGGCAGGCTGCAGGAAAAGAGGGGGGTGAGAGAGCGCCCCCCTCCTGAACCGTACCAAGCTATATGCCTTCAACAGGGGGAGGGTGCTTTCGGGTAGCCCCGCAAAGCAACTTGTCCCCATGTTGATGAGGACAAGGGCCCAGGGGTTATGGGGGTATGTGGGCAGGGGGCTTATCGGAATCTGGAAGCCCCCTTTAACAAGGAGACCCCCAGATCCTGCCCCCCTGTGTGAATTGGTAATTGGATACAAGTAAATGGGTGAACTTACCTCCTCTCACACACAACACGGTAAAGCCATAGGGAAGTCCCCGTGGTGTCAGAGGGGGTGGGGTCACCAGGTGGGCTTGCCCTCAGTTATATAAGAACTGTCACAAGCACAGAAGCATCACACAGTGAGAGCCTCCCATTGAGGCGGATCGTCCGGAGGACGGGGGGCGGGGAAGAATAAGCCATAGGGAGAAGCAGAGGACCGGAGGAAGAAGCAGAGGAAGATGGAGGAAGAAGTGGGGGAAGAAGAAGATCGAGAAAAAAAGGAGAAAACTGAAGGAAGACCAGAAGAAGATGGAGGAAGATGCAGGGGAAAGAAGAAGACATATTAATAAAGGAATTGTTAAAAACTGGCTATTGTCTTTTTTACCATTTTGTCACTTTTTTTGTGAAATGGTACCCCATTACCAATATACACAGGGGGGCCAGGATCTGGGGGTCCCCTTGCTAAAGGGGGCTTCCAGATTCCGATAAGCCCCCCGCCCGCATACCCCCACAACCACCGGGCAAGGGATGTGAGGATGAGGCCCTTGTACCCGTCAACATGGGGACAAGGAGCTTTGGGGGGCTACCCCAAAGCACTCTCCCCATGTTGAGGGCATGTGGTTTGGTACAGTTCAGGAGAGGAGCGCTCTCTCATCCCCCCTCTTTTCCTGCAGCCTGCCAGGTTGCGTGCTTGGATAAGGATCTGGCATGGATTTTGAGGGGGACCCCTATGCCATTTTTTTTAAATTTTGCCGTAGGTTCCCCTTAAAATCCATACCAGACCCCAAGGGTCTGGTATGGATTTTGAGGGGGACTCCTACATTTTTTTTTATTTGGTGAAGGATTCCCCTTAATTTCCATATCAGACCCAATTTTAGAGGGACCCCTACGCAATTTTTTTTTATTTTGGTTCGGGGTTCCCCTTAACCACTACAATACAGGGCACTTTCGCCCCCTTCCTTCCCAGCCCAATTTTCAGATTTCAGAGTTCTCGCAATTTCAATGACAATTGCGCGGTCATGCTACGCTGTACCCAAATTAAATTGTTATAATTTTGTTTGCACAAATAGAGCTTTATTTTGGTGTTATTTATTAACGACTCCATTTTTTATTTTTATTTTTTGCGATATAAGCAAAAAAAGAGCGGAAATTTGAAAAAATATTTTCGTCTTTCTATTTTAAAAGAAATCTAATAAAATCAATTTTTTTCATAAATTTAAGCCAATATGTATTCTGCTACATGTCTTTGGTAAAAAAAAAATTGGTTAAGTGTATAATAATTGGTTTGTGTGATCACGGACATATGTACGCAAATGATCATGTACATATGTGTGCAGGTGATCACGGACATATGTGTACAGATAATCATTGGGACATGTGATTTTAGTGGGACATATGTGGAGGACATGTGTTTTTATTATTGGGGACATGTGTTTTTATTATTGGGGACATGTGTGTTTTGGGGACATATGTGGGGACATTGTGTTTATACTGTGTGGTGATGTGTGTTTTCACTAGACTGGTGATCAGTGAGTAAAAGCTGTAGAAAACAGCTCATACTCACTGATCACCAGCCAGCTGCAGTGATCTGCTCTCCTCTCCTCAGCAACAACTTCCGTGTGAGGAGAGGAGAAGCCGATTGCCTAGCAACTGGCTGTTTGTTTACATCACATGACAGCCGTGATTGGACACGGCCGGCATGGGATCAGGAGGGCCAATCACAGAGCCCTCCTGCCGATCTGAGATGCGCCGTGTCCGGGTGACACGGGCAAATCGGGATCGCGCCGCTGCGTGGGCACGCGCGCGTGATCCCCCTACTTCTGATGGGTGTTCAGGAACGTCCACTCAGAAGTAGAGAGCTCACACCCAGTCGTATATGTTCATTGGCCAGGTGGGAAGTAGTTAATATTCATACCAGACCCAAAGGGCCTGGTAATGGACTGGAGGGGGGATACCATGCTCTTTTTTTCAATGATTTTTATCTATATTGCCAAGACCTGACAATTCATTACAGCCCTGATCAGTTCAGTTTTAAGTGACTTTTTTTCCTTTAGAAATATAATTTTGCTGTGGTACTGCTCTAAACACAGGAAAAATGTGCCACTTTACAGGAATACTATAGACACCCCCCAGGTATGATATTTAAAGGAATATTTCATTTTTATTGTTTCACTTTAAGCATTAAAAAAACCACTGCTCCTGAAAAAAAAATGGCTGTTTTTAAAAAAGATTTTTGCATTGATACATGCCCCCTGGGGCAGGACCTGGGTCCTCAAACACTTTTTATAACAATAACTTGCATATAAGCCTTTAAAATTAGAACTTTTGATTATTCACGTTCGTGTCCCATAGACTTTAATGGTGTTCGTGTGTTCTGCCAAATTTTTTGCCTGTTCGGTATGTTCTGGTGCGAACCGAACCGGGGGGTGTTCGGCCCATCCCTACTAATCACCCCTTATCCATTTACCTCTGAGGGTTATCCCTTCTGGAGACATAATGAATATTGCTTTTCACTATTTTTTATTCCAGAAGGTCATCCTTGGCCTTGCCCTCTATCACCATGTCATGTGCCTGTGTCACTGAACCATGCTGTTAGTGTCAGGATACACATGACCACAGGCACAAGGTCCAGTAAACATGAACAGGGACTCTACCTACTGTATCTGTAATGGCACACTGGGTAAATCTTCTGTTGTCTGGGGAAGATGCAAGATGGTGCTACAACTAGGGATGCTGGTGCCAGTCACCTGTACCCCTCCTTTTCACTAGCACCATCCTTCAACTACTCAGAACCAGATGTCCCTTCTAAGTGCCTCAGATCACATTTAATGTTAATTGCTGCAATGCTGTGTTATAGCTTGTATGCCTTAGAGATAGGAGCCACTCTTGGTCAGAGATGCTCTCTATACCCAGGATGAATGCTGCTGTTACTGAATGTGCTTGCAGTGGTTTTCTACCTTTAAAACACCCCCCCCCCCCCCTATAAATGCTTGTGATGTGCATGGCCACATAGGCTAATATTGAGGGATGTTTAGAGACAGAAAAAACTCAAGATGTCTCTAAAAGTGCAATTTAAAATGCCCAGTGTGCATGAAGCCTAAACACACCTTTTTTCTTTGAAAATGTCAGTTTTGCAGTAGGAGGTTGTACACATTGTATAGATGTGATAGGTATAGAAGAGGAAGAGTTAAGTGAAGTACACACATGGAGTCAGTGCTAGGTGCAATGTGGGGCTCCATACCAATATTGGCAGGACCATCTTTAAGGCAGGGCAAAAGGGGCAGCTGCCCTTGGCCCCATCATTGTAGTGGGGCACAAAGCAGCTGCCTCATACTTACCAGCTATCACAGTTTAAATTCCCTTGTCCCTTGAAGTTTTAGTCCCGTGCTGTGTCCTGATATCACAGTGTAAATTTCTGTTGCTGCTGCCCAGCTCTGCCCTATTGCCATCTTCAGATGACTTACCCTCAGACCCTGTGTTAACATATAAATAACCTGCATCGATATGTAAATAGTAGTGCCAATAATATGTAAATAGTCGTGGATCACGGCATTGTTATGTAAATAGAGGCAGCATTCATATGTATATCATGTCCCTCTGAGGTCACATCCACCATCATTTCTGCTGAATGCTGCCCACTGGGGAGGTAAAGGAGCATGCTTGAAAGTCATTCCTACAACTGTGGTCATTAAGCCTAACATCAGCCTGTTCTGTAAAAGTAAGCAAATTGGAGGTAGAACCCGTCTTCAAAGTAATATGTTGCCACAGCACCCTAAATTTTGGTGCACGTGAATATGCAGGCAGGCAGTGAGGAGATGATGTGCTGTATCCTTTAGCAAACAATCAGTGAGTAGTAATAATGTGCAGTAACCTCTAACAACCAATTAGTGAGTGGTACCGATGTTCAATAACCTCTAGCAATCAATCAGTGAGCAGTACTGATGTACAGTAATCCCTAGCAACAAATCAACAAGCAGAAGTCATGCGCTTTAACCTCTAAAAAATAACAGTGAGCCATAATGTGTGCTGTAAACTCTAGCAGCCAGTCAGTGAGCGGTAATGATACACTGTAACCTCTGGCAAACAATCGCAATCACTGCCTGATCTGATTCAGTAAACTGATTTTGAGTCTAGCTGCTATTTACTGTATGTCTCAAAGCATGTGGAGAGCGAAATTGCATGAAAGAGGGGGCCCAAGAAAATGTTTGCCCAGGGTCCAGTCAATATTAAAGACGGCCCTGAATATTGGGAGTGAGGTAGCAGTGATACAGTGGACAAATGAAGAGGGAAATAGCTCTGCGTGCCCCTCCTGAATGCACAAGTGACTGTGGTAACATTTATTGCATTGAAAGAGTTTATTAGAACCAAGTCATCTGCTCCAAGTAAAGGTTTGTTAGGCACCTATCTTATCCCAGAAGAACCCACCCTGGGGTTGGCCTCTCATGTGACCCTTGCTTTGCACCGATAGAGGATGGAAACATGGGGGGCGTGAAAACCACCCTATCACCCTACCTCCCCCTTACAAATTCATTAGGAAATACCGCCATACCATTGACATGAAAAAAAAGAGGGAAATAAATTGGAGCAAATTGGGTCACATATTTAAATGATAAAATTCTGTCTGAGGTAATTCTGCGACAGATTCATGTCGCAGATTCATGACAGTTACATAAATCTGTCCCTCGGGTGGGGGACAGATTTCTAATTAGTATCAATGGCAGCACTAAGATTTCCAGTGTGTATATTAACCACTTGCTGACCACTGCACACCGATATACATTGGCACAATGGCAGCGTTGGGCAAATGGGTGTACCTGTACATCCCCTTTAATTGGCGGGGTTAGTGGGTGCACGCGCCCACCACACACAGCATGACCATGCCCACGGGTCCCGCAGACTCGATGTCCGCCTGTTTCTTGCGATCATGTCACAGAGAGGCAGAACGGGGAGATGCCTATGCAAACAAGGCATTTCCCTGTTCTACCTAGTGACATGACAGGCATCTACTGCTCCCTGTCATCGGGAGCAATGATTGCTGTCATGTCAGTGGTAGCCCACCCCCCACAGTTAGAATCACTCCCTAGGACACACTTAACCCCTTGATCTCCACCTAGTGTTTAACCCGTTCCCTGCTACTGTCATCAGTAATCAGTGCATTTTTATAACACTGATTGCTGTATAAATGACAATGGTCCCAAAATAGTGTCAAAAGTGTCCGATGTGTCCACCATAATGTCACAGTCATGATAAAAATAGCAGATCACCGCCATTACTAATTAAAAAAATTATAATAAAAATGCCATAAATCTACCCCCTATTTTGTAGATGCAATAACTTTTGCGCAAACCAATCAATATACACTGATTGCGATTTTTTTACCAAAAATATGTAGCCACTTGCTTACTGGGCACTTAAACCCCCCTCATGCCCAGACCAATTTTCAGCTTTCAGTGCTCTCACACTTTGAATGACAATTACTCAGTCATGCAACACTGTAACCAAATTATTTTTTTGTCCTTTTCTTCATACCAATAGAGCTTTCTTTTGGTGGTATTTGATCACCTCTCGGTTTTTTATTTTCTGCGCTATAAATGAAAAAAGACAGAAAATTTTGAAAAAAAAATTTATTTTTCTTTGTTTCTGTGATAAAATTTAGAAAATTAGCAATTTTTCTTCATAAAGTTTGGCCACAATTTATACTACTACACATCTTTGGTAAAAATAACCCAAATTATTGCATATTATATGATCTGTGTGAAATTTATAGAGTCTACAAGCTATGGTGCAAATCATAAAGATTTGCAAAAAAAGATCACATCTGATGTACTAAGGCAGACCCTAAGACCCTAACAAGCCAGGAAAGTACAAATGCCCCCCAAATGACCCCTTTTTGGAAAGTAGACATTCCAATGTATTTAGTAAGAGGCATGGTGAGTTATTTTAAGTTGTCATTTTTTCCCACCATTCTTTGCAAAATTAAGATTTTTTTTTTCACAAAATTGTCATTGTAATAGCTTATTTCTCCCACACGGAATGTGCATACCACAAATAACACCCCAAAATACATACTCCTACTCCTCCTGAGTATAACAATACCACATGTGTGAGACTTTTACACAGCCTGACCACATACAGAGGTCTAATTTTGAAGTAGCACCTTCAGGCATTCTAGGAGCATAAATTACACATTTCATTTCTCAACCACCTATTACAGTTTTGAAGGCCCTGGAACACCAGGGCAATGGAAACGTCCAGAATATGACCCCATTTTGGAAAGCTAACACCCCAACGTATAATCTATGAGGCATAATGAGTCTTTTCAATGGTTCATTTTTTTCCAGAAGTTTTTGGAAAATGTGGAAAAAAATGAAAACGCATTTTTTTTACACAAAGTTGTCAGTTTATAAGATATTTCCAACACACAGCATTTACATAGCAAAAATGGCACCCCAAAATACATTCTCCTACTCCTCCTGAGTATAACGATACTACATGTGTGAGACTTTTACACAGCCTGTCCACATACAGAGGCCTAATTTTGAAGTAGCACCTTCAGGCATTCTAGGAGCATAAATTACACATTTCATTTCTCAACCACCTATTACAGTTTTGAAGGCCCTGGAACACAAGGGCAATGCAAACGTCCAGAAAATGACCCCATTTTGGAAAGCTAACACCCCAACGTATAATCTATGAGGCATAATGAGTCTTTTGAATGGTTCATTTTTTTCCAGAAGTTTTTTGGAAAATGTGGAAAAAAATTAAAACGCATTTTGTTTTACACAAAGTTGTCCGTTTATAAGATATTTCCAACGCATAGCATTTACATAGCAAAAATGGCACCCCAAAATACATTCTACTACTCCTCCTGAGTATGGCAATACCACATGTGTGAGACGTTTACACAGCCTGGCCACAACATGCAAGGAACACCGTCGGGCGTTCCAGGGACACATAGCCTGCACATACCAAGAATTACACCCCCAAATCCATTATGCTGAGCAAAGGGTAAAGAAAATATTACCTGTGGTTTTAGAAGCGCAGTTGTCCACAGGAGGATATCACTGGTCCAGGCAGCAGGCAGGGACTTGGTCAGCAACAGCGAACACAATTTTTCAGGCAGCAGGCAGGGATGCTGTCCATATACAGTCCAGGGTCAGTGCAGAGATATTGTCAGCAGTGCCAAAAATATTGGTCCTGGTAGTAGGCAGGTCCATGTGGTGTGGTCAGTGCGGCATGACGGCAGTAAGTCCTACAGGCAGCAGACAGAAGTAGAGCCTCGTTCAGGACAGAATGGGGATAGGGGTAGAGGCTTCTCCCTCCCAAATCTCTTTGAAGCCTCCGAGTCTCCAGACCCTAATCTAGGAATAAGAAAACAAAGAAAATTGTTTTCTTCATCCAGAAAAACTATACTGGAGATCCTCACATATGTGAGACCCCGTGTTGAATCCCACTAGTCCAGTTGCAGAATACAAGATCAGTCCAAGAGGCAGGCAAATATCGTGGTCAAACAGTCCAAGGTCAGTTCCAGATCAGGCAGAGGTATCTACAGAATCGTTAGGCAGAACCATGGTCGAATAACAGTCCAGGGTAAGTTCTAGATCTGGCAGAGGTATGTACAGAATCGTTAGGCAGAAGCATGGTCGAATAACAGTCCAGGGTCAGTTCCAGATCAGGCAGCGGTATGTACAGAATCGACAGGCATAAGAGTGGCCAAATAACAAGCCAGGGTCAGTTACAGAGCAGGCAGTGGCATAAGGGGTGTGAAGGTGTATGAAGGCAGGAACTGAGGATTATGTTTACCATACTTCACTAAAAATTTATTGAAGTATGGTAACGCCGAAAACAGTCACCTATGCAGAGGCCTGGTTGGGAAGGACATTGTGGACAATAATAAGATGTGTCTCTTCTGACTCCTGCTCTGGTACACACCTTACATCTTTTTTTACGTCTTTGGCCTGTTGGTTTGGGAGGGATTTTATCAGGAAAGTGGCGCTCGGAGAGTCGACTAACAACATCGGATCGGATATTTTCTGGTGGGCCTTTTGGGAAAATAAGGGCAGTGAAAACTTCCTCCTGGTAGCCAAAGAAACGTTTGGGGTTTTGGGTGGAGTTGCGGTAAATGACATAGGAATTGTAAATGGCCAATTGAAAAAAATAAATTGCTACTTTTTTGCACCAATGGTATGTCCGTCTTGTGGCAAGGTATGGTTCCATCATTTGGTCGTTGAAGTCGACTCTCCCCATGAACAAATTGTATTCATAAATGCATTTTGTTTTTTTTACGAGGCCATTCCTTCTGGGGATTTCCACAAACGTATCATTGTGGATAGAAGACAACATATATACATCCCTTCTGTCCCTCCACTTCACTGCCAGAATCTCCTTGTTTCTCAGACTTGCGGTTTCTCCTTTTCGCAGCTTCTTATTCACAAGACTTTGAGGAAAGCCCTTCCGATTCCTTTTTACGGTGCCACATGCTGGTGTCTTCTTCCGGTGAAGGTTGTGGAACAGGGGCAGAGATGTGTAGAAGTTGTCTACATACAGGTGGTAGCCTTTATCCAATAGAGGGTATATGAGGTCCCAAACAACTTTCCCGCTGGATCCCAAGTAGTCCAGACAATTAGGGGGCTGCAGCTGGGTGTCCTTCCCTTCGTAAACTATGAAGGAATATGTGTACCCTGTGGCTCGGTCGCATAATTTGTAGACCTTTACCCCATAGCGGGCCCTTTTGCTGGGCATAAATTGCTTCGTTTTAAACCTACCGCTAAATTTAATAAGGGACTCATCCACACATATGTGTTGGTCCGGGGTAAACAGTTTGGGGAATGTTTGTGAAAAATAATGAAGTATTGGTCGAATTTTATAAAGCCTGTCATAATTTGGGTCATTTCGTGGAAGGCACTGGGTATTGTCGCTGAAATGTAAGAACCTCATGATCATCAGATACCTGGTTCTGGGCATTACCGCGGAGAAGAGCGGTGTGTGGTCGAGGGGGTGGGTTGACCAATAGGTACACAATTGATTTTTTTTGTTGAGTCCCATGTTAAATGTGAGGCCTAAAAAAACCTTGAACTCCTCTACCGTTGGATCTCTCCATTCGTAGGGACGGGCATAATAAGATGTCGGATTTTTCAAAATAAATTGTTGTGCATACAGGTTGCACTGGGCCACAATTGACGCCAACATATCCTCCGTAAAAATTAAATTAAAAAAATCTATTGGGGTAAAATTCTCCGTGTCCACCTAGACTCCTGGCTGGGCAGTGAAAGGGGGAACATTGGCCTCTCCTGAATTAGGAGGAAGCCACAAGGGGTTCTGAAGGGCATAGGGAAGGCCGGCATGGCTCCTAACCCTTTGGGGCTGAGATGACACCCCACTGGTACTTGGCCTTTCTTGCCGGGGCACTGGTGGACGGCACTTCGGTGCTGGTGGACGTCACTGCCTCACTAGAACGCCTTTGTTTGATGGGCCGGATATCTTCCTCCTCGGATTCAGTCAGTGTTTCACTACAGAGGACTGGCTCATAATTTATGTCGGCTTCAGAATCCGAATCTGAAAGAGAATCTGAAGAGGAGAGCTCCCCGTTGCTCTCGTCGGCCGTGGAAAGAATTTTGTATGCCTCCTCTGCGGAAAAGACTCGTTTAGACATGGTTGCTGGTGTTGAGACTGCACAGGTGTGTGCTAAGCCTGCACTGATGGGCACTGATGTGCACTGATTGATGGCACAGATGTGCACTGATGAGTTGGCACAGATGTGCACTGATGAGTCGGCACAGATGTGCACTGATTGTACACATGTGCACTGTTTAGGTGGCACAGATGGGTGCTGTTTAGGTGGCACAGATGGGCCCTTTTGAGGTGGCACAGATGGGCGCTGTTGAGGTGGCAAAAATGGGCACTGATGGGTCGGCACAGATGTGCACTGATTTATTGCACAGATGTGCAGATTTATTGCACAGATGTGCACTGATGAGGAGGCAGATGGGCACAGATGGGCACTGCTGAGGCGGCACAGATGGGCACTACTGAGTCGGCACAGATGGGCACTGCTGAGGTGACACAGATGGGCACTGATGGGTCGGCACAGATGTGCACTGATTTATTGCACATATGTGCACTGATGAGGCAGCAGATGGGCACAGATGGGCACTGCTGAGGTGGCACAGATGGTACAGATGGGCACCGATTGGTACAGATGGGCACCAATTGGCACTGGCGGGCACTGGCGGGCACTGGCGGGCACTGGCGGTGCACAGATGGGCACTAGCGGGCACTGGCGGGCACTGGCGGTGCCCAGATGGGCACTGACAGTGCACAGATGGTGCACAGATGGCACAGGTGGGCACAGGTGGGCACAGATGGGCACTGGCGGGGTACAGATGGGCACTGGCGGGGTAGAGATTGGCACTGGTGGGGTACATATGGGCACTGACGGGTACAGATGGGCACTGGCGGGCACAGATGGCACTAATAACACTTGTAATAGTAACTCACAGAATCTCTCTCCTCACACGCTGTCTCTGTGTGAGGAGACAGATTCGGCAATGGGAGATGATCTCATTTGTTTACATTTGAGATCATCACCCATTGGAGGCGGCGATCGCGCTGTGATTGGCCGTTTACAGCGATCTGTGATTGGCTGTGTCCAAGGGACACGGCGAACACAGATTTTCTCCGATGCGCGCTCTCGGGAGCACGCGGGGAGCCATTAAAAGGGAAAACGTCAATAGACGTAGTCCCGGCAATCGAGATCCGATCTGTAGCCGTCATTTGACTATAGCGCGGATCTCAGGTGGGTAGAGAATACATATTGGCCTAAATTGAGGAAAACAATTTGTTTTTTTCTATATTTTTTGGAGATATTTATTATAGCAAAAAGTAAAAAAAAAAAACATTTTTTTTTTCAAAATTGTTGCTCTTTTTTTGTTTATAGCGCAAAAAAATAAGAACCACAGTGGTGATCAAATACCACCAAAAGAAAGCTCTATTTGTGGGGAAAAAAAAGGACCTCAATTTTGTTTTGGTGTAACATCACACAACCATGCAATTGTCAGTTAAAGAATGCAGTGCCGAATCACAAAAAGTGCTCTGGTCAGGAAGGGGGTAAAATCTTCCGGGGCCAAAGCAGTTAAATCCTCTGATCTATTTAGCAAAAGACTGGATTGGTTAGCTGTAATCCTCAATATTACCTGAACCACTGACATTTTTCAGGATAGGGAGATTCTATTTCAGAACCCTGTTTCATTTACTACAAGGCTCGCAAAACATATACACACACATACATTCAGGCTCCCTAAAGGTTACCGCTCAAGAAAATGGATACAAATTATACTCTAGATGGTATAGAATGCCTGACCGAATTCACAAATTCCATTCTACTATCCCTCCCACATGTTGGAGATGTAATCTAGTGCACGGTTCTCTTCTCCACATATGGTGGGATTGTCCTTTAATCCAACCATATTGGAAGGAAGTCCATAAGCTCGTCACTAAAATCACAACCTATACCCCAGACTACACGCCAGCTCAATACCTCCTGCATCATACATCTATTCCGCAATCGACTTATAAAAGATCCCTCTCATTACATCTTATAAATGCAGCAAAGCTTTGCGTCCCCGTTCATTGGCGTTCTTCCTCTCCCCCCACTATTTCTGAACGGCTCCGCAGAATAGAGAAAATAGCTGAAATGGAGGGCTTGATCTCTCAAGCGAAAGATACTTATACTAAATTTTATAAAACGTGGTCATTTTGGTCACATTTTAAGTGCTCGACTACATATAACACCCTAATATCTGTCCCTGTTTAGCTTGACCTGGGGACCCCAACATAATATAACAGAATAAATTAAATTTCACTGCTTTTATATAGCAGCTTGTACTCAATTCTGGATACTAATCCCTTATAAGGTAGACAACCATGTTGGTTGTAGCTCAGATTAAAGCCATACAGACCACTACCTTATATATAGTCTGATGTTAGGACTCAAATTATTTTCGCGCACAGTTTGATCCTATTAGGGGTGCGTGAGACAATATGGAATTTACAGATTCATTGTTACTCTAGTTTGTTACACCTTTTTTTGGTTTCTTATGAGATGTAGGTATGCGACTAATATGACTCCATATATACGCATGTGTTGTTTAAATCAATTTTATCCAGCTTGGAGTAATTTCATCTATATGATAGATATTTACAAGTGTGTTTTTTTTTTTGTTTAATTTTTTTTTTATTGATCTATGCATTTCTATCTTATGCCAAATATCAATTCATATTGTTGCTTTATTTTCAAATTCTGTATTTCATAATTACAATGATATTCAGATTTATGTTTTACTATGTGTATGTAACATGCAATCTTTGTTTTATCAATAATAATCAATAAAAACATTGAAACACATTTACTACAAGGCTCTTTCCAATAGTCGGTGATTAACGAACTATCTTGAGTAAGGTCCTGCTTGGCAGGACACATGCAAGCAATGGTGTCCCAGTGCATGGTCATTCACATAGACACATCTCTGTGTTTTGGCACTAAATAGGATAATTAAAGCTTAGTATTGTGATTAGTGTGGTGTGGTTTTCAGCTTAATTCTATGATCTAACCAGTTGCTTTATTTTTCTGTGCTCCATTACCAATCCATGATAATGTTCTCTCACTTGTTTTGAATTTTTCACCTATGGCCTTCCTTGTCGTCAATTCCTGAATTACTATTACAGACTCCAGCCTGTCTTTCCACCTACATCTCTTCTTGCTGATTCAGCACTTTAATATCTTCCCGTTGCTTCCTGGCTTATTATTCTGTGACCTTATATGCTCATCAGACTTGTCTTCCACAATTATTAGATCTGGCCTACATTTAACAAAATTCAAACCCCATAAACTTCAGTGGGATTTACCTCTAAGTTCTGGTTTGATAAATTAAACAAGATTTGTTCTACCCTTGCTGAATAAAGCTTAAAGAGGAGTTTCCCTTAAAAAAAAAAAAAAATTAAAAGGCAGCAGCTACAAATACTGCAGCTACTGACTTTTAATAATCAGACACTTACCTGTCCCAGGGTCCAGCGATGCGGGGGATTGAATCCCTGCTCGTCCCCCCCTCCTCTTGGCGGCTCCGGCATTGCAAATGTGGGAACCCGGCTGTGGCTTCCTGCGCCAAGGGGAAGTGACGTCAGGAGCCCAGGCACTGAAGAAGACAGACTACGAGAGACCCCCTAGAAACAGGCATTTAGAGGTGAGTTAAAAAAATAAAAATTTTTAATTTTTTTTTTTTTTTTTAGGAATTTTAAGCATTTTTTTTGTGTGTGGAACACCACTTTAAGTTAGAAGCTGATTGGTTACTATTTTTTTTTTTTTAAACATTCAAAGTTTATTACAGACAAACGGAATATACAATTGGCAAAGTGCAGATACAACTTCATATTTTTGAAATATGGTTCAACAAAAAAAGAGTGTAACCTGGTCACAGTATTAACCACATACCATCTATCATAAGAGTCCAGGGGAACAAGATTGCTATTGACTGTTGTATAGCTATTAAGTCCATGTTACATGACTTTTGGTCAAAGTCTCTATTATGAGCAAAGCAGTAAAATGTTTTTAACCATATTAAAACTGGGTTGATAGTGTTATCTGCTATTGTGGGCAGAAGAAGTGTAGAAAAAGGTAAGTGAGAAAAAAAGAGTGACCCAAGATTTAGTTATATTGGAAGTAATCCTTTGTATGGATATAAAAAGAGTCGTAGGTGATGTCCTCAGAGGCTGTGTCTATACACGTTGTCTATGGGGCCTGAGGTAGCATAATATCCTCATAGTCCTAGGAGTATTTGAAGCTGAACCAATGCTGTCAGGTTTTATGGAATCTCTCAACCTTATCATTGGCTTGCGCTAGGCTCTCCTCCATTTCGCCGATATCTTAAACTTTACGTAGCCAATCTGGTGTGGATGGAACCCGAGGGGAGTTCCAGTGTAACAGAATTAGGGACTTAGCTGCATTTAGCAGGTGATTAGATAAAGAATGTTTGTATTTCTTAACCTCCCTGGCGGTATGATTATGTCAGATTTTTGAATCTCAAAGCGGTACATTGTTTTTCATAGAAATTTGGCGTTTTATATTGTAGGCCTGTAATTCTTAGTAATAACTCACTTAAATCTGTCCAAACAAGAGTCTAGCAGACATCACAGGTATGATAACGTTTGAAACACAAAATCATAAATTATAATATAATAAATAACTATTATATTATTATCAAAAATAATAATAATAATAATAATAATAATAATAATAATAATAATAATAATAATAAATGTATTCAATAATAATGTAATCAAAGCAAAAACACTAAAATTTGCTCAATCGCATAATTGTTGCTGTGATAATTTTCAGTGTCTGATGGCAAATTTCCCCATGAATCACCGTCACTCAATTCTGCAAGTGATTTTAATTTATTATCATTGTTTTCTAGCTGATCTAAAACTGCTTTTGACGTAAAGGAACACTTTTTGGATGTCATGGACATTCTCAAGTTTCCAGGCAGAAAGAACAGTATATATGATATAAAATTGCAGGCAGGGCACTGGACAAAGCACTAGGGACATAAGGGATGTGAAATAATTTGATACAGTAATGTAATCTTACAGATTACAGTGTATTGTATGTGTGTCATACTTTTTGAATTTTCCGCTGGGCTCCGTCCCTGTCAGGGAAGGTTCCATATGCTGATGACACTGCCTGATATGTGGTGTGACGTACTGTGATCCACCAGCAGGTGTCTCCTGGCAGTCTGGAACTGGCAGAGGAGCTTTCCCATGTTGGTAGTATTATGCGATCTTTGGGCTGCACTACTGGCGTCCACCAGCTGGTGGTTCCTGGCAGTGTGGGGCCAACATCATCTCCTGCAATCAGGCATCACCTGAGTCTGATTGAGATGAGTATAAATACCTGGAAAGTGCACACACACCTTGCCCTGGTATTGTCCTTGTGCCCTGACCTACAGCCTCTTTATCTGTTTTCCTGATCCTGATCCTAAACCCTGAACCTGTTTGTGTCTGTTCCTGTATCCCTGGATCCTTGCCCTGCAGCTTGATCCCTTCCATCCTGTTCCCTGTCTGTTTACTCCTGGCCCCCATCTGCTGATCTCCTGTTAATTACCCTGGCCTGGCTTGACTATGATTCTGTTACTCCCTTTTGCTATATATGCTGGTTGGTTTATTATCACTGTTTGGTTGTTTGGTTTGTTCACTCTGTTTGTATTGGTGGTGTGTTCACATTCATATGCATTTACTTTAATAAACTTACTTACTTCCACCTATTTATGTCTGGTTCACTCTGTCACAGTCACACACTTCTGGTCACATCTGGTTTATGACAGAATACCAGGCCATCATTGACCCGAAGTGGCTGCACATGGGAACCATTTTGATTCAGTTTGGTTGCAAACATGAATGCAGATGAGGTTATTTATTTTTCTCTGCTGGCATCTGAAATTGGTGATTATTGCCGCCAGGCTTTGAAAGAATGATCTAGTGACCAGTTGTTTGCAATTATCTGTTTGGCTCACTCTCTGGTCGATCAGGGTTATATATTGTTTCGGGAGGTGCAGCCTTTGATCAAGATATGTACTGAGCTGGTCCTGCCCTATATTCCAGAGGGTCATGATGATTTCACTCCTCTTTTTAATGTGAATCAGATTGTATCCCTAGAGTGGCTTTTTGAAGATGATCCCGCTGATTTTTGTGAGCACTACTCAGCCTGTACCCCACAGGTGATTGCTGAGTGCATTTTGTCTACTCAGTCTTTTGTTAGACAGGGAGATTACTACAGTTTGTACAACCTATACTTTCGGCATGGTCTGACATGGTGCAATCAGACCCAGCCAAACAAACCACCTTTGCCATCAGATACCACACAACAAGTTAAGGCGCAAACATCACATAATAGTATTCTCAAAGAAGAGGCTGTCTGTATAAAATAATATAAAACGATGGTACATATGAGATATTTCAATTATCAAGTCCCAGGAAAATGTCTTTAGTTCCTTAGGAGTGGAAATTCAACACGCAGGGCTGCCACCACAGGGAGCTGAAACCAGGCTCCTAGATTATTACAGAGATACAAGGAAAAAAAGAATGCGTTGCATTTCCGGAGCGTTCGGCCTGATGAAAGAACGCGGTCGTCCTCCCACCTCGACCCGAACGCTCAGGAAACGCGTCGCCCGCCGTGACGTCATAATTCAGCGACCCGCGTGTCACAGCAAACCAAGCCTCGTTTTGGAATAACATCCCCTGCGTCCACCGAGCCGGCTTCTTTTTAACAACTAACCAGTGGTAACGCCAGGAGAGGATAACAGGACACTTGCGGACCGGAATAAGATTGACGGACTGAATCAGATGACCCCTCTTATTCTACATGCTTACTTTTATTATGGAAAATGTGAGTGCAAAATCACTCTGCTTTTAGAATGAATTGTGAATAAACTGCCTTTTAAAAAAATCTACACCCAGAGGCGCCCCCTTCTTTTTTTCCTTGTATCTCTGTAGCCATCAGACACCAGCCTACCAAAATGTATGTTTCCCCATCACCCATGTCAACCTCAGTTGCATCCCAGTATATGCTGCTCCCGACCAAATACTCATATATGGTCTCTGCTCCCTGTACCCATCCTGCATTTAACCCTCCTTCCTCTTCTCAGCTGCCTACAAACCCTCAATAACTTCCCCCAGCTACTGCTATCTCTTCTCTGCCATATCCCAATCCTCCTTTCCAGTCTGCTGCACCCCTTATCTACAGACCTGCAGCCACCTACAGACCTTCAGTGGCTAAGCCAAAGAAAAAACAAAAGTTTTTCCCAGCCAAAATGATCCTGCCATTAACCCAACCTGTCTCCATACCCATCAATCTTTCCCAGCTTGAATTTCCGATGCCAGTATCCCAGTTCAAAGTGCCAGAGTCCCAGCCCAAAGTGCCAGAGTTCCAGCCTGAAGTTCCAGAGTTCCAGCCCGAAGTTCCAGAGTTCCAGCCCAAAGTGCCAGAGTTCCAGTCCGAAGTGCAGCCTGAGGTGCCAGAGTTCCAGCCCGAGGTGCCAGAGCCAGCATTCCAGCCTGAAGAGCCAGAGCCAGCGTTCCAGCCTGAAGAGCCAGAGCCAGTGTTCCAGCCTAAAAAGCCAGAGCCAGCGTTCCAGCCTAAAGAGCCAGAGCCAGCGTTCCAGCCTGAAGAGCCAGTGTTTCAGCCTGAAGAGCCTGAGTCAACGTTCCAGTCTGAAGAGCCAGAGCCAGAGTTCCAGCCTGTAGATCCAGAGCCAGCTTTCCAGCCCGAAGAACCAGAGTCAGCATTCCAGTCTGATGTCTTGGTGCCTGCCTTCCAGCCTGATGTCTCGGTGCCCGCCTTCCAGTCTGATGTCTTGTGCCCGTCTTCCAGTCTGATGTCTCAGTGCCAGCCTTCCAGTCTGATGTATTGGTGCCTGCCTTCCAGTCTGATGTCTTGGTGCCCATGTTCCAGCCTGAAGCTCCGGTGTCAGTGTTCCAGTTTGAAGTTCTGGTGCCTGTGTCCCCACTTGAATTTTCGGTGCCTGTGCTCCCACTTGAAGTTCCGGTGCCTATGTCCCCACTCGGTGTCCCAGACTCAACCTGAAGTTTCAGTGCCCATTTCTCAGCCTGTCATGTGAGTGCCCATCACCCGATTTTCTGACCCAGTGCCCATTACCCAGCCCACTGGACCAGGGCTGTTACTCAGCTTGCTGAGCCGGTGCCTGTTACCTAGCCTGCCTTTACGATGCTCACTGCTCGGCTTCATGTCCCAGTGCCCAGTGCCCAGCCCAATGACCCGGAGCCTGCTGCCCAGCTCAATGACCTGGAGCCTGCTGCCCAGCCTGATGATCCGGAGCTTGCTGCCCAGCCTGATGACCCGGAGCCTGCTGCCCAGCTCGATGACCCAGAGCCTGCTGCCCAGCTCGATGACCCAGAGCCTGCTGCCCAGCTCGATGACCCGGAGCCTGCTGTCCAGCTCGATAACTAGGAGCTTGCTGCCCAGCTTAATGACCCAGAACCTGCTGCCCAGCTTGAAGTACCTGTTGCCCAGCGTGATGTGCTCATGCCTGCTGCTCAGCGTGATGTGCCCATGCCTGCTTCCCAGCCTGATGTGTCCTTATCTGCTGCTAAGCCTGATGTGCCCCTGTCTGCTACCTAGCCTGATTTGCCCTGGTCTGCTACCTAGCCTGATGTGCCCATGCCTGCTGCCCAGATTGATGTGCCTGCTGCTGAGCTTGTTATGTCTACACCTGCTACCCAGCTTGAGCTGCCTGTCACCTGGTTTGATACTTTAGACTGTCTTCATACCCAGCTTAGTGGGACTCTGCCCGCTGCCCAGATTGATGGCATGGACTTGTCCCAGCAGCAGCCAGTTGGAGCATCTGGAGGCCGCTCCTTTGAGGGGGTAGTGTCAGAGAAGGTTCCATCCGCTGATGATACTGCCTGATATTTGGAGTGCAGTACTGTGGTCCACCAGCGGGTGTCTCCTGGCAGTCTAGAACTGGCAGAGGAGCTTTCCCCTGCTGGTAGTATTATGTGATCTTTGGGCCGCAGTACTGGCATCCACCAGCGGATGGTTCCTGGCAGTGTGGGGCCGACAACATCTCCTGCAATCAGGCATCACCTGAGTCTGATTGAAATGAGTATAAATACCCGGCAAGTGCACACACACACCTTGCCCTGGTATTGTCCTTGTGCCCCTGCAGCCTGTTTATCTGTTATCCTGATCCTGAACCCTGATTCCTGTATCCTGAACCTGTTTGTTTCTGTTCCTGTATCCCTGGATCCTTGGCCTGCAGCCTGATCCCTTCCATCCGGTTCCCTGTCTGTTTATTCCTGGATCTCCATCTGCTGATCTTCTGTTTGTGACCCTGGCCTGGCTTGACTAAGATTCTGGTACTCCCTTTTGCTATATATGCTGGTTGGTTTATTATCACTGTTTGGTTGTTTTGTTTGTTTACTCAGTATTGGTGGCGTGTTCACATTTATATGCATTTACTTTAGTAAACTTACTTACTTCCACCTATTTATGTCTGGTTTATTCTGTCACAGTCACACAGTTCTGGTCACATCTGGTTTATGACAGCCCCCATGCATCGCAATGCTCACAGGGAGCGGACTCGAAACAGTAATACATTGGGCAGAGGATCCGGTGGAGGACACAGCGGGGGGGCATCGCAGGATCCTGGGGACAAGGTAAGTAATCTGTACCAGGGTACTGCGATACAATCCCGAGTGTGGCTCTGGGTTACTGCATTTGGTAATGAAAATTCACCCCAAGCCACACTCGGGAATACCTCTAGGGAGGTTAAATGAGAAATCTTTCACATGTAGCAGACAGCAAGCTGCATTCAGGTTGAGTTTGGTTTCCGTTATTCATATAATCAGTTACCACCTATGTAATTTGGCCGGGGTATTGTACCAATGTGTCAGAAGCTTATATGCAGTTTCTTACATTTTCATACTAATGGAACATTTGTGTGTAAAAATACAAAAAAAAAATTGTTTGTGCCCTTATGGGAAGCGCTACGTCTATGCAATCACAAGATGGCAGACATGGCACTACATTTGCGGGCGTTTAGCCCGCCTTACGGCATTTTCTGAAGCGCCCAGTAGCATCCGCTCGGCCATAGTAACATATACTACAGGCGCCGGGCGGAAGCTACTTCGGTGCTTCAGATTTAATTGACATCTGACCTCAGTTAGATGTCACTCCTTGTCTCTCTCTCCCATTGCACCCGGGAGAGGAACCAGGAAGTATGCCGCTCCATCAGCGCTGCCAGTGGAAGGAGACAATGCTGGAGAGGACAACAGCAAGGTAAGCATACAGGCTGCATTTAATGGGACACAGGCAGGCTGCATTTGGGGGGGCACAGGCTGCATTTAATGGCACACAGGCAGGCTGCATTTGGGGGGGTCACAGGCTGCATTTAATGGGACACAGGCAGGCTGCATTTTGAGGGGACACATGCTGCATTTGGGGGGCATAGGCTGCATTGGGCAGGCAGAGGCTGCATTTGGGGGGGCAGAGGCTGCATGGGGGGGCAGAGGCTGCATTTTGTGAGACAGAGGCTGCATTTGATGTGACACAGGTTGCATGTAAGGAGGGACTCTGCTGGGGGCACCTGATGTAAGGAGGGACTCTGCTGGGGATGCCTGATGGCATCTGGTTGTAGGCGACGTGGCTAGTGACACGCCCAGGGCTCCCACTGATTCTGCATTATGGTGAGTTGAATGATATAATTTAATATTACAATGTAATAATAGAAATAATGTGCTTCAATCATCCTGATACCACAACAACCATGGTGCCAGAACGATTGAAGTGCTAACACCAGGTGTTTGGAGTATCTTTATCTGCTGATTGTTAAACTTTCTAGAATACACATTTCTATTGTTGTGTAGGATCTGTGCCTGCTGTCCCTTCATTCCTCTCGTCCCTCTCCCTCCATCCCTCATTCATCTCAGATGCTAACCACACCGCCTTAGAGAAAACCCACTATTCCACTCAAACCATGCCCATTTTCACCAAGTGGGATGGGCCAAAAGGAAGGGCGGGGTCTGGCACCCCCCCCCCCCCTATCCTAAAACTTCACCAACCGCCACTGATGTAGAGGCTTGTAACCATGAGTAAACTATTGAAGTAGCCTTGTTGAATTGAGCACCCATGTGATATGCTGACTCCAGGTTTGTAAGAGGTCTATGAAAATTTCCTTTATACAACTTCCCACCTAGATAACTATGCATCTGTAAATAGAACCAAAGGGGCATAGGTTTTCCCCAGTCTTTGGTGTGAGCCATTCTTTTATTTTGCCCTTAAGCTGTTTGGTTACTATACACAGCCACTTTAGTTTCCGTGTGCTCCAGTTTTAGTAATGATCCCCTATAGTCAGCGTTCAAAATAATTTGAAAACTCTTTAAGGTAACACTTGAGTATTTAGCAGCCATAAAATGATTATTTCTTACTGCTAACTATTAATCCTTTATTTCACCTTGCAACCACACAGACTGTTTCCTAAGAGAGAATGTCAGACAAACAATATTAACTGTAATACTAACAAATAAAAACTCAGCCTCTTAAATGAAGACAGGAAATAAAACCCAATACACATTTTGCAAATTACCAAATTGCAGCAAACCCCTTTAAGGTAAACACATTTTGCATCTTGTTCAAAAGGACTCACACAACAACTTAACACATTTCATATTCCACTGTCGGCAAAAAAAAGAGATGAAGTAAAAATCTGTTTTGCTGGAAAAAAATGGAAATACGTACATTTTTTTACGATCCCTGAAACAGAGACATATTACCTTGTATGGCACATAAAATATAATTATCATTTTAAAGTAAGGCTTACAAAATTTGTGCCCAAGGGAATATATGCACCTAGCACGAGAACTATGGAATCTTTGTCATTACGATGAATCTTGCTCCTTGGCTCTTTTTTACAGGGAAAAAAATCTTTTTTATTTTTTTGAATAATTACGGATTCACACGCTCAGCCGTGGGCTGACACCATTAGCAGTTCCCATCAGCCCTTGTGCAAATCATAGATACTTCACTCTACCTGCTGCCTACTCATCAAGCTTAGTGCTTAAGTAATGAGTTTTTCTACCGCCTGTAGAAACACACGTTTGCCTGTGTAAATTGCTCCACTTGGAAAGCTAATTGTAGGATAAGACAGTCTATTACATGGAGAATTGTATTTGGATGTATGCATAGCTTTTATTATTATTATTTTTTTTTAACAGTAGCAGCTGGATTGTCAGCTTTGAAACGGAAGCTCATTTTTAAAGAGTTGCACTAACAGTGACTTCAGTGATGAAAAATGCTCACTGACAGTAATAGAAGGCAAACCTCATTAGGAAAACTTAAGCCAAAGCCTGCAAGAGCTGAAACCCTTAGGGTTCGTCATTGCATCTTATGGAACAGAATGAGCACATTTTTCATTGTGTCCTCACCTGAGAGTGATTGTTGTGTGTTGTGAAAGCTGCTAATAAAGCTTCAGAAGGTGCCATTTTATACAAGGTGCCATTTTTCCTCTTGTGCCATGGATGCATTACTCATCCAGATTATTCACGACCCAGGCATGCCTCACAGCGACCTGCCCTCCATTAGTAATCAAATCAATGTACCAGGGAACATATTTGAAGGAACTAGGCCACAGCGTTATTATGTTACAATTACATCCCAAGGTCCTTGCCAAGCTGCCCATCTGGATGCCTAGCCCTTAGCGTTGCTGTAGCTTGTGATGCTTGTTGTTTCAGATCAGAAAAATAGAGTATTGATAACGGAGGAACACTCCTCATGCTGAGAAGCCCTAGAGGGAAAGGACTGGTGATACATCAACCATCACGACTGAATTCATTAAATAATTGGGCTTCAGAATGTCATGTCAGCTGCCAGGCTGAGACAAATTGTGCACATGCTGGCAGGAGGGTAGAAGGTATGGTGTAGTTTTTGACAAACTGCATATTTCTATTACACAAAAATGTATAGATACATACATAAGGTAACATTTGGATGATTAATAAAATATAGAAATGGAATTTGGTTAATTTGGAAAGGTATCCGTCTTTAAAAATAATTGTGCGTTTTATGGAATATTATTGTAGTTACAGTAATTGTGGACATTATCTTTCCATAATGATTAATCACATAAAATGCTCTAGAAAATTCTGGCAAAAGGTATCAGTTCTGCTAAATGTCATAAAAGCCCAACTCCAGTGATCTGCCTCCCCTCGCCATTTGACTCCAACCTGCTTTGGAGCACCCTCTACACTTTCTTTTGTTGTAAGCCAAATATACACATTTTCCAAGTGTTGTTCTTAAAAGTCACATAATGTCACAGATCCTCTTCCTCTTATTTTGCTACATTGGTGGGAGGGTCCTGAATGCTGCAGAGAGTGATACCAAGTAATGTTGTACCACTGCTCTCTGCAGCATTCTTCTGTTATCCCAGGATGGGTAGGCCCTTGACACTTCACAGGAAGTGGGTTGAATGACTCTGGCAGTCATTTAACCCTTGGTGACATTTTGTTGCACAAAGTACTGAGTGGGAAATATGTGCATTGAAGTTTAGTATGCTTTTGCTTTTCTGAAAGTAAGCTGCCTTTTTTTACTTTGACTTTGTCTGCACATTGTTTTTTTTTTTTTTTTCTTTAAACAAGATTTTGACTTTATTATAAGTGGCACACACATGTACTGTGTAATGTAAGCAGGAAACAAGCATAAAAGATGCCCAATTCATTTTAGTATTGTTCTTTAACAGCTTAATTAAAATTAATCTGTGGTGAGTTGGTATGGAGATTACCATCTCTGACCTTTTCTTTTGAAAATATTAGCTCCCTGGCTGTTTTGATGATCTAGTAGCTTTAGCACATTTTAACTCACTTTCTTTGAAGAAGTATATAATGTATTAGCTAGAGACAGCCAGGAAACTAGCATTTTCAGAAGGAGGTCAGCAATGTCAAACTCCATAATTGTTGGTATAGAATTGCTTTAAAGCAGAAGTAAACCCATTTATTTAACTGTTTCCCAAAATTGTTATATTCAAAGCATGCTGTGAATGATAACTGGCACATATAAATATGCTCTTAATTGAACTGTCAAGCTATCAAATGGCTGGTGTCATAACTGATCACATGTGCAGCACCATAGAAACTGCAGATCCAACAGAGACTAAAGGGTTGATTTACTAAAGGCAATTAGACTATGCACTTTGTAAGTGCAATTGCTCCAGAGCTTAGTAAATGAGGTAAAGGTTCACTTTGCAAAGAATACCCAATCATATGCAAGGAAAATGAAAAAGCATTTTTTTCTTGCACATGATTGGTAGATGGAAGTCCGAGGAGACATCCCTTCAATTACTAAGCTCTGGATCAAATGCTCGTGCAGAGGGCCTTTACTATGAATGGAGGTGCAGTCTGCTTTCTCCCTGGTGGCGCTGAACCGCAGCGGCATTGCAGGGGAGAGAAAGCCAAGAGGGACATGGTTCCTCTCTGGTTTCCTAGGTCATTAAGGAAGGTATCCCATTGGATGCTGCTGTCCCATGTCACTCTGGTGGCCATCTTGGGTCAGGCAGAATTTATTTAAAACCCTGGCTCTGGGGCTTGCAGTGCTTTTCGTGTGTGTGGTATAGGGAAAGGTCACCTATCTGACAGGAACAGTGATAGTGGTATGGAGAGGTTCCAGACAACTAAGCAGAGGATAGGGACACACCATCCTTCCTGGAAACCTTCCCATTTGGGTACAGACCAGCCAGGCCACATTCACCCCCCCAGACAGATGCTATCATCATATCTGAGACCTGCTCCACCACACACTGCTATTATATGTTGTGAGAGTTCCCGGTCAGGTGACTTCCCACCTGGTTGCTGTGAATTACTAGATTCTTCGTTAATACAAGTTCTGTTCTCTGCAAATAGACCATGTGTTTATTGCTGCCGCACCATGCTGCATCTGTAAACCAACCACTAAGATGAGAGCCTCCTTGGCTGTGGATATTAGGAGGGTTTAGTTCTGCTTTAAAAACAAATACAAGCTGGAAACCATTAGAATGAGCATGGCTATTTAAAGGGTAACTCCAGCAAAACTAGTAAATACTCGGTACCGTGCCCTACTGTTCTACTATATTTGCCTGCATAACATGAGGAGTATGAAAGCACTACATGCTCCATATCACTGACCTGTCTATTGCCTACTTGTTGTAGTATTAGGAAATGTCATCAATCCATAATATTGTATCTCTCACTGGAAAATCAGACTACACACCACCTCTTTCTGTGTCTTGAAAAATTATCACTAGAATATAAAATAGAAACATAAAATAGGTACCACCTTCCAGTGTACCTCCAGCATGGAGCATCAGTCAGGAGAGACTGGGTCTTTTACCCTTGCTGCTCTCTTTTTTTCTCTCAGGGTCCAAGCAGCTGTGCACCCTGCTGACAATATAATACCCTTCCCTTTTTAGAGTTTGTACATTATCTCCATTCCAGTTTACCTTTTAAAGTACCAGCAATCCAGGGTTGTCCCATGTCTTCTGCGCTCTGCAGTGTTATCTCAAGCATTGGTATTAGCCCAATTAGGTGAGTATAAATCCTTTAGTTTAGTAAGTGTGTTACTCCCAGGATCACTAGGTGAAATGAATGCCAAAAAGCCTGTAAAAAGAAAACCAATGCAACCACCACATATAGGGACTGGTAAGATGCCATATACATTTCATTTTTGTTCTTGTGCTTAGATATATTTTAAAAGCTCACCTGAACTCTCTTAATATATCAGGTAATACCGCATTTATAGTTATTGAAACCCCCCCCCCCCCCCCTTTTTCCTTTTTTATCTGCTAAGTGCTGCAGCAATGGTTTAAAAAAAAAACTGTACTGGCAGCACTACAGACTCATATTTTCACACACAAGCAGCAACCCAGCTCTGTCGCAGGCTCCCTTCCCTGAACTCAGCGAACAAGAGCAATGTTCTAAAAGCCATTTGTCTAAGGTCTTATTCACACAGGCATTCTACAGGTATTCCTTGCATTGGGGCAGACCCATTCATGTCAATTAGGATGCAGGGGCTGCACAGACAGGTTCATGGCCCTGAACGCACTCTGTCTACTATAGTACACCCGAATGAACTAGCCCTGAGAGTCATAGTCCACGGTCTGTGGCAGCAAAGGATTTTTTTAACCACCCTGGCGGTTTTCTCGAGTGTGGCTCTGGGTTAAATTTCAGTACCAGTAGCGGTAACCCCGAGTCACACTCAGGATTGCATTGCAGGATCCTGGTGCAGTGTACTTACCTTGTCCCCAGGATCCTGCGATGTGCCCCCGTGGTGTCTGCGGGCTATGTCCTCTACATGATGCTTCTGTATGCCGGGCTCTGTTCCCTGCAAGCGTTGCAATGCACAGGGGCGGAGCCTGGCGGCAAATTAAAAAAATAGATAATTCATAATACATACAGGACACTGTAATCTTACAGATTACATTATTGTATGGAATTTTTTCACATCCATTTTGTCCCCAGTGGTTTGTCCAGTGTCCTGCATGCAGTTTTAAATTATATATACTGTTCTTTCTGCCTGGAAACTGGACATCGTCCATAGCAACCAAAACTGTCCCTTTACATCAAAAGTGGTTTTAGATCAACTAGAAAACAGCAATAGTAAATTAGAAAACTTGCAGAATTGAGTGATAGTGATTCGTGGAGAAATACATTTTATTATTAGTATTAGATTATTATTATTATTATTATTATTATTATTATTATTATATTATATTATTTTTTTAT
Source organism: Lithobates pipiens (assembly GCF_037356315.1). NCBI lineage: Eukaryota > Metazoa > Chordata > Amphibia > Anura > Ranidae > Lithobates > Lithobates pipiens. Next base: position 423,336,851 of record NW_027507903.1, on the reverse strand, counting down.
AACTATTTATAGTTATTTATTATATTATAATTTATGATTTTGTCTTTCAAACTTTATCATACCCAGGATGTCTACTAGACTCTTGTTTGGACAGATTTGAGTATGTTACTGCTAAGAATTACAGGCCTACAATATAAAACTCCAAATTTCTATGCAAAACAATTGTACCGCTTTGAGACGCAAAAATCTGACATAATCATACCACCAGGGAGATTAAATGGGTTCAAATGTGCTTTAAAGTGGTTGTAAAGGCTGAAGGTTTTTTACCCTCTTGCATTCTATGCAAGAGGGTAAAAAACCTTCAGTGTACAGCTCCCCCCCTTAGACCCCTAATACTTGCCTAAGCCCAGTCTTGATCCAGCGATATGCAGAGGACTCAAGGCTCTCCCAGGTCTTTCACTCCTGATTGGCTGAGCTGGCAGGGTGTGGTACATAGCTTCCTGTATACAGGGCCTTCAGCCCTGATGCAAGTAGTGGGCCGCCTCTTGGGAGAAGTTATGCAAATATCCAAATGCCTTGATGGGTGAATGTAAGTCTGGTCTGGAGGAGTGTAGGTTCCTAAGTCCTTTATTAAAAATAAATCTGATGTAATGATGCCCGGATTTCCCCTTGCGTCAGAGGGGGCGGAGTCAGGTGACGGGTGGCCCCATCCTCCTCAGTTAAGACCTGTCAGGCTGCCGGGATTCCTGCGGTGTCTCGCTGGACGTCATCGGGAGAGATCACCCATTGCTGGACCCCGGAGAGATGATCAGCTATCGCAGGATACCAAGAGTGGATTACCACCGCTGGAATCTTTTTTTTCATTTTTTTTATTTTTAATAAAGGACTTATCCCAATGGTGTCTATGTCTTTTTTTAACAATTCTTTACACTTTCTTTGTGAAATGGTAGGGGTACAATGTACCCGGTACCATTTCAAACAGGGGGGGGGGGGATCTGGGGGTCCCCTTGTTAAAGGGGGCTTCCAGATACTGATAAGTCCCCCACCCGCAGAACCCCACAATCACCGGCCAGGGTTCTGGGGATGAGACCCCCAAAGCATCCTCCCAATGTTGAGGGCATGTGGCCTGGTAAGGTTCAGGAGGGGGGCCTCTCTCTTGTCCCCTCTCTTTTCCTGCGGCCTGCCAGTTTGCGTGCTCGGATAAAGGGTCTGGTATGAATTTTTGGGAGGAACTCCACGCCATTTTAAAAAAAAAATTTGCCGTGGAGTTTTCCTTAAAATACATACCAGACCTGAAGGGCCTGGTAATTGAATTTGGGGGAACCCCAAGCATTTATTTATTTTTCCTTATCAATGACTTTCAATGGCTGTTCCCTGTATTCCCTGTGCTTTTAAATTACTTTTGTTCCTGCAGAAATTACAGTTTGTGCAGGGACAGTTCTAACCACAGGAAAAATGCGCCCCTTTACAGGCATACTATAAAGGAATATTACACTTTTATTGTTTCACTCTAAGCATTATTAAAATCACTGCTCCTGAAAAAACGGCAGTTTTTAAACGTTTTTTTTGCATTGATACATGTCCCTGGGGCAGGAGCAGGGTCCCCAAACTCTTTTTAGGACAATAACTTGCATAATAGCCTTTAAAATTAGCACTTCGAACTTGATTTCGAATGTTCGAGTCCCATAGACTTTAACCACTTCAGCCCCGGACCATTTTGCTGGTCAAAGACCAGACCACTTTTTCCGATTCGGCACTGCATCGCTTTAACTGACAATTGGGCGGTCATGCGACGTGGCTCCCAAACAAAATTGGCGTCCTTTTTTCCCACAAATAGAGCTTTCTTTTGGTGGTATTTGATTAACCCCGCGGTTTTTATTTTTTGCGCTATAAACAAAAATAGAGTCACAATTTTGAAAAAACTCATTATTTTTTATTTTTTGTTATAATAAATATCCCCCAAAAATATATATAAAAACATTTTTTTCCCTCAAGTTAGGCCGATATATATTCTTCTATTTTTTTATATTCTATATTTTTGGTAAAAAAAATCGCAATAAGCGATTATTGATTGGTTTGCGCAAAAGTTATAGCGTTTACAAAATAGTGGATAGTTTTATGGCATTTTTATTAATAATTTTTTTTTTACTAGTAATGGCGGCGATCAGCTATTTTTATTGTGACTGCGACATTATGGCAGACACATTGGACATTTTTGACACATTTTTGGGACCATTGTCATTTATACAGCAATCACTGCTATATAAATGCAGTGATTCCTGTGTAAATGACACTGGCAGTGAAGAGGTTAACCAGTGGGTGGCAGTGTAGGGGTTAAGTGTTCCTAGGGGTGTGTTACTAACTGTGGGGTGCTGGGCTTTCATTTGGTGAACACTGATCTCTGCTCCAATCACATGGAGTACAGATCAGTGTCACTAGTTGCTAGGCAGAGCGGGGAAATGCTGTTTACAACGGCATTTCTCCATTCAGCTGCCCCGTGAGACGATCGCGGGTATGCCTGCGGTGATCGAGTCCGCGGGACCCACGACCGGACTCACGGGGGTCCCGACCGGCACGCGAGGGCGGCATTAAAGATTGGACGTACCTGTACCCGCCTGCCCGTGCCATTCTGCCGACGTACATCGGCGTGCGCCGGTCGGGAACTGGTTAATAGGGTTCTACAGTTCACTCAAATTTTAGGTCTGTTCGCAGGTTCTGGTGCGAACCAAACCAGGGGGTGTTCGGCTCATCCCTACTAGCCACACATGGATTGAAATGTGGCTCATTCAGCAGGGACCAGTTGAATTTCAACCCATGTATGGGTGGGTTGGTTGTACAGAAGTCAATATGTCGAACAAAAAACTAAAATAAAATCAATCAGTGGCCAGCTCTAATGTGCAGCTGTAAACAGACTGTTGGAAACCTGCTGTAAAGGGGAGGATTATAACCTAGATGAATAGTGTGATGGATCCCGTCCCACTCGAGTGCTTGCATCATAGAGTGCTTCCATCATATACCGCTTCCTCCAGTCTGAATATAGATATCCGATTTTACAGCCCATATATTGTAACAAAAAAAAAACAGACGAGACTAGCTGAGTTACACAGCTTGAACATGGAATGATTTATTGGACAAGTATACAGCCTTTTTATACACTTTCTAACACAAGGGGTTAGATAACGAGGTAGGGCTGACTCATGGCTACTCCACCCCCCCCCCCCCCCAGCAACCAATTAGCTGACAATGATATAATTATGATGTTAATTGATGCAGCACTTAAAGCAGCCTAGGTGACCAGACTGCCCGGCAACAAGGGCCCATAGTACCATCAACAGCATCCACAAACCATGTGCTACTTCAAATAGTTCTACACAGACTAAGGAGCATCAACACCACATTGCCATCTTCCATACAAAAAATACTTCAAAGAGAACAACTATTAAAAACCGGACGACAAGCAGCTCCCAACCACAGGAAGACATCTACTCGACCACTACAATTAGATTGCGCCTTGATTAACGCCAGGTCTGCAGTCAAACATAGACTGGCAGTACACGACTTCATCATCGAGAACAATGTAGACTGTCTCTTCATCACCGAAAGCTGGTTAACCTCTGACTGCAACACCATCCTCACCGAACTGGTGCCGGAAAACTACAGGATCCTAACCGAACACCGGATAGGGAAAAAAGGAGGAGGCCTAGCAGTGATCTTTAAAGGTCACCTGGATCTCACTAAACCATCATCTCAGAACCCAGTGCCTTTTATGGAAACCCTGACGCTACATCTTCAACCAACACCCCATGACACCGCTCATATTCTACTGTGCTACAGACCACCGGGACCAAAGTCCAATCTTCTTTCACCCCTCACGGAATCCTTTGCAATGCACACCCTAAAATTCAAAAATTTCTTGGCACTCGGAGATTTCAACCTTTGGGCAAATGAGCCTAAAGACCCCATTGCGACTGCCTGCATCAATCAACTAGAAGAACTGGGTCTCCAGCAACTGATAAAGACTCCCACGCATGGGTCAGGACACAGCCTGGATGTCATTTTCAAACAGAACATTGACGTCAACATACTCGACAACATAACTCTGCCATGGACGGATCACCACGCCATCAAATTCAAAATAGCTACCAACATCACCAACGAAAAACGGAAACCTGTAACAACAACGCACTGGACCAGATCGCATAAAAAACTGTACTCCGAATCCTTCAAATCCCCTCTGTCCAACAAGATAACTACAATAACCTTAAACCACTATACGGAGGAAACACTCAACTCCCTGAACAGGGCATTGCTGCAATCAGCAGACTCGGTAGCACCAAAACGCAGGGCTCTCATCAGGAAGAAAAACTCTGAATGGTTTAATAGCTCCCTCACCATACTAAAGCAAGAACGCAGAAGAGCGGAAAGAACATGGAGAAGAAATACCACAGAGGAAAACCACTTTAACTACAAAGGTCTCACAGAGAATTATCGGAAAGCAATCTTCAAAGCCAAAAAGGACCACTTCTCATATACAATCTCAACGGCCGCAAACCAACCACGGGAACTGTTTAAACTGGTTAATCAATCAATGAATCCGGTGTGCCTAGAACCCCCAGAAAGCGAATCCCAGGATTACTGTGACAAACTGTCGGATTTTTTCATTGATAAAGTCAAAACCATCAGGGAAACAATTTGTCAGAAGAAAACATCCAACCTCAGCCAGCAAATACATAAAGAGGATGTCTGCACCAACATACCGCAACCACAACAGCTGAAATTTTCACTATCCCCAATTACCGTAGACACCGCAAAAAACATCATTAATAAACTGCGTGACAGTACCTCACCTATTGACATCATCCCCACAAAACTACTGAAAGAATGCTCTGACATCGTGGCTCCAACCATAACCCACCTCATAAACCGATCATTCCACGAAGGGATTGTTCCCAGCATACTCAAACAAGGCATCGTCAAACCTCTACTCAAGAAACCAAACCTGGACCCTCAGGATCTAAACAACCGTAGGCCAATTACAAGCCTCAACACCATTTCTAAGATCATGGAGAAAGCTGTAGTACATCAGCTACAACATCACCTGGATACTCACAAACTCCTGGACCCGCTGCAATCATGGAACAGAAACAGCTCTCCTCAAGATTTGGGATGACGCCCTCGAAGCAGCAGATGATGGAGAGCCGTGTCTCCTCGTACTGCTAGACCTAAGTGCAGGGTTTGATACAGTAGATCACAATACTCTACTCGTCTGCCTCACAGAAGTAGCCGGAGTCCAAGACATAGATTTCCAATGGTTCGCGTCCTTCCTAGGAAATCGGTCACAGACAGTGAAACTAGGAAAATTCCTCTCCGAAACTCAGGCAGTCACCTGCGGAGTCCCTCAAGGCTCTCCTTTATCACTCGTTCTCTTCAACATTTACATTCGTCCACTTCTCCAAATCATCAGATGCTCAGATCTCTGATTCCACTCTTACGCTGATGACACGCAACTTTATTTCCGGGTCAATGGAAAAAAAGATCACCAACAACAACTTGAAAACTGCCTCAAATCAATAGAGGACTGGATGACCACTAACTCCCTCCAGCTGAATGAATCAAAGACAGAGCTTCTTATCTTACACCCAAATTATAAGCCCGCAACCAAAACCTTCTGGTCTCCACCAACCGTCTTTGGGCAGACTATCTCCCCAAAGACCAAAGCCAAGAGTCTCGGGGTTATTTTAGACGCACAAATGTCAATGGATGCGCAAATAGGAGCAGTAGTCAGTGGATCTCACCATCTGCTGCGCATGCTTCGCAGACTCATCCCTTTTATCCCAAAGAATGACAAAGCAGTGGTAGTTGGAACAATCATTAATTCACGACTGGACTACGCAAACTCGCTTTACATAGGATTACCACAATATCAACTTGCGCGATTACAACTGATCCAAAACACGGCGGCAAGGCTGATAACAGGAAAAAAACCCTGGGAATCCATCTCTCCTTCGCTGAGGAGCCTACATTGGCTAACCGTAAAAAATGCGTGCATAGAGAAGCTCCGCAATACCTAATGGAGAAAATAAATCATTACACACCAAACCCGCAGTCTTCGATCAGCCAATAAAAACCTCCTCCTCGTGCCCAAAGCCCGGTATAAATCCAAGGGGGATCGGAGATTCACTGTCCAAGGGCCTCGGCTATGGAATGCTCTACCAATCAACATCCGCCTGGAAGAAAATCACCTGGCTTTTAGGAAAAAACTCAAGACCTTCCTCTTTTAGCAGATGATCAAAGCTCGCCACAGCGCCTAGAGGCGATTCAGTTCGCATTGTGCGCTATACAAGTATTTCATTCATTCATTCATTCAAGCTTATTAACCACGTCAATACTGGGCACTTTCACCCCCTTCCTTCCCAGGCCAATTTTCAGCTTTCATCGCTCTCACACTTTCAATAAGAATTGCGCGGTCATGCAACACTGTACCCAAATTACATTTTTATCATTTTGTTCACACAAATAGAGCTTTATTTTGGTGGTATTTATTCACAAATCTGTTTTTTTTTTTGCGATATAAGCGAAAAAAGAGCGTAAAATAAAACACTACTTCTGTTTTAAAAGAAATCAAATAAAATCGAATTTTGTCATAAATGTAAGCCAACATGGATTCTGCTACATGTCTTGGGTAAAAAAAGAATCCAGTTAAGTGTATAATAATTGGTTTATGTGATCACGGACATATGTGTGCAGGTGATCATCTGGACATATGATTTTACTGTTACATATGTGGGACAAATGTTTTTACTGTGTGCAGACATGTGTGGGGACAGTGTTTTGGGGACACTATGTAGGGGACATTGTGTGTTTACACTGTGTGGGGACACTGGGTCGATGATCAGTGTGTAAAAAGCTCTAAAAAACAGCTCATACTCACTGATCACAGGCTGGCTGAAGCGATCCCCTCTCCTCTCCTCACTGACAACTTCCGTGTAAGGAGAAGAGAGCTGATCGCCTAGCAACCAGATCTCTATTTAAATCACATGATGGCTGTGATTGGACACAGTCGTTATGTGATCAGGAGGGCCAATCACAGAGCCTTCCTGCCGATCGGAGATGCGCCGTGTCTGGGGGACATGAGCGCATTGGGATCGCACCACTGCAAGGGCACGTGCGAGCGATCCCCCTCCTTCTGAGGGACATTTTTGAACAATCACTCAGAAACAATCACTCCGAAGCAGGAAGCTCCCACCCGGGGGTATATGTGCAGTAGTTGGGTGGGAGGTTGTTAAACAGACAATAACAGGCGATCTCATTAGCAGACTCTCCGCTTCCAGAGGCCAATGTGACCCGCTCTTTCAATGGATATGTATAGTTCAGAATTAAACAAAGAATAGTCTTTGGGCAAATCCAAGAAAACAGTCTCTCAAAAATTTTAGAAAAAGAGAAATGTAGCAATAACAAATAACAGGGTGAATGTGGGCAGAAAAGGTCCCTGCAGCCAGACAAATGGCATCAGTGGAAGACTTTCTCATTGCTTCCCTTCTCTGCCAATCAGCATCTTCGGCTCTCCTCCTGCAGTTCTGCCTATACTACATAGTATGACCACAGACATCTGTCAGAACACCTCTCAAAACAGATGGGCACAGCGAGGCACGCAGACACTAGAGGCATTGCAGTCTGCACAGGGAGAGGCAGAGGGCCGGATGTGGCCCAAAAGCCGCTATTTGCCCAGGTCTGGTCTACAGTTACTGAGGTTACTGTATTAACAGGCGAGCGTAGAGTTTGCCCAGCTGCCCATGAAACTGGACATTTCACTCAATATTATTCTGATGTATTATTTTCTTTTCTAGCATGTTAGGATCTTAACACACATTTTGTCATTAACTGAGCTGTAAGTCTTGTTAAAAACTTCTGTCTGAGTACAAAAGACCTTCTAATGACCATTACAAGAAAAGACCACGATTTTCTTCTAGACAAACAAAAACACTAATGATATTTTTTAAAGGAAATTTAAACTGTAGGTGTTAGATTATTCATAATTACGCCAAATCTGTTTTATGTGAAGTCATATGGAACAGTACCTAACAAATTGCACTACATTTACTGGCAATTTAAGACAGTTTAACTTTTTTTTTTCCTTTTTGTAAAATATATGAAACAACTAAGAATAAAATGAATAAAGTAACATATTTAAAGGATATTTAAAGATAAAATGTGAACCTTGGAATGAAGGGAAATCTTTCAATAGGGACATTTACTCTACCTTTGAGATTTCTTCCCAAATCTTGCTGTAATTTCTAAAAGAAGAATTCCCCCAGCAGGATACAGACACTGAAAAAAAGGGGGAGGGTGATTTGAAAAACACACATGAAAACCAGCATGTTAAACCCCTCCCAGTCCAGGCAATTTTTCAGTTTTCAGTGCTGTTAAATTTTGAATGACAATTACATATGCAACACTGTAACTGAATGAATTTGTTATCATTTCTTGGAGACAGATTTCTTTTGGAGGTATTTAATCACCATTTGGCTTTTTTTTTTTTTGCTATATAAAGGAAAAAACAAAACAAAAATATTGTAAAATAATAAAAAAAAACCTTTGCAAATAAATCTGTCTTCATAAATTTAGACCAAGATTTATTTGGTGGACAAAAAACAGTGTGAAAGTTGGGAGTCTACAAATTATAGTATGTACTGTATATTTGAAAATTGAACTATCTAGATGTTTTGACTGTCTATTATTTCTTGAGGCCCTAACATGCCAGGTCAGTATAATTACCCCCAAAATTACCCCTTTTTAAAAGATAGACTGCCCAGTGTATTTAGTAAGAGACATATAAAGTTATTTGAAGTTGTAATAGTTTGACAAAATTATTTGGAAAATTATAAAAGTAAAAAAGTTATTTTTTTACAAAGTTGTCATTAACACGGTAAATCTCACACACAGCATAGGCATATTTACAATTACCCTCCAAAACTAATTCTGACACTTCATTTGAGTATGGGGAAACTACATGTGTGAGATATTTTCACTGCTGAGAGGTTTAGAGGGGCCCAAAATCCAAGGAGCACCTGGAGGGTTTCAAGGGGCATAAATAATGTATCAGAGTTTCTGCCTACCTACCATATTTCTCATACACAGCATGTGCATACTTAAAATTGGGAGGCATAGTGGTATAGTGGTAAGCACTTTCACCTAGCAGCAAAGGAGTTGTTGGTTAAAATCCCAACCATGACACTACCTGTCTGGAGTTTGCATGTTCTCCCTGTGCTTCCGTGGGTTTCCCCTGGGTTCTCCGGTTTCCTCTCACACCCCGAAGACATGCTGGTAGGTTAATTGGATGTGTATGTATGAATGTGAGTTAGGGACCTTAAATTGTAAGCTTCTTGATGGTAGGGACTGATGTGAATGTACACTGCATATGTAAAGCACTGCATAAATTGAGAGTGCTATAGAAGTACCTGAGATAAATAAAATCACACCCCAAAACATGCTCTGTTATTCCTCCTGAATATGGGGATATGTATGGGTATGTGAGACTCTTTTGCAGCCTAGCTGAATAATGGGGCCCACAATCCAAGGAGCACATTCAAGCTTTCAAAGGGCATAAATGAAGCATCTACAGTGCCTTGCAAAAGTATTCAACCCCCTTGGCATTTTTTGTGTCTTGTTGCCTCACAACCTGGAATTAACATGGATTGGTTGAGGATTTGCATCATTTAATTTACAGAACATGCCCACAACTTTGAAGATTTTTTTTTTTTTATTGTGATGCAAACAACAAATAGGACAAAATAACAGAAAAAGTTAATGTGCATAACTATTCACCCCCCTAAAGTCAATAATTTGTAGAACCACCTTTTGCAGCTATCATAGCTCCAAGGCATTTTGGATAAGTCTCTATGAGCTTGCCACATCTTACCACTGGGATTTGTGCCCATTCCTCCTTGCAAAACTGCTCCAGCTCCTTCAAGTTGGATGATTTGCACTTGTAAACAGCAATATTTAAGTCGTAACGTGCAGTTTTTAAATGTCCACCGGCAAAAGGACAAAAAGACAAAAAGACAGTACAGCTTCAATAAAAGTTCTTCTCTAGAAAAGGTGACTGTGTGCTTTGATTTTTAATGGATTCCTGGATTGCGACCAGTGCGATTTTTTGTGTTTAAAGACAATAATCCGCACTCACCAGCTCCCTCTCCCCTTAAGGGGTTAATACGCCTCCACAGTGTGAGCCCCTGTGTCGCTATGCAGAGCTGGTCCAGTTAAAATCCAGTAGTAATCCAAAGATTTTCAACTCCCTCTCCCCTTAAGGGGTTAATAAGCCTCCACAGTTCCTCATTAAAAATAAGATAGGGCAAACATAGTGTAATCCAGTTTTTGTAAGCTTTATTAAGGTAAAAAGAAGAAAACTACTCACACATTAGAGGTTTAAAATCTCGTTTCAATGAATGTGGGTATCAGCATATTTTGAATTCACCGCCACCGCCGCCACAGCTATACGAGAATGTGTTCACCTTAGGCCATACCCTACGCGTTTCGTCATCGGACGTCATTTGGAGCGGCCATCTTGGTGCTCCACTCTCTTTATATAGGGTGTACTGTCAATACGGCGCATGCACGAGCGCATCGGCGCCATTTTTCTTACTGGAATATGGGAACTTGAAAAGCCCAATAGGTAAATGCATCTGTGGCGCCTGCGCAAGCCACCAGCTGTGCTGTCCGTACTTAGGGCAGGAGGAGGACGAACAGAAATAGGGACAAAAGTCACAGACACCTGATGTGTCATTAATGTGAGGGGCGGTTCAGTGTTCATTAGGCAGCGATGTTGAATGCAAAATAGACTTCCACATTTGATACAGCTGAATTAAGACAAATGCTACTGAGTCACATTAATAAAAAACGTTTTTTAGAAAAATGGAAAAGAAGGAAATATAATATGACTACAAAACTCCCAACTTGTATCAACATTATAGTTGGGGAATAATGATGGTAATAGTGAAAAATTAAATATATAAAAATATATGCATATTATATATATATATATATATATATATATATATATATATATATACACAAACACATATATACATATATATATATATATACATATATACATACGTATACATACACAAATGTAAAAATATATGAAAATAATAGACATGGGAAGTAACACTGGTGAAAATGAATAAATAATGGAAATAAAATACATAAAAATTAATGTGTAAAATGTAAAAATAGATAAATGCGTAACTTCTCACAGTGAATATATACCAGGAAGAACATCATAATGGGTAAAAAGTATTATATATTGGGAAGCAATATCCTGGAAATTGTTCATGGTACTTAAGGGAAGGAGGAGAGAAATAAGAATGTGTAAATATTGCAAGAAATGTGTAGATGTTACTGTATGGACTAGACCATGGCAATATGAGGAGGGGGGAGAAATCAAAAATTGCATAAATGTTGTTATATGGGCTAAACTAAGGCCATAAGCCTAGAAATTGCAGAATTTATTATACTAAATTAAGAATATAAATAAAAATAAAAATAAACTTAAATTTATTGGGCATAAACGTATAGACGTAATTAATAAGGGCTCGTCTACATATTATCAAATGTATTTTGGATTATCAAAAAAACTATTAGGATTATGGACACTAATATTGAGATAGTAATTTTTTCTATAATTTTTTAATTTTTTATATATTCTAATATTTATTTTTTACTTTGCCACCTTTATTTTTATTTTTACCATGAACAATTTCCAGGATATTGCTTCCCAATATATAATACTTTTTACCCATTATGATGTTCTTCCTGGTATATATTCACTGTGAGAAGTTACGCATTTATCTATTTTTACATTTTACACATTAATTTTTATGTATTTTATTTCCATTATTTATTCATTTTCACCAGTGTTACTTCCCATGTCTATTATTTTCATATATTTTAACATTTGTGTATGTATACGTATGTATATATATATGTATATATGTGTTTATATATATATATATGTGTATATATTTTTATATATTTTTATATATTTTATTTTTCACTATTACCATCATTATTCCCCAACTATAATGTTGATACAAGTTGGGAGTTTTGTAGTCATATTCTATTTCCTTCTTTTCCATTTTTCTAAAAAACGTTTTTTATTAATGTGACTCAGTAGAATTTGTCTTAATTCAGCTGTATCAAATGTGGAAGTCTATTTTGCATTCACCATCGCTGCCTAATGAACACTGAACCGCCCCTCACATTAATGACACATCAGGTGTCTGTGACTTTTGTCTCTATTTCTGTTCGTCCTCCTCCTGCCCTAAGTACGGACAGCGCAGCTGGTGGCTTGCGCAGGCACCACAGAGGCATTTACAAGTTCCCATATTCCAGTAAGAAAAATGGCGCCGATGCGCTCGCGCATGCGCCGTATTGACAGTACACCCTATATAAAGAGAGTGGAGCACCAAGATGGCCGCTCCAGACGACGTCCGATGACGAAACGCATAGGGCGTGGCCTAAGGTGAACACACTCTCGTATAGCGGCGGTGGCGGTGAATTCAAAACATGCTGATACCCACATTCATTGAAACGAGATTTTAAACCTCTAATGTGTGAGTAATTTTCTTCTTTTTACCTTAATAAAGCTTACAAAAACTGGATTACACTATGTTTGCCCTATCTTATTTTTAATGAGGAACTGTGGAGGCTTATTAACCCCTTAAGGGGAGAGGGAGTTGAAAATCTTTGGATTACTACTGGATTTTAACTGAACCAGCTCTGCATAGCGACACAGGGGCTCACACTGTGGAGGCGTATTAACCCCTTAAGGGGAGAGGGAGCTGGTGAGTGCGGATTATTGTCTTTTCACACGAAAAATTGCACCAGTCGCAATCCAGGAATCCATTAAAAATCAAAGCACACAGTCACCTTTTCTAGAGAGGAACTTTTATTGAAGCTGTACTGTCTTTTTGTCTTTTTGTCCTTTTGCCGGTGGACATTTAAAAACTGCACGTTATAACTTAGCGACTTTATAATCGCACAAGGACAGATAATTTACATACCATGGCATTTTAAGCAGCACTTAGCACTTTTTTGCAGTGGCTTTTGTCACTATTGTCAATAAGGCACCTTTTTGCATGTTTAGCACTTTAGCATTTTTGCACTTTTGGTAAATCGCAATAAGTGAATTTAATGTTTTATGTGTAGTAGGTTTTTTTCACAATTTTTTCTATACACATGGCTAGGGATTTACACATATATTATACCCACTTGATGTTTCTTATATAATATTATGTTTTTTTATTTTCATTTTTCATGTTTGTATATTATTTTATGTGAGACACCTTATGAGATATTGTCCCGTAGGCACTTTTCAGTTACACCTTTATATATTCTTAAACAAAGTATAAATTAATAGCAGGTGAGCCTACATTATGTACAACTAATAGTAGGTGAGCGCCGTGACTACCACTTTGGGCACATATTCACTTCTTTCACCTCCCGGGGTGTTTTTACATGGTAGTGGCAGCCCCTTTTAAATTTTAGGGTTCTAATTCTTTTTTCGAGTGGTTTATTTATAGTATTCAATTTTACTTTACATTTAGGGTCCATAGCGCACCTACCCCCTTTTCTCTTAATATTTAAGTCGGACCACAGATTTTCAATTGGATTGAGGTCTGGGCTTTGACTAGGCCATTCCAACACATTTACATGTTTCCCCTTAAACCACTCAAGTGTTGCTTTAGCAGTGTGTTTGGGGTCATTGTCCCGCTGGAAGGTGAACCTCCATCCTAGCCTCAAATCACACACAGTGTTTTTCTCAAGAATATCCCTGTATTTAGCACCATCCATCTTTCCCTCAACTCTGACCAGTTTCCCAGTCCTGACTGCTGAAAAACATCCCTACCGCATGATGCTGCCACCACCATGTTTCACTGTGGGGATGGTGTTCTTTGGGTGATGTGATGTGTTGGGTTTGCGCCAGACATTCTTTGATGGCAAAAAAGTTTCATTTTAGTCTCATCAGACCAGAGCACCCAGACCAGAGCACTTTCCGCCATACATTTGGGAGTTTCCCACATGCCTTTTTGAAAACTTAAAACGTGCCATTTTGTTTTTTGCTGAAAGTAATGGATTTCTTCTGACCACTCTGCCATAAAGCCCAACTCTATGTACAGATAATCCATTCTCTGCTGTGGAACTCTGCAGCTCCTCCAGGCTTACCTTAGGTCTCTGTGGTGCCTCTCTGATTAATGGCCTCTTTGCCCGCTCCGTGAGTTTTGGTGTGTGGCCATCTCTTGGCAGGTTTGCTGTTGTACCATGTTCTTTCTATTTGGCTATGATAGATTTGATGGTGCTCCTAGGGATCATCAAAGATTTGGATTTTTTTTATAATCTAACCCCGACTTGTACTTCTCAACAACATTGTCCCTTACTTGTTTGGAGAGTTTCTTGCTCTTCATGGCAGTGTTTGGTTAGTGGTACCTCTTGCTTAAGTGTTGCTGCCTCTGGGACTTTTCTAAAACGTGTGCATATGTAATGACAGATCACGTGACACTTAGATTGCACACACGTGGACATCATTTCACAAATTATGTGACTTCTGAAGGTAATTAGTTCCACCAGAGCTTTTCATGGGTTTCATACCAAAGGGGGTGAATACATACGCACATGCCAATTATCATTTTTTTTATTTCTGAAAAATAGTTTTATGTATATACTTTTTTCTAATTTTACTTCACCAACTTAGACTATTGTGTTCTGATCTATCACATACAATTCAGATTAAAAAAATATTGAACTAAAGGCTGTAATGTAACAAAATAGGTAAAAAGCCAAGGGGGTGAATACTTTTGCAAGGCACTGTAATTTCCTGACTACCTCTCATGTTTGAAGGCCCTGGAGTGTCAGCACAATAAAAACATCCAAAAAATTACCACATGTGGAGAGTAAACACCCCAAGGTATTTTGTAAGTGACATGACGAGTCTTATGAAAATTTCATTTTTCTTCCACAAGCTTTTGGAAAATGCAGAAAGAAAATAAAAATTATTTTTTTTACAGAAAGTTGTAAATTAATAAAAAATTTCTACCACTCAGAATAGACATACTTATAATTACACCCCAGAACACACTATATCATGCCTCCCCATTACGGGGATACCACATGTGTGAGACTTTTTGGGAGCCTAGCTGCATAGAAGAGCATAAAATGCAAGCTGCGACTTAAAACCTGCAAGGAGCATATAGTTTGTATCTAATTTGCTGACTACCTATCACATTTTGAAGCAGTGGAGTGCAGTCCCAGTAGAAACACCACAAAATGACCACATTTTGGAAAGCAAACACCCAAAAGTATTTTTAAGAGGCATGGTGAGTCTTTTGACATTTTTATTTATTGCCACACAGTTTTGAAGAATTATTTTTTTTATTTTTTTACACAATGTTGTCAGTTAGTAATTCCTAACATGCAGCATGGGCATACTGTGAATTTCACCCGAAAATACATTCTACTACTCCTCTCAAGTATGAAGATACCACATGTGTGAGACCTTTTTAATGTTTTTTGGAATGATTTATTGGACAAGTATACAGCCTTTTTATACACATTTTAACACAAGGGGTTAGATAACGAGTTAGGGCTGACTCATGGCTACTCCTCCCCCCAGAAACTAATTAGCTGACAATGATATAATTATGATGTTAATTAACGTAGCACTTTAAACAGCCCAGGTGACCAGACTGTCCGGCAGCAAGGGTGAAGCTTATTAAACAGACAATAGCAGGCGATCTCAGTAGCGGACTCTCCGGTTCCAGAGGTCAATGTGACCAGCTCTTTAAATGAATATGTATAGTTCAGAATTAAACAAAGAATAGTCTTTGGCCAAATCCAAGAAAACAGTCTCTCAAAAATGTTAGAAAAAGAGCAATATATCAATAACAAATAACAGGGTGAATGTGGGCAGAAAAGGTCCCGGCAGCCAGTGTCCACGACAAATAGCATCAGTGAAAGACTTTCTCATTGCTTCCCTGCTTTGCCAATCAGCATCTCCACCCTCTCCCTGCAGTTCTGCCTATACTACATAGTATGACCACAGACATTTGTCAGAATACCTCTCTAAGCCCCCAGCTTCCAAACAAATCGGTGCAGTGAGGCACGCAGACACTAGAGGCATTGCAGTCCGCACAGGGAGAGGCAAAGGGCTGCTATTTGCCCACGTCTGATCTACGGTTACTGGGAATACTGTATTAACAGGCAAGCATTGAGTTTGCCCAGCTGCCCATGAAACTGGACATTGCACTCAATATTATTCTGATCTATTATTTTCTTTTCTAGCGTGTTAGGATCTTAACACACATTTTGTCATTAACGGAGCTGTAAGTCTTGTTAAAAACTTCTGTCTGAGTACAAAAGACCTTCTAATGACCATTATAAGAAAAGAGACCACAATTTTCTTCTAGACAAACAAAAACACTAATGATATTTTTTAAAGGGAATTTAAACTGTAGGTGTTAGATAATTCATAATTACGCCAAATCTGTTTTATGTGAAGTCATATGGAACAGTACCCAACAAATTGCACTACATTTACTGGCAATTTCAGACAGTTTAACTTACTTTTTCTTTTTTGTAAAATATATGAAACAACTAAGAATAAAAGGAATAAAGTAACATATTCAAAGGATATTTAAAGCCAAAACTTGAACCTGGGAATGAAGGGAAATCTTTCAATAGGGACATTTACTCTACCTTTGAGATTCCTTCTCAATTCTTGCTGTAATTCCTGAAAAGTGGAATTCCCCCAGCAGGATACAAACACTGAAAAAAAGGGGGAGGGTGATTTGAAAAACACATGTGAAAACCAGCATGTTAAACCCCTCCCAGTCCAGTTTCAGTGCTGTTAAATTTTGATTGACAATTACATATGCAACACCCAAATTAATTTGTTATAATTTTTTGGAAACATAGAGATTTCTTTTGTTGGTCTCTAATCACCAATTGGCTTTTTTATTTTTTGCTACATAAAGGAAAAAAAGACCAAAAATATTCCAAAATTTAAAAAAAAAAAAAAGTTTCTCTTTGTTTATGTTAAAAAACTTTGCAAATAAATAAATAATCTGTCTTCATAAATTTAGACCAAGATGTATTTGGTGGGAAAAAACAAAAACAAATACTGTACGTGTGTGAGATATTTTCAATGAGTTGTTGGTTCAAATCCCAACCATGACCTGCCTGGAGTTTGCATGTTCTCCCTGTGCCTGCTTGGGTTTTCTCCCACACTCCAAAGACATTTTGGTAGGTTAATTGAATACTGTGTAAATTGCCCATAGTATGTGTATGTGTAAATGTGAGTTATGGATCTTAGATTGTAAGCTTCTTGAGGGTAGGGACTGATGTGATGTACAATGCATATGTAAAACGCTGCGCAAATTGACAGTGCTATATAAGTACCTGAGATAAATAAAACCACATCCCAAAACACATTCTGTTATTCCTCCTGAATATGGGGATAGGTAAGGGTATGGGTATGTGAGACTCTTTTGCAGCCTAACTGATTAATGGGGCCTAAAATCCAAGGAGCACTTTCAAGCTTCCAAGGGGCATAAATTAAGCATCTAATTTCCTGACTACCTCTCACCAAGTTGGAGGCCCTGGGGTGTCAGGACAATAGTAACATCCACAAAATTACCACATTTGGAGAGTACACACCCCAAGGTATTTTGTAAGTCTTATGATAAGTTTTATGAAAATTTCATTTTTCTTCCACAAGCTTTTGGAAAATGCAGAAAGAAAATAAAAATGTATTTTTGTTACACAAAGTTGTAAATTAATAAAATATTCCTACCACGCCGAGTAGACATACTTATAATTACACCCCAGAACACAATACTGTATATTATGCCTCCCAATTATGGGGATGCCACATGTGTGAGACTTTTTGGGAGCCTAGCTGCATAGAGGGGCCCAAAATGCAAGCTACACCTTTAGGCTTGCAAGGAGCATATAGTTTGCATTTGTTGACTATCTATCACATTTTGAAGCAGTGGAGTGCTATCCCAGTAGAAACACCACAAAATGACCACATTTTGGAAAGCAAACACCCAAAAGTATTTTAAGAGGCATGGTGAGTCTTTTGACATTTAAATTTATTGCCACACAGTTTTGAAGAATTATATATATATATATATTTTTTTTTTTTTTTTACACAATGGTGTCAATTAGTAATCCCTAACACACGGTATGTGCATACTTAGAATTTCACCCGAAAACACATTCTATTACTCCTCCCAAGTATGAAGATACCATGCGTGAGACCCTTTCAATGTTTTAGATTGATTATGTATCGAATATTGTACCTTGTGTATCACAAAAATCAACGAATTGTATAAAAAGCAGTGTGCTGCAATGATCGCCTCTGTAAAATTGGCCAGCGATTATAGCTTAGTGTAGCATTACCTATAGCAGTCCTATACCAAGCAAGTCTAGCCCAATGGTATGTGGCTGCCCCCATGAATGCCATGTTTACTGGTCAAGAAGTACAGGAGGCTAAAGAAAGGAACAAAAGAGCGTTCTGCAGGGGATGGCTGAGAGTGGTCAAATCAGTGACCAGATCTGAACCTGTAACTGTGCTATAACTTGTGTATATTTGTCTCATATTGGAACTATATCCACTGGAGTATTTGTGCCTTGCAGAGCAGGGTAGGAGTTACACAGCTGGCCAGTTTAACCACTTCGCGCCTGCTTTATAGCCAAAAGATGGCTACAGAGCGGACGCTAACTGCTGGGAGGCCGTCCCTGGACGTCCTCCTGTTTACTTCCCCAATGCGCACCGCCGCGGGCACGCATCGGGGAAGTTCTGTGTTGGCCGTGTCCCTCGGACACAGCCAATCACAGATCGTGTTAAATGGCCAATCACAGCGGCCATTTAGCACTCGATCGGCTAGTCCAATGAGAGGTGATCTCATATGTAAACATATGAGATCATCTCTCATCGCCGGCTTCCCTCCTCACACAGAGACAGCGTGTGAGGAGGGAGAGCTTCCATGCTGCAGCTGTAGCGTCAGTGTCAGTGAGTACACACACACACAGAGTAAAACACACACAGTGAAACACACACACACACAGAGTAAAACACGCACACAGTGAAACACACACACACACACAGAGTAAAACAAACACACACAGAAACACACACACAGTGAAACACACACAGAGTAAAACACGCACACAGTGAAACACACACACACACACATAGAGTAAAACACACACACACAGAAACACACACACAGTGAAACACACACACATGCCCACCTGTCCCCAGTGCCACCTATCAGTGCCATCTGTCCCTCGTGCCACCTATCATCAGTGCCATCTGTCCCCAGTGCGACCTGTCCCCAGTGCCACCTATCAGTGCCATCTGTCCCCAGTGCCACCTTTCAGTGCCATGTGTCCCCAGTGCCACCTATCAATACCACCTGTCCCCAGTGCCACCTAACAGTGTCATCTGTCCCAAGTGCCACCTATCCATGCCACCTGTCCCCAGTGCCACCCGTCCCTAGTGCCATGTGTTCCCAGTGCCACCTGTCAGTGTCACGTGTCATCAGTGCCATGTATCAGTGCCACCTGTCAGTGTCACGTGTCATCAGTGCCACGTATTAGTGCCATCTGTCATCAGTGTCACGTGTACCAGTGCCACGTATTAGTGCCATCTGTCATCAGTGTCACGTGTACCAGTGCCACATATTAGTTCCATCTGTCATCAGTGTCAAGTGTCATCAGTGCCACGTATTAGTGCCATCTGTTGTCAGTGTCACATCAGTGTCACATGCCATCAGTGCCATCTGCCATCAGTGCCACGTCAGTGTCACGTGTCATTGTCCTGGTGCTCCAGGGCCTTCAAAAGTGTAATAGGTAGTCAACAAGTTAGATGTGTAATTTATGCTGCTAGAACACATGACGGTGCTCCCTGCATGTTGGGTCTCTCTAAGTGGCCAGGCTGTGAAAAAGTCCCACACCTGTGGTATCGTAATACTCAGGAGGAGTAGCAGAATTTATTTTGGGGTGTCATTTGTGGTATACACGTGCCATGTGAGAGAAATAACAATAACAATTACAATGACAATTTTGTGGGAAAAAAATAAAAAACTAAAAAATCTTAATTTTGCAAAGAATTGTGGAAAAAAATGACAACACCAAAAACCTCACTATGCCTCTTACTAAATACCTTGGAATGTCTACTTTCCAAAAAGGGGTTATTTGGGGGGTATTTGTACTTTCCTGGCTTGTTCCGGTCGCAAGAAATGAGATAGGCCACGGGTACATCAGATGTGATACATTTTTTATGATTCGCACCACAGCTTGTAGACTCTCTAACTTTCACAAAGACTAAAAAATATCCACTAATTTGGGTTATTTTTACCAAAGATATGTAGCAGAATAAATTGTGGCAAAAATTTATGAAGAAAAATTTATAATTTGCATAATTTTATCACAGAAACAAAGAAATTTTTTTTTTTTTTCTTCTAATTTTTTTTTTCATTTATAGCGCAAAAAATAAAAAACCCAGAGGTGATCAAATACAACCAAAATAAATCTCTATTTGTGGGAAAAAAAAGGACAAAACATTTATTTGGGTACAATGTTACATGACTGAGTAATTGTCATTCAAAATGTGAGAGTACCGAAAGCTGAAAATTGGTCTGGCAGGAGGGGTGTTTAAGTGCCCAGTAGGCAAGTGGTTAACATGTATTGCAATGTATACAAACAAAAAAATTTCTGTTTTAGTGCAAATTTTGCTAGAAAAGGTGTATATAGCAGTGGGCAGAGAGTTCATCCAGAACTTTTAGTGTTACACCCCTTTCGCATCTGATGGGCTATTTGTAATTATAAGTAGATATGTGCATTCGTTTTTGTCTGAATGCATTTTCGTCCGAATTTCAGGTATTTTCATTATGGTTTTAACAAACGATAACGAAAGTGCAGAATCCAAAAAACAAAAGATCCGACATAAACAAATGCTTTATTTTCATTTTCATTGTGACAACAGTTCGATATAGATAGGAGATTCGACATGACACTGACAATAACAATCTGTGTCTATCGAACCTGTGGTCGAATGTGCCTAACCTTACTTCTATTAGGCCAAGATTATTGTACATAGAGAGAAAACATTTGACATAGAGAGGAAAGATTTGACATAGAGAGAAAAGATTGCTGCTGGAATTGGGTGGGGGAAGTAAAATAAAAATAATGATGATGATGAATGTTATTGGCTGATTGTAACCAAAGAGGAGGAGCAGTAAAATAGCTAGAACTAAGTACACACGTACAGCCAACTTACTTTCACTTACGATTGCTAGCAGAGAGAGACACACACACTGAATCATTTCAGAAGGCAGTCAATCTTAGCTGGTCCGTTTGTCAGAGAACCTGAATTATTTATCAATTAAGCATAAGCACAGCAGCAGAACAGTAGTAAAGCAAGCTACAGTTCAACTTAACTTTTTCATAATAATCTGCTGCTATTGTGTTAGTGTTGTGATAGCCTCAGAGGCTGCCTATGTTGTGAGGGGGGAATTTATTATTATAGATTCTACATTATAGATTGAGATTCTATATAGATTCTATATACCCTATCGTGTTACCTGTCTGATCATTGATCACTATCACCAGTCCATTTTTTGTTTGAACTATATGCATTCAACACGAACGACAAAGATTCGACAAAGCAGTGAAAAACATACAAATGTCGAATGTTTGGCTTATGGTGTGTGTCGAAAGTTCTAA
This sequence comes from Lithobates pipiens, assembly GCF_037356315.1. NCBI lineage: Eukaryota > Metazoa > Chordata > Amphibia > Anura > Ranidae > Lithobates > Lithobates pipiens. The sequence continues at coordinate 423,315,122 of NW_027507903.1, read as the reverse complement.
GAAGATTCGACGGATAGGGATGAGCTTCGAGTTCGAGTCGAACTCATGTTCTACTCGAACATTGCCTGTTCGCCTGTTCAGCGAACAGTGAACAATTTGGGCTGTTCGCAGCAAATTCGAAAAGCCGGAACACCCTATACAAGTCTATGGGAGAAATCTAAAGTGCTAATTTTAAAGGGTAATATGCAGGTTACTGTCCTAAAAAGTGTTTGGGGACCCGGGTCCTGCCCCAGGGGACATGGTTCAATGCAAAAAAAAGTTTTAAAAACGGCCGTTTTTTCAGGAGCAGTGATTTTAATAATGATTAAAGTGAAACAATAAAAGTGTAATATTCCTTTAAATTTCGTAGTATCTATAGTATGCCTGTGAAGGGGTGCATGTTTCTGGTGCTAAGAACTGTCCCTGCACAAAGTGTCATTTGTGCAGGAAAAAAAGTATTTTAAAATCATTTGCGGCTAAATTGTCGGCTCCCCATAATACAAAGAACACTCAATGAGTGTTCTCTGTATTAGCCGACAATTCATTCATTCATTGATAAAAAAAATAAAAAAAAATAAAAGCGTGGGGGTTCCCGTAAATTCAATTACCAGGCCCTTCAGGTCTGATATGGATATTAAGGGGAACCCCGTGCCAAATTTAAAAAAAAAATGACGTGGGGGTCCCCCTAAAAATCCATACCAGACCCTTTATCAGAGCACGCAACCTGGCAGGCCGCAGGAAAAGAGGGGGGGACGAGAGAGCGCCTCCCCTCCCTCCTGAACCGTACCAGGCCACATACCCTCAACATTGGGAGGATGCTTTGGGGGTCTGTGACCCCTCAAAGCACCTTGTCCCCATGTTGATGAGGACAAGGGCCTCATCCTCACAACCCTGGGCGGTGGTTGTGAGGGTCTGCGGGCGGGGGACTTATCAGAATCTGGAAGCCCCCTTTAACAAGAGGACCCCCAGATCCCGCCCCCCCCCTGTTTGAAATGGTAAGGGGGTACAAAAGTACCCCTACCATTTCACAAAGAAAGTGTCAAAATGGTTAACCACTTGAGATCCGCGCTATAGCCAAATGACGGCTACAGCCCGGATCTCCTTTTCCGGGACGACGTCAATAGACGTAGTCCCGTGTACGAGCGGCCTGCGCGCCCCCTGAGGGGCGCTCGCGGCGCGCTCTGTGATCGGCGAGTCCATGAGACTCGCCTGATCACCGATCCGTGCAAAGGGTCGATCCCGACCCCTTATCACGTGATCAGCTGTCAGCCAATGACAGCTGATCATGTGATATAACGGAGCCGGTAATCGGCTATTATTCCTCCTCGCGCTGACAGCGCGAGGAGAAAAAAAAAGCCGATCACCGGTGGCCGTGATCGGGACATCAGTCCCGATTACGGCCAGCCCTGCTAATGCCTACCTGCCCCCTGCCAGTGCCCACCTGCCCCCTGCAGTGCCACATGTACTAAAAGTAAGTGCCCCCCGTCAGTGCCACCCAGCAGTGCCACCCACAGTGCCACACAGCAGTGCCCACAATCTGCCTCAAAGGTGCTGCACCCCAGTGCCACATATCCGTGCCCAGCAGTGCCGCCCATCAGTGCCCAGCAGTGCCGCCCATCAGTGCCCAGCAGTGCCACCTATCAGAGCCACCTATCAGTGCCACCTATCAGTGCCCATCAGTCCCATCTATCAGTGGTACCTATCAGTGCCCATCGGTGCCACCCATCCGTGCCACCCATCCGTGCCACCCATCCGTGCCATCTTATCTGTGCCCATCTTTGCCCATCAGTGCCGCCTTATCTGTACCCATCGGTGCCGCCTTATCTGTGCCTATTAGTGTCGCCTTAACTATGCCTATCAGTGCCCACCAGTGCAGCCTATCAGTGCCCACCAGTGCAGCCTATCAGTGCCCACCAATGCAGCCCATCAGTGCCCACCAATGCAGCCCATCAGTGCCCACCAGTGCAGCCTATCAGTGCCGCCTAATCAGTGCACTTCAATGAAGGAGAAAAATGACCCGTTTGCAAAATTTTATAACAAACTATTAAAACATGATTTTTATTTTATTTTTTTTTGCATCTTTTTTTGTTTGTTTAGCAAAAAATAAAACTCCGAGCTGTAATTAAATACCACCAAAAGAAAGCTCTATTTGTGGGAAAAAAATGATAAAAATTTCATTTGGGTACAGTATTGTATGCCCGCGCAATTGTCATTCAAAATGCATCAGCGCTGAAAGCTGAAAATTGGTCTGGGACTGAGGGGGGTTTAAGTGCCCAGTAAGCAAGTGGTTAAATAAGACAAACACACTTTTGAAAAATTCCTTTATTTAAAATAAAAAAAATTAAAAAAGATTCCAGCGGTGCTAATCCACTCTTGCTATCCAGCGATGAATCTCCGGGGTCCAGCGATGGATGATCATATCCAGCGACGGGGGATCTCTCAGTCCAGCGCTGTCCATACATCCTTCTTCTGTCTCCACTGCGGAGACTGCGGAGATCCCAGCACTGACGTTTCTTATATTAGGAGGGCGGGGCCACTCGTCACCTGACCCCGCCCCTCTGACGCTGGAGAGGGAAGCCAGGGGTTCCCCAGTGACGTGTGGGTGACCCAGCCCCCTCTGATGTAACGCAGGTTTCCGTTACATCAGAGGGGGCGGGGTCACCCACACGTCACTGGGGAACCCCTGGCTCCCTTCACCAGCGTCAGAGGGGGCGGGGTCAGGTGACGAGTGGCCCCGCTCTCCTAATATAAGAAACGTCAGTGCTGGGATCTCAGCAGTGTCTCCGCAATGGAGACAGAAGAAGGATGTATGGACAGCGCTGGACTGAGAGATTCTCCGTCGCTGGATATGATCATCCATCGCTGGACCGGAGATTTGTCGCTGGATAGCAAGAGTGGATTAGCACCGCTGGAATCTTTTTTTTATTTTTAATAAAGGAATTTTTCAAAAGTGTGTTTGTCTTATTTAACCATTTTGACACTTTCTTTGTGAAATGGTAGGGGTACTTTTGTACCCCCTTACCATTTCAAACAGGGGGGGCGGGATCTGGGGATCCCCTTGTTAAAGGGGGCTTCCAGATTCTGATAAGCCCCCCGCCCGCAGACTCTCACAACCACCCAACAGGGTTGTGAGGATGAGGCCCTTGTCCTCATCAACATGGGGACAAGGTGCTTTGAGGGGGTCACAGACCCCCAAAGCATCCTCCCAATGTTGAGGGTATGTGGCCTGGTACGGTTCAGGAGGGAGGGGGGGCGCTCTCTCGTCCCCCCCTCTTTTCCTGCGGCCTGCCAGGTTGCGTGCTTGGATAAAGGGTCTGGTATGGATTTTTAGGGGGACCCCCACGTCAATTTTTTTTTACATTTGATGCGGGGTTCCCCTTAATATCCATATCAGACCTGAAGGGTCTGGTATAGATATTTAGGGGGACCCCCACGTCAATTATTTTTTTCATTTGACAAGGGGTTCCCCTTAATATCCATGTCAGACCTGAAGGGCCTGGTAATTGAATTTAGGGGAACCCCCACGCTTTTATTTTTTTTTATTTTTTTTTTCAATGAATGAATGAATTGTCGGCTAATACAGAGAACACTCATTGAGTGTTCTCTGTATTACGGGGAGCCGACAATTTAGCCGCAAGTGATTTTAAAAGACTTTTTTTCCTGCACAAATGACACTTTGTGCAGGGACAGTTCTAAGCACCAGAAACATGCGCCCCTTCACAGGCATACTACAGATACCCCCCAGCTACGAAATTTAAAGGAATATTACACTTTTATTGTTTCACTTCAATCATTATTAAAATCACTGCCCCTTAAAAAAACGGCCGTTTTTAAAACTTTTTTTTGCATTGATCCATGTCCCCTGGGGCAGGACCCGGGTCCCCAAACACTTTTTAGGACAGTAACTTGCATATTACCCTTTAAAATGAGCACTTTAAATTGTGAACGTTTGAGTCCCATAGACTTTAATAGGGTTCTAAAGTTAACACGAAGTTTAGGTCTGTTCGCAGGTTCTGGTGCGAACCGAACAGGGGGTTGTTCGGCTCATCCCTATCGACGGAGCAGCTAAACTATACAGTTTACGAAAATTTTTAATGAAAAACTAATTTTGGGAGTAACTAAATAAATGTATTTTTCAGATGAAAACGAAATTCCGAAACAAAATATTTCAGTGTGCACATGTCTAATTATAAGCTATTAGGATTTGAGCACAGGTACTGTATATCTTATTTCTATTGCAGTGCAGGTCAGTGACCAAATCTGAGCCTGTGGCTCTCCTACAATAGAGTAGCAACCAGGCAGAGAGGGGTTACATTGACATGGTTGGCCAGCCTAGCAGGTATTGCAATGGATATGAACAAAAAAAATCCTATTTTTATGCAAAGTTTGCCAGAAAGGAGTATAGAAGTTGGTGTATAGGAGTGTGCAGAGAGTTCATCCAGAATGTTTGGTATCTCACCGGAATGTAGTCAGTGGGACATGCAGATGGATCAGTTCAGGTGGCAGACAGAGACATGACCAGCAGATAGGCAAAAGATTGGTCCAGGCAGCAGACAGAAACCTGGTCAATAAACAGGCCAGGGTCAGTACAGGCAGCTGGCAGAGGTGACACTGCACTGTGTGGCAGTGGTCAGGGACAATGTTGCTGGCTTCACTGGTTTTGGTGACACTGTACTGATGTGGCAGCAATCAGGGCCACTGATGATAGTTGCACTGGCTTTGGTGACACTGGTACTGGTGGGGTTAGCTATCATGAACAATGTTGACAGTTGTACTGGTGTGGTGACATTGTCAGTGGCGTGACAGTGATCAGGAACACTGGTGTATGGGCAATCAGGAACACTGTTACTAACTGCACTGCTCTGGTGAAACTGGGAGTGGTATGACAGTGATCATGGACACTGTTGCTGGTTTCACTGTCTGTGGTGGCACTGGCACTGGTGTGGCTGTGAGCAGTTACATAGTTACATAGGTGTCATACGTAAAAACTGTGTGTCAAGTGGCAACCAATCAAATTTATAGTTTTATTAACCTATTATTGTCACTTACCATTTCACAGTTTTATTGAGCTTGGGTGACAAGGAACTCATAGGTGTATAAAACAACCACACACCTGAAGAAAAAAGAAAACTAATAAAAGTAAAATATTTAAATTGAGGATGATAACGTACATTACCACTGTGTCTTCCAGTGGACTTCTTTAGTACTTGGCAACTTTAATTTTTGAACTTTTACTGCTAAGAAGTAAGAACTTCCTTCCTTTCTTCCAGCATGATTTTATGAAGTGTATTGTTTGTTCTTTGCATTATTTCAGGAACAACTTCAAGTAGCAATGAATCAGTCAGTAAAATGCTAATGCCATCTGGAAATTACTGAAGCTGTGCTAAGGTCAGGACGTTAACTCACGGCAGTGGCGGAAGTATAGAGGTCGCCATGGCGACCAGGCCCCTTGAGGGCCCCATGTATACCTCGATAGGAGGAGTTGCAAGGGCAGCTGAGACCAAGCTTGCTGATCCTCAGCCAAACTGTAATGTTCTTTGTCTCCCCCTACAGTGCAGTACCCAGAAGGAAGAGGTAAGGTAAATCTCTGCCGATTTTTTAAAATTTGTATGTATGTGTGTTTATATGTGTGTATATATGTGTGTGCATGTTTGTGTGCGTGCATGTGTTTAGATGTGTGTGTATATGTACATTTTAATATATGTGTGCATATATATATATATATATATATATATATATATATATATATATATGTGTGCTTATATATATATATATATATATATATGTGTGCGTGTGTGTATATATATATATATACAGCATATGTGTGTGTATTAGGTGTGTGTGTGCAATGCACACAGTTGCAGAGTGGTAGCAGTGCATCCCCATTCACCTAGGGGTAAACTTCAAGGGGGCCCTGACTGGAAAAAATATGGAGAAACACTGGCATAGAGGAACCAATCTCTCCATTTACCTCCTGTAGCCGCTGAATGCCTACAGGAGGGACAGGAGGAGAATCGGGGGGGGGGGGGGGGTGGAGCAACCCACTTGCGACCATGTCCTAATGTTCCACCACTGGGCTCGGAGAAAAGGACCCTATCCAGGGGTCGGGGGGCCCTTCATGGTTTCTTGCATCAGCCCTGAAGGTTCTCGTTTTGCCAATGACTCAAGGTACCTTTGATCTAATTTTATATAATACAACGCAGTCACATTTGTTAGACTTTCTTTATGCTTCTGGGTGAGGATGCAGTTTCTGTTCCCATCATACAATATTTGGCAACATACTTCTACTTTTTTTAGACTGAGCTAAGAAGTTAGTGTGCTGATTGAACCTATGAAGTAGTGAATGCATTTCTACACAGAAATCAAACTGTTCTGATGGCAAGGATTTCAGCAGCTTTAAGAATTTAAAAAAGATTTTTGAATCGTGTCCCAAATTTTGAGGGAGTGCTGCGTAACAGGGTTTGCGATTTTGCCTCTCAGCGAGGGGGATAGCCACAGGAGATTGGATACAGCAACGGGGGAGGGGGGGGGCATCTACAGCCTCTAGGCTGACCCATAGCGGTATTTCAGTTCTTGTGTGGTATAAAGCGACTTGAGCCAGCTGAGCCGCATAGTAATAGTAACGGAAATTTGGTACACCCAGGCCGCCCTGTGTCTTGTGGCGATAGTGTGGTCTTAGAGATTCTGGGTCTTGTGGAACCTCAAATATATTTATATGCCTTACTCTGTACAAGACGATGAAAGTAAGGAGGGATCGCAATCGGGAGGACCCGGTATAAATAGAGCAATCAGGGCAGCATTGACATTTTAACTGCCGCGATCCGGCCCAGCCACGAGACACAGAGCGGTTGCCAGAAAGCCAAGAGGTTTGTTAATTTCCATAGCAAAGGGAGATAGTTAAACTGGAATAGGAGTGTTGGGTTACTCTCCAAATTAACTCCCAGGTAGGGCATAGAAGTTGTGGACCATAAGAATGGGAAATTGGCAGGTAACCGGTAAAGTTCATCCATTGCCAGAGACACATTGAGGGCAATGGATTTGGCTTGGTTCGGTCCAAGCCCGAAATCCTAGCAAACTTGTCCAACAATTTGCATAAGTTGGGGAGGGTGGTGTGAGGGGTAGTGACAAAACAACAGAGCATCGTCTGCAAACAAGCACAGCTTATGGGTCGCCGTGGCTATTTCTAGTCCCTGAATGTTTGGGTCTGCTCTGATCAGTGCAGCTAAAGGCTCAATTGCTAACGCAAACAGGGGGGAGAGGGGGCAGCCCTGCCTTGTCCCCCGTTGGATTGGAAAGTACTCCAATCGGAAACCAGCATATCTTACGTAGGCTTGAGGTTGGATGTGCAGGGCGTCTATCCATTTAAGAAAGTGAGGGCCAAAGCCCCAGCGTTGCAAGATATAATGGAGATAGGGCCAAGATACCGTATCAAACGCTGTCTAAAGAGAGTAAGTGCATGGGAATTTTCTGGGTTCTAGCAATATGCTGTAGGAGGATGACTCACTCGACATTGTCACTAGCCTGCTTCTGGGGGATAAATCCCACGTGATCTTTGTGGATTAGCCCTCCAATTAGTGGATTCAAGCGGAGTGCTAGGATTTTGGCCAAGATCTTAACGTCTACATTTAGTAGTGAGATTGGTGGTAGCCCCACCATCCAAGCGGACATAGGGTTGTGAATATTAGAGGGCCCCTCGTGTGCGAGCTTTGTTCGCCACGCTTCGGGCTCGGCCTCGCTGCGCTCGGCTCTTTTTTATTCCTACTCTATGTCCACTTGGATGGTGGGGCTAGAACCTGGACTCACGGCGCAGGCGCCGTTCATTCTCAGCAATTTTCGGAATCTGTGTTGCTGTGTACTGCGCATGCGCAGTACGCAGCGGACACTATCGGATGGAGGACGTTATATGACAAGACACCGGCTCTTAACGAGATAAAGGTACGAAATGCTTTAACTCGCTTGTGGGGAGAATTGAGAACTTTAACGTTTAAGGACAAAATATTCAAGGGGGCCATGGCAGTTGGGGGGGGGGGGATAATATACAACAACCCGGGGATTGCACGAGCCAACTGACCACAGTGGTAAAGAGAGGTGAGGAAGGAGAAGAAGGTGAAAGAGAGGACTGGAAAGAGAAGTAGGGATAGAGAGCAGCAGAAGAAGAGATAAGAGACCATTGTGCGGAACGGATAAAACTGGCCCGCCCAATCTGTGAGTGCCCCAGCTCGTCCACCAGCAAGCTGACCAGAAGACAAGTGCACCACCAGTGGGGGGAGCAGTGACAGTTCACCGCCGTGAACCAGAAAAGTAAAACAACTTTAGCTGTAACAATAAACCAACATTAGCATAATTAAGTTCTGCGGCCGACAAGTACTAGTGAAACAAAAAAAATTAACTCAGGAGCACTAATGTTCTCCAATAATAATGAGCAATATGGGCACTTGAGGGGAAAGGCAACTTTTTTTAATAAAAAAAGCAACTCTAAATGCCTATGCATACCTAAATTAAGGGTCACAAGTCTTCTGTCTTTTTCTCTGCAAAGATAGAGGGTTCTTCTTCTGATGTTGTAGACACTTCATATTGGTTGTCCAGTGGTGGGGACCTGTTAGGATCCAGAAGACTTGCAGTGGCGTGACAAAGAGGCTACTGGTTGGCGCAGGCACAGATACACTGGATCCACCAGTACTCAGTGAGGTACAAGGACAGTGCACTGGGGTGGGTATAACACAGGCTTCAGAAGGTATATATTGGGGGGTCAGGAGGGATGTGATGGGGAAGCTTTTTCTGGAGATGGTCTTTACGTTTTTGGGAAAGATCATAGATTAGGGATTTAGCTCTGATCAATGAATCCATATTCCTTTTTAGCAGCAACAGCACTGCACCAAAAAACATAAAACTGCCTGTCCACACAGTGCATGTTCTCTCCTTTACCAGATAGGAGCTCAATAACCTGGAAAATTAGGACAGTACTAAGACTCTCACCATTGGGAGAACATGAAAACATGGTTGGGGACACTGAACAAGTAAGTTAAAGTGGTTGTAAAGGCAAAAGGTTCTTTTTACCTTAATGCATTATATACATTAAGATGAAAAACATTCAGTGTGTAGCTCCCCCCACCAGCCCACCCTTAAACTTACCCAAGCCTGATGTGAATCCAGCACTGTGCCCAAGAGCAGCTGTTCTGTCCACTATTCCCCTCCTCACAGGACAGTTGGAGCAGCAGCAGAAGCTATTAGCTCCTGCTGCTGTCAATCAAATCCTGTGAAGAGGGGGCAGGGGGCCAAGTTGCACTGTCTGTGTCAATAGATGCAGACAGTGTGGCTTAGGAAGCAAGCCCACAGTTGTGCCATAATAGGTGGTGGCTCTTATGGGGGTTCACTTAGAAGAGGAAAAGCTCCTGTGGGGGAGAAGAGGAAGATCGGGGCTGCTCTGTGAAAAACCATTGTACAGAGCAGATAAACAATACCATGTTTGTTATTTAAAAGTTAAGTTAGGTTTATAGTTACTTTAAGCACTGCTGGTATAGAGACTGGAGAACAAACACAGAAGAAAATAGAACACAGGAGTCTTGCCACGTCCTTATAATATGTTTTTGTCATAAAATGTAAGTGTAACTTCTCCACAAGTAAGAGTTTAGAAAGTTATCCTTTAATTATAATGGAAACAAATTTCAGTATGAAAAATTATATTTTAAAGCAGTGTTAATGAACTATACATACAGTATTTGTCATAGAACTGAGCACTAATGATTTCACCTTAGATGAATAATAAATATTTAAAATCCCACATGACTTTGAGGATGCGAAAATAATTTTAATATATACCACAAGCTACCAGAACAACCTTCATAATACACTTTAGAAATGGCAATAGCAGCCCTTGAACATAACAAAACACTATGGGGGAGCTTTAATAAAACTGATGCATCTGTGCATAGTGACCAATCAGCTTCTAGGTTTTATTGCCAACGCTTAACTGATCAAGCTAAAGTTAGAAGCTGATTGGTTACTATGCAAAACTGTACCAGAGTTTGTGTGCACCAGTTTTAGTAAATCTCCCCCTGTATGTATTGAAAGAAACAGCTGTATGTGTACATCTACAGTATGATACTACATATGCTTTTGTTTTAGTTACACTATAGTTAAAAAAGAAATACATTTAATATGAAGCCTGTGACTGCAGATTTTTTTATTCTAAAAATGCCAGTTACATCACTGTCATAATGAGTACCAGTAAATTATACCCCTTCATTACACAACATTTTTCAGTTATTAGTGCTGTGGTAGTTTGACTGACATTTACTCAATCATGCAACACTGTACCCAAATCAAATTGATATTTTTTATAGAGACAGACAGAGCCTTCCTTTGTTGGTATTTAATATAAATAGGAAAAAGATCAATCATTTTGAAAAAATAAACATTTTCCTTTCTTTCTTTTATAAATCATATACAATAAAAATGCCAGGAGATTGCAAAAACCTACAAAATTACCCCTTTTTGGAAATTAGATAGTCCAAGGTGATCTTTTTTTTTACCACAATACCACAGAAACATGCTGGTATTGAGGTGGTTTAAACATGAGCTTGGTAATGGTGTGTTATATACATTGAGGGAGGAGGAGGTGAAGGGGTAATTGTGCAGATCACATATGGTGGCAGGATAGAAATAAAGGGTTAATGTGTAGGATAACAGAAACAGGCTGGATATCAGAAGTGTAGGTGAGAAAGGGGGTGAAAGGGTCAAAAAGCGATCCCACTGTCATTGAAAATGTATGAATGGATCAGCAGCTGCTGTTGATCCATTTATTCCCCATTCATAAATTACTAGGATTCCCTTTCCTTCCTCCATTGAAAGGGGGGGGGGGGTGAACCAGGCCGCATGCCCTCAACATGGGGGAGTGCTTTGGGGAAGAGGGGGACCTGCGCCCCCCCGAAAGAACCTTGTCCCCATGTTGATGAGGACAAGGGCGTCTTCCCGACAACCCTGGCCATTGGTTGTACCCCTACCAATTCACCTGGTGAAAAAAGTGTAAATAAAAAAAACACAACACAAGTTTTTAAAATAATTTATTAGACAGCTTTGGGGGTTCTTCTTCTGTCTTGGGGGGTCTTCTCGCCGGACTCCTCCGCTATCTTCTGCTCTTTTGCTAGCTCTTATACTAGCGGAGGAGCCCGGCTTTCTTCTTCATCTTCCCCGCTGTCCAGGGGGCTTCTTCCGACTTTGCGGTCTTGTCCCGATCTTCGGTTCTTCTTGCCGGGTTTCCGCTATCTTCTTCTAGCTCTTTTATTAGCATTGGCCCGGTCTTCTGTCGCCCCCACCGGCGCCTTCTCTTCTTCCTTGCGATGTTGACACAACGCTCTCTCTGGCCGCAATGGCAGGGACGCGTTGTGCAACGACTTATATAGGGACAAGGGGCGGGATCACCGATGTCACATGGTGACCACATCCCTTATGATGTCACAGTCCCGGAGGATGCTGAGATTGTGACATCATAAGGGGTGGGGTCACCATGTGACATCACCCAAAGACCCCGCCCCATGTCCCTATATAAGTTGCCACACAACATGTCCCTGCCATTGCGGCCAGAGAGAGCGTTGTGTCAACATCACAAGGAAGAAGAGAAGGCGGCGGAAGCGACAGAAGGCGCTAGTAAAAGAGCTATGAGGCCCGGCAAGAAGAACCAAAGAGCGGGACAAGACCCCAAAGTCGGAAGAAGTCCCCTGGATGGCGGCGACAACAAAGAAGAAAGCCGGGCTCCTCCGCTAGTAAAAGAGCTAGCAAAAGAGCAGAAGATAGGGGAGGATAATACCACTGGAGCTGTCTAATAAATTATTTTAAAAACTTGTGTTGTGTTTTTTTTATTTCAACTTTTTTCACCAGGTGAATGGGTAGGGGTACATCTTACCCCATACTCATTCACATAGGGTGGGGGGCCAGTATCTGGGGGTCCCCTTATTAAAGGGGGCTCCCGGATTCCAATAAGCCCCCCGCCCGCAGACCCCGCCAACCAACGGCCAGGGTTTACGGGAAGAGACCCTTGTCCTCATCAACATGAGGACAAGGTGCTTTGGGGTGCCGCAGGGCCCCCCTTCCCCAAAGCACCCCCCCCATGTTGAGGGCACGCGGCCTGGTACGGCTCAGGAGGGGGGCGCTCTCTCATCCCCACCCCCTTTCCTGACCGGCCGGGCTGCATGCTTGGATAAGGGTCTGCTATGGACTTTGGGGGGACCCCATGCTTTTTTTCGGTGTAGGGGTTCCCCTTTAAATCCATACAAGGTGATGGGGACAGCGAGGTGTCAATCTCACCGATGGAGGCGTCGACATTAATTTCCTTCGCTAGTCCCGTCTACCTGGAGCAATGTTCAAAATGAACTGACTTTTCTCTGTGTGTGGGCAAGTTCGTTCATTTCAAAAGTCTGGCGGACTAGCACATAGACGGCCGGATTGTCAAAACTTCTTTCTAAGCCCACCGGACTTTTGGGAAGAAAAAGTTAGCCGGAGCCCACACATGTTACTTGAGTAACTTCAGACCAGGCATGGAGAGAGTTTCAAAAACTTTACTGGAAACTTGAAGCATACATAACAAAGTTAGATAAATGAAAATGAAAATGCGGCGCTACCAAAAAAGTGCTAAATAAAAATGAGTGTATGGTAATCTCAAAATAAATGTGGATCAAAATGTTATTCACTAAATATAAATACAATGGAAAATAAATATATCAAAAATTCAAACAAATATGCGTGTATGCAAATATATGCAAAATTAGTGAATAAAAAATTGTGGAGAAATATTCAAACCCCTAAACAATCCACATAGACAATCCCAATCCAAACAAACATAATAAAATAACCATATGAAGAATAAAAAATAGTGAATATCGTGAAAAAATGAATATTTAGACATATGATGCAAACACGTGATAGTCCATAAATTTAAAGTGCATTAATGACTAATGCCATTGTAAAATTAATAAATAGAGTTCATGCAAAAGATGTGAAGAGGCGATTCCCACAAGTGATAGATCACTGCAAACTTCAGTGCTTAATGGGTGCACCACCTATTTCCCCCAGCCTCTCACCTCCAATATCTGGTATACAGGCACTGTGTACAAGGGGTAACTGCTGGCTTCTATTTCGTTCCCACTGCTTCACCGCTGATTAACTTTTCACTGTGAGGATATATGTTACATGCCCTCCCAATAGCTCCAGGATATCCAGGCCATAAAGAGTGGAAAAACACAGAGGGCTCTCATGTGTAGTAACTTGGCTATTTTATTGAAAACAACAGTAAAATCCACACTTACATTTAAAATATCAGCAGAGTGTGCAGCAGACGCGGACTTCCGGTTTCGGCCGTAAACCGGAAGTGATGGGTCCGACACCGAATTCCTTCCCTAAAATTTAGGGAAGGAATTCGGTGTCGGACCCATCACTTCCGGTTTACGGCCGAAACCGGAAGTCCGCGTCTGCTGCACACTCTGCTGATATTTTAAATGTAAGTGTGGATTTTACTGTTGTTTTCAATAAAATAGCCAAGTTACTACACATGAGAGCCCTCTGTGTTTTTCCACTCTTTATGGCCTGGATATCCTGGAGCTATTGGGAGGGCATGTAACATATATCCTCACAGTGAAAAGTTAATCAGCGGTGAAGCAGTGGGAACGAAATAGAAGCCAGCAGTTACCCCTTGTACACAGTGCCTGTATACCAGATATTGGAGGTGAGAGGCTGGGGGAAATAGGTGGTGCACCCATTAAGCACTGAAGTTTGCAGTGATCTATCACTTGTGGGAATCGCCTCTTCACATCTTTTGCATGAACTCTATTTATTAATTTTACAATGGCATTAGTCATTAATGCACTTTAAATTTATGGACTATCACGTGTTTGCATCATATGTCTAAATATTCATTTTTTCACGATATTCACTATTTTTTATTCTTCATATGGTTATTTTATTATGTTTGTTTGGATTGGGATTGTCTATGTGGATTGTTTAGGGGTTTGAATATTTCTCCACAATTTTTTATTCACTAATTTTGCATATATTTGCATACACGCATATTTGTTTGAATTTTTGATATATTTATTTTCCATTGTATTTATATTTAGTGAATAACATTTTGATCCACATTTATTTTGAGATTACCATACACTCATTTTTATTTAGCACTTTTTTGGTAGCGCCGCATTTTCATTTTCATTTATCTAATTTTGGTGCAGAGAACACTTTTTTATGCTGGCTGCTTCCTAGATACATTACTTCCTCTCTGTAAGTTATCTTAGGTTGAGCGCACTAGCTTTCCCTATTTTATACATAACAAAGTGCTCAGTCTCTTTCTAGCATGTTTAAAAACCCTAACTCAGGCTTGGTGGCTACCCCAGCATACCAGCACCGGATAAAATCCATTATGGAAGAGATCCAGATCTGGCCCATGCTGGGATTTCAGTGGTCCTGTACTCTGTAGAAGACTCTTTCTCTATAAGTGCTCCGGCTTTGGCAGCAGGCTGTAAGGACGGACTCCGGTAAAGGCAACATATCTTGTATTATGTGCAGCTTCTCCTACCTATCCCTCCCTCTTCCTTTCTTTTTGGACTGGACCTCTGTCCCTTTTTATATAGCACAGGATAAGTGGGTCAGATCCAAGAAAGCCTGCCAAGAAAGAACCAGGAAACATGTTAACACTAACCCCTTCCGGCTGGGAAAGCATAAAACTCAACCTACCTATACAGGCACCCCACAAACAAATGTCCATCTCTTTGCCAATTCAAAAACGTACAAAAGTGGTTAAGGTCACTTACAGCTTCTACAGGTCAGAAAATATGTAGCATGTGATTTTATATCATGCTGCATTGCCTTGCCATTAATTTTCTCCCCTTTTCAGCCTTATATTTACATTACAGTCTTATCTTGATTTATGGGAGGAATACCCTTTTAACAGTCAAATTAAAATATTCCTGGCATATTTAAATGTGCTTCAGGCTTGTTTTATTACTGTATTAAAAACACGTTTTCAATCATCAATGTTTATATTATAATGTAAGATAATTGAAAGAAAACCTTCCCATCAGGATTGGTGTAAAGATAGGGATACTGATAATTATATCGCTATAACAGTTGGACATGTCAATTATACCTTACATGGGAATTAAAGGTGATGGCATGCACCGTTAAGGCTGAAACCTTTAGATTTGCACTACACTTAAAATTAGATACAGCTCCTTTTGTCAAGATGCCTACAGAGAAGTTAGTGTGAGTATTTCCCAGTCTTTCTGTGCTCATTAAACTTCTGTTTAGTCTCTCTCCTTTCAATTGTCGATCCATTTTTTTCACCAACTCTGCTGCATCCCTCTAATGGTTGCTATAATATCTGCCTGTGTCATGCACAGCTGAACAGTATGAAGGGAGGAGTTCCTTTCATTCCCTAACCTGTCCTTATTAATCATACCTGCCACCATTCCCTAATTATCTGCTGTCTGACAGGACACTGAAATCCAGAGAATACGCCACTCACTTGTGGCCCTTGTTTGAGATGTTAATGAAACTTCCCCTAACAAGAGGTCTTCTAGTAGAGCTCGTTATTGCTTTTTCAAAAACCAAGCAAATTGGTGTTGGATGAAAAGGATAATGACAGATAGTGTGGGTTAGCCATCACCGCTTGTCATTTCTGGCGTTTGTGCATATATGTGAAGGAGTATGCTTAGTATGAACATATACTTATCACAAACATGTCTACATGGAAGGTTGAAGATAAGGATTCAAACTCTAGACATACCATCCACAGATATAGTTACATTGTGACTTTTTCCACTGCATCCTGGTTCCAACATTTGTTGGGCCTTATTCTGCTAAAGGCCTTTGACTAGGTGACTATTGTAATAAGGGCAGAAGGATCACTGATGGCTTAATTTACTGTCAGACATATGACCAAGAAATTCTGCAATCTCATATAGGATTGTAAATATCAGAACATTTTATTGAAGAATATTAAAATAGAAATGGGATGTCTGGATAAAGCTTTATTGCTGACATACTGTACGTAAATGGATTTGCCTTAGTTTTAAATTTCTAAGATTACACTTTTTGCTCTGTGGGGCTCTCCATTAACTTTTTGGATGATTGTGTCAAATATTTAGTTCCTTGTGATGTTCCTTATATACCCTCCTACCTTGTTCTTTGGTTGTCTGCCTTTCCCAAAGCCTATCAGGAGGGGTTGTGTTTTCAGGCACAACTGTTATATACCCATAAAACTTTGTACAGCTCAGTAGTCATTGTTTTCTGAAGAGAACACATCTCTCTCGCTATTACTTAGTACCATCATTTGTCGCAGTTCCTGCTTCAAGGATACATTTTGCATGTTCTATACCTCACCTACTACTCTAATTCAAAATCAAATAGCTACACATTATTAGACATGTGCATTCGTTTTCGTCCAAATGCATTTTCATCTGAATTTCAGGTATTTTCACTTTCGCTTTGACAAACGATAACGAAAGTGCAGAATCAGAAAAACTAAAGATCCAACATAAATAAATGCTTTATTTTCATTTTCATTGTTACAACAGTTCGATATAGAATAGGAGATTCGACGTGACTCTGACAATAACAATCTGTGTCTATTGAACCTGTGGTCGAATGTGCCTAACCTTACCTCTATTAGTCCAAGATTATATAGAGAAAATATTCGACAGAGAGAAAATATTCGACAGAGAGAAAATATTCGACATAGAGAAAAGATTCTGGAATTGGGTGGGGGGAAGTAAAATAAAAATAATGATGATGATGAATGTTATTGGCTGATTGTAACCAAAGAGGAGGAGCAGTAAAATAGCCAGAACTAAGTACACACGTACAGCTAACTTACTTTCACTTTGCTAGCAGAGAGAGACACACACACTGAATCATTTCAGAAGACTGTAATCTTAGCTGGTCCGTTTGAATTGTCACTTGTCAGAGAACCCAAATTATTATTAAGCATAAGCACAGCAGCAGAACAATAGTGAAGCAAGCTACAGTTCAACTTAGCTTTTTCCTAATAATCTGCTGCTATTGTGTTAGTGTGAGAACCTTATAATGATACTAGTGTTGCTGCTAGTGTTGTTGTGATAGCCTCAGAGGCTACCTGTGTTGTGGGGGGGATTTATTATTATAGAATCTTGTTACCTGTCTGATCAGTGGTCGCTATCACCAGTCCACCAGTTTCTGTTTGAACGGGTATATAATATATATACATAAACACTTGTAGATGGTCCAGGAACGTCCTCCAATGCCTCCATGTCGCTCTCACAATGGGTTGCGCCATATTCGTTATTATCAGTCACTCACTATCTGACACCTGACACTGTGTAACTTAGACCATTCATTCAACATGAACAACGGAGATTCGACAAAGCAACGAAAAATACACACATTTATAATAATATTCGACGGAGCATCGAAAATGTACGACGTTGCAGTCGTACATTTCCTGAGTCAAATGCTCCGCCTATAGGCTATATAGAGTTTAGCAGCTCCGTCGAATCTTCTTTATACATTCGACAGACACCATAAGCCTTCAAAGACAGATTCGACCTTAATTCATGTGGATTTTCGGATGAATGCAATTCATTTTACGAAAAACGAAATAAATAAAAACGAATTTCGGGGGTAACTAAATAAATTTATTTTTCGGACGAAAATGAATTTCCGAAACAAAATATTTCACTCTGCACATGTCTACACAATATATGAAAACTGAATGGTTGTAAGGGGCTTGTAAGGGGAATAAGCATCTACCTTTTCAATTATGTGCAATGTATAATTGGTTTAATAGCTATAAATTGACAACTAGCTTAAGCAAGCAACAAAATTCATGTAATCTGTAATTAACACTGATGGAAAAACCAAATGAATGTAAATTAACTTGCATGTGCACTATTATGTGAATCATTGATCTGATAGATTTGTTATATAAATGAATGAATGCTAAACATAAGCCCAACCCGCATTACTTCATTAGGCACTGGTGATGTGGAAGAACCCGGGTTGCTCCTTTCTAGCTAATCACACCAACACTCTTTGAGAGTAACTTGTATGTGCAGACTCATATTTACAATCCTCCAGTCAGAATACTAGGCTGTATGCCCGGTGTGCCAACCTGGCATTTTTTTATCAACAAAAAATACAACACCAGACAAGCAGAACATTGGATGATTTTATTGGGCCCTTGAACAAAACAAACATGCTTTACAACACTTGTATACCCATAGTAAACAGGTCAATAGAGGTGAAACCTGTTATAGTAATACTTACTCATATACTCTACAGCATGACGCTTTTACTCACTGATCTACCCTTCAGCATCATGCATATACAGTACCCTTTTATGACTGGAGGTTCTTAAAACCAAATTTATCAGGCTCAGCATGCATTAATTAAACAATATAGAAGCTACCTTTCATAATAATATGAGGACAAGTAAAAACAGTTATATCCTCTCCTTGTGCTGCCATCCCCAAATTGTCATAGTAGAACATAGAAAGAAGCCCTCCAGCATCATGCTGTCACGGTTGGGGGGGCTGACATCTTTCCCTAGTCTTCCTTCCGGGTTAGCATCCTTGATGACATCGCTCCCATGCGCATGCACTGTATGTTTCAGAACGCATCTGCCAGTAATCTCAACAGCTGCATGCATTCTGAATATCTCCTAAACTGTGCAAGTTTAGGAGATATGCACAATACCTACAGGTAAGCCTTACTATAGATTTGCCTGTAGGTACAAGTGGTAGAACTGAGTTTACTACCACTTTGAAGCAGAGCTCCAGCCCCCAACCAAAAAATTAAACACTTACCTGTCCAAAGATCCCGTGATGTCTGCACCCCAGCCAATTTTGCAATCGGCTCTTGGGTGCTGCTGCCACCATTCCGTGTAAAGGAAACTGGCAGTAAAGCCTTTCGGCCTCTCAGCCGGTTACCTACTGTGCATAAGTAAACTGTGCTGTGCTTTGTAATTGGCCCGGCAGTGGATGAAGCAGTAGGGGGCTGAATTTCCAGGGGACCTCAATTAGGCAATGTCACCCAGAAATGAGGACAGGTACCTGTGAAAAACAGGTACCCGCTCCCCTCTCCCCCTGAAAGGTGCAAAATGTGGCAGCGGAGGGGGGGGGAAGCAAACAAGTGGAGCCTCCCTTTTTGGATGGAGCTCCACTTTAATGGATAAGTCAGCAGCTGTCAGTGGGCTTCCCCGTTGACATCTGAATAAAAAGAAAACATTGTCAGCAGTACAAAAATGTGAAATACAATGGAACGGGGGTCCCCCAATCCCTACCAGGCCCTTTGGGTCTGGTATGAATTTTAAGGGGAACTCCGTGCCATTTTTTTTTAAAACAGCATGGGGTCGCCCCCAAAATCCATACCAGACCCTTATCTGAGCATGAAGCCTGGCAAGCCAGGAAAGGTGGGGACGAGCGAGTGCCCCCTCCTCCTGAACCATACCAGGCCCCCATACCCACAACATGGGGGGCTACTTTGGGCCAGTGGAGGCTCTACCCCCCCATCCCAAAAGCACCTGGTCTCCATGTTGATGGGACAAGGGCCTCTTCCCCCAGCCCAGGGCAGTGGTTGTGGGAGTCTGTGGGCAGGGGGCTTATTGGAATATGGAAGCCCGTTTAAGAAGGGGGCACCCAGATCCACACATGTGAATGAGTATGGGGTACATTGCACCTCTACTCATTCACCAAAAAAAGTGTCAAAAAGAAATAAAAGCACACAGTTTTTGACAATTCCTTGATTAGAAATAAAAAAAACAATGTCCCCCCGATTTAGATCATTAATCACAACACCCACCGCACTGCCAGACCCCAAAAAAAAGAAAAAAAAAGCTCCACCGGTGACAAAGGCTCCCCGCCGACTGCCTGTTCTGCCATCTGACAATTCTTAAATAGGTAAGCCACTTAATGCAACCAATGCATGCTGGGTTGGTGACATCACAAGGGGCGGTGTCATCAGGTGACATCGCCAGGGGGCCCCGCCCCTTACCTATTTAGGAACTGTCAGATGGCAGAGCTTTTTTTTCCTTCTTTGGGGTCCGGCTATGTGGCTGGCATCGTGGTTAATGATAGTTCTACATCGGGGACATTGTTTTTTTGTTTTTTTTTTAAATAAAGGAATGGTCAAAAACTGTGTTTTGATAATTTTTTTTGGGTGAATGAGTATAGGTACTCATTCACAAAAGGGGAGGGGCAAGATCTGGGGGCCCCTTTAAAGGCCGCCCAGGGACATGGGGAAGAGGCCCTTGTCCACATCAACATGGGGGCAAGGTGTTTTGGGGTGGGGGGCAGAGCCCCCCCACCCCACAGAACCCTCCCCATGTTAAGGACACATGGCTTAGTATAGGTTTGGGGGGATGCACTCACTCACCCCCCCCCTTCCCTGGCCTGCCGGGCTGCATGCTCAGATAAGGGTCTGGTATGGATTTTGGGGGGGACCCCACGTAGCATAGTAATAGTTATTTTTTCAAGAAAGCTGCAACTGGAAAAATCGAAATGCTGGGACCAAACTTTTACCATGTTCAGGAGTTCTGGTGTGAACTGACCTGGGGGGGGGGGGTTGTGTTCAGCCCATACTAGATGCACACATGTATTGTTACAGCCACCAAGTATACACTGTATTGGTAATACTATTTCACCCTATACACATAGACAATGCATTTTGCACACATACTGTATATGCTTGATTGGGAACAAAAGCAAAATAGATAGCACAGGATAAAGTTTGTCATTCAAGTTGTTATGGTGATCAGGCTTGTGTTTTAAAATATGCAACATGCACAACATATATTGCTTAAAACTAGGATATAAAGAAGCAAGAGGGATGAGCAACTCCCCAGGATCCGTTAATGCTTATAAATTCACCCCTCAAATTGGTATACTTATATGGTATCATGTACAGTATATTGGGAAAACCCAGAATCCACAGAGTGAGAGAATCTAGCGGAGACATCCTGCAGAGAGGAAAGAAGTGGTTGTCAGAAAACAGAGGCAATACATTATGCCAGGATGATATTTACCATGTCACTGCTAAGCCTGAAGT
The DNA here is from genome assembly GCF_037356315.1 of Lithobates pipiens. Classification (NCBI taxonomy): domain Eukaryota; kingdom Metazoa; phylum Chordata; class Amphibia; order Anura; family Ranidae; genus Lithobates; species Lithobates pipiens. The sequence continues at coordinate 423,294,077 of NW_027507903.1, read as the reverse complement.
GAGAGATCTCTGCCCCAACTTAAACACAAGGATTTCTACTAACACAAGAGGAATCAGCAAAAGGAACACATCTTATTGACTGTAAGTTATGTCCATTGTGCTGATTTTTTTGTTTTCTATTTTCGTTAGACTTAGGATTTAACATTCGAAACCTGGTGTGCAGTCCTTCCAAAGAATGTTTCCTGACAATCTTTGTATCTCTTCTGTGTTTGTAACTATTTAGGGGCTCTTCCCTTTCCAGCAAATGCTGTGGCATCTGTCTGAATTAGTTTGCACTGCCTTCAGTCTCTGTTCTTCTTGTGAATGGGTTGGACCCTTCGGTTGTGTATCTTCTCTTAAAAGAACATTGTTATAAATACTGAATTACTGTTGATGAGCTAATTTACAGTGCATGTGAATGCACAGCATTTGCATAGGAATAAAATTATCCCCTAAAGAACTGCAGATTGTTGGTCTATACATGTGAGAAGGAGTAAGTGAATAGTACAGCAGAAAATGAACTGTGCGTCAGGGAACATGGGTGTGTATGAATATATTTCCTTTCAGCTCTTATTTTGATCATGTACAAACTGGGGAATATGAAGGGAAATTCATTATGCAAAGTGTAAAGTTGGATGGGCCTGATTTGGCAGTAACTTGTAGCATCCAATTAATAACATTTCACATCTCTTAAACAGTAAAACAAATTTGTTTGGTGTAGTGGTAATTGCTTTAAAATACACAGCTACGAGAGGCCACGCCTTTTATATGTTGCAAGCTCTGCCTAGGGCTGGGATATTTAATCAGATAGGATATCTGTACAACATGGTAATAGGCTTTATACAAGATATCGGCAGAATACCAAATATATGATTCATGAATAATAATTTTTTTTTTTTTTTTTACAGAAAACCAAGCAATCAATAAAAATCAGGATGCTGCCACTGTTGACCTCTCTTTCTAAAACTGCTAGTTGGCTAGCTGTGATACTGGTCTATTGCAATACTTCTAGAGTCACTTACCCAATTGATTGTGCAGGCAGCAGACAGAAAGGTAGTTACATGGCACAGGCTTCATGAAGCAAACTCCTATTGTCCTCCTAATGACTCTGTTTGAAGGCTGTGAAAATGTGACTGCAGGGTATTATAGATTAACATTAAATATTTGAATTTCCTGGCATTAGTTCAGCTATAGTATTTGTAACGCACTGATTGATTTCCCTTGTCTAAAGTTGCTCTTTAATATAATTCTTAATTATTAACCTCCCCCTAATATTAAAGTGATTCTACAGTCTCTTTACTTATCTGCCCTGTGCAGTGGTTTTGCACAGAGCAGCTCAGATCCTCCTCTTCTCAGGTCCCTCTTTGGTGCTCCTGGTCCTTCCCTCCTGTTGAGTGCCCCCACCACAAGAGCATATTGATCGGTGAAATGGGCCCAGCATGCCCAAATGATATGGAATTTGTGCATTCTGTCTTGAGAAATGTGGATCAATTCCTCCATGTCTTTTATTTTGGAGATTCTCGCAAACCATTCCCTGATCATTGGGTTGCAAGTGGAGTGCCAGTGTTTGGGGATGCAAAGTCTAGCTGCATTTACCATATGCATGGCCAAAGGATTTGTAGTAGTCCTTTTTTTTTGCTAGGGATGTATGGTGCAAGAGAAACTGGGCCAGGGTGTAATCTAGGGTAAATGTAGTGATATGTGTGATGAGGCTATGGACCTCCCTCCAAAAGGGTTGAAGTTTCTCACAGTCACACAGAAGGTTTTTTATCTTAATGCATAGAATGCATTAAGATAAAAAACCTTCTGACTTTACAACGACTTTAAACCCATTTGTATTTCTAAAACAATCTTAACTATTTTAACCCACATTCTAATATATAAACTTAAAGTTGAATTCAGGGATAACCTTAATTACTCTTAACAGTGTCCCTTCACCCCTCCTAAAACCTATGCTTACTAACCTGTGTATGAAAGATCAGCTCCTCTGTGTCAGAGTCAGGAACCATGAAACAGACGGAGACAGAAAATGCAGTAAAAATCACACCTTTTAATAAAATGGTTAAATACATAGCCAGGGTTTGGTAGCCAAATCGGGTAGTCAGAACAAGACAGGAAATCAGGAAGCCAGCAATTAGCGTAGTCAGAGGCGAACCAGAATGGATGTCAGCCAGGCAAGTTTTTTACAGGAACACAGCAAAGAGTCTCTAGCTATGTTGACAGCTACGGTAATTGATGAAATTAACCAGGCAGTTTAACAAGCCAAACGGGGCTGGTTGTGGTGTGTTAGGATTAGGAAGTGGCAGGGGACAGTTTTAAAATAGTGAGGGATATCCTGGATATCCTTAACCTGTTTGAGACCACAGTCTGTAGGTTTCTATTGTCAAGGATGGTGCACTATGCTGAGTGAATGTTATTCCATGTTCCCTTGTAAAAATAGGTACATGCTGGTAGTTTTGGAATGGTAAAATATAACCCTTATCTTAAACTTGAACCCATTTCATACTGCAATCTGTAGATTAGCCTTATCAAGCAATGGTGCTTTGCATTGGAAGAATGTTAATTTACATTGATCTACGTATGATTGTAGAACACAGCTATGTGTTGTGGAATTCTGAAATATAAATCTTAGTTTTAAAACTTAACCTATTCCAGGGTACCATGCCTGTATGTCAGCATTGTCAGGCATGGTACCCTGCTTTTCTGTTCCATTTCAGAACACAGGTACATTTACCAAGTTCTGTAAATGCACTGACAGCAGCTGGTCTCAGCTAATGACCAGAAGCCAATCAGCATGGTCTCCAATCATTTGATGAACCAGGTCAGTGAATCCTTTTGATCCCATTTTATTTGTTTGCAAACAAATTTTCCAGCTACAAATGTCAATAAGCTTTGGACAAAAAGAGGCATAGCAACAGCTGAAATAGGGGCAATTCACAGCTGTCACCGTGCAAAACAGCATATAAAAGAATACATTTATTAAAAAACGTTCAAAGCAAATAGATTACACATTATTTTTAAGTGATGAAAAATATGGACCCCTATCCCTTTTACAAAGACCAGACACCTCTAGCTTCTCAATAGTAGACTAACTGCTTTTCACATTCTCTGCAACCTTCAGCTGGGAAGGATTGGGGACCAGCGATATTCCCCCCTTTTTTTTCTTTTTTTTTTGTCACAACAACCCCCTGACTTAGTTCCCTTTACAAATGCCTTCTCTTTTCCCCTAACAAAATTCGGAAAGTTGGGAAATAGTAAATGCTCGCTCTGAGTAAAGTGTGCTTAATTTGACTGTTATATGCATATTATGAAACGGTTCAGTTAGGCTGGGTTCACATACCTGTATATGCGAATTTTATGCGTTTTTAACCGCATCCAATTAGCATAACATGTGAGTGTGGCTTTCAATACAGTATGTTTATATGGTTATGTTACAAAATAACTGATGGATACCTGTATTCATATCATCTTAAATGTAATGATCTATACTGGTTGGAATTGCTTTGCAGAATCTTATAAATAAAGAGTTTATAAAAATATATATATATATATATATATATTTTTTTTTTTTAAATAATAAAAAATTCCCAATTAATCTTGTCCATTTCTCAGCTTAACTTAAAACACGAGCAGTGCCTTTTTTACTACAGTGTACCAAATAAAAGCCTCATAATCCATAAAAAAATTATACCAAGATTAACTGATTCACATATTTGCATCTGGTTGTAGTTAGAAAGTTGACCAAAAAAGTAAGATAACGGCATTGATTTTACTTTATACTATCTTTTTTTAATTTTTTTTTAATAAACTACCTAGTCATTTAAAGGATCAATTGACCTACGCTGGAGCATAAGTGCATTTTCAGCACACATTTTTATTTTGATTAGCTCTGTGACCTAAATAAAATTCTCAATATTTCAAGGGATCTACTGTTGCTATAACCACAAATTTCAAATGCTAAAGATTTGATCTTCCTGGGGCTGTTCTCACACGCTGTTCTCTTTGTACAGCAGCTGAACCAACCTCAAAGGGAGCTGCTAGGGAGCAGATGATCTATGTTTAAGGTTAAATGAGTGGTCAGTCTCTCAGTACTTCCCTCTTGTGGTGGCCAGAGCAATAGCATAAGAAAAAAAAAAGCATGTCAACATAACAATTGGACAAATTTGGTGTTTGGAACCTATGATTGTTCCCATTATATTTTTTGCACAGGTTTGCACAGAAGTAAAAAAAAAAGATTGCTAAAAGTATACTTCCTGTGCTTTAAGAACAATATAAATACTTCTGATGTTCAATTAGTTGGAAAGGGAAAGGACAAGAGTGAAGGACAAAAATTGGAAAGTTAAGTCTTCCCATGAGGCAATCTTTGAACTTTCTCTCTCTCTCTCTCTGCCTCCCTCTCTCTCTCTCTTTCTCTCTAAAACCAGCATGGTAAAATTGTTTCTCCTTTCTCCTGCTGTCAAGTAAACCACAGAGGTTTCTTCAGTGGTTATGGTGGTATAATTGGCCATTCTAACAGGTTGACCAGTTAAAAAAAGGGGGGGGGGCAGTGAAACAATTTTTAGCATTAGTTTAGGTGGGGCAACTTTTAGAATAAGTTCTGATAACACAAATTTTAGCACTGCCTCCAAAAAACGGTGGTCTTCTTATATACTGTATGGCCTGCTAGGAATTATACAGTATGTTATACGATTGTTTTGCATTGGGAAAGTATAAATAGATCAGTTTGCAGTGGGTGTGTTTGGGAGTCCCTCTCCTGCATTACAAGAAGGGATTCTCTGATCACCAGATAACCATAACGCAAGGGTTATGGTTATCTGGTTAAGAAAGTAGCAACTCAAGGAATGAAAATTAAGGTTGCATGCAACTAGTTTGTTTAGTGAGGGGTGGATATGACTAATATTGCTTTACATTATTATCTTCACCCTAGAAATACTTACTTAGTAAGTGAAATAGCTCTAGTGTGGTTGGTCATCAGGATTCTGGAAGCTAAAGTGTATTTTAGCAACATGTTCTAGTGTTTGCATTGTATACTTATTTTGAAACCTGCAAGGGTCTATACCTGAGTTTGTATGTGTAATTATTTAAAGTGAAACTTCACCCTAAAGAAGAAGTTCCACTTTATGCAGCCCCCTTCTGGTTTTGGCACTTTTTTTGGGGAGGGTAGCAGATACTTGTTTTTCAATAGGTACCCAATCCTACATCCCTTTGTATCAACACATGATCCACTGAAAGCTCTCCCACCCACCCTCCCTTCTGGAGCAGGTCCCAAAAGGCTGTAGGACCATTCAGAGCTGCTCACGCAAGTGTAGTGGGTAGCTGACTATGAAGCTGAAAGGAATCATAGCTGGCTGCCCACAGTAAGCATGCCAGTTGCAGTAACCTGAAGACCGGCGAAGAATCAGTTTAAGTGAGCGCGGCGCTGGACTCCTTGGAAAGAACCACTTTAAGTTCTGTTTTAGGTGGATAGAAGTAGAACAAATCACCTATGTTTTTTTTATAGTTCTGCAGCAATAAGATATCTGTATTTGAGTTACTGTCACCTGCTGTGGTCATTTTAGGAGCTTTTTTGTCTATGTCTGCCCCATCTTACTTTTTATGAGGGAAACCCTGGATACCTAACCGGACCAGCCAAACATAGCGACACAGGGGCTCACACTGTGAAGGCACTGTAACCCCATAAGGGGATGGGGAGCTGGTGAGTGCGGATTACTGCCTTTTATACCACAATCGCACCGGTTGTTATCCAGGAATCTTGAAGCACATTGTCACTTTCGTTTAAGAAGAATTTGTGTTTAAGAAGAACTTTTATTTGCTTTTAATGAAATTTTATTGTTTATGGTATCCTGATGTTGGACTTTTTACATTTTTTTCAACTCTTTTTCTGCATGTCTCCACTTAGCGATTTTATAATCGCATGAAGAGTGCGATTACATTTTTTGACATTTTTGTCTTTTTAGTATTTTTTCAGGTATTTTTTGGAGCACTATGCACTTTTCAATAAGCACTTTGTAATTAATGCTTTGCACTACACACTTTCTTAATAGTATTCATAGTAGCATTTTTAGGAGTATTAAGCACTTTATTTAAATATTGTGCACTAGGCACGGAATAACTTCGCCCATATTGTTAGTGCATTTTTGGGTTATCACGCATATATCTCTGTCATTTTTTATTTATTATTATTACGTATATATCTCTGTCACATTTTATTATTAGTATATTTTTATTATTATCATCTTTTTTTCACTTTTTACAAATTGGGCATACATATAACTAATTGATTAGTGAATATTTGTAATTAGTACTAGTAACAGCAGGTGTGCGCCGTGACTACCCCCTTTGACATACATCTGCGGTATCTCACCAGTGCCTAAGGATTATTAATCTGGTAGCCAACAGCACATGTGAAACTACTGTTCTATGTGTAGTATGAAATTTGTCCAGGTCTAGCGAGAGTATCGCCGTCTCTGGATCCAATTTCCCTTGCGTTCCTGTAATGTTGTAGATAGCACGCTCCACTTGTTTCCACAGGAGGCCTATTTTAGGACAGTGCCAGAGGACATGGCTCAGAGATCCATATCCCCCGCAACTTCTCCAGCACTCAGACGATGTTGTGTGATACATTTTCGAGAGACGGCTCAGGGTTAAGTACCATCTAAGTGTAATTTTCTTTTGCATTTCTCGCAGATTGGTGCTTTTAGTGGACATGTGTGTTATTTTAAAAGCCCTCTCCCATTGCTCTATCAGGAAAACCTTTCCCAGTTCATTTTCCCATGCCTCCATATTTTGCGATTTCTCGCACAGGTCTTTCCCCTGAAGTCCCATGTATATTATGGAGATCCCCCTTGAGTTGTTTTGCTTATCTGTAAAAAAGCGGTGTAGTTTAGGGGGAAGTAAAAACATTAAGTTAGTGTCTTTCTTGAGGAGCTGTGAGAGCTGTAAGTATCTGTAGTACTCCTGTTCCGGCCGGTTGTATTCCTGGCAAAGAGAGGAAAATGGCTTAATACTTGCGTCTACTATTATGTCATCTAAAGCCACGTACACACGGGGCGGACTGTCTGGCCAACTTAGTCCGTCAGACAATCCGACGAACAGTCCGTCATACTTTCGAATGAACGGACTTGACCACACACACCACTTTTTGAGCGGACTAATACGGCGTACTAAGTCCGCCATACTATCCGCCCTACTTTTGAAATGAACGGACTCGCCCACATACGCGGAGGAAAGTCCGCTCATTTCGAGCGTGTCTCCAGGTAGGCGGGGCCCGCGAAGGAGACATCGCTGGCCCCGCCGCCTGGTATGGACTTAAAGGGGAACCCCAATGCTGAAAAAAATCGGCGTGGGCCCCCCCCCAAGTCCACAACAGACCCTTGTCCGAGCGCGCTACCCGGCCGGCCAGGAAAGGGGGGCAAGCGAGCGCCCCCCCCCCCTCCTGAGCCGTACCAGGCCCCCCCACCCCAAAGCACCTTGTCCCCATGTTGATGAGGACAAGGGCCTCTTCCCGACAACCCTGGCTGTTGGTTGTCGGGGTCTGCGGGCGGGGGGCTTATCGGAATCCGGGAGCCCCCTTTAATAAGGGGGCCCCCGGATACCGGCCCCCCACCCTATGTGAATGAGTATGGGGTACAATGTACCCCTACCCATTCACCTGTAAAATAAAAGTACCAAAAAAACACAACACACGAGATAAAATACTTTATTGCACAGCTCTGGGGGTCTTCCGTCTTCGGGGGTCTTCTCGCCGGACTCCTCCGCTATCTTCTTGTAGCTCTTTTGCTAGCGGAGGAGTCCGGCTTTCTTCCTCGCTGCCGGCCTCTTCTCCCGACTTCGGGGGTCTTGTCCCCCTCTTCCGGTCTTCTGTCGCCGCCGTCGCCGTCGCCGCCGCCTTCCGTTCTTCTTCTTCTTCTTCTTCTTCTTCTCCAGGAGATGTTGCCTCGACGATCTCTCCGGCCGGAATGCCAGGGACGCACTGCGCGGCCACTTATATAGGGACAAGGGGCGGTGTCACATGGCTTTATGTCACATGGGTTGGTCACATGGGTTGATGTCACATGGGGACTATGACATCGTAAGGGGGCGGGGTCACCATGTGACACCAACCCATGTGACATAAAGCCATGTGACACCGCCCCTTGTCCCTATACAAGTGGCCGCGCAGTGCGTCCCTGGCATTCCGGCCGGAGAGATCGTCGAGGCAACATCTCCTGGAGAAGAAGAAGAAGAAGAACGGAAGGCGGCGGCGACGGCGGCGACAGAAGACCGGGCCACCGCCTGTAAAAGAGCTATAAGAAGGCGCGGTGGCCCGGCAGAAGAACCGAAGAGGGGGACAAGACCCCCGAAGTCGGGAGAAGAGGCCGGCGGCAAGGAAGAAAGCCGGACTCCTCCGCTAGCAAAAGAGCTACAAGAAGATAGCGGAGGAGTCCGGCTAGAAGACCCCCGAAGACGGAAGACCCCCGGAGCTGTGCAATAAAGTATTTTATCTCGTGTGTTGTGTTTTTTTTGGTACTTTTATTTTACAGGTGAATGGGTAGGGGTACATTGTACCCCATACTCATTCACATAGGGTGGGGGGCCGGTATCCAGGGGCCCCCTTATTAAAGGGGGCTCCCGGATTCCGATAAGCCCCCCACCCGCAGACCCCGACAACCAATGGCCAGGGTTGTCGGAAAGAGGCCCTTGTCCTCATCAACATGGGGACAAGGTGCTTTGGGGTGGGGTGGCCGCGCGGCCCCCCCTTCCCCAAGGCACCCCCCCATGTTGAGGGCACGCGGCCTGGTACGGCTCAGGAGGGGGGGCGCTCGCTCGCCCCCCTTTCCTGGCCGGCCAGGTTGCGTGCTCGGACAAGGGTCTGTTGTGGACTTGGGGGGGTTGGATACCTCGGTTTTCCCATGTTTTCATGTTTATGTCCGGTATCAGGTATCTGATTGCCGATATGGGTAATTTTAGGGGTGAAAGAATGCCCGACCCTCTACAATGTTTTTTAAAGTATAGCCAAGCCCTCAGGGCAGCCAAGATAGTAGGTGACATTTTGACATCTAGAAAAGAATGTGAGTGTGCTGTAAGTAAAAAATCTCTCAACGTGCCCGATGATAGTTGTGTCTCTTCAATATCCAACCATAGTTTCCTCTGGTCGGGATTAGGGATATTCCAATGTCTAAGTTGGGCCAAGATTGCTGCAAAATAGTAGTCTTGGATATGGACGTGGCCTACCCCTCCCGCTCTCTTATGCTTGATCATCCTACCGAAGGCGCACCTAGCCTTTTTTCCCTGCCATACAAACCTCTTCAATACAGATTGTATTGCGTGGAAATACGAGTTGGGTAATGGTATAGGTAGCGTTCGAAAGACATACAATATTTGAGGCAAAATCTGCATTTTAAAAGCTGCCAATTTTCCCAACCACGATAGTTCTGTCATGGATATGGCTTTCAGTTTCCCCTCCAGTTTATTTAGCATTGGGATGTAGTTGGCTGCTACCAGATCCTCCGTTTTGGAAGTGAGAGTTATACCTAAATACTTAATCCCTTCCTGGCACCATATATAGGGGAACCTCTGTTCCAATTTGCTCTTGGAGTGGTTCGGGACTCCTAAGTTAAGTATGTAAGATTTGCTTGCATTGATTTTGTAGTATGATATGTCGTTAAAGTCTTGTGGGGTTTGGTGAACCGATTCTAAAGAGACTTCAACATCAGTGAGCATCAGAATAATATCGTCTGCAAACAAGCTGATGGTGTGTTCCCTCCCCCCAATGCGTACGCCATGAATATGTGGATGCGATCTCAAATAATAGCGAGAGGTTCCATCAATAGATTAAAGATCAGGGGTGATAGAGGGCACCCCTGCCTTGTCCCATTAGTAATCTGAAACGGCTTATATAGAGCTCCTGCCACAAGTACCTGAGCTGACGGTTTGGAGTATAGGGCCATTATGGCGGAGTAGATTGTACCGCTAAAAACCAAACCCCTGCAGCACCTGAGACAAAAATTGCCAATGTATTCTATCGAACGCCTTCTCTGCGTCCAAAGCTAGGAGCAGAGAAGGCGTTCCACTCTTATTAACTGCATGAATCACATTGATTATGCGCCTAGTAGCATCGGAGGACTGCCTCCCTTTAGTAAATCCCGATTGATCCACGTCGATCAATTCAGGCAGGATATGCATTAATCTTGTAGCCATAAGCTTAGCATAGATTTTAACATCATTATTCAACAACGATATTGGACGAAAATTCTGCGGTGAGTCCGGGCTTTTACCCGGTTTTGGTAATGCAACTATAGTGGCTGTCAACATTTCCTGAGGGAACGAGGAGGAGGCAGCAGCAGAACCAAACACTTCCACCATATGTGGGATCAATATATCTTGAAAGGATTTATAGTATTCCCCAGGGAAGCCACCCGGGCCCGGGGACTTGTTTAAAGGTAGCTCCATTATTAACTGGCCAATTTCCCCGCCTGTGATGGGGCTATTTAGCATGTGTAGGTGGTCCTCTGTAGGCTTGGGGAGGCTGAGTGTTTGTAGGAAGTCGGTTATAGTAGCAGTAGACGGTTGCGTTATATTAGAATCGTCTTTGAGGTTATATAAGGAGCCATAGTAGCTACTGAACGCATCTGCTATGTCTTGTGGGTGTTGTAGTTTAGCTTGTGTCTCATGATGTATTACATGTTGAATGTGGGTCTTGTGTCTGTATCCCTTTATTTTATTAGCTAGCAGTTTCCCCGCTCTGTTGCCACTAGTGTAGTAAGTCAATTTCATTTTTCTGGAGGCTTTCTCAAAGTCCTTCAGAAGGCATATTCTCAATTCTGTTCTGAGCAGCGTGAGTTGATCTGTCAAGGCTTGGGTCGTGTGCCGCATGTTTTGGGTCTCTAGAGATTTTATTGTTTCTATAATAGTCGAGGTCCGCTGCTGCCTCTCCCTCTTAGCCCTGGCCTTTTGCTGGATCAGTACTCCCCTGGCGAACGCCTTGTGGGCATTCCAGAGAATAAAAGGATCTGATACTGAGCCTAGATTAGTATTAAAGAATTCAGATAATCTTCCCTGAACATATTCTTTGGTCGGACCATGGCGGAGGAGTCGGGGATTTGCTCTCCAAATAAAAGCGTTTTTCCTGTTCATAGGGTTCCCCACTTGCATTTCCACTGGAGCATGGTCCGACCAAGTTATGTCATGAATCTGCGCTGATTTACATTGAAACAATAATTGCTTGTCAACCAAAAACAAATCCATCCTACTATATGTTTTGTGACTATGGGAAAAGAATGAGAAGTCCCTTGCGTTGGCATTCAAGCATCTCCATGCATCAAAGAGGGAATGCTTGCGCAAAAACGAGAGGAGAGAAGGCTGAGGCCTTTTGGGGTGTGAAGTAGAGTCTAGCTTGTAGCTTAAAGTCCCCGCACATCAGCAAGGAGCCTTGAAGTACTTGATGAATTTTCTTCATCATTTTGTTCAGGAACTTGGATTGACCTGCATTAGGGGCGTAGATATTCGCCAGCGTGAAGAGGGAAGAGTTAATTTCACAGACCATAATTAAAAATCTGCCCTGAGGATCCTCTTCAATTTTGTATAGTCTAAATGCAACAGTGTCTCTGACCGCCACCATCACCCCTCTCTTCTTTTGGTCCGCACTGGCGAAGAAGGTATGGGGAAACTTGGGATTAGTGCATTTTGGAGGTGCAGTGCTCTGAAAATGAGTCTCTTGCACGCACAAGATGTCACAATTCCTTTGGAGGGTCTCTTTTCAAACAGACTTGCGTTTGGCGGGGTGATTAAGGCCTTTGGCGTTGATTGATAGAAAATTAACCGCCATGGAAGGTGTAGATGGAGAGAGTGCTTACCAAGTGGGAGTGTTGCTCACTTACGATTGTAACAGTCCACCAACGTGGGCTTCGCAGGGGTTTCTCAGGTCGATGCTCGAAGGGTTCCGGTTTGCCTAGTAAGGAAGCTTGCATCGCATCTGGGAGGGAAGAGACGACTGACCATCCAAAGAGAAAAATATTGTGTGAGTCAACATTAAACTGCGTGGACAAGTGCCACCAACCGTGTAAACAAAAAACCTGGAGTAATAAAAAGGTCATACACAACAAAAGTGTGAAAAAGTGTGACATGATGCCACTCAAGTAGTAACTTGGGGGGAAAGTTATATCCAACTTAACGGAGTGGTACAATGCCTCCTGAGCGGGTGAGGATTGGAAGATCCCTATTCCCAATCAAGTATGCTTGCGGGCGTTTTTATGGTTGACAGTGCGCCATTCTGTATCCTGCTCATCGCAGGGACTGCCATATCGGAGAGGTTTCTGGGTTTCTGCAATGATCCCCCATGAGCTCAACAGGGCCATGCCCTTGGGGATGGAGTCCATTACACATTCCTTGCCCTCTTTGGAGACTATCAATTTTGTGGGGAAACCCCATCTGTAGCTTATCTTGTGATTCCTGAGTGCTTTAGTTAAAGTTGCCATGTTTCTGCGTTTTTGCAGCATGTAGTGAGATAGATCCGCATAAAATTGCAGATGAGAGTATTCGGGAGGAATCTTGTCTTTCTGCCTAGTGGCTGACATGAGTCTTTCCTTCGTGTGGAAAAAATGTAGGCGGAGGATGACATCTCTGGGAATGTTCTCAGATAGATAGCTGGGTTTCGGGAGTCTATGGATTCTATCCACTGTGAAGTCAAGCTCCTGCAGGTCTGGCAGAATGGCCGTGAAAAGCTGTACTGCATATTCCCTTAGCTCCTGCTGTTGGACCGACTCAGGGACCCCTCTGATCTTCATGTTATTCCTCCTAGACCTATCTTCAATGTCCGCCATTTTAGCTCTGATATCTTCTATCTCATCATCTTTCGCTTCATTAGCGTCAACCAGCTCATTAATAGTTGTAGCATATTCCCCCATTCTATGTTCAATATGGGTCACCTTGGCAGTTACAGACTGAAGATCTTTCCCAAATTCGTGCATGCATGCCACCAAATCTGAGTGCAGTGAGCCCCTTAATGATACTAGCATCTCCTTCAGCATAGTGTCCATGACTGGCTGGCCGTTAGTGGGAAATGTGTCTATGGAGTCTGTCAACTCCCTAGTGTCATCCCCTGAGTCTAAGAGGGAGCTCACCTCATGGTTGCCATCCGCGTCATCCGGCTTGAATCGCGCCTTCTCCGGGCTCCCTGAGGACGGTGTGGCAGGTGGGGACCTTGGATCGCCTGGAGGGCTGCTCCTTTTTTGCTTCACATGCTGCGTTCCGCGGCTGGAGGCTGTGGTGGACGGCGTGGATGTATGGCCGGCACCATCTTGCTTCCCTTCATAGGAGAAGTACTCCGTGAGCCTCGCTGGCCCTCCCAGCCTTCGTTTCTTCCCCGGCATGTCAGCGGAGTGATCACTGACTGTCAGGGGTCTGGATCGCCGCTGTGGTTGCCCTATAGAGCGATTGGGATGGGTGCTTTTAGCCGCTTCTTCCCCGCTGAGTCAGGAGCTTCTTTACTGCACGTCCTTCTTGGACCCCGACTAGCTCCGCCCCCTTATATTTATTTTTAAAGCTCACACGCAGAAGCAAACGCAAACATAAGTTGTGCCTGCACATGAAAACAGTGTTCAAACCACATATGTAAGGTATTGCAGCGATCGTTAGAGCTAGAGCAATAATTCTTGCAAAAGACCTCCTCTGCAACTCAAAACTGGTAACCTGTAGACATTTTTTAACATCGCCTATAGAGATTTTTAAGGGTCAACGTTTCTCAGCATTCCACGACCGGGCGCAATTTTGAAGCATGACATGTTGGGGATCAATTTACTCGAAGTAACATTATCTTTCACAATATCAAAAAAAAAATTGGGCTAAATTTACTGTTGTTTTATTTTTTAAGTAAAAAAATTGCGCTTGTAAGATCGCTGCACAAATATGGTGCACCATAAAGTATTCCAATGACTGCCATTTTATTCTTTAGGGTGTCTGAAAAAAATATATATAATGTTTGGGGATTCTAAGTAATTTTGTAGCAAAAAAAAATGATTTTAACTTGTAAGCAACAAGTGTCAAAAAGAGGCTCAGTCCTCAAGTTGTTAATTACAAACTGGTGGCAGAGAGAAGACCAAGCTACAGTATATTGTTTAACTGCATCAGAAAGGGTCACCTGCTCCACGTGGCTGTACATTCAAACAGGACTGCTCTCATGAATGGAAGAACAAAATTACAAATCCTTTGGCAGGTAAAGTAGCTCGTATCCTGTATGTACAGCATTTCCACAATATAATTAGGTGTCTACTATATCACTATAAATCAAACTACAGAAATTCACAGAAACCTGGTTATTATACTACATTATGTAAAACCTTTTGATACTTCCCATTATGTTAAAACTAACATACTAGTATGAAGTAGCATTGGTTCTCTGTAATATTTAATGGAATGTAAATTATAAGTTTTCAGCTTTAACATTTTCAATTTGAAATATCACATTCCCTTCCATTATGTGGAATGGCACTGTCATATTTTACCCTTGCTCAATACTCATTAGTTTTGTTTCAACTAGTTGTGCATGGATTTCATTTTAATTAAAAAGGCTACTTACAATTAGAACAAAAACTAATTACATGTAATTTATTATTTTCCTTCACTAACTTTCTTTCTTTAACTATTATTTAGCAAAACCAAAAAAAAAAAAAACCCTGATGACTGACTACACAGTGACAGATTGTCTGTGATCACCGCCCTCACAATCTGAATGACATGTGCCAATGTGTTTCTTTGCAGGGAATGTCACTCCAGGAAAAATACTATACATTTCCCAGTATGTGCTTATACATACTAAACAGGAAAAACTATACATAGGTTCCATTTGAATATATGGCGATGTTGCTGGTCTTCAGGTATATAAATAGAGACAGCTTATTGTACACTGTGAATTTGGCACATTTCTACACTTGAACCATATCACATTTAAATATTAACAGTTTTGCATTTTTGAAATTCATCATTAAAGTGGCCCTCGCACAAACATTAAACCAAACTTGTTACTAGACTATGGACAATTTAAGTATTTACATATTCACAACAAGTGAAAAATAAAATTGAAGACAAGGTCTCACTAATATTTGTAGCTGCAGGTACTTTGGAGTAACTTGTCCTCAAAGTTTACATCAGGAATACATTAACTCTCTCTTGTTCACTCTGCATACCCCTTCCAGCAGTGACTTGGCAGCCTTCTCATCTCTAATGCAAACAAAGATCAGGTGCAATAGAAGAGAAGTCAGAGTTGAAGCTGGTCAGAGACCCAACTTGGATGCCCTCCCTGCTTCTCTTGTGAACTTATATGAATTTAATCACAGTATCTGCAGCCATAATAGTCAAGAAATATTTTTTTTAAAGCTAATTTTCTGCTTGAAACTTATACACTTAAAATACTTAAAGGAGAAGCTTGTTTGGCTGTACATTTCCTGTGGATCACAGGAGTGCAGATCCTTCTGTAATCCTGGGACCCATTTTCAGCAGACAGCGGGCTTCAGCTGTTGGCTGATGTCACAGAGCCAGTCCAGGCTTGGGAAAGATCATGACCATATGGTTGGGATCCTGGACCGGCACCCAGCTCAGCCTCTTAGCCAACTGCTGAGAGTCTGAGCCAGCTACTATTGTCCCACCCACAGCCCAGCAATCCAGTAAGTGTGGGGAGAGGGTGAGAGCAGAGAGCCTGTGACTGACAGTCTCCAGCTCTCTGCTTATGGAGCTTTGAGAACTGAGTGATCATTCAATCATTTAGATAAAACAGGAGTATTCAGTTGGATCAAAATACCTCCTCTAACTGTCAGGAGAATGATTGTTTCAGTAAGGTATATGGCAGGTATACAGGTCAAGAAAGACAGATACTGGTGTTAGGGGACTCATGTATTAGGGGGCAGACAGGGTGTCTGCTGTATACTGGGGGCTTGGGTTTGACACATTGCGGATCAGGTTAACAGATTGTTGGGTGGGGTTAGGGAGGACCCAGCTGTCATGGTGCATATTGGTACAAGTGACAAAATGAAAGGAACATGAAGCATCCTAAAAAAAACTATTCAAAAAGAGAAGTATCAGTTTGGGTTTAAAAAAAGAAAAAAATCATACTTACCTAGATAAATGCTACATCTGTTCCTTGAGACCGGAGTGATCAAACACTGTTGATCGCTCAGCTCTCAGTGCTCCGTGAGCAATGAGATGGTGACTGTCAGTCACCTCTCCAGCTTTCTGAGAACTGAGAACTGCAGTCCTGTGATCCACAGGAAAAATACAGCCAAATGAGCTTTGGCTTATTTTTGGTTTTTGGTTGGATACTGACTACAGCAAAGATGACTTACACCAAATTGGGGAGGGTGGCTAGTGGGCAATCTAGAAAGAGGCAAAATATAACATATTATAGGCTGAGACCAATGCAGGATATAGAGGTGGCTGGAATTGGGGGCAGGTAGGGCAAAAACTAAACAGTGGGGAAGAAATTGTAATAGCAGTAAAAAAAATATATAAAAAAGTTAGGTGCTAAAACAAAATGAAAGACCATGAGCTAGGGGGTTTATGACTTCATGGAGATATGAGAAATCTGGATGGACTGCACAAAGGACCGGACTGTGAATATCCAAGGATACTCTCTCTTTAGCAGAGACAGGGTTAATATAAGGGGTGGAAAGGTATGCCTGTATTTCAAGAGAAACAGTGTCTTTATGGCTGGAGCTGCATATGAGGGCTAAAAATATTAAAGTAATTATGGAAATATGTTACAGTCCACCTAACATTAAGGATGAGTAGAGAAATCTTTCACAGACAGAATTATCTGGGAAACAAGGTTATTGCTGGCGACTTCAATTCTTTAGACATTGATTGGATAAATGGCCCTGAACACTTAAATAAGGCTGGCCGTTTCATAAACACTAAGAGGGATATTTTTATATGTTAAATACTAAAAAATACTTAGGTCTGAAGAAGGCTTGAAAAGCTAAATATAAAAAAAGTGGTCAGAGAGATTAGCTCAGTGATAGCCTGGCCACTCTTCCTGTTTTTTTTTTTTTTTAAGACCCCTTAATGACAGAAATGGTACAGAATGATTGGCTTACTGCAAATGTGGGTCTACAATTCAAAAAAGCTCAGAATAAAAATTCAGCCTGCAAAATGGATGTGAGGGCTCCCAATGACAAATTCTGACCCGGGGCTGAAGCAAGGACACTCAGACCAGGGGAACAGCACAGAAACTGGCCAGGGGGAAGGAATGATTCATGTATGGAAAGCAGAAAAGCACATCTGGCCAACACTGGTCTGAAAAAACATAGTAAAAAATATGTGATTGGGTAGGTATAAGGAACAGTATGTAAATGTCTGACAAATTTGCTCCAACTGACCAAGGACAGTTGTGACGGTGTAGATAGGGGTAAAAAAGAAAGAAAAAATTAACAAATGAAGAGTGCCATCACTGGACATCCTGGGGAGAGATAGTAAAGTGAACTTGAAAAAATAAAATAAAAAATGGAGTCTCGGAGTCACAAAAGTCAAAAGACCACGGACATGGTGTGAAAAAAGGATCAAAATGTGTGTAAAATTATGTGTAAAAAAACACATAACTCCAGGAAGTACAGAGACAAGTACACAGAGTCACAAGATGTATGTTTTTTGTTTGGGTGAGTCATGTGTTTTTTACAAATATTTTTACACTTTCACTTTACTATCTCTCCCCAGTATGTCCAGTGATGGCATTCTTCATCCATTTCTTTTTTCTTTATTTTTCTATTTTTTTTTCGTTTTTCACTCCTAGCTAAACCTCCTGTTATATTATTATTCTTTGTTACTCGTATAGGGATTTTTACCCCTGCACATCTTTTATTTATAACTTATATTCACAGAGAATTTTGGCACCACACTCCTGATGAGTGGACAAGAGCCACGAAACTCGTAGAGTTACTATACATCAAGACAGTCTGCTCCTTACATTCTATAGCTATCATGCATTTGTCTATTCTATTGTACCATGTATTTTTTTAAATTAATTTATTATAATAATAATGTGCCATATGTCAGCTCTTAATTATGTTCATCAATCAATTTTTATTCTGTTCCATGTATTTCGCTAAACATGAAATTTGCTTCTACAATGAATTTTTGACTAAACGTTATAATACATCAGGGTTATGCAATTAGCCGCCCTCCAGCTGTTGCAAAACTACAAGTCCCATCATGCCTCTGCCTCTGGGTGTAATGCTTATGGCTGTCAGAGTCTTGCTATGCCTCATGGGACTTGTAGTTCTGCAACAGCTGGAGGTCCGCTAATTGCATATCCCTGTAATACATTTTCTGTTTTTGTAATTTTGTTTTGTTTGTTTGTGTGTTATGCCTAATTTAATGTCCCATGACCAGAATTTTTGTTTTTATCCATTGTATCCTAGTTTTACCAGCACACTGCAATCCTTATGTGGAATCCAAGTTCCTAGTTTCTCAACAGAAGGAGATTTTTCAAAACTGCAAACAAAAGCCTGTTCTGCTTATTTATAGTGGTTTGTCATTGATAAAAGGTTTATAAAAAAAAATGTTTTTAATGTTTATCAGTTAAATTTGCAGGCATTTCCATTATAGAATAAATTATGGGAAATAATTCCTCCAGATTTATTTATAATTTTCTAGATTTATTTACAAAATGCGTTCTGTGACTCCATTTCATTATTTTAGTCAAATCTCCTAGCTTAGAACAAGTGTTGTAAATGAGCCAGACAAGCAATCAGAACTCTCTCTGCATGATTGTTGCTTTCTACCACCAGCAATCACTCAGACATGAATGATAGAGAGAGAAAACAGCATTTATGTCCTTAAATTCTTCCCTTTGTTGTTGGCAGAAATTAACTTCTGATGTCTGCCTTGATAGGAAACTCTGTTGACTGACTAATACATGACACAGAGAAAATCTCCTAAGGGTTATTACACACGGATGCTCTGTTTTAGCCTTTAATCAGAGCTACATTTGGTGTCATCAAAATGAACAGAAGTTCCCATAAAGGAAAAGAACATTTGGCCTGATTCACTCAACTGCAAAGTACAAAGGTTTGCATGGATTAAACAATGTCTCTGTATTTTCGCCTAATTCAAGAAAGTTTTTTGCGTACAGCAATATACTCAAGGTAGTGCATCCTCTTTTTTCGATATTGTTTGCGAACAAACATATTTCCACACAATAATAAACCTAATAAAAATCTGCGCTTGAGGTAAAGTGGTTAACAACAAACAGCAGCTGGCACTATACCCCGATACCAGGTATGTAAGATCAAATATAAACCAACAGTGCAGCGTTTATAATGAGATAGAAGTAAAAATGCTTTCTGAAAAGGTGATATTAGCTAACATATTATAAACCATATTAAAATATGTGACTTTAAACGCAAAAGAAAAAATAACTATACAGTCTCCAAAAAAGAATAACTAGTATAAGTAGTGAAGATATCAGTACCACATAATGTGATGGAAGTTGAAACTTCAAAGATAGCAAGGTGACACCTTCCACTCTCATGCAAGGCTTCTCAGAATGTTTGTGACTCCCTAATAAGAGTGGTCAATAAACTCCCTGAAGCCAACATTATGGAAAAGGGGGGAATCTTCATGGAAAAGCCATGTAAAATCTATCAAATGGTCAAGCCACAATTTTCTCTGAAGGTAACCCAACTCAAACCAATGGGATCAAAGTGTGCAATAGGATACATATAATGAAGAAATGCTCCACATAGTGTAAAACCTCAAACAGAATTTCTTGATTTCTTGATTAAAAATCTATTGCCTTTTCCCTCTTCTTTCTCACATCTGTAGATATCAAGACGCCTCTGATATAGGTTTATGTGCTTCCCATATTATGGCTTTTGACACCTCAGGGGACTCATTTCTCAATCTCATTTTTTATTTTATCTCCTGTTTCTTTTTTCTTGTATTAGATCTTCAGTGTATTTGTCCTGTTCTGTGTTTCCATAGGTCACACTATTTTTGAGGCATGGTCTGAGAGTGATGTTATTTCGATAGATGATTTTTTGTTTCCAGAAGTCTATGTTCCACCAGGATATAATCTAACCTTGAATATGTATCATGCACAGGGGAGTTGAACAAGTACTGAGATGGCAAAAGATAGATACAAATGGGGGGAACAAACCAGGAAAATACATTGCAAATTTTTTTTTTATAAATTATATAAAAAACATGAAAAATGTGAAAAACGTGAAAGGAGAGATGTAGGAAACATCAGAAATAGCAAAGGTCTTCCAAATTTACTACAGCACACTATAAACAGTAAGGAGGAAGGAGACAAGAGCAGTCGAGAAAAAAAGGAAACAACAAATACAAGAATACCTAAAAGAAGTAAAATTGCTAGAATTTCAGTAGACAAACTACAGGAGTTGAAAAACCCAATAACACAAGAAGAGATCAGAAAAGCAATAAACAGTACAGCAATAGGAAAGAGTCCTGGATCCGACAGATTTACAATCAGACATTATAAAATATTTATAGAACAACTAATCCCACAAATTAGTGTATACCTGAATAAATTAGTGGAGGGGGAGGAAACGAGCACAGTCAATACTGGCGTATGTAACAGTAATACCTAAGACACAAGAAAAGACACAACATTATGCTCTAATTATAGACCAATAGCAATATTAAACGCAGACACAAAACTATTCACAAAAATGTTAGCTACAAGATTAAAAAAGTTGATGTCGAATTGGATCCATGCAGACCAGACAGGGTTTATACCAGCAAGAGAAGGTAAAAACTACTGTATAAAAACATTACTATCGTTACAGAAAGAGAAAGGAGGAATACTCCCAGGTACACTCCTGTGATAAGATGCCGAACAGGCTTTTGACAGGGTGGACTGGGGATTTATGATGGATACAATAGAAAACCTGGGAACAGGGCCCAAAATGGCCAAATGGATCAACAACATAGAAAGATCCCACTGTGTCGGTAAAGGTATGTCGCCATCCTTCAAAATGTTATATGGAACAAGAAAAGATGCCCACTATCACTCCTCTTTTATGTACTGCAGCTAGAATTGGCAACCATACAGAACAACACAGACATGGGTGGGGTGAAAATGGGAGAAGAAAAACACAAGGTTGCTGCGTATGCGGGCGATATTTTGTTCTATGTCTCCGACCACAGAACAACACTCCCAAATTTAATAAAAGAACTGAAGAGATACAGGGAACTCTCAAACTTAAAAAAACAACCAACTAAAACCTGAAATGTTAACTATAAATTTAAGCAAAAAGGAGAAATTAGCACTACAGAAGGAATTCTCATTCACTTGGGAGGAAGGAACTAAAATATCTTGGAATAAAATTAAGGATTACATTGGGGAAAATGTGTCGAGCTAACTATATCCTTATACTTAATGAGATCAAAGTAGAGATTAGGAAAATAGCAACACACCAACTGTCGTGGACGGGAAGAATAAACATGGTAAAAATGGTAGTACTCCTGAAAACATTGTACAAATTCTACACAATACCAATACCACTTCCTCAGACACTTTTTCAGGCATTAAAGACAATGAGCAGTTCCGTACCCTACTCTCCGATAACCATGAGGCATCGCAGGCCTCAGAGCCCTGCTCTCCGAGCACTAGATCAGACTCACAGTCGGAGGGGAGAGACACGCCGAGCAGGCTTCCGAGTTCGTCTGTGAGCTTATCCGCCCTGCACAGAGTAGCCTCCGACACTACGAACACCCTGTCGGTTGCTATCCTGGATCTTCAGGCGGTGGCTACCCATCTCTCGGACGTGGAGCAAACCACAGAGCTTCACACTGCAGCTATAAGACAAGTTCAACACACCTATGATGCACAACTATCCTATCTTTTTGACCTACACCGCTAAGTCAAGGACCTCGACAATCGTGGTCACAGACACAACATTAGAGGGGTATCAGAGGGGATAGAGGCTGCTGCAAATGACCTACGCCATTTTTAATGATTTGCAGTAGCTTCTGGAGGACTCCCCAATAGAGATGGAGAGGCTAAACCGAGCTCTCAGTCCTCCACCCCGAGACAATGAACCCCCGAGGGATGTGATATGTTGCATAGTGAACTTTCTGCTAAAAGAGGAAATACTGAGGAAGGCTAGGGATGGGGGCCATGTATTGCACAATGGTACTGAGGTGAAACTCTTTCAGCACCTTTCTCCAGCTACTTTACAGAGCAGAAGAGTCCTGCGCTCCCTGTTGGATCTATTAAAAGCCCAAAACATTCAGTATCGTTGGAAGTTTCCATTTTGCCTCTCCGCCTCTGCTAGAGGCCGCACTGCTCTATTACGTTCACCAGATGACCTGCAATCCTTCTGTGAGCAGCTTGACCTACCCCTGCTGGACCTTCCGGATTGGTGTGCCTTGCATTTCCCAACGGAGCCATGACACCCGGTGTCACACATTCCCTCTCCCAAAGCACAAATGCAACATTCTAGGAGATGGAGATCAAACCCTTCCTCACCAGAGACCTGAACCAGCACAGCCCCGGACCCCCTGCAACTCCCCGCCTTGAATCCTGAGATCCTTCCAGAGCTCATCTGATTACCTGCCTGTAAGTGCATACAAGCCAAGTTTACATTGTTTTAATCCTGTTTGCTCAATTTATGTTTGAGCAGAGATAAACTGAACCTATTTTACACCCCAATTAGCCTCCTCCATATTGCTAGCCCTGGGTGCTAGGTAACGATTACCGCAGGGACAAATGACGGCTAGCATGTTATGCTGGACCCTATCCCTGTAATGAGCCTTAAAATACTGACGCAGTCTTTCATTGCCATATGACAAGAACTATCCATCACCCCTGGAACCCAGTATGCTCCCTGAGCCTCAGTGACTGCCATACTACCGTCATATACACTGAAACTTTAAGCGGTTACCAGAGGCTTCCAGTTGAGGACTTCATAGTGTCACCACTTGTGGCTCCCCCCTCCCCCCACTTTATTTTATTTATTTATTAATTTTTTATTTATTTTTTTACTTTTTTTATTCTTAGTTTTTTTTTTTTTTTTTTTCAAATATTTTATTAAAGAATCAGGCAGGGTACAGTAAAAATAGACTGAACAATTTACAACAAAAACAGCAACGAAGGATAATCAGATACGCTGTCACTTAAGCATTGTAAAAGTAGATAACTCGGTACAGACTCAAGATTGGCCCCTGCTTCCCACACGCATAGGGTAGGCAAGAGTCAAGACAGTGGAAGGGGGGGCCAAACAAAAATAGGCCAACTAATGTCGATAGGAAAAAAAAACCCGTAGACATATATGCTCAGATCACCAGTCCCTGCTCAGGGCAATAGCGAAGAAGAACAGCGTTGCTTGAGGTATTTTACCCAACATAGAAAAAAGAGTAAGAAGAAGAAGATACAGGGATAGAAAAGGAGAGGAAAGAGAAGGAGGGGATAGGGTTATAGAGAGAGAGGGAAGGGTTGTGATAGAGTAAAGGAAAGGAGGGAGAAAAGGAAAAGCATGGTCGGCAGGCCCAGGGGAACCACGGGCCCCAAATCACTGATCATTTTAAGTTAAGGAGCCATAAGGCGCGTGTCAAAGTCCTTTGGTAGGAAATTGTCTACCCATGGCTGCCAAATTTTAGTAAACAATGGGATCTTGTCCAACGTTACCGCTTCTATTTTCGCATGTATCATCGCTTGTGTAATTCTGTGTTTGGTCTCAGCTACATGTAAGGTAGGGGTCCCCCAGGCTCTCGCAATCGTTTGCTTAGCTGCAGTCAATATTTGAAGGGAAAGTCGAATTTGGGGTTTGGTGAAATTATGTGGCAGCCAATTCAACAGTGCTACTTTTGGGTCAGGAGTCACGGGGTGTTGAAATAGTGTGGTTAATATATGAAAGATTAAGGACCAAAAATTTGCCACGATGGGACAGGTCCACCAGATGTGGAGATGGGTACCCCGGTCTTTGCAACCTCTAAAGCAGTCGGGCGAATAGTTAGGCACATACTTGGCGATTCTAGAGGGGACTAGATACCATCGCATCAGGACCTTATAGTTTGCTTCAGAAGCTACCACATTTTGTGAGGAGTTCTTAGTGTTAGTCCATATAGTAGACCATGACTCTGCGTCAAGATTAAGTGTTAAATCAGTGGCCCATGCATTAGCATAACTCGGAAGGTCTTCAGATGCGGTGGAGAGGTAAGAGTAGAGGTATGAGATAGTGCCCGGGGCATGTGGATCAGAGGAACATATAGACTCAAATTGAGACATAGATTTAAGGTTGGGGCCTATTTTGATATGGGTTTGGAAGAAATGAGCTATCTGCAAGTAACGGAAGCATTCTTTGTGGGGCAGCTGCGCTTGTGCCTGTAGGTCAGGAAATGGGATGAGAGAGGGTCCCCGGGATAGATCACATACTCGAGTAAGGTGTGCATGAGACCAGGCTGAAAAAGCGCTCGGCTCCATGCAGGCTGGCATGAAGTCTGGGTGACCTAAAAATGATAATAGGGGGAGATGCGGGGACAAAAATGTAAAAGGAAAACATATCTTGTGCCAAATTTTAAGGGAGTGACTTGTGATGGGATTAATAAGGGTTTTACACTTCTGGGGGGGGAGCCAAAGTAAGTTGGAGACGGAGATGGGGTGAGCCTCCACTGCTTCCAGACTGACCCATAGTGGAATTTCAGATTCAGCGTGGTAGAGGGTCATCTGTGACAACTGAGCGGCATAGTAATAGTGCTTGAAATATGGTATTCCCAGTCCTCCTTGAAGCTTATGCCGAAAGAGGACCGACCTAGAAATTCTAGGTCTAGTATTACCCCAAATGTATTTGAGAGTCCTGCTTTGAATAGCGTTATGGAAATATGTAGGGACTGTGACCGGGAGTACTCTATACAAATACAGTAATTTGGGTAATAGGGACATTTTTACTGCCGCAATACGCCCCAGCCAGGAAACACATAAAGGTTGCCAAGAGGAGAGAAGCAGCGATAGACTACGTAGCATGGGAAGATAATTAATATGGTAAAGGTGAGCAGGATTACTAGTTAATTTAATACCTAAGTAGGGAATATAGGACGTTGACCATTGGAATGAATAGTTAGTCTGTAGGGTATGTAAAATTTCTGCAGGCAGGGATACCGCAAGGGCTCTAGATTTACATTGATTCACTTCAAGACCTGAGACTTGTGCGAATGCATCAAGAAGCTTAAAGAGGTTGGGCAAGGTGGTATGGGGGGAAGTGACAAACAGGAGGGCATCGTCTGCAAAGAGGCATAACTTGTGGGTCGTGGAAGCTACCTCCAGGCCCCGGATATCAGGGTTAGATCTGATCAGGGCTGCTAGCAGTTCTATAGCAAGGGCAAAAAGCAGGGGCGACAAAGGGCACCCCTGCCTAGTACCTCGTTGAATCAGGAATCTATTGGAACTAAAGCCGGAGTAGCGGACAAACGCCTGGGGATGGGCATATAAGGTGTCTATCCATCGGAGAAAATGAGGGCCAAAACCCCACTTAAGCAGTATATGCTTAAGGTAGGGCCAAGAGACAGTATCAAAAGCCTTACGTATGTCAAGTGACAATAAATGCATAGGGATATTTCTAGACTTAGCTAAGTGTTGTAATAAAATAACCCGACGTACATTATCACTCGCTTGGCGCTTAGGTATGAACCCTACCTGATCTTTATGAATCAGCCCTCCAATATGCGGGGACAGCCTTAGGGATAACACTTTGGCTAAGAGCTTAATATCGAGATTCAAAAGTGATATAGGCCTGTAGTTTGACCATACTGAATGGTCAGCATCAGGCTTGGGTATCATTGAAACGGAGGCCGTAAGTGTGTCATTACCAAAGGTGCCCCCCTTCAAAAGAGTGTTAAAAGTGTTTGCTAAAAGGGGCGCCAGAGTATCTGCAAATTTTTTGTAATATAGTCCTGTAAAGCCATCCGGGCCAGGTTGCTTATTAGCTTTAATTAGTTTGATAGCCTGGAGCACTTCAGAGGACGAGATCTCCGTGTCAATAATGCTTCGGACCTGGACGGGAAGAGAAGGGATCTGTAGATCGCGAAAACAATGTTTCAGCTTTGGTTAGAGGGAAAGAGGAGGGGGATTCGTAAAGTTTCGCAAGGCGTTTGGAAAACTCGTCAACTATTTTAAGTGGGTTGCTAGTGTATAACTCTTTCCCCACTTTAAGTCGGATCGGTTTGTATACTCGTTCGGGTTGTCTAAGGCGGAGCGCCAAAAAGGTGTCAGGTTTATTGGATTTAGTATAAATGGTATGATGGGCCCTACGTAAAGTTTTATCTGCTGCATCTGAGAAAAGCAAGTCCAACTCGAGCCGAATTTTAGCTAGGTCAGACCTATTCGCCTCAGAAGGGGAGGCCTGGAATAGGAGAAATAGGCGTTGATATTCAGATTCTAGATATTGCAAACGTTTGAGCCTGTCCTTCTTAAGGAAGGAGGCTGTGGATATGCATTTACCCCTAATTACAGGTTTATGGGCTTCCCATAAGAGAATAGGGGAAATATCTGGAATGGCGTTGTGTGTAAGATAATCACGTAAGGCAACTTGAATGTCGAGTAAAAAGGATTGATTTGTTAAGTGTCTATCGTTCATTCGCCAAAGTCTTTCCCTAGGTCTTGGTATAAGGGAGGAAATGGAGGTGATCACTGCACAGTGGTCAGACCAAGTTATTGGGTGTATAATAGATTGTAGCAGGATTGGGGAGGACGCTATGGGGATAAATATATGGTCTATCCTAGAGAAGGAATTATGGGGATTAGAGTAAAACGAATAATTCTTTTTTGCAGGATTACATTCACGCCAGGTATCTAATATTGAGTATTTTTGCAACAAGGACCAGAATTGAGTTGAGAGTGAGTGGTGGTCTGGCGTGTACGGGGATCTATCAACAGACGGATGAATGACTAAATTAGAGTCCCCACACATAATTAGGGTACCTTTGAGATGGGTTTTGATTACTTGGAAAAGGTGGGAAAAGAAAGGAATAGGGTTAGAATTAGGGGCATAATAAGAGACTAAAGTCACATCCGATTCTTGGAGGGAGCCTGTCACGAGAATATAACGTCCCTCAGGATCTTTGATAGCCGAAGTTAGATTGAACGGGAGGGAACGATGGAGAGCCAGGAGGACCCCTCGATGCTTCGTAGCCACAGAAGCCGTGTATACTAGGGGGTAATTATTATGAAAGAATTTAGGAGTATTACGTACAGAAAAATGTGTCTCTTGCAGTGCTACTATACCTGCGTGCAACAATGTAAAAGTGCGAAAAGCTTTAACCCGTTTGTTGGGAAGACCTTTTGCATTCAGTGATAATATATTCAGGGGAGCCATAAACCAGGGTGCGGGTAGATGATAGATAAGAGCCCGGGGTCCCTCCGGGCCAGCCAACCACTACAAGTAAAAAGAGGGGGCAGAGAGGGTAAACAGAGAAAAGGTGAGAAACAGTGGAAAGAAGACAAAGAAATGTCAAAATAATTACGTAAGGCGAACCTCAGGTAAATGGGTATACCACGAGAAGACTCAAGTCGCCCGACAGTAACGTGCATGGTCTCCACGGCAAAAAACCTCGCCATAGAGAGAATGCACTAAATTGGGGGGAGCAGTGACTGTTCCCCGCAACATACCAGGAAAGGCATTACGTGTTTAACATATTCTTAAAGCTTAATAGCCTAAGGCAATTGCAATCGACGCATAGAGAATGCACAGATAATAAACTCCAGTAAACACAAACAGAGTTGAAAACATAGCAAACTTATTAACATAACTATTTAAACTAAAATTGGGAAGGGGGGGGGGGAGGGGGGGGCGGGAAAGGAGAAAAGGGAGAAAGGGGAGGGAAGGAGGGGGGATGAGGGATAAAGGAGGGGGAAAAGGTGAGCTGTCTACAGAGGCGACAACAAAAAAAAAAAAAGGGGGGGGGGGGGGCGACATTGTTCTGGAGGTATTATTCTGGAGGTGAGAATAGGAACAAAGATCTTCCACACATTGAGTCCTCAAATATAGCAGGCTAAGTAAGCCGGTGGGTCCAGGATTAAGACTTCCGATAACCGGGGTGGAATATATAAGTCAAAAAATGGTGTAGCAGAGATCCTTCAACGGGGCACAAAGATTTTAGGGCTGTAGCGATTCTCAACAGGAGCCTTTGCAGGTGTTCCCTTACGGATGGACCTTGGTGACCGTATATCTCTGGGGTCTCGTTTGGGGGTAGCCGTATGAGGGTAGGGGGTTAGACGTGCAGGGGTGCGCGGAAGTGCAGTCTCAAGCTGTTGTTCTGGAGTAGTCAACCGAAGGGACTCCAAAAGGCGTTGCAGAGCTTCAGGGGTGGTGCAATTATGTTGCTGGCCATTGTATGTAAAATGAAGAGCAAAAGGAAACCGCCACACGTATTTGATTTGGTGCTGGATAAGAACCTGTAATTGTGGCTTCATGGCTCATCGTTTCGTGATCGTAAGGGGAGCCAAGTCAGTGAACAGTTGGTACGTGTGGCCTTGGAAAGTAAGTGCGTCTCCTTTATTGCGCGCAGCGGCAAGAAGTTGTTCCTTCGATCGGAAGAAGTGGAGCTTAATAATAATGTCCCTTGGAGGGCCGTCGGGTTGACGACGCGTTAAGGCCCTATGTATTCTGTCGAACTCCAAACGTTCGATCGGAATCTCTGGGGAGAGTTTCTGGAATAGGGCCGTGGTAAAGGACTGCAAATCCGCGACCGATTCTGGGATGCCCCGTAAGCGTAAATTAGCTCTTCTGGAGCGATTTTCGGCATCTTCAAGTCGAGAAAGCAGCACTGCATTCTCCTCATGGAGCATTAACTGCTCTTGAGCTTGTTCTTTGAGAGTAATTTCCATATCGTCAGCTCTAGTTTCAAGGTCTGCGGTGCGTTGCCCCAATTCACGTATTTCACGTGTTAGTTTAGTGGTAATTTGGTCTGATGTCGCTTTAAGCGCCTTGTGAAGCATTTTCTCTATATGAGAAAGGAGATCCGTCTGCGGCATACCTGGGGTTGGCAAAGCAGGAAAGTCCTCTAAGCTGGGTCCGCACTCCTCGTCAGTATCATCACTGTGGTGATCGGCTGCGTCCGCTGGAGAGCTGGAGCACTGCGATGCGGCCTGTGCTTGTGCCCTCGCCGCCATCTTGGACGAGGCCCGCACGAGCGCCTCTTTGATTGGTTTCGGCTTAGATTTGCCTCTGTGCCCCGTTAAAACCATCCCGGGGGGAGCGCGGTGTTGTCCCTGGATCGTACCGGTTAGTTAGATGTCACGTATGTGATCAGCAGGATTATAAAAGCCCGGCACTGTTGCGGGGAATGCGGAGCTCTAACGGAAGGCGTCCATCTCGTCGAGCCTCGCGCATGCTCCCCCGGTTTTTTGTTTTTTTTTATTATCTGCCTTTGTATGTACATTATATGTCTACATTGCTGTGTCCCACAGATCGCTGATGCTAGCATATATATGTCTTTAGCACTTTCAGGATTGCAATGAGCCCCTCTCTTGAGCCTGATGTTGACCTTGACTTGATGACAGATGCACTCGTTCAGGGTAGCACTGATACCTTATGATTACTTAATTGCCTAGTCTGTCCTTACTGTAGGTCACTAAAAATGGGCATCGGTGATCCATGGAGACCCCATGCACTACGAGTTTTACATAGTAGAAATTTGTTTCTTAGACATATGCAACCTGAGAATATAAGATCTTAAGGGGGTGATAATATTATTACTTTTATTCTCTGCCTAGCCCCTGGGGTGTTTTGGCTCTGTGACTCCCAGGAATTCATAAATATAAATATCGCTAATCTTCACTTCGGAGCTACGCTAGCATTATAGGCAGCTCATCCAGAGTGAAGGAGTTTTGAAAATGCTTTCTTTTATAATAATCACTCTATGCTATTCTCAGCAGTGTCTTGCCCAGGTTTGGATGACATTTTTCTGTTTGGTTTACGCAACAGGCTATTACTCAGTTATTAGTAATGAATCTGTTTTTAAATAAGGTTCTGTACAACAAGGTAGTTGTTTAGAAATGTATGACACTTGCAGGCTGATAGCAACGTTACTTCTCCCCTTTTTTGATACGGTTTGTTTGTTCCACAGCAGTCTAGTCTACTTTTATTTTTTTCTTATGGTTCCCCATTAAACTACTATTTTATTGCAGCAGTATGTGATTTCAGACTTTCTCATTGCCCCCTTACAGCAGTTCTATAAATTAGTCTGCTGACCATCCAGCTTACTATCTCTTAGGTGGACTAGCATTTCTATTTCCACCTCTGGTATTCTCTTTTTTTCTACAACTTGTGATATTTACAAGATTACTTTACACCCTTCATGCTCTCCGGGTCTCTTCCCTTTCCATTTCTTTTGTCTCTATATCTCTAACCCCCCTCCTCCCTTCTTTTTATTTAACCCCCCATTTTTTTTCCTTTTTTTTTCCTCTCTCTCTCTATCCCCCCCCATCTCCCTATCTATTTTCTCCCTACTTCCCTCCCTACCTCTCATCTGCACCAGCTCGTCCTCCAGCTTGGCCACCTTGGTGTCTGTAAGCGCATCCTAAACCGTGGGATAGTGAACATACCTGTCACAGCTCATACTCTAGTTCTTATCGAACCATGCAGAAAGACGCAAAATCCCATAGCTCTTTATCACTGAAGTGTGTGTTGCTTAATGTAAAAGGCCTAAATGTACCGGAAAGATGATCACAAGTCATGTCCGCCCTTGCCAAGCAGAAGGTCCAGTTTATTTTCCTCCAGGAGACCCACTTTTGTTCAGACTCCATTTCTAAACTTACTAACAATCTCTATCACACAGTCATTCATTCCACAAATCCAACAGCAAAGACTAAAGGAGCTTCCATACTAATTTCCAAGCACGCAGCTTTTCAAATTTCAGACTCCTTGGTGGACCCAGAGGGCAGATTTGTCTTTATTAAGGGCCTATAAAAAACAAAGAAAAAGAATATCCCCTAAATGGGGTTTTTTGACAGCATATATTACCTGTAAAAACTAATGTATATACATAGTAGAAATAACTACTGACATATAGCAGATGGTTTATAGTACAAATATTTATTAATAAAAAAAGAGGATTGAACAGGTGACACAGTGGTCAAGGACTGAACTCCACTTGGTGAATAAAATGTATAATGATACATATACGGGCAGAACTTGATTATATCACATGAACCCTTATATATCTGTATACACAGTAAAAAATAGATAATATTAGCCCTTTACGCGTTTCGACCCTCTCAGGGGTCTTCTTCAGAAGGTTTTATCTATTATAAAAGAGAAGACAAACATGAATATATATCCATACATTGTACGTTATAGTATACTAGAAATAATCTGCTGTAGGCAGAGTATATATCTAATATAATAATATTATATAATTATATAATTAATTATCAATTAGTATACATCACAGGTAAATACCTATATGATCCACAGGGGAGATCCTCTTTAAAAGACAACAGTAAACTCCACCACTTCTCTCATATCCTTCATAGATGTGCCCAGACTCGTATAGCTGGTATTAGTCGCTGTGCCCTACCATCAAGGTAGGGCAGGGAAACGGAGTCCAAAAAACGGGATGGCTTACGAGGGATCACATCCCTAATTCCACCTCCAATATGTGATATGGGGGGGAGTATAGACGTAGGCAGCCAAGGGTCAAAGGGGACACCCTACAGTAGAATAAAATATAGAAAATATAAAAAAAAATATATATATATATATATATATATATATATATATATATATATATAGAAAAACTATTAAATGTTTTTGCTTTATTTGACATATTGTTATTTTATTTAAAATGTTTTTATATTTGATGGTAGGATATCGGGACACATCTCTCTTTTCCTTCCTCTAGATGGCGCTATTGATGCACTTGTTCATCGCTGCCTTTAGGGCGGACTCCCTCGGCATGGCTTCCCTGCCAGAAGAGGGGATCGGCATATGCGCGCGCATGCCCCTCCCCGATGTTCCCGGGGGGTGAGCGGGGAGGTACCACCCGCTTCCCTGGGACAACATATCTGGCCGGTGCGACGAAGCTGTGTACCTTTCCGCCATCTTGGGAAGGTCACTTCCGGAACGCCGGGGGGACCACATCCGGTCGGCCAATTGGCGACCAAAGTAGGCAGATGGACAGACGGGTGGGACCCACCGATGGGGATTATAATTGACTCAGCTGGGCAAATCAGGTACAGGGTATTTATACCCCACCCTTATGGACAGGCAATCTATCCTGTTTGTGACAGGACATTAACTGTACTGATCTTGTGTTCAAGGGTAAGCTACTGGTTCGCTCTCACTGGCACCTTTATTTTTAATTTCTTGCATATGTTTGTCCGTTTGAGCTCACTGTTATTATTATTTCTTATTTATTTGCAGACAAAAGCTTCTTATATTTTACGATAATATAAGAATGTGCACGGTCCTGTAAAAGGAAATAAAGAATAAAGGAAAATAAAGGGGGTGTCTTGTAAAGTTTGCAAGCCCCCGTTTATTCATCTTACAACACTGCCCTTCCGGGCTTTTTTAACAAACGTGCATTCACTTGAAGTTACATATAGGTATATACACAGAGTTTTACCTTCATACTCAGTTTAGTCACTTTTTGGCTTGCGCTGAATCTTGCATGTGGTGGACTGTGTCCTTATCTTTCTGATTATGGTTTTTGTTTCTGTTTTTCACTGTATATTCACACTTCCAAGATCTTTTCACCAATTGCTTACCTTTCACCTCTATGCATCACTGTGTATTGATCAGCACATTTCACTTTTAACACTTATGTATAAGTTTCCCAGTTTCCCTTCCTCTTACACACTATCCGGGTGGAGCCCTCGTTTCTCTCTATAGAGTGGGCAGTACCTAATCAGCGTATTTTATATATATATATATATATATATATATATTTTTTTTTTTTTTTTCTATATTTTATCCTACTGTAGGGTGTCCCCTTTGACCCTTGGCTGCCTACGTCTATACTCCCCCCCATATCACATATTGGAGGTGGAATTAGGGATGTGATCCCTCGTAAGCCATCCCGTTTTTTGGACTCCGTTTCCCTGCCCTCCCTTGATGGTAGGGCACAGCGACTAATACCAGCTATACGAGTCTGGGCACATCTATGAAGGATATGAGAGAAGTGGTGGAGTTTACTGTTGTCTTTTAAAGAGGATCTCCCCTGTGGATCATATAGGTATTTACCTGTGATGTATACTAATTGATAATTAATTATATAATTATATAATATTATTATATTAGATATATACTCTGCCTACAGCAGATTATTTCTAGTATACTATAACGTACAATGTATGGATATATATATATTCATGTTTGTCTTCTCTTTTATAATAGATAAAACCTTCTGAAGAAGACCCCTGAGAGGGTCGAAACGCATAAAGGGCTAATATTATCTATTTTTTACTGTGTATACAGATATATAAGGGTTCGTGTGATATAATCAAGTTCTGTCTGTATATGTATCATTATACATTTTATTCACCAAGTGGAGTTCAGTCCTTGACCACTGTGTCACCTGTTCAATCCTCTTTTTTTATTAATAAATATTTGTACTATAAACCATCTGCTATATGTCAGTAGTTATTTCTACTATGTATATACATTAGTTTTTACAGGTAATATATGCTGTCAAAAAACCCCATTTAGGGGATATTCTTTTTCTTTGTTTTTTATATACTAGGGGTGATCAGCGCCCTCTGACCCTCTATTGGGGTGTTACTGCTTTTTCTTTTTATTAAGGGCCTATATGCCTCTAAGCCACTGACATTGGTGAATATTTATTCTCCAAATGAACATCAGGTTTCCTTCTTCAGGAAAATCAGTAATCTCTTACTTCTTTAGGGAGGGCATGGTCCTTCTGGGTGGAGACTTTAACGTTCCCTTGAACCCAGAGCCCTTCTCCAAATTAAACGACAGCTTCAGGGACTGGCATTATGTATCAGTCGGACCATCACCCCATATCAGTCACCCTGACCTTCCCAGAATCCACTTCCAGAACTAAAACCTGACGATTAAGCTCATCCCTGCTAAAGGATGCGGAATTTACTGCACGTCTAGAAACCCAGATTCACACGTATTTCAGGTAGAATGCCTCCCCAGACATCTCTCCAATCACCTTGTGGGAAGCCCACAAGTGTGTTATTCGGGGGGAACTTATGGCTCAGGCAGCAAAAATCAAAAGGCAGAACTAGGAGACTATAGTGAGATTAATTGATAAAATCAGGCGAATGGAGGCTTCTCATAAGTCTTTACACTCACGCAGTCCCTACAAGAACTATCACATACTCGCTCTCTGTTACTAGAAGAGCTTAGGAAATGCACAAGACATCCTTATGTACTCCATCAGAGAGTGTTTTATGAACAGGGCAATAAGTGCGGGAGACTCCTGGCATGGGCAGTAAGAGCTTCTAGACTTTCCAACACAATTCACCAGGTTTGAAATCAACAGTACACATGTTTTTCTAGAAATGAGGGCATTGCAAAATGTTTTGAACAATATTATACAAAATTATATCATTTAAAGTCCACAAGTCAGAATCCTGCGCAGACAGAAAGGAGATCAGAAGCAATTAGGGACTTTCTAATGCAATACTGCCCAAAAACACTCTCACGGAAGCAGGCTAAGGAAATGGAACAATCCCTCTCTATAGAAGAGCTCCAGACGGCCCTGAAACAAATGAAAACAGGAAAGAGCCCAGGCCCAGATGGGTTTACATTTCAATATTATAAATGTTTTTTTACTGTATTATCCCCTAAGTTGATAACCACCTTGTATGTTAGAAGCCCATATTACAGTTATACCGAAAGACGGTAAGGATGCAAAGCAAGTACAGAATTATAGACCTACTGTATATCCCTTCTCAATGTGGATACCAAACTTTATGCCAAGTTTTTAGCTAATAGATTATTTCCACTCCTACCCAACCTTGTCTCCCTGGACCAGATGGGCTTTGTCCCTGGAAGAGAGGCCAGGGACAATGCCATTAGAGCACTAAATCTCCACCACTGGCTCACGACTTCAAAAACCTAAGGCTTTTTTCTATCATTGGATGCAGAGAAGGTGTAAGACAGGATGGCCTGGGACTACATGCATGAGGTCCTGAGGACGATTAACCTTCACCCTCTCATGTTGGCCCATATCTCAGCACTGTACTCCTCTCCTAGTGCAAGTGTGCGCATTAATGGTCACCTGTCAGACACCTTCACCATTACTAATGGTACCCGTCAGGGATGTCCCTTATCTCCCCTGATTTTCTTGCTCTCTTTGGAATCCTTTCTCAATCGGCTATGATGCAACCCGAATATCAAAGGCTTGTCGATATGGGACAGGGAGTATAAGGTTCCAAAATTTGCAGACGACATACTTCTTTCCCTGACCTCCCCACATATCTCTTTACCTTACCTACTGAAAGATATAGAAAACTTTGGGTCTCTATCACTCTTCGATCAACTATACTAAATCACACGCTCTGAATGTTTCCCTTACAAAAAAAGATGTAGAATATTGTCAGAGCTCCTTCCCATTCCTGTGGAACAAGAAGGCCATCACATATCTGGGGATTCAAATTACGGCCAAATTAGCTGACCTATATAATGAGAACTTCCTGGTAGCTCTAAAAATAGCCCAACATGACCTAAAAGAATGGGAAAACCTCAATGTCTCGTGATGTGACTTACAGTCAGCAGCTCTCATCTTACGGAAAAAAGCACTGAAAATCAAGCGATCTGCGGTGTTCGATCACTTGGTTCTCAGAGTAGGGGCGCTGGGAAACAGATGCTGCATCCACCTAGGTAAGCATTAATCATGAATATTTATATATTTTACTTCTCTTTTAATCATATACCTGACTCTAATCCTACAAAATCCCTGACTTGTGCAATTGTACAAAGTGTGCAAGCATAAGAATTTATGGAGGTTGAAGCCAAAAGGTATCACACCAAATTATGATTTCATTTGATTTCAATTTTCTTCTGTTCGCTCACTTTGCATTTTGTAAATTGCTAAAAATAAACAATTAAAATTTATATATTTTAAAAACATTCTTACTTTACAACATTTCTTCACACCTGCCTAAAACATTTGCACAGTACTGTACATGAGTATAAGCTTACACATTTATAAGTATTCATGGGACAGATATGCAGTAGTTGAAATATGCACTTTATTGGATTGGCAATTATTCCTGCCATACTGGCAACTATTCCTGCCATACTCTATTGAGTTTTTCACCCTCTCCTCTATGTGGCTCTGCACAGTACTTTTCCATGATTTGGGTATACATACAGAGTAAGCACTTGTACACACGGTCGGAGATTCCGACAACCCAATCCGTCGGATTTTGTCAGTCGGATTTTGTTCGACGGATCTTGTCCGAAACTGTTGCATACACACGGTCGGAAAAAGTTGTCTGAAAATCCGATCTTTCAGAACGTGATGACGTAATTTCATTACGATGGGACTATGTTCGGGCTAGTAGCCAATAGCTTTGATGTAGGAATTTGATCTGAGCATGCGTGGCACTTTGTCCGATCGGAATTCTCTACACATGATCGGAGTATGTCCGATCGGAGCATTTTGGCGGAAAATATTTCCGGCGAGTTGCAAAAGTTGGTCCAACGGATATTCCGACGGAAATACACACAGTCGGAATATCCGACAAAACGATCCGATCGGACACATTCCGTCAGAATCTCCGATCATGTGTACAAGGGCTAAGGGTCCTTTCACATGGGGTGGATCAGTGCTGATCTGCCCCGTGGATATCTGCTTGCTCAGCGGGGATCCCCGAAGCGATCTCCGCTGAGCAGGAAGATGACAGGTCTGTCTCTGCACCTATGGGAGATCAGGTGACAAAGGACCACAGAGTCCGTCTGATCCGATGATGGATGGAAAAATAGCTTTTTCCTCCGTCACACTTTTTGGGATCGGAGCGGGTCGGATGTCAGCGGACATGTCACAGCTGACATCTGACGCTCCATAGAGCTCTATGGAGCATCCGTTCAGGTCCGCCTGAAAAACTGACAGGCAGACCTGAATGGATCGGTAGTGTGAAAGGGGCCTAACTCCATTTTTGTGAGAGAATAAAACAACCCCACCAGGGTAATCAATCTACAGGAGGAATGATTTTAACACACTTTGTTGCAGATTCCTACCTGTTTCCTACCTGAAGAAAAAGCGTTTTTTTCCCCATAATTTGACTAATTCATTTTTATCAGCTGGTGTACTTTTTGTGTTCTAAAAAGAAAAATTGCAGTGTTTGCATCCTTTTAGCAGTGATTAACTTTTGGGGAATATCTCACCAAAAATGTAATTTTTCATGCAGAGAATGCCTAAAATGTGACTTGTGTCTTAGTGCAAAGTTTGCCATACAAGCAGGAAATTGCATTTCTGGTGAGTCGTTCTGTTTACCAACTGTGTACATAATGCCTCCAGGTTACCATATTGCATTGCATTTTACACAAAATTACAGAATCTGCAGATTGAAATGGAAAGATCGTTTTTATAACATTAAACATTAAATTACACTATGGCTTGTGTAGTAATTATATTTGCTATTTTTTTTACAGGAAAGTGGCGTTGCCCTTTGGGCTAAATTTCAATAGCCAAATTAATATGATGAAGCTGTATTCACTTTTAATTATGCGCAAGAAAATCAATAAAAGAACAAAATGGATTTTTGCTTGTTCACAATTCTATAAATAAGGTAAACATAGTATTGCCTTCTTTCCTAAGCTAAGCAAACAAACACCAAGTGAGCATGGTCTGCTATAGTATATCAAGCCCATTATCTTTAAGCCTTGGGATAATTACACTGTATGGTGTATAGGGTTTGGGGATCATGGGTTCAATTGGTGGGGAGTCCCTAGGATTTGCAAAACTTGGGAATTGTAAACTTTTGGTTCACCACCAGAAATAAAGAGAAAGCTATAAGGTGGTGCCTAGGCTTTGTCCCTGCCTTTCTTAGTCACAAGAACCAATAATTTGACGAAACAGATAACCCACCCCATCACTTTAAAAAGAGTGGGCTCGTAGCAGTCATTTTTTTTATTTTGGCATTGGTATTTGCTCCCCTTGGTGATGCTATGTCTTTAATATGTCAATACGTTGCTTATTAGCTCTATAAATGGCCCACATTGAATTGCAGCAATCACCCTCTATAGACTTCAGTGAGGTTCACTGCAAAGTTTGTGAACTTAGCAGAAGAAGTGCCAAGTGCCAAAGTGTTTTCAAACTGGACCAGCCAGATTTGTTCATCTCCAAAAATGGACATCAATACATAGCATATGCATATCCATTATACAATTTTCAAAATACTTTTAATTCTCTAATTAGAGCTTGTTTTTAGCTGTGGGTTTAATAAACTGACATGTCTAGATGTTAAAATAAATAAATATAATGCCATCTTCATCTTAGGAAATCTTTTGTGATTGCGACTTTTAAGTATAGGTTAAAAGGATACATCATGTGCTCAGTTTATTGCCAGCTTGCCAACACATTGCACAGAGAAGTGCCCAATAAGCCTAATGATAATTAAAGTTTAAGAAATATTGAAAATAATGCTCTTAAATTAACATATCTCAGGCTACTTAAGATAAGCATTACTACTTGGCGGTTCCAAAACCTCTATGATTTTCTTAGGAGAATAAAATTGTTATATGGCGTTTTAAAAATGTATTTAAATCACCCATGACATTTATCACCGAAATAATACCTTGAAACAAACGTACTGCATTGCAGGATGGGGATTATGATAATAAAGTAGAAATTTTTATAGGCCTGAAGAATATCCTTTAGTGACCAGGCTAAACCTTAACACATAAAACATATTCGGCTATTCAGCTGTAATTCAGTTCAAAGAAATCTTGGCTGCTAGTTTATATATAATTAACAGGTATTTTACCGCATGGAAATTAGTCAAAATCAAATACATGAAAGAAACCAAATCTAATAAGGAAACGTTTATTAATATGAGAGCCATTAGATTTTCACCCCAAAAATAAATGTCATAATGCAGACATTTCACTTATTCTTGACAAGATGACTCAGGCAGCTGAGTTTTCTTGATTAGAATAGTTGATAATCCTTTTCCCAGGAAGTGAGAAAAAAATCACCAGAATTCCAAATATGCCTTTCAAAGATATATTTTGAACACATAGGAGTCTATGTATAAAAGATGTTGAAATATTTCCACAGCTGTCTAAAATAATCCCTTATATGTGTGTATTAGGCGTGAATTTTCTATTTATTTCATATGATTTATTATCCATCTAGTGGCCATAATGCTGTATTTTTTCTGAAATACTGCAATCACAAAAATACTAGATTATGACCACTAGATGAAACTGACAGTCACAGGAAATAAATGGAAAATTACATTTCACACATATTAGCCCTTGTACACACGGTCGGACATTCCGACGGAAAAGGGCCGTTCAGACCGTGTTGTCGGATAATCCGACCGTGTGTGGGCTCCATTGGACTTTTTCCATCGTAATGTCCGACTAACAAAGTTTGAGAGACTGGATATAAAATTTTCCGACAACATTATCCGATCAAACTTTGTCCGATCGTTTGTAGAGAATTCCGATCGGTGCTGAGAACTGGTGTGCATAATTTAGTTGCTCTGTAACGCAGGTTTCTGTGACATCAGAGGGGGGAGGGGTCACCCACACATCATTGGGGAAGCCTGGCTTCCCCACTTGCATCAGAGGGGGGTGGGGTCAGGTGACGGGTGGCCCCACCCTCATCATATAAGAATTGTCAGGCCGCTGGGATCCGGCAGTGTCTCCTCCGTGGAGACAGAAGATGGATGGATTCGCTGAGCTGGACTGAGAGATCACCCGTCGCTGGATCAGATCAGCCATCGCTGGACCCCGGAGAGATGATCATCCATCGCTGGATAGCAAAAGTGGATTACCACAGCTGGAATATTTTTTTTTTTTTTTTTTTTTTTATAAAGGAATTTTTCAAAAGTGAGTTTGTCTTACTTAACTATTTTTTACACTTTCTTTGTGAAATGGTAGGGGTACCTTTGTACCCCCTTACCATTTCAAACAGGGAGGGCTGGGATCTGTGGGTCCCCTTGTTAAAGGGGGCTTCCAGATTCTGATAAGTCCTCCGCCCGCAGAACCCCACAACCACCAGCCAGGGTTGTGGGGATGAGGCACTTGTCCCCATCAACATGGGGACATGGTGCTTTGGGGGGACCCCAAAGCATCCACCCAATGTTGAGGGCATGTGGCCTGGTACGGTTCAGGAGGGGGGCACTCTCTCGCCCCCCCTCTTTTCCTGCGGCCTGCCAGGTTGCGGGCTCGGATAAAGGGTCTGGTATGGATTTTTAGGGGGGACCCTCACATCAATTTTTTTTTAATCTGACGTGGGGTTCCCCTTAATATCCATACCAGACCTGAAGGGCCTGGTAATTGAATTTGGGGGAACCCCACACTTTTTTTATGAATGACTTTCAATGAGTATTCTCTGTATTACGGGAGCCAACAATTCATTATAGCCACGGGTGATTTTAAATGACTTTTTTTCCTGCAGAAATTACCCTTTGTGCAGGGACAGTTCTAAGCACGGGAAACATGCACCCCTTTACAGGCATACTGTACACACCCCCCAGGTACGAAATTTAAGGGAATATTACACTTTTATTGTTTCACTTTATTCATTATTTTTTTTGAAAAATAGTTTTTATTGACAGGCTGGTGAGATACAAATATCAAAGCAACATATTGATAACGCATATACACTTGTATAGCATACAGGAGAATATTTACAATCAAAAGTGCCAATGAGCACAGAATCTTGTCAAGCAAAAACAGGATAGGTAACCACATACGTTTATGGATACAGTATTATCTCCTTTTAATTACAGCCAAAAAAGATTTTTATTCAACTGAACAGTAAGGTAGAACAACAGAAAGAAAGAATAAAAAGAAAAAAAAAAGGCATAAAATGAAGGCAGAAAATTATAGAATATCTCTGGTGCCGATCCAAGGTGCCCATTGGAAATACAGAGCAGAAGATTTCCCCTCTGACGTGGAAAGAATTTGTTCATATTTAAAAGTTTGATCTATTTTTTTCCTCAGATCGCTCAAACAGGGAGGGTCTGGGGCTCTCCACTTCTGAGCAATCAGGAGTCTAGCTGTTGTCAGTATTTGTACTACAAGGAATCTAAGGGATGGCGGAAATTGGTCAATGTGTATGTTTAGAATTGCTAGTTCAGGGGTTGCTTCTCTAAGAATGCCCGTGGTTTTGGAGATAAGAGCAAAAACTCCTCTCCAAAAATTTCTAGTATGGGGACACTCCCACACCACATGCAACAGTGTACCCACTTTTCCACACCCTCGCCAACAGGTGTCTGAGTTCTCCCTTGTAAATTTTGCTGTAATATATGGGGTGAGGTACCACCTTAAAAGTAGTTTCTGTGTAGTTTCCCAATGTGACATGGATCTGATGTAGCGACCAGTGCTCCTGATAGCCACTTTCCATTGCTCATCCGAGAATGAGGTGCCAAGCTCGCTCTCCCATTTCTGGAGAGGACGTATTTTCGTAAAATTACTTTTAGATTGTAATAGATCATAGAAAAGGGATATACCGCCTTTAACTTTCGCCACATCAGTCCGGAACGACCAAGCCTTATGAGGGATTCGCACCACGGTCCCTCCATGTTGTTTTAGAAAAGAAGCTATTCGTAAATAGGTAAAGTAGGCTGTAGAGGGGATATCATATTTAATCACTAGAGTTTCAAAAGGGATCAGCTGACCATTCTTGAATAAATCTAAGACCCTTGTCAGACCCTTGCGCTTCCAGAGTGATAAGTCAATGTCTGCTATACATGTACATAGCGAAGAGATAGGAATTGGTATCTCCGTCAGGTTTTGTTGGTTGGATACACTAAGAATAAATTGAGTCCAGGTGTCTGTCACTAAGTCGATTATGGGGTGTCGAATCTCAACCTTCATATTGGAAAGTGAAGATGCCATCAACGTAGAGCACAATGAGCTGGGGAGTAGCCATGCTCCCTCCATCGTGGCCCATTGCTTGTCCGTCTCTGGAGAAATCCAGTACTTAATTTGATCAAGTATACATGCCTTATGATAGTCTTGTAGGACAGGGAACCCCATACCCCCCATATCTTTTCTTTTACATAAAATAGTGTTAGAACTTTTAGGCTTTTTTCCTTGCCACACAAATGACGATAGTTGCGCTTGGGCTGCTCTATAAAAAGACATGGGAATTCGGATTGGTAACGCCCTGAAGAGATATAAAAGTTTCGGGAGTACTAGCATTTTATATACTGCTAGTCTTCCCATCCAAGACAGGTAGAATTTCTTAAGTCTATTTAGCCCATGGTGGAGGGAGGAGAGTAAGGGCAGAAAGTTAATTTTAAACAGATTGGAGCTAGGGGACGTTAGCTTAATACCTAAATATGGAATTGGTTGGTTCGTCCATGGGTAAGGGAATCTTGCGGCTAGGTCTTTACGGGTTTGCCACTTGACATTTATTGCAAGTAGGTTTGATTTAGATGCATTTACTTTATAGTAAGAAATTTTGTTGAACTGTTCTAAAGTTTCGTGAACTGCTGGTAAAGAGAGGGACGGTTGTGAGAGGGACAAGATAACATTGTCAGCGAATAGTGTAATCGAGTAGGGAGCTTTCATGACTGGAATACCTTTAATGTCTGGGTTGCGTACGAATTGTTTCCGCAAGGGGTTCCATAATGAGGGCAAAAATTAACGGAGATAGCGGGCAGCCTTGCCTCGTCCCATTAGTAATATTAAAGCTGTCTGAGAACATCCCTTCTGTGAATACCATCGCCGATGGATTAGTATATAGGGCTGAAATAGCAGAATGTATATTCCCCTCCATACCAAATTTGGTGAGTACTCGAGTTAGGTAGCCCCAGTGGACCCTATCAAAGGCCTTCTCTGCATCTAAAGTAAGAAGCAGAGAAGGGTCCTTTGAGGTTTCGGCCGCGTGAATCAAATTAATAATTTTCCTGGTGGCATCAGGAGCCTGACGGCCCTTAATAAATCCCACTTGATCGTTTTTGATGAGGGAGGGTAAAATTGTGGATAATCTATTTGCCAGTATTTTTGCGAATATTTTTAGATCCACATTTAATAGGGATATCGGTCTAAAGTTTTGAGTGGACTCTGTAGGTTTCCCTGGCTTAGGTATCGTTGTTATTGTGGCTGCCAACATAGCTTTTTCAAACGTTTTTAGTAGGTGTGTACCTATGATGGGGTAAAACGATCGATAGTATTCTGACGAAAAACCATCTGGGCCTGGTGACTTATTAAGCGGAAGCGCTACAATTGTTTTGTTGAGTTCACTTAGTGTGATAGGTTCATTTAAGTCAGTCAGCTGGTCTTTGTTTAGACTTGGGAGGGTTAATTCGTCAAGAAAGCGTTCGATGTCGTCCATAGTCGGTTGGGGAATGGAGTCGTCGTCTTGTAAGTTGTAAAGGGCGCTATAGTAGTCCTGAAAAGCATTAGCGATATCCTTTGGGTTGGAAAGCTTAGCCCCAG
Organism: Lithobates pipiens; assembly: GCF_037356315.1. Classification (NCBI taxonomy): domain Eukaryota; kingdom Metazoa; phylum Chordata; class Amphibia; order Anura; family Ranidae; genus Lithobates; species Lithobates pipiens. The sequence goes on along the minus strand of NW_027507903.1, from coordinate 423,250,575 downwards.
TACTTGGATGATAAATGAAAGGTATCTTTTGTCTAATGGATTTTTCCCTAGTCTGTCTAGCTAATAGCTTCCCTGCTCGATTGCCTTGTTGGTAGAAGCGGGCTTTCCATTTTTTAAGCACGTGGTCGTGCTGTGATATCAATAATAATCTGAGTTCGTGTCTAAGGTTGTCTAGCTGAGAGCCTACTTGGTATTGGGGCATTTGTTTATTTTGGGATTCTAATTTTTCAATCTGTGAGAGTAGGCCATTAATTTTTAGATTTCTTTGTTTGACTGCTGTACATTTCACCTTGATTAAAACCCCTCTCATAAACGCTTTGTGTGCGTTCCATAATAGGAAGGGGTCCGACACAGACTGGGCATTATGTCGAAAATATTCTCGTAGTTCCGAGATAATCTGCTGTTTAAATTTAGGATGTGAGAAAAGAGAAGTATCGTTTCTCCACCTGTTTGCTCCAGTCTCTGCCGGCCGACCCCCCACCACCACGGACACTGGGGCGTGGTCAGACCACGAGATATTATGGATCGAAGACATAGTGATTTTCTGAAGTAAAAATTTGTCAACCAAAATTAAATCGATTCTGGAGTATGAATTGTGGACACTAGAATAGTAAGAGTAATCTCTCTCTGAGGAGTGTTGACATCTCCAAACATCAAACAGACTAAACTTTGCCATAAAGTGCGCAAGGGTAATCCTGCCTCCGGATTTGCGAGGTTTAGAGGACACATCCAAAACCTGATTCGGTATCGTATTGAAATTGCCACAAAGTACAAGATGACCCCTGCGCACCGATAACACTTTCTTGCCCAATCTATGTAAGAAAGACAGTTGTTTGGAATTAGGTACATAAAGATTAACAATGGTATACACCACATTTTCTATTTCCCCTATAAGAATAATATATCTACCAGCAGGATCTAGTTCAGTCTGCAAGCATTTGAATTGCAACTTATCTCAAATCAATATGGCTACTCCCCTGTGTTTCTTCTGAGCGTTGGCTAAAAATATAGTTGGAAAATGTTTGTTCTGAAGTTGCGGATGTTTTGAGTCAGAGAACATCGCTCTGCAGTTTCATGGCTTCTTTCCATAATAAGTTTCTTTTGTGAGGGCTATTGAGGCCTCTAACATTAAATGTCGAGATCTTAAATCCCATCTTAAGAACGTAAAGAGTGTTAAATGAGCAGGATCCCGGAGCGGCACCAGACCCAGTATAAGAAAGTCCAAACCGACTTACAGTTGCGGTGGACCCCAAAAAAAAATAAAAAAGAAAAAGAAAAAAAGAAAAATCGAACAAGAACAATGAAGAGAGAGTGTAGGCACGTAGACTATAGATCCATGTGAAACAGTTATTCCCAAGTATTGGTACAGAAAAACAAAAATCAAAACGTCCGCTTGCCGATACTTGGAGAAATAAAATATGTCCGACCGCAAGGTAGCGGGCCGTCTAGTCTGGTCTAAGTGTAGTCTTAAAAATACACAAAACCGAAAAAAGAAAAAATAGCAAGAAAAAGAAAAATAGTAGCGAATAAGTAGGGAAAAAAACCCTTTATACAACGGAGGGCAAAAGAGAACCACATGAATATCCACCGAGCACCGGAGCTCTAGGAATTAGCATAAATGAAAAGAAATACCTGGGAGGTCAGTCCTGTAAATGTCTTGGCCAGGCAGGGGACTCTGTGCGAGGAGATGAAGACCCGGACGGCGAATTCTCTGCTTTGTCCAAGATTTGCCAATCTCTGAGGAGTCGAATGCCTTCTTCGACTGATTTGATAGCTATGGTAGATCCATCCTTGGAAATTAGTAGCCGAGCCGGATATGCCCACTTGTACGGGATTCGATGGTTTCGCAAGGGCTTCGTAATTGTCGCTAAGGATCGACGTCTTTGCATCGTATAAGCCGACAGATCTGGAAAAAAAGATAAGGCTTGTGCGGACAGAGGTATGGTGTCCGGATTGCGGATACAAAAGAGGAACTTTTCCTTCGTTTGAAAAAAATGGATTCTGGCGATCGTATCCCTTGGTAGGTGAGCTGGGATGTGTCTAGGCTTCGGAAGCCTGTGAATTCTATCTATGGCAAGGTCTGATAGCGATGCCTCTGGTAAGGCTTCCTGGAGAATTGCTTGAAAGAAAGAGAGCAGGTCAGTAGGTTTCACTGATTCTGGGATACCTCTTATCTTAATGTTGTTGCGTCTCGATCGGTCCTCGAGGTCGGCCATTTTCTCTTTCAAACTGAACAGTTCATCTTCCTTCTCATTGTGTGCATCTATGACCTCGTTAATAGTGCCCGCAAACTCACTCATTTTGCGCTCTATGTGGGTGACCCTATTATCCACAGCTCTAACTTCCTCTTTGAAATGGTTAGTGAGGGATAGAATGTCTGCATGCAGGGTACTCCGTAGTGATACCAGCATATCTTTCAAAGTAGTGTCTATAACCGGCTGGTTCTTGGTAGGGAATTCAAGTATGGAGTCCTGTAGCTCTCTCGTGTCATTTAGAGATGCATTACACGCACCCTCCTCTTCATCTCTCTGCATATGGGGTTGCTTAGCCTTGATAGGGCTAGATGTAGATGAGGCTGACGGAGAGGTAAGCTTGTCTCGCTGCAGTGTGTCAGACTGCGCTGTGTCATGATAAGCTGCAGGTAGTTTGCTACTCACATGGCCGCCTTCCCTCTCGTCACTTTGCTTACCGGCGCCATCTTGGGAATGTGAAATGCGGGGCTGCCGATAGAAGTCTGTCATTCGGCTGAGGCGTTTTACCTCTTTTCTCCGGCGGGACATGTTCCGCTTGCCTGCCCGACCTCCGTTCTGTAAAAAACGCTGAGTTTGACTCCCCAGGTCCGTCAAAATAAGCTCCGGTGTGCTGGCGGTGGACGGAGCTCTCTTACTCTGCGGCCATACTCCTCGGCTGCCGGCCACGCCCCCCCACTTTATTCATTATTAAATTGCAGTGCATTGCTGGCTCATGATTGGCCAAGCATGCACTGTGACCCCGCATGCTTGGCCAATCACAGCGCTGGCAGCGAGGAGAGCCATGATTGGCCACAGGCAGGATGCCTGTGGCCAATCATAGCTCAGGCTGTGTAGTACACGCCCCACACTATAAAAGGTGGCCAGCGCAGAGGCCTTGTGTAGTGTGTTGGCATCTGTAAGAGTTAGTGGGTGTTCTCTGTGTACCTTCAACGCAGTATACACCGTCCTTAATCCACCGATTTAGCGTTCTTGCTCTTCTGTAATTGATCTTTCAGCCAGCTGCAGGAGTTTGTGGGTGTTGTCTGTGTGCCCTGAGCACAGTATATACCATTATCCACCTATATAGCTATATTTCTCTTCTGTAATTGAGCTTTCAGCCAGCTGCAGGAATTTGTGGGTGTTATCTGTGTGCCCTGACCGCAGTATACACCATTAATCACCTATATAGCTATATTGCTCTTCTGTAATTGAGCTTTTTAGCCAGCTGCGGGAGTTTGTGGGTGTTATCTGTGGGCCCTGAGCTCAGTATACACCATTATCCACCTATATATCTATATTGCTCTTCTGTAATTGAGCTTTCAGCCAGCTGCAGGAGTTTGTGGGTGTTGTCTGTGTGCCCTGAGCGCAGTATACACCATTATCCACCTATATATCTATATTGCTCTTCTGTAATTGAGCTTTCAGCCAGCTGCCGGAGTTTGTGGGTGTTGTCTGTGTGCCCTGATCACAGTATACACCATTATCCACCTATATAGCTATATTGCTCTTCTGTAATCGAGCTTTCAGCCAGCTGCAGGAGTTTGTGGGTGTTGTATGTGTGCCCTGAGCGCAGTATATACCATTATCCACCTATATAGCTATATTGCTCTTCTGTAATTGAGCTTTCAGCCAGCTGCAAGAGTTTGTGGGTGTTGTCTGTGTGCCCTGAGCGCAGTATACACCATTATCCACTTATATAGCTATATTGCTCTTCTGTAATTGAGCTTTCAGCCAGCTGCAGGAGTTTGTGGGTGTTGTCTGTGTGCCCTGAGCGCAGTATACACCATTATCCACCTATATAGCTATATTGCTCTTCTGTAATTGAGCTTTCAGCCAGCTGCAGGAGTTTGTGGGTGTTGTCTGTGTGCCCTGAGCGCAGTATATACCATTATCCAGGGCTCGAGTCCTGCGGGAACGCATGGGAACGGCGTCCCTGCACTTTTTTCACAGCGGGAACGCCGTTCCCTTTGCAGGACTAGAGCCGCCCGTGCCGAATGAGATGTATGCAGAGTAGCGCAGGAAGCGCCTGTCTGTAATAGGTTCTCTCTCTCTCACTCAGCGCTGTTCGCCCCTCCTCTCTTCTCGTCTATCCCCATTGGCTTGTGATATCATCTGGGATAGACAAGAAGAGAGGAGGGGCCGCCGGGAAGCGAACAGCGCTGAGTGACAAGAGAGAGAACCTATTACAGATAGGCGCTGCATGATATGAGAGAGAGAACTTACTACAGACAGGCGCTTCCTGCGCTACTCTGCATACTGGCAAGTAAGATTCTCTCATGTGTCCTGTAATATGCCCCCTGATGTGCCCCGTGCCCTGAGTGCTATGTGCCCCATAATGTGCCCTGATGTGCTATGTGCCCCATGCCTTGATGTGCTATGTGCCCTGTGCCCTGATGTGCTATGTGCCCTGATGTGCCCCGTGCCCTTATGTGCTATGTGCCCTGATGTGCTATGTGCCCCGTATTGTGCCCTGATGTGTCATAATGTACCCCGATGTGCCATGTGCCCTGATGTGCCCTGTGCCCTAATCTGCCATGTGCCCCGTGCCCTGATGTGCTATGTGCCCCATAATATGCCCTGATGTGCTATCTGCCCCATAATGTGCCCTGAAGTGCCCCATGCCCTGATGTGCTATGTGCCCCACGCCCTGATGTACTATGTTCCCCAATGTGCCCCATAATATGCCCTGATGTGCTATGTGCCCTGATGTGCCATGTGCCTTTGTGTGCTATGTGCCCTAATGTGCCATGTGGCCTGATGTGCCCCACGCCCTTATGTGTCCTGTGCCCTGTTGTGCCCCATGCCCTGATGTGCTCTGTGCCCCATAGTGTGCCCTGATGTGCCCCATAATTTGCCCTGATGTGCCATAATGTGCCCCTTGCCCTGATGTGCCATGTGCCCTAATGTGTCCCATGCCCTGATGGGCTATGTGCCCCATAATGTGCCCTGATGTGCTATGTGCCTGAATGTGCCCCATGATGTGCCATAATGTGCCTTGATGTGCCCTGATGTGCCCTGAGCCCTGATGTGCCCCATACCCTGATGTGCTATGTGCCCCGTGCCCTGATGTGCCCTGTGCCCTTATGTGCCCCGTGCCCTGATGTGCTATGTGCCCTGATGTGCCATAATGTGCTCCGATGTGCCATGTGCCCTGTTCTCTGATGTGCTATGTGGCCCTTATGTGCCCATGCCCTGAGGTGCCCTGTGCCCTGATGTGCCCCAATGTCCAATTTTCTTTTTTGGTGGGGGAGTGGATCTTGGGTGGGATTTCCCACACTTTTTTCCCCAGGACTTGACCCATGCCATTATCCACCTATATAGCTATATTGCTCTTCTGTAATTGAGCTTTCAGCCAGCTGCAGGAGTTTGTGGATGTTGCCTGTGTGCCCTGACCGCAGTATACACTATTAATCACCTATATAGCTATATTGCTCTTCTGTAATTGAGCTTTCAGCCAGCTGCAGGAGTTTGTGGGTGTTGTCTGTGCGCCCTGAGTGCAGTATACACCATTATCCACCTATATATCTATATTGCTCTTCTGTAATTGAGCTTTCAGCCAGCTGCTGGAGTTTGTGGGTGTTGTCTGTGTGCCCTGAGCACAGTATACACCATTATCCACCTATAGCTCTAGTGTTCTTCTCTAATTGAGCTTTCAGCCAGCTGCAGGAGTTTGTGGGTGTTGTATGTGTGCCCTGACCGCAGTATATACCATTATCCACCTATTTTGCTCTTCTCTAATTGAGCCATCTGCAGGAGTTAGTTGGTGTTGTGTGCCTCCAGCACAACACAGTATACACTGGTATCTACCCTTTAATTCCTATTGTTCTATAATAAAGGCATCTGCAGGAGTTAGTGGGTGTTGTGTGCCTCCAGCACAATATACACTACCCAATTGCTGTTTTCCCATCTCCCTTCAGGCCATTACCATGTCTGGAAGGCACGAGCCGATAAAAGAGGGCAAGCAGGCTCTGTGTCTAGAGACAACAGTGCTGGTCGTGGACACGGTGCATCGTCATCAGCACGTGGCCATGGGACACACTTGTCCTTATTTTCGGCATCTGGACGTTTTAAGCCGCATCATGCTGAAGACTTGCTAGAGTGGATGACCAAGCCCTCTTCATCCTCCTCATCCTCTCTCACCCAGGCTCAGGGTACTAGTAAAGCAGCTGCCAGCGCATCCTCTTCCCTCGTCTCAATGTCATCATCAGTGACTCCTTCCCTAGACCCACCACATCCTCCTGAGGAGTACCCTGAACTCTTTGAGCACAGTGTTGGGTACATGCTCCAGGAGGATGCCCAGTGTTTTGTAGGCTCTGATGATGATACTCAGCTAGAGGAAGGCAGTAGCATGAGTGCAGAGAGAAAGGGGATGCTCAAGAAGGATAGCAATCTGGCAGTCATGTTCCACAAGCTGCAGCATACTGCCAGGTTTGCTCCAGCGATGAAGAGGGAGGAGATGATGAGGGCACTGACTCCACGTGGGTGCCTGGTAGGAGAGAGGAGGAGGCACATTTCCAACGAGGCAGGATGCCCTCTGGGGTCCAGCTTAGGGGCAGCACACCGACTGAATCACACCGCAGAGCTCCGCCTGTGCAGGGGGCGCTGCCTCTGCGCGTTATTCTAAAAGTTCTTTGGTGTGGGCCTTTTTGAGAGGAGTGCATCAGATCGCACTACTGCTATTTGCAACATATGTCTCAAGCGTATCTTGTATGGCCAAAACATCAGCCGCTTGGGCACCACATGCTTGACCAGACATATGTTGACCTGCCATGCAGCTCATTGGCAAGCGTACCTCAAAGACCCACACCAAAGAACAAAGCGGACCTCTCCTTGCTCCTCATCAGCTGGGATCTCCAACCCCACTAGACCTTCAGTCCTCTCTGAAACCTGCGCTGAGAGGAATGAAGGTGTAGAATTAGGTGTGTCACAGCCAAGTGCTTGCGGGCACTCTGCTAGCAGTACACCCACGTCCGATTATAGCAGGCAAATGTCCCTGCCCCAGCTGCTGGACCGTCGAAAGAAGTTCACTCCCAGCCATCCACATGCCCAGTGGTTGAATGCTAGCTTGGCTAAATTGCTAGCACTTCAACTGCTGCCTTTTCAGTTGGTAGACTCGGCCCCCTTCCGTGAGTTTGTACAATGTGCGGTTCCTCAGTGGCAGGTCCCCAAACGCCACTTTTTCTCACGGAAGGCGATTCCAGGTCTCTAATGGCACGTGGAAGGCAATGTCCTTGACTTGCTGGACAGGGCGGTCAGCGGTAAGGTGAATATTACCGCTGACTCATGGTCCAGCAGGCATGGACAGGGACGTTACCTGTCTTTCATGGCCCATTGGGTCACTCTTCTGGCAGCTGAGAAGGATGCAGGACAAGGTGCAGTAGTGTTGGAGGTTGTTCCGCCACCACGCCTCCAAAATGCTACTACTGGTTGTGACACACCTCTCTCCTCCAGCCCCTCCTCTCCTTCTTCCTCCATGGCCTCTTCCAGTGCTCTGTCCTCGGATCCAGCGGTGCTCCGTAGGCATTCAAGGGCTATGCAAATACGCAGGCAAAACGATGCCATGCCGTGCTTGCGCTGGTTTGTTTGGGGGACAGGAGCCACACTGGGGCACATATTTTGTCAGCTCAGCAGGGGCAGGCCAAGAGGTGGTTGACGCCATGCCAGCTTAAGCCAGGATTGGTGGTTTGCGACAATGGCACCAACCTCCTCTCCGCCCTCCGACAGGGACAACTGACCCATGTGCCCTGTGTGGCTCACGTCCTTAACCTGGTTTTGCAGCGGTTCTTGGGCAGGTACCCGGGCTTACAGGATGTCCTGAAGCCGGCCAGGAAAGTCTGTGTGCATTTCCGCCGATCATTTAATGCCTGTGCTCGGCTGGCTGAGCTCCAAAAGGAGTTGAACCTGCCCAAGAACCGCCTTCTATGTGACATGCCCACCAGGTGGAACTCAACGTTGGCCATGCTGCAGCGGCTGCACATGCAGCAGAGGGCCATCAATGAGTACCTGTGTGACTATGGCACCAGGACAGGATCAGGGGAGCTCGGTTTTTTCTCACCAAGCCAGTGGGGCATGATCAGGGATGCATGCACTGTCCTGTCACCGTTTGAGGAGGCCACAAGTATGGTGAGCAGTGACAGTGCATGCATCAGTGACACTGTACCTCTTGTCCACCGGTTGGAGCACACGCTGCGTGGAATAATGGACAGGGTACTTGAGGCAGAACAGAGGCAGGAAGAGGAGGACTTCCTTGCCTCTCAAAGCCCCCTTTATACAGACAGTGTTCCTGCTGCCCCACCCATCACACAGGAGGAGGATGAGGAGGAGGATGATTGTGTCAGCATGGAGGTGGAGGCTGGCACTCAGCATCAGCAGCAGCAGCAGTCTTGTAGGGATGATTTACAGTCCCAAGAAACACGTGGACTTGTACGTGGCTGGGAGGAAGTAGCTGCGGATCATGTTGTCCTTAGTGACCCAGATGACTCCGGACCGAGTGCCTCAGCTAACCTACGCTGCATGGCCTCCCTGATCCTGCAAAGCCTGCGGAAGGATCCTCGTATTCTTCGGATCAAGAAGAGGGACCATTACTGGCTGGCCACTCTCCTTGATCCACGGTACAGGAGCAGAGGATGAGATATCTCTGGGAGGCCTTGCAGAAAGGTCTGTGCAATGTGTTCCCAGAGACTGTGGAGGTTACAAACTCCTGGTCCTGGACAACGTGTTGCTGAGGCATCGGTCAGAAGGAGCGGTGGAGAAGGTGGCCGTCTGACCGACAGACAATTTTTTAGTCCGCAGCCCCAAGGTATGATCGGGTCCAGAAACCATCGCCAGTGTCTGATTTACATGGTGCAGGAATACCTACGGGCAAGGTCAGACTTGGACACCTTTCCCACCAAAAATCCTCTGGCTTACTGGGTCTTAAGGATGGATCACTGGCCAGAGCTTGCACAGTATGCTAATGAGCTACTGGCCTGTCCTGAATCCAGCGTTCTTTCGGAACGCACCTTCAGTGCTGCTGGTGGCTTTGTAACCGATCACAGGGTGTGCCTGTCCACCGACTCAGTTGATCGACTGACCTTCATAAAGATGAATCAGTCTTGGATCACCCACAGCTACCAAGCACCTGAAGCTGATGTAACCGAATAATTTTTTTTAAAATATCACATCCCTTCAAGACTGCCTATGCTGATGCTGAGTGACTGTCCTATTATGTTGATTGTCTATCCTCTTCCTCCTCCGCTGATATCTTGCAAGAAAATTTTTGGTTCTGAGTCCAATTTTTCTGCCCCTGTTTAACAGGGGCGTTTAATTACAATTTTTGATGCAATGCTTTGCAGCAGGGTTCATTCCTGCACTACAACTAGAGTATATGAGAGAGGTTGCAGTATCGTGGCACCAGCACCAGTGCCTAAGGCCCAGTTTTTCAGCTCCTGTTTAACAGGGGCGTGTAATTACAATTTTTGATGCAATGCTTTGCAGCAGGGCTCATTCTTGCACTACAACTAGAGTATATGGGAGAGGTTGCAGTGTCGTGGCACCAGCACCAGTGCCTGAGGCCCAATTTTTCAGCCCCTGTTTAACAGGGGCGTGCAATTACAATTTTTGAAGCAATGCTTTGCAGCAGGGCTCATTCCTGCACTACAACTAGAGTATATGGGAGAGGTTGCAGTGTCGTGGCACCAGCACCAGTGCCTAAGGCCAAATTTTTCAGCCCCTGTTTAACGGATGCATGTAATTACAATTCTTGATATAATATTTCACAGCAGGGCCCATTCCTGTGCCAACCTAGAGTAACTGTAAGGACTTATAGTGTTGTGGCACCAGCACCACAACCACCAAAGGCCCAATTTTTCTATCACTGTTCAACAATGGCATGTAATTACAATTCTTGATATAATCGTTCACAGCAGTGCGCTCCAGCGCCCACCAAGAGTCACTTTGAGGGCTTACAATGTTGTGGCAACGCCAACACCTTGTTCCACCATTTCTGCAGAGCAGATAGGGCAGACCCCTACTTTCAAACACCCAACTTACAAACGTCTCCTACTTGCAAACGGAAGGAGACAACATGAAGAGAGATGAAAAAAGACGGACAGCAAAACACATTATACAGGGGTGATAACCCTTTCCTATGTTTTCCAAAAAGCTTAAAAATCGATTTTTTGACTGGAGCTACACTTTAAAAATGTACCAGTTCAAAATTACAAACAGATTCTACTTAACACAACAAACCTACACAGTCCCTGTCTTGTTTGCACCACCTGTATACTGCTGTTCTGAGTATATAGGGCCTGGGGGCACCACGCCTTTCTTTTTTTGGCAGGGGGAGCTACCCATGCCATTTTTCTCAATGATTTTAATCCATATTGCTGGAACCAGATATTACATTAAAACCGCAAGCAGTTTTAAATGACTTCTTCTCCATTAGATGTCATTTGTGCAGGGACTGTTCTAAACACAAGAAACACGTGGCACTTCACAGGCATACTATAGACACCCCCCAGGCACGATATTTAAAGGAATATTTCACTTTTCTTTTTTCACTTTAATCGTCATTAAAATCAGAGCTCCCAAAAAAATGTCAGTTTTTAAAAACATTTTAGGCATTGACTCATGTCCCCTGGGGCAGGAGCCAGGTCCCCAAACCATTTTTAGGACAACATCTTGCATATTAGCCATTAAAATTAGCACTTTTTATTTTGAACATTCGAGTCCCATAGAATTCAAATCCGTTTCAAAGTTCTGGTGCGAACCGAACCGGGGGGTGTTCGGGTCATCCCTAGTCAGGAGATAACAGCTCCACAATGTGATGGAATAGGTTGGCTGCTCTCTACTCTTTCATAATGGCTGCCTCGTTGGGGTTGTGCCTTACCCTCCCTTTCCTCCTCTGTTCTATAGCTCTATCTGGCACCTGAGTGATATGACCTCATCATCATCTCCTCCATCCTCATTACCACTGGAGACAACTTGGCAATATGCTGCAGCTGGCGGAACATGACTGTCAATTTGCATATTAGTGTACTCACCTCCCTGTAGGCTCATGTTCCTGCCTTCCACAACCTCAAGAACCAACATCTGAATCAAGCAATGGGTGTGCATCATCAAGGAGCAAGTGGCTGACACTGTGTTCAAATAACTCAGCTGACTCCTCCGTGCCTGATGCTGGGGCTATGGCAAGAATAGCTGTGGACAAGTAGGCAGGGTTAGACACTTTGACAGCTGCAGCAGACTGCACACTAGTCTCTGCTTGGGTGATGGAGGATGAGGAGGATAAGGATGGCTTAGTAAGGCAGTGTACCACCTCCTCTGCATGCTGTGGCTAGATAGCATGGGCAACATCACTAAACAGAGGAAATTATGCCCTGCCTGAGGACTGACCATGTCCACCTTTGCCTGTGGGCACATAAGTTGCTGGCACCCTCACAGTGCCATGGGATCATCTGCCTCTCCTTGTTTTCCTCCCAGACGTGATGGGGAATGGAGGGGTGGGGCTTATTAACAAAATGTAATAAAGATATGGAGATGCATATGTGGATGTACTTTAATCAATGAAAATTAGTGTTTGGTACACTTTAACTTAAGTACTCACTACAGAGACACACTCCACTGATACACTGCAATATACTGCGTCAAACATGCAGTAATGCCCAGAAATATACTGCTTCAAATGTGCACTAACGTACTAAAATATACTGCGTTACAGTTACATACTAAAATATATGGTGTTAAACTTGCAGTAACACACTGAATTATACTGTGTTAAATGGAAGGTAACACACTGAAATAGAAAGCGTTAAACTTGCAGTAACACAATGAAATATACTGCGTTAAACATGCACTAACGCACAGAGATATACTGGGGGTTATTTATGAAAGACAAATACACTCTGCACTACAAGTGCATTGGAAGTGCACTTGGAAGTGCAGTCGCTGTAAATCTGAGTGGTAGATCTGAAATGAGGGGACGCTCTGCTGATTTTATCATGTGTAAGCTAAAATGCTGTTTTTTTATTTTAATTGCATGCCCCCCTCGGATCTACAGCGACTGCAGTTTCAAGTGCACTTACAGTGCACCTGTAGTGCAAAGTGGATTTTCCTTTAGTAAATAACCCCCACTGTGTTAAACGGCACGTAACGCAATAAAATATATGGAATTAAACTTACAGTAACACACTAAATTATACAGTGTTAAACGGAAGGTAACACACTGAAATGTACGCCATTAAACTTGCAGTAACACACTGAACTATACTGCGTTAAATGGAAGCTAACACACTGAACTATACGGTGTTAAACGTGCACTGACACGCTGAAATATATGGAGTTAAACTTGCAGTAACGTACTGAAATTCACTGTGTTAAATGTGCGCTAACACACATAAATATACTGCATTAAAGGGCATGAAATATATAGCGTTAGTCTTGTACTAACGCACTCTGAGCTATACGGCATTCAACGGAGGGTAATGCACTGAAGTATACGACGTTAAACTTGCAGTAACGCATATACAGCGTTAAACTTGCAGTAATGTACTGAACTATACTATGTTAAATGGAAGGTAACGCACTAAAATATATGACTTTAAACTTGCAGTAATGCACTGAAATATAGTGCACTAAATGGCTCGTCATGCATTGAAATATATGACGTTGAACTTGTAGTAACACAGCGAACTATACTGCATTAAACGGCACATAACACACTGAAATATATGCCGTTAAATGTGCACTAACGCACATAAATATACTGCATTAAAGGGCACGTAACGCATTGAACTTTACTGCATTAAACTTGCAGTAATGCAGTGAAATATACTGTGCTAAATGTACACTAACGCACAGAAATATACAGCATTAAACAGCACGTAACACATTGAAATATGCGGTGTTAAACTTGCAGTAACACTTAACTATACTGAGTTAAACACACACTAATGCACAAAAATATACTGTGTTAAATGGCACTTAACACACTTAAATATACAGCATTAACCTTGCAGTAACACACTGAAATATACTGCATTAAACGTGCACTAATGCACAGAAATATACTGCGTTGTGCGGCACGTAATGCACTGAAATATATGGCAATATATGACATTAAACTTGCAGTAACTCACTGAAATACATGGAGTTGAACTTGCATTAACAAGTTGAAATATACTGCATTAAACATGCATTAACACGCAGAAATATTCTGTTGTAAATGGCATGTAATGCACTGAAATATACAGCGTTAAACTTGCAGTAATGCACTGAAATATACAGCGTTGAACTTGCAGTAATGCCCTGAAATATATTGCGTTAAACATGCACTAACGCACAGAAATATGCTGCGTTAAATGGCACGTAACGCACTGAACTATACAGCGTTAAACTTGCAGTAACACACTGAAATATATTGTGTTAAACGATCACTACACTCACACTGACTGAACTATCATTAGATTGACACTAAAGTTAAAATGAATGACAACTCACTACTCTCACACTGACTGAACTATTACTAGATTCACACTAATGTAAAGATGAGTGATGGTCACTACACTCACACTGACTAAACTATCACTAGATTCACACTAAACTGATATTCTACACTGACAATAGAATCAGAATAACACACTGTAGCACACTAACTGTCTAGTAGCACTGAACAGAGCCCTGTTCTATTTCTCTCCATGCCAATATAACCAGTTTTCTGTACCCTAATTGGGGAAAGCTTTCATTGGTTTAGCCAATCAGTGATTCCAATGCACTGCTCGGCGGCGCTTGGGTGTTTCGTCGACCGGGCAAACCGCTAATCTTTGGCTTGTACTCCATTTGTACCGTTTGCCCATCCCTACACTTAAAGAGTCAATAAAACAAACTTTACAAAGCCCTCCTGTAACATAATATAATATGAGTGTTATAATTTGAAAATCTGTAACCTTTTACACTGTTGCATTTGGAAATTTAAAAAGCTATTTTTTAAAGCACAATTTTCAACAGAGTTCTTCTTTAATGCTTAAACTTGTGTGTTGTATTCTGGATTTATTCTAAAGCTGAAGCTTGGCAGACATTCTTTAAAATATGAAATAAATAGTCCACAATTATAGCACTGAAAAGTATGGTTTTGCTATTCAAAGCAACTCTATTTTGATGTAAATTTCATTTTAAGTGAAACTTCTGGGATTGAGGTTGTTACTCCTGTATGAGTTTATAAACCTACTGAATTTTACAATGTGTGTTGCTGAGAAGTCTAAAATTAGGACTGAAATTTACTGGAGTGTCATGTTATTGAACAACTTCTATCCATGAGTCAATGTGCCAAATAATTTCAGCACTTGGACAGCAGCTGCAATGTTCATTAGAAAAGATTTCATAATGTCGATCTATACGATAAAAAGCTATTACAATATGAGATTCTATTTACTTTTATTTAATGATGTGCACATCCAAGTGATTTGCCCATCAGCAGAATTTCCTCAATGTGCTGCAGTACCTGAAAATGACTTAAAGGAAAATAGAAGTGCACAGGAAAATGCAAATAGCTTTATATAAACATTTTATTAAAAGTTATGAGAGGAAGCTGAGATCTTGCCATAAGTGATTTAAAGTGAACGTTAGGTCAGCTAACCTAAATTGTTTGAAAGGTGTCAAGATATGAAGACATATGTAACACATATCTGTATATAACCCAGAGTTCCCCTTCAATATAAGAATGTATTTCTTTATATGATGTTTTTTAATTCTTCTTGGGTATTCTCAATATTGCAACACATATCTTGTTATTCACTTGTTATTGTTATTACTTGTTATTTGCTTCACATGAGATTATTCCCAGAAATGATGTTCAAATGTTTTTATGGAAAATACCTGTTGATAACATAACTTACCAAAAAGTCAGAATGACCTTTTAAAGTTGTTATTGTGTTATGGCGAAAATGACCATGTGAAATATGAAATAGATTATCCTGGAATGTATTGTGTATTTTCTATTTTCACTCTTTCCCACACATAGACAGTAATGTTATAATTTTCTTATAAAAACGCTGTTACAAATTGTAATATCATCACTTTCATCACTTTCCCTTTGGAAAGGAAGTGACGTGATCCTCTGTACGGAGATTGATTTTCTGAGTAAATATACATTGATGAATGCAACTTCGTAGAGGTCTTTTATTTCAAGGCTGTACATAACATTTGGTGACCCCGACGTGCTTCTTGTCTGCATCCCCACCTCCGGCTCTCAACCCGCAACAGGAGGGACAACAAAGAGGCCTCAGGTGAGAAAAATGTTATTTCTCATTATTATAAAGTACTATCTTTCTGTGCGGTTTTGAGGAGCCGGGTGGGGCTTGTGGAATACAGAAGGTAACACGTTCCTTTTTGATTTCAATGCATTCTGTCTATGTATGATTACTGAGAATAATAATGGTACCAATTATAGCTGATGCATGCAAATGTACGTACTTGTGTTTCTTTTTGTTGCCCTCAGAAATGACAATGTATATAGTTGTGTTATTAAGGGATGTGTAAGAGGCAGGTGCCACAATTTCTATGAGTGAATAGAAGGTGGTGAATGTTGAATTTTTTGTGTGATTTTTTGAGAAACGTTTGTGGTCCTAAGGCGGATAGGTTTGCCTTCAGCGGATAGCCACAAATGGGTGAATGACCTGCTGTATGTTCTCTGGAATAGGGAGTTGAGAGAGACTAGCCTATTACCACTCAGAAAGGAGACGTCCTTCTGAGAGTAGAACAAAGTGAGATATCTCAATATATGTACTGGGCTGCTGGTACACAGCCGTAAGAAGTAAAAAGTAGAGCTCTCAGTCCCGGAGCTCTAAACTATTGTCATTTCTGAAAGGGGTAACAGGAAAAACAAAGAAAATGGGAAATTTGCTTGGAAAAAATATTTTACCGGTAATGAATACTTTTGGGTTAACAAAAAAAAGGGCAAAGAAATTATTAAAAATAGCAAAGAAAACAGGGTTAAATGTATCAAAGTTGCATCCAAGCGCTCCTATCATCAAGATGATGGTAAGTGGAGAGCCGGACGCTTTAAAGCATCATGTAAAGTGGTGTAAAATTACAAAAAGGGAATACAAAAAGGACCCGTCTAAATGGTGGCCTCCACAAGGTGCATTTGACACCCCAACAATTGATGCGTTATTTAATTTACTTTTCAAAATGTCTGATTGTGGGGGGATTGAATGTTTGGCTGCTTGGGAAGAAGAGTCCCGAAAGAATCTAAAGCCACCCCCTTATAAAATGTGTACTGAAAAAACTGCTCTGCATCTGGAAGATGAAGAGGAGCTTCCCAATGCTTGGGCATCCCCGTATGAGTCCGCAAGAAGGGATTTAGAAGTAGCATCTAGAGCAGCATCTGCCCCTATAGGTGAAGTTGATCCTGTAGAGGAAAGGGAAGAAGACACGGGAGAACAAAGTGCTCCCTACCCGCCTTTTCAGGTTACCCCTCAGCAGCAGCAAGCTGTTTCCAGCTTCTCACAGGAGGGAAGGAGTCGAAGGCTAGAGGGAGCCCAAGGGACTTCCCAGCGGAGGAGTAGTTTGGGATCTTCATTAGATAGAAGTGAGGGGGTAATATTTGATAAAGATGGACAAATTTGGCAGTACACTCCATCAAGGCCAAATGCTTTAGCAAAATTCACAAAGGTAGATCAATCACATAGCCCCCTAAGACAGATAAATCAAAAGTATAGCCCAGTAACTACAAGGCAAAAGGCAGCAAAACAGAAAACAACTCTGGGGGTACTGCATACTCCAGAAAGAAAAAGAGAAACAAGAGAGTTGCTTAGGTCTCTATTAAGAGAAAAGCCACTAGAGCAGATGCCCCTAAGGGAAGTAGCCCTGCCAGGAGGGATAGTGGGAGATCACTATGTAGCTAATATGGCCCAGGTTTATGTCCCGTGGAAGCCTAGTGAAATAAGAGCTATTGTAGCAGAATTGCCCAACATGGAAAAATGCCCTAAGAAATGGTATAGAAAAATGATGTGGATGGAAAGGACTCAGCAAGCCACATATATAGATATGTGGATCTTGATTGATTGTGCAATACCTGAGAAGTATGTGGATGTCTGGAAGGTTTTTGCTCAAAAGAAGGGTGCCTGTCAGGAGGGAGTATTGAAGGTAGAAGAAGATGGGGCGGAAGCATATGAAAAAGCTGTTGATAGATTAAATGAGATTTTGAAAGACTGGGTTACAACTACGTTTGATAAGGGACAAGATATGCGAGTGTTAATGGATGTTGTTCAAAAGAAAGGTGAGGATGTATTAGATTATTGGAATAGGTTCAAGGATGCTATACAGAAGCACACAGATTGGATGGTTGATGATGAAGCTGATATGAAACGTCCTGAGTTAGTGAATGTGTTGGTAGGAGGAATGTTGCCTGAAATAAGAGAAGAAATAGAGCTTAGAACTGTAGGATGGAGAAAGAAGGCTGCCCCAGATTTGGTTGATATAGCACAAGCAGCCTATGAGGTGCTCCAAAAGAGAAAGGATAAAATAGAGAAGAAAGAGAAATCTAAAATAATGAATGTGCAAACTCCCGAAGTCAGAGAAAAGATCTCTGAGCCCAAAGGAATACCAGTTTCTACGGTGCAGGTATCACCTCAGGGTATGCCTGTAGCTGATCCTCCCTATCCACCCTCAGGTGTAGTATACATTTCTAATTATGGTGTTCCCCAAAATAGACTAACTAATTGGAAACAAAATGAAATGCCCCGCAGGAATCCTAAAATACAATCCAGATATCAACAGATCATTCCAAATATACCTAGACCTGCGGCTCCCCAGCTTCGTGCTCCACCCACCTGCTTTAAGTGTGGTGTGGGGGGTCACCTGGCACGGGATTGCCGGAGGCGCTAGGATGAGGCGGAATGTGGTGATAATACGGAGGACCAAACAGTGTACCAGGCATTGGCAGCTATTGAAATTGATTCAGGTGAAGAGCCGATGATCATGATAAATGTCAATGGCGTTAACCTGTATAGCTTAATTGACACAGGTGCTTCGAGATCCCTTTTGAATGTCCTTGACCTTGACCTGCCGCTCTCTAATGAGAAAGTCTCATTGGTGGGGGTGAGTAATAATGTTATCTCAGCAGAGGTTACTAAACCTGTGCGAGTAACTTTGGGTGGACATTCAACAGAGCATTCCTTCGTATTGTCTCCACATTCCCCCTGTAATTTAGTAGGTAGAGATTTGCTGTCAAAAATGGGAGTGACCATTGCTTTATCCCCAGGGAAAACTATAGTGGATATACCCAGTGGAATGGAGCAGGAGGCTGCTGATCTCCTGTTCATGCCCTTATCAGTGAGGGAAATGGAAAAGGAGGGGGGGATACCAGAGGGAGTAAAGCAACAAATTAACCCCTCCATTTGGGTGACTGGCGCTAACACGCCTGGCCTCATGCAAGTTTCTCCGGTAAGACTAAAAAGAGACCCTACACTGCCAGTACCTAGACTACCTCAATACCCCTTATCCCCAGATTCAGTAGAAGGTATAAGGCCAGTGATAGAAGAGCTACTACAGGAGGGGGTACTCACCCCCTGTAGGAGCCAGGCTAACACTCCTATTTATCCAGTACCAAAACCCATGAAAGCTGGTGAGGGGAGTTGCAGGTGGAGGTTGGTACATGATTTACGTGCAGTTAATAAAGTGATTGTTCCATCTGTACCAGTGGTACCTAATCCTTCGACAATTTTGGCAACGATACCTCCCTCTGCTACTCATTTCACAGTAATTGATTTAGCTTCAGCATTCTTCAGTGTCCCTGTTCATCCAGAGGACCAATGGCTTCTAGCTTTCACGTTTGAGAAAAAACAGCTAACCTGGACACGGTTACCTATGGGATATCATGACTCCCCTAGCTGTTTTTCTCAGGCATTAAAGGACAAACTGGATGGGTGGCAGCCGCTCCATGGGTCCATCCTAATACAGTATGTGGATGATCTTCTATTGGCCTCATCGAATGAGGAAGCCTGTACTGAAGATTCTATATCCCTAATGAACTTTTTGGCCACTATTGGACAAAAAGTAGATGCTACGAAAGTGCAATGGGTTAAAACGAAAGTGCAATACCTAGGTCACTGCATCTCTCATGGCATAAAACACCTCACCGATAAAAGGAAACAGGTAATTGCTAAACAAAAAATGCCTGTAACCTTAAAACAATTAAGAGCATTTTTAGGACTAGTGGGCTACTGTAGACAATTTTTACCACAATATTCCACTATAATAGGTCCATTACAAGACTTGTTGAAAGGTCATACGAAAAGCAATTACAAATTTACCACAGAAGAGTTAACTCCAGCAGTTAAGGAAGCGTTTAAACAGATAAAGCAATCCTTGCTAACTGTACCGAGTCTGGGTTTGCCTGATTATAGCAAGGATTTTTATCTGTTTTGTACGGAGGTTAATGGACACGCCAATGGGGTTCTAACTCAACATTTCTGTGCCAGGCATCGCCCGGTAGGGTATTACAGTTACCCACTGGACAGTGTAGCCAGAGGTTTGCCTGGTTGCCTAAAATCAGTAGCGGCGGCTGCCCTGCTGGTAGAAAAAACTACTGACATTGTACTTGGAAATGACTTATACTTAATGTGTCCGCATGACTTGGAAGCTATGTTAAACAGTGCTTATACTAAACATTTTTCTGTCCAGAGAATAACCCACTATCACTTGATTTTGCTGTCAGCTTCTAATCTAAAAATTCAACGTTGCCAGACCTTGAATCCGGCCACCTTCTTGCCAGAAGATGACACCGAGGAGATTGAGGACTCATACTTGGCACATGATTGTGCTACCTCAATTGATGAAGTAACCAAACCCAGACCCGACCTATTGGATGAACCCATCTCAGGCCTGCCTCTGTGTGCTGACCTATTTGTAGATGGCTCATCCCTTAGAAGACCTGATGGATTGAATCTAGCTGCCTGTGCAGTAGTGAACGGAGAAGGTAAACTATTGCATGCTGAAGTCTTGCAAAATTCTAAATCAGCACAGGCAGCTGAACTTACTGCTATTTGTGTGGCTTTAGAGCTTGCTGAAGGTGACACTGTGAACATTTATAGTGATTCAGCTTATGCTGTGGGTATCTTGCACAGTTTTGCACAACTTTGGCAGGAAAGAGGTTATCTTACAGCTGCAGGAACTCCTATCCAACACAAAGAATTGATTGTTAGACTACTTACTGCAGTACAGTTACCCTTCAAAGTTGCAGTAATCAAGTGCAAAGCCCACACCAGAGCGGAGGATAGTGTGTCTATTGGGAATGCTTTAGCTGACGAACAGGCTAGAACTGTTATACATTCCTATGATGCATCTAACCTGGTTTCTACTTTCACATTAATGGATCTACAAGTTGATCTAGCGGTACTATCAGCCTTACAAGACAGCTCGCCTCACAAATCTTCTTGGATCGCTAAAGGAGCGATCTGTGTAGAGGATGGATTATGGCGTTTCCATGGGAAATTAGTTGCCCCTCCGACTCTTTTTCCTTCTCTGTTTGCTTTGAGCCATGGGCCTTGCCATGTCTCAACAGGAGGGATGTGTCGGACGGTAAAAAAACACTGGTGGGCTCCAGGTTTCCACACATATGCTGTTAAGCAGGTTCAGGAATGTGTAACATGTCAAATGCATAATATTGGTAAACCAGTTCCCACTCCTATGAAGCATATTCCACATACTGAGGAGCCATTTCAAATTGTGCAAATTGACTTCTCAGATATGCCCCCTTGTGGCCGTTACCGGTATCTTTTGGTGTGCGTGTGTCAATTTTCGAACTGGGTTGAAAGCTTCCCCACTGCGAAGAATGATGCCCGTACGGTAGTTAAATGTCTTACTAGAGAATTAATACCACGGTTTGGTATAGGGGCTGTCATTTCCTCAGATAGAGGTACACACTTTGATAATAAACTAATGGCAGAAGTGGTGAATATTCTGGGGATAAGACAGCAGCTGCACACGCCATATAGGCCACAAGCTAGTGGGATGGTTGAACGCACTAACCAGACTTTAAAGAGATATCTTGCAAAAATAACTGCTAATGGGAAAAGCACATGGGTAGAAGCGTTGCCTATAGCTTTAGCTACCATTAGGACTACCCCTAAAGAAGAACACGGGCTATCACCCTTCGACATACTATTTGGAAGACCACCTCGGAGACTTCCTGCACCTTTGGCACCCCCAGAGACAGTAAATTTGAGAAATGGTCAAGATACCATGATAGACTATGTGCGCAGACTGGCAAATGTGTTTTCTGATACTTTTTCCAGAGCCAAAGCAGGACAACCAGTGGACACAAGTGACGGAACGCATGGACTAAAGTCAGGAGAGTGGGTGTACATCAAGAATCATACACCCCGGACCACTTTGTCTCCTAGGTGGAAAGGTCCGTTTCAGATCATTCTTGTATCTCCAACTGCAGTGAAGCTGAAAGACTACAAGTACTGGGTTCATGGTTCCCATTGTAAAAAGACTGTAGCTCCGAAGGAACCTACAGATCAGTCTGCTGGTAGCAGGTATTCTTCTTTACCCTTGCATTCTAGGTCATCACCGCCAATTACTCGTGCCAGAGCCAGAAGACCCCAGAATGAATCTCCTGGGGCCTAGACCGAATGTGGCGTTATGGAGCATTATCCTCTGTGGTGGAGCGGTGGTGTGGATCACAGTAATGGCATTCGAATGGACATACCATAAAGAAAAGGGTAAGATACATGACACCTACCTTTTCAATGCCACTGTGACAAGTGAGAAATTGCAACCTGAAGAAAGCCGTAATCCCAATCAAAGAGCAAGAAGAGACACTCATGAGTATCATGTTAAATTGGGTGAACCCTTTCATAACTCCTTTGTGTCCATGCACCTACAGGCAGCAAAGAAACTGAACATTTCTAATTGCTGGATATGCACACACGCACCTATATCACATAAGACTATACCCTTATTAGGTGTTCCCAGCACATTGGCTGAAATAGAGAACAGTGCTCACTTTGAAGATGTAAGCAGAACTATGGTTGACAGAGTTGTTTCACTCCTGTTGTTCACTAATGCTCCAATGACAATCCCCTCTGTCTGCATAAACTTCACTCGAGAATATTCATCTGAGCTGCTTACTCAAGGTTTTCAAAGTACTACCAGACCTATTGGGAACTCTAACTGTATGGACAATGCTGAGATCAGATATTGGTTTGATGGTAAGGATACAGCATGGAGCACAGATCGGTATCAGGAACTACATGACTACACGCATCGACAACATTCTAGGCAAAACAATATGAAATTATTAATGTGTTTGCAGGGGTATAATTTCAAGAAGGCTTGTGCAGCTCCCCCAGGTTATTACTTTATATGTGGGAAGAAAGCATATAATTGGATCCCTTTAAATTCTATGGGGGTTTGTTATTTTGGGAGAGTAATACCTGCCACTTGGTATATGAGTAACGATGAGTTTAAGGAGTCCCAAATCCGCAAAATCCCCATACATCTTTTAAAAAGAGATTTAGATTCTCAGTCAGAACCTGGGGGGGAGGAAGAGAATCATGATGAGGTTGAAGATCCTGACATGAACAAGGAGGGTGAGACTAACATTGAGGTACCCCTAGTTAATGTTGAGGAAAATACTAATAACATTTATAATAGTGACCTTGGCACTAATATAGAGTCCCATGACAGGGAGATAAAGCCAATATTCTCCATACCATGGGTAAATAGATGTTGTATCAAAAAGGCATTCAGTTTCATCATTGATTTAGCTGACTTGATCGATAATATTACAGCATTGTATGATATGAACTTTGTGATGCTTGCCACTGAACTAAAAATGGTTAAAAAGGAGATGTTGCAGCACCGGCTGGTGCTGGATTATCTTACAGCGAGCCAGGGAGGAATATGCACCATAGTGGGAACAGGCTGTTGTAACTACATTGGAAATGATACTAAAGCAGAAGATGCTATCATTTCACATGTGGAGCAGGTACAACAGCTTAAGCTCAATTTTCGGAAAGAGCATACTGAAACTGCTTGGGTTGAAGGAAGCTGGGAAAGCTGGACTTCCTGGCTTAATCCTGCCAACTGGTTTTCAGGCATTGGAGGTTGGTTTGCTGGTATATTACATGGTATCCTATATATTGTTGGTATCATAGTACTTATAATCCTTATAATCAAATGTGCACCTATGTTATTCAAATGTTGTTTTAAAGTAACTACCACTTCTTGTTGCGCTATTTGGAAAGCTTGTACTAACACTGGTTCTTTTGAGCCCCAAAGGTCAAGAGTTAGAACTGCTCATGAGATGGTGGCTCATATACCTGGAGGTCAACCCAGAGCCATAGAGGAAGTTTAAAGAGGGATACCCAAGGAATTATAAACATAGGAGGGATGTCAAGATATGAAGACATATGTAACACATATCTGTATATAACCCAGAGTTCCCCTTCAATATAAGAATGTATTTCTTTATATGATGTTTTTTAATTCTTCTTGGGTATTCTCAATATTGCAACACATATCTTGTTATTCACTTGTTATTGTTATTACTTGTTATTTGCTTCACATGAGATTATTCCCAGAAATGATGTTCAAATGTTTTTATGGAAAATACCTGTTGATAACATAACTTACCAAAAAGTCAGAATGACCTTTTAAAGTTGTTATTGTGTTATGGCGAAAATGACCATGTGAAATATGAAATAGATTATCCTGGAATGTATTGTGTATTTTCTATTTTCACTCTTTCCCACACATAGACAGTAATGTTATAATTTTCTTATAAAAACGCTGTTACAAATTGTAATATCATCACTTTCATCACTTTCCCTTTGGAAAGGAAGTGACGTGATCCTCTGTACGGAGATTGATTTTCTGAGTAAATATACATTGATGAATGCAACTTCGTAGAGGTCTTTTATTTCAAGGCTGTACATAACAAAGGTAACAACAGTGTTGAAGTGCATGCGTGCATGTGCTTATATTGTTTTTTTTTTTTTGCCTCTGTAAAGTCTTCCTTGATCCTAGCCCCAGAATGTTTACAAGGCCTCAACTTCAGTCCAAGCTGACATTAGGTTCCACCCCTAGTGACATTAAGCCTCACACACTGGCAATCAGTTGAAGAATTCCAGAATGCCAATGGTCAGTAGAGACAGCCAGTGAGGTGGTGCCTAATCTTGATTTGACCAGGAGTATAGGCCTCATGTACAGCTTGGGCTTAGGATCTAAGAAGGTACCATAGGGATATAAAGATCCCTTTGAAGACGTATGCCCCATACACACAGAAATCCTGACGGAAAAAGTCAGATCAGATTATGTTGTCGGAAAATCCGATCACATGTGGGCTCTAACATACTTTTTCTGTCAGAATTTCCGATGGAAAAAGTTTGAGAGCTGAATCTAAAATTTTCAACAATAAAATACAATCTGACTTTTTCCAATCGTATGTAGAGAATTCCGAGCACAAAGTCGAGCATGCATGCTCAGAAAAAATTTGGAGATGAAAGCTATTGGCTACTGGCCTCTGCGTAGTCCCGTTGTATGTGTATAACTTCACCTCGTTCCAAACGATCGGATTTTCCGACAACTTTGTGCGACCGTGTGTATGCAAGACAAGTTGCTGCCAAAATCCGTCGGAAAAAAGAATTTTGTGGTTGGAATGTCCGAACGTGTGTATGGGGCATAACACTGGTAACTGTAGGTATCACAAAGTTATGCTCACTTTAAATGGGAATGATAGTAAAGAAAGAGTAAATTGGGCAGCCATAAAAGTAAAACATAGACAAGGTAATAACATAAGATTTGATTAGAATGCTATCTTATGGTCTGGTACTGTGCCCAATGTAATGTCACAAGCAACAAGTGAAGGCAAATCTCCCCAGCAGGACACAGACAGCAAAATATAACTTTGTATGGGTTTTAGACCTTCCCAACTTAAAAAAAAATCCACAATAAAATATATCCTTTCCCTATACCCCTTTTCAGCTGTGGCCCATACTGTGACCCATATGACTTTCTTTACTACTTGTTCCTCTCATCTTGTCAGACTGTTTATACTGAAATATTAAAATAATATTATATTTATGAAATTAAATCAAATGCTAAATCAGTTTTTTAGGAGATTTTACATTTTTCCACAAAAAAACAAGTCTGTTTATCTGTGCTATGTTGAAGACAAGTGATAACAACAATATGCTAAAAATATATATCTATTAACTAAAAATTCAGTGTAAAATAATATCAGGTATATTTTGTGATAATACAAAAATTTATATACTTTCAAATATCAAATATATGTGGGAATACAAATGATAATCACATTTTTTACCACACTCTTATTACAAAATACCATATTTCAATACTTGAATGATAACTTGGTAAATTTAGACTTGGTAACTCTTTGTGATTAGCCTCCTGTGGCTCCATGGACTTATGTAAATAGACTAGGTGCTTGCTTTAACACTTGTGACTTCTTCTAAAAACAAATAGACCTTCAAACTTACTCTTTAAAAATGCACAGATAAAATGTTATACTGTGCACATAGCTTGATAATTTAATCAAGACTTTATGACAAATCCATTGTAGAGAATTTGGTCTTAGCTTTGTAGAGACAAAAATGTGTATGTTACTTAATATTTGGAATATAATTACAGTATATCATGCTGCAAGTAGAAATAACACAACTCCAAATTGCTAGGCCACAATACTAAATGCTTCTGTTTTGCATATGTCAAAACAATTAAATTACCAAAAGGTAAAATAAACAGATTAATACTTTCCAGGGCTTAAGAATTGTGTTGTTTTGAAAAGCATCAAGTTAGGTGTACCAAAGGACTTCTTTCAAGATTCCTACATCTCCGCGTCCTCAAGACCTCAACACCCTCTCTCCTTCCAAGATTCTTTCTGTCACAAAATTCTTTGTCTCCTTCCAGATTTTCCTCCGATCCCCTTTCAGCTATGTGTAACCACTTTTATCCCACTCAAAAAGTGTGTGTGTGTGTGTGTGTGTGTCACTACTACATAATTGATGATGTAAAATGATGGGTTGTTCCCATGCAATGATGACAACCTCACCTGGGCAGCTATCTTGGACTCCTAATATTTTCACCACCAGGGGCAGTATTGTATTAGAATTTATTCTAATTTGTCATAAATCATTCTTCATGTAACCTTTCACTTTAGACTTAGCAGAAAACCACAAACTATCAAAACTGTCTAAATTCTGTCAAACCCCTTCAGACATTGCACCTACAACTCAGAATTATGGTTGTGAGACAGTCTGGATAAGGTCATTAACTTAACTTCTCACATTCCTTGAAACCAGGAAATCCTCCCGGTTATTCAAAATACAAGGATTTTACTTCAGTATAATTTCTATGTAAACTTTTCATAGGATTATATATTTGTAACCCTTATCATGATAATATATATGTATTAATGGTTTATGAATACCTAAACAATACATTATGAATATATTATGAAAGAAAAAATATTATTAAAATACATAAACAATATATGTAAAATTATTCACTTAATTATGCATCTAATTACTCTAATGTAATATCATATAACTTTTGCTGATATGATTATTTGTACTTGAGTAAAAAGGTTTATTTATAAGGCAAAATTTTGAAATCAACCCTATTTTTGTTTCTCAGTCCTGAGAAGGAAAAAAATATGTATGTAAGCTCATGGTTCCCTTATTTTGTTTATTTGACTAAGCCTTCTCAAGATTTATAACCTGGGAAGATTGTGCTCCTTTAACCACTTAAGCCCCGGACCATTTGGCTGGCGAAAGACCAGAGCACTTTTTGCAATTCGGCACTGTGTCGCTTTAACTGACAATTTTGCGATCATGTGATGTGGCTCCAAAACAAAATCAATGTCCTTTTTTCCCCACAAATAGAGCTTTCTTTTGGTGGTATTTGATCACCTCTACGGATTTTATTTTTTGCGCTATAAACAAAAAAATCGTGGCAATTTTTAAAAAAACGTAATTTTTTACTTTTTGCTATAATAAATATCCCAAAAATATATAAAAAAACGATTTTTTTCCCACAGTTTAGGCCGATTCATATTCTTCTACATATTTTTGGTAAAAAAAAATCACAATAAGCGTATATTGATTGGTTTGCGCAAAGTTATAGCGTCTACAAATAGGGGACAGTTTTATGGCATTTTTATTAATATATTTTTTACTAGTAATGGCAGCAATCAGCGATTTTTATCATGGCTGCGACATTATGGCAGACACGTCAGACAATTTTGACACATTTTTGGGACCATTGCCAATAATACAGCGATCAGTGCGATTAAAAATGCATTGATTACTGTCAAAATTTCACTGGCAGTGAAAGGTTTAATGTGTATCCTAGGAAGTGTTCTAACTGAAGGGAGATGTGACTGTGCAGGGAAACTAACAGATCCTCTGTTCATGCTCTGTATGAACAGAGGATCTCTCAGTTCTCCCCTTCCTAGACATTAATGCGCTGTAAAGGGTAGTTCTGGCTTCCCCTCAAAAAATGTAAAGTCAGCATCTACACATACTGTAGCTGCTGACCTTTAATATGGGGGGGGACACTTACCTGTCCTGGAGTCCAGTGATATCGTCACCGCAACTGATGTCTCCATCAGCTATCAGGTGCTGCGGCCGCAATTGCCTCTAATGGAACCTGGCAATTAAGCTTTTTGGCTTCACAGCTGGGTCCCTATTGCACATGCACAAAGCTCAGCTGCGCTTTCCTACTGGCCCGACAATAGGGAAAGGAGGAGGTTTGCATAGCTTCCCTGAAATTTATACCTGACCTGAAGGCTTCGTTGCTTACTCGGCCAGTGATTGTAAATGTGACATCAATAGCTGTTAAGGACTCGGTGGTGCCTGCAACCGCCTATGCCCTTAAAAACCATTGACAATAGGAGACTTCCATCCATAATAGCTGAAGTAATATGGGTATTATACATGATGTTCAAGTCCTGCGGAATGCGTAATTGTTTAGGTGTGAAACCTTAAAGTGGAAGTCCAGGCTTTTCCTAACTATGCTTAAACTTGCTCCCCCTATTCTAACTCATATTCTAACTACTCTGTGAAAGGAAGATGCATATAGTTACCTATTTGGTATGACATGTCTGTTCAGTGTTGGTAGGTGGAGGTAAAACTTTCCAGCAAGATTCAGCCAGCAGAAATAGCCCAATAGGAGTTTTAACCATTCCTTATTATATCACTACCGACAAAGTGCCATATAGTCAAAGCTATGGTCAAAGCTATGGTATTCCCAGTAGTAACCTATGGCTGTAAAAGTTGGACTATAAGGAAGGTTTAACACTGAAGAATTGATGCTTTTGAAATATGGTGTAGGAGAAGACTCTTGAAAGTCCCTTGGATGGCAAGAAGAACAAACCAGTCAATCCTGAAGGAAATAAACCCTGAATATTCACCGACAGATCCTGAAGCTGAAACTCAAATACTTTGGCCACTTAATGTGAAAAGAGGACTCATTGGAAAAGATCTTGATGCTGGTAAACAAAGAAGGAAAAAGAAGAGGATGGTAGAAAACAAGATCGATGGATAGCATCATCAAAACAATGAACATGAAGTTAAGCAAGCTCCGAGAGCCAGTGGATGGTCCATGAGGTCACAAAGAGTCGGACATGACTACACGACTGAACAACAACAACTGTATCCAAAAAAAGTGTTTTGGCTATTCAATCACTTTAACACTAAGGCTCCGTTCACACAGGGGGCGACGCGAGGTGACACGACTTGCCGTACCGCGACCTGACAAGTCGCCCCCGTTCTGTACTACGGAACCGTTCTAAGAGGAGCGACTCGAGTCGCTCCGACTTCGAAAAAAGGTTCCTGTACTACTTTTGGGCGACCTCGGGCGACTTGCATTGACTTCTATACAGAAGTCATTTGCGAGTCGCCACTGAGGTCGCGGCGAGGCAAGTCGTGTCGCCTCGCATCGCCCCCTGTGTGAACCGAGCCTTACGTGCACTGCACATAATGATAATAAACACACTTTTAGGTTAACAAATTTCCTGTAATATTATTTATGACTATGTATTAGATCAACAATATTAATGAATTGTTGTTTTGGTATATTTACTTACAAACATCTGTGTATATTCACAGGTATCTTTTTTCTGTGTATTTTATAGGAAAAAGTATCACTTAGTGATTTGGGTGACTTAGGGACCATAATCTTTATCATTGGCACAGAACGTGCTCTACTTTTCCAGGAGGAGATTTTATCTCTGTCCAGTTAGAGTTTTACCTCTATGTAGTCTTTATGTGGGTGGCAATCGCTGTAACAGGCTGTTGGCATCTTGATGAATGGGGTGTGGAATTTGGTGAGATAATTAAACAGTTGACTTGCACACTCCAGCCGATAACAAATGATGTGTCGGCTGTTTTGCCTCTGTTTTTACTCTGTCCTCAGTTGCTTGAATTGGATTTCGAAAGATTAATGGATTTACCATTCATATCTCAACAATCCCCACCTTCCCATTACCTGGTTGTGCGTCTCGCCTCTCCGTGCATATATCAGCCCCATTAGTCATCATAGCGCTAAAGAAATGCGAGATGGAAAGCTGGCCAGACAAAGGACGGCTAGTTATCAAATGGCACTATTTCTCTCTGTCATGAGATCGTATATCATGCACTGTACAGTAGGATTGACAAAGTCTGTGAGTACAGTATGAATGCATTTCATCTTTTGAATGAGTATTAAGTATTAAACTCATCAATAAAGCTACTCGTTTTATGCACAGGGGGAGATGACATTTAGGAGTGATGAGCATGTGTGATTTTTTTTTCTTCCACTTAAAACTATGAGTGTCTATGAATATGTTAACCACTTCAGCCCCGGAAGATTTGGCTATTCAATGACCAGGCCATTTTTTGTTCAATGACCAGGCAGTTTTTTGCGATATGGCACTATGTCGCTTTAACTGACAATTGGGCGACCGTGCGCTGCTGTACACAAAACAAAATTGACGTCCTTTTTTCCCCACAAATAGAGATTTCTTTTGGTGGTATTTGATCGCCTCTGTGGTTTTTATTTTTTACGCTATAAACAAAAGGGGTTTATTTACTAAAGGCAAATCCACAGTGCACTACAAGTGCACTTGTAAGTGCAGTCGCTGTAGATCTGAGGGGGACATGCAAAAAAAATAAAAAACAGCATTTTTGATTGTACATGATTGGATGATAAAAAACAGCAGAGCTTCCCCTCATTTCAGATCTTCCCCTCAGATCTACAGTGACTGCACTTCCAAGTGCACATTCAGTGCACTTGTAGTGCAAAGTGGATTTTCCTTTAGTAAATAGACCTCAATATCTTTTACTTTTTACTATAATAAATATCCCCAATTTTTTTTTCCTTAGTTTACGCCGATATGTATTCTTCTATATATTTTTGGTAAAAATTAGCAATAATCGTATATTGATTGGTTTGCGCAAAAGTTATAGTGTCTACAAAATAGGGGATAGATTTATGGCATTTTTATTATTATTTTTTTTTACAAATAATGGCGGTGGTCTGTGATTTTTATTAGGACTGTGATATAGCGACAGACAAACTGGACACTTTTGACACATTTTTGGGACCATTGACAATTATACAGCGATCAGTGCCATAAAATGCACTGATTACTGTATAAATGTCACTGGCAGGGAAGGGGTTAAACTAGGGGACGATCAAGGGGTTAAATGTGTTCCCTAGGTCTGTTATAACTGTAGGGGGGATGGGACTGTCTAGGAGGAGAGAGAGAGATCGGTGTTCATATATAGTATGAACACACAATTTGTCTCTACTCCCCTGAAAGAACCAGGATCTTCTCGATCGGTCATGAGCAATTGCGGGAGGCTGGTGGTCATCGTGCCTGCCCGCACACTCCCCTAGTGGCCAAAAGGCTAAGCAACATAAGGTAATGTTGTTTCGCCCAGCCATGCCATTCTGCTGCAGTAAAACTGCGGCGGCCGGTCGGAAAACTCTTAAATTCTAAATTTCATAGGCTTGTAGATTATTAAATATTGGCCACTCATTTGATTACTCTGGTATTCTCTAAATGAGTCAAGTAGATTGAGAAGGAAACACTCTCAATAAATCTCAAATATTTAAAGGGGATGACCATCAACATTATATGTACCTATGGGGTTTCTTTTAAAGGCAACTTCTAATACAGGTACTGTTCATGCTAGACATTTTTTGGAAAAAAAAATTCTATATACACCTGACTTTTTTGTTGATCTAAAGGCTTAACCACTTCAGCCCCGGAAAGATTTACTATCTTAATGACAAGCAATTTTTTTGTGTCTCTTTGACTGACAATTGCGCGGTTGTGCAACGTTGTAATCAAACAAATCAATGCCCTTCTTTCCCCACAAATAGAGCTTTATTTTGGCGGTATTCGATCACCTCTGCGGTTTTTATTTTTTCCGCTATAAACAAAAAAAGAGAAAATTTTGAAAAAAAAACCTATATTTTTTACTTTTTGCTATAATAAATATCCCCCCCCCCCCCCCCAAAAAAAAAGTAAAAAAAAATGTCTTCATCAGTTTAGGCCAATATGTATTCTTCTACATATTAAAACAAAAAAGCAAAAGCAATAAGGTATATTGATTGGTTATAGCATCTACAAAATAGGGGATCGTAAAAAGCAAGAATGAGGGTAAGGTTGCGCTATGGAGCAGTTTAGTATAATTGTGGTATGAGCGGCCTCTATTCAATTTCCACCCAGTGTGGGTGAAACAACTAGTGAGGTAAAAAGGGAAATAGACTTGGCGCTATACCTTTGGTTTATAAAAAGTGAAAACTATCATTTGTATACATTTTCCAGCTTGCTGGTAAGTGATAAAAAAACTTATCTATTTATAACGACCAATAATCTCTAGTGGTTTTATATATAAAAAGAAAAGAAAAGAAAACATATGCATCTATATAAATACCGTAAAGTGCTAATCAGACAAACCATAAATAAACATACAATTGCTATGATTTGGTAATAAAGTGCAAGTGACAACCATGCAAAAAATCCCAAGTGTAGTTTGAGCTTTAAAATTTCAAAAACCTTTGGAAAAAATATATTCCTAAAATTCATTTTCAAACTAATATCATATATCAATTAGTGAAAAATCTTACTATTTCATAATCAGTGTACTGAGTGACATGACTAGATAGCATGTGACTGAAAACCAGTGAAAAATAAAAAAAGAAAAAAAAAGAAATAAGATATAAATATATAAGTGAAAAAAATGACAATATAATGAACAGTGAAAATTCTTCCGTGAGTGTCTTCAAAACTGTGTCTGCAACTGCTGCTCCCAGTGCACAGTGACTGCTAATGTGATTGCTCTCACCAGAGGTTTTTCCCCATCCGGGGTGGATCAGCCTCCACAGTATAAGCCACTGTGTTGCTCTTTGGCTTTAATCTGCTGTGGTCCTGGGAGTCCCCCGTTCCTCCGTTGGTGTAGCGTGCCACGTTATATGC
Organism: Lithobates pipiens; assembly: GCF_037356315.1. Taxonomy (NCBI): domain Eukaryota; kingdom Metazoa; phylum Chordata; class Amphibia; order Anura; family Ranidae; genus Lithobates; species Lithobates pipiens. The sequence continues at coordinate 423,217,866 of NW_027507903.1, read as the reverse complement.
AACAAGGAAGAGGCATATCCATAGTGTAGTATGTATAAAAAGGACTTTTATTTGTAAAACAACTAAAATTACTCACAAACATTCGGTGATCAATCGCTTTGTGGTAACAGAGTTTAAAAATCCCGCCCGGCCGTATTGCCGTCTGTGCAAGAGGTGTACGCTGTCTGGCCATGCCCTACGCGTTTCGTCATTCAGACGTCATCTGGTTTGTCTGATTAGCACTTTACGGTATTTATATAGATGCATATGTTTTCTTTTCTTTTTATATATAAAACCACTAGAGATTATTGGTCATTATAAATAGATATGTTTTTTTATCACTTACCAGCAAGCTGGAAAATTTATACAAATTATAGTTTTCACTTTTTATAAACCAAAGGTATAGCGCAAAATAGGGGATCGATTTATGGCATTTTTATTAATATATTTTTTTACTAGCAATGGTGGTGATCAGTGATTTTTTTAGCAGGACTGCGACACTGCGGTGGACAGATCGGACACTTTTGACACTTTTTTGCGACCAGTAACATGTTTAGAGCGATCAGTGCTCTAAAAATGCACTGATTACCGTGTAAATGGCACTGGCAGGAAAGGGGTTTACACAAGGGGGTGATCAAGGGGTTAAATGTGTTCCCTGGGAGGTGTTTCTAACTGTGGGTGGAGTGAACTGACTGGGAGTACAGAGAGATCGCTGTTCCTGATCACTAGGGACAGATAATCACTCTTGTCTCCCCTGATAGAATGGAGATCTGTTTGTTTACATTGACAGATCCCCATTCTGGCTCTATTTGGAGAGATTGCGGGTGGCCAGCACTGTGCACGCGCCTACTGTACCTATTGCATGAAGCACCTATGGCGATTCGCACAACAAAGCCATCCTGTCACAGTATAACTACGGTGGCTGGTCAGCAAGTGAGTAAAGCAGTTCTAAACCCAAAAGCAAACATTTATTACATTGTAGTTGACCAATTTGTCGATATGGTGGTTGCATTCATATTCTTTTGTAGGGTTTCTTTCCTTTATTTTCACCTGAACAACAGATGAAGTTTTTTTTTCAACAGAACAAGCTTTCCTACAGATGTAGCAGTTAGAAGGTCGAGACAAAGCATTTGCCACTGACAGGGGTGCTTAAAATGATCAGATTTTATTTATTTGCAGTATGTAAAAACCTTCATCCCAAAAGAAACAAAACCATTTGATGTAACTGATTATGAAGTGTTATTTGAAGTTTGGCTTCAGTTTGTTAGTGTATTTAAATTGGCTAGTACATCTAACACTTCCCTCCCCCCAAGCCTTGCTGCTATCTAAAGGTGCCCCTGTGCTCCTTCATTCAGAGTGGGGGCACTCTAACACAAGAGGTGTGTTACTGACCAGATTACAAGGTAGAAACAGAGGGAAAAAAATCATTAAAAAAAAACAATGCAGCCACCACATCTAATGACTGATAAGCTGCAATATATTATATTTTTGGTTTTGGGTTTAATACTTCTTTAAATTCTTTGAAATTAATTATGCAGAGCAGACTATGACTATTGACTTTATTCTGTCTTCCCTAGCTGCATGCTTGTTTTATGTAAGTGACTAGGAAAGTACTAAGGTCAGAAACAGCCAAGGAATATTTTATTTTTACAACAGCAGATCAACATGCTAAATACAGGTTACCTGTAAGTATTTGTACTGAAGGCTAGAAAGCGATCCAGCAGTTTTCATTAGTGTAGTGACAGCAAACGTAACCATTATTTCAAGGCTATATACATTATTTCAGTTATTTTTAAACATGGAAAAAAAGATCAACTTGATGTAAATATTCATATAGCCATGTTAAAGGATCTCTCTAGGCCAATATGACGAACTGTCTTCTGAAAGGTCACCAATATGTACACATTCCCAACATGATCCATTTTCTTTTCCTTTAATGCAAAGAATTTATCTGGTGATCCTGTCATTTCTCTGAGTATAGCTGGATCCTCAGTGTCAGGCCTACGACCTATTCAGCCGCTGTTGAAATGACTTATTCCCTGAGCATTGCCAGCACTCAGAAGCTTCTCTGATTTATTATGCATAATCTCTGGTCACTTTGGATGCTTCTTCTCACTGCATATTAACTGTAGTTGTTGTCTTCAACAACGCCCACTCTGAAATTGGAGTCTGGGGTGGCGACAGTGCTGTGTAATGGTGGTCTACCATGTGCTGGCTGCATCATCACATGTACTCCTACCTTACTCATGCCTGGTCATAGAGGGCTCCCCTTAAGCACACTAAGATCTTTTGGTCTAGGGATCCTTGGGCTATCTGGAGATTATTAACACTTCTACTAATCGCCACTTTGTGTGAGCTCACCCCTTCAGAGACATCCGATCTGGCCTAAACTGCATTCTCTAACTGTGCTTCACCATTCTCACTACAAGCCTTACACGCGAGGCCCATTCTCATACTAGTTTCATTACCAGGAGAAGTCTCCAACAGAGGTTAAGGGAAGAAAGAGTCCAGAAGTAGAGAACCCTTTGAAAGCTTTAATATATATATATATATATATATATAAAAAACTCACAAAAGTGAGTACACCCCTCACATTTATGTAAATATTTTATTATACCTTTTCATGTGACAACAATAAAGAAATGACACTTTGCTACAATGTAAAGTAGTGAGTGTACAGCTTGACAGTGTACAGTGGTGTGAAAAAGTGTTTGCCCCCTTCCTCATTTCCTGTTCCTTTGCATGTTTGTCACACTTAAGTGTTTCGGAACATCAAACCAATTTAAACAATAGTCAAGGACAACACAAGTAAACACAAAATGCAATTTGTAAATGAAGGTGTTTATTATTAAAGGTGAAAAAAAATCCAAACCATCATGGCCCTGTGTGAAAAAGTGATTGCCCCCTAAACCTAATAACTGGTTGGGCCACCCTTAGCAGCAACAACTGCAACCAAGCGTTTGCGATAACGTGCAATGAGGCTTTTACAGCGTCCTGGAGGAATTTTGGCCCACTCATCTTTGCAGAATTGTCCTAATTCAGTTACATTAGAGGGTTTTCGAGCATGAACGGCCTTTTTAAGGTCATACCACAACATCTCAATAGGATTCAGGTCAGGACTTTGTCTAGGCCACTCCAAAGTCTTCATTTTGTTTTTCTTCAGCCATTCGGTGGTGGACTTGCTGGTGTGTTTAGGATCATTGTCCTGCTGCAGAACCCAAGTTCGTTTCAGCTTGAGTACACGAACAGATGGTCGGACATTCTCCTTCAGGATCTCTTGGTAGACAGCAGAATTCATAGTTCCTTTTATCACGGCAAGTCTTCCAGGTCCTGAAGCAGCAAAACAGCCCCAGACCATCACACTACCACCACCATATTTTACTGTTGGTATAATGTTCTTTTTATGAAATGCAGTGTTCCTTCTACGCCAGATATACTTGGACACACACCTTCCAAAGAGTTCCACTTTTGTCTCATCGGTCCACAGAATGTTGTCCCAAAAGTCTTGGGGATCATCAAGATGTGTTGTGGAGAAATTGAGACGAGCTTTGATGTTCTTTTTGCTCAGCAGTGGTTTTCTCCTTGGAACTCTGCCATGCAGGCCATTTTTGCCCAGTCTTTTCCTGATGGTGGAGGCATGAACGCTGACCTTAACTGAGGCAAGTGAGGCCTGCAGTTCCTTGGACGTTGTTGTGGGGTCTTTTGTGACCTCTTGGATGAGTCGTCGCTGCGCTCTTGGGGTAATTTTTGGCGGCCGGCCACTCCTGGGAAGGTTCACCACTGTTCCATGTCTTCGCCATTTGTGGATAATGGCTCTCACTGTGGTTCGCTGGATTCCCAAAGCTTTGGAAATGGCTTTATAACCCTTTCCAGACTGATAGATCTCAATTACTTTGTTTCTCAAATGTTCCTGAATTTCTTTGGGTCTCGGCATGATGTGTAGCTTTTAAGGATCTTCTGGTGGACCTTACTGTGTCAAGCAGCTCCTATTTAAGTGATGCCTTGATTGTGAACAGGTGTGGCAATAATCAGGCCTGGGTGTGGCTAGAGAAATTGAACTCAGGTGTGGACAACCACAGTTATAGTATGTTTTAACAAGGGGGGCAATCACTTTTTCACACAGGGCCATGATGGTTTGGATTTTTTTTCACCTTTAATAATAAACACCTTCATTTACAAATTGCATTTTGTGTTTACTTGTGTTGTCCTTGACTATTGTTTAAATTGGTTTGATGTTCCGAAACACTTAAGTGTGACAAACATGCAAAGGAACAGGAAATGAGGAAGGGGGCAAATACTTTTTCACACCACTGTAAATTTGCTGTCCCCTCAAAATAACTCAACACACAGCCATTAACCACTTGGTGACTGCTGTGTCCGCCACGTACAGCGTGACCGTGCCCGCGGGGGCAATTGGCAGTTAAAGCAATGCAGTGCCGAATCTCAAAAAGTGCTCTGGTCAGGAAGGGGGTAAAATCTTCCTGGGCTGTAGCAGTTAATGTCTAAACTGCTAGCAACAAAAGTGAGTACACCCCTTAATTAAAAATGTCTAAATTTGGCCCAATTAGCCATTTTCCCTCCCCGGTGTCATGTGACTCATTAGCGTTACAAGGTCTTAGGTATGAATGGGGAGCAGGTGTGTTAAATTTGGTGTTATCGCTCTCACTCATACTAGTCACTGGAAGTTCAACATGGCACCTTATGGCAAAGAACTCTCTGAGGATCTGAAAAAAAGAATTGTTTCTATACATAAAGATGGCCTAGTCTATTAGAAGATTACCAAGACCCTGAAACTGAGCTGCAGCATGGTGGCCAAGATCATACAGTGGTTTAACAGGACAGGTTCCACTCAGAACAGGCCTTGCCATGGTTGATCAAAGAAGTTGAGTGCACGTGCTCAGCATCATATCCAGAGGTTGTCTTTGGGAAATAGACCTATGAGTGCTGCCTGCATTGCTGCAGAGGTTGAAGAGGTGGGGGATCAGTCTGTCAGTGCTCAGGCCATGCGCCGCACACTGCATCAAATTGGTCTGCATGGCTGTCTTCCCAGAGAGAAGCCTCTTCTAAAGATGATGCACAAGAAAGCCCACAAACAGTTTGCTGAGTGCAAGCAAACTAAGGACATGGATTACTGGAACTATGTCCTGTGGTCTGATTAGACCAAGATAAACTTATGTGATTCAAATGGTGTCAAGCGTGTGTGGCAGCAACCAGGTGAGAAGTAGAAAGACAAGTGTGTCTTGCCTACAGTCAAGCATTGTGGTGGGAGTGTCATGGTCTGGAGCTGCATGAGTACTGCCGACACTGGGAAGCTACAGTTCATTGAGCGAACCATGAATGCCAACATGTACTGTGACATACTGAAGCAGAGCATGATCCTCTACCTTCAGAGACTGGGCCGCAGGGCAGTATTCCAACATGACGATGACCCCAAACACACCTCCAAGATAATCACTGCCTTACTAAAGAAGCTGAGGGTAAAGGTGATGAACTGGCCAAGCATGTCTCCAGATCTAAAGCCTATTAAAAATCCGTGGAACATCCTCAAATGGAAGGTGGAGGAGCACAGGGTCTCTAACATTCAGCAGCTTCATAATGTCATCATGGAGGAGTGGAAGAAGACTCCAATGGCAACCTGTGAAGCTCTGTGGAACTCCATGCCCAAGAAGGTTAAGGCAGTCCTGGAAAATAATGGTGGCCACACAAAATATTGATACTTTGGGCCCAATTTGGACATTTTCACTTCGAGGTGTAGTCACTTTTGTTGTGGTTTAGACATTAATGGCTGTGTGTTGAGCTATTTTGAGGGGACAGAAAAATTTACACTGACTTAATAAGTGTATCACTACAGAGTGGTACTGCAGATACTGCTAAAATATTCAGTGCCAAGTCCTATAATTTGTTGCATGAATTAGGAAAAGGAAAAGAAGGGGCTTGGACTTTATAAGCACGACCATTTCAATATACTGATAAAAAATATTTTTTATTTATTGAACATAGAATTTTTTTTAAAAACAACATTAGATCAAGTCCATATCACAAAGTCTGGTGGTATACATTAACATTGTACAAAGCCTATAAACATGTCAACTATACAAGTCTTAAATGTGGAGAAACCTCCTAACAACATCAGATACATAAATTTTTGAAACAAAATTAAATTGATTATACAAATCCTGGGGCTCTACATGTTATGTGCCTTGGCTTGCTCAGACATTAGGTGATAGCTGCAAGATTGGTTATTCTGCTCAACACAATCCCCTTCAGTGAATGAATAGGTAGTGGAAATGGATCATACTAAGAAGATGGAGACCCTCCTGGCTAGGGATAACCCGAACCCCCCCCGGTTCGAATTGCATCAGAACCTGCAAACGGACCGAAAATTTGTGCGAACTTTAGAACCACGTTAAAGGCTATGGGACTCAAACGTTCAAAAGTGCTAATTTTAAAGGCTAATATGCATGTTATTGTCCTAAAAATGGTTTGGGGACCTGGGTCCTGCCCCAGGGGACATGTATCAATGCAAAAAAAAAGTTTTAAAAACTGCAGTTTTTCCGGTAGCACTGATTTTAATGATTTTAAAAAGTGAAATATTCCTTTAAATATCGTGCCTGGGGGTGTCTTTAGTATTCCTGTGAAGTGGCACGTGTTTCCCGTGTTTAGAACAGTCCCTACATAAAATGACATTTCTAATGGAAAAAAAGTAATTTAAAACTGCTTGCGGTTTTAATGTAATGTCTGGTCCCGGCAATATGGATGAAAACCATTGAGATAAATGGCATGGGTACCCCCCCCCCGCCCATTACCAGCCCCTTTGGGTCTTGCATGGATATTAAGGGGAACCCCGTGCCCAAATAAAAAAAGGAAAGGCGTGGGGCCCCCAGGCCCTATATTCTCAGAACAGCAGTATACAAACACTCACAGTCCCTGTCTTGTGCAAACAAGACAGGGACTGTGTAGGTTTGTTGTTAAGTAGAATCTGTTTGTAATTTTAAACTGGACATATTTAAAGTGTAGCTCCAGTCAAAAAATCGATTTCTAAGCTTTTTGGATAACATAGGGAATGGTTATCACCCCTTTGACATTTTTTTTGCTGTCTGTGAACCTGTTCAGATGATTTCACCTCACTTTCTGTCCCAATGACAAATGTTTTTTGAAAATTTGGGTTTTTTAGTCAAACAAGGATCTCTCTTCTTGTTGTCTCCTTCCGTTTGCAAGTAGGAGAAGTTTGTAAGTTGGATGTTTGAAAGTAGGGGCCTGCCCTATATGCTCTGCAGAAATTTGGCCCTAAGGTGTTGGTGTTGCCACAACACTGTTTACCCTCATAGTGACTCTTGGTGGGCGCTGGAACACCCTGCTGTGAACTATTATATCAAGAATTGAAATTACATGCCATTGTTAAACAGTGGTAGAAAAATGTGGCCTTTGGTGGTGGTGGTGCTGGTGCCATAACATTGTAAGTCCTCACAGTTACTCTTGCTGGGTGCTGGAACGGGCCCTGCTGTGAAATATTAGATTAGGAATTGTAATCACATGCACCTGTTGAACAGGGGCACAACAATTGGGCCCTAGGCACTGGTGCCACAACACTGCAAAACCTCACAGAAACTCTAGTTGGAGAGCAGGAATGAGCCCTGCTGCAAAGTATTGGATCAAAAATTGTAATTACACTGCATGGGTGTGGGATCCCACAATACAGCGGAGCAATTAGTAAAACAGCCCAAACATTGGTAATCAGGTGAGGCAGAAACAAAAAAATTGCCTATAAGTAACTAGGTAAGGACGCACTCTTCGCATGAGCAGCTGCTCGAGCAGAGCTAGCTTGTGACAAGTGATAACACATTTAAGACTTGTATAGTTTACATGTTTATAGGCTTTGTACAATGTTAATGTATACCACCAGACTTTGTGATATGGACTTTATAGGCATGACCATATCAATATACTGATAAAAAATAAAGTCCAAACCCCTTCTTTTCTTTTTCCTAATTTGTAGCAAATATATATATGTATATATATGCAGCAAATTTACACTATTATACAAGCTGTACACTGATTATTTTACATTGTAGCAAAGTGTCATTTATTCAGTGTTGTCACATGAAAAGGTATAATAAAATATTTACAAAAAAGTTGGGGGTGTACTCACTTTTATGAGATACTGCATATATATATATATATATATATATATATATATATATATATATACAGTATTTATATATATTTGTTTTTACTTAGAAAATGGTGATGTATTCAATACGTATTTTATCCACTGTATATTGTATGTATGTATGTATATATATATATATATATATATATATATATATATATATATATAAACAGTACTGTGCAAAAGTCTTAGGTTGGTGTGAAGAAATGCTGTACAGAAATAATGCTTATAAAAATATATATTTGAATTGTTTATTTTTATCAATTTCCAAAATTCAAAGTGAGCGGACAAAGGAAACATCTAAATCAAATCAATGTTTGGTGTGACTACTCTTTGGCTTCAAACCAACATCAATTCTTCTAGGTACACGTGCACAATGTTTTTGAAGGAACTCAGAAGGTATGTTGTTCCAAGCATCTCAGAGAATTAACTACGGATCACGTATGGATGTAGGATACCTCAAATCCCTCTGTCTCTTCATGTAATTCCAGACAACTCAATGATGTTGAGATCAGAGCTCTGTGGGGTCCAAACCATCACTTCGAGGACACCTTGTTCTTCTTTATGCGGAAGATAGCTCTTAATGATATTGGCTGCATGTCTGGGGTTGTTGTCCTGCTGCTGAATACATTTGAGGCCAATCCCACTCCTCCCCAATGGTATGGCATGATAGATAAATATCTGCCTGTATTTATCAGCATTGAGGACACCATTGATCAGGCAATATTAAGGGCCATAGACGTAGTGGTCAGCCAAGTTAACTTAATGCAGCAGATGAAAGCCACATCATGCTTACTTCCCTTGAACATCAGAAGATGTCCATCAGTGCCATCAGCACAGAACTGGTGAGTCAAAATTTGAAATACTGTATGTGGCTGTAGCAGGAGGTAGTTTGTTCACCAAACTATTGGGCAGCATACAATAATGACCGTCTTTAGGCAATAGTGAAGCATGGTGGAGGTTTCTTGCAAGTTTGGGGCTGTATTTCTGCAATGCATATTATATACAATATACACACATTAACTTTCAGTAATTTGAAGTCTTCTATTCAGTAGCTTTTCTATTGGATCAGGCTACACAGGCAAGCCATTGCTCTTCACGCCCATGACCCTGTTGCTGCTTTGCTGGTTTTCCTTCCTTGGACCATTTTTGGTAAGTCTTGACCCCTGCAGACTGGGAACATCATACAAGAGCTGCAGTTTTGGAGTTGCCCAGTCATTCTAGCCATCACGATTTGACCCCTGTCAAAGTTGCTAAAACCCTTATGCTTGGCTATTTTGTTGCTTTCAACACATTAACTACAGAAACAACATGTATAATCCACCCACTTTCAGGTGCCATTGTAATGAAATAAGCAATGATGTTCATTTTACCTGTCAGTGGTCATAATGTTATGGATGAACAGTGTATATATACAGTGTATATGTGTGTCAGCTATGTATTTTATTGTTTGGCAGGAGTTGGCATTTTAATTGTCTTTTCTATTATCCAACAATTTAAGAGGCATCAAATTAACTGCAACTTGACTCTAATACTCAGGAAAAGGATTATAGGGTAAGTAAAATATCTAATGTTTTGCAATCATTATTTGGAATATTCATATTTCTTATCTTTTCTTTTAAGATGTTATCATATTTTGTCAGACTTCAGAGAATGCTAATGACCAACTCCAGCAGGGACAGCAGCAATGTGTTAATCCAATAGGTTAAATCTAGTGTAAATCATCTCTGTAGGTGTTCCACAACTGAAAAGCCTTTTATTTCTTTTATAAGAGTCAATGGTCTACTAGCCATAGGGGTTAAATCACTACTAAATATTTAGCTATCAAGTTGAAATAATATTTACTTTAAGAAATTATTCTCACGTGCTATATTCAATGGTAAAAGGTAAATTATAAGAGCTCCCAAAATTCATTACTGCAGCAGGCGTGCACATATGCTGACAGCAGCAGGAGAGCCATAGCATGAGACCTACAAGGAGCATGCCTGTAGAGCATTTGGGCATTAAGCTCAAATATTAACTGCAAGACAAAAGCCTTCCTGATTTATATTAGCTTGTTATAATCCAAGCAAAACTCTATCATTAGTTTAGGATAAAATCTTCACACTTCCAAGACTTACCTGCTGGAAAATATAATGCAAATTAACGCTCTAAAAATACATTAACATTTTCAGCTGTGAACTTCTATCTTAAAGAGTCCCTTCATTTTAAATGGATATGTTTTGTATGGCCTGACTCCAGTAGGCAACAGTGCTCTTTTAATCTCTGTTATGCAAAGTAAACAGAGGATCTAAAAGGTATTGGCTGGAGACTCATCATGTGTGTATGTACAGAAAATACCTGTTTGATTGGACAAATTCTTATTTTTGTTTAATGTGTGTATTTTTGGTGCCTGTCTGATGGAAAATCTGCATATCAGCCAGCAGATCTATGGTACTGAAAGAGTTAAAAGTCTCTGCATTCGCCACTTCACTCAGGATAGGCAAATACCCAGCTGAACTTCAAATTGTGCTTATGTATTATATAGACATTTAAATTAGGTGCCTGTGAAAATGTGTGGGCTATTAATCACACACCTTTTAAATTGGCTTTCTCGCCAAATTTGTTTACAGATACATAATTAAATGTAAAATGTGGGGTTAGATGCAATACTTGCAAAAGAAACACTTGTATTTTTGATCTAAAATGAATTCTTCAGTTTCTGGTTAACTGGCTTGTTGTGTGATAGTAAGGCATAAGAGGTAAATGGGAAATACACACTTGGTGGACAGAGTTGCAGCTATCTGAAATAATGGTTTCAGTGGTGGATTATAATTTGGGTGGTCAATTAAGTCCCTTTTATAATTAGACCAGTTTGGGTGGACATCCAGGGAAGCCAATGGCCATCTGCCAACTGCTGAGAACTGTGGAATGTCAGCCTAGCCACCATGTGCTGATCCCTGCAAAACCACTGATCATACTGCCCACAGTTCCAAAGGAACTTTGGCATGACAGTATTGTAACTCATACCAACTCCAACCTTTGTCAGATCTCAGGATAAGTATGGCTCCTTGCACAGTAAAGCCCCCTCTGTCTTCTTAGGGTCCATATGATCATCTCATGACTCAAGTGAAGCCTGCAAGGACTTCTGAGTCTGAAAATGTACAGGTCCTGAGTTTTGACAGAAGGTGAGGTTTGTATTCATTCTGCTACAAACATATGCAATAAAAAAAGGACTTTATAAGGTTTTATACATATACTGTGTGAGAATGGATTGTATTTGAGTGACCCAAGTTCACCTATTGCCACATATAAATAACTGATACCATTCAACTCCCCTTTATTTAAGCTGTCCATGTATTATACAATGTTCTTCAATTTCCTTTAGATTTGCCTTAAACTATGTAATTCAAGGGCATGCCTGATTGCATACAAATTAAAATGATTTAGGCTCCATGCACACTGAAGCTCAAAAAAGCTTTTTCTGGACGCCAGATTGCTGGCAGAAAACGCTGGTTGAAAAACATGCTTTTAACAGCGTTTATTAGCGTTAGCGTTTATGGGCGTTTTCAATAAAAATACACAGAGGACACTCCAAAAATCCCACAGTGCATTCCAAACTCCCACAATGCATTGAAAAAATAGAATGCCGAACACTAATTAACACATGTTTATGAGCGTTTATAAGCGTTTATGAGCGTTTATCGGTGTTTGTCGTTTTTTGGCGGTGAAAAACTGCACTTTGAACGCAAATTTCTGGCGTTCAGAAAAAAGCCCATAAACTCCACTGCTCATTAAAGCTAAAAAACATCCATGTGTGCATGGACACATAGGCTAAAATAGAGTGGAGTTTATGGGCTTTTAAAAAAGATGCCCAAACTCCAATAAACTGCAGTTTATGAGCTCCAGTGTGCATGGAGCCTTTGGCTTATCACATTATATGGTTTTGGTAAATCTAAATGAAAATTATACTGAGAATTGTATAATGTATGGCCAGCATTACTCTTTGCCCAAGCAGATCAGTGAGTAAAGTTGAGAAGTTTTTACTCTGAGAACTCTAACCATCAAAAATGTGTCATAATTTATTTTGTTGAAATGATTTCACTTGTTTCCACTCAAATATCATTTTTGTTTTTGCACATATATTTACTTTTACAAGAACCATCTGCATTACTCCATACTACTTATTAAAATTCAAAATTTATTCGAAAATGAAAGTTGGAGATTAGGAATGAGCTGAACACCTCCTGGTTTGGTTTGCAGCAGAACATGCGAACAGGCAAAAAAAATGTGTGAATATGCGAACACTGTTATATGTCTATGGGAAAAATCAAAAGTGTGCATTTTAAAGGCTTTAATGCAAGTCATTGCCATAAAAATTGTTTGGGGACCTGGGTCCTGCCCCAGGGGATATGTATCAATACAAAAAAAGTTTTAAAAACTTCTGTTTTTTCAGGAACAGTGATTTTAAGAACCCTTAAAGTGAAACAATAAAAATGAAATATTCCTTCATATATCATGCCTGAGGGGTGTCCTTAGTATGCCTGTAGTAGCACATCTTTCCCATGTTTATAACAGTACTACAGCAAAATTAAATTTCTAAAGAAAAAAATTTAATTTCAAAACTGCTCACGGCTGTAATGTATTGTCAGATCCCAGCAATATAGATAAAAATACCAAAAATACAAAAGAAAAATGATGTGGATGCCCCCTATCCCCAAAATCCATATCAGGCCCTTCAGCTCTGGTATGGATATTAAGGGGAACCCCACACCAATGTTTTAAAAACAAAAGGCATGGGGGGCCCCCAGGCACTATATACTCTAAACAGCAGTATATATGCTGTACGGCCTGCCCTATATTCTCCGCAGAAAAACTGGGCCTTAGTTGTTAGTGGTACCAGAACACTGTAAACCCTCACAGTTACTCTTGTTGGGGGCAGGAACGGGCCCCTGCTGTGAAAAATTATATCAAAAATTTAAATTGCATGCCCCTATTAAACAGGGGCATACAAACTGGGCCTTTGACTTTGGTGACACCAGAACACTGTAACTCCCTCACAGTTACTCTTGTTGGGGCACAGGAATGGGGCCTGCTGTGAAATATTAGATCAAAAATTGTAATTACTTGCCCATGTTAAACAGGGGCAGAAAAATTGGGCCTTGGCTGCTGGTGGTGCCCCAACACTGTAATCCCTCACTCTTCTTGGGTGCAGGAACAAGCCCTGCTGTTAAATATTACATCAAAAATTGTAATTACATGCTCCCGTTAAACAGGGGCAGAAAAATTGGGCCTGGTGGTGTGTCACAACACTGTAACTCCTCACGCATAGTCTTGTTGGGCGCAGGAACGGGCCCTGCTATAAAATATTACATCAAAAATAGTAATTGCATGCCCCTGTTAAACAGGGGCAGAAAAATTGGGCCTTGGGTGGTGGATTTAGTGCCACAACACTGTTATCCCTCACTCTTCTTGGGTGCAGGAACAGGCCCTGCTGTAAAATATTACATCAAAAATTAAACAAGGGCAGAAAAATTTGGCCTTGGGTGGTGGTGGTGGTGGTGCCCCAAACATATTGTTTGAAGCTAGCATCATCAAGATTGAGGAGGAACAGGATAGTCAGCATAGGCAGTCTTCAAGGGATCCCAGATCCATAGCAAATTCAATCAGTTACATCAGCATCAGATGCTTGATAGCTCCTGATCCAAGACTGATTAATTATACGAACTGAATAAACTGCCTGCTTAATCTAACTCAAGCTATCTCTCTGTCCACGGCAAGAACACTACACATGGCTGCTGTGTAAGCAGCCTTATATAGTGTAGGGCATGGACTTAGTCCCCCTGAGCCATGATTGGCCCATTATGGCTCTTTCAGCAGAGCGCTCTGTCATTGGCCAAAGCATGAAGGTCAAATGCCTGCTTTGGCCAATCATTATACAGCAATGCACTGCAATCTCGCAGTGCATTATGGGGTGTTCCATGGCACTCAAATTTCCCGCAAACACCCCATAATGTTCACTGTTCTGAGAACGGGTGAACACCCCATGATCGGGTCAAACTTATGTTCAACCCGAACATCGAGCACATCACTATTGGAGATCATACATTTACTGTGATGGTTGTTATGGAAGTACAGGCAAACATTCTGATAAACAAGCCCCATATTAGAAAATTGGGGTCAATATGGACTCATAGGTGTAAGATTATACTTGCCCAACCATTTTCACATCTATAGCTATCTCTAGACAATATTAAAAAAAAATTGTATTAGCCCTTGTACACTCGGTCGGACCGTGTTGTCGGATAAAACGACAGTGTTTGGGCTCCATCGGACTGTTTCCATCAGAGTATCTGACGGACCAAGTTTTCCAACTTGTCTATAAAATTTTCTGACAACATGCTCCAATCGTACTTTGTCCCATCATGTGTAGAGAATTCCGATCGGACAAAGTGCCACGCATGCTCAGATCAAATTCCTAGACCAAAGCTATTGGCTACTAGCCTGAACATAGTTCCATCCTAACGAAATAACATCCTCAAGTTTAGTATGATTGGATTTTCTGACAACTTTGTCCGACTGTGTGTATGCAATAGTTTCGGACAAAATCCAACGGATTTGGTTGTCGAAATGTCCGACCGTGTGTACAAGGGCTTAGTGTTGGATATTTGGCTTAGGCCACTTTACTTTTTTTTCTTTACTTTACATATAAATGTCTTTGGATAAAATGTTTTTAACTGGTCAAATCATGACAACACCCTTTAATGTCTATAGGAAGCTGATTTATTTAAAAAAAGATTTGATTAATCGGTACCATTAATGTTCCTGTTAGCATTTTACATCTTACAGCTGTAGACAATAAAACACATAATTAAATCCCGAGATTGTTCAGCTGTCTGAATGTTAAGGGTTTTGTTATGGTGTTATCTGATGTTAATTAGAAAAGGGTTAGGTTATGTAAAGAAAATGCCACATATGTTGGAGCCTTCTATAAAATAATTATCAAGCTGAAAATGTACCAATGCAGCTCTATATTTTGGCTCTTGTTTCCATGCTGCGCTGGCACTTTGAGGTGGCTGATATACACCTCTTGCATAGAAACAGTTAAAAATTAAAGCTAAGCATGCTTTAAGCATTAATAAGTTATATGAAAAGTTATGTCTATAATTAGCAAATCTGAGGATTGAATAACTTGTATATATATATATATATATATATATATATATATATACACATGTTTATATATAGTATATATTAGTTACTTGGCCATGGCATGTGTATTTCTATGCAGAGTTGTTTCTAGGTTTGTTAAAGATCCCCTCCCACCCCCCCCCCCCCCTCCAGAAAACAATTTTTCAGTCAAATGGCATGACTTGACACAGTGTGGTCATGAGCAAAATGGTTGCTTTAAAGCTATTAAAACCCCAGAACCAGGATTACAATAGACCCACTACTTGCAGCATAAATCTGCCTCACACCCAGGAAATTCAAGCTGAACATACAATAAAGTATTGCATAAGCAGAGGTAAATACCTCAGTAAAAACATCTTAAGAACCTAACCCAAATGTTCTTGGGGGAAATAACTTCTATTCCTAAAAAAGTAACCTATAGTAACAGTACATAACTTGGCTGGTAACATAAATTAAATACAGGCATGCCATAGAAAGAATGTGTACATATAGATAACTGCATTTATTTTACTTTACTAGTTTAGGTCGTTGATAGTAGCCACATGAATATTTTAAGCCTTCTTTTTGTGGGTACCAAGAATCACATCTTGTTACTCTGTAATCTGGTTCAAATTATTCTTTTAGCCTTGTATGATATTGGATTCTGAATTAATTAGCAATGCTTTATGCTTATTACTGGGCTTTCTTGTAGTCATGTGTTCTGGACATCCTGGACCATTTGAATCCTGTTTTTATTTCTGAATACTTTGCATATAAGGCCATATGCACCACATTTCACATAACATTAACCACTTGACCTGTGGGCAATAACTGACACTGAGTGGGAACTGACTAGCTGCCACTGACATCTTTAGTGACACTTATACAGTGATCAGTGATAATAATATGCACTGTTACTGTACTAATGACACTGGGTAGGGAGGGGTTAACATCTGGGGCAATTAAAGGGTTAACTCTGTGCCTAGTAATGTGTAAAGTGTTTACTATGTGGTGCTTTTACTAAGGGTTGTGCCAGGTTTTTTTCCCTGCTTTGCATGGAGACAAGTACTGGCACATTCCTGTTGTTAGTAGAAAGATCTGCATTGTTAGCCAACACAGATTTCTTTCCTGTCATACACTCCACCAATTGGTGGGCCCCAGCTATGAATCATTGGCCGGGAGCCACTGATGGGCATGTGCTGGTGCCAGCTGGATTGGCGAGCACACACCCGCCCCCTACCAGGAAGTAGACAATCACGCAGCCGGCCTCCACTGTCGCAGTAAAATTACAGTGTGTGGTCAGCAAGTGGGTAAAGTTATTGCAGCTTTTAATTAATTTTTTATAAAAACATATTATACTAACCTGCTCTGTGCAATGGTTTTGCACAGATCATCTCCAATCCTCCTTTTCTCTGGTCCCCGAACGCCCTCCTGTCTCCCCCCCTTTGCTGAGTGCCCACCATAACAATGGTATGCTATGGGGGCAGTCGTGTAGGCTCGCTCCTGAACCAGCTCTATGTGTCTATAGACACCCCCCCTTGCTCCCTCCCCACTGCCTGTGATTTCTCTAAGCCTATGAGGAGTAGGAGGATTCAGAGAGCCACTGCCCTTGTGCACATCATTGGATCAAGATCTGCCTCAGGTAGACACCAGGCTATCAACTCTTCCTGTGCTTTGTGAACAGTGAACCATTGAGACACAGGAGGAGGAGCAGGAAGACAAGGGTAAGCATTATTCTGAACTGAAGAACTGGAGAATATGAAGGAAGTATAATGCCCTGTATACACGATCGAAATTCCGCCAGCAAAAGTCCGATGAGAGCTTTTGGTCAGAAAATGCGATCGTGTGTAAGCTCCGTTGGACTTTTGCTGGTGGAATTTCGGCCAGCAAAAGATTGAGAGCATGTTCTAAATTTTTAGATCGGAAAAGGTTCCGAGCGGAAATTCTCATCGTCTGTACAAATTTAAATGCGCAAAATTCCTACGCATGCTCGGAAACAATTCAACGCATGCTCGGAGGCATTGAACTTCTTTTTCCTGGCTTATCATAGTGTTATATGTCACTGCATTCTTGACAGTCGAAAGTTCAGAGAACTTTTGTGTGACCACGTGTATGCAAGCCAAGCTTGAGTGGAAAATCCGCTCATGGGTACGGGGCATTAGAGTGGGCACAAGTTTCCACATATATTGGCTTTACCACTTATAATTGATAGACGCCCTGTAGCATAAAGCCAGGTCATGCCACCTAAGCCTGGCTTCTAGCAATGCTACTCTATCTATCTAGCTATCTATCTATCTCATAAAGAGACAACAGAGCATGCCATAAAATGTCCAATGAGTTCTTATGAATGTCCACTTACCTACATCACACATGGAGATTTCCTGACATGTTAGAATTTTGAACAGAAATTATTCCATTATCACTTTGTTATTAACCCTTACGTGACCTGAATATCAAAAACTATTACTTAATCAGTTGCATCCTGCATTTATTACCAGGTATAGAGCCACCTTAACTCACATGAATATCAGTCTTCAAAATTAAAATTAATTTAAATGACAAAATATATAGTTGAACCTGGAAAATAACTAAATTAGCCTTTAAATAAATTAATGAGAAATTATGTTTCCAGGCTTGTATAACATAAACAAGTCCATCCCATAGAGCATAAAATAAAGCACATCTGGGCCCTTTGCACATTACTTTATCTCATAGGATAACGATTCTAATAAATCTTGCAACTAATGAGTCTCTACATTGTTGTTGTGTCTTTGATCTTTCTGTGCTTTAAAAGATTTGGGCTCTCATTAAGGATGTAAGTAAATGGACATGCTTACACACCATTGCCCATGATTAAGTAAACCCTACCCAAAGCGCCTTTCCATTTTTCTTGGCCTCTAAGGAGGTGTGAAGGCCTGTGTCCATCTTGTATTTGTCAGTATGCATCTCTGGTAATGAGGCCTAACAGCCGTATGTCATCAGTTCAGACCAATGCTCACCTAAGAAAGCAGAATACAATATTGGAAAATGCTTAAACAAACCACTTTCTAGGTCAATTAGTTAGAGTTTATCCATAGATTATCACATTAGCCATAGAAAGATTACCTTTAAGGCGCAAAGCATTTTCTAACTGTGTAAAGCTAAAAGCCATATGTTCTTGTATTTTCTGCAGGGAAAAGCATTAACACATTCTGTGCTGTCTTTGTTTCTGATTTTAAAATCACATCTTGTAATTTAGCTAAGCTTGAATACTAAGAGCTGGTAGGAATTATGTTAGGGTACTTGTCTGTTGGAGCCCTCTGTAATATATGGTACTTTAAGGTATAGGGGAGCAGGAGAGCATGTGACCTTCTGTTCTTCCTGCCAGAATGCATTACTCTGTGCCAACATGGAGCTTACTCAGGGATTAGACGTGGGTCTGCAGCAGGTGAACAGGATGCCTAGGGCACAAGAAAGGAAAGAATATGTGGTTGTTGAGATGTGTTACCTATTCTTAACCCCTAGGTACCAGCAGTATGCAAATATGCAGTGTCTCAACGGGTGGGCCTTGGTGCCAAGCAGTCTCATATTTGCATACCAATTAGCTACAACGCTGTGCCAAGAGCATATGCCCTGTGCGCTCCCAGCACAGTTACTGGCTGCTAACAGCTAAAACAGTCAATCATGGCAGTCACATGATCATAAACCCTGCCCCGCCTTCCACCTCCTGAAACATTTTAAGGGGCAAACACAAAGATTTTAATAGAGTTTTGGTTGTTAAAGAAATTCTGGAATGAAATATGAAGGTTGCTGTTGCTGTATATAGGTTGGTTCCTTGACTGTCAGGCTGATCCATTGGCTTCAATTCTTGCTAAGTCACTGACCCAGAATGAATATGTAGAAACACCATTAAATGCTAGGTAAGTACAATTTTATCACAGATGCACAGATGTCCCTTAATGTGCCCTTAATGTGCCCTCACACTTCCATTTAATACATATATAGTACATAATACATAGACTAGTACTTTCCTAGTCACTTACATAAAACAAGCATGCAGCTAAGGAAGTCAGATTAAAGTCAATAGTCATAGTCTGCTCTGCATACTTAATTTCAAAGAATTTAAAGCAGTATTAAACCCAAAACCAAAAATATAATATATTGCAGCTTATCAGTCATTAGTTGTGGTGGCTGCATTGGTTTTCTTTTTTTATGATTTTTCCCCTCTGTTTCTACCTTGTAATCTGGTCAGTAACACACCTCTTGTGTTAGAGTGCCCCCACTCTGGATGAAGGAGCACAGGGGCACCTTTAGATAGCAGCAAGGCTTGGGGGGAGGGAAGTGTTAGATGTACTAGCCAATTTAAATACACTAACAAACTGAAGCCAAACTTCAGATAACACTTCATAATCAGTTACATCAAATGGTTTTGTTTCTTTTGGGATGAAGGTTTTACATACTGCAAATAAATAAAATCTGATCATTGTAAGCACCCCTGTCAGTGGCAAATGGTTTGTTTCAACCTTCTAACTGATACATCTGCAGGAAAGCTTGTTCTGTTGAAAAAAAAACGTCATCTGTTGTTCAGGTGAAAATAAAGGAAAGAAACCCTACAAAAGAATATTAATGCAACCACCATATCGACGAATTGGTCAACTGCAATGTAATAAATGTTTGCTTTTAGGTTTAGAACTACTTTAACCACTTGCTGACCAGCCACTGTAGTTATACTGTGACAGGATGGCTTTGTTGCGCGAATCGCCATAGGTGCTTCATGCAATAGGTACAGTAGGCGCGTGCACAGTGCTGGCCACCCGCAATCTCTCCAAATAGAGCCAGAATGGGGATCTGTCAATGTAAACAAACATATGTCCATTCTATCAGGGGAGTACAGGGTGATTATGTATTCCTAGTGATCAGGAACAGCGATCTCTCTGTACTCCCAGTCAGTCCACTCCCCCCAAAGTTAGAAACACCTCCCAGGGAACACATTTAACCCCTTGATCAACCCCCTAGTGTAAACCCCTTTCCTGCTAGTGCCATTCACACAGTAATCAGTGCATTTTTATAACACTGATCGCTGTAAAAATGTCACTGGTCGCAAAAAAGTGTCAAAAGTGTCCGATCTGTCTGCCGCAATGTCGCAGTCCTGCTAAAAATCGCTGATCACCACCATTACTAGTAAAAATAAGAAAGGGATAAGAAATAAATATATATGTATTGAAGGGTACAAGTGAAGGGAGAATAACTATGTTCAATCTGCAAAATATTAAGAAAATATATATAAGATATAATTCTGTAAGACTTGCTGTCAATTTTGTTTCTCATGATTACTGTTCCCCTCTATGTCCTGTGTGGTATAAATAAAGAAAGTAAAAAAAAATTAAAATAAACTGCTGTATGGACTTGGCCACCATGCTGCAGCTCAGTTTCAGGGCAATCTTCTTATAGCCTAGGTCATCTTTATGTAGAGCAACAATTCTTTTTTTTTTAGATCCTCAGAGAGTTCTTTGACATGAGGTGCCATGTTGAACTTCCAGTGACCAGTGTGAAAGAGTGAGAGCGATAACACCAAATTTAACACATCAGCTCCCCATTCACACCTGAGACCTTGTAACACTAATGAGTCACATGACACCAGGGAGGGAAAATGGCTAATTGGGCCTAATTTGGACATTTTAATTTAGGGGTGTACTCATTTTTGTTGCCAGCAGTTTAGACATTAAAGGCTGTGTGTTGAGTTATTTTGAGGGGACATCAAATGTACACTGTTATACAAGCAGTACACGCACTACTTTACATTGTAGCAAAGTGTAATTTCTTCAATGTTGTCACATTAAAAGATATATTTTTTTATATAAATTCTTAACAAGATGGTATTTGACACCAGAGAGAATCCACACATATCACCCAGAGAGATCACCATTGTGCTGGAGAATCTGCAAACAAAGGGCAACGATGATCCACATATGGTGGGAGTGCCCAGAAATAAAAGGATATTGGCAAGAAATAATGGATGATATAAAGGAAATAACTGGCGAGAAAAAAATATATGGACCTGCCTATTTCACGTTACGAAGACCCCAAAGAAACAATACATGAAAAAAATTACCCCAAAACATTTGAATGCTGCAAAGGGTTTGATCCCCAAAAAATGGTTAAACAGTGAAAAACCAGGCATAAATGAGTGGCTTGAACAAATTGACCACTATGGTAAAATGGATCTATTAAGCAGTAGGGATATAGGACAGGAGAGGAAATACATTAGTACCTGGGAAGGCTAGAAAAACTTTAAAGTCTTGGATCGATATATGGAGAAAATGAAAGAAGGAAAAGGACAGTGAGCCATATATCTAAAGCCCATAGAAACAAACCAAACAAAGGGGGCAGGGAAGGGGATAGTAGAAAAAGGGAAAGAGAGAATATAGGAATAGGTAAATAAATTGGAGCAGCTTAATTTAAAAAAAAAAAAACAATTTCAATTAATAATTAATAAAGAGATTGTTAAAAAAAAAAAAAAAAAAAGAGAAGCAAAGGCCATGATGACGTGAGAACGAGATGGGACAAAATTGAACTGCAAAGTTGAAAATGTCTCTCGGAAAAAAAAGTGGCTCTAAAAAAAAATATATATATATATATAATAAAATACAAAAATGTGAGGGGTGTACTCACTTTTGCGAGATACTGTATATATTATTATTAATGTTATTATATAGTAACTCAATATTTTAACTGAAATAATGATGATCAGATGGTTATGAGTAAATTATTGTCAAATAATCCTTGTTTATACTGCTGTTCCTATATTTCTACAGTTATCCTCTCCTATAGATAATGGTAGTGGTGTTGTCGAGAGAACATATAGACTCTCTCTCTCTCTCTCTGTGATGCCCTGAGCAAAATGCATGATAAAAGAACTGGTAGAAAAGGGCACATCTTTACAAACAGAGACAGGATCACAGCTGAGGGTTTTCAAGGGCCCAAGTGTACAGCTGACAAGTATACTTCAAAAGAAGGCACTTCAGTTACAAACTCATGAAAAGATAAAAATCATTTTGCATTATGTACAGACGAAAATGATCTGACTTTTGTATATACTGTGACGTAATAGAATAATTAATAAGGATTTAAAAAGCCCTTTAATTTAAAGTGAATGTACCGTATTTATAAATACGGTATATGTTACATGTCCCCATTCCCATAGCATAACCTATTTTTTTTTTTTTTTTTAGATGCTCTCTTCTAGAAAATCCAGCATGGAAAAGTTCTCTTTGTTTATGGGGGTGCTGGTGAGTAGTGTTTGCCCTAATTAACCATGTATGTACTGTGCTGGCAGATAACATCTCATTTACTGTAAACTAGTTTTGAACAATGCCTGGCCAAACAAAGGGTTAAAGGTTTTGAACTTGGCCTCCTGCATTGTTTGTTAAAAACTTGATTCAGGTTCTCCCCAGCACTTCTAGTGGGACAGATCACAGTGAACTTCTTGGGAAATGCTAGCAGTCAGCCATGACACTTTCTCCTAATAAACATCTAAAATGCTTAAAACATTCTATTTTTAGGTATGCTGTGTGAATGGGAACACATAAAAAAAAACATATAGTGGAGTTTTCTCAACCGTAACTGCAAAAAGTGTACAGTAGGTGCCGCCGATATTGTGTTTCCAGCACGATCCTGTCACGCTGGTTCCCGGCGACAGGCTTCTCTAACCAGCACGATCCTGTCGTGCTGGTTCTCGTGCTGGCTGCAATAGGAAAATTTCATTTTCCTATAGTAGCGAGCGAGCGAGAGAGCGGCGATAATGTCGCCACACTAATGAAGCCTGCATGCCTTCTCGGGGGCATACCAGGCCCTTAGGTCCGGTAGAGATTTTAAGGGGAATCCCCTACGCCGAAAAAAAGATCCATACCAGACCCCTATCCGAGCACGCAGCCCGGCCGGTCAGGAAAGGGGGTGGGGACGAGCGAGCGCCCCCACCTCCTGAGCCGTAGCAGGCCGTGTGCCCTCAAAATAGGGGGGCGGGTGCTTTGGGGGAAGGGGGGTGCCCTGCGGACAAGGACAAGGGCCTCTTCTCAACAACCCTGGCCGTTGGTTTTCGGGGTCTGCGGGCGGGGGGTTTATCAGAATGTGGGAGCCTCCTTTAATAAGGGGGCCCCCAGATACCGGCCCTCCACCCTATGTGAATAAGTATGGGTACCCCTACCCGTTCCCCTGTGAAAAAAAGTGTAAAAAAAAAAAACACAACACACAAGGTTTGAAAATAATTTATTGCACTGCTCCGGGAGTCTTCCGTCTTGGGGGGTCTTCTCGCCGGACTCCTCCTCTATCTTCTGCTCTTTTGCTAGCTCTTTTACTAGCGGAGGAGCCCGGCTTTCTTCTTCGCCGCCACCCGGGTGTCTTCTTCCGACTTCGGGGGTCTTGTCCCCCTCTTTGGTGGTCTTGTCCCCCTCTTTGGTTCTTCTTGCCGGGCCTCTGCTTTCTTCCTTTAGTTCTTATACTAGCGGAGGCCTGGTCTTCCGTCGCCGCCCCTTCTTCCAACTTCGGGGGTCTTGTCCCCCTCTTCGGTTCTTCTTGCCAGGCCACGGCTTCTTCTTCCAGCTCTTTTACTAGAGGTGGCCCAGTCTTCTGTCGCTGCCGCTGCCTTCAGTTCCTCTTCTTCTTCTTCTGGAGATGTTGACTCGACGCTCTCTCAGGCCGCAATACCAGGGACGCGGTGTGCGGCGACTTATATAGGGGCAAGGGGCGGGGTCACCAGTTGTTGTCACATGGTGACCCCCGCCCCCTTATGATGTCACAGTCCCAGCATCCTCCAGGATTAGTAAAAGAGCTAGCAAAAGAGCAGAAGATAGCGGAGGAGTCCGTCGAGAAGACCCCCCAAGACGGAAGACCCCCGGAGCAGTGCAATAAATTATTTTCAAACCTTGTGTGTTGTGTTTTTTTTTACATTTTTTTCACAGGTTTTCACATAGGGTGGGGGGCTGGTATCCGGGGGCCCCCTTATTAAAGGGGGCTCCTGGATTCTGATAAGCCCCCCGCCCGCAGACCCTGAAACCAACGGCCAGGGTTGTCGGGAAGAGGCCCTTGTCCTCATCAACATGGGGACAAAGTGCTTTGGGGTGGGGGGCCGCAGGGCGCCCCCTTCCCCCAAAGCACCCACCCCCATGTTGAGGGCACGCGGCCTGGTACGGCTCAGAAGGGGAGGCAGCGCTCGCTCGTCCCCACCCCCTTTCCTGACCGGCCGGGCTGCGTGCTCGGATAAGGGTCTGGTATGGATTTTGGGGGGACCCCACGCCATTTTTTTCAGCGTAGGGGATTCCCCTTAAAATCCCTACCGGACCTAAGGGCCTGGTATGCCTCCGAAGGGGGAACCCATGCCATTTTTTTTTTTTTATTTGACGTGGAGTTCTCCCTTAGGATTCATACCAAATACAGTGCCTGGTTTTGGCCGGAATCCAATTAGGATCCCCACACCAGTGTGAACCTGGCCAGCTATGCTTGTCGCTTATCGGGAAAGGAAAATAAACATTTTTCCTTTCCCGATGCGAGACAGCTCGGCGCTGGCTCCCGCGACCGGGCTCGCAGGGTGTCAATCTCGCCGATAAAAGCGGCGAGATTGACACAATATCGCGGTCACCTACTGTAAATATGCTTTAAAACTAACATTAACAAGAAAACAAGGACAAAACATAACCCATTAAGGGGTAGCTGGACATTTATTCTTAAAGAAGTATTCATGAAATGCTGATTTGGTTCAAATCATTAATGTATGACTTGTATGTGTGTTTTGGAGGACTGTGACGTTAAAAGCCTCCAGGTAAAGTTTCCAGACTTCTGAAAATGTGTTAAACAGCAATATGTTTTCATTGTTCTGCACTGATAAAAGAGGAAAGCTCAAACATACATTTGCTCCATGCCCTGGGCTTACTGAGTTTATAAGTCCAAGAAATTACTGTCACTTTAAGGCCTTGGAATGCTCACATGGTCATTGTCATCCCGCTGGGTAGAAAGAAAGATTTCAGCTGTGAAAGATATGTTGCTGCCTACCAGGATGAAAAGGTTCTTTTTTTTATGGAATATAAAGTAGAAAGTACGCTATCGTCCTTATTTTTTCAAGTGCATGGTGCTCTAATGTGTTAAAATACATTAAAGTGCTTCTAAAGGCAGAAGTTTTATTTTTATTTGAGTCAAAGCCCCAGCCTGATTCTTCACCAGGGCCCCTGGTGGTGTGGATGGATTTGCAGCAAGTTGGAACCTGGCCCCCAGGTATGTTCAACTGATAATGTGGAGAGCATTCCCAAGTGCAGAGTACAGATGGCAGGAGACAGAAGAGGGTCTGGGAAATATGCTGAGGTCAAAGCAGGTGGTAGGCAAGCAAAAAAGATAAGCAAAGCCTGGGTCGGTATATGGGAAGTCAGACATAGAATACAGGAAATACTAGGCAAACAAGAGCTCAGAGAACTAGGAAGTTGCTCAGGCAATGCGGGCTACAATGAACATGTCTTATATAGGGAAGTAAACTGAGAGGCAGGCCGGGGTGTGATGGAAAGGAAAGGAATATAAATGCACAGTGGAGCAGGTGACGCCCATAGATGAAGCTATAGACCAGAAGCACATGTGGATGGAATCACAGGTCTTAGCCAAACCACTCCAGCAAGGAATTTCACAGGCAGGAAACTACAGGCTAAACCATGACACACTGTTATCAATAGCAGCATAGCTGCTCTCTATCTTTCTTCTCAGAGACAGCAGTGGGAGCAAATGGCTCTTGTTGCTACCAATTACAGCCTGTGAAGAGGGTACAGGGGTGGGACAGAGCTGCACTGTATGTGTCATTGGACACACAGAGCGTGGCTCGGGATTGAGCCCACATGAGTGCCCCCAGAAGAGGCTTGCTATGGAGGCACTCAGCAGGACGTGAGTGGGAGGGGGGGGTCAGGAGCACCAACGGGGGGGGGGGGCGCAAAAAGAGTAGGACTGGGGTTGTTCTGTGCATAACAAAAACTAAAAAGTTCTTTATAATCACTTTAACAGTAAAATACAAGGTGCTAATTATGTTTTAATTTTTGCATCAATTGTCCAATCCTAAAACATAAACAAAGGTGGTCCAGGAACCAATTGAAATGCTTTAAAGTATAATTTATAACAACCTATAGCACTTTACACCTCTAATTTTCCTTTCCAAACTAATATTACTAAAATTTGGTGAAAATTTGTGGGAATTTCAACAAAATTTGGGTAATGTGAAATAGGGCAGACTTGTTTAAAAGTACATCTGTCATAAAAATTTAAAAATAAAATTACACTAGTATAGTAGCGGATATGTTTTTATCAGCCACCTAATTGGCTGATGTAAGATACTTTAGTGGGATTCTCCCCACCTATCCCAGCATTCTAAATTCTATCTATATTGTATACCCAGTGTAAAAATGTTCATGATGTTCAGCATTGAGCTACACAACACTATATAACCCTTTAGTGATTAATATCTTTTTGTGGGTTCTCATATTTGTTACATGCAAAATACTTTACTCAGTAAAAGGGTGTGGTTGACACACTGTTGCATAAACTATAGTGTGTAAACTAGTGGCTAGTTTAATACATGGAGCCAGCTTTATTCCATTACACAAACCCAACAACTTATAGTACATGCTTTTCTCATACCAATGCTTTTATGGAAAATGTGTGCTTTGTCATAGCATATGCTTTGCATAAGCCCACTTAAAGTGGAATGTCATCCTAAAATGTAAGTTCTGCTTTATGCCCTCCTCACTCCTCCTCTTCTATTTTTGGCACTTTTTTCAGAGGGGGAGGGACTGGTACCTGGTTTTGACAGGTACCCAGTCCCACTCCCAGTTGGACTGCCACAGCAGATCTCCCGGAAGTTCTCGCTCCCCCCCCCCCCCCCTGTAAATTGTGGAACACACCACAGATCCCAAAAGGTCACGGGACCATTCACAAAGTGCTTATGCATGCGCAGTGGGCAGCCGGCTGTGAAACCGCATGGAGTCATAGCTGGCTTCTTACAGTAAACATGCTGGTGCTAAGGGCCCAAAGACTGGAAAATAACCGGTTCAGGTGAGGACAGCGCTGGAGCTCTGGACAGATGAGTCTTCCATTATTAAAAGTTAGCAGCTACAGTGTTTTTCTTTTCCAAACAGGGTAAAGAACCACTATAACTGTAGCTCAGAATTTTTTCAGGACCTTAGCCAGTGTCTCTAGCATTCTAGCTGTGTTTCAGTACCTTGGACAGTGCCCCTCTTATAGCAATTATGTTTTAGGATCCTGGCACCCATAACCTAAGTTTAATATTTACATTGGACAATTTCCTATACAACCATCTTTTTCAGCACCTTGGACAGTTTTCCCTATTACCCAGCTGTTCTCTGTAACCGTAGACGTGTCTCTGTATTTCTGTACAGTCTGATATTTCTTTACAGTGTTATTTACAGTGTGAGAAAGCAGTTATGGGACCAAAAAACGTGCTGCCTGCCAGAGTACTGCCTGTCATAAGCAACCTAAGCGTGTGGACACCTGATTGGAGGGCAACTAACAGCTTTACCAGGACTGGTATGCGGGCGTGGCCACTACTTGCTACCACTGCTAGGGAATAAAGCCACCAGGAGTCAATTAACCAGTGACCCCATAGCTCTAATACTGCCTGCAGGCCTTGCTGATGAGCGCAATGTGCGCCAACGAGCTCCAAAGAAACATAGGACTAAGGACTGCCCCTAGTTGTAACTACCTTGAAGCTCCATCTGTTGACCAGTTAAAGCGGTGTCCTGCCCCTGTCTATTCATATGAGTACACTCAGAACTAGTATAGAGCTGCTATCATTCTGAACACATTTAGAATTATTATATATTGCTTTTAGATTATGATATAGAAGTGTACTGATTTTTTTTTTCCTCTCCTTTCAAATTTTTTACTTTGGTATAGTTATTTTACCCTGTTTAGCAGCCTGTGTCTGATTTTTGCCTAATCTGTTTTTTTCATTCTGTTAAAATTGCCATTTATGCTAATCTGTATTAATAGATTAAGCAAATTATACCCAACTGGTGTGTGGGTTTTTTCTACTGGCAATACTGGTGAAGGGTATTTTACATTTATGGTGTTACTTGTGCTTGCAGATGGTGTGTCAGAGGAGCTGAGATTGTTCTTGGAGTCGAGGCATGGAATAGAAACCCAAAATTACCAAAGGGAGAGGTTACAGTTGACTGGTTATGTCGAAGCTCGTCTAATCCATCTCAATGTGCCCAACAAGAGTCCAGAAAGCTCAAGCCAAAGGAAGCCACCTTACCTGCACCAGTAGCCATGATTGTGCCAGAGTTCATTTCAGCCTTGGATTTTGTGATGAAACGTCAGAAGGACATCCGAACATACGTTGGGACCGGTTATCGGAAACTAAGAACATTTTTGGGTACAGGCAGTGCCCGCTGGGGAAGAGGAGTATGAAGCCTAGGTGGAGCAATCCATGCAGGCCCTGGGAGAATGGGATATCTCAGAAGCCCAAAAGAACTAGTGTATCAGTGACAGCTGATAGGAGCTGCTGCAGAAGCTATCAGAAAACTCAAGTTCAGTCGAATGCACTGCACAGCCTATGATTACCTCACCATGTTGCAGGAGAAATTCAAACTAACAGAGAAGGCTGTAGACTTGATTTACCAATTTGAGCATGCTCTCCAATGCCAGGGTGAGCGCCTGTCTGAGTATATCCACATTTAAACAAAATGCTGAACCAGATTGTATTAAAGAAGGGAATGAAAACTTCAGTCATAGATCAAGCTAGAATGCAGCAGATCCTGAGAGGTGCTCTACACTCCGATCCGGTCTGGATCCAGCTAAAGACTTCAGCCGATGTCATGTCATTAAAGTATCCTGAACTCAATAGGATAGCGAGGGAGTAAGAGGCTATGTTTGAGGGAAAGAAAACTGCAAACAGGCCAGCATCAGCGTCTCTAGCTGGCATCGGGTCAGTGGGGGAAGGAGAGCCCAATTCTGAGATATCCACTCTGAAATCCCAGATGCCACAGATGATGGAAATGTTGAATCAGTTAGCAGTCAAAATCACCACATTGTCCAGTAAAAAGTACCTTGAGGTCCAGCCAATCTCCAACTCCTACCATTGCCTCTACCTCAAAACCAGTAAATTGAGGTGTTTGTTTCAACTGAGGAGGAAGGAGACATTACCACATGATTGTTCAAGTCCATCCAAGTCTGAAAGCCAATGCTAGAAACCAGCGGGAAACTTCAGAGGGGCCCAGTAAAGGAGCCAACCGGGTGCCTATCCTCAGCAGTTAGCTCCAAAGTTAAAGACACAAAGAAACCACAATGGAAGCCCAAACCTTTTCAGAGGGCTCCCATTGCTGTTTCTGAGTGACCAGACAACCCGCTCCCATCAACCTTGGGTGACTTTCTTCAGAAGGTCAGTATACACCAGCCCTCCAGTGCCTCACTGAGATGCAAACAAAACCCAGAAGAGCATCAAGAAAGGGGCACAAATACAGATAACAGGACAGACTATACCCACTAAGCTTGGTAAATTCCCTGATAAACTAGTGGGACCTTCTCCCATTATGTCAATCCAAGTAAGAGGCATCTATACAAAGGCCCTTCTGAACATGGGGGAGCAAGTGACCCTGCTATATCAAGACTTTTATGACAGGCACCTCAAACACTTTCGTACAAATGTTGTTGTTTTTGTTTTGTCGTACAAACAAAAACATTTGATACCCTGTATGTCCTTACCCATCAGGAGTCAATAAGAGTTCTCGGATAATAGGAACCAAATTAGTTTGATGTGGGGTGTGTGAAAAGTGCCCAACACCGGATTCGCTTTCAGGAAGACAAGCCATTCAGGGAAAGAATCAGTTTGATCCCTTTGGGGGACCTAGAAGATTTATGTGAGCAGTTAGAAGAATTGAAGAGATCAGGGAGTCTAGGAGCCCTTATGCCTCCCCCATAGTGGAGGTGCAGAAAAAAAAATTGGTCCCTGAGGCTGTGCATCGATTATCGGATGCTCAACAGGAGGACCATCCCTGATCAGTACAACACTACAAGGATAGAAGATGCCCAGCAGAGCCTGTTGGAGGCATTCAGCATGCTGGATCTGAAGATTGGGTACTATCAAATCCCTGTGCATCCTGCAGATAGAGAAAAGACAGCATTTCTCACACCAGTAGGGTTCTTTGAGTACAACAGGATGCCTCAGGGTCTTACCATCGCCAAGCTGGATGCCACTGGGCACAGGTGGTTGGCCGCCCTTTCAGGATTCCATTTCAGCTTAAAGTACTGCCCAGGTGTTGGGAAGCAGGATGCTGATGCACTATCAAGGAGACCCTATGATGCAGGGGCTTCCTCTGAAGAGTGGACTCAACTGATACCAGAAGGGATACAAGCCTTCTGTCAGGGAGCGGAACATCAAGGCCAGAGGAACAACTGGGGCCGAAGCCATCAGGGTCTCAGTGGCAGGTGTCCCCAAATACTACTGTGATCTTTCTCAAGTCAGGGATGATAGCCCACCTAAGCTTTCAGACAAGGACTTAAGAAAGGACCAGATGGAACATCCCATCTGTAGCTTAACATTGACGCCCAGATCACCTGCTAACACACTCACCAAAAGAAGGACGACTAGTACACAAGGAATGGGGTCAATTGCAGTTATGCAACAAGGTGGTCTACCGTTGGATGATTCTGAAAATAATTGGCCATTGTTCCTGCTGAGAAAGTATACAGAGACTGTACTGACTGCCTTACATGACAACCATGGCCACTTAGGGCCTGAAAGAATGTTCAAACTGGTGTGAGACCATTTCTATTGGATCTGTTTGTGGGCTGAAGTTGAGGGATGCTGCCATTCCTGCATATGGTCCCCAATGGGCCATCTTAAAAGTCAAGGACCAGTGGAATTGGTGTGCATTGATTTTCTGTGTCTGGAGCCTGACTCGAGTGGACAGTGGTCCTGGTGGTAACTGACCATTTCACCTGCTATGCCTAGGCATTCCCAACTAAGGACCAGCAAGCATCCCCAGTGGCCAAAGTTCTGGTAGAGAAGTTCTTTGTCCATTAAGGCCCACATCAACGTATTCACTCTGGCCTGGGGAGAGACTTGAGAGTAGACTCATCAAGAGACTCTTAGCCCTTGTACACACGGAGATTCCGACAACCAAATCCGTTGGAGTAATTCCGACGGATTAATTCTGGAAGACGTCCGGAAGTGATGTTGCATACACATGGTCGGACTAAGTTGTCGGAAAATCCAATGATACATAACGTGGTGACGTTATTTCGTTACGACGGGACTAAGTTCAGGCTAGTAGCCAATAGCTTTGGTCTAGGAATTTGATCTAAACATGCGTGGCACTTTGTCCGTCGGAGTAGGCTACACATGATCGGAGTATGTCCGATCGGAGCATTTTGTCAGAAAATTTTACCAGCAAGTTGGAAAAATTGGTTCGTCGGATATTCCAATGGAAACAGTCCGATGCAGGCAACACACAGTCGGAATATCCGACAAAACGGTCCGGTAGGAAACATTCAGACGGAATCTCTAACCGTGTGTACAAGGGCTTAGACCTTTTTGGTATTTAGAAATCAAGAACAACCCTCAAGGGGATCCTCAGCTGGAAAGGTTTATTTGCACCCTCCTAGATATGCTCTGGACTCTCACAAAGCAGAAGCGGCATTGGAGTAGGCATATTGCAGCCATCACAAAGTTAGAAAAAATGGGGGTAAACTGCGCTATTAGAAAAACCCTCCCTCTACGCAGCAACTCAAATCGTAATACTCCGATAATATGCACACTAAAAAAGAAAAAGCTGCGCTCAAAACCAAAGAATTTGTGCTAAATACAAACTATATGCATTTAAATGCATATAGTTTGTATTTAGCACAAATTCTTTGGTTTTAAGCGCAGCTTTTTCTTTTTTAATATTGCAGCCATCGTACATGCCTACAATAGCACTGAAAATTATGTCACAGGCTACTTATCTTATAGGCTGATGTTTGGAAAGGAAGCTCGACTGCCAGTTGACTTAGCATTTGGTACATCCCTGGACCATACTTCGATGATGTCCCACAGAGGATATGTGGACCGTTTGAGAAAGAGTCTAAAAGTAGCATATGAGAAAGCTCAGGCTGCATAGTGTAAAACCTCTTAATGGTTGCATTTAATACAAAGTATTGCAATTACATGTATCCATAGTAAAAACAGCATTGAATGGTAAAAAAGGAAGGCAGCCGCCACAGAGCATCCAAACATGTAAAATGCGTGATAGCAGGAACATACAGCTCAGCCCAACCAGTTTCGTCAACAAAAGGACTTCTTCCAGGGGGATTGGATAAGCTTATCCACAGTTGAATCATGGAGTTTGCCATTTGATCATTATGCTCCATATGAGAGACTGATTTTTTGGACTGTTTATTTTATTTATAATTTTTTTTCCAGTATTTTTAATATCAATCACTGTAGCGCAAAACAATTTTCTTATATTTCATTCCTTGTGTTAGCAATAATGTTGATCCCAAAAATTTTTGAGAGAGTACAAAATAAATAAAATATATATATATATATTTTAAAGCTCACCTATCTCCCTGTGCTCATGCGCCAATGCGAACACACACATATGAAACTGGGGATCACATCATACATGCAAAGTATCATCAGAAACATCAGAGTGAGAGCAATATTTTGAGTGCCAGACCGTCTGTTTAACTTTAAATCTGTAAAAAATGTTAAAGTGTCAAAATGCTATAATCCACTGTGATAGCTGCAGCATGTTTGCTTCAGCTGCCACTCTGCTTCTGTGCAGGGCACATGGATTGTTGCATCTACAATCCATGATTGCCTGTCATATTATTTGCATGCTTGGGAATCATGTGGATTGGTTCTTGATTATCAGAGTGAGACCAGTGCTGTTAGTAATATTTTCAGTGTTATTAATATTAGTAGTAGAAGTAGTATTAGTAGTAGTAGTTTGTTCCTATTATTTTAATAATCAAATAACACTTTATTTTTTTGTTACATATGGATTGTACTGTTGTTTTGAAGAAATATACCCATCAATTCCATTATTCACAGATATCTCCCAAATACTAAAGAAAAACACCAATCTTGGCATGGCAATCATAAATACAATTTACTTTAAGTGTTTTTCTGTACATGGCTCCCTAGAAGTAAAAGAATGAAGGTAGCTTATGGTAATGAGGCGTCTGAGGGGTGCTGAACCCTCTAAGACAAATAATGGATATGTCCTGAACTACATACCATTCAGATCCAACAAGGAATGTTGCTACGTGACAAAAATAGTCTTGTTTGAGAGAGCCAATTTTCAAAGTAGCAAAACCTGCGGCACCACAGAGCGAGTAGCTTCAAGGAGGGAGAGTGGGAGGACTATTAATAGCATGGTTTTGTTAAAACAAAATAAATGTATGCTCAAGTCCATAATTGTACTGTTTGATTCATTCTCTTAATCTGCTCACTCTATTCATCCCTCCATATACTGTGTTAGCTACATATGATCTCGCTGCCAAAAGAGTAAAAAAAGAAAGGTACAATGTAATTTTAGAAATGCATTACATATCGTTAGAAAAAGATTATACAAATGAAAATAGCCATGATCTCTGTTACTATGTTCAAAACGACTGGGTGGCAGCTGCGTCACAGAGTCACGATGTAATGTACATTAGCATGAGAGTGGACTGGCTGGAGATATGGTTAATGGGCTATTGTTATTGATTAATGCTATAGATTACATTGGAAAAATATATGCACATGCATTTGAATAATTCTGCTAAGCCATTAGCTTTAATTTATTGGGCAGGTTAAGATCGTTGTCTGCTTTCATGACTTTTTAGAAACATGAATACAATGGTAATAGTGAGCACCTGAATAAATTATATTATTTTTATTACAATTATGATGCTGGGCAATGCAGTTAAATACATAGACAAGTGAATGTACACACAAATAAAATATACATGAACTAGCCATGCAAATCATTAGATTAGTGGAGGGGATAATAAAGTTGCTTTGTGGATACAATTACACTGAGGGTTATAAATGTGCTCACTTGGTACATTTTGTTAAAGCCCAGCCAGCCATGGTTATGTCGCTCATCTCTGTTTGCAGTAATGAATAAACAAAGATGAGCAGATTTTTGAAAATACATTTTGCCCATAATTTATACGCATGTAAGTAAGGTTGGGTATATTGGCATATATTCCCCAACTCCCTAATTGTCAGTGATTTGATTTACTGTAGAAGTATAGACTGTTCACTTTGCAAAGTAAATGGTAACACTGAACTCCAGGCAACCAGAAAATTGTGCAGATGAAATACATATTGAGGAGATGTTTTACCTGCAAAAGCATTTGTATTTCTTTCCATCCAGTCCTGAGATTAGCCACATAAAGTAGTGTAGGGACACTGACATAAATAAAGCATAAAAAAAACTTAAACACATGAATAATTGTTGTCTTGGTAAGTTCATTAAAGGTATAAACCATAAAAATGTCTTTAACCACTTCCCAGCCACCCCGCAGAAATTTACTGCTGCAGGACAGCCCTTCTGCACTATATCATGTCTTTGGTATATGATCAGCACTTCTGGGTAGGGCGTGTGCATGCCCTGCCCCGGCTGTTCAGTTGTACATTACAGCACAAGCAAATCCTGGCCAATGATTGGTCACCAGGACCCACTGATTGGCCCAGTGATTCAAATAAGAGAGGACTGTACTGGTAAGCAACACAGAGCTCTCTACACTAACAAGCAATCTTGCTGTTTTTTTTATTCCCTGTAAGGCAGGGAAAAAAACAACAAGATCGCATAGTAAAAGCAACACATATTACACATTGTTAGGCACACAGTTAATGCCTTACTTGCCCCTAGATATTAACCCCTTCCCAGCCAGTGGCATTAATACAGTAATAGTGCATAGTATTAGCACTGATCACTGTATTAGTGTCACTATTGCTATCAGTGTCAGTTAGTTAGTTAGTGTACCCCCCAGCAAGCATCAGATTGTGTCATATTGCCCACTACACTATTCCAGTCCCACTATAAGTCGCTGATCGCTGCCATTACTAGACATGTGCATGTCAATAAATTTGTTTTGTTTCTTTCCATTCCGTTTCATATTAGAATTTGTGTTTCGCAATTCATGTCTGAAATTTCGTATGAAATACAAATTTTTGTTAGCTTCGTTAACTTTTCGGAACAATTACAAATGTTTGCTTGATGAATTCATCATTATAAGGGGTTCCCATCATCCCTGTGCTGTGCTGACTTCCTGGGTTTTTAACTTTTAGGTTCGTAAGGAATTTGTAAGCACAATTTTGTATTTCTTACAGAATTCGGAAGCATAGCAATTCGTATTTCGGATCCTCCCGAATGTGCGAATTTACGGAAATTCGTACGAAACTAATCGCACATGTCTATCCATCTATCCATTACTAGTATAAAATAAACACATTAAAAATCCAGCAATCCAAAAATCCAATACTGTATACAATAGTTTGTAGATGCTATAAAATGTTCACGCAAACCAAATATACATTTATTGGAATTCTTTTTTTACCAAAGATATGTAGCAGCATACATTTTGGCCTAAATTTATGAAGAAATTCAATTTTTTTTATAGCAGAAAGTAAAAAAAAAATATTTAATACATTTAATAAATGTATTAACAGCAAGCAGAAAGACATGAAAGACATGAAAGACATGAAAGATATGGGTGGCACAGTAGTGTAGTGGTTAGCACTCTCACCTAGCAGTTAGAAGGGTCACTGGTTCAAATCCTAACCACGACACTACCTGCCTGGAGTTTGCACGTTCTCCCTGTGCCTGTGTGGGTTTCCTCCGACACTCCAAAAGCATGCAGGTAGGTTAATTGGCTTCTGTCCAAAATTGACCCTAGTATATGAATGGGGACTCCCTGATTCCCCATGATTGTGGGCTCCCTGAGGGTAGGAACCAATGTGAGTGTACAGGGATAGGGACAATTGTAGACACTCACTCAGGTTGAACTGGATGGACTGGTGTCTTTATTCAACCTTACTAACTATGTAACTATGTAACTATGTAACTATGCACACACCAGCATAACAAGTGACCCACAACCAAAAATATGTACAATATGAGAAGTAAGGGTAACAGGGGCAATGCAAGAAAAAGGGGGAATCAGTACTGGGTACAGGAACAAGGCGAGCAGCAGTAAGGGAACAGGATGCAAGGATAGCTCGAGAGCTGGAGAGAGATGGATCTGGCAGAAAGCAAGGCAATCAAAACACTGATGCACATTACAATAGCAGAGATGGGGCTTAAGTACCCGCAGAGAAGCTGGGGCCATTTGGAACTGATTGCAGGGACCTGCTGGCTGCTGGGAGACACCCGCTGGTGGTCACTGGAACTAGAGCTTTTAGCTCAGAGAACCACTGTGTCCCCAGCAGGTAAACTAGATCTTGGCTTTAAGAATTGGTGTTGGGATATGGTGGGAAATGGTGTTGGGATATGTGGGCAGGGTAGTGTGATCCTTTTCCGTTTTGTGGGCTTTGATTTGTGCATGATATATTGTATTGACCCATTGAAGAGTGACATATTAATCTGTGTACTTATTGTTTTTTCTTCTTTTTTTTCTATACACCTAAGGTTGAGAATATCATATCATGTCTTTTTAAAACATATTAAATAAAATACTCTTGTCCCTTTCCTGATGAAGCCGTCCCGGCGAAACATGTAGAAACTTCTGGACGTCGATTTTTTGGTATGTGATTGCAGTACTCTCAATGTCTGGAATAGGGATTGTGTATCATCTTTGGCCTTGAGCGTAACTGTATTCACTATTTTTGTATTGGTTTTCTAAATAAAAGATTTGTATTTTTTTTATATGAAAACTGGTGTCGTTTTCTATATTATGTACCTATAAAGTCCCATTCCTCTATTTTGTATATTCTATAACTTCAAGAGATGTTAGTACTATTTTTCTTTGTTGCAGTTATTTGGAGCTGGCCTCTACCCATGTTTTCGATTAAAGAGGGATATACTTTGTTCACATTTCATGTCTGAGGTTTACAACCACATTAAATTTTTCTCAGAGGATTTAGGAAACTGTGAAATGTAGTATCAAGAGGAGTGGAAATTAACCTGTCCCCACAATTGCAAGTAAATTGCCAGATTGGGTCCCCGTGAATTCCCAAACCCAGTGGTGATAGCACCAGCTAACGTTTGAGATGATGCTCATTTCCTTATGTCCCTCACTCTTGATGAACCTTCTGGATGCTGATGAACCTACAGACTGTTACCAGCCTTGTCCCTTCACCCTTGTGGATAGAATACAATTTCCCTAGTGTGTCAGGCTGATGTCTGAGGGACCACATCCTCTTATTAGCCCCCTTCCTCAAAAAAATTAAAAGCACTGGCAGATAAAACACCATGAGACTTGCTGGAGGCCAAGGGACCAACAAACTAGCCAGATCAATGTCAGTTACCTAACTTGATAGTTTAAAACAAAATTTCTAGCCTTGATACTTTTTGTCCCAAAAATATTCTAACTAAATTAAGGGCATGTGTCAATGGCATGCATTTGATATTTGAGATTTGTCCCAATTTATTGACCGTAGTGTATTTTGCATACCCATAGATTTGTATCTAATTCAAGCACACAAAAACCCATCCACACTTGCCCTAAAAAGATGTTAAAAATCAAAGCATCTTTTACGTGGCTCTATTAATGTCCTTTAATATCAATCATAAAAAACAGAGAGTTCATTACAGCCAGATCTCAGATCTCAGATCTCAAAAACCCTGGGAATCAATCTCTCCTACCCTGATGAGCCTACACTGGCTAACCGTAAAGAATTGAATCACATTCAAGACCCTCTGCCTCACCCACAAATGCATGCATGGAGACGCTCCTCAATACCTATTAGAGAAAATAAAACACTACATGCCTAAGCGCAGTCTTCGATCCTCTAACCAAAACATCCTCCCTGTTCCCAAATGTCGGTACAAATCAAAGGGGGAACGGAGATTCCCTGTCTAAAGGACCACGGCTATGGAACGCTTTACCAACCAACATCCGCTTGGAAGAAAACCTCCAGGTCTTCAGGAAAAAAACTCAAGACCTTCCTCTTCTAAAATCTGGACAACAAAGCTCCGCACAGCGCCTTGATGTGATTCAGTTCGCTTTGTGCGCTATACAAATTATTCATTCATTCATTTGTCCTGTTTAACAATGTAAAAGTAAAAGAAAATTCCAGATTTTGGGTTGTCCATAGAAAAGTAATAGGGGGGAAATCTTCCAATGCGGACATGGGGGTCCCTTAGGAATTCCCTTAATTTGCTCGGATTTCCTCTCACTCTCTGTTTGTATGGGACAGGAATTAAGGGAAATCTTCGCAATGAGTTGGTGAAAAAAAATCTGACATGGGTTATAGCCCTCCCTTGTCTATTCAAAATGAAAAAAAAAAAGTTTTGCCTGTAGTCCACTTTAATGTTTAAGGTAAAGTCAACTTTTCATTATGTGTTTAATATACTAAACAACCCATCACTCATATGTACAGTACCTCCCTCATATCCCCCAGTAAAAGTTGGGCACATTCTTCTACCTAATTAATATGTAGGTGAAAGAGCAACATTCATATACACTTGCTATAAAGACTATATGATAACATAATATAAATAGGACCTCCCCATATACACCAAAAAAAAAAAAACCTTTCAATGTCCCTGTTTGCAGAATAAACAATGCAGGTGGTAAAAAAATAAGAGCAGCTAGCCTTGAGCATACATGGCAGGACAGCAAAGTATCAAATTAAAAAATAAGACAAGTTAATCTGGAGCATATATTGCAAGGCATCAAAGGGCAATGGTTCCCAAAAAGACAAAAAGAGCTAATGTTGCCTATTTATAAAAAAAAAAAAATAAATCACTGCTCGAGCATCTCAAGCTTTTGCACAATCATGATTAATCTCATATTGTGTCTAATATGTTTATTTTCTATGATCACAAACTCCATCTAGAATCCAAAAGGCAATTTCTTGATTGAAGTATTTCTAGATGGAGATGATGATCACAGGAAATTGAAATATTAGACACAATACAGCAATTATTTGTGACAGCTGCGCGAGTACTTGAAACATTAGCCCAGCATTTTTTATTTTTTTTATAAATAGACCCCATGGTGATACAGCAAAGCATCAAAGAGCAGAATGTGGAATAACAACCCAGCTAAGTCAAACACAGATGCAGCTGTAGACATCTGCAGGGATGGAGAGGGTTGTGAGGTGAGGGAAGGTAACTAACTAAACAATGTTTATGGAAAAAAAAAAAAAAAGATATACGGTAATAGGGTCATTACACTGTATGCTGTAAGCTGTATGGGTTGTTACCAAGTTCATTATTTTGTATCATGATCCTTTCTTCATTAGACCATGAAAATATCTCATAAATAGGAATGAGTGATCCATGCAAAAAAAATGTTTCATGTAACGAAAGGACTTTGGCTAAGGTGTTGGTGTGTTTATTTAGTTTTTTATTTTATTTTAAATGTGTTAATTGAAATTTTGTTTAAAGTCAGAAGAGACAAGACAAAAGTGCTTATCAACAACAAATCTGTATCAGTAATGATGACAGGTACAATGCACATCCAAACAAAAGTCTAGCATACAGAAAGACTATACCCAGTTTTATAAGGTGAAATATAAAACTCAGTACATATTGATTAAGGCTTAACAAGTATGTTTAAAAGGGAGGTTGGGACTTTAAATGAAGCGACTGGAATGCATAGGTAAGAGTAGAAGTATTTAATTCATAACAATATATGTGATTATACCTTGTGCTATACGGATGTACATGTATGTATATATATATATATGAATTTATCTTTTATCATATATTGTTATGAATTAAATACTTCTTCTACTCCTACCTATGCATTCCAGCTGCTTCATTTAAAGTCCCAACCTCCCTTTTAAACGTACCTGATACCTGGATGGAGGTGCCTCATTTAAAGTCCCAAATTGTTCTATATATTGATTATACATGGGGATGGAAGCGGTTGGAAAGTTGGATTAGCAGTGTTCCCCTGCTATCCACGCATCAGGTTCTCTTTTTCAGTTATCTGTATGCCCTACTTGGGATATGCACATTTGACATAGCTAAGAACATACTTGGCTTATTGGTGTATGTAATTAACAATTTTATTGCTTATTATGATACTTGATACGTGGCTACACATGATTATTCATGTTTTTTTATATTATGCATGCCTATCGCTCTGGCGGCATTGCGCCCATGTGGTTGCTGGCAATGTTGGTGGCATTGGGGGCTCCTTCTCATTTGCGGGAGCTGTGATGCACTTTGTGGGCTCCTCCCTGTACATCTTTGATGTCCGGGAAGGTTCGGGTGGACGCCCCTTTGCACAGTCCTCACGATCATGCGCATCACACCGTTCAGGACGTCATTGAGCTGATGTTGAGAGCACCATCTGCATGGCCGTGGTGGGGGTAGCGGCTGGCACCAGTGACTGAGCGGTCCACTAGCTCGAGTGTCCGCGCCCCCTTTTCTCCCCCCCGGGTTCACGCATGTGGTGTTGGCGGCGTGTATTTATATTTTCCCAGTCGGAGCCAGCTGTCCCTGCCGCCAGTTTCCTCCTGGGGTTCCTGCACACCAGCTGTTTGTTCGCTTGGTGTTGCTTGGCCCACAACAATTGGGCAAGTGCCCTTGGGTCTTAGGTTCACTTGGGTTGTCATCTCTGTATAGTTTTCTGCACACTTCAACAATTAATACATTGCCCACATCACCACCTATTTGTTTCATGACTACACATACTTTTTTCACTAGGTTTGCTTACCACACACCACACTTCCATCACATTTTCCACCACCCCCATATTCTTACAGATACATTATATTTAATATATACATTTATATACTAACCCCAAGCTCATTATT
Organism: Lithobates pipiens; assembly: GCF_037356315.1. Taxonomy (NCBI): domain Eukaryota; kingdom Metazoa; phylum Chordata; class Amphibia; order Anura; family Ranidae; genus Lithobates; species Lithobates pipiens. The sequence goes on along the minus strand of NW_027507903.1, from coordinate 423,176,641 downwards.
ACTTTATAACCATATGTTTAATTAATACCTATCCCAACACTTGCTTTCAGATACTCCTTTTTGCAATACAATTTTCTATTACTGTTGCACTCTTGTAGACTTACTGTACTTACTATATACATTTACATACTACTTCCAAATTTATTAATACCTCTCAACTACATGTCTACTCTTTATCTATTCATATATCTGCTTTTAGTTACTCTCCTTCGTTGACCCACCATCAGCACTCTTATCACTTTGAATTCACTTTCATACCCAGGCACTTTCTACACCCCCCGATACTGCCAATCACCCCGCCTCAGCTCCCGCGGGGGTGATGTGTGCCTCAGATTCACCATGTGCCAGTTGCCGTTTGCTGTGCTCACTGTCAGGGTTGGTAGGTATGTTTGGCCAACTCTTTTAGTACTTTTTATACGCCTCTATATAGAGTGTAGGTTACCATGTCTGTACACTTTACAGGAATCTGCTGCATCTGCTCCTGATGAGTGGGGACACATCCATGAAACGTGTTGAGCTATACTAGATGCTATAGTGATATCTATTATTCCCTGATGATGTCATCTATATTAATTCAGTACATTATGTTTATATTACCATAGATATAAGTACCGGGCATGCCGCTTTCGGCACTTGCAGGCCATACTACTGTTCTATCCATTGTTTATGTATGCATTTTGATTGATGCGTTTTCAAATATACCTTGTGATTATACCTTGTTCTATACGTGCCTCATTTAAAGTCCCAAATTGTTCTATATATTGCCTTAACAAGTATAGTACTAGTCTATCAGAACCATTAGAAGAAGATACAGTTCCCTATCTTAGCTAGAGGCTTGGATGTTTATCCATGATTAAATAGATATGTCAAATGGCTAAACCTTAAGCAGATAAAGTGCCGTAATAGGAGAAGAAACAATATAAATATAGGCTATATGCATTTCTCTATTACACAGTAGGGGCAAATAGCCAAACTCAAAGGGTGGAGGAGAATATTTCCCTGCTATAACACAAGCAACTCAACTAGAAACCAAATAGGTGACCTATGACACTGGTAAGATTTCTGTAAAAGAGGGACAGTCAATGGACTTTCAATTTACCAAGAGAGTTGGAGAGATCAGCATTAGGGTGCCATTCTGAAGGAGGATATTAGCATTCTTAGTTCAGGCAGTGAAAGGGTGTTTTCAATGAAAGATCATTATCTCTGGAAGAAGTGTTTGGCAGCGGTAAAATTGTGTAGCTCTGCATCTAATTTCTCTTTGTAGAGCAGATTTGTAAGGTCCCTTTTTATCATATTAATCATGGGGGCAAATTAGGTTGTCCAAACCTTCAATATTGTCCCACGAGCAGCAAGAAGGCATAAGTGCATTCATGGGGACACTACCAGTGTGCAACCATCTGAGGTTGTAGAGGCCACTGTATCACAGCTGAACAGAAATAAGAGAGAGAGAGTGTAGGTAGTCGTGTCCTTGTAATGGTTTGGACATATTGCAGCACCTGGTCCCATGGTTTAGATATTGTGCAGTTCAAAAAGTGATGCAGTAGGGAGGGCTGGGATTGCCCACAGTGAGGGCAGGTAACTGCCTGGGTGTCTCGTTTAATAGGTAGGAAGGAAATAAAGGCTCTATGCATTAGTTAGAACTGAGATGCTCTCCAAGATTCATTGACCATGAGTTTGTGAATTTCTTGATACCCTTCCAGAATCTTAAGGTCAAGGTCAGGCTCTGTGAAATCCTTAGTCCAATAGTAATGTATGCCATCAAGAATGAAGAGTTATGGTTAGCTGTTTCTAGAATTCTGAAATAGATCTTTCAGCAGCCAGTCAATTAGAGAGGGTTTGCAAAGTTTAGACCTGTCCGGACAATGTGATGAAGATACTATTTAGTAGGTGAAATTCAGCAGCTACTTCATGGAAAGGCTTTGGCATAGAGAGATTATTGGTAAACAAAGAGACTACTTGTAGTAACCCTTCAGTACACCAAACTGCAAATACAATATAGTCCCGACTTTGAAGAAACATAGAGTTGTCATGGATTGTCAGGTACTGAGAAAGATGGGAGAGAACTGAAGTTTTTTCAAAATCTCTGGCCATGCTTGCACTGTGTCCCGTAGTAAGATATTCTGTTCAAGGTGTGATAGGAGAGAGCGGAGCTTGCTGTGTAAAATGGCCAAGAGGCCATAATGATGAACCATTGCTGCCTCCAACGTACACAGTTTGTGTAAATCGAGAATTGCGATAACCAGACTAAAGCATATCTTAGGATACACACTAGATTGTAAACTCTAATATCAGGGAAGCCAACACCCACATAGCTCTTTGGGAGATATAATTTGGTTAAAGCAATTTTAGGTCTTTTCAACACCATAAAATGGCTCTATTGAGCGTTTGAACATCTTTGTGTTTCAAAAGAATAGGTATAGACTGTAATGGATACAGCAACCGAGGAAAACAAATGATTTTTATTTAATGGCCTTTTTTATTTAGTGGCAAGGATGTCCAAGCCTCTAGCTCCTTCACAATTTTCATAATCAGGGGGGGTAGTTTAAAGAATATATGGAGGAAGGCTCTTTCCATACCCAAATACCTAAGTAAACTATATGTGTTTTTGCAATGCCAAACAAGAAGAAATCCAATCAATGAATGAATTGACCTAAGTTTTATTGAAGTTCACCCGTAAACCCAAACACCTTCAATAATTCTCTAGAATCCCCTGCAGAGTGGGTAAATCCAGTTTAGGGCAGGCCGTGAACACCAGCATGCCATTAACAAATAATGCTGTTTGTAGTAACTGATCCCCTATCCATATACCATGTAAAAAGGAGAATTGTAAGAGTTAGCGAAACAGGGATTCCCCTGCCAGATGGAATAGAAGAAGGGAGAGCAGGTAACCCTGAAGTGTACCCTTATGGAAAATTGTTGAGGAAATTCAGGCAGAGGGTTTTAAGTACCTATTATGTAAGAAGTCCAATCAGAAGAAGTCCAATAAAATCCAACCGTGCAATCTGTGAAACCAAACTTTTGTAGAACTAGGAAGGGCCATTGAAAGATTGCATTGTCAAAGGCCTTCCAGTGTAATTATCACTATATCCACTCCAGGGTAGGATTTAGCATATTCTAATGCAATGGGTAATTTGCAAATATTGGTGGACACAAAGCGGCCTTTGACAAAACCCACCTGTGTGGCATGTATGAGGGAAGGAAGAATATCTGATAATTAATAAAATATATATATATATATATATGATGATTAAGCACAACCATTCCTCTTTGCTTTGTACACTAAGAGAAAAGAGAGAGAAGAGGGAACAGGTCACCTTGTAAAACTCCATTGAATAGGGCAAAGGGGCTTTAAGCCAAGTACATTCAACTCAACTCCATTGAATAGGGCAAAGGGGCTTTAAGCCTAGTACACATGGATCAAATGTCCGGAGCCATCAGTAGATTCAACAGAAAATGGCTGACATTTGGCCAGTATGTATTGGAGTCGGTTTGACAGAATCCGGCCAAACTTCAGCAGGCTTCTACCGAAGGGTCATGACCAAAAAAGGTCTGTTGATTGGCTCCTGATCAGCGCTCTCAGTCAAAGGCTGAGTGGAGTATTTTAGCGGGGGCTGTCCCCTGTCAGAACACAAAAGAGCAGCAGGGGAGATCCTTGTACTAAACGTTGGATTATTAGTACTGCGACTCCTCCAGAGCTGTCATTTTTTTTTCATTCAGCCCTGCTGCGTTGGATGAAAAAAACCAACCCCAGTGTACTAAACTTTACCATTAGCTGATTATTTAATAGCCCTAATTATTTCTTCCGGAGTGATAAGGGCATTTAACTTTAATAAATCATCCTGAGACAGAGCAGGGAGTTGGAGCTGAGCTAAAAAGGATTCAGCGGCGGCCTGATCTATTGGATCAACAAAGTACAATTTCTCATAATAGGATTCTAAATTGTTCAAAAGTTTGTGGGGTGAATTTTGGACAGTCCCCTGAACATCCTTCAGGGCCAAAATGTGGGTTGGTGAGTGGGAGCCTTTACATAAGTGTGCTAGGAGTTTCTCTATGTTATTTCTGTATTTGTGAAGTCGAAGTTCAAAATAAGGCCTTTGGAATTGTTCCTTTTGTTCTGCCCAGGGGTCGAACGCACGCTTGGCCTCCTGCCAGGCTGTCCTATGGGCTAATGTAGGGGTTAAAGAGAGTCATAGATGAGCAGCCTGAAGATTTTTTAAGTATAGAGACTTAGGCTTTGATCTTATAAAGGATGAAAGGCTTCCCAGAACAAATTTGGATCCTGAGCATGCTCTTTAGAGTTAGATTCATAATCCCACCAGGCTGATCGCACAGCATGGAGAAAATCTTCCTTTCAGATGGGAATCGCCATCATTTTGTTTTGGGTCATGTCAAGCGGCATCAAGGAAACAGGGCTATGATCTGAAATGACCAAATCATGGCTAGTGCTATCTCAAACACAGGGGAAGTTGTGCCGAAAAGGTGATCAAGTCTAGCATAAGAGTCCGGGGATGAGAATAAAAAGTGTATTCCCTGTCTACCAGGTAAACCAAATGCCATACATCTACCATACTTAGAGCCTCAATCATAAGAGAGAGGAATAATGGGGAGAGCCGAATTTGCAGAGGACCTAGATGCGCGTTAGCTTGACTTATGAGTTTTCAGTCAGTTGCATCATGGAATTAAAATCCCCCCAACTATGTGAGATTTACAGGTGTTCTGTAAAATCTAGGCAAGGGTGTCTGTGAAAAAAGTAGTACTAATATGTTGGTTATTTGAACAGTTTGGGATGCTAAGAGCAAGCATAGTGAGATTTTATGACTGATGTCATCTTTGTTTACAGATTCCACAACATAGGGGAGATGTTTATGGAGTAAAATAAGCACTCTCACTTTGCGGCCTACAGCTGGGGAACCAAAAACCTCCCCCACTCATAACTTATGCATATGGTGTAAGTCCGCCTCTGCCATATACATTTCTTGTAGCAGAGCAATATCTGATCCTAGCTGTTTTAAGTGACCGAGAGCCATCATGCGTTTCATGGGGGAACGCAAGCCCAAGTTCAAAGCAGCACAGAAAATGTACAGCAACAGAAACTCAGGGAAAGCTAGCTCTCTAATTAGTTAGAGCCCCAGTTGCCGTACCCCCCACCACCCTGAAATTACTAGCCTGCCATATAATGCAATGGAAGCAGACATGATGTGCTCTGCCAGGGTCAACCCAGAAGCAGGAAGAAACCATCAGTGTTACATGGCAGAGCAGAGAGCAAGCATGGTTTAAAAGACAACTTAAAACCACATACAAAGTAACAAATAGCTCACAATGAATACCTCAGTGTCACAGCCATAGCACCTAACGAGCAGAGAATTATCAAGTCCTGGATTAGTAGAACAGTAGAAACTTCATTATTAGGGTGCACTCTATAGTGGACTTTCTTAGAAGCCTCTTTCCATAGGCTGCATTTTGCTTTGCAGGAGAGAGAAGCCTCGTGGGCTGGAGAGTTATTAGAAGGTATCGGGATTTGAGTGGCCTGGAGAAACTGATCAGCTTGGTGTTCCCCACCTGGAGTGGTTAGATGAAGAACAACAGGATATGCAAGTGTGAACTTGTGATGGTTGTGAAACAGAGCGGATGGGGAAAGCCTTTCGCTTGCCAGAGACTTCCTGTAAATAATCAGAAAAGAACAGCAACTTATGTCCAGCAATATGCAGAGCAGGTTGGTGGCAATAGCGATGCAATATCACCTAGTTATCGGCGTAATTCAAATACCGTACGATGATTGGGTGTGGAGATCCCAGTATCATCCATCCAGCAAACTTGTGTGCTCGCTCCACCATACATCGCCCCTCTATGCCCAGTTCCTCTGGAATAGCAATGGAGCACAGAGCGGTAGGGAAGCTGAAAATATAGGATTCAGGCAGTCCCACAATACGCTATAAGTTATATATAATCATAAGTTGTGATGGGATCTGTTTTCCAGGTCATCCAATTTGTTCTGGATAGATTTCTGCCACTGATCATGTAGCTGCAGAGTTTTAGTGTCAAGATGCAGCTCATCCTCCAGTCAAGAGATCCTCTGCTTGGATTCAGCCAGCCTCTGAGTTTGCTCCCCCAATTTTCTATGTAGCTGTGCTATCACCAGGGATACTTATTTGTCCACTGCCTTAGTAATGGTGGGAGTGAGGAGGGTAAATACTACCTCAGCTATGCAGGCATGAAAGAGCTCTAAATCATTGTGGGAAGAGGCTGGAGAGGGAGTTAGAGCTGTGTCAGGCCTGCCATGCCTGTGTCCATATGCTGCTCTATGTCACAGAACTGCTGTGGCTGAGGGACGGAGCGTGATCGAGATCACTCCATAAAACTATCCATGCAGGTTCCCTGATCTGTCAGCTCCTGGATTGTCTGTGGGGGAGGCTTCTTTTCAGGGTCTGGAAGCAAATCTGTGTCAAGCTGTGCGGGAGATTTTCTAACTCACTGCCATCCCATGCAGCACCGGAGCCGGAAGCCTTATTTACTTTTTCTGGAAATGAATAAAAAGGGGTAATCTTGTTCCATCTACTCATCCTCCTGTGGGGACAGATATTTGGGGGACTGCTTATTATGAATGAGTTATGCAGGTCCCAATAAGACTTCACCTTGCAAATGCAATCTTCTTGCGGATTGTTTGTGGGGATGAGGTCCTTGCCTAGCAAGGGAAGGAAGCTTTACCGCTCCCTTCCCCATTACATGGTAAGCTCCCAATGTTGAAAGCATGTGGGCTGGTATTGTTCAGGATTGGGGACCACGTGCTCACTGCCCTTCTTTTCCTGACAACCCAAGGCCTGGATAGGGATCTGTTGTAAAAATTTTTTTTAATAAATACGTTATTATTATTAGCATAAGAAAGTAAAACAATAGCAACAATAAACAACAATAGCAATAAGGAAGAGACTCTGCAATGTACAAAAATGTTCAATGTAATGTACATAGATACCAAAATATAAAACTTATTCACAAACAATAGAATATAAAAAAATCATAGACAGTTATAGATGTAGTTCAAAGAAATTCACATGTATTATGCATTGTATATTTATTTACATGTTATTACTGATTATAGAGAAAAATAGAATACTCTTATGCCCCATACACACAGTTGGATTTTCCGACGGAAAATGTTTGATGGTAGCTTTTTGTTGGAAATTCCGACTGTGTGTAGGCTCCATCGGAATTTCCGTCACACAAAATTTGAGATATGGATCTCAAATTTTCCGACAACAAAATCCATTGCCGGAAATTCCGATCATGTGTACACAATTTCGATGCAAGCTTGGAATCAAGAAGAAGAGCCACACTGACTATTGAACTTCTTTTTTCTCGGCTTGTCGTACGTGTTGTAAGTCATCGCGTTCTTGACGTTCGCAATTTCCGACCAACTTTGTGTGGCCGTGTGTATGCAAGAAAAGTTTGAGCCAACATCTGTCGGAAAAAATGCATGGAATGTCCGATCGTGTGTATGGGGCATTAGTGAGTGTCAGTATAGTACTATTATAGTAATGCTAGGTATATAAGTTAGAAAATGGGAGACTAAAGATAGATTTAAGAGTTTAGAAAGAAAAAAGAAAGGCAAAAAGGAAAAGAAGTGGGAGAGAAAATCAAATACGAGGACCAACAACGCAGATATTAATATGAGCAATCAATTGGCTCAGAAGCATAACAAGGACCTATCAAAATCTAGTGGAATGTATGATTCAATTAAAGGAGACCAAACTTTATCAGATTTGCAAGTTTTATTGTGAAGATTGGCAGTGAGTTTTTCATTGGTCATTTACCACATCATTTTGTTTTTAATTTGGGTACAAGTCGGTAAGGAGAACCACCTAGCCTTCACCAGAGTTTATTTGGCAGAATAGAAATGTCAAGAGAAAAAATGTAAAGTTAGTACAATTGAGTGGTTTTAAATTTAACAATGACTCTTCTGGATTTTTCTGCATTCTTTTGCCAAGTAGTGTATGTATCATTCAGTATATTTCTATTTCTTTTAAAATTATTCGATTTAGGGTTAATTCCAACAGATGTGTAAAAAGGTACCAGTTGTTTGGAAGCCTCTTAAACATTGATCAGAAACCGAAGGTTTGAATCTTGCTAAAGCATTGGGGAACCATATACCATTGCATTAATAGCTGTTAATTCGATTTAATCACAGTAACATTAATGTAACAGTGTTCTGTGGTATGACAGATATGATGCCAGTACTTTTCTTCAATAATCTCACCCAGATCATCTCCCTATTTCATCATATATGAATATGGGTAAGGAGCTCCATTTTCTAGAACAGATGCATATATTATCGTGATAACACCCTTGGCTGTGGGAATGTGTATAAGTAAGTTTTCAAAAGGGGTGTACATTGTAATTAGAACTATTCTGAAAAGTTGGAGTATATTAATCCTAAAGAAAAAACAATGGGCAGCAGTCCACAACAATCATCCCAAATGATATATACAGACAGATAGATAGACATACTGTATTCCTGGAAGTACAGAAACACTAACAAGGGGCATTCACCTAATTTCTAAGAGTAGTTACCTAGTAATACCCCCATCTGAGTCACTGTGCAGCCTGTTCAATCTGTTATCCCTGCTACTCAAGTCTACTTTAAAACATGTGAGCTTCGGGGGCGTGGCTAGCCGGCGGAGTGGATGAACGCTCACTGAGAGAGCTCCTCTCTGCCTCGGTCCATCGTGGTTCAGAACACTGCTAAAAAGCCTAGTTTTTCAGCAGAAATAGCATCCACAGGTGCGGGAGACATCCAGGATGCCAGCCAGAAAGAGAAAGGAGAACGCCAAACCCAGCAAACTGCCGGATTATTTCATGTTGCAGCAGCGTGGCAAGACCCAAGATGGTGGTGGCAGACAGAGGGACAGCGCGCATATCACAGGCAGAATGACTGGCCAAATACCAGCGCAGACCCCCGCTTGTCCCTACAATAATAAGCCTGGGAAAGAGAACAGTTCTCCACCTCCTTCAGCCTCCTCCAGCCCAGCCAAAAGCAAGCTGAGATTGGATGGTTATGATGAAGAAGATGAGGAGGTAAGCCTGGATTCCTCACTAGAGGATACCAGGCAACTGCAGGACTCCCTGATAGACTTCCCCACTGCTAATACTCCCGTAATGGATACCACCTTGAAAGACATGTTAGTATCCTTAAGGACCACCCTGCATGCTGGCATTCAAGCACTGACCCACGATTTTAAGTCAGAATTGTCTACAGTGAATAATAGAGTGTCACATGTAGAGACAAAGATGGGCAAATTCGCTGCCACATTCAATGAGTTAGTGGACGCTCATAATGACAGAGAATATGACATGCTGCAAATTAAGCTCAAACTGGCAAATTTAGAAGATAGATCTAGGAGGAACAATGTAAAAAAAAAGGATCCTTGAAACCGGTAAAACTCCTGAACTAAAAGGTTATTTCATCCAGATTGTTAAAACAGTCCTCCCTGATGCTTCTCAGGAAGAACTCATAGTGGACCATATTCACCGACTCCACCAAAGCCTAAGCATATTGCAGAGCACCTACCCAGGGACACTATTGCCAGAGTCCACTTCTATAATTTTAAAGATCAATTTATGGCAGCGACTAGATGACACGATTCGCTACCCCAGGAGCTGCAAGACCTTTCATTGTATGCAGACCTGTCGGTCTTCACTATGCAGCAGCGCAGGCAACTGGCTACAATAACAAAATCTCCAAACGACCACCATATCACCTATCGCTGGATATATTAGGCATGGCCGCTGATTACAAGGGATGACACCACCCACCTAATTTCCACCTTGAGGGAGGGACTTCATCTCCTGAGGGAATGGCAAATTCTAACTACTGACATCACGGACTCCTCTGACCAGGCATGACCATCCCTGTGCTGCACAGTTAGTGCCGTTGAAATGAGCAAGTTAATCTTGCATGAGTATTATACTCCCAAAAACCCCTGATGGCCCAGGGGATTGCTATTACTCCTATAGTTAAATCTTTGAACTCACCATCTGTTGTTCAATCACCCCCAAAAAAGTTATCACCACACAGATTCATCTAAGAATCACAAATAAGCATTCTGTGTTCTGTTTTTGTTTTTTGTTTTTTTCTTTTCTTGTTCCTCTTTACAAGTTATTAACCGGTATTCTCCGAGGGACTTCCGAGTGACTTCACCTCTCACAAGAACTACCTTGAGGTGCCATCATTGTGACTCTACCTGACAAATATCTTCTAAAATTTCTGTATCTTCAAGACCAGGTAAACCAGAAAATCATCTACCTTATACCTTCTCACTACATATAGCTCTCTGACATACAGCCATCATGCCGATCAATATCACATCTTTGAACGTTAAAGGACTGAATAGCCCTTATAAGAGGCAAATGGCGTGGAAGCAAGCCAGAAACCTCCATAGTGACATAATCTGTTTTCAGAAAACCCATTTTTCCTCTCGTAAGCCGCCTACTTTTCAAAACCTTCATTACCCCCATTTATTCCAAGCAAATTATGTCACTAAAAAAAGGGGAGTGGCAATAGCCATTAGGAATACCATACAATTTAAATGCCTAGACATGCATCTGGATGATTCAAAAAGATACATAATTCTGATATGTGAAGTTAACAATGTTAAATATACCCTAATTCATTTGTATTTACCTAACACCAAACAATTGTCTTTTTTGAAAAAAGTGTGGAAGAAAGCCTCCACGATTAGGCAGGGTCATGTCATATTGTGTGGAGATTTCAACATGATCCCGGGTGGGGAGATAGACCTAACAAGTCAAGCTGAAAACAAAAGCAGGAGAGCAACGATGGGTGGATTCATCTCCTCGTCGGGTCTATTTGATGTGTGGAGATGTCAGCATGCATCAGAAAAAGATTTTACATTTTATTCAAACGTACACCACACCTATTCATGTATTGACCTGTTCTTAGTCGATAAATTTATTCTACAGCAAATAACTAAATCAAAAATACACTGTATTACATGGTCAGGCCATGCCCCAATTTCCGTTGCTGTGGGGGATCATCGCGCAGAGACCAGGGCTAATTGATAGAGAAACGATGCCTATATTATGTCACAACCGCATAATACACAACAAATTGAAAAGGCACTTGAGGAGTTCTTCACCATTAATGCCCTCTCGGTGGATGATCCCTTTGCAGTATGGAATACCCACAAGGCCTACATTAGGGGCATGCTCATACAAATGTGCACTAAGATTAGAAAACAAAGGTTAGAGAAACCGAATGATCTATTAGCTAAAATACAGAATCTAGAAAACAGCAATAAACAGAATTCCACACAATCTATTAGGGAGTCCCTTTATACTGCTAGGCAAGAGCTACGAACCCATCTGATCGCACAACATGACCACCAAATACGCTCACTGAAAGCACAGTCATACCGATATGGAAACAGAGCTGGGAAACTTCTAGCTGACCAAGTTAAGGACAAAATAACCAAGCAAAAACTTCCATACATTATTGACCCAAAATCTAACTTAAAAATATCCAAACCCAAAGGCATTGTGGACACATTTAGTGAGTATTATGAGTCTCTTTACAATCTTAAAAAATACAAGGATACTCCCCAACTCAATGATACAATAATATCTGAATTCCTAAGATACCCCAAGACGATCTATCACAACTGAATCAACCTTTCACATTAAACAAAATAGAACAGACCATCAAACATCTCCCCCGTAACAAAGCCCCAGGCCCAGATGGCTATTCATCGGAATACTATCAATTATTCAGCCCCATACTAGCACCACATTTGGTCCAGGTTTTTGGGAAGGCTACCTCCACTGCAAACTTCCCCCCGGAGATACTTACAGCAACAATAAATACCCTCCCTAAGCCTGGTAAAGAACCCAATGTGCCACAAAACTTTAGGCCGATCTCCTTATTAAACGTTGATGTGAAATGACATGCAAAATTAATAGCTAACAGACTAACAAACATACTTCCCAAATGAATAAACTACGACCAAGTAGGTTTTGTGCTGGGTCGACAAACCACGGACGCCACCAGGAGAATGTTGAGCCTCATGCACCTGGTTGGGAGGAGAAAAGAGCCTTCTTTGCTTCTGTCTCTAGATGCAGAGAATGCCTTTGATAGGGTCCATTGTGAGTACCTTAACAGAGTTTTAGAGAAATTTGGGATGCACGGTCCAATACGCAACACTATACTAACTCTTTACTCATCACCATCGGCATATGTCTATATGGAAGGTCTCCTCTCCAAATGTTTCCAAATTACAAACGGGACCAGGCAGGGCTGTCCTCTGTCACCCATAATGGCTTATGGAACCACTAGCAGAAAAAAATCTGAATAACCCCGAGCATACAGGGAATCCAAACTCAGAAAAGCCAACACAAAATCTTGTTATTTGCTGATGACGTCATACTATCATTAACCAACCCAACTACCTCCTTGCCTGCAGCACACACAATACTCAAGGTGTTCAGCACAATCTGTTACTACAAAGTCAATGCCGCTAAATATAACATATTAGGAATGCATATAGCTAAATATACAGAACTAACCCTGAAAAATACTCTCCTATATCCTTGGACCACCACTTACATCACCTATCTAGGAATCAAACTCACCTTCCCCATCACTAACATGTATAATAGCAATTATGCCCCTCTAACGGACATATTCCAGCAAGAAATAACTAGACTCCAGAAATTCTACCTATCTTGGTCTGGCTGCAAAGCAGCATATAAAATGTTCATACTACCTAAATTAACCTACTATTTCAGAGCATTGCCAATCCCAGTGCCGTCCTCCCTTTTGAACACACTGCATAAACAACTATCGAACTTTGTGTGGGCTGGGAAAAGATCCAGATGCCCCTCTAATGTACAGCATAAGCAGAAAATCAGCAGGTGGTATGGGATTGCCAATACTGAAAGACTACCACACCGCAGCAGTTCTGGACCAACTGAGGAATTGGTTCATTAATCCACAGAGAAAACCCTGGTGTCAGTTGGAGTTGCAGTGGCTGGGTGACTCTCCTCCATTAGCTCTACTTATGGCAACTAGCGTAAACAAACACAGTGTTATTCCAGATCACTCTACTATATAGGCAACAGTACAAGCGTGGAGGGAACTCAAAACAAATCGTGATGAATTTTACCCGACAAAAAACATCCCCATCCCCTTAGAGTCGCTTAGATGGACTATTCCCAATATAAGGCTCCACAAATTGATGGATAATACGATTTTAGCACTTATGGACATTACCAAGTGAGATAGGATGTTTCCATTTGCCACAATTCAATAGAAATTTAAACTCCCTGACTCAGAATTTTTGACGTATACGCAAATATCTTCGTATTTCCAAACTATTAAAACTACTCATGTCCCCATTCTAGAGAAAGTGTGTCGTATATTAATTCATGCAGCACAAAATCGAAGGGTATCACTTTAATCTACAATTCTCTGAACTCCAAAGATGCATTTACCAAACACAAACCTATTTTAGGCTGGGAAAAAGAAATAGGTAGGGAATTCTCCGATACTCAGTGGAAAATGGCAATCAAAAATAGTTGCAAATATTCAAGGTACTCCAATTACGAGGAACTAACACAAAAAGTTATGCTGAGGTGGTACTATACATCATATATAATGTCTAAGTTCTCAAACTCCAATTCCAACATATGCTGGAGAGGGTGTGGAAAGGTGGAGACATTGGTGCATATGTTATGGTATGCCCGAAACCCTTCTGGTTAGACACATATACCTTGATATTAACGATAGTTGGGCGTCAAGTACAACCGAATTTAGAACAAGCAATTCTAGGCATAAACATGAACGAAATTCAAACCAAACTCAGAGCTATAGTTACACACATATTACTGGCAGTACGATCTGTAATATTGTATAAATGGAAATCTGTAGAAATTCCAAACCTCAGGGACATTAAAAGCAAAATAAATGTGATAGCAGAGTATGAACGAATTTTGGTGTACAGAGATGGAAACATACTAAGGTATGAGGTGAACTGGTCCCCTTGGAAGTCCTCACTCTTATCGTAACCTTATTCTTATTATAACCTTACTCTTATTGTAACCTTATCTTCTTGTTAAATATTATAATTGAATGAATAGTATCCAGTATGAGCAGTAAGTTTTCATGGTTGGTGACTATAAGGGGGGGTTTGGTGGGGGGGGCTCCTCTGAGGGTACAGCTAGATCCCAAAGGGGTGCGGAAGGGGGATCCCCCACCACCTATATCCCTACACTTCATTGGTTGGGAACCACCGCATAAACTCTGTAAACCCAAATTAAAAAGATTCAGGACGACACATGATTTATTACTATTTGTTACGGATTGAACTGTATATATGACCGAAACTTATATGTCCTGTTGTGATTTGGATTGTATTACTGGATACAATGTTCTATGTTCTATGTATATTTTTTCAGCATATGTTTAATAAAAATTATTGAAACAAAAATATTTATAGAAGATGAAGCCATGTGGATGTAAAGATATGCATCGGGATTGAGCAATAGACAAACTGGAAATTACATGGGAGTACGACCCCGGAGCTCTAGGAGTATTTGATTGTTATCTCCATTTTTAAAGTGAGTGTACCAGCCGTTTTTACTTCAATAAATATTTTAAAACATTTAAAAAAAAAAAACAAGTGAGCTTCCAGAAAATGGCTGCTTTGTTTTGGAGCTCACCAGCTGTCAGCTACAATATGTAAATATAGAATATTCACGTATATTATTTCTTACTTATCTACATCATACCCTTCACTTTAGCTGAATTATTGGTGGATTACTGTATTTATGTTATTGCAATTTTGTAGTTTATGCTGAAAGTTAATGAGCTTTGATTGATACTGTACCAATATAATATTAAATTGTGATATTGGTAGTAAAATGTTTTCAACATAATAAACATTTATTTATTCTGTTTTATAGCTTCTTTAATCCATCAATTGGATATCTCTTCCACAGTGCATCCGTGTCAAGTATAAATCAGCAGTAACTTGAATAGAACCATCTTTATCATCTCATCTGTATTTTCAGCTTTAAAGTGTATTTTTTCTTAAGATATATATATATATATATATATATATATATATATATATATATATATATATATATATATATATATATATATTATCCAGGATGCACCTATGCTACCTTAACCTGTGTCATTATTACTTATTATTATTTTTAAAAAAACACGCTAGACTGTGGGACTGTAAGGAGTATGGTGCAAACCTCATTTGCTGAGCTACTATGCACTATTGGATTTTATATTTCCCCCAATCAGGTGATCACAGAGGAACTGGACCTTTTTTTCAAAGCACTTTTCTCAGGTATGTGCTATAGGCCTATCAGGTGGCAAATGAGTTGCCAGGCAGGGAGAGAAACCAGAGGTTGCTGAAATACACAAATTATAGCAAAAAATATGCCGTTATGGATTCGAGACATAACAAAGCATGAACAGACTCACTCATACAAACTCAGGAGTACCTAATACTTTCAAAGGAAAGGTGAGGCTGCTAGTAAGGGCACATTAACAAATTGGCAAAGCAGAGATTTTATGTAATGTTGGAATATTCAAAACCACTAAAAGTGGTGTTACATTTTAAAGCTGAACTTCAGGGAAAAAATAAAAATGCATTTTCTGAAAATTCCTTATCTTGGAGTACAGAACAAGACACAGGCTAGCTATTCATAGACCCTGGATTATAGGCTGCTACCTTAAGGTGATTTAACATTGGCAAATAATTTGGACATGCCCCAGGCATACCCCTATAACCCTACTTCACTTCATGAAACCTTAGTTAGCAAGCAATGCAGAGTAATACAGGAACAGAGGGTAGAGTAGAGTGCCCTTCATCCTGTCCTTAAGTGGGATCCAGTGACACAGAGCTACTTTTACAGCTCAGCAATGATTTTTGCTGCAGTGAAAATATTTTCAGGAGTACTGCAATCTTTATAAATTGTCCATTCTATGTGTTCATGAATGGGGAATTAACTCTTCCTTTTCTGCTTCCCCATTGCCCCATAAAAATCCAATCAAAAATCTGAACATCTGATCTATAATATTAGTTATGCAGAGTAATCTTTTCTCCATGAAAGTTCTTAGCATCACCTTTAAAGTAATAAATATAACCAACGTTAATCAAATACCATCCCTTTCCCCTTGAGTCTGGTAGAAAAATTATCAAGCCAAATGTCAGGCTAATGCATCTCTTTAATAAGCCACTTAACCATTTTGCAATTCTATTCCACATCCTCTTAAATATTTTACAGTAGAATAACATATAAAATACATAACCAAAAGATCCTCTCCACTTATTATATCTCACAGTAGAAAGTTCAGTTTATCACTTTAGACTATATTTCTCGAAGACTGGTTCCCACAATGACTTTATATACCTTCTTATACCTTCTTAAAGGACTTCTCCAATTATTCCATATATCCCCCATTTCAGGAAAAGTACTCCTCCATTTCTTAATATAAAGGTCTAGAACTTTTTGATGGTCAAATATAATTCTTATGTTGCATATTACTCTAATTGGGAGTTTTTTTCCAAGTCCCCTTTTATATGGGAGGTTTTCCAAAATGCAACTTAATCTACCTTGGTTGTTGGTTTTTCTTTATTGTGCCTACATAATCAGCTACTGTATGTCTTTAAGAAGAATACCTTTTTCATTCAGAAAGTCCCTCAGGGAACAATATCCCATTTTATA
Organism: Lithobates pipiens; assembly: GCF_037356315.1. Lineage (NCBI taxonomy): Eukaryota > Metazoa > Chordata > Amphibia > Anura > Ranidae > Lithobates > Lithobates pipiens. Next base: position 423,159,883 of record NW_027507903.1, on the reverse strand, counting down.
TTTTATAAATTATTCCTGGTATAAACCTAGGATTCCCCCTAACCTAGATTCACAATCTGATCCAATTTTTACCATTTGATCATTCATATGGAAGATTTACTGAGACTGAATGAAGAGATTAGATGTTTTCTCTGGGAAGAGGGAAAGAAGAAGAATACATGATTTATTATTCAATTCCCAAATTCAATTCTTAATTTCTTATTCTTATTCATATTAAGAATTCATATTTTTATTCATATTAAAAAGAATTGGGTTGAGACTCCCAAATATAAACCACTATAATGTATTTGCAGTAAGAAGAATTGCGTTAGCCTGGCTTCTAAATAATAATACGTGTATTGATTTAGATTGAGAATCCCAAGCTACAGAGGGATGTTCCCAATTCTTTTTATTACATGTTAAGAACACCGAATGTCCAGGGGATTTTTGGAGGTCTCCTTTTTTAGAAATATCCTAAAGGAATGAAATGTAATTTTGAATTATTAAGAAAATACATTTGAAGGGAATATTTTATCTACAACTAACCTTTTTCTAACCTGCATTTGATCTTCTTCAAGCAGGTTTTGCATTCCCATAGACAAACCCTTATAGAACAGCTATAATACAATACAATAAGTATTAAATGCACACCCGTACACCATGTACAATTAGCATATACATCGCCTCACTTCTTAGTAACTGGCAAATCAGTACAAAAACACAGTGGTCCAACTGTTCTAATATGTAGTATTAGTACTTTCTAAATGGCCTTTTAGTGAAAGGAGGACATTTTTCTTCAACAATCTAGGTAATGCCCAATATATTCCAGCCTATTACAAAGACATCAAAGCAACATAAACCAAGAATCCAAATGTATTTTCTGTTATTTATCCACATTAAGCTACACAAGGGCAAAATGTACTTTGCATAGAATTATAATCTATCCCTTTCACTATAAACACTTTTTAGGTCAAGGATCTATAAAAAGAATATATAAATAAACATAAAGCAAGGTCAGTATGAATAAGCAAGACATATATGTGCTATCTCAGACATCTATTCTAAGGTCATTGCTAATAATGTTTAACCACTAGGCGCCCGCGCTATATCCAAAAGATTGCTACAGCGCAGACGCCAATTGTCATCAGTGCCACATATTAGTGCCATCTGTCATCAGTGCCACGTCTCATCATTGCCACATATTAGTGCCATCTGTCATCTATGTCACGTTTCATCAGTGCCACATCAGTGTCACGTGTCATCAGTGGCACATATCAGTGCCACGTCAGTGTCATGTGTCATTGTTCTAGTGCTCCAGGGCCTTCAAAAGTGTAATAGGTAGTCAACAAAGTTAGATGTGTAATTTATGCTCCTAGAACATATGATGGTGCTCCCTGCATGTTGGGCCTCTTTAAGTAGCCAGGCTGTGGAAAAGTCCCACACATGTGATATTGTAATACTCGGGAGTAGTAGCAGAATGTATTTTGGGGTGTCATTTGTGGTATACACATGCCATGTGAGAGAAATAACCTATTACAATGACAATTTTGTGGGGGAAAAAAAAAATCTTAATTTTGCAAAGAATTGTGGGAAAAAATGACAACATCAAAAAGCTCACCATGCTTCTTACGAAATACCTTGGAATGTCTACTTTTAGACAATTTTAAAGGCTTATATGCAAATTATTGTAATAAAAAGTGTTTGGGGACCTGAGTCCTGCCCCAGGGGATATGTATCAATGCAAAAAAAGTTTTAAAAACTGACTTTTTTTGGGAGCAGAGATTTTAATAATGCTTAAAGGGAAACAATAAGTAAAATATGCCTTTACATTTCATACCTGGGTCCTGTTTTTATCAATGAACTTTTATGTGTATTGCCGGGACCGACAATTCATTATAGCCGTGAGTAGTTTTAAATGACGTTTTTTCCTTTAGAAATGTAATTTTGCTGTCAGACTGTTCTAAACACGGGAAACATGTGCCACTTTACAGGTACAAAATTTAAAGGAATATTACACTTTTATTGTTTCACTTTAACCCTTCTATCACTGTTCCCCCAAAAACTTTTTTTTTTGCATTGATACATGTCCCCTGGGGAGGGACCCAGGTCCCCAAACACTTTATATGACATTAACTTGCATATTAACCTTTAAAATTAGCACTTTTGATTTCTCCCATAGTCTATTAAAGGGTGTTCCGCGGCTTTCAAATTTGCTGCGAACACCCCAAATTATTCGCTATTCAGTGATTAGGCGAATAGCGAATGTTCGAATTGAACTCATGTTAGACCCGAACATAAAGCCAATCCTTAATATACAGCTGCTGATACAGCTTCCTTTAAAACTAAAATCTTCTTAAAAATTCTTAAAAACCATGTACCATTTTCCGATCACTTCACAATTATGTGCCACTTTGTGTTGGTGTATCACATAAAATCCCAACAAAATACATTTACGTTTTTGGTAGCAACATGACAAAATGTGGAAAATGCCAAGGGGTATGAATACTTTTTCAAGGCACTCTATCTATCTATCTATCTATCTATCTATCTATCTATCTATCTATCTATCTATCTATCTATCTATCTATCTATCTATCTATCTATCTATCTATCTATCTATCTATCTATCCATCTATCTATCTATCTAGCTTTCTTTCTAACTATCTATGATATGAAATAAAAAAACCTTGTGTCCAGCCCCTCCTGAGTGGTCCCACTTGAATTAAGATTTTGCATGTTGCCTCTTGGAAGGAATGGCTCTACTTTATTAGTAGGCTCCTTTCCTCCATTTTGCTTGGTGGTTCTCCTGTACTAGATGTCTGTTATTTCCTTTTCTATGCTAATTTTCTTGACCATTATCCTTTTCAGCACCATTTCATTCAGTTAAGCAAAGGTTGGGTAGAGGAGACACACAAGACGTGTAGATGAGCCATCAGTTGCGGAATGGGAAACAGCTGTTCTTGGTGGAATCAGAGATGCTGCAGTGACAAAAATAGTCTCAGTGAAAGAAAGCAAATTGGCTTCTTTCAGCACCATTTTCCAATCACTTGTCGCTTGTTCTCCTTGCCAAAAGTAGCTATGATCCAAAATCTATCACCTTATCTCTTTCATTTTTCCACCTCAAGCACAGCGAACATATGCTCCTTTAGAAGGTTGCACTTCAATAAAAAGAGGTCAAATCCAGTTCATAAAAAAGAGGTTATGTGGTATGTTTAATTATAATAATCACAGTTAATTATTATACTGACAATGTGCAAAAGTGTTTGTGCTGGAGAGACATATTAACAGGTATAATTAGTATTTGACTCTAAGTAGTACCTTGTGTTATGGTATGTTGCTGTTAAAACAGCATAACACAAAACCTGAATTACAGGCAGTGTTGTCTTTCAGTGGCTGATACCGCATAGAAAATATAGAATAAACAGGAGTCTAAAGTGAACCTATAGCAGTGATGGCGAACCTTGGCACCCAGATGTTTTGGAACTACATATCCCATGATGCTCCACTTCACTGCAGAGTGCATGAGCCTCATGGGAAACGTAGTTCTAAAACATCTGGAGTGCCAAGGTTCGCCATCACTGACCTATAGTAATGTAAGTCACCAGTACCCTGACCTTTCTAACCTCTGTTAATTTCATGAGCAAATAGCAGAATAACAATCATGGCATCTGTTGAATGAAAGGCTAAGCTAGCCAATCAGCCGAGCATCAACTCCCTAAGATCTGTTATCTAACTTTTTTATTGTCTTAAAAATCAGCTATAGCTTGAGTAGGAAAGCCTGTGTCCTGCCAGCATGCTGCAGAGTGGGACTCTTTCTTTCTATGTTGAAGCAGTAATCACTTTACAGATGTTCATCACACCACTTGCTGAGTCACAATTAGAACTGAGGAGCAAGAACTTTACTTGCTGTACGGCTTTAGATCCCACCCAGTAGAGGGTATGTATAGAGAAGTATTTCCCCCACAGAGAGAAGGGGTTCAACTCTGCAGCTGCTAGCTTGGAGCAGGCTTTTCTATTTAGACTGTGACTGCTTTGAAAATTTTTTATTTAAACTGAAGGTTTATGCGGACTTTAACATTTAAGGGAACTAGTAATTTAAGGGAGCAGGATTGTAAACGCGCAGACCCACATCCTGTCAGGTGAGAGGAGACAGATTGTGTGTTCCCAGTATAGAGGATCACCTATCGGTCTCCACCCCTTGTTAGTCCCTGCCGGGTACAGTTAGAATCACTCCCTAGAGCACACAGTTAACCCTTTGATCGCCGCCTAGTGCTAACCCCTTCCCTGCCAGTGCCATTTATACAGTAATCAATGACCACTGTATAAATGCCAATGGACCCAAAATAGTGTCAAAAGTGTCCAATCTGTCCACCGCAATGTCACAATAAAAAGATGGCCACCATTACTAGTAAAAAAATAATAAAAAAAAATAAAATTCCATAAAACTATACTCTATTTTGTAGACACTATAACTTTTGCGCAAACTAATAAATAGTGATGGACGAACGTCCGACGGGACGTTTCGCAAACGCGGACCGCGAACGGGGCCGACCGTTCGTGAAACCGAACGTTCGCGGCGGGCCCCATTGACTTCAATGGGAGGCGAACGTTTCAAACCTTTAGGTCGAATTTGCTGCCACAGGATAATTATTAGGTGGGCAAGCATAGTCCCACCACATGGCCAATGTCATAACGCATGTATGGGGTGAATTTGGGATCGATAACTACAAGCATTCTTTTTTTATATGGAAAATTGTTCTGACAATTCAGGACTGTGGAGCGCATGAAGGCAATGAAGGAGAGGGAAGGTCAGGGACCAGGGTAGGCAGAGAAGAGGGTGCAGGAGATGATCACCAGCAGCGTGACATACAGCAATGACACATGCACCGTGATAGAGGCATCTGACAACAGCACCGTGATAGAGGGCACTGACATCAGCAGCGTGATATAAAGCATTAACACCAGTACCGTGACATACAGCATTGACAGCAACACCGTGATAGAGAGCACTGACATCAGAAGCGTGACATACAGCACTGATATCAGCACCGTGATATACAGCACTGACAGCGGCACCGTGACATACAGCACTGACACCAGAAGCGTGACATACAGCACTGACATCAGCACCGTGATATACAGCACTGACAGCAGCACCGTGACAGAGAGCACTGACATCAGAAGCGTGACATTAAGCACTCACACCAGCACCGTGATATGCAGCACTGACAGCAGCACCGTAAGCAGCCCCAGAAGGAAGTCAGCACAGCACAGGGATGGTGGGAGCCCCTCATAATAAGAACCCCCAGGAGGAAGTCAGCACAGCACAGGGATGGTGTGATCCCCTCATAATAAGAACCCCCAGGAGGAAGTCAGCACAGCACAGGGATGGTGTGATTCCCTCATAAGTAGCCCCAGTAGAAATATGACACCGCTCAACCTCTTCAAAGAGGAGGGTAGGGGCATATAGTACGGTGTGCTTTTTTGGGACAAGGAAGTGAGCCAAATGAAGAAAGAAGGTCTGTGTGCTTGATTAAAAAAAATAGTTTATAGACATATACATGGTCTACTGGTCACATGTGTTGAATTCCTCCGAGATCCATGCCTCATTCATTTTTAGAAATGTGAGGTAGTTAACACTGTCGTGAGCTAGGCGAGTACGCTTATCGGTCACGATCCCCCCTGCTGCGCTGAACGTCCTTTCGGACAGGACACTGGATGAGGGGCAAGCCAACAGTTCGATTGCAAATTGGGCAAGCTCTGGCCAGAGGTCAAGCCTGCCCACCCAGTAGTCCAGGGGTTCATCACTCCTCAGAGCTTCCACATCGGCCGTTAACCCAATGTAGTCGGACACCTGACGGTCTAGGCGTTCCCTGATGCTGGATCCGGATGACACCTGTCGATGGGTCGGCTGAAAGAATGACCTCATATCCGAAGTCACCAACACATCTTCAAACCGGCCTCTTCTTGCAGGCGCTGTTGGATTGGTACCCGCAACTCCTTCTCTGGGAGTGGGAATTGCTCCTCTGCCAGCGCACGCAAAAGCAGAATGCAGCATTTCTCGAAGCAAGGCCTGGAAGTGCTGCATTCTGACAGCCCTCTGCGACGGCGGTAACATTTCCGCCATTTTGTGTTTGTACCGGGGGTCTAAGTACGTTGCCACCCAGTACTGATCCTTGACCCTTATGCTTTTTATACGGGGGTCCCTATTAAAACACTGGAGCATGAAGGCCCCCATTTGCACTAAAGTGGAAGCGGTGTGGTGGCCTGGCTCCTGCTCATCATCCAGGATAATGTCGTCCTCTTCATTCTCCTCTTCCCATCCACGCACAACAGGGATCCCAGAAAGGTTTAAAGCACGCTCTTCTTGCTCCTCCTCATCCGCACCGGCACCATCCTCCTCTGACTCCTCTTCAGACTCCTGTTGTTGACTTGTCTCAGATAGAGTAGCCCCCCCTGGGAATTCATCCAGCATTGCGACTTCCTCATCTTCCCGCTCCTGCTCCTCCACAGCCTGATCAATGACACGACGCAATGCACGCTCCATAAAGAAGGCATAAGGTACCATGTCACAGCCATGGCTGCGACTGACCAGTTTGGTGATCTCCTCAAATGGCTGCAGAAGTCTGCATGTGTCGCGCATGAGCAGCCACTGGCGCGGTGAAAAAAAACCCAGCTCCCCAGAACCGTTTCTTTCGCAGAGTTCATACAGGTAGATGTTAACTGCACGTTTCTGCTGGAGCAGCCTATCAAGCATATAGAAGGTTGAGTTCCATCGCGTCGGGCAATCGCAAATAAGACGTCTGACCGGCAGATGGTGTCGCCGCTGAATGTCAGCAAGGCGAGCCATGGCCGTGTAAGATCTTCTGAAATGGGCCGAGATTTTCCTTGCCTGCCGCAAGATGTCCTGGACCCCAGGGTATTTGACAAGGAATCGCTGCACGACCAAGTTTAAGACGTGTGCCATGCATGGCACGTGCGTGATTTTGCCCTGTTTCAATGCGCTAAGCAGATTGGCACCGTTGTCACACACCACTTTGTCACACACCACTTTACCAACTGTCAAATTGAGCGGTGTTAGCCACTGATCTGCCTGTGAACGCAAAGCTGAAAGGAGTGCCGGGCCAGTGTGGCTCTTGGCTTCCAGGCACAACAGACGCAGCACGGCATGGCAACGTCTCACCTGGCATGTTGAATAGGTTCTGGGGAGCTTGGGCGGTGCAGCGGAAGAGACGCTAGCAGCGGAAAAGGAGGAGGCAGCTGAGGAGGAGAGGGAGGAGGATGGAGTAGGAGGAGGAGGAGAAGAAGAGTCAGGCCTGCATGCAATCCGTGGCGGTAAAACCAAATCTACACGGGTGCCACAGGTTACATGCTTGACGGCCGTCAGAAGGTTCACCCAGTGGGCAGTAAAACTGATATACCTTCCCTGCCCGTGTTTGCTAGACCACGTGTCTGTGGTCAGATGTATCTTGGCACCGACACTGTGTGCCAGAGATACATTCACTTGCCGCTGAACATGGCCATATAGCTCTGGGATGCCCTTCTCAGAGAAATACTTCCTTCCTGGGACCTTCCATTGTGGTGTTCCAATGGCCACAAATTTGCGAAAGGCCTCCGAGTCCACCAGTTTATATGGCAGTAGTTGGCGGGCTATCAGTTCTGACAAGCCAGCCATCAACCGTTGGGCAAGAGGGTTATCCGGCGTCATCATTTTTTTACGCTCGAACATTAGGCCCACGGAAGCCTGCCTTTTTGCAGAAAAACGTGAGCTTGGCGTGATAGAAGGTGGAGTGGAGAACAATTGTGAGGAGAGAGGAGAAGTAGAAGACGAGGCTGGACGGTGAGATCCTGCAGTGTGGCTTTGAGTGTTCCGTTGCTCCCACTCGGCTCGGTGATGGCTGCTCATGTGCCTTCTTAAGGCGGTCGTCCCTAGGTGAGTGTTGGGCTTACCGTGACTAATGCGTTGACTGCAAAGATTGCAGATGGCAACGCTATTGTCAGCAGCGGACACGTTAAAAAAAGCCCACACTGCAGAGCCATGTGCCGGTGTCCTGGGAGCGCCAGATATGACCGTACATGGTCGATGACTCGCTCCTGATACATTTGCAGTCTGCTTTGTCCCTCCTGTGCAATGTAAGTTAGTCCTGCTTCTCCTCCCTATCTGCTGGTCCATATCTCCCTCTGAACTCCCCTCCTCTTCCTCTCTTGTGGGCACCCACGTGACATCACTAGACACGCCATCATCAACGTCACCTTCCCCACCGCTATAAGTAGAGATCTCGGAGTAGGCAGCAACACCGGGGACCAACCTCCTCCTTGGGCTGATCTGGGTACTGTCGTCAGACTGCTGAGTAGCGGTTGTTGCTACCTCCTCTTCCTGATCCAATACCAAGAGTGGCTGCGCATCAGAAATATCCTCTTGATATGGATCGGAAAATAATTCCTGTGACTCAAGCGGAAGGTATGTGGTGGTGGTGGTGGTGGTGTCTTTGGGGGTGCACATAGCAGAGAGTGAAGAAGAGGGTGCAGATCGAGAGGATGAGGAGGGTGCAGAAGAGTAAGACTGAGTGAGCCACTCAACCAAGTCTGGTGCGTCCTTTAAAGTAATTGAACGCACCTTCTGCAACTTCCCACTTTGGCTCAAGGCTGGTGCTCCTGCCCTACCCCTACCACCCCTGCGGAAGGGCCTGCCTCTTCCTCTGCCTGTCATTTTTTAAATCACCCTGTGACAAAACTCTTAGTCCCTATACCGATGAAGGACTGCTGCAGTATAGGGCAGCGGTCAGCAGTGGTGCACCTCAACCCTATCTATTGTGGACCGATACCGGTCCTTACAGAACAGCAGACTGTGCCTCACTCAACCCTATGTACTGTAGCACCCTTCACCAAGTTACCAGTCCTTATAAGGACCTTTGTGGACCAAGCAGGTTGTGTGTGACTGATTAGCAGACTGTACGTCATTCCCTATACCGCTGAAGGACTGCTGCAGTATAGGGCAGCGGTCAGCAGTGGTGCACCTCAACCCTATCTATTGTGGACCGATAGCGGTCCTTACAGAACAGCAGACTGTACCGCACTCAACCCTATGTACTGTAGCACCCTAGACCAAGTTACCAGTCCTTATAAGAACTTTTGTGGACCAAGCAGGTTGTGTGTTAGTGATTAGCAGACTGTACGTCAGTCCCTATACCAATGAAGGACTGCTGCAGTATAGGGCAGCGGTCAGCAGTGGTGCACCTCAACCCTATCTATTGTGGACCGATAGCGGTCCTTACAGAACAGCAGACTGTACCTCACTCAACCCTATGTACAGTAGCACCCTACACAGACCAAGTTACCAGTCCTGATAAAGAGCTTTGTGGAACAAGTGAGTTGTGAATGATTAGCAGACTGCAGCAGAAGGGCAGCAGTCAAGTATAATATTCTTTCTATATTTGGAAGAAAGAATATTATACGTGTACAAGCCTATTACCGTACCACTGATACCAGTCCTGAAAAGAACCTTTGTGGAACTAATAGTAACAGCAAGTCTTTAAACTGACCCTCACTGCCTGACAACACTGCTTCCTTCCTGTCCCTATACAAAGTGGCAAAAAAGAGGAGCCTGGAACGATTAGTGGTTACTGGAATAGCTCTTTTGTCGACCTGATAGTAACAGCTAATGATGATGATGATGATGACGACTAAACTGACTCTCCCTGTAGCACACACCGTCCTTTCCCTTTCTCTAAACTGACAAAAGACACTCAGGCTGCTGCAACAATCAGTAGCACAGCAAACCTATATAAACCTAACACCTATACCAGTCCTGAAAAGAACTTTTGTGTACCAAATAGCTAGCGATTTATCTCTCCCTACTCCACACAGCAACCTTTCCCTATAGTGACAGAAGAAAGAATGTAAAATGGCCACCGGATCGGGTGTATTTATAGGTTAGGGGGAATGTCCAAGTGTCCATGTGCTGTCATGTCTCAATTGGCTGTCCTGTACCACATGATAGACGTGTCATCATAGGTCAAAGTTCTTTTACACATTAAACACGTAAGTCCGCCGGGGCGAACGACAGCAAAAGGCAAACGAAAGAGCGGACTGCGAACAACCGAAATTCGCCGCGAAACGACCGCCGGGCGAACCGTTCGGCCATCACTACTAATAAATATACACTTATTGTGATTTTATTTTACCAAAAATATGTAGAAGAATACATATCGGCCTAAACCGAGGAAAAATTGAAAAAATAAATAAATATTTAGAATATAAATAAATAATATAAATATAAATATATATATATATATATATATATATATATATATATATATATATATATATATATATATATATATATATATATATATATATATATATATATATATAATATATAATATTATATATATGTATACACATATACATATATATATTATAAATATAAAGATATTTATTATGGCAAAAAGTATTGTGTTTTTTTTTTCAAACTTGTCGCTATTCTTTTGTTTATAGCGCAAAAAATAAAACCACAGAGGTGATAAAATACCACCAGAAGAAATCTCTATTTGTAGGGAAAAAATTATAAAAATTTCATTTGGGTACAGTGTTGCCTGACCGCGCAATTGTCATTCAAAGTGCGACAGAGCTGAAAACTGAAAATTGGCTTGGGCAGGAAGGGGGTCAAAATGTCCTGTATTGAAGTGGTTAATAAAAACATTTTTTTTGGGGGTTTATATATCCACTTCAAGGTCCCATGTATGAATTTGGGATTAGGATCTAAAGGGCTTCACAGAGATACAAGGGTTGGTTTGATTACTTACAAAGTTACTTGCAGCACCAGAAGTAACTATGTAAATATGTCCGTGCTTCAGCACTTTTGTTACTTTGGAAATGTTTTAAGCCAGTTTTGGTTCATTTGTAGTAGGATTAATATATGGTTTCTATTGTTTTATAAAGCAAAGAGTTTAGAGTTTAATTAAATCCATTTATTAAATCCCACTGATGGGCTTTCTAAACACCATAGCTTTTATGTTATGCATACCGTCGTTTCTACTAATGGCGGAGATCATGAAAGCCTTTAACATCGTTTTTGAATGTCTTTTTTTTTTTTGCTAGACAAAGGCTAGATCCGATTTTCTGTTTGTTTTTATTATTTATTTTTCTGTTAAGTGGTCAACTTATTATTTTAACTAAAGAGACCTTAAGAATAATTGCAGGCTATCAAAAAAGTGTTTATACACAACAGGTGTAATCTGAATCATGAAAAATGAAAAGTCTAATATCGCCATAGTAACTAATAGCCACATGAAGTTCGTTTCATTATAAAATATTTATCTTGCTATCCTGCTGAGATGTTTGTAAACTTTTGTATGCAAAGAGAGCTGTGCCAGCTGATAAAAACTGGCATACAATAAACTTAAAGTGGAACTCCAGGAAATCTAAAAAAATCTTTCTTGAAGGGCTATGCCTGGACTACAAGGGTTTGCTGCTTGTTTAGGTCTAGGGGTCCTAGAATGGGCTGACCAGACGTCCCCATTTTCCGGTGATAGTCCCTGGATTGGGGACGCTATCCCAGACTAAATATGTCCCCGGTTTTGTCCCCGGATTGGCGTGACAGCAGCCATGGCACTATTTTCGGCTGCTTAGTCTCAGGTGCTTCCGGATTTTAGCTCCGGGAATTGGGCTGTAGCGGCTGTTACCCATCCCATCAGCACTTCCTGGCTCCTCCCTCACTCTGCCGCCTGTCCAATCAGACAATCTGACTCAAATTGGTGTCCGCCCAACCCCGCCCACACTACAGCCTCCTGCATGCAATGCATGCACTGTGCTCAGCCTACTTGTGAAAACCAGCCTGAGAGGGGGGCATAATTGATGAGTGAGCCATCCTCTCCATGAAAAGCTCTCCTCTCTCACCAGACCTCTTTGCTTCTTTCCCTTCTCATTTTGTTTTCCTCCCTGTGCAGACTTGGGGGGGGGGGGGTTGTGCTGACTGGGGGGGATTGTGCAGACTGGGGGGGGATTGTGTTGATTGGGGGATTGTCCTGACTGACTGGGGGGATGTGCAGACTGGTGGGGACTGTGCAGAATGGGGAGATTGTGCTGCCTGGGGGGGGATTGGCGTGATGGGTGGGATTTTGCAGACTGGGCGGGGGGATTGTGCATACTGGGGGGGAGATTTTGCAGACTGGGGGGGATTGTGCAGACTAGGGGGGATTGTGCAGACTGGGGGGGGGTTGTGTCGATTGGGGGAGGATTGTGCAGATGGGGGGTAATTGTGCTGACTGGGGGGGATTGTGCAGACTGGGGGGATTGTGCAGACTGGGGGGGGGATTGTGCAGACTGGGGAGGATTTTGCTGACTGGGGGACTTGTGCAGACTGGGGGACTTGTGCAGACTGGGGGGGATTGTACAGACTGGGGGGGGGGGGTTGTGCAGACTGGGTGGGTTGTGCAGACTGGGGGGAATTGTGCTGACTGGGGGGGTCTGCAGACTGGGGGGGTTGTTCAGACTGAGGAGGATTGTGCAGACTGGGGAAGGATTGTGCAGACTGGGGGGATTGTGCAGACTGGGGGGGGGGGGGGGATTGTGCTGACTGGGGGGAGGGGGTTGTGCTGACGGGGGGAGGGATTTTGCAGACTGGGCAGGGGGGATTGTGCAGACTGGGCGTGGCGGGGATTGTGCAGGGGCTACACAGTGCTCTGAGAGGAGGCCTGTAATGTACACAGTGCTCTGGAGGGTTGTATGAATGGAGCCCTGTAATGTACACAGTGCCCTAGACGGGGGTATGGTATTTCTTTTTTTTATCTCATGGACGAAATGTGAGAAGTAATGTATATAACATACAATCATTCCATAAACACATACCACATATACTGCATATATCATTTGAGGAAAATATGCTTATAAAATAGTTTACCATTTGCCAATAAAAAAAAATATATATATATGTCCCCGGATTTCAGTTTGAAAATCTGGACACCTTATCCTAGAAACCTTCTCATGCTGCTAGACCTGTCCCCGCAATGTCTTCTCCCTATGCTCTGGCAGTCTAAGGTCCTGACATAATCAAGACTGATGCTGCCCTGCATTGGGCATGATGTCACCGATGGACATTTCAATGCCGGAGCATGGGGGCAAATAAAAGTGCTTTCACTCTTAAATAAAATAGATGAGCTGTAAACACTTGCAGTGCGCACACAGCCCCATTTTAAGGGAGAATTTTTAGATTTCCCAAAGTTGAACTTTAAACACCACAATACAGGGCACATTCACCCACTTCCTGCCCAAGACAATTTTCAGCATTTAGCACTGTCACACTTTAAATGACAATTGCGCCGTCATGCAACACTGTATACATATGAAATTTTTTGTATTTTTTGAGACAGATAGAGCTTTCTTTTGGTGGTATTTAATGGCCACTGTTTTTTTTTTGATAATCAAACATTTTGAAAAAAAACCCCTTTTCTTTGCTTTTGTTATACAATTTTGCAAATAAATTGTTTTTCTTCTTCATTGATATGCGCTGATAAGGCTGCACAGAAGAGGCTGTACTGATGGGCACTGACGAGACTACACTGACGGGCACTGGTGAGATGCACTGATGAGCACTGATAAGCTGCACTGATAGGCACTGATGAGGCTGCACTGATAGACAGCACTGATGGACACCGATAGGCGGCACTGATATGTTGCACTGATGGGCACGGATATGTTAAACTGATGGACACTGATATTCTGCACTGATGGACACTGATATGTTGCACTGATGGACACCGATATGCTGTACTTATGGACACTGAAATGCTGCACTGATGGGGTTGTGCTGATCATCATGGCACTGATGATCAGTGCCCTGATTATCAGTGTATATGTCCTCAGTGTCTAAGGAAAGGAAAGACGATAGCGACAGACAGTGCTGAGGAAATGAAATGCAGATAACCGGCATTTGTTTACATTTGATCGGCTGTGATGCCCCCCCTCCCCCTTTACCCCAACCTAATATCATACAACAAGTTCTTGTGACCAAGAGAGAGCACTTGGGGAGCGCTTGTTTCCGTGATTCTGGGGGAATGCTCAATGGACAATGCATCCCATGTTCTATAGCTGGATCAGGAACTGTTAGAAACCATTAAATCATACCAAGACAGAAGTACAGTTAAATCACACTTGTTTAATAATAAAAGTAAAAAGAACAAACATAATCAAAACATGGACAAAGTTCAGTAACCGGAAGGGATAGTCAGCCAAGCAGAAGTCAGGGATCAAAGCAATGGAACAGCAAGCAAGATCCAAAGCCAGAAGGGAAAAGCCAGTCTTTAAACAGGAATGCAGGAGATAGTTTCTTGTGATGTGACCAAGGTGAAGGCAGAGCTCCTCTGGACTGGGCGGCTTAAGTAGGCAGGATTGACAAGCAGGATCATCAACAGCGTAACTGTGGAGAGAGATGGGAGCTGTCAATTAGCTGACAGCTGAGCGGCCAGCTCAAAGAAGAAAGGGCTGAGCCCAGCCCTGACAGGAACATACTGTAGATCAGGATGACATTGTTTTGGCCAGGCTTTGGGGAAGCAGAACTTGGTTCACTGGTATGTCACCAAAGGTATGTCATGTAAACTAATCTCCCATTTTCTAAGCTGGACAATGATTTTTTACACAGCTAAGACCGCTTGATTTCACAGTATTTTGTTTAAAAGGGTGAACTAACTCTTTCCTATTTTTGTCCAGCTAGACTCCTTGAAAAAAAGATGCTGGGGAGATGATATGCTATTTGTGTGAACCCCTTGGTGATACCTGCATATTGGGGTGATGCAATGTTGAACACTTTTGCTGGATTAGCAGCTAAAGTGCAAACAGAAATTCTTTCTGTGGAACCACTGCACCTCAGCAGAGAACTTAGTGTATAGAGAAAGGACACACCTGACCGATGACTCAGCTTGGGAGTGGAATGTCCTGTATGAAGTGCAGCACATATAGTCTCCTGCAGGAACCAGGTTAAAACTATGAGACTTAAAGTGGAATCCAATCTAACTAATCTTAAAACTTCTTCCTGCCCCCTCCAAACACCTAAATTAACATTTCTGGTCTCGTGATCAGCTCTCCTCTATCAGCTAGTAGTGGCTTCAGAGGGCAATCCAGCCATTATCAAAGCACTCTCTCATCTCCCCTGTGGCCAGCAGGTGACTGGAACGGAGCAGCCTGCAAAATTGGTAAGTATATATGCATCTTGGCTTCACAGGGTTGTTACTATAGGTGTTAGAAGGAGGTTGGGAGCAGTTTTAAGATTAGTTAGATCAATCCTGGAAATCTACATTCTACATTAAAAGCATTTGCTCCAAGTACAGCGTTGCAGTGAAGGTGTAATCATTAACCGACTGTATCTGATGAACTAACTTACTGTACCCAGCCGGACAGAAATAGTGAACACGTATGTCAGCATATGCAAGGTGGCCACCTTTCATATTCATTGACCTGTAAAATAAGTCTGCAGGACTGGAGTTTACTACATAAGGAATGAAGGGGGATTTTTCACAGAATTCCATTGCAGGATATTCTTTTTAATATTGTATAAATAATTATGATTGCAGATAATTAACAACCTAGAAGGTATCTAAAATCTTTTTGAATAAAGTACTAATATAATATACTGATAATCTTTCATAAGTAGCAATTGCATAACTGGTGATTTTTGAGTAATGTGATTTATTATTTATTTTCCTTGGGAGAGGTAGGGATAGAATTGTATTGCATCATTGTCTGTGATGGATGGGGAGACAAACTCATGTGTGAAGAAGGATGCAAGCCTCCTAACCCTTGCTTTTGATTGGCTTGCACCTGTTGCCAGTCAGTAGTGCTCATTCTGCAGTTTATATCTAACCATTCATGTGACTTAAGCTGCTGGTAATATACAACTACCTATTGTGCCCGAAGGTTTGTTCAACAGTGAAGCAGCTTGGTATGTGCATTGGTGTACTGTACTAGGATGAAGTGGGATGAGAAAGGAGACTTATAATCTTTTACCATAAAGATATTGCTGCAGCTGCCAACATAGCGGTCCTACATCAATTCTGATTCTGGTATTACAGACACACCATTCACCAAACTACAAACATTAACAGCCCTGAGGAAGGGGGCGTCTTTCCCCCAAAAGGCGTTGGCTTAACCATCTTTTGCTTTTTCCAATAAACAAACCACAAAATATACCCCCTTTTTTGGCCTTTATTTGCATATTGTGCACTTCCTTCTTCCCTACCCCTTACAGTACATAAAGATATTGAGATATTTCAGGAAACTCCAGAAGTGGGCATTACATTACTTTAACTTTAGAGTTGAGAAATGTTTGCATCACTGGAAGCTGTAAGGGCTTACCCTTAGGCTGCCCAAGTTCGCATACAGCATTCAGGAGCTTTCTGGCTGGGGTTGCAGTGCTGAACCCCCTCCAGAACTCATTCCATCTGCATTGCTAACCAGCATTTGCCCTTCAGTTTTTGGGTTTGTTTTAGGAGGTAATTCACCTTCCCTAGCAATCTATTCCACATATAGTCCCATATCCACTTGCAAAAAGCAAAGGGTGGTAGGATGCATCAAGAGTTCTTAGGGTGAAAGCTGTTTTGATCTTATTTCACTTCTAACCCTGCTTTGCCCTCTTATCCACAATCCCTATTGGCTAATTTACATGTGTGGTTATCATTACCACCCCTCTTAAAAGCCACTCTTCAGAGGCGACAAATCACCTTGTCAATGCCTGCGTTAAGCTTTACAAACCACTATGCATTACAAATGATTGTAGAGTAGTTGTGGTGTGGCCCCATTTACTTCAATGAGTCTTGTTTGGTGGTAGTACTGCCTGTCAAACATGGCCTGTGCTATAAGATTTGCTGCATCTCAGCCGTGGCGCCACAGTGTGTACTAACATGACCACTGGCCGTGTTAATTTGTGGTTTTGGGCGCGGTAAAACCACAGCTCAGCTTCCTGTTTTTACTGCCACCCCCTGTTTGCTTGTTTAAACAAGGTTTAACGCTGCTTTCTCTAGCCCTAAGAAATTAGGTTTTCTTAAATATTGTAGTAATGGCCTTGTTATTTTTTTTAATACAGATTTGTTGCAATTCAGCACAGTATCACAACAAAGTTTCTCTCTCTTTCCTGATACTCCAAGGGAACTCCAAAAACGTTCTCTCTTGTGGGACCTAAATGTTTCTTCCACTTCAGAAACAGGTCTTGACCATTCCATTTATTCTGCATGTTCTTACTGTGGGCTTGCTCACATCAGCAGTGTTGTAAATTGATCTTACTTTGAACCTGTGTTGGGCAAGACAGCCCACCACAGTCCTATGACAAGGAAGAGACAAACAGTCTAATTTTCTATTGTGTCATTTCACACCATCGCCTTGTACTACTGCACTCTGAAAAAATAGGACAGTTTTAATTTTTGTGCTTTGAAGTGGTTTACCGGGTTTATGCCTGAAGATATCAGCCATAACCCCAGTACTGTTTTTTACAGCCAGCAGATGGCTCTCTCTCATGCGCTGCCAATGTTTCTCCAGCTTTCCATTTCCACTGGCTCAATCTGACGGTGCGGCTGGCTAGTCCCCAGAGGTGATCAAAGAGTAGGCCCCCTTGGATCACCTCTATGGCCTTGGAGGACTGGAGCGAAGTCATGTTGTCACTTTTTGGTCCAGTCTGGAAGTAAACATTTTTTTTTTCAAAGCAAAAGATCAAAGCTATTTTTTTTGTTTTATCATTTGCTTTTAAAGGTAAAGGAGAGATTTGGTGTCTTTCTAACCCCAAATCTCTCCATAAAGTGGACCTGTCATCCTTATTTCTAAGGGATGTTTACATTCCTTGTAATAGGAATAAGAGTTATTGAAAAATAAACAATTAAATGGACAGTTTAAAAAAAAAAGGGGGAAATATCAAAATGTTTTAAGCGCACCCATTCCTCTGTGTTGCATGCTTGAGCGCATATGTAAGTTGCGCATACATATGTAAATGGTATTCACACCACACATGTGAGATATCACCGCAAATGTTAGAGTGAGAGCAATAATTCTAGCACTAGACCTCCTCTGTAACTTTAAAGTGGAAGTAAACCCATGGATTTAAACAGTTAAAAAAAAAAGCATGCCGGGAATGCTAACTGCACATTGGCTGTGCTCTCAGCCAAATTATCAAACCATCCAATGGCTGGTGTCATAACGAATCACATGTGCAGCACCATAGCAGTTGAAGATTAAACAGAGGCAAAGATGGCAGCTTCCTAGGCTGAAAACGATAGGGGAGTTTACTTCCACTTTAAACAGGTAATCTGTAAAAGCGACTAAAGCACCATCTATGGAGATAAGGTTGTTTGTCATCATTCCACGAGCGCGTGCAATTTTAACCATTTGCAGACCGCTGCATGTCGATATACGTTGGCACAATGGCAGCGATGGGCAAATGGGCGTACCTGTACGTCCCCTTTAAGAGGTGGGAATAGCAGGTTCACCCGATGCATGACCGTGCCTGTGGGATCGGTGGACTCGATGTCCGCCGGTCTCCCAGTGGTCATGTCACGGAGATGCAGAAAGGGGAAGTGCCTATGTAAACAAGGCAATTCCCCGTTCTGCCTTGTGTCATAACAGAGATGTTATGTGAGTTGAAGCCCATCCCCCCACAGTTATAATAACTCCCTAGGACACACTTAACCCCTTCATCGTCCCCCTAGTGGTTAACTCCTTCCCTGCCAGTGTCATTTACACAGTAGTCAGTGCATTTTTATAGCACTGATCGCTGCATAAATGACAATGGTCACAAAATAGTGTTAAAAGTGTCCGATGTGTCCTCCATAATATTGCAGTCCCGATAAAAATTGCAGATTTCCGCCATTACTAATAAAAAAAAAGAATAATAAAAATGCCATAAAACTACCCCCTATTTTGTAGAAGCTATAACTTTTGCGCAAACCAATCAATATAGGCTTATTGTGATTTTTTTTTTTTTTTACCAAAAATATGTAGAATACATATCGGCCTTAACTGTGGAAAAAAATTGTTGTTTTTATATATTTTTGGGGTATATTTATTATAGCAAAAAGTAAAAAATATTGGGGGTTATTTACTAAAGGAAAATCTACTTTGAAGTGCAGTCAGTCGCTGTAGATCCGAGGGGGACATGCAAGGAAAATAAAAAACAGCATTTTAGCTTGTACATGATTGGATGATAAAATCAGCAGAGCTTCCACTCATTTCAGATGTACCCCTCAGATTTAGAGCGACTGCACTTCCAAGTGCACTTTCAGTGCAAAGTGGATTTGCCTTTCGTAAATTACCCCTATTGTGTTTTTTTTCAAAATTGTTGCTCTTTTTTTGTTTATAGTGCAAAAAATAAAAAGTGCAGAAGTGATCCTATACCACCAAAAGAAAGCTCTATTTGTGGGAAAAAAAGGATGTCAATATTGTTTGGGTGTAACGTCACACGACTGCACAATTGTCAGTTAAACCGACACAAAAGTGCTCTGGTCAGGAAGAGGTAAAATCTTCTGGGCTGTAGCGGTTAAAGCATGATATGTTAGGTATCTATTTACTTGTAACATCATCTTTCAAATTATACAAAAAATTGGGGTATACATTTTATTATTTTTTGGATTTTTTTATTATTTATTAACCTCCCTGGCGGTATAATTATTTCCGGTTTTAGGTGCTGAAAGCCATTATTTTGCATGAAAATTTGTTTTTTTTATTTTGTAGTCCTGTAATTCTTAGGAATAACTCTGTGTAAACCAGAGTCTAGCAGACATCCCGGGTATGATAAAGTTTGAAAAATTAAATCATAAATTATAATATAATAAATAACTATAATTATACCAAATAATAATATAATAATAAAAAAATGATTATATAATGTAATCAAATCAAAAACACTGAAATTTGATCAGTTGCAGAATTGTCACTGTCATTACTTTTCAGTACTTGATGACAGATCTCCCCACAAATCACTATCGCTCAATTCTGCGCGTGATTCTAATTTATTATTGCTGTTTTCTAGCTGGTCTAAACCCTCTTTTGATGTAAAGGGACAGTTTTCGTTGCTATGGACAATCACCAGTTTCCAGGCAGAAAGAACAGTTTATATATTATAAAACTGCATGCAGGGCACTGGGCAGACCACTAGGGACAAAAAGGGATGTGAAATAATTACATACAGCAATGTAATCTGTACGATTACATTATACTGTATGTATAGTGTGTGTTTTACTTTTTGAATTTGGCACCGTTCTCCGTCCCCGTGTGTCGAAACGTTCGCAGGGAACGGAGCCCGGTGATGTGATACATTGAGCGGAGGACAAGCCTCTCGCAGAGCGGGGGGACATCGCTGGATCCAGGCGACAAGGTAAGTAAGCTCATCCTGGATCCAGCGATGCAATCCCGAGTCTGGCTTGGGATTACCACTAATGGTACTGAATTCTCACCCTGAGCCAGACTCGGGAATACCCCAGGGGGGTTAATGTGCATGTTTTCCCAAAAAAATTACATTTTCAAAACCGCTGTGCAAATATCGTGTGACGTGAAAAATTGCAACGATTCCCATTTTATTACCTTATGTCTCTGCTAATAATAAAAGTGTAATGTTTGGACGGTTATAAGTAATTTTCTAGCAAAAAAATACAGATTTAAACGCGTAAACAAATAGTGCCTGGTATTAAAGTGGTTACAGCATAGAAGTAAAAAAATAAAACTAAAGGGAAAAACACTGCAACGTGTATTGAAAATGCATTGAAGCTTGATGCAGTACGTAAAATTGCATGCTATAGCATTAGCATGTGCACGTTATGCCTCACTACTACATTTGCCTCAGTGTGAATGAACCCTTAGGAGAGAAAATCTGGTCAAAGCACTGTAAGTTCCCCTTACATATTAAATGAATTTAATTTAAAATATGTTTTGATGCAGAGTTTCAACAGGCCAATGGAAAGTTGAGATCAAGCTTACAATGTCAATACCTCCTTTGTTAGCAAGAAAGGAAAATTTGGGGATCTTACACGAGTGGCTGGGAGGAAGCTGAGGGTGGACATCACTAATGTGATCATATACACTAGCAAATCAAAGATTCTTGGAGTAGGAAGTCAGGCAAAGGATTGCCACCTCTATAAAATGTTGTTGTCACCCTTTTTTAGCTGTTCAGATGCATAACACAGCAAGGTGGATCACAAATGTATGCACATCACTTGACAAATCTTCTAGCTGGTAAAACACATTTTCTGTGTGCGTTTCTACTGTGTATTTAGCTGTTTGGCTGGAGCTGACCTTTAAATCTGAGTATTCTGTAAAGTAACCAAGCGTAAAACCAAACAGAAATTGCAAACTCTTTCCTAAAGAAGGTGAGAAAGCGAGGGGAGCCAAACTGACAGCCAGATAGGAGGCCTGTTTAAAATCCAATTAATGTATTTTAGGGAAGATGCTTTGAGCCCACAAGGACAGGCAGCAGAAAAATGTGCGTACTGCTCGCCTCTCCCTTTCTCTATGGTTTGCAGACAGGTAATTGGAAACCTTTTAGCTTTTGTAACAATGCATCTCATAATCACAGCACTGTGTTGCTATGGAAGTTTAGGGTGCATTTTTTAAGCAATCTAAATACCGTGATTAAATGTGATCGTACCTAGCACAATTACCCCTATTACATTCCTTTAAAGCCTTCTTTCCATTTTGTCTTTCAGCTATTATTTCTGTAAATGCCAAAAAAAAACTCATTGGCTCTGCTTTTATTCAAAGTGCAGGAATGTAGATGGATGATATTTAGTCCTCTGGGTTATATAACTGTAGCACTCTCCTAGCGTAGGATAATAGGCAAATTTAGTTTTTGACTCCTTCTGTAGTCAAGGCAGCTGTGATTGTTTGTTCTGGTCTGTTCAGTGTTTCACAGGCTGGGAGTTTGATTGCTTCCAAAAAGTAGGGAGGGAAATTTAAATGACCAGCCTGGGCAATCCCTGGAGAGGGGGCTAAGGAGATGTTAAATAGTCTGAAGCTCTCCGATCAGTAGGTATGCACTTTTTGATTTATCGGATACAAACTGAATATATTCCTTAAATACTTCCAATGAAAAGGGGTGAGGGAATATATATATTTTTTTTATCACATATGGTCGCCCTGATAATGTACAGTACAAAAAGATAAATCAACCTTTACTATCCTTCTTAATGTGTCTACATGCAAAATCCAATCCATTAGATATAAGTATAGAAACTCCTCCGGAATAAGATGTATATATAGAGTGATATTGGGGGTCATTTACAAAAGGCAAATCCACTTTGCACTACAAGCACACTGCAAGTGCACTTGGAAGTGCAGTCGCTGTAAATCCGAAGAGGACATGCAAGGAAAATAAAAAACAGCATTTTAGCTGGCACATGATTGGATGATAAAATCAGCAGAGCTTCCCCTCATTCCAGATCTTCCCCTCAGATTTACAGCGACTGCACTTCCTAGTGCACTTTCGGTGCACTTGTAGTGCAAAGTGGATTTGCCTTTCATAAATAACCCCCATTGAGTATTAAACTGACTCCCTTTTAAGTAATACGGGGGGGGGGGGTATTTACGAGAGGTAAATTCACTTTGCACTACAAGTGCACTGAAAGTGGAACTTGGAAGTGCAATCGCTGTAAATCTGAGGGGGACATGCAAGGAAAATAAAAAATAGCATTTTTGCTTGCACATGATTGGATGATAAAATCAACAGAGTCTCCCCTCATTTCAGATCTTCCTCTCAGATCTACTGCAACTGCACTTCCAAGTGCACTTGTAGTGCAAAGTTGATTTGTCATTAGTAAATCAAGTGTCAGAATTTAAATGGGTTTCCTGGAGACATATTATTGACGATGAGAATCTCTTTAGTGAGGTAAACACTGCTTGTTGCTTAGAAGGGTTACCAAGACCACTACCATTCCATGAAATTTACACATCACTCAAGGGAGCCATATAACACTAATATCAAATAAATTGTCCAAAAATAAATAAAACCATATACAGCAAATATCAGAACTTTTCACTCCAACCCATGCCTCCCTGAACCCTTTCCCTCTCCCTTCCCCTCCCAATCCACCACCCCCATTGCCAAAACCCTCATAGATCCCCACCTATGAAGGCGAGGGGGAAAAAGCATGGGGGGGGGAGAGAGGCAAAGATACTAATATATTCCAAAAGGTGCACATAAATCAACATGCAAAACAAACATATACAAACAAAGACATAGCTGACATAATAAAACAATAACACATACGCACACATAGGGGCTATCTGATCGAGAGGGCCACAAAAAAAATAGTGTTCTTTCCGCCCTTTTATTTGACTTTTTTTTTTCTTAGAATATTAATATTTATAACCCTAAATTTATTATGCTCCACGGAGTTAACAGGGACGCCTAAATTTGCATTATTGGGAATAATCTCTAATGGAGTATTACCAGAAGAGATGCACACTATGTGGATAAGATCCTTATATTTAACACATAAAGTTATTTTACAAAAATGGTAATCTTCTGTTCCTCCAACCCATAAACAATGGGATGAGAAACTTAATGATATACTTAAAAGGAAAAACTAAAATACTAACATAGAGGTACACCCAAAAAGTTTGAAAAAATATGGTCATGCTGGATAGAATCCAGTAATCAATCAACTATATGACTATATGACCTGGTGGAGAGGAATGAAGGCAGAGGAGGTAGATATGAGCAAAGAGCAGAAGTTGGGGGGGTAGAAGAGAAGAAATGAAGTGAGTATGTAAAAGCCAGATACTTTGATGCTGTTTGCCATAGACCATAGACTGATGTTTGATATCAGGGGTGAATAATTTGACATGTAAAATGTATCCATGTAATACTATGTTTTGCTTACTATATGCTAAGCTATTTTAGTCCGACAGGTGCTAGGTTTGTTTGTTTTGTGTTTTTTCTATTTTAATACTTCATGGATTAACCTCCCTGGCAGTACAATTATTTCGGATTTTAGGTGCTAAAAGCGGTACAATTATTTTGCATGAAAATTTGGCGTTTTATATTGTAGTCCTGTAATTCTTAGCAATAACTCTCTTAAATCTGTCCAAACCAGAGTCTAGCAGACATCCCGGGTATGATAAAGTTTGAAAAATGAAATCATAAATTATAATATAATAAATAACTATAAATAATTGTACCAAATAATAATATAACAATAATAAAAATTATTCAATAATGTAATCAAATCAAAAACACTGAAATTTGCTCAGTTGCAGAATTGTCACTGTCATTACTTTTCAATATTTGATGACAGATCTCCCCACAAATCGCTATCGCTCAATTCTGCGAGTGATTACAATTTATTATCGCTGTTTTCTAGCTGGTCTAAAATCATTTTTGATGTAAAGGGACAGTTTTGGCTGCTATGGACAATCTCCAGTTTCCAGGCATAAAGAACAGTTTTTATAATATAAAACTGCATGCAGGACACTGGACAGACCACTAGGGACAAAGGGGAGGTAAAATAATTACAAACAGCAATGTAATCTGTAAGATTACATTATACTGTATGTATAGTGTGTGTTTCACTTTTTAAATTTGGCGCCGATCTCCGTCCCCGTGTGTCGCAACGCTCGCAGGGAACGGAGATCAGCTCCGTGATAGATCGAACGAGACACAGCTCGCTCGTACAGCGTGGGGACATCGCTGGATCCGAGGGAGAAGGTAAGTAAACCTCCTCCTGCATTCAGCGATGCGGTCCCGAGTCTGGCTCGGGGTTACCGCTTTTGGTATAAAAATTCCACCCCGAGCCAGACTCGGGAATACCGTCAGGGGGGTTAATTTGACATTATCTATGTAAATGAATGTATTTTTTTATTTTTGGGGAGATTATGTATCCCTATAATGACTTAAATGTGGTTATTTGCTTGAATGCAATGTTTAATAATAAAAAAATAAAAAAATAAATTGATAAAAGATTAAAAAAAATAGTCTGAAGCCCTGGAGATTTTTCTCCTTATCTCCAGGAGAGTTCCAAAGTCTTAGGAAATGCTGCCCTGAGGTTGCCCATGGACTCTATAGCTGGTCTGGGGACTTGTGAGTAATGACCCTAAACTGATTCCTGGTGACTGTGCTTTTGGGGAATGTAAGTGTCAGTGATAGCTATGGACAACTATGAAACAGCTCTCACAGGGTCTCAGAGTTCTGGCCTTTCCTTGTCCTCAGAGTGTGGGCCTGAAGAAAAAGTACCCGTTATTGTGCAGCATTCTGAAAATCACATTTGGTACCAGTAGATGTTCAAGGGCTCAAGGTAACCAAATGGCAATAATCACAGTGCATACGAAAGTAATAGAAACAAGCAAGGTTCCCTAGTATCCAAGTATCCAATGGTGGCTATTGGAGGGGTGGTAATATCCAGCTCAACATCTTGCTCAACATGTTTTGCCTTTTTATAATCTTCTTCAGGCACTTAGGGGTTAAATCACTTTAATCTATAATAAAAATGAACACAACATCATTAGGTGTCTCAAAGATATTCAAAAAAGTATATATTTATATATATATATATATATATATATATACACATGCAATATACATCTGCACTAACAAGGCAGGATAGCAAGTAGTTCTCACCAAAATATATGTAAACCACATGAGGAGAGGGTGACTAGGGCATTCCAAGGCCTCTCCACTAGGTAAATATGGGGAAACGCCTAAAGATGATAGTGCACGGTGGTGTAAAAAGTATAAAATGTTTCGGCTTAAAGGCAGTGGTGCAAGCCTCATATTTTGCCAAGATAAGGATATATATTTTCCTGAAATAATAATAGAGCACTATGGGGTTGATTTACTAAAGGCAAATCCGCTCTGCACTTGGAAGTGCAGTCGCTGTAAATCTGAGGGGAAGATCTGAAATGAGGGGAATCTCTGCTGATTTTATCATCCAATCATGTACAAGCAAAAATGCTGTTTTTTATTTTCCTGGCATGTCCTCCTCGGATCTACAGCGACTCCACTTCCAAGTGCACTTGCAGAGTACTTGTAGTGCAAAGTGGATTTGCCTTTAGTAAATAACCCGCTATATGTTCACTCAATGTTGTTGCTAATCTCTTTTGGAGTATGACATGCCCTAACCCCTCTCCCGAGTAAAGTTCTTCAAGTAATGCCCCATACACACGGTTGGAAATTCTGATGGAAAAAGTCTGATCGGATTATGTTGTCGGAAAATCCGATCATGTGTGGGATCAAACTTTTTCTGTCCGAATTTCCAATGTAAAAAGTTTGAGAGCTGGATTTAAAATTTTCCGACAACAAAATCCGATCAGACTTTTTCCAATCGCGTGTAGAGAATTCCAACGCACAAAGTGGCATGCATGCTCAGAAAAAAATTGGAGACGAAAGCTATTGGCTACTGGACCCTACGTAGTCCTGTCTTACGTTACAAACATCACCTTGTTCCGGAACAATCAGATTTTCCGACAACTTTGTGCGACCGTGTGTATGCAAGACAAGTTCCGGCCAAAATCTGTCGGAAAAAATCCAACAGATTTTGTGGTTGGAATGTCCACCGTGTGTATGGGGCATTATACATTTCAAAAAGTGTTCCCCTAGACTAAGTTACTGGAGCTGAAGTGTATAGACTGGTGCTTGTGGTACTGGGCAGCCTCTGTACTGTTAGGGAAGTATTGACTATTACCAGCAGCCTATGTCTGAAGTTCATTAAACTATTAAGTACATTGTGCCATTACTAAAATGTCATAACTAATAGTATGCAGATATTAAATTCCAGTATAAATACATTTGATCAGGTTATTATACTGCATAGTGATAGATAGATAGATAGATAGATAGATAGATAGATAGATAGATAGATAGATAGATAGATAGATAGATAGATAGATAGATAGATAGATAGATAGATAGATAGATAGATAGATAGATAGATTTGGATCTCCTCGAAAAAATCTAAAACTTTAAAATCAATAATATGCATTGAATCAAACCACACAAGAGCAGCTAAATGAATTCTCTTTCATTTGTTGGATTGTATTTTTAGAACTAGTTGGACCACTGGAGACTCTGGCCGCTAAAGTTATGCGTGAGAGCAGTGGCCTGAGTTTCCAGAGTGCTGCCATCAAACAGCATTTAAACCTTGACATCACTTCTAGGGATCATCAAATCTGGTGAATTACAGATTCATCTTTTTTTGGTCCTCTTAAATATCTAACTGTATATTTGACTGATTTGCAGAGAATCAAGCAGTATAGAAGTATACAAGCATACAAGTATACAAGCAGTATAGAAACCTAGCTAAGCAAGATATGAATTCCATGATCTACAGAGGCTGGGGAATTCTGATGGTAAATATTTAAGAGAATGCAGAGGAGCAACAATTTGCATCACCCCCACTTATGGGACTGTGATAGACCTCAAATAGGACAGGTATTGTTAAAAGCATTCTTGCATGTACTTACATAATATTGGTTTAGGTTTGTCACATGTGTTCTAACAGCAAATATCTATATAAAGAAAAAGAAGTGCACAGTTAGTAGCAGATCACTGATTAACAACAGAAGAGACATATCCTGCTCTCCCACCCATTGTCACAGTCCTATGTATGTGGTTTTGTCCCTTTATTTTGAAAGGGGACAGTATTTTATGGTTAAAGTGTAATTAAAGGCATTTTTTTAGTTTTGGATATAGGGACTAGAACACTTGTTAAGTTTTAAAGCTGTCTGTGAAATGTACCCTCTCTATTTGTCTTATTTACTGTTAAAAAGGTTTAATTTGCTTCAAAAGTAAACTCACATTTGAGAAGAGGTATACAGGCATTGGTTTTATGGTTCTTTTAGCTGTCCTTAGTGTTCCAGCTGGGCAGTGGTGATGGATCAGTCCCCTGCCGCTCCGGTGGCATCTGTAGGGGATATCACAGCAGGCACATCAGCAAGGCACGTCAGCAGGCATGTCAGCCTCTTGAAAACGGACGTGGCTTGAGCACTCACATCAGGCATATATAATCCGGCCATCATCAGCAGGATTTATATAGAGGGGAGAGGAAGGGGCGGTGCAAGGAACTACAAGGTGCACCAGACCAGCCCTAGCTCCAAGCCCTAGTTCCAAACCACAGACCCCGCATAACTCTCACTAAGGATCAAGCCATACAGCAATAGGCAAGATGTTAAAAAGTCCATATGTATATATATATATATATATATATATATATATATATATATATATACACACACAACACAGCACAAAGGATGGGTAAATAAAGTGAGATACAATAAAATTAAATGAATAAGAGTAAAAATAATAAAAAACAATACAAAAGAGGAAATGAAGATAAAAAGAAAAAAAAGAAAAAAGTTAAAGAAAAATAGAGAAAGAAAGAGACATAAAGATAAAACTAATAACCCTCCCTTATTTTATCCAAAATGAAAAATAAAATTGTCTTTAGGGACCCTTTAACATATGCTAACTCAAACTGTACCGGCTGAGTTATTTATATATATATATATATATATATATATATATATATATATATATATAGTGCCAACAATTTACACAGGGCATTACATACAGTATATATTGTATATTTACATCAGTCCCTTCCCTCAAGGAGCTTATAATCTAAGGTCCCTAACTTACATCCATACATACACATACTAGGAACAAATGACCTACTAACATGTCTTTGGAGGGCAGGAGGAGATCAGGATATCCAGGTGAAGACAAACACACAGGTACAGGGAGAACATACAAACCAACACCCCTTGTACTATCAGACAGAAGTGCTAACCACTTAGCTACTGTGCTGCCAAAGTTATATAGGATACATACTTGGGGACCATCCACCTACAATGTACTGTGGGCAGGCGGTCCATACAGGCAAGGCAACATACTGGTATGTTGCTGCCTGTCTCCAGATTTAGGGCCCAACTCATGCTCCGGCACCCACTATGATTGTACACAGTCATGTCATGGCCAGGACCTGTCAGTCAGCTGTGTCCAATCACAGCCCAGAGCCCTGTGTTTACACAAAAGATCTATCCTTGCAAAGCTTAGATAAGAAATCAAGATAATTAATAAAAAGCAGCTCACATTAACACTTGTTAGGCACACAGTTAACCGTTTGATTACCTTAGATGTTAACCCCTTCCCAGCTATTGTTTTTAGTGCAGTGACAGTGTATAGTATCTGATCACTGTATTAGTGTCACTGGTCAGCGGTAGGGATGAACATGAGTTAGACTCGAACATTGGCTGTTTGCCCGTTCGCCGAATAGCGAACAATTTTGGGTGTTCGTGGCAAATTCAAAAGCCGTAGAACACCCTTTTCAAAGTCTATGGGAGAAATCAAAAGGGCTCATTTTAAAGGCTTATATGCATGGTATTGTCATTAAAACTGTTTGGGGACCTGGGTCCTGCTCCAGGGGACATGTATCAATGCAAAAAAAAGTTTTAAAAACGTCAGTTTTTCCCGCACCAACATAAGAAAAAAAATGGCGTGGGGTTCCCCCCAAAAATCCATACCAGACTCTTTTTCATACACGCAACTTGGCAGGCCGCAGGAAAAGAGGGGGGAGAGAGCAGCCCCCCTTCTGAACCCGTACCAGGCCACATGCACTCAAAGCACCTTGTCCCCATGTTGATGGGGAGAAGGGCCTCATCCCCACAACCCTTGCCCAGTGGTTGTGGGGGTCTGCGGGCGGGGGGCTTATAAGAATTTGGAAGCCCCCTTTAACAAATGGGACTCCCAGATCCCGCCCCCCCATGTGAAATGGTAATGGAGCACATTGTACTCCTACCATTTCACCCAAAAAAGTGACAAAAAAAAGGTAAAAAAACACACACACACAGCTTGGCACAAGTCCTTTAATAAAAACAAAATAAAAAAAAATTCCAGTGATGTAATCCTTCTACGATCCATGAATGATACAGTCTTCTTCATAGGAGCTGCCTGGCAGAATGACGCACGTCTCAGATGACAGTTCTTAAATAACTGAGGACGGGGCCACCCGTGATGTGTGAACGGGTGACCCTGCCCCCTCTGATGCAAGGGGGAATGCCAGGGCTACCCAGTGACATGTATGGGTGACCCCGCCCCCTCTGATGCAACGGGGGTTTCTCATGACACGTACGCGTGACCCCGCCCCCACTGACGCAACAGGGGTTTCTCGTGATGTGTCAGAGGGAGCGGGGTCATCCGTACATGTCACTGGGTAACCCTGGTATTCCCCCTTGCATCAGAGGTGGGTGGGTCACCCATCCACACATCACGGGTGGCCCCGTCCTCGGTTATTTAAGAACTGTCACCCGAGACATGCTTCATTCTGCCGCGCGGCTCCTATGAAGGAGGCTGTATTGTTCATGGAACGTAGAAGGATTACATCACTGGATTTTTTTTTTATTAAAGGACTTGTGCCAAGCTGTGTGTGTGTTTTTTTACCTTTTTTGTCACTTTTTTAGGTGAAATGTTAGTAAAATGTACCCCACTACCATTTCACATGGGGGGATCTGGGAGTCCCCTTTGTTAAGGGGGGCTTCCAGATGTTGATAAGCCCCCCACCCGCAGACCCCCACAACCATCGGGCAAGGGTTGTGGGGATGAGCCACTTCTCCTCATCAACATGGGGACAAGGTGCTTTGGGGGGCTGCCTCAAAGCATCTTCCCAATGTTGAGGGCATGTGGCCTGGTACAGTTAAGGAGGGGGGCGGTCTCTCGTCCCCCCTCATTTCCTGTGGCCTGCCAGGTTGTGTGCTTGGATAAGGGTCTGGTGTGGATTTTTGGGGGGAACCCCACGCCATTTTTTTTTTATTTTGGCGTGGGTTCCCCTGAAGGGTCTGGTATGGATTCTGAGGGGGACCCCTAAGTCATTTTTAAAAAAAATTGGTGTGGGGTTCCAATTAATATCCATACCAGACCTGAAGGGCCTGGTAACAGAATTTGGGGGGACCCCACGCAATTTTATTTTTTTTTTAATTTTGGTTCCCCTTAATATTCATACCAGACCCAAAGGGTCTGCTAATGGACTGGGAGGAATCCCCATGCTGTTTTTTTCAATGATTTTCATCTGTATTGCCAAGACTTGACAATTCATTATAGCCGCAAGTACTTTTAAATGACTTTTTTTCCTTTAGAAATGACATTTTGTGCAGGGACTTTTTGAAACATGGTAGACATGCGCTCTTTTAAAGGCATACTATAGACACCCCCTAGCTATGAAATTTAAAGGAATATTACACTTTTATTGTTTCACTTTAAGCATTATTAAAATCACTGCTCCCAAAAAAAACTGCCGTTTTTAAAACTTTTTTTTGTATTGATACACGTTCCCTGGGCCAGGACCTGGGTCCCCAAACACTTTTTATGACAATAACTTGCATATTAGCCTTTAAAATTTGCACTTTTGATTTTTCAGGTTTGAGTCCCATAGACTTTAACGGTGTTCGCGTGTTCAAACAAATTTTTTGCCTGTTTGCATGTTCTTGATGCGAATCGAACAGGGGAGTGTTCGGCTCCTCGCTAGTCAGCAGAAGTTAGTCAGTCCCACCTATTGTAAGTTAGTGTCAGATTGCGCGCCGCACATCCCACTATAAGTTAATGATCACCACCATTAGTAGTATTTAAAAAATCAATAAAAATTCCAGTATATACATATAGTATTTTAACTATACTGTCTGCCCTCATGTTGTAAAGTGCTGCACAAACTGTTGGCACTATATAATTTCTGTATAATAATATTCATATAAATAAATATTATTAGTCAATTATTTATCCAATCAATAATTATTATATCAATAATAAACGGCTGCAGCCATTTTAATCCAAAATATTTTTGTATTATTTTTTGTCTTCTTTGGGGTTCTGTCTGTGGTCCCATAACAAAGAATGCAATCCACAAATCTGCCTGATTTTCCAACTGTTCATCATTAATCACTGCTTTCAAATATAAAACAGGACTAGTAACCAAAACTAATGAGATACTTTATGGGATGTGTAAAAAATACAGTATTCCTGTTCCTTGTGAATTCGTATATGCCATTTAAAATTTTCTCATTATAACTAATTTTTTTTAATAGTATAATATTGGGCCAAATGGTTCTGGGTGCAGTTGCAGCCACTGTTTATGCAAATAGTCAGTAAGAAATGTCTTAAATAAACAGAACCATGTCCAGTTTTTGTTTTAGTCAGCATAATGATATTTACCTAGCTATAAAACAAGCTCAGTGTGATTTGGCCCAAGAAAGAGTGAAATGAGCTTTCTGGGCTAGAGTTTCTATGTAAAATATAATTACCCTGTATATTGAACAACATGTGAATACCCAGCTTAGTGAGCCAGAACAAATTGTGATAAATTATGTTGTTTTAGAGATAACTGATGAATACATGGAAATAAAACCTGTTTACTCAAACCTATTTTAGTGTGAAAATGCCCTTTTCTATATCTGAAGATTAATATTCAATTTTCAATAATCTATCTAGGATAGATGTTATAGCAGGACACGTTTTATTACCTTAAACAGACTTCTCAGAATAGATATGAGGATAAATATATCCTTACTACTTTCTTAATCACTCATTCGGTACACATGTGCATGTAAGAAGCCAGTATAGCCGATATGTAAAAACTTGTACTGGGTCAGTGACCTGATAGAGAAGCAAGAATAAGGCACCTTTCAAACAAAGGGTCCAATTAGGTCCGCCTGTCAGTTTTTTTAGGCAGACTTGATTGGACAGCCCATTTACCCTTATGAAATTGTGCCCATTCATACCTGTCTACTTCTGGTCTGCTAAAAAAAAAAAAAAACAGAAGGGGATCCGTCATCCTTTATGTAGGTGGATCAGATTGGAGGTATTCGAATGTAAAACAGACAGCAGAGTCTGTTTACTAGAGATGGGCGAACGGTTCTGCCCAAGCATAAATTCGGGCCGAACTTTGGCTGTTCGAATGTTCTGAGAGCACCAAACAATATGCGGCGTTCGGGGCAAATTCAAAAGCTGACGGAACACCGTTTAAGTCTATGGGACATTAACATGAAAAATCAAAAGTGTTCATTTTAAAGGCTTATATGCAATTATTTTCATAAAAGTTTTTTTTTTTTTAAATGGCCGTTTTTTTTCAGGACCAGTGATTTTTTTAATGCTTAAAGTGAAACAATAAAAATGAAATATTCCTTTAAATATCGTGCCTGGGGGTGTCTATAGTATGCCTGTAAAATGGCACATGTTTCCCGTGTTTAGAACAGTACCACAGCAAAATTACATTTCTAAAGGACAAATTGTCATTTAATGCTGATCGCGGCTGTAATGAATTGTCGAGTCTCAGCAATATAGATAAAAAATCATTGAAAAAAAGAGCATGGGAAACCCCCTCAGTCCATTACCAGGGCCTTTGGGTCTGGTATGAGTTTTAAAGGCAACCCTGAACCAAATTTTTAAAATTGCGTGGGGACCTACTAAAATCCATACCAGGCCGTTCAGGTCTGATATGGAAATTAAGGGAATATTATGACTAATTAATATGATTAATATGACTTTTTTTTCCTTCAGAAATGACACTCTGTGCAGGGACTTTTCTAAGCACGGGAAACAAGCGCTACTTTACAGGCATACTATACACACCCCTAGGTATGAAATTTAAAGGAATATTATACTTTTATTGTTTCACATTAACCACTTGCCGACCGCCGCACGACGATGTACGTCCATTTTTTGAAGAGGGATATCTCGGTAACGGCAGCAGCTGCTGCCACAACCGAGGTGTCCATCTCTTCAGGCGGCGGTCGGCTGTACGATAACGGTGGTCTCCGCGGCGGAATTCGCCGCGAGATCACCGCTATCGGCGGCGGGAGAGGTGCCACCCCCCCCTCCCGCCGCCCTCCCGCACCTTCCGCCGCTTACCGGAGCCGTCGGTAGCGGCGGAGGCGATCGGGTCCTTCACTCTGCTGGGCATAGAGACAAGTGAGGCTAAGATGGCCCCCACTCGTCTCTATACCATAGGAGGGCGGAAGCGACGTCAAAACGTCACTTCCGCCCATACCTCTTAAAGGTATATATTTTTTTTAAATGTCAGATTTTCTTTTTTTTGTTTTTTTTTTTTTTGTTGCATTTTAGCCCAAATATGAGATCTGAGGACCTTTTGACCCCAGATCTCATATTTAAGAGGACCTGTCATGCTTTTTTCTATTACAAGGAATGTTTACATTCCTTGTAATAGGAATAAAAGTGATCCATTTTATTTATTTTTTTTTAAAAAGTGTAAAAATAAATAAAATAAATTAAAATAAATAAGAAAAAAAAAAAAAAAATTTAAAAACACCCCGTTACGACGAGCTTGCGCACAGAAGCGAGCGCATACGTGAGTAGCGCCCGCATATGAAAACGGTGGTCAAACCACATATGTGAGGTATCGCCGCGATCGGTAGAGCGAGAGCAATAATTCTAGCCCTAGACCTCCTCTGTAACGCAAAAAATGCAACCTGTAGAATTTTTTAAATGTCGCTTATGGAGATTTTTGAGGCTAAAAGTTTGACGCCATTCCACGAGCGGGCGCAATTTTGAAGCGTGACATGTTGGGTATCAATTTACTCGGCATACCATTATCTTTCACAGTATAAAAAAAAATTGGGCTAATTTTACTGTTGTCTTATTTTTTTATTCAAAAAAGTGAATTTTTTCCAAAAAAAGTGCGCTTCTAAGACCGCTGCGCAAATACGGTGTGAAAAAAAGTATTTCAATGACCGCCATTTTATTCTCTAGGGTGTTAGAAAAAAAAATATAAAATGTTTGGGGGTTCTAAGTAATTTTCTAGCAAAAAAAACTGTTTTAAACATGGAAACACCAAGTCCGAAAAAGAGGCCTGGTCCTTAAGTGGTTAAGCATTAAAAAAATCACTGCTCCTAAAAAAACAGCCGTTTAAAAAAAAAAATGCATTGATACATGTCCCCTGGGGCAGCACCCGGGTCCCCAAACACTTTTTATGACAATAACTTGCATATACGCCTTTAAAATTAGCACTTTTGAATATTCATGTTCGTGTCCCACAGGCTTTAATGGTGTTCGTGTGTTCTGACAATTTTTTTGGCTGTTCGGTATGTTCTGGTGAAAACCGAACTGGGGGGTGTTCAGCCCTGTTTATTTCCTGCTGAACGAAGAGCAGAGTGGGCTCTGTCCATGTCAGCTGTGCATAAACTGAGTGGACACAGATGGCTCATCCAACAGGTCTGCTCGTATCAACAGAGCTGCACCAGATTTTACACTCTCCAGTTTTACTAAATCAGCCCCTAAGTGTCAAAGAGATCAAAGTATACTAATGCATCTTGCACAGAATTTTCTAAATGTCTTGTGGGCGGGGCCAATCATGCTGCATGCGGGGGTATTTTTCACCATGCACGTGACCATCAATTCCCGGTAGCAGGCAGGGGCCAAGGTCATGTGACAATTAAACATAAATCAATGATATCAACTGCCTTTGGAGACAACCAGATAGTCGGGGACAGTGAATGAGTGACAATTTATAGTTTACTACTAGAGATGAACTCTAGTTTCTTCTGATCTCATCTCTATTTGAACTTTCAGTTTGCATTATTTTTTTAATTCAATCAGCCCTGGGCTGGGTCATTCCCGGTAGCACACATAAACAAAGGGGTGGGATGCTGGTGATATCAGTGCCCTTATGGAGATAAATGCCCAAATTTAGTCAATGACACTGTTGTCATCTTCATCCTTTTTTTGTGTGTTGCTTGAGATGACCTAGCCCAGCGCTGATTGGACCAGAAAAGAGCATGCATTGGATATGTGTATACATTCCCAAGCTGATTTACTAAAGAAATCAAGAATGTTCACAAAAAAAAAAAAAAAACATCAATTAACCAATCTTGTAATAATTAAATTCTTGTTTATGTTTTTCATCTACACATGACTGGATAACTGAAGTCAATTTTCACTCTTTTTTTGTGTGACCATTCCCAGTTCATTTAGCAATTCAGCCTCAAAGTCCACCCTTCGTTAAGTCACAGTTGTGTGATGCCTAAGTGCATTTGAGGTGTGTAAATCCATTTGACTTTTGATGAGTAATGGGCGGTGGAGGAGTGTAGGGCAGAGGGATTTTTTTATAACCGCATTAGCCTTTTAATGATGGCCTCCAATAGTGTCTTGAATTAATAAAAAATGTATACATTTAATAGATAATAACTTTTCTAAAAAAAAAAAAACATGATTCTTTTTTTTTTTGTTTAAAAAACTTTTTTATTGATATTAAAAAAAAGGTTACAATACAAAACAGTATGACTGGATCTGGAATCAAGGTTATAAGATAACTGTAAAATTTTACAATGACATCATAACAGATAAACATCTGTTGCAGATACTAATGCAAAAATTGTAAGCTATTCAATCAGTGGCGGCCCGCCCATAGGGGCGCCCGGGCGCCGCCCCCCCTCTCCCTAGGTGTAAAGTAAAAAAAAATAAAAATAAATAAAAAGTTAAAAAAAAAGTTAAAAATAAATAAAACGGGCCCTTTAAGACATAAAAAAAAAAAAATGTCATTTAACAATTTAACATAGTGTACTGTGGCATCCATGGCGCTTCATTTGCGGGTTAAAAACCCGCCTTGCGGCGCACTGCAGAACGCCGACTAGCTTCCGCCCGTAAAATCACTGTGATTCTACGGGCGGGAGCATTGTCAATCTTAGACAGGCAGGTCACTTCCGGCTTTCGGCTGCTTCACGAAACCCGGAAGTGACGTTGGCAGCTCCGTTCCTCAGCCCGAGCGGAGCTGCAAGACAGTGAGGCAGGAGGTGAGTCACCGCATAAAGGCTTTCTAGTTTCTACTTTGTTGAGAATGTTCATGCATTTAGCTGAATGAATGGAAAAAAGCTTTCACAGCCAGAAAGGTTTCCCCAGGCCAGGCGACTTTTGCTGTGGCCAATCAGAGAATGAGCTCTGAAGGGGGAACTCCACGCCAAGTTTCTGAAAAAAAAATTGACGTGGGTTCCCCCTCCGAGAGTATACCAGGCCCTTAGGTCTGGTATGGATTCCAAGGGGAACCCCCTACGCCGAAAAAACGGCGTTGGGGTCCCCCTA
This sequence comes from Lithobates pipiens, assembly GCF_037356315.1. NCBI lineage: Eukaryota > Metazoa > Chordata > Amphibia > Anura > Ranidae > Lithobates > Lithobates pipiens. The sequence goes on along the minus strand of NW_027507903.1, from coordinate 423,122,871 downwards.
GATCCACACCAGACCCTTATCCGAGCACGCTACCCGGCCGGCCAGGAAAGGGGGTGGGGACCCCCACGCCGTTTTTTTCGGCGTAGGGGGTTCCCCTTGGGATCCATACCAGACCTAAGGGCCTGGTATGCTCTCAGAGGGGGGAACCCACACCAATTTTTTTTCCAAATTACATAAGAAGCGTGGTTTATGAGAAGTGGGAGGGGCCAACATGATGGGCGGGGTCATGATGGGCGGTGTCTAGCGCCCCCCCATCCAAAAACTTCACCGGCCGCCACTGTATTCAATAACAAGCAACTTAAGAACATCCATTTTTTCTGCTCCCTATTGTTGGAGGAGCAGATCATACTGTGTACAGGCATACCCCACAATTGGGTTTTTACATATTTACTAAAGCTGTACAGTGCAAAATCAGGCTCACTTCTGCATAGAAACCAATGAGCTTCAATATTTTTTTTACCAAAGCTTAATTGAACAAGCTGGGGTTAGAAGCTCATTGGTTTCTATGCAGAAATAAGCCTGATTTTGCACTTTCCAGCTTTAGTAAATAAACCCCATTGTGTACTTAAAAGTGGGGTATGCCTGTAGTGTTTCTATCTCATTTTCAAAAATAAATTGCAACTAAACAAAATGAAAATTCAAAAAAAAAACAAGGTAGAGCATAAATTCATTGCATGAAAATGTTAAGTGAGATCAGTCGCTATGGCTGTAAATGAACCAAGGGTCCCACTTAGCATCAACGATAGATGTGAAATTTTTCCATCATCATTATCTGGTCAATGTGAGAGATAACTTGAAAGAATGGTGATCCCTGATTCTAATTGTTGCAGTGTTTAACCACTTCAGCCCCAAAAGGATTTACCCCCTTGATAACCAGGACATTTTTTGCAATAGAGTACTGCATTTCTTTAACTGACAATTGCGTGGGCGTGTGACGTTGTACCCAAATGAAATTGACGTCCTTTTTTTCCCACAAATATAGCTTTCTTTTAGCGGTATTTGATCACCTCTGTGGGTTTTTATTTTTTGTGCTATAAACAAAAAAAAGAACCACCAATTTTGAAATAAAACAACACAATATTTTTTTTACTTTCTGCTATAATACATATCCAAAATATATATATTAAAAAATGTATTCATGAGTTTAGGCCAATATGTATTCTTTTACCTTTTTTTGGTAATAAAATCCCAATAAGTGTATATTGATTGTTTTTTGCAAAAGTTATGTTGTCTACAAAATAGGAGATAGATTTATGGCATTTTTATTATTATTTCTTTTTTTTACAAGTAATGGCAGTGATCAGTGACTTTTAGCGGGGCTGCAACATTTTGGCGGACAGATCGGACACCTAACTGATATTTTTGACACTTTTTTGGGACCAGTAACATTATTACAGTGATCAGTGCTAAAAATATGCACTGACTTTGTATTAATGACACTGGCAGGGAAGAGGCGATCAAGGTGTTAAATGGGTTCCCTGTTTGTGTTTTCTTATTGAATGGGGGACTGTGGGACAGGGAAAACACAAAGATCCGTATTCGTGCTTAGCAGGTAGACAGATCTCAGTGTCTTCCCCTGACTGAACGGAGAGCTGCCTTGTTTACTTCGGCAGATCCCTGTTCTGTCTCTGCAGGGATTGATTGCAGGTGGCTGGTGGACATCGAGTCTGCAAGACCTGATGATTGGCTCTCCTACTGGCCAATCAGAGCGTGAAAAAGTCCATTAATGCTAGTGCATGGCGATTTGCGCAGCCAAGCCACCTTGCCGCAGTACATCTGCTGCGGGTAGTTGGCAAGTGGTTAATTATGCTACAGATTTTTATGAAAGTGGAACTACACTCACCTTCTATCCAGTGCTGCGGACTCCTGGAGCTCCCCGTGACTGTGGTTATCTTCGACCAGATTGACTTCCGGGTCTGATCTTCATTTTCTTTTGCCTTGCTGCGATGACATCACTACTGCTTATGCGTGCAAATTTATTTATCTTGGTATGCTTAATGTTTAGGTGCCCTCAGCGATGTGGGCAATATAAGGAAGGTAGGGATTATATCTTTTACTGTTATGTCAGGGTAGTGATAAAGCCAACGATGTGGGCGAACTGAGGTGTCTCTCTAGAGAAGTTATTGAGCTGTGTCACGTGATAGTGCGTCCGTCCCTGTCTGCGCTCATTGTGCTGTACGGATGGAGATGTCGGTAGCACGGTGGGGGCAGAAGTGAGGGTGTGAGACTTCTGGTCACATGACTTTATTATCATGTGGCTACGGGCCCGCCCATTGCTGTGCTCGACCGTGCTGTGTTTACCGCATTGCCGTGGATACAGCGAGGGCGGAAGTGGCACACTGAGTCCTTCTCTCTTGTGATTGGCTCTGCCTTACTCATGTGACTGTATTCCGATCATGTGACCGGCCACATGTGACTTGAGTTTGTTTATTTGGCTTTCCTACATGTGCTGACACTGATGAGTATAACATTACAACATTACCTTTGAGCAAGATGAATTTTAAGCTGAATTGATGACTTTTGATATTAGTAAGTGTGATTTATATGTTTTAAATCATGTGAATGATTATATATGTTGATTATTTTTAACTTAATGGGGACGATGGAAATGGTTTTGAATATCTGTCCCCTGATTGGCTACAGGCTTTTAATCATGATTCATTCAGCTGGGGATAATTAGTGGGTGGTTATAAATTTGAAAATGGTTGCAAGGGCCTCTTTATCCGCTAATGAAGTCCCGTTAAGGACGATACGTGTGCGGGAGGACCCTGGAATGTCACTGCAACCACCTTACTGCATTGTTTAAGCTTATAATCCAGCACTAGTTGTAATGCTCTGTATGTGAGTATCTATCTTTTGGCAATAAATTCGTTTTTTTATCTATATGGTCTGCACTATATATATTTTTCTATTTTATATTGTCCATGTGGGGAGTTTGAGCCATCACTGATGACAACGCTGTGATATCCAAGGAGCTGAGTTACACCTTTTTGAACCACCTGAATCCTGGTATATGACCACTGGCAGTGGTGAATGCTCCATTTGACCTATCTATTCAGTCAGGGGTCAATTCTTTAAGGTGAGCGGTTTGGCTGTCTGGTGGTGGGAGCACCTGTTTTCTGGTGATTAAGGATATCAGTATGCATTCTATCCACTGAGAAGAATGAAGGATTGTCGATCAGTACCATCATAGACTGTTCATTCACTTTGTATCATTTTCCTTTTTATGTTGTTGTTCTTCTTGAGAGACTTTATATAATACCAATAGGGTTTTTTTTTTTTTTTTCAGCGCTGCACTGCTCTGTTTATGATTTATCTTGGTATTGCCAAAATTTGTACACTGAGCTGCATGTGTGCAGCATGGTGAACAGGCAAGTAAGCAACTTTAATGCAGGAGAGACATAGGGGATGATTTACCAAAGGCAATGTGGCTGTGCACTTTTACAAGTTCAGTTGCTACAGATCTTAGTAAATGAGGTAAAGCTTCACTTTACAAGGAATACCCAATCACATGCAAGGAAAATTGAAAAAAAAATGTTTTGCTTGCACATAATTGGATGAGGGAAGTCAGCAGAGCTCTCTCTCTCATTTACTAAGCTCTGGCGCAACTGTACTTGCAACCCAATAGTATGTCTCTTCTGTGTTAAAAAACATGCCTATTTGCAAATTGTGTTTTTCTTGGTTAAAGTTCCACTTTAAAGAAAACCAGTAGTCTGTAAGAACAAAAATTAACAGCTTGCAACTTAATTGAACTTTTGAAAAAAAAAATACAAAGATTATAATATATTAATCAGCAATGTTTCTTATACCTAATCAAAGAAATAAACATCAGAATTTCCAGTTAGTTTTTTTTTTTTTTTTATCAGACAATAGTGAAAAAATCCTACACTGAACTCAGGCTAAATACACTATTACAAGCTTGGCCAGAAAAAAAAACACACTTAGAAGCCATATAGTCTCCAGCGAGATAACTTCACATCCTAATAAAATACTGTATATAACACCTTCTTTCATTTTTGCCAAAAACTTTATAGCCTACCATTTACAGACAATTCATATAAAATAGATAAACTTCTTAATTAAATTCCTTTGCCCTTGATAACACAAAATTCTCTACAGTCAATCAGGGATGATATAGACGGAAATTGTTCAAACAATAAAAAGATTAAAACTCAGTACAGCCCCTGGATCAAACTTTATCTCTACAGTCTGCTACAAAAAGTTTAAAAGCTCTGTGATTCCAGCTGTAAGTTTATTCCAGGTCCAAGTTCATTCCAACTGTAAAATATGCCCGCACTGGCAATACCCATTTTGTGTGTGTGTGTGTGTATATATATATATATATATATATATATATATATATATATAGTGCATTCTTTAGTGCACCTTTTTAAAACAGATGGTCTAACATGAATATTAGCTGGATGTTTAATGCATACTGCAATCTGGCGCACAGCCATTATGAACATTCTTACCTGCACCCCGTGTTTTTTTTCACCTGCATACAATGTGCATCAGTCATGTGTTTTCATGATGTCATTTGTTGCCCTGTATGCACAGACTTTAGTAGAGTAAATCTTCACATTCTGGTGTCAGCAGTTTCAGTTTCTGTTCAAACATCAGTTGTGTGACATGGCATTACACAAGATAATGCATGACCTCTTTCTGTAGTCTAAAACAGTGTTTCTCAACTCCAGTCCTCAAGGCGCCCCAACAGGTCATGTTTTCAGGCTTACCATTATTTTGCACAGGCGATTTGATCAGTTTCACTGCCTTAGTAATTACCACAGCTGTTTCATCTGAGGGAAATCCTGAAAACATGACCTGTTGGGGTTCCTTGAGGGCTAGAGTTGAGAAACGCTGGTCTAAACCATCCATTAAAGTGTATCTATGGTAAAAATGTAAAATCATATGTAGCAATACCCCTTAGGACCTGCCGAAAGTTAAGTATTTTTTCTCCAATCGTGTAGAGACTGCCCATTCACCTAAGCAAAAGTCAATTTGCTCTGCCTCCAATAAACAGTCTAGGGTTTTTTCTTTGGATTGGAGCATGGGATACTCAAAAACATGCATTAACTTTAACCAGAGGACACTCTTCTCCTTGTGACTATAGCATAGTAGAAACTCTCACAGCTAGGGACTGTGAAGTAGTCTCTTTGTATCTGGTTACCCTGCACAGCTAAATGCAACCGGTAAAGTTTTTTGGGGTGTCAATAAGGGCCCTATTTCACAAATTCCCAGGATAGCTGCTTCCTTCCAACTTCCTTCGGACATGGTCAATACCCAATATCCTGGTAAAGAAATCCTGCATTTCCTGTCCTAAGCTCTGGAAGCGTCTCCCAAAGGCAGGAGGAAACAATCAAACTCCCTGCCTGTGAAACCATGAGCAGACCAGAGCAGAATTTTTCAGATAGGTTCAAAGATCAGGTATGCTATTCAAGTATACGTTTTACCGTATGTGATTCTGCAGTGCAAGAGCTCGATTGCTAATTATACCTCATATACCTATATACTCATTCCTTTAATAAACACATCCTAGTTGTTTTAGTAACTGTTTTTTCCAAGTTAAATTAAAGTTCTTTATGATATATATTATATAATGTGAAAAATTTGCTCTCCTAGCCAGGTAATTTTTTTTTTTTACTTCTAATTGATTAATTTCCTTGGCTATATTGCCGACTGTGGTTTGGGGTGAAATTTGAGTACCATTAGTGGTAACCCCGAGTCACACTCGGGATTGCATCGCTGGATTCTGGAAGAGGCCACTTACTTTGTCCCTGGGATCCTGCAATGTACTCCTGCTGTGTCTGGCGGCTGGATCTTCTGCCCTGATGCTCTGTGTGTTCCAGCTTTCCTTCCCTGCAAGCATTGCGATGCAGGGGGTTGGAACCGGCGGTAGATTCAAAATGTGTAAAACAACACAGACAATACATTATAATCTTATTGGATTAAATTACTGTATCAAATCATTTGACCTCAGTTTGCCCCCCAGTGCTTTGTCCATTGCCCTTGCCTGCAGTTTTACTGGACTTTCTGCCTGGAAACTGGAGAACGACCATGGCATCCAAAAAGCATGCCTCTACATCAAAAGTGGTTTATGACCTGCTGGAAAACCACAATAGCGATACAGAATCACTTGCAGAATTGAGTGGTAGCGATTTGTGGGGAAATTCGTCATCAAACAAAGTGATTTCAGTGACGATCCTGCGACTGAGCTCAGTGATGTGCGGACTTGGTGCTCTATTGAATGCAGTACGGATTACGCAGTGCCCCCAAGATTCCCATTTACTGGAGCACCTGGTATGAAAGTGAATGTTGAAGATGACAACCCCTTTGCATACCTACAACTATTTTTGACCAATGAGGTTAATGAAAAAATATTTATGGAGATAAACCGGTACAGAGAACAACAAGCTGCTACACATCAGAAGTTTTCAAGGAGCAGAAAGTGGGAACAAGTCACCAAAGAGGACATTTGGAAATTTCTGGGCCTAATAATTCTTTAGGGAGGGGTAGGGAAACCTCTGCAAAAGTTGTATTGGACAACCAATAAATTACACTCCACTCCATTCTTTGGCACGGTCATGTCAGAGTACACATTTTCCCTGATAATGTATAATAAATAAATATAATATGATAAAGTATTTGCATTTTGAAAACAATGAAGAATTTGATGAAACTACTTATCCAGCATCAAAATGCAAGAAAATGTGAAATGATTCAGAAGAACGCAGTTTTGTGCCAGATAGAGATATCGGCATAGATAAAAGGCTAATGGCCTACAAGGGAAGGCTCAGCTGGATACAATACATGGCATCAAAGAGCACACGATTTGGCATACAATCCTTCATGCTATGTGAATTGACAACTGGTTACATTTGGAATTCTGTCCTCCACACTGGGAAAGGAACCACATTCAACCCAAAATACAGTAATTATGGAATGGCAACATCTTCTGTTCTTTCACCGATTGAGCCATTGCTAAATCAGGGCTATTGTGTAACTACAGACAACTTTTACACATCTCCTGAACTTTATGAGTTCCTTCTGCAGAACAAAATGGATGCCTATGGAACCGTTAGGGCTAACCAGCGTGACAAGCCGCCAATCTTTGGCAATAAGAAGCTCAAGACAGGATAAATGGTTGCCTGCCAGAAAGGCAAAGTGATGGAACTGCGATGTGCCATCCTGTCTTGAGCTTCTTATTGCCAAAGATTGGCAGCATGTCACGCCGGTTAGCTCTAACAGTTCCATAGGCATCCATTTTGTTTTGCAGAAGGAACTCATAAAGTTCAGGAGATGTGACAAAAAAGATGTGTGCCTAATGAGTATAAGCCATAATGCCCCCACTGTCATCGTACGCGCAAAAGTTGGGAAAGACATCATGAAGCCACAGGTGGTGATAGACTACTACAACAGCATAGGAGGTGTTGACAGAGCCTACCGAGCAATGATATTTTATCCAGCAATGAGAAAACAACAAAAAAAATATATTACAAGAAGATCTTCAGGCATCTTCTTGAGCAATGCTTGTGGAATGCCAACATTCTGCTCAAAAAAAGTGACAAGCCTGTGGTTCATGCTGTCTTTGGAAAGTTGCCAAACTGATCTTTCTGAACCGCCAAACACCAATGGCTGTGAATATAGCTGGAAGTCATGCTGCTGGCTTTGTCAACATGAAACGCCTGACTGGTCATCACTTCATGGACTACATCCCACCAACTGAGAAAAAGTTGGCACCCACAAAGATGTGCATGGTTTGTTGCTCAAAGCGTGATGACAGTGGAAAGAAAATACGAAAGGAAATCAGGTTCCATTATCCTGATTGTGATGGCGGACTTTGTGCAGTCCCATATTTCAAAATTTATCATGCCCGGCATGCCGACTAGTAATATTGCACCCTTTTTTGGACAAAAAAAAATCTGTTTTTGATTTGATTATATTATTGACTAAAATGTATTGAATAAAATGTATTCTTGTTATATTATTATTTGTTATCATTTATAGTTATTTATTATATTATAATTTATGATTTTGTGTTTCAAACTTTATCATACCTGGGCAGGGATGTCTACTAGACTCTTGTTTGGACAGATTTAAGAATTACAGGCCTACAATATAAAACGTGGAAAAAATGTGGGTGTAGCGATTTCCGATAATGATGAAAAAAATCTGAAAAAATACAAAAGTAAAATAGAAATTCAAAACGTGAAAGTGAAAAACTACAACCAAATAAAATGAGAAACACATCAAATTCGTTAACCAATGACATGTTCAAATGAAATAACAAGTAATCAATTAATAAATGAATAATGTGCTTAAAACTGTGAGATTATAATACACAATCAACAATAATGAATACTGAGGAATCAATAAAAGATATTCATAAATGCATAAAAAATATCTTAACACCAAATAAATTCTTAAATGCAATGGTGAAAAAAGTCTGAGAAAAAAGACTAAGGCCGCGTACACACGCGCTGACTGTTTGCCCAACCTTGTTCGTCAAACAGTTTCGGCAAACAGTCCGCTCAAAATTTGCATGAGCGGACTTGCCCACACACGAGCGGACTGTTTGACGAACAAGGTTGGGCAAACAGTTCGCTCAACTTTTGAAATGAACGGACTCGCCCACGTAAGGAGGAGGCAAATCCGCCCATTTCGAGCGCGTGTACAGGTAGGCGGGGCCCGCGAAGGAGACTTCGCGGGCTCCGCCGCCTGGAATGGGCTTAAAGGGGAACCCCAACGCCGAAAAAAATCGGCGTGGGGGTTCCCCCAAAGTCCACACCAGACCCTTGTCCGAGCACGCTACCCGGCCGGCCAGGAAAGGGGGGCGAGCGAGCGCGCCCCCCCTCCTGAGCCGTACCAGGCCGCGTGCCCTCAACATGGGGGGGTGCCTTGGGGAAGGGGGGGCCGCGCGGCCCCCCCACCCCAAAGCACCTTGTCCCCATGTTGATGAGGACAAGGGCCTCTTCCCGACAACCCTGGCCGTTGGTTGTCGGGGTCTGCGGGCGGGGGGCTTATCGGAATCCGGGAGCCCCCTTTAAGAAGGGGGCCCCCGGATACCGGCCCCCCACCCTATGTGAATGAGTATGGGGTACAATGTACCCCTACCCATTCACCTGTGAAATAAAGTACAAAAAAAAACACAACACAGGGGAAAAAATATTTTATTGCACAGCTCCGGGGGTCTTCCGTCTTCGGGGGTCTTCTCGCCGGACTCCTCCGCTATGTGTGTGTAGCTCTTTTACTAGCGGAGGAGTCCGGCTTTCTTCCTCCCCGCCGCCGGCCTCTTCTCCCGACTTCGGGGGTCTTGTCCCCCTCTTCGGTTCTTCTGCCGGGCCACCGCGCCTTCTTGTAGCTCTTTTACAGGCGGTGGCCCGGTCTTCTGTCGCCGCTGTCGTCGCCGCCGCCTTCCGTTCTTGTTCTTCTTCTTGTTGTTGTTCTTCTTCTCCAGGCGATGTTGACACGTCGCTCCCTCCGGCCGGAATGCCAGAGCCGCGCTGTGCGGTCACTTATATAGTGACAATGGGGCGGTGTCACATGGTATATGTCACATGGGTTGGTCACATGGGTTGATGTCACATGGGGACTATGACATCGTAAGGGGGCGGGGTCACCATGTGACCAACCCATGTGACATATACCATGTGACACCGCCCCATTGTCACTATATAAGTGACCGCACAGCGCGGCTCTGGCATTCCGGCCGGAGAGCTCGTCGAGTCAACATCTCCAGGAGAAGAAGAAGAAGAACAAGAAGAAGAACAAGAACGGAAGGCGGCGGCGGCGGCGACGACAGCAGCGACAGAAGACCGGGCCACCGCCTGTAAAAGAGCTACAAGAAGGCGCGGTGGCCCGGCAGAAGAACCGAAGAGGGGGACAAGACCCCCGAAGTCGGGAGAAGAGGCCGGCGGCGGGGAGGAAGAAAGCCGGACTCCTCCGCTAGTAAAAGAGCTACACACACATAGCGGAGGAGTCCGGCGAGAAGACCCCCGAAGACGGAAGACCCCCGGAGCTGTGCAATAAAATATTTTTTCCCCTGTGTTGTGTTTTTTTTTGTACTTTATTTCACAGGTGAATGGGTAGGGGTACATTTTACCCCATACTCATTCACATAGGGTGGGGGGCCGGTATCCGGGGGCCCCCTTCTTAAAGGGGGCTCCCGGATTCCGATAAGCCCCCCGCCCGCAGACCCCGACAACCAACGGCCAGGGTTGTCGGGAAGAGGCCCTTGTCCTCATCAACATGGGGACAAGGTGCTTTGGGGTGGGGGGGCCGCACGGCCCCCCCCTTCCCCAAGGCACCCCCCATGTTGAGGGCACGCGGCCTGGTACGGCTCAGGAGGGGGGGCGCGCTCGCTCGCCCCCCTTTCCTGGCCGGCCGGGTAGCGTGCTCGGACAAGGGTCTGGTGTGGACTTTGGGGGAACCCCCACGCCAATTTTTTTCGGCGTTGGGGTTCCCCTTTAAGCCCATTCCAGGCGGCGGAGCCCGCGACGTCTCCTTCGCGGGCCCCGCCTACCTGTACACGCGCTCGAAATGGGCGGACTTTCCGAGCGGGAACAGTCCGCTCATTTCGAAAGTACAGCGGACAGGCCCACACACGGGCGGACTGTTCGCTCAAACACAGTTTCAGCGGACAGTTTTTCGGAATTTCCGAAAGACTTTGTCCGTCCAACTGTCCGCTGAAACTGTCCGCTGAAAGCCCACACACGAGCGGACTGTCCGCCCAAACACTGTTCAGCGGACAAGGTTGGGCGAACAGTCCGCCCGTGTGTACGCGGCCTAAGGCTTCTAGTGACGAGATTGACACCCTACGAGCTCTGAGCTGGCTCGCATCAGGAAAGGAAAAATGTTTATTTTCCTTTCCCGATAAGCGACAAGCATCGCTGGCCGGGTTCACACTGGTGCGGGGATCCGAATTGGATTCCCGCCAATACCAAGCACTGTGTTTGGTATGAATCCTAAGAGAACTCCACGCCAAATGTAAAAAAAACAAAAAAACGTGTGGGTTCCCCCTTGGGAGGCATACCAGGCCCTTAGGTCCGGTAGGGATTTTAAGGGGAATCCCCTTAGCCCAAAAAAATGGCGTGGAGTTCCCCCCAAAATCCATACCAGACCCCTATCCGAGCACGCAGCCCGGCCGGCCAGGAAAGGGGGTGGGGACGAGCGAGCGCCCCCCCCCCGAGCCGTACCAGGCCGCGTGCCCTCAACATGGGGGGTGCCTTGGGGAAGGGGGGCCACGCGCCCCTCCCCACCCCAAAGCACCTTGTCCCCATGTTGATGAGGACATGGGCCTCTTCCCGACAACCCTGGCCGTTGGTTGTCGGGGTCTGCGGGCGGGGGGCTTATCGGAATCTGGGAGCCCCCTTTAATAAGGGGGCCCCTGGATCCCGGCCCCCCACAGTGTGGATGCTGGGAGGATGCTGGGACTGTGACATCGTAAGGGGGCGGGGTCACCATGTGACATCAACCGGTGACCTTGTCCCTATATAAGTCGACTCTCACCGCATCCCTGGCATTGCGGCCGGAGAGAGCGTTGAGTCAACGTCTCCAGAAGAAGAAGAAGAATAAGAAGAACGGAAGGCGGCAGCGGCGGCGACAGAAGACCAGGCCACCGTTAGTAAAAGAGCTGGAAGAAGAAGCGGTGGCCCGGCAAGAAGAACCGAAGAGGGGGATAAGACCCCTGAAGTCGGAAGAAGAGGGCGGCGGCGACGAAGAAGAAAGCCGGGCTCCTCCGGCTAGCAAAAGAGCTAGCAGAAGATAGCGGAGGAGTCCGGCGACAAGACCCCCGAAGACGGAAGACCCCCGGAGCTGTGCAATAAACTATTTTAACCCTTGTGTGTTGTGTTTTTTTGTACATTTTTTTCACAGGTGAATGGGTAGGGGTACATTGTACCCCATACTTATTCACATAGGGTGGGGGGCCGGGATCCGGGGGCACCCTTATTAAAGGGTCTCCCAGATTCCGATAAGCCCCCCGTCCGCAGACCCCGACAACCAACGGCCAGGGTTGTCAGGAAGAGGCCCTTGTCCTCATCAAAATGGGGACAAGGTGTGTTGGGGTCCCCAAGGTACCCCCCATGTTGAGGGCACGCAGGCTGGTACGGCTCAGGAGGGGGGGGGGCGACATTATCGCCTCGCTCTGGCTGCTGTAGGAAAATGACATTTTCCTATTGCAGCCAGCGCAACGGTATCGTACTGGTTAGAGGAGCCTGTCGCCGGGAACCAGCACGATACTGTCGCGCTGGAAACACAATATCGGCGGCACCTACTGTATTTTGTTGTAGTTTTTCACTTTCACGTTTTGAAATTCTATTTTAGCTTTGTATTTTTTCAGATTTTTTTTCATCTACAGTATATCTTGAACTTTTCCTTTTCCTTTTTTAAAGTATTGGGAATTTATTTTGCACAAAGCGCTGCACCCACATTTTTTCCACTTTTTTGAGTTTTGTATTTAAGACTTTTTGGTGCTGGCAGCTTTTTATTTGTTTCAATTTTAGTTTTTTTATATTTATTTCTAGCGCAGAGTTAACCTTTGTTTTGTTTTTTACAATTTACAATATAAAATGCCAAATTTCAATGCAAAACAATTGTACTGCTTTCAGCATTAAAAATCTGACATAATAATACTGCCAGGGAGGTTAACCTACAAAAAAAACACCCACACCTTAGCAATACTGTACAAAACTAGACCACCTTAATGGGCCAAGCGCATGGCTGGGTTCTTACTATAGGTGGGTTATTTTTTTAAGTGGGCACACTTCAGCTCTGTACTTCAGCAATTAGACGAAGCAGAATGTGACAGACCTAGCTGGGACCGAGGCTCTTGGAGGGGACTGAATGCGAGCCTCTTGCCTTGTGATTATGGGCCCCCGCATTTGAGGAAACGGTGCTCTTTGTGAGCTGTATGCCTGGGGACCCCTGAGGTGGTGTTACTTGGATTCAGATCCATGTCCCCCCCAATACACACAGACTCTGGATATGTAAATGCCATGTTAGCAATAGACTGAATCACACTATTGGGACACAAACTCTTAGATGCTAATATCATCACCTCCAGCCACCTGTCTATATCTTGTATAATGTAAATGAGTCTAGTCTGGCTTGACACTGATTCTAAAGAGTATTTCACCTATTGTTGTTTTGTTGTTTATGCTAATTAACCTGCAATTGAATTGTTAGTGAGCTAGGAGCCGAAAAGTCTTATCCCCTCAGTCAACTAGTCTGAGTGTTGATTTAGATAATTAGCTCATGCTAATTAGGTTAGGTTTTAGTCTTCTACTGTATTATAAATACTTGGCATTTTGGTTCTAATAAATGAATCCATGTTGAGCAGCTAAGCAAGTGTCACCTTGTTTTGTGCTTGAGATCGGTTGGAATATCTGATATCTATATTCAGGCTGGGAGGAAGTGGTATATGACGGAAGCACTCAATCAGAGTGTGAGATCGGTTCCGTCACACAGAAATACACAGCAAACTACTTTGAAAAACATCAGACCGACTGCAGTTGACCTTGTTTCCCCATTCAGCTCTCCTACCTCCCTGTAACATGCACTCTCTCCCACTACAGTCGCTGCAGTTGTGTCCTCTCTCCTTAAACTCATTCCTTCACCCCTCTTCTCCACCAAATCACCCTCACTTCTTCAATCACATTATTACTGCACTCACCAACTCCTGCTAATTCTTAACCCACATGCTAATAAAACCTCCAGGACTCTGGGGCATGTCCCTTCATAACCCCACATAGCACCTTTCAGGTACTTTACTCATCTCCCTCTCTTTAACTTTTGTCATTTGAGGCACATTGTATTTGTTGATCTTCTCTAGTTTCTTTAAAGCCCCGTACACACGAGCGGACTTATGTCCGACAGACTTCCGAAGGAGTTCTGCCGGAGTTCTGCCGGAGTTCCGACAGAGTTCTGACGGACTTTTTGAATGAGCGGACTTGGCCACACACAATCACACCAAACTCCGACGGATTCGAACGTGATGACGTACGACTGGACTCGAATAAGGAAGTTCATAGCCAGTAGCCAATAGCTGCCCTAGCGTCGGTTTTAGTCCGTCGGAATAGCATACACACGAGCGAATTTTTCGGTAGGAACTGGGTCCGGCGGAGTTCCGTCGGAAAAATTTGAAGCATGTTCCATTTTCTAAAGTCTGTCAGACTTTTGCGAATCAAAAGTCCGTTGCAGCCCACACACGATCGAAAAGTCTGACGGAATCATTCCGTCAGACTTTGGATGTTGAAAAGTCCGCTCGTGTGTACGGGGCTTAAGAACTGTTGTGATCTACTGGCCCCCCAGACCGGTATCAACTTTTCTTGATGACTTCTCTGGCTACCCAACTTTCTCTCCTCTTAAATTCCCACAATCATTCCTGGAGATTTCAACATCCCAGTTAATACTTACACTCCTGCTACTTCTAAACTGCTCAGTCTCTTTTGACCTGAAGCAATGGATACATGCTTCTACTCACTCTAATGACAACACTCTTGACTTTGTTTTCTCCTACATATGCACTCTGTGCAATCTCTCCAACAATACTTTTCCTCTCTCTTATCACTACCTTATTAATTTCTCACTCTCACTCTCACCCTGTCTTCCACCTCCTCTCCCTACAGCCACCTCATAGAAACCTTTGTCACCTTCTAAAACTACTTGCGGCTGTAATGCATTCTCGGGTCCTGGCAATATAGATAAAAATATGGCATGGGTTTCCCCCAGTCCATTACCAGTCCCTTTGGGTCTGGTATGGATATTAAGCGGAACCCCACACCCAAATAAAGCAAAATGGCATAGGGGTCCCCCCAAAACCCATACCAGGCCCTTCAGGTCTGGTACGGATTTTAAGGGGAACTCCGAACCAAAATGTTAAAAAAAATGGCGTAGCACCACAGGAAAGGAGGGGGGGTGACAGAGCGTCCCCCCTCCTGAACCACACCAGGCCACATGCCCTCAACATGGGGAGGATGTTTTGTGGTCCCCCCCACTCAACCCCTCAACCCTTGCCCGGTGGTTGTGGGGGTCTGCGGGAAGGGGGCTTATTGTAATCTGAAAGCCAGATCCCGGCCAGCCCTATGTGAATGAGTATTGGGTAAATTGTACCCCTACTCATTCACCAAAAAAACTGTCCAAATGTTAAAAATGACAGTAGACAATCTGGAACGAGTCCTTTATTTAAAAAAAACGAAACTGTCCCTCAATGTCCATTCATCTTCAATCACAGCGTCCGACGAACCAATAAAAAAAATAAAAAATAAAAAGGAAAAAACGGTGCCTCCATGGGAGGCTCCCGCTGACTGAAGCCTCTTTGCGATGACAGCTGTTATATAGCTGAGGGCGTGGCCACCCGGTGATGTAAACGAGTGACACCACCCCCTTCTGACCTGACGCCACTACAGCTGAGAACAGTTTTAAATGACATTTTTTCCTTTAGAAATGTCATTTTACTATGGTATTGTTCTAAACATGGGAAAAATGCTCTACTTTACAGGCATACTAAGGACACCCCCCAGCCACGATATTTAAAAGAATATTTAATTTTTATTGTTTCACTTTAAGCATTATTAAAATCACTGCTCTCAAACAAACATTAGTTTTTAAAACTTTAAAACTTTTTTTGCATTGATACGTGTCCCCTAGGGCCCCAAACACTTTTTATAGCAATAACTTGCATATACGCCTTTAAAATTAGCACTTTTGGTTTTTCATGTTAGTGTTCCATAGACTTTAACGGCGTTCCGTGGCTTTTTTACCGCAAATGCTGCATATTTTTCGCAGTTCAGCGAATAGGCACACACTGGGCTCATTCCTACTAAATATCATAAAGATGTCAACCAATATAAATCTGAGCTCCAAATATACAATTCCCGCCCCCACACTGCCAAGCAGACCTATTTTATCATTCTCATTCTCATTAACAACTTCTCATCCAGTCTTCTCTTCTCTACCTTCAACTCTTTACTTCATCCAATCACTTCAAAAATGAGTTTGATATAATTTGTAATGAGATCTTTGGTGTACGAGAGATGGGACTCGGGTAAGTATTATTGGGGCTGAGGGGGCTGAGGGGGGCTGCTGCACACAGAGGGCTTTTTATCTTAAAGTGGTTGTAAACACCACTTTTACCTACAGGTAAGCCTATGATAAGGCTTACCTGTAGGTACAGGCATACTCCACGTTTAAGTAAAGTGGGGTATGCCTGTACCGTGAATAACTCCTAAAATTTTCACTGTATCCGCATGTGTTCGCTCGTGCCGTTTCCTCAGTAGCCGTGCCATGACCGGTGGCCCCCCCGTGCATGTGTGGGAGTGACGTCATCACGATTCTGGCCAATCACAGCACCAGAGCCCGATAACCTGGAATAACCCCGGGAGACATGTCGCCGGTCACAGTGGTGTGAAGGGACCACTGCAACAGGTTTTATGTGATGCATACTAGCTCATTTTGCTATGCCTTTGTCTTGAAGTTTTTTTCTTTCTGGGTTTACAACCACTTTAATGCATAGAATGCGGTAAGATAAAAAAACCTTCTGACTTTACAACCCCTTTAATTTAACATGTTATAGGTTATATGAGATTTCAGTGACCAAGGTTACAAATCTTTTGTAGTAATAAGAAATAAATATTGCTAATACAATTTTTGGCCTAATCTGATACTGTACTTGTTCCCAGCAGAGGTGAAAAATTGAATTCCAAAATGGCCTAATCTTCATACAACACCAAATGAGTAAATGTCTGCCAATTTCCTCTCCACAGCTTTAGCAAACTGATGGATAACTTAATCATTATTGTCACCTAGTAAGCACCAGAAAATTAACTGTTTTTGAACTGTGTGATTTTTGAAACTTTTATTACAGTACTATAAAGTGTAAGTTCACTTTCAGCCCTAAAAATCGAATTCCTTCATAAATCATGCCGAAGGCCCGCCATAGATGGATGGAAACTTGGCCGGTTCAGCAGGAACCAGGCAAATTTCGATTGGTCTATGGGCAGGCTAGTTGTACTGAAGTCAAACCTTTGATCGACATCAGTGCAACCAGCCTGCTAGATTTTTTTTGTGTGATCACTGCCAGTGGCTAAAGCTGCTGGAAGTGATCAGTGTATTCTGATGGCGGGGAAACCTTCCGCTGTCAGAATACAATAGTGCAGCGAGAGGGATTCCTCCATCAAAACTGAGGGCTTGTTCACACCAGATTCAGTCCAGTGTGGGTTTTTTTCTGCACCAAAAATGTTCACTCCAGTGCAGTCAACAAAAGTAGAACATGTTGCATTTTTCTGCATGGAACACATCAAAAATACACCTGAATGCATATGTTCTCATATGTCCTCAAATGAGATGAAGAATTAAAAAAAAAGGAGAAAAATTTACTGGAGCACATTACAAAATAAATGCACCAGAACACAGAAATTGTGGTGGGAACCTGCCCTAACTGTGTTAATGGGGGAATCAAGCAACTTTCTTTCCTTCAATCTTTCCTATTAGTGGAAGTCTTTTTTGTCCTTTGTGGTTGATCTAAGATCAGTGGTCTCTTTCAGTTGCCGTCCTGTTTATAGCATTATTTTTACTGCAAGACTTACCTTTAGAAATAAAAATGGGCCTTTGTTTCAGGGGACACTATTTTAAATGATTCATGTAGGTACAGTATGTACCTGCAGCTGGTGGATGAATTGTAAGACTGCCTGGATCAATATTATCTTTACATGTTTTAGATGAATGCACTCCTTACCCCTGCACTTTATGCAATACTCACTCCTGACCTCTGCACTCTGCATGTTGTGCTCTCCTGCCCCCCATACTCTGTGGAATATACAGTCTGGACCTCTGCATTCTATGTGATAAGCACTCCTGACCCCTGTACTCTTTGCAATACACATTCACGATCCCTTTACTCTGTGCCATCCTGACTAAGGATGAGCTGAACACCCCCCTGTTCGGTTCGCACCAGAACCTGCAAACAAATCTAAACTTTGTGTGAACTTTATAACCCTATTAAAGTCTATGGGACTGGAACGTTCAAAATCAAAAGTGCTAATTTTAAAGGCTAATATGCAAGTTAGTGTCATAAAAAGTTTTTGGGGACCTGGGTCCTGCCCCAGGGGACATGGGTCCTGCCCCAGGGGACATGTATCAATGCAAAAAAAGTTTTAAAAACAGGCGTTTTTTTGGGAGCAGTGATTTTAATAATGCCTAAAGTGAAACAATAAAAGTGGGGGGGGGGGGTCTGTATAGTATGCCTGTCATTTCTGCAGGAAAAAAACGTAATTTAAAATCACTCGTGGCTATAATGGATTGTCGGCTCCCCGTAATTCAGAAAACAGTCATTGAAAGTGATTGATAAAAAAAAATAAAAGCGTGGGGTTCCCCCAAATTCAATTACCAGGCCCTTCAGGTCTGGTATGGATATTAAGGGGAACCCAGCGTCAAATTAAAAAAAAAGAATGATGTGGGGTTCCCCCCAAATATTCATACCAGACTCTTTAGGTCTGGTATGGACTTTAAGGGGAACTCCACGCTAAATTCTAAAAAAATGGTGTGGAGTTCCCCCTAAAAATCCATACCAGACCCTTTATCCAAGCAAGCAACCTGGCAGGCCGCAGGAAAAGAGGGGGGGACGAGAGAATTCCCCCCCTCCTGAACCATACCAGGCTACATGCCCTCAACATTGGGAGGATGCTTTGGGATCCCCCCAAAGCACCTTGTCCCCATGTTTATGAGGACACGGGCCTCATCCCCACAACCCTGGCCGGTGGTTGTGGGGGTCTGCGGGCGGGGGGCTTATCAGAATCTGATCCCGCCCCCCCCGTTTGAAATGGTAAGGGGGTACAAAAGTACCCCTAGCATTTCACAAAGAAAGTGTAAAAAATAGTTAAAAAAGACACACACACCATTGCAAAAGTCCTTTATTAAAAAAAATAAAAATAAAAAAGATTCCAGCAGTGGTAATCCACTCTTGCCATCCAGCGATGGATGATCATCTCTCCAGGGTCCATCGATGGCTGATCTGATCCAGCGATGGGTGATCTCTCCCTCCAGCACACCGGAGACACTGCAGGAATCCTGTCAGCCTGACACTTCTTATCTGATGAGGGCGGGGCCACCTGTCACCTGACCTCGCCCCCCTCTGACGCAAGGGGAAAGCCAGGCTTCCCCAGTGATGTATGGGTGACCCCGCCCCTTCTGATGTAACACAGGTTTCCACGCCATTTAAAAAAAAAATTGGCATGGCATTCCCCTTAAAATCCACACCAGGCCTGAAGGCAGGGCAGGACTGGCCTACCGGGATACCGGGAAATTTCCCGGTAGGCCGTCTGCACTCAGTGCCCTGGGGCCGCTTTTCTCTCTGGGCTGGCTGGCTTCAGCACAATAAACTGCAGCGGCGACCGCCGCTCTTTGCTATGCACTGGCACTGCCTGTGTATGCCTGTGCCGCCTTTTCTGATCTGGCTCCGCCTCCGCCCACTGATATGCCTGAGTGAGGGGAGGAGCATGAGGACCCTGACTTCTAATTGAATTTCGGCCCCTGCGGCTCCAGCAACGCTGATTTCTCCTGCTTCCATTTGGACCGCCCACTAGACTGCACAAGGAGAGGACGGCCGCTTGTGGATCAGAAGAATTAAGGTACCCCGCCGAGCCTTCTCTCTGTCTCTCTCTGTGTCTGTCTCTGTCTGTCTCTCTCTGTGTCTGTCTCTGTCTGTCTCTCTCTGTGTCTGTCTCTGTCTGTCTCTGTCTGTCTCTGTCTATCTCTGTCTCTCTCTCTCATTTTTTGCAACTAAAAAAAGAGTGTTATTTTTTATTTGTTTTTGCATTTTTTTTTGGGGGGGGGGGCGCAAAGTACTGAAAAAATAAACCATTAATTGCCACCACTGTACCCATAAAACCCAGACACTGTGCCAAATGCAGCTACCGTGCCCTCAAATGTAGCTACTATGCCAAACGCAGCCACTGTGCCCATCAAACGCAGCCACTGTGCCCTCAAACTCAGCCACTGTGCCATCAAACGCAGCCACTGTGCCCATCAAACGCAGCCACTGTGCCAAACGCAGCTACTGTGCCCATCAAACGCAGCCACTGTGCCCAACAATCTCAGCCACTGTGCCCTCAAATGCAGCCATTGTGCCCGTCAAACGCAGCCACTGTGCCCTCAAACGCAGCTACTGTGCCCTCAAACGCAGCTACTGTGCCCTCAAACGCAGCCACTGTGCCCATCAAACGCAGCCACTGTGCCCTCAAATGCAGCCACTGTCCCAAATGCAGACATTGTGCCCTGACCTCAAACGCAGCCACTGTGCCCTCAAATGCAGACCCTGTGCCCTCAAATGCAGCTACTGTGCCCTCAAACGCAGACACTGTGCCAAACGCATGCTGTATAAAAGTGTAGCGCTTCTCAGAGATTTTTTAGACACCAAACATAATTATACCTTCCTTATAAGTGCAAAGTTATACAAATGTGTTCAGTGAAAAATCTCACTGTGGAATGGTGCACATAACACATAAATTCTTACATAAATATTAATGACTTATATAAACATGTATTTGTGACTCAAAAATGAAAGAAAAGACTATTCCAAAAAAATATTCCAGGAAACGAAAAAAGGGGGAAAAACAAAGTCCCAATAACACAGTACAGAGTCCTTTGTGTATAGTATCCTTCTATAATCCACAAGTGTGCAGGAAATATGTTACACCTCCTTTCAGAAAAACTCGTGCAATAACCACGTGAAGATTCCCGTCACCAGGCGAATTGAGCGCTTACCGGAATGATTGGATCCTCACAAATTTACATTTGGGGGATCATACAGACTTTTGCAACCATATGCAGATTCTCATAGCAACCAGTTATCCAGGGGGGCCTCGAATATAAACAATCACTTCATATGTTGAGAGGTAATTTTAACTCCAGCCAGATATATCCATAGGCGTGTTTAAATACATACGAAGAGAAAACAGGGACCAAAAATAGTGTAATTCCGTTTTTATAGAAAAATAAAAGATACAAGTACAAAACTCACATGTGTACAGTAGTTTAAGCACTTAACAAGATAAAACACGATTGCAGTAGAGTCCCGACGCGTTTCGTCATAGAAGACGTCATCTGGGGTACAACTCAACTGCAACCTACTCACTTAAATACCAAGACCCCCAATTAGGCACAGATTAATTCAACCCGTGTCACCGGAGTTCATTTCCGGTCTAAAATGACCGCCGGTGTGCGTTCCACACCTCATTATGAGAACATTTCAGGAAACCAGAGTTAATTTGCATTAAATTAAAATGTATACAAGCCCATAGTATATGAACATAGTGGACCTCTTGTTAAAATTGTAAGATATCGCGTTAAACGAGCAGTTAACAGCTGTAAAGAATCTAGCTCCGACCGTACCTTTCCCAGAAGACAAACAGACACTTCAGGGTTAGTATATGTTATAGCCAACGACGGGGAAGACGACAATTGGCGCGAACGTGAATGCGTTCGCTTCGGTCATCGCTCAGCCAATCAATGACCGACCGTAAAGAGGCTATCCTCCGCTGCCGGAAGTGAGGTGAATACGAACGCCTCACCTTCGGACTGCGTGGCATGCAAATAAACGTGGGGTGGAACACACCGCATAGTCACCATATCATGGCCAACTCCCACACGAAGGAAGTGAGGCGAACGGAGTCACGTCACTTCCGAGGTGTGTGGAGCGCAAAAAGACATCGGGCGGAACGCAGTGCCTAACGGGGTTAAAATAACTTTATTGAATAATGACAATAACACGAAATAAATCACATATATGTCACATTCCCAAACTGGGTTACCGACATTCTATAGAACATCTTACTGTGCCAAACGCAGCCACTGTGCCCTCAGACACAGCCACTGTGCCCATCAAATGTAGCCACTGTGCCCGTCAAACGCAGCCACTGTCCCAGTCAAACGCAGCCCCTGTGCCCATCAAATGCAGCCACTGTGCCCATCAAACACAGCCACTGTGCAAAACGCAGCCACTGTGCCCATCAAACACAGCCACTGTGCCCTCAAACGCAGCCACTCTCTCTGTCTCTCGCTCTCTAATTTTTTGCAGCTAAAAAGAGTGTTTTTTTTTATTTGTTTTTGCAGTTTTTTTGGGGGGGGGGGCAAAGTACTTAAAAAAAATACAAATAAAACATCAATTGCAGCCTCACTGTGCCCATAAATTGCCACCGCTGTGCCCCTCAAAGGCAGCCACTGTGCCCCTCAAAGGCAGCCACTGTGACCATCAAACGCAGCCACTGTGCCTGCCAAATGCAGCCACTGCCCGTCAAACGCAGCCACTGTGCCCATCAAACGCAGCCACTGTGCCCAGGGGCCACTTTTGGTTGCGGCTGCATCCTCCACCATCTCCTGCGGATCTCAGCGCTGGCTGGCTCTGTGTTCGGCGGCTGCGCTGTGACATGGCCCCGCCCCCCCAGACCAGCTTGTGTGATAGTAGAGAGAATCAACGTTCCACCTATCACACAAGCCGGTCTGGGGGGGCGGGACCATGTTACAGAGCGGCCGCCGAACACAGATCCAGCCAGCGCTGTGATCAAGAGGAGGAGATGCCGCCCGTACAGCCAGCCGTGTGTGCCTGGATAGGAGGATTGCAGGGGGGCTGTATATAGAGGAGATGAGCCTTCTATATTCCTCCATGCAGCCGCTGAATGCTTGCAGGAGGGAGAGGAGGAGAATCAAGTATTCAGCGGCTGCATGGAGCAATATAGAAGGCTCATTTCCTCTATATCTAGCCCCCCTGCAGATCCTCCTATCCAACTTTTTTTTACTGCCCCCCCAGTTCACCTTGTGCTCCCTGCCCCCCCAGGGCTCTCCTCCCCCACCACACCCTCCAGCCCCCTCCCCCACAGTTCTCTCCACCCCTGTTCTTTCTGCCCCCCCTCTCAGTTGTATTCTGATTTATTCTGCTTGTGTGTTAGGTCCTCAAGCCGAAATACAATCCGTGTCAGTGTATGTGTATTTTCTCCTAATGCCCTATATTGTGGTGGTGTCCATATATTTAGACCTAATTGTGTATTAGACATTGTGTGCTTAATCTTTACCCACCACTTGTCATTATTCAGTTTAGCCCATTCCACCATTCGTGTTAATAGGACTGCTTCATAGTACTTTTTGAAGTCTGACACTTTTAGCTCTCCTTGACTTTTTTCTTTTTTTAAAGTTTCCAGTGCGGTTCCGGGTTTCCTTTTTTTTTTGCCATATTACTTTGGTTAACCACTTGAGACCCGCACTATAGCCGAATGACGGCTACAGCGCGGATCTCCTTTGCCGGGACTACATCTATTGACGTTGTCCCATGCACGAGCGGCCGGCGCACTCCCTGAGGGGCGCGCTCTGTGATCTGCGAGTCTATGAGACTCGCCTGATCACTGATCTGAGCAAGGGGTCGATCCCGACCCCTTATCACGTGATCAGCTGTCAGCCAATGACAGCTGATCATGTGATACAACGGAGCCGGTAATCGGCTATTAAAGTGCCGATCACCGGCGGCCGTGATCGGGACATCAGTCCCGATCACGGCCAGCCCTGCCAGTGCCCACCTGCCCCCTGCCAGTGCCCACCTGCCCCCTGCCAGTGCCACATCAATAAAAAATGTGTCCCCCCCTGTCAGTGCCACCCAGGAGTGCCCATAGTGCCACCCAGCAGTGCCCACAGTGCCACCCAGCAGTGCCCATAGTGCCACCCAGCAGTGCCACCCAGCAGTGCCCACAATCTGCCTCAACAAAGGTGCTGCACCCCAGTGCCACATATCTGTGCCCATCAGTGTCATCTACCAGTGCCCATCAGTGCCCAGCAGTGCCACCCATCAGTGCCCAGCAGTGCCGCCCATCAGTGCCCAGCAGTGCCACCTATCAGAGCCACCTATCAGTGCCCATCAGTCCCATCTATCAGTGGTACCTATCAGTGCCCCTTAGTGCCACCCATCCATGCCATCCATCTGTGCCACCCATCCGCACCATCTTATCTTTGCCCATCAGTGCCACCTTATCTGTACCCATCGGTGCCGCCTTATCTGTGCCTATTAGTGCCGCCTTAACTATGCCTATCAGTGCCCACCAATGCAGCCTATCAGTGCCCACCAGTGCAGCCTATCAGTGCCCACCAGTGCAGCCTATCAGTGCCGCCTCATCAGCGCACTTCAATGAAGGAGAAAAATGACATGTTTGCAAAATTTTATAACAAACTATTAAACATGATTTTTTTTTTTTTTTGCATCTTTTTTTGTTTGTTTAGCAAAAAATAAAACTCCCAGCTGTAATTAAATACCACCAAAAGAAAGCTCTATTTGTGGGAAAAAAATGATAAAAATGTCATTTGGGTACAGTGTTGTATGCCTGCGCAATTGTCATTCAAAGTGCATCAGCGCTGAAAGCTGAAAATTGGTCTGGGCATGAGGGGGGTTTAAGTGCCCAGTAAGCAAGTGGTTAAAGCTCTAAAATATGATGGGGGTGATTATATGGGGAGCATCTGAAACTTGTACATGATTTTGGGTTGCACTATCATCTTTAAAGTGCTAATCCGACCCACCCATAATAGGGGTCATGCTGCTATTCTCTTTATTTCTATTTTTATTTCCTCCAATAATGGAATATAGTTTGCTTGGTATATTTTCCCCAGAGATGCCATTAATGTTACTCCTAAATACTTTGTTTTCCTTCTTCCTCCATGGAAACGGGAACTCTTGCTGTAAACTATGTTCATCTTTTTGATTCACAATTATATTTGATATCTCGGATTTACCCGGATTAAGCTTATTCCTTTAGTACTTTCAATAGGTTAGGCATTGAAATTCAGGCGTTTGATATGTAAAATAATATATCATCTACAAATGCAGCTAATTTATGTTCATCCTCTCTGACACTGAAGCCCCCTATATCCACGTTGTCCCATATCGTCACCAGAAGGGGTTCCAGCACCAGCACAAACAATAGCGGAGACAGGGGGCACCCCTGTTGCTTCCTGTTGTACATTTTAAAGGGGGTTGACGGTGTTCCATTTACTTTTAGATTCGCTGTGGGGTCTTTGTATAATGTTTGAATCCACTGCATCGTCCTTGGGCCTATACCCATACCTTCCAATGTATTCATCATAAATCCCCAGTCTACCCTATCAAACACCTTTTCAGGCATCAAGCGTCAAGAGTCGACCAGGGATTCTCCCCTCTCTTATTTTTTTAAAGTACTAGGAGCGTTCTTGCCCCATTGTCTCTCCTCTCCCTCTCTAGGACAAAGCCTACTTGGTTGGGGTGAACCAGCTCAGTCATTAGTTCTTTCATCCTTGACGCTACTACTTTTGCAAACAGTTTCGCGTCCGTGTTTAGCAGTGATATAGATCTATAATTTGAACATTGGTACTATCTTTGCCGTCTTGGGATGATTGTTATTGATGCTGATAAGGCTTCTCTATTTGTCTCATATCTTTTTCCCAAACCATTCATGTATGTAGATAGTTTTGGGGTCAAAATTTCTTAAACATTTTTAAGGTAAAGAGTCGTAAAGCCATCTTGCCCTGGACTTTTACCTGGTGCTAATTCTTTTATGGCCACATCACCCTGAATCTCGTCTGAAAAGATGATCTACCCTTTATCCAGTTAGATCTGTAGCAGATGCCCTTTGCAGGCAGGGATTGCGGGCCCTTTTAGCAGTGTAGCAGATAAGAAGTCCCAGTGCCCAGCTGTCATTCTCCTGTTCCTACTGATACCAGTACCATCTCTTTAGGCACTGTCAGCCTGCCTGGCTGCAGCTGCCCCTTTCACTACCCCTCCTGGCTCAAAGTCCACAGTCCTCCCAGACTCACTCTGCATCCATCGCATATTACTTGCACCCAGTCCCTTCAGGCATGCTTTTCAGTTCTCGGACTGTGCACTCACCAGCTTACCTGGCTCTTTTCCTCCCTGGAGATTTGCCCATCAGTGTTCTCCTGCTGTCCTCTCCTTGCTCCCGTGCCTCCTGGTCAGGATCCCCCTGTGTGACTTGAAGAGGGGCCCCTTCCACACCCGAGCCCAGGCCTCAGTTCACCCCTCCCAGACTAGCTGCTTACTCTCAAAGGCCTCCGACAGCCTAACACTCCATCTCCTTCTTCCATCTGAACTCCACTGCCCCAGCTTGGCTGACCCTGAGTATTTGAGGGTGCCTGCCCCCTACTAACCTATCTGTTGGTCAGGACCTTCAGAATACTCCAGGTAGCTCCTTCGCCTGTGAGTTATACCAGCCTTCTTGACTCACTCAGCCTTGACCCAGAAAAACACACAGGCTTGGTTGCCAGCCAAGCCTGAACAATTTACCTACACTGTAAAAATCTAACTCTAGCACTCTAGCATAGCTAGGGGGTGCTACACATATACCCTATGCAATATGCACTGCTGATCCATGCAATCTCTGCAGTATGCACTCTTGCACTCTGTGGTATATGCACTCCCAACCTCAGCAGTCTGTGCTGTACTGACCATTACCCTGTGGGATGAGCATTTGTTTTTTTTTAAATCTAATTTCATAACATTTCATAACATTTTATACCATTTTATGACATATTTTAACACAGAAATGAGGGAATAATCTGCTGTGCAAGGCAGCACAAAAACAAAACAAAAAAACAGCAGGTACAAAAAAAAAAGAGCAAATTGTGCAGCAATAGATGTAGGGAATATCCGCAGCAGGGGTGAGAACTGTAACTGTCTAGCACATGGCATTAGAATGATTACTAAATCAAAAGGCAAGTACTGTAGGAGGCACATTGCATCTACCTAGTTAGACCAGATGGCATCAAACTTACACCTGTCATTACCAAGGAGGAATGCATGTTTTTCAAAGATTACAAATTAATTTGTATCAGATATTAATCTCTTATAGTGGGTGTGGTGGCAGATAGCCAATTAGAGGCTATCTGCTTCCGCGCAATGAAGACATACCTTATAATCACTATGGATAAGCTGAGATCATACACTTTAGGATCAACATACCCCAGGATGAAAAGTGAAGGATCAGGTCTCAAGGCGATACTGTACAAATCATTCAGTGTGGAGATTACTTCTTGTCAGTATTGGGCAAGTTTGGAGCATCTCTAGAGAAGGTGTAGTAAAGAACTGTATGGATGTGCACACCTGGCACTGTGTGGGTTTTGTAGGAACTCTGGTGTGCAGGCCTAGTGAAGGATAAGTAATTGGGTTACCCTTTGTGTTGAAGAGAGCAAGACCAGTTGGCCATTTTGCAAAGCTTCTTCCCAGAGAGCATCCAAGAGTGTCCAGATTTTCCTTCCACCTACGCTTGCAAGAAGTCAGAAATTGAAAAATAAATGTTCCCAATAACTGCATGTAGACCTGTGAAATTAGGCCTTTAGTGGGCTCAGCCTGAACATGAGAGTCAAACAAGGATGTAGAGGAGAATGGAGTAGACTGGATCAGTCCCTGCACCTTCAAACATGCCATAATTGGAGATATTGGTAGAACCATTGCTGGTCAATTGGAAATTTGGAGCACAGCTGCAGGAAGGTTTTTAAGATACCTTGTGAGTAGGGATGAGCTTCATGTTCGAGTCAAACATACGTTCGACTCGAACATTGGCTGTTAGTCCATTCGGCGAATACTGAATGTTATGGGCCATTCGCACCAAATTCGTGTGGCGCTCATGGCCCACAATTGCTGGCTCATGATTGGCCAAGCATGCACTGTGATCCTGCATGCTTGGCCAATCACAGCGCCGGCAGCGAGGAGAGCCATGATTGGCCACAGGCAGGATGCGTGCCCTGACCGCAGAATACACCATTATATCCACCTATATAGCTAGCTATCTTGCTCTTTTTAAATAGAGCTTGCAGTCAGTTGTAGGAGATTGTGCGTGCTGTCTGCGTGCCCTGACCACAGAATACACCGCTATATCCACCTATATAGCTAGCTATCTTGCTCTTTTTATATAGAGCTTGCAGTCAGTTGTAGGAGATTGTGCGTGCTGTCTGCGTGCCCTGACCGCAGAATACACCGTTATATCCACCTATATAGCTAGCTATCTTGCTCTTTTTAAATAGAGCTTGCAGTCAGTTGTAGGAGATTGTGCGTGCTGTCTGCGTGCTGTCTGCGTGCCCTGACCACAGTAGACACCGTTATATCCACCTATATAGCTAGCTATCTTGCTCTTTTTAAATAGAGCTTGCAGTCAGTTGTAGGAGATTGTGCGTGCTGTCTGCATGCCCTGACCGCAGTATACACCGCTATATCCACCTATATAGCTAGCTATTTTGCTCTTTTTAAATAGAGCTTGCAGTCAGTTGTAGGAGATTGTGTGTGCTGTCTGCGTGCCCTGACCGCGGTATACACCGTTATATCCACCTACATAGCTCTTCTCTAATTGAGCCATCTGCCATCTGCAGGAGTTAGTGGGTGTTGTGTGTGCCTCCAGCACAATATACACTACGCAATTGCTGGTTTTCCCATCTCCATTCAGGCCATTACCATGTCTGGAAGGCCAGAAAGGAGAGGCAGACAGGCGCGAGCCGATAAAAGAGGGCAAGCAGGCTCTGTGTCTAGAGACAACAGTGCTGGTGGTGGACACGGTGCATCATCATCATCAGCATGTGGCCATGGGACACGCTTGTCCTTCTTTTCGGCAGCTGGACATGTTGAGCCGCAACATGCCGAAGACATGGTAGAGTGGATGACCAAGCCCTCTTCATCCTCCTCATCCTCTCTCACCCAGGCTCAGGGTACTAGCAAAGCAGCTGCCAACGCATTGTCTTCCCTCCTCTCAATGTCATCATCAGTGACTCCTTCCCTAGACCCACCACGTCCTCCTGAGAAGTCTCCTGAACTCTTTGAGCACAGTGTTGGGTACATGCTCCAGGAGGATGCCCAGTGTTTTGTAGGCTCTGATGATGATACTCAGCTAGAGGAAGGCAGTAGCGTGAGCGCAGAGAGAGGGGATGCTCAAGAAGGACAGCAATCTGGCAGTCATGTTCCACAAGCTGCAGCATACTGCCAGGTTTGCCCCAGTGATGAAGAGAGAGGGGATAATGAAGGCACTGACACGTGGGTGCCTGGTAGGAGAGAGGAGGAGGAGGAGGAGGCACATGTCCAACGAGGCAGGATGCCCTCCGGGGGCCAGCTTAGGACACCGACTGAATCACACCGCAGAGTTCCACCTGTGCAGGGCGCTGCCTCTGCGCGTTATTCTAAAAGTTCTTTGTGTGGGCCTTTTTTGAGACGAGTGCATCTGATCGCACCGCTGCTATTTGCAACATATGTCTCAAGCGTATCTCGCGTGGCCAAAACATCAGCCGCTTGGGCACCACATGCTTGACCAGACATATGTTGACCTGCCATGCAGCTCGTTGGCAAGCGTATCTCAAACCTTGCTTCTCATCAGCTGGGATCTCCAACCCCACTAGACTTTCAGTCCTCTCTGAAACCTGCTCTGAGAGGAATGAAGGTGTAGAATTAGGTGTGTCACAGCCAAGTGCTTCCGGGCACTCTGCTAGCAGTACACCCACGTCCGATTATAGCAGGAAAATGTCCCTGCCCCAGCTGCTGGACCGCCGAAAGAAGTTCACTCCCAGCCATCCACATGCCCAGCGGTTGAATGCTAGCTTGGCTAAATTGCTAGCACTTCAACTGCTGCCTTTTCAGCTGGTAGACTCAGCTCCCTTCCGTGAGTTTGTACAATGTGCGGTTCCTCAGTGGCAGGTCCCCAAACGCCACTTTTTTTCACAGAAGGCGATTCCAGCTCTCTACCAGCATGTGGAAGGCAATGTCCTTGCCGGTGCATATTACCATTGACTCATGGTCCAGCAGGCATGGACAGGTACGATACCTGTCTTTCACGGCCCATTGGGTCACTCTTCTGGCAGCTGGGAAGGATGTCCCCAAACGCCACTTTTTCTCACGGAAGGCGATTCAGGCTTTCTACCGGCATGTGGAAGGCAATGTCCTTGCCTCGCTGGACAGGGCGGTCAGCGGTAAGGTGTATATTACCGCTGACTCATGGTCCAGCAGGCATGGACAGGGATGTTACCTGTCTTTCACGGCCCATTGGGTCACTCTTCTGGCAGCTGGGAAGGATGCAGGACAAGGTGCAGTAGTGTTGGAGGTTACATGATGGGAAAAGGGGAGGGGGAAATTTTGGGACTTTAAATGAGGTCATAGCCTCCATCCCTATCAGATATAAGATATAGAATTAAAAACAAGAGCTAAACGGGACTTTAAATGAAGTACGGGGTCTTTTATTGAAAAAAAAGGAGAAATATTGTTATGCGATTATATGATGCGACAAAATTACATGTATATTAAAGAGGTGCATAGACAGACACATTATTAACATTGACATTTTGTTTTATATAATCTTACTGACCAATACAGAGTAGGTTATAAAAGCGCACCTCCATTATATACATAAGACAACCAAATATGGAAATAAATTAAACAAATAATACAGTGTAGGCAACAACTTTGAATCTATGACTTCTTGGTTGTTGCAGTGGATTAGTAAAGAAAAAAAAAAAACAACAACATAGTTGATGCGATTTTACAAGGATTGATGCTAGTTGAAATTGGGGTACCAAAATACACAGCGATTATTGGCTCTACGCGTTTCGCGGCTTACTACCGCTCGTCAGGAGCAAGCTCGTGATTGGTCTGAAAATACAGAGTAGTGGTAAATTAATATTTGCAATGATGGAACATGGGGAGATTGAAATACCCCTACCTAGTGGTCACTTACACGTAGCCATGCAGTCAAAAGTGCAGCGCCGAAAGCCTAGGCACCCAAAGCGATGATACGGGAGTTGAGGAGGCCCATCCAAGGGCGAGGAGGCCCACAGAATGCACACACAGGCAACCACCGGGACAACAAGGGCGTTTGGTAAGTGAAAACGAATATGGAAATATAAAACTGAGCCTAATGGGTGAAAAAATGCATAGTAAGAAGTACAGATAATCTGAGAATTGTGAAAGAAAAATGCATTGAAAAAAGAAAATGTTGGGGTGGATGTATGATGAGTGTAGGAGAGGGTTAGCGTGGGAAAAGGGGGGAGGGGGAAGAGGGCGGAAGAAAAAAGGGAAGGAGGGGGAAAGTGGCTGTGTGTGACATGACCCAGTATGAATACCAGGTGACAGAGTGAGTAGTAACAGAAAAAAGTAAAGAAAGAGGGACATATGAATTGATTGTGCAAAAATACCTTTTGTGTGGAAAAAACGCGAAAAGAGGTGACAGTGTATGGTAGGTGAATGGCCCCAGTTGTTCCGGTCCCGCCTGCCGCCAACCATGGACACAGCCAAACCGCCGTATGGGGGCCCCCAGCGTCACACACTCAAGGACACCAAATGGAAGAGTGAGCAACGCCAGACCCGGGATATATACACACTCCGAGTCAGCGTCCACACCCACACTCCAGGTGAAATGAGGATGTAAATCAACCTAGCCTGAAAGGCGGCACCCATAATGATGATGCCGTACAAACGGTGGTGAAAATGTGACGCCGATACGCAGTGGGTGAACGCGCCCCGCCTCCCAGCCAAGAAAAAAAAAAAAAAAAAATTTCTTGGATGAGGAGGACGGAGGGCGTCCCCCAGTGCGCATCGCAACTCCCGATCATGACAAAAAGGAATGCAGCAGTGCAGACGACACCAACACCACCCAACTGCATAGGTGCGTCAAGGACCTAATAGTGCAAAAAAAAATTTTTTTTTTTTTTTTTTTTTTTTTTTTTTTAAAAAGATTTTGGAAAAAAAACAATAAAAGCTGCTAAATCTAAAACAATGATGAATAATAAGATACTTTAAACAATATGGTCCAAAAAGGAAAACAAATAAACATTGGCTTAAGTATACAAGACACCCGTCTTCCATCCCTTATATCAAATAGTAACATGATGGGAAAAGGGGAGGGGGAAATTTTGGGACTTTAAATGAGGTCATAGCCTCCATCCCTATCAGATATAAGATATAGAATTAAAAACAAGAGCTAAACGGGACTTTAAATGAAGTACGGGGTCTTTTATTGAAAAAAAAGGAGAAATATTGTTATGCGATTATATGATGCGACAAAATTACATGTATATTAAAGAGGTGCATAGACAGACACATTATTAACATTGACATTTTGTTTTATATAATCTTACTGACCAATACAGAGTAGGTTATAAAAGCGCACCTCCATTATATACATAAGACAACCAAATATGGAAATAAATTAAACAAATAATACAGTGTAGGCAACAACTTTGAATCTATGACTTCTTGGTTGTTGCAGTGGATTAGTAAAGAAAAAAAAAAACAACAACATAGTTGATGCGATTTTACAAGGATTGATGCTAGTTGAAATTGGGGTACCAAAATACACAGCGATTATTGGCTCTACGCGTTTCGCGGCTTACTACCGCTCGTCAGGAGCAAGCTCGTGATTGGTCTGAAAATACAGAGTAGTGGTAAATTAATATTTGCAATGATGGAACATGGGGAGATTGAAATACCCCTACCTAGTGGTCACTTACACGTAGCCATGCAGTCAAAAGTGCAGCGCCGAAAGCCTAGGCACCCAAAGCGATGATACGGGAGTTGAGGAGGCCCATCCAAGGGCGAGGAGGCCCACAGAATGCACACACAGGCAACCACCGGGACAACAAGGGCGTTTGGTAAGTGAAAACGAATATGGAAATATAAAACTGAGCCTAATGGGTGAAAAAATGCATAGTAAGAAGTACAGATAATCTGAGAATTGTGAAAGAAAAATGCATTGAAAAAAGAAAATGTTGGGGTGGATGTATGATGAGTGTAGGAGAGGGTTAGCGTGGGAAAAGGGGGGAGGGGGAAGAGGGCGGAAGAAAAAAGGGAAGGAGGGGGAAAGTGGCTGTGTGTGACATGACCCAGTATGAATACCAGGTGACAGAGTGAGTAGTAACAGAAAAAAGTAAAGAAAGAGGGACATATGAATTGATTGTGCAAAAATACCTTTTGTGTGGAAAAAACGCGAAAAGAGGTGACAGTGTATGGTAGGTGAATGGCCCCAGTTGTTCCGGTCCCGCCTGCCGCCAACCATGGACACAGCCAAACCGCCGTATGGGGGCCCCCAGCGTCACACACTCAAGGACACCAAATGGAAGAGTGAGCAACGCCAGGTATTTCAATCTCCCCATGTTCCATCATTGCAAATATTAATTTACCACTACTCTGTATTTTCAGACCAATCACGAGCTTGCTCCTGACGAGCGGTAGTAAGCCGCGAAACGCGTAGAGCCAATAATCGCTGTGTATTTTGGTACCCCAATTTCAACTAGCATCAATCCTTGTAAAATCGCATCAACTATGTTGTTGTTTTTTTTTTTTTCTTTACTAATCCACTGCAACAACCAAGAAGTCATAGATTCAAAGTTGTTGCCTACACTGTATTATTTGTTTAATTTATTTCCATATTTGGTTGTCTTATGTATATAATGGAGGTGCGCTTTTATAACCTACTCTGTATTGGTCAGTAAGATTATATAAAACAAAATGTCAATGTTAATAATGTGTCTGTCTATGCACCTCTTTAATATACATGTAATTTTGTCGCATCATATAATCGCATAACAATATTTCTCCTTTTTTTTCAATAAAAGACCCCGTACTTCATTTAAAGTCCCGTTTAGCTCTTGTTTTTAATTCTATATCTTAGTGTTGGAGGTTGTTCCGCCACCACGCCTCCAAAATGCTACTATTGGTTGTGACACACCTCTCTCCTCCACCCCCTCCTCTTCTTCTTCCTCCATGGCCTCTTCCAGTGCTCTGTCCTCAGAACCAGCGGTGCTCCGTAGGCGTTCCAGGGGCTAGGCAAGTACGCAGGCAAAACGATGCCATGCCGTGCTTGCGCTGGTTTGTTTGGGGGACAGGAGCCACACTGGGGCAGATGTTTTGTCAGCTCTGCAGGGGCAGGCCGAGAGGTGGTTGACGCCATGCCAGCTTAAGCCAGGAATGGTGGTTTGCGACAATGGCACCAACCTCCTCTTCGCCCTCCGACAGGGACAACTGACCCATGTGCCCTGTGTGGCTCACGTCCTTAACCTGGTGGTGCAGCAGTTCTTGGGCAGGTACCCGGGCTTACAGGATGTCCTGAAGCAGGCCAGGAAAGTCTGTGTGCATTTCTGCCGATCATGTAATGCCTGTGCTCGGCTGGCTGAGCTCCAAAAGGAGTTGAACCTGCCCAAGAACCGCCTTATATGTGACATGCCCACCAGGTGGAACTCAACGTTGGCCATGCTGCAACGGCTGCACACGCAGAAGAGGGCCATCAATGAGTACCTGTGCAACTACGGCACCAGGACAGGGTCAGGGGAGCTTGGTTTTTTCTCACCATGCCAGTGGGGCAGGATCGGGGATGCATGCGCTGTCCTGTCACCGTTTGAGGAGGCCACAAGGATGGTGAGCAGTGACAGTGCATGCATCAGTGATTCTGTACCTCTTGTCCACCTCTTGGAGCATACGCTGCATGGAATAATGGACAGGGCACTTGAGGCAGAACAGAGGCAGGAAGAGGAGGACTTCCTTGCCTCTCAAGACCCCCTTTATCCAGACAGTGTTCCTGCTGTGCCACCCATCACACAGGAAGAGGATGAGGAGGAGGAGGAGGATGATTGTGTCAGCATGGAGGTGGATGCTGGCACTCAGCATCAGCAGCAGTCTTGTAGGGATGATTTACAGTCCCAAGAAACCCGTGGACTTGTACGTGACTGGGAGGAGGTAGCTGCGGATCATGTTGTCCTTAGTGACACAGAGGACTCCGGACCGATTGCCTCAGCTAACCTATGCTGCATGGCCTCCCTGATCCAGCAAAGCCTGCGGAAGGATCCTTGTATTCTTCGGATCAAGGAGAGGGACCATTACTGGCTGGCCACTCTCCTTGATCCACGGTACAAGGGTAAGGTTGCCGGCCTCATCTTGCCGTCGCAGAGGGAGCAGAGGATGAGACATCTCCGGGAGGCCTTGCAGAAAGGTCTGTGCAACGCGTTCCCAGAGACTGGGAGGTTACAAACTCCTGGTCCTGGACGTGTTGCTGAGGCATCGGTCAGAAGGAGTGGTGGAGAAGGTGGCCACCTGACCGATGCATTCAGACAATTTTTTAGTCCGCAGCCCCAAGGTATGATCAGTTCCAGCAACCATCGCCAGCGATTTACATGGTGCAGGAATACCTAGGGGCAAGGTCAGACTTGGACACTTTTCCCACCGAAAATCCTCTGGCTTACTGGGTCTTGAGGATGGATCACTGGCCAGAGCTTGCACAGTATGCATTTGAGCTACTGGCCTGTCCTGCATCCAGCGTTCTTTCGGAAACGCACCTTCAGTGCTGCTGGTGGCTTTTTTACCGATCACAGGGTGCGCTTGTCCACCGACTCAGTTGATCGACTGACCTTCATCAAGATAAATCAGTCTTGGATCACCCACAGCTATCAAGCACCTGAAGCTGATGTAACCGAATAATTTTTTTTGAAATATCACATCCCTTCAAGACTGCCTATGCTGATGCTGAGTGACTGTCCTGTTATGTTGATTGTCTATCCTCTTCCTCCTCCGCTGATATGTTGGAAGAACATTTTTGGTTCTGGGTGATGCCGCCATCCCAATTTTTCAGCCCCTGTTTAACAGGGGCATTTAATTACAATTCTTGATATAATATTTCACAGGAGGGCTCGTTCCTGTGCCCACCCAGAGTAACTGTGAGGACTTATAGTGTTGTGGCACCAGCACCACAACCACCAAAGGTCAATTTTTCTACCACTGTTCAACAATAGCATGTAATTACAATTCTTGATATAATCGTTCACAGCAGGGCGCTCCAGCGCCCACCAAGAGTCACTTTGAGGGCTTACAATGTTGTGGCAACACCAACACCTTGTTCCGCCATTTCTGCAGAGCATATAGGGCAGGCCCCTACTTTCAAACATCCAACTTACAGTGGTGTGAAAAAGTGTTTGCCCCTTCCTCATTTCCTGTTCCTTTGCATGTTTGTCACACTTAAGTGTTTCGGAACATCAAACCAATTTAAACAATAGTCAAGGACAACACAGGTAAACACAAAATGCAATTTGTAAATGAAGGTGTTTATTATTAAAGGTGAAAAAAAATCCAAACCATCATGGCCCTGTGTGAAAAAGTGATTGCCCCCTTGTTAAAACATACTATAACTGTGGTTGTCCACACCTGAGTTCAATTTCTCTAGCCACACCCAGGCCTGATTATTGCCACACCTGTTCACAATCAAGGCATCACTTAAATAGGAGCTGCTTGACACAGTAAGGTCCACCAGAAGATCCTTAAAAGCTACACATCATGCCGAGACCCAAAGAAATTCAGGAACAATTGAGAAAGAAAGTAATTGAGATCTATCAGTCTGGAAAGGGTTATAAAGCCATTTCCAAAGCTTTGGGAATCCAGCGAACCACAGTGAGAGCCATTATCCACAAATGGCGAAGACATGGAACAGTGGTGAACCTTCCCAGGAGTGGCCGGCCGCCCAAAATTACCCCAAGAGCGCAGCGACGACTCATCCAAGAGGTCACAAAAGACCCCACAACAACGTCCAAGGAACTGCAGGCCTCACTTGCCTCAGTTAAGGTCGCGTTCATGCCTCCACCATCAGGAAAAGACTGGGCAAAAATGGCCTGCATGGCAGAGTTCCAAGGAGAAAACCACTGCTGAGCAAAAAGAACATCAAAGCTCGTCTCAATTTCTCCACAACACATCTTGATGATCCCCAAGACTTTTGGGACAACATTCTGTGGACCGATGAGACAAAAGTGGAACTCTTTGGAAGGTGTGTGTCCAAGTATATCTGGCGTAGAAGGAACACTGCATTTCATAAAAAGAACATTATACCAACAGTAAAATATGGTGGTGGTAGTGTGATGGTCTGGGGCTGTTTTGCTGCTTCAGGACCTGGAAGACTTGCCGTGATAAAAGGAACTATGAATTCTGCTGTCTACCAAGAGATCCTGAAGGAGAATGTCCGACCATCTGTTCGTGTACTCCAGCTGAAACGAACTTGGGTTCTGCAGCAGGACAATGATCCTAAACACACCAGCAAGTCCACCACCGAATGGCTGAAGAAAAACAAAATGAAGACTTTGGAGTGGCCTAGCCAAAGTCCTGACCTGAATCCTATTGAGATGTTGTGGTATGACCTTAAAAAGGCCGTTCATGCTCGAAAACCCTCTAATGTAACTGAATTAGGACAATTCTGCAAAGATGAGTGGGCCAAAATTCCTCCAGGACGCTGTAAAAGCCTCATTGCACGTTATCGCAAACGCTTGGTTGCAGTTGTTGCTGCTAAGGGTGGCCCAACCAGTTATTAGGTTTAGGGGGCAATCACTTTTTCACACAGGGCCATGATGGTTTGGATTTTTTTTCACCTTTAATAATAAACACCTTCATTTACAAATTGCATTTTGTGTTTACTTGTGTTGTCCTTGACTAT
This sequence comes from Lithobates pipiens, assembly GCF_037356315.1. Taxonomy (NCBI): domain Eukaryota; kingdom Metazoa; phylum Chordata; class Amphibia; order Anura; family Ranidae; genus Lithobates; species Lithobates pipiens. The sequence continues at coordinate 423,085,423 of NW_027507903.1, read as the reverse complement.
TGTTTAAATTGGTTTGATGTTCCGAAACACTTAAGTGTGACAAACATGCAAAGGAACAGGAAATGAGGAAGGGGGCAAACACTTTTTCACACCACTGTACAAACGTCTCCTACTTGCAAATGGAAGGAGACAACAGCAAATGAGATGAAAAAAGACGGATGGCAAAACAAATTATACAGGGGTGATAACCCTTCCCTATGTTTTCCAAAAAGCTTAAAAATAGATTTTTTGACTGGAGCTACACTTTAAAAATGTACCAGTTGAAAATAACAAACAGATTCTACTTAACACAACAAACCTACACAGTCCCTGTCTTGTTTGCACCGCCTGCATACTGCTGTTCTGAGTATATAGGGCCTGGGTAATGGGCAGGGGGGCTACCCATGTCATTTTCCTCAATGATTTTCATCCATATTGCCGGAACCAGATATAACATTAAAACCGCAAGCAGTTTTAAATGACATTATTTCCGTTAAATGTCATTTTGTGCAGGGACTGTTCTAAACACGGGAAACACGTGGCACTTCACAGGCATACTATAGACACCCCCAGGCACGATATTTAAAGGAATATTTCACTTTTTTTTTCACTTTAATCGTCATTAAAATCAGTGCTCCCGCCAAAACGGACATTTTTAAAAACATTTTAGGCATTGACCCATGTCCCCTGGGGCAGGAGCCAGGTCCCTAAACCCTTTTTAGGACAGTATCTTGCATATTAGCCATTAAAATTAGCACTTTATTTTGAGCATTCGAGTCCCATAGACTTCAATGGGGTTCTAAAGTTCGTACAAATTTTCGGTCCGTTCGAAAGTTCTGGTGCGAACCGAACCGGGGGGTGTTCAGCTCATCCCTACTTGTGAGTAAAGCCTTCTTGACGTTACCCTGTACAATAGAAACTTTTACTTATGCATACTTTGCGTAAGCACTCCTTATGCCTGCACTCTGTGCTTTATACACTTCTGACCCCTTTGTGCATTATGCACTTCTGACCCATGCACTCTGTACATTACACACCTGAGCCCTGTGCTCTGTCAGTTACCCTGAGCCCTGCACTCTATAGGTTATGCATTTCTTAGCCCTGTTATCTGTGCGTCATGTACTCGTAAACCCTGAACTATGGGATTACGCACTCCTGAGTCCTACATTCAACATTTTACACAGTCCTGAGCTCTGCTCTCTATGCATTACGCACCTGAGCCCTGCAATCTTTCAATTACCCACTCCTGAGCCCTGCCCCTTGTGTTATATGCACTCCCAAGCCTCGATTTATGGCACTACGCACTCTTGTGCCATGCTGTACATTTCATACTCCAGACCACTGAACCCTGTACACTGGACTGTATATGACATATGTCTGACCACTGCACTCTAAATACATTATATACTCCTGAACAATGCATTCCTTTATACTAAAGTGTTGACCAACGTGTTTATTGTTTCAACAGTGACTGATTGCTAAGTAGTCACTGACTATGTTAATTAAATCTCTGAGGTTTGTAGATGTAAAAGATTGTTTATTGTACCTAAAATGAGTTATATGTGTGCCATGTGTACAGTGGGAAGGCTAAGCCCTTGGACACATGGTCGGGCATTCCGATCACTAAATCCGTCGGATAATTTCCAACAGATTTAGACCAAAACTGGTGTTGCCTACACACGGATGGACAAAGTTGTCAGAATTTCCAGTCGACAAGAACATGCTGACTTAAACCATGTACGACGGGACTAGAAGGGGGAAGTTCAGAACCACGTGCGGTACCCTTTGGGCTCCTTCTGCTGATCTCGTGTTTATCACGTGTTAGTAGAAGTTTGGTTAGAGACAATTAGCGCTTTTCAGATTTGTGCTTCAGATCGTTACTGCTCTTCAGTTTGTGCTTGTGGGTGCATATCTGCTTATCAGTGCGTGTAGTCAGTTTGCATTTATTGGTCATTGCGGACTATATCTACTATAGTACGCTTTGATTGTCAGTGCTTATTGTCCACTCGTTTTTGGTTTTCAGTCCGTTCTTTCAGGCCTTGCTGTTTATCGGTGCTCTCTGTTGTCTGTTCTGACCAGCTGACCATTTTAAAGCCATGTTTCATGTACGTACTTGTCGTAGAGTTCATGCTGTTCAGGGGCTTGATGTTGGGCTTTTAGCTTTGACACAAGCCCAGTCCATGAACAGGGTGAGGAGGAGTTCATGGAGCAAGAATTGGTTGCTCCAGCGTGACCAATTCTCCCACATGCCTTTGCTTTGTGAGATCCGGGAGAATAATTCTGATGATTTAAGGAATTATCTCTGGATGACAGACCCCATTTTTAAATGTCTGCTGGCTTTGCTGTCCCCTTATATCAGCAGGAAGGATACCTGCATGCGGCAAGCCATCACTCCGGAGCAGAGGCTCATCTCCACATTGCAGTACTTGGTGACAGGGAGAAGTCTTCAGGACCTCAAGTTCTCGGCAGGCATCTCCCCCCCAGGCTCTGGGAATCATTATTTCAGAGACCTGTTCTGCCATCATACAGGTCCTGTAGAAGGACTATATTAAGGTAAGTTTTTTCCTTTAACATCACATTCTATGTATTTAATGTTTGCTAATGTATTGTATTTCTTTCCTCATTTCCTAATTACCATGTTTGTAATATGCTGTAATTCATATGCTGTGCCCCTTTGTCCTCATGCATGCTGGAAGCTTTTAAAGTTCCTTTTTTGTCCTTCATGCATATTTGCCTTCACTAACCTCCCCAGCATGCTCTTCTGGGCCCATAAACCTATAGCCTAGTCACTTAGCAATGTATTTTGTCAGCTCCATAGTATTGCTTTCCCCTAAACACCCCCTAAAATGTGTACAAATGTTATGTGTGTGCTTAAATTCATGCAGAGTGCCAGAGGGATTTTTTCTCTCCTATTATTATCTTGATAGGTAATAGCAGAATGTAAAAATGTGCTTCCATTTTTATTTTATTTTTTGTATTATGACACTTCTTACCTGTCCAGTGGGCTGCCAACAGTGTAAGTAAGGAGGGGCTGGCCAAAGTATCACACATTATTTATGCATTCAGCTCTCAATGAAGTGGAGAGGGTTACCTGTCCAAAACATCCCCCTCCTAATTTTTTGCAATGGGCCATCGAATGGGGGTTGAGGAATCTGATAAGGGGACCATATACTTTTGTCTTTAAATACTCATTTCCAAAAATGTTATACTGATCTTGGGCAAAAATGTTTGTGCCTAATCTGCTTGCAATGTTGATGTGCAAAATTACAATTTTTTTTTTCTTGTTTGACTCTGCAGTTTCCTTCAACACCACAGGAATGGCAGACTGCGGTCTCCCACTTGGCCACCCATTGGGACTTTCCCAATTGTGGAGGTGCAATTGATGAGAAACATGTCTGTATCGTCCCACCCCCAACTCGGGGTCCTACTATTATAATTACAAGGTGTATAATAGTATTGTGATGTTGCCGGTGGTGTCAGCGACATATGACTTCCTGTATGTGGAGGTGGGGAAAAATGGCCAGATGTCAGATGGTGGAGTGTTCGTGCAGACTGAGTTCTACTTGCGTCTCCAGAGTGGCAGTCTGGGCTTGCCACCTCCAGAGGAGAATGTGGAAGGACTCCCCTTCGTTTTTGTCGCGGATGAGGCGTTTGCTCTGGCAAACCATCTGATGTGGCCTTTCCCGATGAGGATCCTCACCCCGGACCAGAGGATCTTTAATTTCCAGCTGGCCAGAGCCAGAAGAGTAGTGGAGAACACTTTCGGGATAATGGCCAGCCTGTTCCGCCTATGTTTGACTCCAATCCACATGGCGGAATATAAACTTATATTGTGCTTTCGTGCTGCATTCTGCACAATTTTTTTAAACACTCAGAAAACTATGTGGCCTCAGTTGGGCCTGTTTCAGACTTGCATGAACATGCCAACCTGATGGCCCTTGAATCTGGCCATCCTGGCTCCCCCCCACCCAAAGCGCCCACAAGGTCAGAACAAGATATATGGAGTACTTTGTGTGTAGGGGGGCCATTAATATGCCAGACAATGTCTGAGAGGCATTTTTTTAATACATTTTTCTTTCAAACTGCAATAATCTTTGTTTTACTTTACTGCTTGGCTTTGTTTTAGGTGTCTCCTAGGTTTTTTGGGGGGGGGGGGGGGGGGGGGGTTGGACTTTTTTCTACAACAGTGCAAACCCAATTTCTGTGCGACATGAGGTGACAGTCTTTTCTTCAGATAATCTTATTATGTTGGGGGTCTGCTACACACACACACACCTTGTTTTTTTTGTTAATGTATGTAGTACATTACTGACAAAAATATTACTCATTTTCAGCACCATGGCAGAAATATGTGGGGTCATAAAAATGGAGTGATTGGGGAAATTTATGTGGGTGTTATTTACTAAAGGCAAATCCACTATGCACTACAAGTGCACTGCAAAAGTGCACCTGAAACTGCACTTGGAGTGCAAAGTGGCTTTGCCTTTAGTAAATAACACCCATTGCCACAGAAAACAACAACTTTACTACAAATACTGCTTTTGCGCATTGAAAAAGGAAGCCACACATTGTTGATAATTAAACGTTATACTCAAAGAAAATTCACATGTGCGTTTAGAAAAGGGTTTTACAACAAACCAACATATTTGGTGTATATAAAACATTATTTTTGGTAACATTTATCTAACTTGGCGTTTTTGTCTAAACAGGCATGTATCAAAGCATAACATACAGAACACAGGGACTTACAAAGTTAAACTTTGAAAAGTGAAGACAATATCAGACATAAGTATGTACAAATTGTGTTGATATTGCCTTCATCATATGGGGTGTCACCCCTGTAAAAGCCAAATTTGAAAGATGCACACAAATTGTGAATCAAAAAGTGGCCATTTTCCTCCTGATCCCCTGCCTAATGTCAACATGTGCCCCATCATGTGGTATCAATGTACGTGTTTTGGGGGTGCAACCCCTTCATCTCAGCCACTTTAGTAGCAAGGAAGGGGTTGCACCCACAAAACGCATATATTGATCCCCCATGATGGGAGATAGCATATGTTGACACACTGTGCATCTTCCAAATTTGTCTTTTCTAAAAATATAAAAGTGTTTTTGAAAATGTAAAATGGATGCTAGCTAGTTTGGGGTGATTCAGACTCTCCCTAAAACATCAATGTTGTTCTTCATTTTTTGTTGAACATCATTGATGTTTTTCTGGATATTCTCTAAATCGTGATTGCACCCCATTATCTCCCCAATGAAGATCTGGGCACTTTCACTGGTAAAATGTGATTCTTCTTCCACAACATCCACATCACCTAAAAAGAAACCAAAAAAAACACACCATGTATTATAAATATGCAGGCATACATTGATTAGCTTATCTGAAGCTGTGGTCTCTGACACTCACCTGTTGTGGTGACAATTTTGCCAATCTCTACTATCTCTCCTTTCTCCTCCTCCTCTGCTTCTGGTGTTGGAATTTACCCTTCTTTGGTAGGTGTGGGGTCCCTTGTGTCCACAGACGTCCCGAGTCTTCTTTCCCCTACGAGAATGTAAAAAAGGAATACTTAGCACACAGATATTTGAGGGCAGAAATAGGAGTATGAAACATTTCTTGGAAGTGTCATACAATTGTGTTTTTTGGCAGAGATTAAAGGTGAAAACATTTTTTTTACACTTTCTAAAGCTGGAATACTTACCTGTTGTGTGAACAAATGTAATAAAGTGCAACTTGCCAAAACATCGTCTTTGGAGTGGGCTAACAAATGATGCTTATTACGAACGATTGAACCCATGAACATGAAAGTGGCCATTTTAAACTGTACATCATTAAATCAAAGCACATGGAGCAGTATGCAAGCAATAATAATATGAACACACGACAACTACTTTGTTTTTTGAAGAACTCGCTTGATCCTTCTGTACTGATTGTGCTCCCCCAGTTTCTGGTCTGACCAGTGTTTCCTCAGTTGATCCTTGGATCGTCGTACCACTAAATTCTTCTGAAGACAACTTTAATCATGATCTTGGCCTTTCTGGCATTTGGGTTTGGGTAAGGTCCATACTTCCCATCATAGTCGTTCCTCTTCAATATGTCCACCATCTCCAACATCTCTCACAAGTGTGTCGTACATACAATCTGGGAGCAGCGGGAGGAGCTGACATGCCGATCGTTCAAATGAAGGTACAATTTTAACTTAGTACATCACTAGCCTATACTGCTTCTAGATTGAGGCCTACATTGGGACAAGATTAGGAGAGTTTAGCCTGACATTAGAGTTTGTCTTGTGTTGTGTCTTGCAGATAATAATATGGATGGGTTTAACGACCACAGATTTCTCCCCCTGTTCATCGACAAGTACAGGGAGCTGCCCTGTCTGTGGCAAGCTAAACATCCCCACTAAAGTAACAAATTAAAGAGGCAGGCAGCAATGGAGAAACTGTTGGATTTTGTGAAGCCGGTGGTCCCCAGGGCAGACATCACCTATTTAAGAACGAAAATTGGTGGCCTGAGGAGTACATATCTGAGGGAGCGCAGGAAGGTGCTGGAGTCCATGAAAACTGGAGCAGCAACAGATGAAGTTTGTGTCCCCTGGCTGTGGTACTATGAGAGGATGCTTTTTCTGTCAGACCAGGCTGAGATCAGGGAATCCCTCTCTACTCTTCCTTCCATGATTCTTTCTACGCTTCATTCCACACCTGCTGAGTCTTCCGACGCCCAACCTGGGCCTTCTAGTCAGGAAGGTGTGGAGGAGCCCAGCTTTAGCCAGGTGTAGTATTGTTCTACATATTTTTTGAGTAAAAATGAAGCATGTTAACTTGATTTTTGCTCACTAATTGCTGATTTTAGAAAGGGTTTCACATATCAATAGACAGTAGTGTCCAAAATATTTGGGCCAAGAATGAAAAATGCTGGGCTCAGAATAATAGTCTTTTCTATTTGTTAACAATTTTCAACAGTGAAGAGCTGAAAATTGTGTGTGTTTGATGAGCCAAAAATGAAAACTATGGCCCTTTTTCATACACAGGAAGACCTCAGCCAGGAGGAGGGAGTGGAATGCGGCAGCCAGGAGGTGGCTGTGGAATGTGGCAGCCAGGAGGAGGCAGGGGTAAGTGGCAGCCAAGAGGTAGGCAGGCCTAGGAGCCTGACTCAATCAAAAGTCCCTCCCCTCTGCCTTCCACCCAAAAGGGCCAGAAAGGGGGGGGGGATGTGGAGGAGTCAGCGCTCAAGCTAATTGGGGAGGCTTCTGCGGCCCTCAAAGCCACCCCCACATATCAAGAGGCCTTTGCCGCCTTGGCTGCACACAAACTGCAGCAAATGGAGGAGGGGCAACACCTCATGTGTGAGGAGCTAATTATACAAACTCTGAATAAGGGATTGAAGGGCCAAATTACACAAACAACGTACTTGTGTGACTTGGACCATGCTCCTCCTCCTCCTCCTTCTGCTACACCTCCAGCACCACAGCCACAGCCTGGAAGGAAGCGTGGAAGGAAGACCAGAGAGTGATGACCTGGGTTCAGTCTGGTCTGACAGAAGATGCAGGCTCTTTTATGACCACAGCCTGGGGACATAGATGTCATATGCTGCTGTTCCGGGTTTCTTGGACTTCTGGACCAGACTGTTCTCCCTCAGATATGTACTCCTCAGGCCACCAATGTTTGTGTTTAAATAGTTGATGTGTGCACTTGGGGCCAAAGGCTTGGCTAATTTCCCCAGTTTCTCCAGCACTGCCTCCCTCTTTATTTCTTTATGACACTTAAATAAAGGTTTTTTGGTTCAAGAAATTGCCTATGTGTTTTACTTCAAAAAGGACAGTTTATTTGTGAGTAGGCAGGTACATTTCAAAAATACAAAGTCAAATTAATAACAAGGGGCACCAACACCAAACAACCTCCTAGAGATTAAAAAAGAAAACAATAAAATAAATAGATAATAATGGTGTTGTGGTAAGTTGACACACAAAACAGACCAAAAAAATTACGAAGATGAGCAAAATCTCAAAAAATGAGATCTTGATTAAAAAACCAACCAAAACATTTACAGAAAAAAAAATCAAAAATGATTGGGAGATCTGAGGAATTAAAATATTGTATTCATGAAATCAGGAAAAATAATAAAGAAATACGTTTGGGAGAAATGTGTGTGAATATGAGCAGCAAAACAATTTCATTCTTGTAGCATTATAAAGAAAAAGAGAATTCACTGCATTAAACAATTATTAACATTGCAGCGTCATGAATGTGCTATATCAATTACAAACGGTAGTTTTACTTGACCGAACGCTTCCATCTCAGAATTTATTCTGAGCATGCGTGGCACTTTGTCTGTCGGACTAGGCTACAGACGATCGTAAATTGACGCTCATCGGATCATGTTGTCGGAAAATTTTATATCCAGCTCTCAAACTTTGTTGGTCGGACATTCCGACAGAAAAAGTCCGATGGAGCCCACACACGGTTGGATTATCCAACAACACGGTCCAATCGGACATTTTCCGTCTGAATTTTCGACCGTGTGTACAAGGGCTTTCTTTTATTTAACCATGCTTCTTTAAATCCCTCCCACTGTTAGCAAAAAGTTAGCAAATACCCACCAATTCTTCATCTCTAGGTGTCCAAGGGTGCCCCAGGCCTATCACGATTTTATCACGACTTTCAAAATAACCATAATGTTACAACCTCAACTATTGTGTTTAATCTTTATTGGAGTCAAAGATCTGAATCAACATTTTGGAAGTTATATTTTGTAATATCCCCAATTATTAATTACAGATTTATATTTTAGTGCAAGGATCACTATACAGCATACTTTGCCTAGGTATCACACTAACTAGTTTATTTTTTTTTTATATCCTTATCAATGGAACTATAATAAATCCAGCCTTACTCCAGTCTTTTTTTTTCCCCTTTAAGTTTTGGAAAATGGGGAAGAGTTAATATTTCCTTTATTTAGGTTTGTATTTGTGACCCAAATGGAATTCATTTTTGTAATCACCATTCATATGATAGCTGGGCAAGAAATAGGATGCTGTGGTTGTTACAAGGACAGGTAGACATAAACAGCATTAAAACCATTATTAGAAGATCTAACTTTTTCTTACTCTGTTAAGATTGAGTTTTTGTCAGTGTCCCTGTTGTGAGATCCCCAATAGAGTGGTTTAGAGGGAAACTAAAATATTTTTAGGTCAATTTATATTTTTTTCATGTGTATATATGTGTGAGCTCTGGTTCACCTTGGAGTGATTTGGCATGTGATTTGACATGTCTAATTGCATGGCAAATTGGTGACAATTGCCAGCAATGGCACCGTCCAAATCGGTGCAACGCCGCATTTCCGACGACGCACCGATTCCCAAAAGTAGTTTATGTACTACTTTTGGCAACTTTGGGGTGCGATTCCCATTGACATCTGTGCAGCAACCCACACAGATGTCTCTGAAATCGCCCCCCGAAGTCGGAACTGGCATGCGGGTATTAAATCGTGCAAGTTCACCTGAACTCGCACCATTTTATTCCCGCTGTCAGTGTGAACCTAGGCTAAAGGATATATTTATGTTGTGTATATATAACGCTTCGTATTACAAACAAACATTTAACACCATCATTTGAATAGCTATAGAAAGGTTAGACGTTACATATATCACCTTCTTCACAGAAATTAATTACAAATATACTTATTTCACGATAAAGCAAAAGTTAGTCTATATATATTCAGATAAAAAAGGGATATTTTATACATCACGTAATAATGTTCCAGCATATACAGTAGCTCACAAAAGTGGGTACACCCCTCACATTTTTGTAAATATTTTATTATATCTTTTTATGTGACAGCACTGAAGAAATTACACTTTGCTACAATGTAAAGTAGTGAGTGTACAGAAATTACACTTTGCTACAATGTAAAGTAGTGAGTGTACAGCTTGTATAACAGTGTAAATTTGCTGTTCCCTCAAAATAACTCAACAGACAGCCATTAATGTCTAAACCACTGGCAACAAAAGTGAGTACACCCCTAAGTGAAAATGTTCTAATTGGGCCCAATTAGCCATTTTCCTTGCCCAGTGTCATGTGATTTATTAGCGTTACAAGGTCTCAAGTGTGAATGGGGAGCAGATGTGTTAAATTTTGTGCTATCGCTCTCACTCCCTCATGCTGGTCAGTGGAAGTTCAACATGGCACCTCATGGCAAAGAACTCTACAAGGATCTGAAAAAAAGAAAAGAAAAGAAATGTTGCTCTACATAAAGATGGCCTAGGCTATCAGAAGTTTGCAAAGACCCTGAAACTGAGCTGGAGCATGGTGGCCAAGACCATACAGCGGTTTAACAGGACAGGTGTCACTCAGAACAGGCTTCGCCATGGTCGGCCAAAGAAGTTGAGTGCATATGCTCACAGTCATATCCAGAGGTTGTCTTTGGGAAATAGACGTATGAGTGCTGCCAGCATTGCTGTAGAGGTTGAAGGAGTGGGGGTCAGCCTGTCAGTGCTCAGACCATACTCTGCACAATGCAACAAATTGGTTTGCATGGCTGCCATCCCAGAAGAAAGCCTCTTCCAACGATGATGTGCAAGAAAACCTGCAATCAGTTTGCTTAAGACAAGCAGACTAAAGACATGGATTACTGGAATCATGTCTTGTGGTCTGATCAGACCAAGATGAACCTATATGGTTTAGATGGTTTCAAGCATGTATGGCAGCAACCAGGTGAGGAGTATAAAGACAAGTGCATCTTGCCTACAGTCAAGCATGGTGGTGGGAGTGTCATGGTCTGGGGCTTCATGAGTGCTGCCGGCACTGGGGAGCTACAGTTCATTGAGGGAACCATGAGTACCAACATGTGCTGTGACATACTGAAGTAGAGCATGATCCCCTCCCTTTGGAGACTGGGCCGCAGGGCCATATTCCAACATGATAACGACCCCAAACACCTCCAAGATGACCACTGCCATGCTAAAGAAGCTGAGGGTAAAGGTGATAGACTGGCCAGGAATGTCTCCAGACCTAAACCCTATTGAGCATCTGTGGGGCACCCTCAAACAGAAGGTGGAGGAGCGCAAGATCTCTAACACCCACCGCTCCGTGATGTCGTCATGGAAGAGGACTCCAGTGGCAACCTGTGAAGCTCTGGTGAACTCCATGCTCAAGAGGGTTAAGGCAGTGCTAAAAAATAATAGTAGCCACACAAAATATTGACACTTTGGGCCCAATTTCGACATTTTTACTTGGGGCGAACTCACTTATGTTGCCAGCGGTTTAGACATTAATGGCTGTGTGTTGAGTTATTTTGAAGGGGACAACAAATTTACACTGTTATACAAGCACATTCACTACTTTACATTGTAGCAAAGTGTAATTTCTTCAGTGTTGTCACATGAAAAGATAGAATAAAATATTTACAAAAATGTGAGGGGTGTACTCACTTTTGTGAGATACTGTATATGTGCATCCTCTTGAAATCATTGGTGGTATTGGATATATTGGGATGAATTATTAAAAAAAGTATCTGAGACAAGTTCTGGCTTAACTGGTATGATCAGCTTCTTTCATTTTTTTTTCAACCCAATTTAAAAGCTGACTGGTTGCACTCCAGTTTATACAAATTTGAGACACTTTTTATTAATTCCCCCAAGGTGTTAGCAATCGAGATTTGTAACTCACAAATCCCTTTGCTGTGTAATTGATCTCCATAATCCAGAGAGTAAAAACATGTGCTGTGGTAAATGTTGTTAGAATCTTCTGTTGCAAGAATGCCTGTTACTCTTTCTGGGATGTGCATGTGCATAAAGTTCCCTGCTGCCAGGAGCAATTAATCGACTCCATGCCCTTCCTTTAAAGGGGCTCCTCATTGTACAGGTGACAGAAAAGGTAAATTCTGTTTGAAAAGCAGGTCATTCAATGTTTACGTTTTTCATACATCTTAAAAATTGGACCCCAGATAGAACAGTTTCCACTGTAATTTGCCCTCTGGCAACACGAGTGCTGCATAAATAATACAAACCAGCACTGGTGTTATGACTCTGGCCACGTCTACACTTGTCCATTTACAAAACACAGCCTGTGATGACGCTGTCAATTTTGTGAATGGGAAAGGGTAGACTGGAGTTACAGTCCCTGGGCTGGTGTCTATCATATATGTAGTGCTAGTGCCGGTGGGTGGTTAAAGTACAGCGGGAGCTTACTATCATACTATCCAATGCAACTAAAAATACCAGTTTAACCACTTCAGCTCCAGAAGGTTTACCCCCCTTCATGACCAGGTTATTTTTTGCGATACGGCACTACATTACTTTACAATTGGGTGGTTGTGCTATACTGTACCCAAATAAAATGTCCTTTTATTTCCCCCACAAATAGAGCTTTCTTTTGGTGGTATTTGATCACTTCTGCGTTTAAAAATTTTTGTGCTATAAAGAAAAATAGAAAATTTTGAAATATTTTTTACATTCTGCTATAAAATATACCCAATAAAAAAGTAAAAAAATCAAATATCTTCATCGATTTAGACCAATATGTATTCTGCTACATATTTTTGTAAAAAAAAATCCCAATAAGTGTATATTTATTGGTTTCCGCAAAAGTTATAGCGTCTACAAACTATGAGATATTTTTATTGTTTTTTCTTTTTACTAGTGGTGGTGATCAGCACTGACACTGTTGACACTTTTGTGGGGGCTCTCTGTCTTCTCCTGTCACAGAACGGCGATCGGCCTTTTTTATCCAATGTATCTTTATTGAAGGTTTTTACAATAACAATAACAGAAACAGTAAGATAGAGTACATTCAACAGATGTTGACATATAGTAAGGCACATTTGTATAATAATAGGCGTATGTATACCGTAGCAATATTATGCGATAAGTGCTAGGTGACAGGCACCATCACCCACCTCAGGCACTCCACTTGGGATCAAACTGCCTATTTGGGAGGGGACAACACATCCCACCCATACATTCCAAAATCAGCTGCTAAGATTGATATTAGACAGCTAGGCTTCGGTGGCCATATCATAATAATGGAGAGGTCCTAATTGCTTCTACGGCTGGTCATAAGTAAACAACATACTGAGAAGGGAAATTAATATAAAGAGAAAAAAAAGGAAATATTAGCTAAAAACAAACCAACAGTAAGAGAGTGTGTCCGTTAGCCAACCATTATATGAAGGGTTATAGTAGAGAACAAACGACTTCATATACAGCATGATGTTGCATATTTTTTTATCATTAAAGAGTTTATTGAAGCAAAAGACAGTACAGTAGGAGAAAGAAACACAATGTGATCCATGTTTGTACAGTCATATTCAAATGAAAGTTATCCACGCATACATAATACTATGAGCACGAGCAGAGAGTGACAAAATATGGTTGGATGTCAACTTAACAAAATATTTTTCCCTCAAGTTGTTAATCCAAGATCCCATGACAATACAACTGAGTAGGATTAGAAAACGGAATTTGAATACCTCAAGTAAGATTAACCAAATTACTGGTCCCCATTGTGTTGGATAGGAATTTGGGGTATAAGAGAGCCTCAAGAGAGATTTATAGAGAGAGTAAGTAGTAGAGAGAAGTAGATATGAAGAGTGAAAGGGGGATCGGGACCATGGGAAGGGTGAGAGAGATTGGAGAGAGCAGATAGGCGGTAGGGGGGGAAGTGAGAGTAGAAAGCAAAAGAGAGGATAAGGGTCAACCCGCTTAACCAAAGGCTTCGCTACCATGCAACTTCCAGAAATGTGGGGGGAGCCGTTGGGCTGGTGTACTGCTCCGACTCAGCCCGTAACAAAATCTGTGAAGGCCTCAGATTGTTTAAAATAATCCATGGTTGCCAGGTTCCCAAGAAACACTCCACCTTTTCATTAGCTTGTGCCCTTGTATTTTCCATTTCGTAAATTTCAGCAACTCTATGGAGCCAGTCCCTTATGGACGGAGCCAGTGAGGACTTCCAGTGGACTGGAATCAATGACTTGGCTGCATTTAGTAAGTGTATGGTGAGAGAGTGCTTGTATTTTTTCAAGGACCAGTTGGATATGTGCAGCAAGCACACTTTGACCCATCCAGGGTCAAAGTGGTTTCTGTTATGTTTTTGATGAGCTTCTTTACCGAGTCCCAAAAGGGAATAATCAGCAGACAATGCCACCAAATGTGCAGTAAAGAACCCACATCTCTGTGACACCTCCAACACAGCTCGGAGACCTGCGGACTCCATTTGTGTAGCTTTTGGGGCGTCAGATACCATTGTGTCAGCAGTTTATCAGCCGATTCTTGAATCTTGGTGCTAATTGAGCACTTATGCACTAAAACACAAGCATTCTTCCATTGTTTTACACTGATTGTTACCTGTAAATCCTCTGACCACCGCCTCCTGAGTCCGTCACCTGTTGGTTGTTTAGCTTCCTGCAACCACTCATAAGCTATTGATGTAGCCCTGGTTATTTGTGTACCAGAAAGACACACCGGCTTTAAGCCTGTCAAGCGTCTAGAAAATTCACCCAGCTTCCCGTGCTTTTGGAGGTAGCTTCGCAAATGGAGATAGGTCCAGAATGTTAACACAGGCAACCCGATATCCCTTTTCAGCTCGGGAAGGTCTTTCAACTTGGCGTGTGTATAACAGTCCCTGGCTAATAAGGGTCTGTCCCTGTTGGTAGTCCTAAGCTGTGTGTTTCCGAGCCCCGGTATAAAGTCTGGGTTGCCCTGTAGTGGGGTCAGGGGTCCTCTGTCTGACGTAATTTCAGTCTTTTTGGGAAGACCTTGTATCAGTTTAAGCGTCGTCCCAGTTAGGGGGTGACGCTTCAGGTCATCTGGATATGCCGCCCAGGGCACCCAGGGGGCAAAAGTCAATGGGATTGAGTTGATCGACATTCCCAAAGCAACCCAGTCTTTAGTGTCTCAGTGGCAATGCCAATCTATGATCCTCGCCACGTGTGAAGCCACGTGATAATTGCGAAAGTCTGGTATTCCCATTCCCCCAAGCTCCTTTGACCTAATTAAAGATTCGTACTTAATTCTTTTTTTTATGTGCCCAAATGAACTTCATGATCATTGAACGAAGGGCATGAAACATTCGTCTCGGAATCTTAATGGGGAGTGTGCGGATTAAGTAAAGAAGCCTGGGGAGAACAGTCATTTTAATGATCGCTGCACGACCGAACCATGAGAAGTTTCCCGCATGCCATTTGTTAAGGTCTTGTTCGATGGACTTGAGTATTGGCACAAAGTTTTGCTCGTAGACATGTGAGACCCGTGGAGTCAATTTAATTCCCAAGTAATTTAGGGAATGGGGTTTCCATCTGAAGGGGGAGTTGGCTTTCGTTAGGTTAAGAGTTTGGGTCGGTAATGTCACATTCATAGCCTCGGATTTCGTATAATTTATTTTTAGGTTGGATATGTACCCATATTGTTTAAAAGCTTTTGTCAGATTAGGAAGAGAAGTGTGCGGGGAGGTCAGGAAAAAAAGCAAGTTGTCTGCATAGGCTGCGACCTTGAACTCCCAGCCCACCACCCTGAAACCACATATGGAAGGATCCGAATTGATCATCCTGATAAATGGTTCCAAGGTCAAGATGAATAATAGTGGAGACAAAGGGCACCCCTGCCTCATGCCATTAGTAATGCGGACCCTCTCGGAAAGTGTGCCATTTATTTTTAGTTTTGCTATGGGACTCTGGTAGAGAGCCGAGATCCACGCCAGCATATTTGTGCCCAGGCCACATTCCTGCACGCGGCTAGCATGTAATCCCACGCCACCCTGTCAAAGGCCTTCTCCGCATCCGTGGACAGGAGAAGGCCTTCGACAGCGCCCTGTTCCGGCACGTGAATCAGCAGCAAGGACTTGATAACGTTATCCTTGGCTTCCCGTCCAGGTATAAAGCCCACCTGTTCCGGGCCTATCAAGTTAGCCAAGAATGGTTTTAGTCTGTCCGCCAGTATTTTAGCGAAGATTTTCAAATCTAGGTTTAAAAGCGAAATTGGCCGGTAGCTCGCACATTCCGAGGGGTCCTTCCCTTGTTTTCGGCAAGACCGTTATGAAGGCCGCAAGCCATTCTGGTGACGTTTCTTTGGACTGGGGCAAGGAGTTCAAGGCTCTCCCCAGGGGACATTCTAAAAGGTCAAGAAAGGTCTTGTAATAGATCACAGTATAACCGTCCGGTCCCGGGCTTTTGCCCAATTTCAGTGAGTTGATGGCCTGTCTAATCTCCTGCACTCCTATCGGTTGTTCTAAGGAATTGGCCTCTAAATTATCAAGGGAGGGCAGACCACACTTATTAAGAAAGTCTTTGATGATCTGGGCTCTGTCACCCACCATTTCAGGTTGTCTATGTTGTTGTGGGAGGTTATAAAGGTTGGAATAATAGGTATGGAAATGGCCTGCTATGGCTTCTGTGGTAATGTCTAGTGAGCCATTTGTCTGTTTGATGCCTAGTATGGTGTTGCTATAGTTCTGCTATTTGAGAGCTCTGGCTAACGTCCTGCCTGTCTTGTTCCCTGACTCATAATAAATAATTTTTCTAAAGAATAAGAAGCGTTTGGACTTAGTTTCAAAAATCTGTTGGAGTGTTTTCCTCAGGTCCAGCAGTTCTTTTGCTGAGTCTATTGAAAGAGACTGTTTATGAAATGTCTCTAGTTTGTTAATGCGGTCTGTCAGTGCAAGTATTTCCTGTCTCTCCTGCCTTTTACGTTGGGCCCCCATTTTAATCAACTCTCCTCTCAAAGTACACTTATGAGCCTCCCAAATAACCAGGGGATCTACATCTGGAGTGTTGTTGTGTGCAAAGAAATCTGCGATACATTCTTTTAATTTAGGCAGTAGCGTCTGGTCAGTTAGTAAGGAGGAATTCAGTCTCCAGAATTGGGCCTTTGGGGGTGATCTGGTCACGTTCAGGGTAAGAGCGATGGGCGCATGGTCTGAGATCGTTTGCAGTCCTATGCGGGCATCTGTTAGTTTGGCTAGGCCATTCCAGGATACAAAAAGGTAGTCTAATCGAATGTGTTTTCTGTGTGGGGCGGAATAGAATGTATAGTCGCGACCGTTCGGGTTACGAAATCTCCAGGCGTCTACCAGTTGCAGGGATTGTAGGAGCTTTTTAATATGTTTAAGGGTTTTATATCGTACACTGGTTTTGCCCGTGGAGGTGCCCAGTAGGGGATTCAAAGGTATATTGAAATCCCCGCCCAGAACTAGGCAGCCTGTTGAAAAACCCAGTAATTGATGGACTAAGTGCTTACTAAATGTTAAGTGAGCCTTATTTGGAAAATATGCGTTTTCTATAGTAATATGTACCGCCCTTCTGTGGCAACCAATTGTTCAACCAGTTCGAAAGGTGCGTTCTTATGGATTAGAATTGAGACCCCTTTGGACTTAGCTAGGTTGTTCGTGGAGTGGAAAGCCCTAGTGTAGGTCGAGTCGGTGAGTCTAGGCACACTATGGGTTTTGAAGTGTGTCTCTTGCAGTAACACAAAATGTGGCTTACCCTTCTTGATTTCTCTCAATAGCGTGGTGCGTTTTTCAGGGATATTCAGTCCCCTTACATTGTGTGAGATCACAGTGGGTTCGCTGCCAAGGGAAGCGTAGGCCATGATGCGTGCTCAGGAGCCTTGAGGTCCCCCGAGGACTCTGTATAAGGAAAGAAAAGTGGATGTACCAGAGGATAATGGTTAAAGTGCGAACAAAACAGTAGACAATCTGAAGCAATATAACCAAGAGGTTGACCCAAAGCCCCTAAGGAATTAGAGATTTGAGGCTGGGATAAAGAGATAAAGAGTATTATCACTAGATAGATCCCTATCTAGTAGCAATGTGGTGGCCCTGGAAGAACCAGAGCACCTTGTGGGGGAGAGAGGGATACGGCAAGTCGGTAAGTGTATTAAGACTAATACTAAGTCCTACGCACTGTAAATAAGTCTGTTACTATTGAAAGACATCTCCACTTGACACACGGCCCAAATATAGAATTCTTATTAGACATGTGCATTAATGAACCCTAAGAGAGCGGGATCCTACGCCCCACACCCATGAGACGCCGGATCCCGGCCTCCACTTGATTTGTAGGACATATGTAACACTGCAAACAAAGTAAACATAATGAACATATTAAACATATTAAACCCTGCAGCAACCACCGCCTTCCAATCATCATGGCGGCGCCCCATCCTTCCGAACACCCTAGGCACCAGTGGATGCCTGCCCAACCACATCCCAAATAAACTGCTGAGTGTTTAAAGGCTAAGCAGTAGCCCGAGTCAATATAGTGCACTTATGATGTTGTTTCTAAAGTGTATGCGGTAACCCCCTATGTGATGAAATGTCTCATTCCCGTGGGATCCTTCCAGCAAGCCGGATTGGGGTGTAGAGTAGTAACTCCATGTGCAGATGGCTAGAAGCAGGTTGCCCCGGTGTGTGAAGGCGAAGACTACTGGAGCCGTCCATGGGGATGTAGTGGTAGGCTGGGTAACCTCTAGAGAGAGGTAAAAGGGGGTAAAGGCTGTCAGTCACCGCTGTGGGGCAGTCAATTCAACAATGAAAAGGGCCCGAACAGTGCAAGATAGCAGTGACCCGTCAACACTTCCATGCTTGTTAAAAGTTTCAAATGCTGGAGGCGGTGTTGCTGGGTGCCCGAAAAAACTTTAGTCAACTGACCGATCGCTCTCTGGAGTACCTCTCTGGTTTGGTGTGCAAGCTTTTGAGCCTCCAGCTTTGCCATATTTCAGTTTCTTGTTGCTGGGCTTCTCCAGGGTAGAGAATGGTGAGCGAGTTTGGCTTTTGCTTTTAGGGGGTAGGGCAAACTCTGCATACCAATCCGGTAACTCCACAAGGTCCAGATCCAAATTTGCTCAGAAGTCAGGCAGATCTAGTGGGGAACGCAGGGCATGTTGGCGGCCATTAGCTGACACAATAAGTGCAAAGGGGAAATGCCACGTGTATTTTAAGTCCTTTTCTCTCAGCTGCTCAAGTAGTGGACGTAAGGCTCTGCGATTTCTGAGAGTGATCTACGACAAGTCCTGGAATAACATGATGGTCTCACCATTAAAGACAATCCTGTCATTTCTCCGTGCCCTGCGCATTATGTTCTCCTTTAGCTGGAAGTTTTGAAGACAACAAATCACATCCCTGGGCGGTGCAGTGTTCAAACCCCTTGGTCTGAGGGCCCTGTGTGCCCGGACAAACTCTATCTCCGTATCCTCTTGCCTGTCTAGGAGGCTATTGAACACTCTCTGTAGTGTGGGGGCTATTTGCTCAGTGTCCACAGATTCGGGTATACCCCGCACCCTGATGTTGTTCCTTCTGCCTCTGTTGTCAAGATCTTCTAAGTGTCTGTTCATTTCAATAAAATGCTGTGGATGTGCAACTGCAACTTCATCCAATCTATGAAGGGCCTTGTCCCTCTGCCTGCCTGCATGCTCTGTGGCTGCCAGCTTCTCAGTAAGAACCACCAGGTTCATTTTCAGGTCAGTGATTGCGGCAGAGAAGGTAGATTTAATGTCCGCTGTGAAGCAGGACATATCTGCATATGTCAGGGGTTTGTTTGACTTAGTTTTCCCCCTACCTGGGGCCTCCGTGCCTGAGTCCGAGTCTCCGCTGTGTTCCACCTCATGGCAGGGTGTCGGCGCCATCTTGGATTCGGCCGCGCTGCTCCTGATGGCCGAGCTATGTTTAAACAGCTCTGAGATGTTTCTCGCTGCCGCGGAGGGCTGGCCATGTCGGGGGTGAGAGGGTGCTGTTTTTTTCCCGGCATTGATGGCTGTGCGGTGGGTTTTCAGGCCGTTGGCCGTGTGTCTGTCGGAGCT
Source organism: Lithobates pipiens (assembly GCF_037356315.1). NCBI lineage: Eukaryota > Metazoa > Chordata > Amphibia > Anura > Ranidae > Lithobates > Lithobates pipiens. The sequence continues at coordinate 423,065,657 of NW_027507903.1, read as the reverse complement.
CACTTAGTGTGCTGCCATCCGTGCCGCGCGCCAAGCCACGCCCCATTGCATATTTTTAAGTAGTCTTCCCAAACACTTTGAGGCATATGTTTTGTGGATACCATGTCTGCCAAAGGCTCCATATTTTAGAGATCTTTTGGTGATTACCTACACTACGAGCAAATTGTGTCTCATAAACACTATGCATATTTGTTGTCTGTAGGGTTTCTGCTATAGTAGGTGGATTAATGTCTTTCCAGTGACATACTATAGTGAGTCTGGCTGCAATGAGTAAATGGGGCACTAGCATTCTCATCTGAGTAGGAAATCAATCTATGTCCAGCGATAGAAGTGCCATACCTGGAGAAGGTGCAGTTTTCATACCCGTAATCTGCTCTATTATCTGGATTATAAGCATCCAGAATCTTCCAATGTGTGGGCATGACCATATTATGTGCAGGAGTGTACTCAGTTTACCACATTTCCGCCAACACTCTGGAGAAGCTCCAGGTGCAAATTTTGAGATCCGATAAGAGATGAGATACCAGAGCATCAAAATCTTCTGGTGCAGTTCCCAGAGGTTGGCACTTCTTGTGGATGCATATGTTACACTAAGGACTTTCTTCCACTGGTCCTCTGTGTAGTTTTTTTCAAAGTCCCTTTACCAGGCTCCTATGTTAGTAGTTTTGCTAAAGGATTGTTTGTTCTGTAGGTGTTTATAGTAGTGATCTGCCTTTGAGTTTTGAATTTTTGGATGTATAGTATATAGCAACTTGCCAGGGTAAGTGGATGGAGAGCTTATTACCCTTTTTATTTAGCAAATATGATTTTTGGATATATTTATAAAAATATGATTCTGGGATAGAGTGTTCAAGTTGTAGTGTTTTGAATGTTTTCAACACAGGTCCTACAAATATATCTTCCAAGAAAAGATCTTTGGTGGTACACCAATTGTGTAGTGTCATGTTGGGTATCAGAAGCGCCACAGCAGTGATCAGGAATTTAAGAGGAGTGAAGGAACCATCAGCAATTATAGACTTAAGGAAATATTGCCAAGCTTCGGTAGATGCTTGTATGGTAGGTGTTATTGTAGGTGATTTAGATATGTGGAAGGGACTGGTTATTAGGTAATTATATAGGTTTTCCCCAGTAATTTGGAATCTCTCTAGTTCTGCCCACTGGGTGTTATTGTGAGTAGGAAACAAATGTTTCACCTGGGCTAGTATGCTTGCTGCGTGGCAGTATTTTATCAAAGTGTGTCCTGCCCCCCCCCTCCCCCTCCCCCCCGTTTGTTTGAGTTTGGTAAGCTTAAGCTTGCTGAGGGCGCATCGTGCTTTCTTAGCTATCCATCATAGAAACCTATCTATTTCAGATTGTGCCTGTTGGAAGAAAGATTTAGGTACCAGTATGGGTAGAGTCCTAAATAAATATAAGAATTGTGGGAGAACCTGCATTTTAAATGCAGCTAGCCTTCCTGACCAGCCTTCATTACATGGGGGGAAGCACCTGAGTGAGAACACAGTGTCTGATTATCGCATCACTTTCACAGCATACTGAATCGCATGAAGTGTGGAGCACCTATAAATTGGATCAGGTTCTTGGACTTATTCGGGGACCCCCCTTATTTTTAAGTTATTTCTCCTGGAGCGGTCTTTAATATCTGCTAATTTAGCCTTAATGGCATCCATTTCATCTGCATTGCTATCTTGGGCATCCATGAGATCATTGATGGTGGTCGCAAATTCCCCAGTCTTGTTTTCTATATGATCTAACATGTCCTTTAATGTTGTATCCAGGACCAGCTGATTAGTTGTGGGAAAGAGAGCAATCAAATCAGGGAGATCCCTGGTGTCTTCCCCTGAATCTAGGCCTTGGCTGATCTCATGGCTTGAATCTGTTGCATCTAGCCTTAATCTCACTTTCTCTAGGCTCCCTGAGGTATGGGTATGGATAGGATACTGTGGGCTTTTTGTGGAGCATTTCTTTTGATAGGATTACCTTTGTTTAGTCCCTGTGGACATACCTCGCGCCGCTGGTATGCCGTCGCCATCTTGCTTAAGCTCCAGCGGACAGTATTCAGTGAATCTCTGCAGCCTCCGGAGTTCTTTGTTCCACCGTGTCATGATCGGTCGGGTCCACGGGCTATCTCTTAGCTCCTGTGGGTACACTGGTACGATTGCTGGTGTATTTGCACCCTGATGTGTGCTGATACAGCCCTGAGTGCTGGGGAGCTCTTCTATCGAGCGCCCATCTCCTTCTGTGGCAAGCTCCGCCCCCTTGGTCTTGTTTACATAGATAGACCGATGTTCAGTCTCTCCCTTGGGAATGATTGGCATGTCCCGGTGGACATCAGACATTAAGTGCCCCAGACCCGGAAGAAAAGAATCACGTACAGGTATGGGATTTTGTGCTAAAGTGCCTCCCTGCCCCAGCATATGGATGTGGGGCAGTCCTTAAGCAGTTAAGCTGCATGTAATAAAACACCAAACTGCTATAGAAGATATACAAGCTACTAACACCCCTACATCTATTAAAATGATGGGTCCCAGAGTTCAGCTCTAATACAGACATGCCCCACTTTTAGGTACACAATGGGGTTTATTTACTAAAGCTGGAAAGTGCAAAATCAGTCTAAATTCTGCATAGAAACCAATGAGCTTCTAACCCCAGCTTGTTCAATTGAGCTTGGGTAATAAGCACATTGGTTTCTATGCAGAAGTGAGCCTGATTTTGCACTTTCCAGCTTGAGTAAATAAACCCCATTGTGTACTTAAAAGTGGGGTATGCCTGTATACAACAAAGGATTCCCAGAGCAATAGGAGCTAACTAACAGAAGAGTGAAGAGCAGAAGTAGTTATCTGACCTATTTGCAAAAAATCAAGCACAGGTGCTAAGGAGAACCAGGAAAAAATTGGAAAGGAGACAAGGGATCCAGCTTCTGACTATCTTTGAAAATCTCAACATTTCTAAACATTTTTTAATCCTAAATATTATAAAGCAAATATGAACACATATTTAACATACATTCTCTTAAAGGAGAAATATGGCCAAAGCTCTTTTGACAATACTTCTCCTGTGAGTCACAGGAGTGAAATTACTCCTGCACTCCTGAGACCCAAATTCAGCCGACAAAGGATCAAAGCCCTTTGTCGGCTGACAACACAGAGCCAGTCCAGACTCTGCAAAGAGCCTGACAATAATGTTGGGATTCACCCATATGCCTGACTAGCAGTTGGCTCAGCCTCCCAGTGTGCCACTGAGAGCATGAGTCAGCCCCTCCCACCCCATGCACAGTCCGACGCTCCAGTGAGCCCTGGAGGGGCAGAACACAGAGAAGTTAAATGACAGTCACTGCTTTGTGCTCAGAGTAGAAGCAAGAACAGTGTAATCAACTATATTTAATCGCTCAGTTCTTGGTGTAGGGCTGGCAGGGGACGGCTCCGGTGCGGATCGATGCTGCAGCTATCTAGTTGAGTATGTATGTTTATTTTTTCTAGGATCCCTCCCTTATCTTTTAATAAGGGGTTTGTTTCATCCAAACATGTACCGGAAAAGTTCCTATTGCTATAAACAGCTCTGCTCATGGTTAAACAGCTAAAGGAAATAGGGTCCATTTAGTAAATTACCTGCTAAGTCTGTTTTTTTAATATATAAAAAGGATTGTTTTTCTGAAACTGTATTCAGCTTCTGTTAAGTGGCCATCAGGTTTAGATGCAAGTAGTGTTCTTATAAAATGCTTAAGGGCCCCTTGCTGCAGAAAACTTACACAATTAAAAAATGCCATCTTCTATTAAAAAAAAAGCAATTGTATTCAGAATGTTCTTTACTGTGGTGGCCCTATTACAAAATTATGTATTTTAAAATGTTTTATCTCTTTCCAACCTAATTTTGCTGTAAAGGTTTGTGTGTTAGTCAGGACCCGAGGATAGGACACTGATAGTAAATGACTGTCTGTGGGGCCTGTTTGAACTGGTCATTACCCTTCTGCATAGTATATTGTAGCAATTCTGTTGCAATGCACTGTAAGCGTTAATATAGCTCAAAAATGTGCTGCATTATAGACATCATATCTGTTCAGCTTCCAGTATTGTTGCTCCCCCCCAGGGTTATAATATCCATACGGGAAATAATGTTTGTTCATAGTGAAGCAAAAATTTAAGTAAAAAAAATAAAATCTAAGCACTTCATACCATCTCACAAATTTATAAAAGCTGGATAATATTGAAGGGAAGGCTTCTTCCATGTTGTGGTACTTACATCTGTGACATTACATTGTAAAAGGGAGACCTAATTTTAAGGACTTAAGGAGTTTCAGCTAATATTAAATAATTAAATTGTGAGGTCTTTTTGCATATCAAAAAAAAAAAAATAATTCCTGCTGCTTTAAACTGGCAGATAAATTTAATTTAGATGTTTGTGTAATTCTCCTAATATCTTTCCATTCCATATTTTAAATGGCATATCATTTGGTATTTACTGGGAAAATAATGCTACTGGTAAAATAATGTTCAGGTGTGTTTAGGCATTACATGTCCCTGCATTATTTCTTTTACTTTTTCCTGTAGCAGGGAAAACGTTTTTGTTTATATTATTTATATTTGTTTATGTTATATTTATAATCCTGCCATATTAGCATATCTTCTTGTCAGATTAAGGAGGGCGACGAGTGGAAAACTGCATTTAATACCAGAACGGGCCATTATGTGTACCTTGTAATGCCTTTTGGCCTTTGTAATGCCTCAGCAGTTTTCAAGGAATTTATTAACAATGTCCTCCAAGATTTGTTGCAATTATGTGGGGTGGTTTATCTTGACTCATGTCCTCATACTTTCCAAGTCCCTGGAGAGCCACCACACAGATATCTGTTGTATGCTTCAGAAACTAAGAGAGAACAATCTCTATTGTAAATTGGAGAAGTGTGAATTCCATCGTGAACAGGTTAAATTCCTGGGTTATGTCATTTCCACTGCTGGTTTTTTGATGGACCCAGAGAAAATTTCAGCAGTCCTACAGTGGCCCCGACCCTAGGGTTTACGTCCTCTGCAGCGTTTTCTTGGCTTTGCCAACTATTATCGGGAGTAAATTCATAACTTCTTGTCCCTGGTCAAGCCCTTGACTGATATGACCAGAAAGGACGGTAACCCACAGAGTTGGTCTCCGGAGTCCATTAAGGCCTTTGAGAGTCTCAAGGCTGCCTTTGTTTCTGCTCCTGTATTAGCACATCCTGATCCTACGTTACCTTTTATCCTTGAAGTTGATGCTTCTGAGACTGGAGTTGGCGCCCTTCTGTCTTAATGTCCTACCTCTGAGAGCGATATGCATCGGTATGGCTACTTTTCCAAGAAATTGTCACCTGCAGAGTGCAATTCTGAGATTGTGACAGAGTGGTGCCAGAGAGCTGTTAGCGATCATTTTAGCCCTGAAAGAATGGAGACATCCCCTCAAAGGTACCACTGTGCTGGTTCTCATTCTTACTGACCATAAGAATCTCACATTCTTGTCTGAGGCTCAATGCCTTTCTCCCAGAAGGGTGCGATGGGCTCTTTTCTTGTCTAGTTTCAGTTACATTGTCTCATTCTTACCCGGTACTAAGAATGTAAGAGCTGACGCTTTGTCACAACAATTTTCCCCTACTTCCAAGATGGAGTTGGTTCTGCCTTCTGTGATTCCTCCTGATCGTATTGTCTATAGTTTGCACCAGTCTCACTTCTCCTTTGGGTGACAAAATTCTTGCTGCTCAGGTCCATGCTCCTGTTGAGAAACCTTGTGACTGCTGCTTTGTCCCAGAGAATCTCCGGCCTGCTGTGCTCCAGACTTACCATTCTCTCAAGGCTGCTGGCCACCCTGGAAAGAATCAACTCTTTTGGGCCATTTCCCAACAATTTTGGTCTAGTCTATGTGCTGATGTAACCGCCTTCATAGCTGCCTGTTCCATGTGTGCTCAGAATAAGACTCTAGGGCACCTTCCAGTGGACCTCCTACAACCCATACCCAATGGAGAGAGGCCCTGGACCCACCTGTCTATGGATTTCATTGTGGAGTTACCCAACTCCCAGGGCAACACAGTTATCCTTATGGTGGTTGATCGGTTCTCAAAAATGTTTCATTGTATTCCACTTAAGAAGTTGCCCACTTCTAAGGAACTGGCTTCCGTTTTTGCTAGAGAGATCTTTTGCTTACATGGGCTACCCAAAGTAATTTTGTCAGACAGGGGTAGTCAGTTTGTGTATCGGTTCTGGCGAGTCTTTTGTGCACAGTTGTGAATTCATCTTGTTTTCTCCTGTGCATATCTCCCGCAGTCTAATGGGGCTGCAGAATGAGCTAATCAGTCCTTGGAGCAATTCCTACATTGCTATATATCTGACCATCATAACAACTGGTCAGACCTCTTACCGTTGGTGGCGTTCACTCACAATAGTGCCTTGAATTCTGCTTCCCAATTGCCCCGGTTTATGGCGAACTATGCTTTCCAACCTTCCATATTGCCTGACTCATTTGTTCCACAGAGTATTCCTGCGCTAGAAGAGCATCTCTGTGGTCTTCGTTCCACTTGGACACAAGTCCAAAAGGCTTTGTGACATGCTAATGATAGGTACAGACTCCACGTTGACCTCAGACGGCTGCCTGCACCTTCCTACCAGGTTGGGGACTTCGTATTTCCTCTCAGAAGTTTGCACCTCGGTTTATTGGGCCTTTCTGTATTCTTCGCAGGATTAACTCAGTGGCTTACGCATTAGACCTTCCTTCTAATATGCGTATCTCAAATGTATTTCATGTCTCCTTATTAAAATGTTTGGTCTGCAACCGCTTTACCACCTTCGGTGCCTTGTCCTCACCCTATACAGGTTGAGAACCATGAGGAGTATGAAGTACAGTCCATTTTTGACTCCTGTAGGTTCCGTGGACGCATACAGTACCTGGTGCATTGGAAAGGGTATGGTCCGGAGGAATGCTCTTTTGTCTCATCCTCGGACGTACATGCCCCTGTCCTCCTCCGAGATTTCCATAGATGTTTTCCCCTCAAGACTGGTGGTCCTCTGAGGGGAGGGGTCATTGAGGAGGGGGCACTGTCAGGACTGGGCTCAGCCCTTCCTTCTCTGAGCTGGCCACTCAGCTGTTGCCTAAATGCCAGCTTCTACAGTATTTCTCCACAGTGACTCACCTGTTGGTGATATCCAGCTTGTCTGTCCTGCCTACTTAAGCCATCCAGTCCAGAGGATCTCTGCCTTTGCCTTGGTCACATCTCTAGAGACGCTCTCCTGTCTTCCTGTTAGCCAAGCAAATACTTGCTTGGCTAACATTCCTTATGGCTCCAGATCCTGCTTGCTGTTCTACTATGCTGTTCTCTGGCTCCCTGATGTTTTGGCTTGTCTGACTATCCATTAAGGTTCCTGAACTCTGGCTATGGTTTGAGTACTCTGTTTATCTTTTTTTATTATTATTATTAAACAAGTTTGATTTAACTGTACTTCTGTCTCAGTCTGATTCATGGTTTATGACAAGAGCATACATCTGCAGAGTAATAGAAGCCTTTCTCAAAGATCTTTCCCTGCACATGCTAAATAAATACAATATACCTGAAGGTAGGTGAAACACAGATTAATATTAATATAGTAGCCTGTTGCTTAATTAAAACAATAAAATACACACATAAAACAAATACCAATAATCACCCTACCACATGTAGTTTATGCTTTAGAGTGTCAATGTGGGTTAATGTATATAGGAAGAATCAAAAGACCACTCAAAAAGAGATTAGCCAAACATATATACAATATTTCGATAGGGTAAAGACTATATAGTGTCTCCCTTGACTTTAGACAGTGTCATAACAGAGACCCTTCTGGTCGGAAGTTTTGAGCAGTGGATAGCATCTTACCATCATGGGGGGGTGCCATAGGGCAAGGGATTTATCAAAAAGAGAGACCAAATGCATTTATATGGTGGATTCTCTAACCCTGAAGGAATTAAACATTGAAACAGACATTAATTGTTTTATCAGTGACTTTTAATGTGAGTATAAATACCTGAAGCTCTAGATTGGTAATTATAGTAAAAACTATCTTGTATTTGTTTATGATTTTATTGTAATTGAGGACTTTTAATGTATATCATGTACATTTATTTGGTATAAGGTAGAGTGGATAGTTGTTGTAGGGCAGCAAAGTATAAAATGTGCTGTTCCCTTTTAACACGCTCCACTCTATTAGTTGTAATGCCCTGTTAATGAAGTATAGAGGCGGCTATCTTGGATAGGGCACACTGATAAGTGTGTTCCATTCATGAGAGATAGCGGTCAAAAAGTTAATAGCCAGAGGTGCAAACAGATAAAGTCAGTCTCACCAAGCGCTCTAGTTATGCCCTCAGAGGAAGTTGGAAGGATGAAATGTCAGGGCGCGACTATACGGTGGCAGGAAGTGATGTCAGAGCGACGACTGGATGTGATGTTGATTGCAGTAGTGCGGGGAGACGTGGTGCTGTGCATGATGAGGACAAGGGCCTCTCCCCGACAACCTGCGGGCGGTCTGCGGGTGGGGGACTTATCAGAATCTGGGAGCCCCATTTAATAAGGCGGCCCCCAGATACCGGCCCCCACCCTATGTGAATGAGTATGGGGTACAATGTACCCCTACCCATTCACCTGTAAAAAAAATGTAGAGGATGCTGGGACTATGACATCATAATGGGCAGGGACAACACCCGGTGACCCCGCCCATTGCCCCAATATAAGTCACCGTGCAACACGTCCCTGTCATTACGACCAGAGACAGCGTCCAGTCAACATCTCAAGACAAGAAGAGAAGGTGAGAAGGCGCGACAGCGGCGACAGAAGACCGGGCCACCGCCAGTAAAAGAGCTGAAAGAAGGAGCGGAGGCCCGGCAAGAAGAACCAAAGAGGGGGACAAGACCCCCGAAGAGGTGGACAAGACCCCCGAAGTCGGAAGAAGACCCCCAGGTGGCGACGAAAAAGAAAGCCGGGCTCCTCGGCTAGTAAAAGAGCTAGCAGAAGATATCGGAGGAGTCCGGCGAGAAGACCCCCCAAGACGGAAGAAGACCCTAGTCCTCATCAACATGGAGACAAGGTGCCCCCCCTTCCCCAAATCACCCCCCATGTTGAGTGCACGTGGCCTGGTATGACTAGGGGGGGCGCTCGCTCGTCCCCACCCCCTTTCCTGACCGGCCAGGCTGCGTGCTTGGATAAGGGTCTGATATGGACTCTGGGGGGACCCCCATGCCGTTTTTTCGGCGTATGGCTTCCCCTTTAAGTTCATACCAGGTGACGGGGCCAGCGACGTGTCAATCTCGCCGCCGAAAGCGGCGACTTTGACCTCCCTCACTACTCCCCTCTACCTGGAGCCGCGTTCAAAATGAATGGACTTTCCTCCGTGTGTGGGCAAGTCTGTTCATTTTCAAAAGTATGGCGGACTCCCGCCAAAAGTCTGGTTGTGTGTGGACAGATCCGCTTGTTTGGAAAGTCCGGCGAACCTCCGCTTCAAAGTCCAGCGGTTTGTCTGCCGGGCTATGTCCGCCAGACAGTCTGATCATGTGTACGCAGCATGTTTAATACTTTTAGTGACACTTTGTAAATTATATGATTCATCTCATATGATTAATCTCATAAAAAAAAAAAAAAAAGAAATCTTTTATTCCCATCACTGAATTTGACTGTATTTTTCAGTCATTTGAGATCCACATTAGTTCAAACATCAACCTGGGGCAGGTGGAGAGAGTGAACTTGTGCATAGGCAAATATTTTCAGCGTGCCAAATTTGAGGTACTGTAAATGTGTGCAGAGACAAGCAAGTAGTACTAAGCATGGTGGACTCCCTAGGAATCATTCGTATAGATATGTTTATTGATTAACTATTTGCCAAATAACAGTGATTGACATAAGCTAACATTGACCACATTAAAAATAAGGGAAATTTTACTGAGATCTAGACTTCTCTAGACTAGAACTAGAGAGTAGGATTGGATAAAAAGCGCTGAATGTGACTATATTAGGTGAATCTGCCTGGCGAATATCTCATATACAAATAGTAAATGTGATCATTTGCATTTAATAGAAATTTTGAGCATGAAAATCATTCAATCATCTGTCGCTTTAAAATGTTCCCTCGTGATTTTAGGAATCATAGGTTTATAGCATGGTATATAAAAAGCGAGCTAACAGAATTTTTTATTTTTTTTGCATAGAAGCCAACCTGAATCTTGATTTCATTTTCAAACCTGGACAGTAGGAATGACAGTGGAAAGCTGGTGGTTGCTATATTTTATACCTAGCACTTCTCATAGTTAAATCCATATAAATTGCATTTTAACTGCAAACATTCAATAATATCCTTAATAAAGGTCTTTGAATTCAACCCAATTTAATGCAGTAAATGCTAGCATGTTACTAGCAAACCAGACATATTTAAAGCTCTAATTTTAAAAATTGCACTTTTGAACATTTCCACAATTTCAGTATTCAATATATACAAAGTAGTACAATATGTGAAAACATTACTAACATCCAATATCAGATACAGTACATGTAACCCCCACGTGGTACATGATCAATAATAAAGGAGACAGACCAAGTGCAGCTTGCAAACAGTAACTACAGAAGGTGATATGTTTTATGATCAGGAACTGAATCAAGATTTTCTTTCCAAAAGAGAGATGTGGGTTATTATATCTTCTGATGAGAACATTTCCCTCCAGGAAAGAATTTCTGTTTAATATTCTTTGAACATCTGAGGAATCCTATGCCAGCAGTGATCTACTTAATTTCCTTCCTGTGTTATGACATCAAAATAGGTAGTTTTTTTTTTTTTAGCAAGAAACACTTTTAGTAATATATGTGTAAAGTGGACCTCCAACTGAAAAAAAGTAAACCCTAGAAGATGAACAGTTGGAATACAAATATATGCACTGCTTTATTTGCCAAGTCCTGAGACTTGCAGTCAGAGGCAGTAGTGTTTTAGATCTCACATCTATGAGGCTGTAGACACAGTACCTAGACACAATGACATATTAAGAAGTGCACCGCTGTTTTTCAAGAGGAGTCCCACAGAAAAGATATATTTTCAGGGTACTGTTTACCGGTAAGTAATATTAACAATTGTAGATCTTTCTTATAACATAGCAAGTCTTCATTTTTTAAGCTTAGGTCCACTGTAATACATATCTGTCAGACAGAACAGCTAGAATAGTGAAATTTTGTGGTTTAATTAAAAAAATACAGTGTTGTCACCTTCTATACTGAAGCCTTCTGAGTGCACAGTTAAAGAGCAACAACATACTGACAGGTCATCAAATCTTTTCACTCTGCTCTCTCATCCTTTCAGCAATCAGCACAGGTACAAAACTTCAAAGTTTTGCTATGGTACCTGGGCCTCCTTTTCCTAGTGTGAGTACTTATGCTTGTCGCATGTAAAAAAATCTATTATTTTACTTTAAGATAATACACAACTGCATTAGAGGGATGTATTTAGGGTAGTTTACTTTATTTCATATATTGTTCCTTGTATTTGTGCTTTTTTTTTGTTTTCCTTTTTTGTGCATTTGACCATTATTTGTGTGCTGTCATGTTCCTTTTTTTCAACCTATGTATTGTTTTCATATTTTTTTCCCCTTTGTAAAAATAATGGTCAGCAAGCCTAGAAGGAGCAATAAAGGTATTTTGCATAAGCCAGCCTCCTCAGTATAAAAAAGGAGGCTCAGAGCAGCTAGTATAAGATTATTAAAAGCCCACAAACTGCATAGGTAGATATTAGGGTCAGTGAGAAACTGTACTTTTTTTTCTGATTGCTACCTTTTTTGGTTTTTAGGGTGAGGGGCACTAAACTAAATTCAATAATGCATTTGTGAACAAATTATACAATAAATGTTAATAAAACCAATGCAACATTTATTGTATAATTTGTTCACAAATTCCCTATTGAATTGAGTTTAGTGCCCCCTCATCTTGCAATCTATAGTTATATATTTATTTTGGGGAGCAGCTTTACACCTTAATTTTGTTTTATTGCATTCATTTTTAATAAGTGGTGTCTGCAAGTAACCCAATCCTCCTAACAAAGTGCTTTTATTTAAAGTGGAAGTAAACCCTCCTATAATTTTCAGCCATGGAAGCTGCCATTTTTGACCCTGTTTAATTTTCAACTGCCATGGTGCTGCACATGTGATCAGTTATGACACCAGCCATTGGATGGTTTGACAGTTTGACTGAGAGCACAACCAATGTGCAGTTAGCATTCCGGCATGCCGGAAAAGTAACTGTTTTTTGAAACTGTTAAGTTGATGGGTTTACTTCCACTTTAACTAAAAAAAGTATGCCTTTTCATTCAGTGATTTTTTTTTAATATCATTTGGGGTATATTGGTTTTTATGTTATCTTGATAGCTTCTATATTTTAAGTTTTGGGTGTTCAAAATGCAGCATTTATGTGTTGCTGACAAAAAAAATAAAAAATAAAGATAACAGCTCACTCACACGCACTGATTCACCAGCAAGCTGTATAATAAAAGTATCTCAATTGCCAGGCAAACTGTACATAGTATTCAGGGGGACTTTAGACTGGAGAGAGAGGGTTAGCTTTGACCCTTTTCAATTGCAAGCAACAAGTCAAGTCTGCACTAATACATAATTTGAATGAAAATAAAAAAAGAGCATGTACGGTACTACTTTCTATTATATCACGTACATTTGCAGCACCCCCTAGCCTCATAGAGAAAGTAAAAATGTGTTATTTACCGGTTAGGCCTGGTACGTTTGATGAGATTAGTCCTACTGATTTATCATCTACTATTTTGTGATTCTAAAAGGCTCCATGCACACTAGCATTTTTTTAAGCTCATAGAAGCTTTTATGACCATTTTTTTTTTTTTTTTTGCTCCAAAAAGCTAATAGTGTCATTCTATGTGTCCATGCAGAATATTTAATGATAACTCTATTATCAGCATTTTTCATTCAGCGTTTTATTCTAGCCTTTTTTTGAGCTTACAAATAACGCTAGTGTGCATTAATCAATCTGCTTGCTCTATATGTTTCTCTTAAACATAAGCCTATTTTTTGTCATAAAAAATGTCCTATGTTGTTTAAAAAAATGTCCTGTTCATGAACAAATGTATATTGTTAAATCATCTGATATCCCCTAATTCTTACAATATAACCCCTGCCTGTACTTTGTGTTTCCCGTACATTTGTCCCCAGTATGTTTGGACCTAGTCTTGCTCATTTAAACTGTCTTGCTGCTGGCCAATTTCATACTGTTGTATCATCTGCAGCATTGTCATTTTTAATGGTAGTTATATAGAAATTGTATAGTGGCAGGACATTTTTGAATCCCCCAAGCATGCCATTGAAAGATTTATGCATTGTATGTCCAAAGTGGCCTTGAAGTTGCATGAAACAGACCCTCTTTCTCAGGGGTCAAGTCCTGGGAAAAAAAGTGTGGAAACTCCCACCCAAGATCCCCTCCCCCACCAAAAATGATACACACATATGCACAAATGCTTCAAAAGTGGTATTTTTCATCCAATTTTCATATTGTTTGTATGAAGCTGAACTGTTAGTACATAAAAAACAATCCTCAATAAACATAAATATGGTAATTCTCTGAATAATCAGCAGTCATTCAATTGTGCTTCCATGCAAATGTGAACATCATGTTCTGATCTTAATTGGGGAATTTTATTTTGTATATAGAGTGTTTATGTGGTGAGTTTACACTTTTCATTGAACAGAGTTTGGATAACACAGGGTTAAACGGAAAGGTCATAAATTAACTGCGCATTATCTGGACAGAATGTTTGGGGAGATAGTGATGTGTTCCTGCTTAGGAGATGTATGTTAGCTTGGGGTGCTGCAAACTCTGCAGGGCTCCAGCACACACTGGCTGCTATTCCAACCCTTCACATATTTCCACATAAACTTCCCTCCTGGCATTAAACTTTGCCAGGCATTGTGCTCAGCTTATCACCCCAAACTGATAATCCTCCCTCAGCTCACCTCTCTCCCTGCATGTCCTGTGAGCAGAATAGTTGTCAGCTAGACCTAGACCTGATCTACCCGTCAGCTAGCTGTGATTGACAGGTAGATCAAAGCAGAAGCTGTCATGGGGCCCCCTACTGGCAATGCCTGAATCGTCAGGTGTGCAGCACTTACTATTGCGAGCTGTGCCGGCAGCTGCTGGTGTAGCACCTGCCACACAGTTTGCATACTTCAAAGTCTTGCAGGACATGGCTGCTAACGGGAACTGAGTTCCTGTTGTGGAAAAAGTTCAGGAACTCTGTTCCCATGCGTTCCCGCAGGACTTAAGCCCTGCTCTTTCTGTTGTATAGTATTAAACATTTTTGCATTGGTACACGTCCCCAATGGCAGTGTCCATCTTTCCATGTCTTGAGAGTCAACTTTTTGATAATAGTTTGCCTATTAGGCCTAAAAATGGCCAGCATTTTTTAAACAGGACTCACCCCTATAAACTTTAAAGGGATTTTTTGGCTAAATGTGGATTTGCTAAATCTGAAGCAGGATTTGTTGAACCCTCGGTCAACTGAACCCAGGAAGATTCGTTCATTCCTAATTAGGGACCATTTATTCAGGAGTATAGTTAAAATGAGCTTGCATAACCCCAGGGGCCATTTAAAGCTCATTGTACCTTAAACAATCATAAATAAAAGACCTAATTTAGTATTTACCTTGGCATCTCCAGATTTTCTTAACTAATTTAGAGAAATGAAAACTCAATTTCTAGCGTTACATGGAACTTACACATGACTTTGTGTCTTTACTCCCAATGATTGAAAGGAGCTGCAGTGGAACAAAGAAAAGGTGGGCATGATCTGCTTGGTGGGGAGGCGATAAAGAATACCTGTTACTATTCCCTAGATGACTAAGGTTTACTTTAAACCACGTAGAACCCTCAGAATTTCAAGAAATTATAAGCATTCACATTTTTTCACTAAAAACATGTAATGCATTTATGTTGCCTGATTGAATTTCTTTAGCTGTGATTCTACAGTTTGTAAAGTTCATAGGTTTCTGGTATGAAGAAGCAAGGAATGTTTGGAAACATTCCTAAAATATTTTGCAGAACAATATTTCCAGTGTTAGTTTGCTATGAATAGAGGTAATATTTCATTCTGTTTCCTGTTTATTAAATTTTATGAGTGTAATATACACGTGTAATATGTGATGACCTCACTGCATCTGTTTTCAGCAGCCAACAGGGTGACAATAAAGAATTAGTAATCAGGCATCAATTCATAAGCTCACCCAGATGGAGCAGCTGTCTTTGGAATGATCTCCTGATTTGGTGCTTTTTAATCTGCGCTTGTGATTCACAAAACGGTTGATCCATATGTGAATTTGCATGTAATTTCCTATCAAATGTTTGCATTATAGTTTAAAAGAAACTGGTGAGTAAAGACCAGGTCCTAAGGCTTGTACAACATTCTCCAACACTCCAAAACAGTCACTTGAGTCCCCTTCACACCATGCATGCACATTTGTTTGTGTATTAAAGTGTTTGTAAACACATATACCCAGTGAAATGATTAGCCTCAGGTGATACACAGAAATGCAACAAATTATTCTATATACTGTAACTTGCACCTGTTTATCTGCAATCTTCTCTTATTTACATCTGTTCAAAGTGCAGAATTCATAAAGCTTGCTTGAGAGTTCAGAAAAAAGGGGGGGGCGTGGCTTGGCGCCGAGGAGAGATGGCCGCCTAATTCAGAGCTCCCGGAGAAGGAGATCCAGCTTCTATTAGCCCGACCGTTATTACACAGCAGAGATGGAGAGCACACCTCCGCTTGCCCCAGCGATTCGTTCTGGCTCGCCACGGAGCGCGGACATTCCGCCCCAGCAGCACATCCCGGAAATTTTCCGGACCAGATCCCGAGGCTCGCCGCAAGACACGCAGGCGGCACAGGCCGCAACACGAGAGGCTCCGTCCCACAATAGAGCGGCACCTCGTTCCAGGAGCCGCAGCCCGCAACACCCCTCTGCCGCCTCAGATGCGCATCAATCTCTGAGCCTTGCGGATCTCCGTGCAGTAGCTGCGGACATTAAAGCAGCAATGTCAGCCGCCATTTCGGAGCTCAGAGAAGACTTCCACAACATGGCTGTCAGAGTGGAAGAAGTGGAAGAGACACAGGCCCGTCATGATGCGGCCCTGTGTCAAGTGCAACAGATCTCTGAATCGCATGCCATCCACCTGAGAGATATGAACAGGCACGTGGAAGATCTTGATAATCGCGGGAGGAGACGCAACTTGAGGGTAAGAGGACTCCCCGAATCAATTGACCCCCCCCATCTTGCGAGAGAAGTCACAGCAATTTTTAATGGCCTGATTGACCGACCCCCTGACACACCAATATCGCTGGAACGTATACACAGGGCTCTACGGCCCAGAGGCAGAGAAACTGATCCTCCCAGAGATGTTATCTGCTGCCTTAATGACTTTGTGCTTAAAGAAGAAATAATGAGAGCAGCTAGAACCGCTGGCAGACTTGTGCACCTTGGCTCTGAAGTCAGAATCTTCCAAGATCTATCCAGTATTACACTCCAGAGGAGAAGGGAGCTTAAGCCACTGCTGGATGTTTTGAGAGCACGAGCGATCCCTTATAGATGGAAGTACCCGTTTTGCCTGTCTGCATCTGTAAACGGTCATTCCTTTAACCTAAAAGTCCCAGAAGATCTGGAACATTTTTGCAACTCTCTACATATTCCGCTGGTTGACGTACCGGACTGGTACAGCGACTTTCGCCTCTCCCCGCTAAGAAGAGCTGACTCCATGGAAGGAATCGCTGAAGCAGGGAATTTCAGCTTGAGTCGCCGCCGCAGACAACATCACTCCTTGTCCCAACACCACCCTGCAGGTCCTTTAAGGAATCCGAGCCCCACGGCATCCCCGGATCATAGGAGGCAGAGGCGGGCGTAGAACCTAATTGATCGACGCCATTAAAGTGTCATCTCCTACTTTGAGTTAAGTGACCCTTTTGTGACTGTGTCCTTCGGCCCTTCACCTATCTAGAAAGGTTTTTTGTTCTTTCCCCATTTTACTTCCCCAATAGTTTGCTCAAGGCCGTCACCGAAACTGGCTTTCCTAGTTGCTGACACGGTTTGTTATGTGCCACAGCTTTCATCTGTGGGTGAACTTTATAAAATGCTGACCTGTACCGAGCTCACATGGACTATTGCCCTAGCGCAACCGTTAGGTGAGTAAGGTCTGTGATTTTCTGTTGATATATGAGACTTATGATTCTGATCAGCTTAGGTCGCATAGGTTTATCGACTGTTCTTGTAATTTTTGTGCTACAGACAATGGACACTGAGTTATGGTTATGGTTATTTTGCCTCACATTATGAGCAATCCGTAGCCTACCAAGTTATATTTTGCAATGCTGATACCAGCTTGATGTTTAGTAGTTGTGTGATGCTCGTCTGTGCACCGAACGGCTCCAAACCCCATCTCATACTCCCTTTGAAGGAGTCATACTTCAATTATGTCCCCAGACACACTTTGTGGGCATTACGCTTTCTGCCACTTCTCCATACGGAATGTTGGACTCCCCTCCTCCTCACTGTACACCATGCTTACAAAACCCCATCTCAGCCATAAGAGCCTGAGGTTCACAGTCGAACATCACTAGATAACAATGTCCTAGATGTTCCAATCTAAGGGTTAAAATGTTTGGACGGTATTATTATTTAATTTTACCCATATGTTCTGTTGAAGTAAAGTACTGTAGAAACGTTCGCATTTCTACTGAAACCATTATACATGTGTTACTGCCCTGGTTAACATAGGACCAATCGAATGTTCTATATAGTATTATCGAGGTATTATTAGGTCATTACCGAGCTCCAAAGAATGCTTAGCAAGCACGTTCTTTCAGGTCTCCCTGACAATTACACCTTCTAGAACTTCACGATCTTTGCTATCAGTTACATCTAGAAAGTGGGTCTTTTCATTATACTTACACTTAAACAAAGTTATACACCTTTTGTTATCTCTGAGATCTACATCCTGTTGAGAGAACAGTACATAACGTTACTTCTTCTCTTACAAATTCGTTTGCATCGGTGCAATTTGCGCCTC
Source organism: Lithobates pipiens (assembly GCF_037356315.1). Classification (NCBI taxonomy): domain Eukaryota; kingdom Metazoa; phylum Chordata; class Amphibia; order Anura; family Ranidae; genus Lithobates; species Lithobates pipiens. Next base: position 423,047,581 of record NW_027507903.1, on the reverse strand, counting down.
CCCTGATTATAGCTCCATCCTCACCAACGCCACGAGGTCGGACTCTGATCAACAGTAATATAGATCTCTCGGGATCCTGGACTTTATATACACACACACACCTTCTCTTCGACAGCCAAACACCCCCACACACAGGTGTTTCTCATAGGATTCACCTGAACTACACTGGTTTTCTAAGTCGGCTAGGTCCACTTGTGCCTGCCGATACCAGTCACGTAAGTTTTCCTCCCAGGGGCCATCCCCCCCTCCCCCCTGTCTGGATAACCCACGGGAGGAAATCCTTCTATTCTTTTTTTTTTTGGTTTCTATCTTTTCACCCCTTTTTTTTTCCACCCTTCCCTCTTCTCCCCCAGTGTCCTGCTCCTTCCCCTCTCCCTTTCTTTTGGTAACCTGTCCCCCCATACTTCTTCATAGGTTGCGAGCTAACTTATTACATAACTTGTGAGGACAGACAGTGTGCCAATTACTTCATCGTGTTGCTTCTTTCTAGACATGGCCTCCTCACGTACCGTGTCGACGCCCACCTCTTTGAAATTAATTTCCCTAAACGCTAAAGGCTTGAATCTCCCTGAAAAGAGAACACAAATGTTACACAGTCTTCGCAGTATGAAGGCGGATGTAGTCTTCCTACAGGAAACGCATTTCAGTTCTCAGGCGACACCAAAATTGTCTAATCGATATTATCCACATGGCTATCACGCGACAACACCCAACTCAAAAACGAAAGGGGTCTCCATTCTGCTATCCAAACATATTGCCATTCAGATTACAGATTCACTAATAGATAAGCAAGGCAGGTTTCTTTTCTTAAAAGGAACGTGGCAAGGTAAACCGATAACACTAGCTAACATTTACAGTCCCAATACAGCACAAGTTTCCTTTTTCCGAGACATCATCTCTCAACTCATGACATTCCAAGAGGGTATTGTTATATTCGGCGGAGACTTCAATGTGCCCCTAGAACCCCTTGTAGATACCTCTACAGGCACCTCCTATCTACCCTATAGGGCTCTACGCCAAATCAAACTTTCCTTACAGTCACTCACGTTGCATGACACCTGGCGCACGCTTCATCCCACTGAAAAGGACTTCACGTTTTATTCCAATCCTCATAACCGATATTCCCGACTCGACTATATATTTCTCACACAATCGGATCTCCCCCTTCTCTCCACAGCAACGATTGAATCCATGACTTTATCCGACCACCACCCTATATCAATCACACTGACACTCCCTGAGATTCAAGAAAGATCCCTCCTTTGGACACTAGACCCGCATATTCTCACAGATTCTATTCATGTCACCGAAGTACAACAATGCTTAACCGACTATTTCAAAGAAAATAACACTCCAGACGTTTCACCCATGACACAGTGGGCTGCCCATAAATGTGTATTAAGAGGCAAATTGATCTCCATTTCTGCTAAGCTAACGAAAGCAAAAAGAGCATATCTTTCGGATCTTTTCACCAAACTCCAGAAGTTAGAAAAAGTGCACAAACAAACTCAGGCCGCCCAAACTCTTGAGGAACTACAATCGGTACGTTCCCTCATCCACACTGAATTGCAGAAAAGAGTAAAGAAAAAGTTTCTTATGTCTAAGAAACAATTCTACGAATTTGGCAACAAGAGTGGTCGTTTATTGGCCAGAGCCTTACAAAATCAAAAATCGAAATTTAACGTCCACTGTCTTCATTCCCCATCCGGTTCCAAGATTACGGAGAATAAATTGATTGCTAAAGAGTTCAAAAATTTCTACTCACAATTATATAACTTACAGGGGGTGGCCAATTCAGATACATCACAACATTCTAGATTGCGCTTGATGCAACAATTCTTGACGCAACATTGTCCACGTTTATCCAGCATAGATCTCATCAATGCCTTAGACGTGCCCATTAGCAGCCTAGAATGGGAATGTGCTCTTAAGCAAACAAAAACAGGCAAGAGTCCAGGCCCTGATGGGTTTTCGGCCGTGTATTATAAGACCTTCTCGGACATACTAAAAGGTCCCTTTATAAAAGCGTTTAACTCTCTAGACTCACATACCCACATTCCGCCGGAAATGTTAGAGGCCCACATAGTAGTAATACCCAAGCCTGATAGGGATCCCACACAGGCAGCTAATTACAGACCGATATCTTTACTCAATGTAGACATTAAACTATTCTCCAAAATATTGGCGAACAGACTTCAATCGGTGCTCCCCTCTCTTGTGACCATGGACCAAGTTGGCTTTGTTCCAGGAAGGGAGGCTCGTGATAATACCTTAAAAACCATCAACATACACCACCTAATCACCACAACTAAACAAAAGAGCTTTTTCTTGTCCCTGGACGCGGAGAAGGCATTCGACAGGGTAGCATGGGATTACATGTATGCGGTTTTACACCACATTGGTCTTGGACCACAATTGCTTACTTTTATCCAATCCCTCTATCGGAATCCCTCAGCAAAAATCAGAGTGAACCGTGCCCTGTCGGATGCCTTCTCCATAGGGAATGGGACAAGACAGGGTTGTCCCCTGTCCCCTATCCTTTTCATATTGACACTTGAACCCCTGTTGAACTGTATACGGCAAAATCCAGATATATCAGGCGTTATCTCGAGCAGCAGGATATGCAAAATAGCCGCATATGCGGACGATATCTTGTTGTTCCTTTCCAATCCACATACCACTCTCCCAATTCTGCTTTCTGAATTTCGTAAGTTCGCCTTGTTTTCCAACTTTAAAATCAACTTTGAGAAATCACATGCGCTCAACATTTCCCTTACCCCGGAGTCGGTGAATCAATGTAAGCTTAATTTCCCCTTCCACTGGAACGATAAGGAGTTCACCTACTTGGGAATCAAAATCCCAAGGATTCTAGACGATCTATATGCCACTAACTATCCCAATATTCTGAAAAAAATTAAAGCAGACCTTAAAAAATGGAATACAATCCCTTTCTCGTGGTTTGGCAGAGCAGCTGTGATAAAAATGAACGTCCTTCCTAGACTGCTTTACGTATTACAAACAATTCCAATACACCTCCCGCCAGCCTTCTTCAAAGAATACAAGTCAATTTGCACCAAATTCCTTTGGGGTATGCATAGACCTAGAATTAACTACCTACAGCTCACTCTGCCTAAGCATTTGGGAGGAATTGGATTGCCGGATTTACACAATTATTATGTAGCAACACACCTTACTAGAATCGTAGACTGGAATGTTCATGAACAGACGAAAGACTGGGTACAGTTGGAAAAGGACTTTACCAACATTCCCCTAAATTCACTCCCATGGTTAAGATACTCAAGCTACAGGAAAAACACTGATTCACACCCGCTTATTGCTCCAACGTTACGGAGTTTTCGCAATGTATGTGCGAAAAGCTCAATCTCTTCTATACCAGGCCCTCTCACGTCGCTTAAGCTGAATCCAGACTTCCCCCCTGGGATGCATCAACACTTCCTTCGACGTCATTGGACTCATGACCAGATTTTAATACATCATTTTTACTCAAACGAACACCCATTAACATCTATCCAATTAGCTACTATCCATCAAAAACCACCTATCCCTGTTTGGACCTTTCAACAGATGTCACATTACTTAAGAACCACTGTGAAACCTCACACCTGCCATAGATCACTAACACCTTTTGAAATTCTCTGTACAGCCACGACGCCCCAATCACACCTAATATCTCACACGCACTCCTTATTATTCCAAGATATCAAGGCTAACACCCCAAAAACTTGTGCAATTTGGGAACAAGACCTAGGTGTGGTGTTGTCGCCTGAGGACTGGGAGCATATCTTTCTGAATATACATAAGGGTTCCCTTAATGTTTCCACCCAAGAGAATGGTTATAAATTACAATCAAGATGGTATAGGACACCAGCGCTCTTACACAGGTGGAACCCTTCCAACCCGGATACTTGCTGGAGATGCCTTCTGTCTACAGGCACCCTCTTACACATTTGGTGGGACTGTCCTAATATTCAACCCTTCTGGAAAGCCATTCATGCCTTAATACAAAAAATCACTACTTATGATCTGCCCTTCTCACCGGCCCAATTTCTTTTACATCACACTACTGTACATTCCACATCTTACCGTAAATCACTTACTATTCATCTGATCAATGCAGCAAAGCAATGTGTACCGCGCTTCTGGAAATCCCAAGTCAGTCCGTCCCTTAAGGACTGGGTCCAGCGAGTTCAGCAGATAGCCGAGATGGAAGAACTGATACACATTGCCAAAGACATACCTCAGAAATTTAATCATAAATGGGCTTGCTGGAAACATTTTGAATCCACTCCTGAATGTAGAGAAGCCCTCTCAGGAATCAATTGACTGTCCCTTGTACTTTTATCTCTATACTGCCTACATTTTCCATCTTGCAAGTATGGCCCCCTTTTGGTATCCCTTCCCAACCTACCCTACTTCCCATTCCTTCTGTTCCCCTCTTACTTTCCTGATCGCAACATAAATGTTTGAAAATCTTAATAGGAAACAGATTTTGCTTTGTCTTTCTTTTCAACACTAGAAATTGATCTTATGTTGACAATCGCTAGTCTTTGGTCTGTCAGAATTATCAGAGAAATAACTTATTGGCCTAACGTTCCGATAGGAGGTTTTACTATATCACCTTTGACTCACCTCCCTAGCTTCCTTATTAGATTTTGGATGCCACTATAGATTTATTGATTGTTTTTTTGCTTTATAAGCGGCAAATGTCCATTCCTCTATAATCCCGTCTCCTCTAGAGGAGAACGGTAACACACTACACTACGATAATTATCAATGTAGTTGCTGTCTTTGAAATCGAGTGATCCTCTATGAGTCACGTATAGACAATCGCACTGTACTGACCTACTACAGATATGTGCTATTGTATTGAATCTGTTTCTTTGCATAATTTGTAGATTTCTGATGGAATTTTCAAACTGTTCTGTATACATACCTGTATATTACCTTAATAATCTCAATAAAATCTTTGGAAAAAATAAAAAATAAAAAAAGAAAAAAAAAAAGAAAAAAGGATGCAGAGGGATGAAATTACACCCTCTGAAGAGCACAGTGAGAAGAACTCTGAAAGCTGATTGGAGGGAAGGGACCCCCCCCCCCCACAGAACTCAGGAACAAAGCAGGGGCTGTCAATCAGTTCCCTTCCCAGTCACCTTTTTTTTCTCTAGGTGTCAGGAAAACCTTTCAAAAGATAGCAGAATAACAGGCAGCAGAAAGAAATTATACTTAATGAGACAAGTACACACTCTTAAAGGGGTATGCTTTGTTCATATTTCATTTCTGAGGTTAACAACCACTGTAAAGAGGTTAATTTACCCTGAAATGTCCCACTGATACATTCTCAACAGTCTCTTTCCACTCTTTCTCAGCCAGTACAATGTACATGATGCTTCTAGATATGAATGAACATTTTGCCACCTCCCATGTGACAGTGCTCAGGGCTAGCAGCAAATATTTAAGGACCAATTCCTATTGTTTGAAATAGATGGAATTTTTTAAACTTAAGCACATAACTATGTAACTAAGCCCAAATATTAGTGCCAGCTCCAACAGAAAAAAGGGTGGTGGGGGAGCGCTGAAGAAGAATTGTTGAGTCAAGAGGCTTTTACAGTCACTATCAAAAGGGGAAAAGCAACAATGGGGTCAATTCACGAATGTGTATCACATGAGATATGTGTGTTTTATACAAAATTTCTTATGCAATATGCAAAGTGTGAATTCAATACAGGCAGTCACCAGGTTTACAAAAAAATAGGTTCTGTAGGTTTCTTCCTAAGTTGAATTTGTATTTTAGTTGGGAGAGGTAAATGTTTTAAGTGTAACTCCAGCCAAAAATATAATTTGTAAGTTTTTTGCATAGCATATGGAAGGGTTAACACCCCTGTAATGTATGTTTTTCTGTTTGTGGCCCTGTTCAGAAGCGTTCATCTCACTTTCTGTGACAATTGGGTTTTGAAAAGTGAGTTGTTGTGGAAACATTCCAGATGGTGTCTTCTAAGGGAAAACGTGTTGGGTGGAGCTAGCAGTGTGACGTCAGCATGCATGAGCCGATCGAGCAGTGTTACGGCCATGTTTGTGGGATGTTCGTTTGAGTTCTCCTCCTTACCTTTGATATATACACATCTGTCAGGTTGATTGAACTTATCAGGACACCTAGGAACTACTTAGGAGTGAGCTGGGCCTCTCCTTAGGAGGATATCTCTAATCACCTTTGATCCCCTTTGTGGGATCACATGTTCTGGTAAGCAGCCTGTCTGTCTGCTTGAGCACAGGGATGGAAGTGAAGTGGTGTTTATATGGAGATTTAGAGAATAAACCACCATGGAAAGTCATAAACAGTTGCTAACATCCCTACAAAGTGCAAAGTAGAGTACCCCCAGTACTAATAGCGGCAACTTGTATACAGTAAAAACTATAACGGCAACTTGTAAAAAGTATATAGTATTGTATAAAATGTATAGTTTTTATTTTATTCATAAAAAGGTGTATACATCACCAAATAAAAATAAATCATCAGATGATGAAACAGCTGATACAAATGGGTATATACAACATGGTGACCATTGTCTTCTCTGTCACCATATACCCATTTGTATCAGATATTTCGTCATGTGATGATTTGTTTTTATTTGGTGATGTATACACCTTTTTTATAAATGTTAAATAAAAAAAATATATAAACGTTTTATACAATACTCTACTATATACTCTTTTCTTGACACAAGTTAAAGTCCCATTAGTACTGGGAGGGGGTGGTACTCTTTTTATTTTTATTTTATACAGAGATTAACTACAGTGGATGGTACAAGAGCACTTTCGTTTTCTGCACCTGGACGGACATTGTTTGGACTGTCATTTTATATTTTTCAATTCAACCTCATTTTCATTTAGCATCACCAGTGAATTTATGTATATGAAATATATATAGTCATGATTCAATTCTTGCACATGTCATTTTGGTGCAGATTTCCTTTCACTTCCTGTTGTCTCCCTCCGTTTGTAAGTATGAGTTGTATGTAAGTTGGATGTCTGTAACTCAGAGACTGCCTGTACTGGTAAATACCACATTTGTGGTAATTCTAGGAGGTAAATATTGCTACAAAAAAAAGCAATAGTGCATTAAAGTGTTTGTAAAGCTTCATTTTTTTTTCAAATAAAAATATAAGGAAAATGGGTTAAGCCTGTGTTAAGGCCCCTCTTTTCCTTATGGGATTGTGGCAGTAGAGGATTCTAGGCTCCCTGCTGTGTTAAACAGCAGGAAAGCCTATGATTGGTTGTTCCAGGTCAGCTGACATGGAACTTTCTGGAAGCTTAGGGCTCCCCTTTCAGAATAGGTCCGATGACCCTCTGGAATGTTCTGGAATTCCTGGGGTTCCCTATATAAAGGGCTAGTCCTTAGGGTCCGGGGCCAGTTGCCTGAAGAGGATTAACCAGTGGAACTTTCCACTCCCCTTCCCCTGTCCTGGCTCTATTATGTAGTAGGGTCCCTCTTGTTAATTACCTAGGAGGGGACAGTTGTGTTAAATAAAATTGAAGTCTGATTGTTTATTCAGCTTGAATCTTAGTGGTTGAGTTATTCAATGCTGAAATGAAATACATATGGTATGTTGATATTTAATTAATCTGTTTGTGAACCAATAATAAAAGCCGCGGCTAAATTTTATCCAATAAAAATGTTGATTTATTAGAAGTTGGTTGTTTTGTGTTTTTTTATACCCAGGCATACTTACTTGCTCTGTGCAATAGTTTTGCACAGAGCAGCCCCGATCCTCTTTTTCTGGGGTCCCCCGCCGGCGCAAAAGGCCCCTCCTCTTCATACTTGCTCCTGACTCAGCTAATCGCTCCCACCACTATCAATCTGTCCAATGGGAGCCACGCTGGATCTGATGGGCTCAGGTGGGGGGGGGGGGGGGGGTCTTGGGGGCCAGCAGTAGCAGAGAAGGTTTTTTGCCTTACATTAAGATGAAAAACCTTATAGCTTTAGAACCACTTTAAAGTCACAAAAAAAATATATTAGTTATCTTGTGGTGTAGTGGAATATATAAAATACGAGTTTAAACATTTAGCAAAGATATTACCAGCACTGCTAAATGTGACAGCTCCAGCTCAGAGAAGCTGGTTGTTAGGATGCCAGCACCTTGTCGCCTCATACAGCTGTCAGCCAGGAATTCCCAGCTGGCAGATGAACACAAAGAAAGGAGCGGGACAGTGTTAAGAAAAAAGGCATGGGAGTTATCCAATAATCTATACCAGTCCCTTTGGATCTAGTATGAATTTTGAGGGAGATCCAATGCCAAAAAAACAAAAAAATAATTAGCATGATGCCCCACAAATTCCATATCAGCCCCCTATATAAGCATGCATCTGGCAGGCAAGCAAAAGGAGGACGAGTGTGCGCCCCTTCCTTCCTGAACCATACTAGGCCATACATAGTACTTAGTACTTTTAGTTAATTACAAAAAGTGATTAAATAAAAACACCCAAATCAAATAATTTCCTCACGTGGAATGACATATCTGTGTCCACTCCTCACAATAAAGTAAACAAAGGAGGGGGGTCAAGGGTCAACTGGGTCATGCCCTTTTAGGTCAATGACGTCACCCATCCTTTAATTAATGGTGGGGATCTGGAGATGTCAGTTCAAGGGAAACAATGGGATTGGATGTGTCTTGGTTTTGCTTTCAGGCAGGTCAGCAGCCATAATTTATGATGATTGACATGGACCTGCATCACTGGATGAAATGAATGACTATGGATGTAAATTGTGGGACTTTTTTTTTTATTGTTTTTTTTAAGAAACAAATGTTTGGGTGTTTTCATTTCTAAGGTACATTCTTTTTTTTTAAATGAGTAGAAGTACTGTGCACCCCTCACTTATTCACTAGGGGCCCCCTTATTAGTAAAGAAGGGTTTTCCAGATTCCGATAAGCCCTATGTCCACAGACCTCCAAACTCACCGGGTCAGGGTTGTGGGGAAGAGGCCTTTGTCCTCTTTGCCAGAGGGTCTCCCCCTGACAAGATACCCCCCTGTTGAAGGCATGTGGCCAGTTATGGTTCATGGGGGGGGTATGAACACCCCCCTTTTTCTTGCCTGCCAGGGGGCATGCTTGGATAAAGGTATGGTATTTGGGGATGGTCCTCACTAGTAATCCACCAGAATGTCAACTTTAAAATCTTTGTTTTAAGTTTTTGCCCCTATACTATCGTTACAAGCTGGTTGAAGTTATTATCTACACTGAATAATATGTTTTATAACCTATTGTAAGACCAAGGTCTTACACCAGATATTGTTAAATCATTTTTCAACACTAGTTCTGGGAGATGCTCTATCAAGATTATAGCATACAGAAATAGTTCCATGTTGTTTAACTTAATGGGAAGTTTTTAAGTATTCATTTGGTTTATGGTTGCATATGTGTATTTTTACTAGAATTATATTTAGTCAAAATCTATCCATTTTTTGACTACTTGAGCTGAGAAGCAAATGGTTGGGTGTGCCCTTTTGTTTTTGATAGTAACGTTAAATCTTTTGATACATCTTTGGTAATAAAGATGTAAACCCCTTGCCGATCTATGAATTATTTTTCTTAGGACATAGGAAATATTTTCCATTGGGGATTTATAAAGCATTAGGTCTATAAAGGATGATAAATTCCATACAGTTCAGGTTATAAACATGTCAAAAATCACTTCAGAGACACATAAGCGATATAAAAGCTTGTGTTATCTCTGCTGTCAGTCTGCATTGTTCCCTATATAATGGAAGATAAAGTTGCAGCAATATAATTTTTTTTGTAGCGATTGTATTTTATTCTTGATATAAATAATATGTGTTCAAGGTGAATATTAACTAGTTACATACCAGCCACTTTCCCCCCTTCCTGCCAAGAACAATTTTTAGCTTTCAGCACTGTCGCACTTTGAATTATAATTGCGCTGTCATGCAACACTGTACCCAAACTAAATTTTTATTATTTTTATTATTTTCTTCCCAAAAATACAGCTCTGCAGCGGTGGAAGGAAGTTCATCTCTCCCCCCTCCCTCCCTGCAATCTTCTGGGACAAGTTACAGGTCCCAGAAGATTGCCCGACCATTCACAGCATAGTGTGCGCCCGGCTGTGAAGCCACAGCAGGGTGCCCACAGTTAGAATGTCTGCGCCAAGGGGGAGAGGACCGTGGGACAGCTGAGTGTCTGATTTTTAAAAGTTGAAGGAAGTAGGAAATGGGTGTCCAAAAACTGGGTATCCGCCCCCCCCCCCCCAAAAAAAATCACATGCCAAATGTGGCATGTCAGAGTGTCACCATCACATTCTATTTTTGGGTGGAACTCCGCTTTAAGCAGTAATTTATCTGCTTTAGCCAGGCCTTCTTTTCCAACATCATAACTTGACCTCAGAACAAATGCATTTCTGGAAGAATGGTCAAACGTCCCCATAGACACACTTCTAAACCTTGTGGCTCTTCCCAGAAGAGGCGAAGCTGTTATAGCTGCAAAGGATGGGCCAACTCAATATTGAACAGTACAGACTAAGACTGGAATGCCATTAACCACTTGACCCCCGGAAGGATTTAACCCCTAAATGACCAGGGCATTTCTTGTGATACAGCACTGCATTATATTAACTGACAATTGTGCTGTTTGAGCGATGTTGTACCCAAACAAAATTGATGTCCTTTTTTTCCCCCAAATAGAACTTTCTTTTGATGGTATTTGATCACCTGCATTTTTTTTTCTGCTCTAAACGAAAGAAGACTAACAGTTTTGAAAAAAATATATATATATATTTTTTACTTTCTGCTATAAAACATATCCAAAAGAAAATTAAAAAAAATCTATTCATTCGTTTAGGTCAGTATGTATTCTTCTACATATTTTTGTTAAAAAAAAAACCCATCCCAATAAGCGTATATAGTATGGTTTGCGCAAAAGTTATAGCATCTACAAAAGAGATATACACCACCGCTCAAAGGTGGGTCCTGGGAACTCAGAGATAATTGCTCCAGGTGAAGGGATCTGGGTGCGAGCCACAACATGCAGATAATGTGGATAATGACAGAACTCTGGACAGCCACACTCCAAGGCTAAAATGATGCTTTATTCAAATAATATTTAATGACAGAACTCTGGACGGCCGCACTCCAAGGCTAAAACGATGCTTTATTCAAATAATATTTAGGACACAGCAAATGACATCACAGCAAAAGATGCTAACACCTGATGCGTTTCGCACTAAGGCTAGTGCTTACTCATAGTTGGTAGCCACTAGCCTTAGTACGAAATGCGTCAGTGGTTAGCATCTTTTGCTGTTATGTCATTTGCTGTATCCTAAATATTATTTGAATAAAGCATCGTTTTAGCCTTGGAGTGGGGCCGTCCAGAGTTCTGTCATTATCCACATTATCGCATCTACAAAATAGGGGATAGATTTATGGCATTTGTATAAAAAAAATTTTTTTCAATGGCAGTGATCAACGATTTTTAGCGGGATTACGACATTGTGGCGGACAGATCGGACACCTAACTGACATTTTTTACCCTTTTTCGGGAACCAGTGACATTATTACAGTGATCAGTCTAAAAATATGCACTAACATTATACTAATAGCATTGGCTGGGAAGGGGTTAACATCAGGGGCGATCAAGGGGTTAAATGTGTTCCCTGTTTGTGTGTTCTAACTGTATGGGGGACAGTGTGACTGGGGAAACACACAGATCCGTCTTCGTGCTTAGCAGGGAGGCATATCCTGACAGAATCTCCTGAAAGAATGGAGATCTGCCTTGTTTATTTTGGCAGATCCCCTTTCTGGCTCTGCGGGGGGAACGATTGCGGGCTGCCAGAGGAAATTGAGTCTGCCGGACCCGCTGATTGACTCCCCACTAGCCAATCTGAGTGTGTGCATGCCGGCGAATGTTAGTGCATGAATTACCCTACTGGTACGGTGATTTGCGCAGCTGAGCCATCTTGCCACAGTTCATCTGCAGTGGGTGGTCGGCAAGTAGTTGAAATTTATGAGTGTATAAAGGCAGGTGTCCTAATACTTTTCACAATATAGTGTATATATGCATGTTTGGCTAGAATGCTAATTCATTCTACCCTTTGGAATAAATGTATTCATATACATGGGTGTTTATGCTCATACATGGGTCTTTTTCTGCTCAAAAGCTCCTCTCAGAATGTGCCTTTTGGTGTTTTTTTTTTTTTGCCTTCAAATACTCCCATAAACAGTCATGTGCACATGGCCAAATAGGGTAATGTAGAGGTGTTTTTTAAAGACTGAAAAACAGAATGCCTTTAAAAGCGGTGTTTTTTTAAGCTCTGTGTGCATGAGACCATAACGTGGTTGAAAAATCTCAAGGTTGTTTACCTTCATGCAATGCATGAAGGTAAAAAAAAACTTTTGTATTACTAATACTCACCTGAGCTCCCTCTCTATCCAGCGATGTGCACGAGAGCTGAGCTTCTCCCGAGTCTCTCATTCCTCACTACCTGAAACAGTAACGGAATCCATTGGCTCCTGCTACTTTCAATCTCAGCCAGTGAGCCAATGAAGAGAGAGCGAGGGAGGGGCTCTATGTGTGTTATGTACGTGTAGAGCAGGGCTCGGGGGGGGGGGGGGGTGAGCACACACCAGTGCCCACAGAGCAAGCAGCTTGCTAGTTGAAGAAGGGGAGCCAGGAGTGCCGGCCAGGGATCCTATAAAAGGAGGATCGGGGCTTCTCTGTCAAAACCTCTGCACAAAGCAGAGTTTTTTTTTTAAAGATTCTTTAATACCACTGTAATGTTCAGATTTGTGAGCTCACAAAAAAAGGACGGGGGGGGGGGGGAACAGAACTAATGAAGACCCCTTCCCCTTAGGAAAAGGGAGACTTGACTGTTGGCAGCATAGCATCTCCATGGGTGTAAACCTAACACAGGGAGGTTAAGTGGCTCTGTTAGGAGTGGCCACTAAGATCTGAGGAGACAAAGTGGAGCCTGAACTCTAGAAAAAGGCTATGCTGGGTCACATCCCACTGCTCTGAGTAAATTCAGCTGTCACAAGAAGGGCCTACCCTCCTGTTGTGATGTCCGTCACAGCTTTATTGGCATTTTGATCTTGCCAGCATTTAATGTTGCTTTATTGGCTATGCCCTCAAGTTCAGTTCTGGGGTCAGTGTCCATCACTGATGGTAAAGACAGACCTCTTATGCCCTGTACACATGATTGGATTTTCAGATAACAAATGTTGGATGTGAGCTTGTTGGCTGAAAGTCTGACCATGTGTATGCTCCATCCAATATTTGTTTTCGGTCTTTCCACCAACAAATGTTGGCTAGCAGGTTCTCAAATTTTCCGCCAGCAAAACGTTGTTGTCAAAATTTCTGATCATGTGTATGCAAGTCTGATGCACAAAAGTTCACGTATGCTCAGAATCAAGCAGAAGGAGCCACACTGGCTATTGAACTTCCTTTTTCTCGGCTCATTGTACGTCTTGTATGTCACCACGTTTCCACGTTTGTAATTGTTGCCCAACATTTATGTGGCCGTGTTTATGAAAGACAAGTTGGAGCCAACAACCTTCAAACAAAATTGAAAAAATTGTTTTATTTTCGGAAAGTCCGATCGTGTGTACGGGGCATTAGACTAGGTGAGTTTATGTTATATGGATGCTGTGGCTGACATTGTTGTTTAATACATTTAGAAAGCTCGGTAAAGCTGTGGTCTTGCCCTATATATATATATATATATATATATATATATATATATATATATATATATATATATATATATATATATTATTTAGCAATTAACCACTTTCAGACCGGACCATTTTGCTGGATTAAGACCAGACCACTTTTTGCGATTCGGCACTGCGTCGCTTTAACTAACAATTGCACGGTCGTGCGATGTGGCTCCCAAACAAAATTGATGTCCTTTTTTTCCCACAAATAGAGCTTTCTTTTGGTGGAATTTGATCACCCCTGTGGTTTTTATTTTTTTCTCTATAAACAATATATAATAAATATCCCCCAAAAATATATAAAAAACATTTTTTTCCTCGGTTTAGGCTGATACGTATTCTTCTACATATTTTTGTTAAGAAAAAGCAATAAGCGATTATTGATTGGTTTGCGCAAAATTTATAGTGTTTACAAAATAGGGGATCGTTTTATGCCATTTTTATAATTTATTTTTTTACTAGTAATGGCAGCGATCAGCGATTTTTATTGTGACTGCGACATTATGGCAGACACATCGGACATTTTTGACACATTTTTGGGACCATTGTCATTTATACAGCAATCATTGCTATACAAATGCACTGATTCCTGTGTAAATGACACTGTCAGTGAGGGGGTTAACCAGGGGGTGGCAGTGTAGGGGTTAAGTGTGTCCTGGGGACGTGTTACTAACTGTGGGGGGCGTGGCTGTGTGTTAGTGAACACTGATCTCTGCTCCAATCACAGGGAGCAGAGATCAGTGTCACTTGTTGCTAGGCAGAACGAGGTGATGCAGAAGTAAACAGCCTCCCCGTGAGACGATCATGGGTATCCGATTCCGATTCCGCAGGGCCCTTGACCGGACTCACGGGGGGTCCCGACCGGCGCATGCATGCCGCCGGAGGTGCACGCGCGATGGCACGATGGCATTCTTAAAGGGATGTACCTGTACGCCCTTATGCCTGTCCGTGCCATTCTGCCGAAGTAGATCGTCGTGCGCCGGTCGGGTAGTGGTTAAGCATTAGCACAGAAGCAAAACAATAGTGAAGCAAGCTACAGTTCAAGTTAACTTTTTTTTTTTCATAATAATCTGCTGCTATTGTGTTAGTGTTGTGAACTTGATAGTGATACTAGTGTTGATAGTGTTGTGATAGCCTCAGAGGCTGCCCGTGTTGTGGGGTGGGGGGGGGGGATTTATTATTATAGATTCTATATTATAGATTGAGATTCTATATACCCTATCTTGTTACCTGTCTGATCAGTGATCACTATAACCAGTCCATTTTCTGTTTGAACTATATACATTCAACATGAACAGCAAAGATTCGACAAAGCAGAGAAAAACATACCGACGTTGAATTTTTGGCTTATGGTGTCTGTCGAAAGTTCTAAGAAGATTCGACGGAGCAGCTAAACTATACGGAGTCATACAGTTTAACTGCTCTGTCGAATCTTCTTTGAACATTCAACAGACACCATAAGGCCGCGTACACATGGGCGGATTGTCTGCCCAACTAAGTTCGTCAGACAATCCGACAGACAGTCTGTTCAAATTTTGAATGAACGGACTTGCCTACACATGATGAACAGACAGTCCGCTGAAAACTTGCGCGATGACGTGTACAGCACGTACGACGGGACTAGAAAAACGACGTCCAATACACTGCAATGCAACCTTCGGCCGTGTAAATCCTTTCTGAGCATGCGCCATACTTAGTCCGTCCAACTTGCCTACACACGAGCGGACTGTCCGCTGAAACCAAGTTTGGACGGACAAAACCAAGTTTCAGCGGACAAAATTACGGAAATTCTGAAAGTCAAAGTCCGTCAGACTGTCCGCTGAAAAAGTCCGCTGAAGCCCACACACGAGCGGATTGTCCGCTGAAACACGGTTCAGCGGACTAAGTTGGGCAGACAATCCGCCCGTGTGTACGCGGCCTAAGCCTTCAATGACAGATTCGACTTTAATTAATTTGGATTTTCGGACGATTGCAATTTTTAACGAAAAACTAAATAAATAAAAATGAATTTTGCGAGTAACTAAATAAATGTATTTTTCGGACGAAAACGAAATTCCGAAATTAAATATTTCAGTGTGCACATGTCTACTGTCTCTAGTGCCCCCCGTTAACTTAGCTCCATACAGTAAAAACTATAAAGTGGTTACTAAATACAACTTATTGAAAGTTCTATAAGTCTCAAATAATAGTAAACAATTCATTGGGGTAGCACGTTGCATGACCAAGTATCAAAGTATCACAGCACTGAAAACTGAAAAAAGTGGCTAGCAATGAAGGGGTATTACAGGCTGGTACTCAATTGGTTAAAGGGGTTGTAAACCCTCAAGGTTTTTCACCTTAATGCTTTCTAAGCATTAAGGTGAAAAACCTTTTGTAGTGCAGCAGCCCCCCAGAGCCCCCCTTTTACTTACCTAAACCCGTTCGTTCCAGCGTAGGGGACGAGAAGAGCAGCTCCAGCCACTGTCCTCATTGGCTGGATCGATAGCAGCAGGAGCATTGGCAAGGTGGGAGAGGGGGATGGAGCCGAGTCCTGGTGTGTGTGTCAATGGACTCAGGGCATGTGGGTCTCTGTGGGGTCACTTCGAGAAGAGGAGGAGCCAGGAGCTACACTGATGGAACCCTGGAGAGGAGGACCAGGGCCGCTCTGTACAAAACCCTTGCACAGAGCAGGTAAGTTTGACATGTTTGTTATTAAAGAAAAACAGAAAAAAATGAACCTTTACAATCACTTTAATGATGAACATACATAATGTTTCTATCCAATATAAAGGAGTATTTTGCCTTGCTACACACTATTAGAAGACATTTGACATTTCCAGCATTATCTTTTATGAAGGCCACTTACACAGGTATAATTATAGGGATTGCCCAGATATCAGAAATTATGTACTTTAGAAACTTAAAAGGAAATTCTTAAAAAAGAAATATTAGCAATGCAGTTAGAACCCTATTTGAAAATTACTTTGAAAATATAGAGTGCTTCACTATGATGGTAATATGAACCACACATCAATCTGAACCATGGTGTGCTAAATAGCACTTAAAGTGGTTTTAAAGGCTCAACATTTTTTTACCTTCATGCATTATAATCATGCAGGTAGAAAACCTTCTGTGTGCAGCAGCCTCCCCAACCCCCCCCCCCAAATACTTACCTGAGCCCCATCTCGATCCAGCAATGTGCACGAGAGCAGTGGTTCTCTTAGGTCTCTTCCTCCTCATTCGTTAAGACAGCAGTGGGAGCCATTGGCTCCCACTACTGTCAATCACAACCAGTGAGCAGATGAGGAGATAGGGGCCGGGGTGATCTGTGTGTAAATGGACACAGGGGCTTTCTGGCTCTAAGGGGGAGAATAGAAAAGGTGAACAAAAATATTGAAAGCTGTGGAAAAAAGTGTGTCATATAGAGATTCGTTTATGACCTAGAGTGGGACTACAAGCAGCCTGTCCATGCTGCGTTTGCTACTTATTCTCTGTTAAGTAAGCCACAGAACTACATTCATGACTGTCGAAAATGTTTTCTGTGGGCTAAACATTCATTTGGGTACAGGTGCAGACACATTCGGGGCTGTGCACCCGCATCCGCATGGAGGTCATATTAAGAGCAGCAGCTGTGTCCGTGCAGCTGCTGCATCCCAATTGACAGAAATGGGATTGCCCGCTTGGAGATGCAAGGAACACATGTGCATCCCTGTGCGGGTAAATGTATCCCTTGCCAGGGGATATGCTGTAATACACCCGTGTGAACAAGGCCTTGCATACACATTTCTCTGGTATATTATTAGTTTAAACTATAGCAATCTATTTAATGATTAAACATACAGTGAACAAGTGATATAACACGTGCCAATACATATTACACAATGAGTGTCAAATATGGTAAATAAATGCAAACCAAAGAGTCCAATGTGACAAAACCCAACATCAAATGCATAACTTTTAAAACATAAAAAAGTGCTTCTGAATAGATTTGTCTTCAAAGACCTTAGCATGAGTGCTCATGAGGTAGATGGCAACTTGCCAGAGGTGTTTGACCACTTTTTACAGTAAGGAAAAATGCGCTTTGGGAAAAAAACTGATGGATCCCTGGGTTTACACCCATCCACTTTAAAGAGGTTGTTAACCCACGAAAAAAAAAAAAAAAACCTGCAAGACAAAGGCATAATGAGCTAGTATGCATAGCATACTAGCTCATTATGAAATATTTACCTTAAATCGAAGCTCCCACAGTGGTCCTGTGGCCTGTGACATGTTTGCCTGAGTTATTTCAAGGTATCCGGGTCTGTGATTGGCCAGAGCCAGAGGAGAAAGGACAGAGAGACAAGCTCATCACTGACTTTACCATTTTCAATAGGTCTGAGAAAGGACACATCACCAAGCTCTTCCAGAACTAAAAAAGAAAAAAAACAAAACAAGGAAGAGCGAGAAATCCACAAAAGAATGACAAATATCCGTGTCTAGGCGGTATAGGATATCCTCAGTCTGATGGCCAGAATCGCTGCACTCACTTCCTCTGAGCCCAGGTCATCCTGAACCCACATCAGCCAGTGATTGGACAGTCAAAAGAGAAGTAGCACAGTGATGAGCTCATCTTCCAGTCGCTCTGCTTTCTGCTCCTGTCAGCATGCTTCTTGACATCACAAGAACCAATTGTTTTTTTATGCTGCTTCTTCTTACGCATCAGCCCTGCTCCACAAGAAGTGAAAGAGGCTGTTACCAGTCTGTCCCTGTATCTCCAGCCTATCTGAAGGAAGGTTTAAAGTGGAGGGGTGTAAACCCAGGAATCCATCAGTTTTTTTCCTAAGCGCATTTTGCCTTGCTGTAAAAAGAGGTGAAACACCTCTGATAAGTTGCCATCAACCTCATGAGCACTCATGGTGAAGCCTTTGAAGACACATCTATTCAGAAGCACTTTTTTTTTGTTTTAAAAGTTATGCATTTGTCGTTGGGCTTTGTCACATTGGACTCTTTGGTTTGCATTAATTTATTTACCATATATGACACTCAGGGGGTTATTTACTATAGGAAAATCCACTTTGCACTGCAAGTGCACTTGGAAGTAAAGTCTCTGTGGATCTGAGGGAGACAAGCAAGGAAAATAAAAAACAGCATTTTAGCTTGCACATGATTGGATGATAAAATCAGCAGAGCTTCCACTCATTTCAGATCGACCCCTTAGATTTACAGTGACTGCACTTCCAAGTGTACTTTCAGTGCACTTGCAGTGCAAACTGGATCTGCCTTTCATAACCCCCTCAATGTGTAATATGTATTGGCACATGCTATATCACTTGTTCACTGAATGTTTAATTATTGTAAGAACCAACGCCTTTTATTTGTTGTCAATATTTATTTAGGAGTGATGTATCACTTTTTAAAGGGACAGCTACACTATTTTATTTTTACATCTAGGGTGGCATCACCAGTTATGTTATTGATAACCCAGAACAAGTAAAAAAAAATGTAAGGAGCTGTGAAGTGAACTTAGAAAAATATTAACTGAGAAAAGCAAATCCAACATTAACTTCCAATATTGTGGAGAAATAACAAACTAGACCAACTTACTTAGTTAAGCATTATTCTGGGTCCTATTGCAGTTGATTTGCCTTGGAACAATATGTTCTACTCCTCCTTTGAACAGCATTGTTGTTAAATAGCTTCGTTTTAATGTGTTGGATATGTTTGCAATGGATGTTGCTACCTTGTTTATGAGCAAAAATAAAATTGCTGAGTTAGTAAAGAATTGAATTGCTAGGCAACCGCATATTTGACGGCAAGTACCTGATGATGATGAGCTGAACTAAAGCCACCAATTTAACTGTTTCCCAAAATAGTTACATTTAATGCCCCTAGTATTAGCTGGTGTCATAGCCGGTCACGTGTGCAGTACCATGGTGACTGTCATTCAAACAAAGTCTAAGATGGCAACTTTCTTGACAATAAACAATAGGAGGGTTTATCTCCACTTTAAGAAAGGGCAAAATGTTGATGCAAACGTGGGCAATGGAGGCTTGGCATTGATGATTGCACATAGATTGATCACAAAGAAAAGAAAAAAAAATCAATAGAATTGCTTCTCAACATCTGCTGTCCATAGATAAACCCCAAAAATGTATTTAGTAACAACAGCCCCATGCTCCATCTTACTAGATGTGGGTGTATTATTAAGCAAAAGGGGGAAAACACTGCGCTCCCTACCAAAATAATAATAAAAATGTGAAGTAACACACACCAGCAGCTAACATGCGAACAAACCAAGTCCAAATAACAACATGTGACAAAAAATGTAGCGCTGAAATATCTAAAATTTGACAAATATAAATCTCACTTAAACCCTATTAATTCAATAATGTAGGGACCTACTGGAAGACAGCACACACATAAATGTCATGCTACCTAGTAGGAGAACAAATCTATATGTGAATAAGTGCAAAAAGTCCAACTAAAACGCAGTGATGTATACAATAAGTCCAGATATTCCGTTACCCAAGCCGTGGACAGCCTTCAGTCAATAACCAAGATTTTGCAGAAAAAGGTGGGTACTCTTACCGGAGGTGATGGACACAAAATACTCTACAGTAAATGTGTCATACAGGCTTGTATGTGTCTCAACAAATGATTCATGTATGCTGGATCATAGGTCACCATTAGGGCAGCCAGGTATCCTCTCGGGTAGCCAACTTCAGGATCGAGGAGTCAAGGTATGGGATTCCACAGGACACAAAGAATTCCTCGCTGTATCTCAGATTCCAGTGTAAAGTAGCTCCAAACCGTTTCACCGAAGACCAAAAAATATAAACACAATGCCTCTCATAGTGAAATTCCACCATTTGAAGGTTTATTTGTAAAAAACTATTTACATAAAAAATGACATCCAAGAATCACGTGATCCAATAAAAAGTAAATAAAAAGCAATGTGGGGAGCAGGAAACGCTAGCCCGATGCGTTTTGACCTCTAAGTCGTCTACTGGGGCATTCCCCAGAGAAGTTAAGTGGAATGCTTAGGGACAAAGGGTATGGGGCCAATTTTTTTGGAAGCAGGAAGACGAAACATTGGGGGCTTGGATAGGGAGGATTTGATAAAAGACAAAATAAAAAGCACAGAATCAATAGTTCTCGATTATAATTTACAAAATAAGGAAGTGAAGAAAATTATTAAAAAGGCATTGGGAGATCATAACACATGATATACACCTAAAAGAGAGGTTATCAGACTGACCAAAAATTGTCTACAAACGAGCCCCGAATTTAAGGGATAGATTTGTGCACAATATAAGTGAACCTCCTCTGGCCAAGCCTGTGATGTTTTGGGACATCAAGGGGTTTTACGGATGTGGTAGATGTTATAGTGGTGTAAAGGTCCCAGGAAATGTTAGAAAACGAAAATCCTTCATAAATCCTCATATTATTGGTTCAAATGTGATCAGGGCTTTTATTTCATGTGACACCATAAGGGTTGTGTATGCCATCAAATGACCATACAACCTATTATATATAGGTAGGACAAAGAGGGTGTTAAAAGTAAGAATGCAAGAGCATTTGAGAAATATATGCAAAAGTCATGATAAGTATCACCTATCAATTAATTGTAGGGAAAAACATCATAAAAACCCTGAAGGAATGCAGTTTTGGGATATTGAGGCCCACAAACATCATTGGAGGGGCTCCAACTTTGTAAGAGAAATCAGTAAGTGGGAATCATGGTGGATACACCAATTGGGTTCCCTCTGGCCACAAGGACTAAATAAGGAGTTTGATTTAAAAGAGGCTGATTGGAGAGGAAAATAGAGAGTAGCCTAGGTAGGAACGTTAAAAGGAGGATATAATAAGCATACAAGTAGGAACTTATCCAGACTGGGGGGCCACTGAGGGGGGGAGGGATGAGGATTTATTAATTTTTATTTTTTTTTATTTTTTTGTTAGGGGGATTTAAGAGGGATAAGTTTGTATAAAAATGACAGGATTACAGATCATAAATTTGAAAATTATACTTTGTTATGAAATATGAATGTAAAATGTTGAAATTAGGAAGCAGTGTGTAACTGTTATTATTGATTTATTTCTGTTTTCCTGTAAAGAAAAAAAGAATAAAAAAAAAAAAAGGTTTTCTCAGTAATTATTGATTATATATATTTTTGGCCCTGGGATATGAAATAAATTTGTATACGGCTCGTGTCATGTTGATATAATTTTGCTATCTCAATACACCTAGTCATGCCTGCTAAAAAGGGGGTTATTAGTGGTTTGTGAAGCCCCTCACTTGTTTGAGGCGCGTTGTGTGCATTTTAATAATTACTAGTATTTTTTTGATGTTTCTTAATGTTAATGAATATCTTTTAGTATAATATTCATTATTGAATTTTACATTTTTTTTTTTATAAAGTAATCTGAATGTCACATTTCTGGGGGGGTAGGCTTATACAGGGAAATGGAAGGTGGTCTATATATGTGTATATATGTATTTTTTTACACACTATATATATATATATATATATATATATATATATATATATATATATATATATATATATATATATATATATATATATATCTTTGGTGATCTTTTGTTTGGTACGGTTCATGGGGGGGGGTCTTCTCTCTCTATATATGCAGCTAGTTCACACACTCATTTGTTTGAGGCATTAAGAACTCTATGAATTAATTGTTGCATATATATGCTTTTTATATACATTTTGTGGATTTATATATATCTATAGTTTTTTGTTTTAATTTTAGGGCATTTATTCACATATACATGTCTAATACCTCAGTATGTACTATAATGAGTTTATATTCATGTATTCTAATATATCATATGTTTCTTTTTAAATCAATATTTTTTTATTGAATATTTCACAGAACATAAGTGAAAAAACATGTAGAAAAATAGTAACTCAGACATGCAACTTCTTCAGCTTATTACACAGTCTTGAGGATTATCCTATAACAAAGTCTGTATTCAATAGACATGTAAACCAAGGTAAATAATGTGATATATAAAGTATATCTTGTTAGATCAAGAGTTAGGAACACCACTCCCCTGCCCAGGCACCCCAACTGTGAACACACTGCACTCAGGAGGAGAGCGGCGACCCCCAGACCTCTTTTGGGGGTTCTTGTATTGTTTTCATTGTTACATAACATTTAGTGTTAGACTAAGTAGTATGTGAAAAAGACATTGGTGGTCGAAAAAGAGAAAAGTTAGAACTATAAAATATAAAAGTATAAAATAATATAAAATAAAATTAAGAAAAAAATAAGAAAAACTCAGATAGTTACTTCCCTTTGGTAGTACAGCATGGTTTTAAGTGATACATTTAGGTCTTATGTTTCATTGTGTAACAATCTACCCATTTTTTCCATATTTTTTGGGCTTTACTGTATTAATTTTGGGTTGATGCATATAACATCTAGTATTCTGCTTGAGTGTTGGTCGTATTTATTACTTCATGTGGAGACGGGGTTTGTTGATCTCTCCAATGGCGCATTATCGTTAATCGTGCACTCAGAAGAAGTACACGGCTATGGTCCTGTATTCTGATGGAATTCACTCTATGTCTAAGGATAAAATTGCATTTCCCGGCGACATGGGTACTTTAATATTCAATACTTGTGAAATTACTCCATATACTCCTTTCCAAAAGGGGACTATAGTAGGGCAAGACCAGAGTATATGGTACAATGTTCCCACAGCACCACAGTTCCTCCAGCAGGTATTGGAACTTTGTGGTGAGAATTTAGCTATTCTATGGGGTGTCAGATACCATCTGAAGAGGATTTTCTGTGATAATTTCCATAAGTTTATACTCTTTGTCACAGCGTATGTGATGTGAAGTGCCTTTTGCCATTGTTCCAGGGCGTAAGAGGTATCTAAGGCCTTCTTCCAGGCAATCATATGAGTTGTTTTCAAGGGTATATCCTTTTTGTTTGAGTATATTATAGAACAACGATATACCTTTAATTTTGGTGGTAGGGTTTGTGTAGTATTGGAGTGCTCTCCATGGCATGTCAATATTAGTTTTCAAGTTGGAGCGTAGTAGATGTGTAATTCTATGGTATGTGTAATATTCTGAGTTAGCTGGGGTGCATTCTATTTGTAATCACCTGAAGATTTTTGGAGCTGGACCTATCATCAGATCTTCAATTTTTTCTATCCCTTTTTCTACCCAGCTTGAGAAGTTTAAGTCAGATATGATGTGTGTCAAGCTATAGGTAGGCATTGATAGTGTGGAGGTAATGCGTCCTGAGATGGAGTGTTTAGCAAAGCTCTTCAGGCATAAAGTGATGCTGTCATGGTGGGAGAAAGTGATGCATATCTAGGGGTATAGTATTGGCTAGTAAGAAGAAAATTATAAAGATCGCAACCTTTAAGTTGTATATTTTCCGATTCTTTCCATCTGGCATTGGGGCTTTGGGGGAACCATGTTTTAATTTGTGCCAATATTGAGGCAATGTAGTAGTTTTTAAGTACTACAAAGCCCACTCCTCCCGCCTTCCTAGTATTGATTCGTTTTGTGAATGTACACCTCGCCCTCTTTCCTTGCCAAAGATATCTGTTGATCATAGATTGGGCTTTAATAAAGAAGATGTTAGGCACTGGGATAGGGATGATCCTAAATAGGTATAGAAATTGTGGTAGCAGTACCATTTTAAAGGCTGCCAGTCTCCCGGACCAGGGTAATTCTGTTTTTGCTAGATCTTGGCGTTTGGGGTGTAGTTTATCTAAGAATATGGAGTATTTTGCTTTGAACAATTCCTCTGTCTTAGGTGTTAAGGAGATGCCTAAGTAATTTATACCGGTGGTATTCCACATGTATGGGTATAATTGTTCCATTTTGCGCCTAGTTTTAGGTATATTGATGCCAAGGATGTATGACTTAATGTCGTTTACTTTGTAGTAGGATATACCGTTGAACATTTTGAGTGTTTGATGTATCAAGGCTAATGAGGTCTCTACGTCTGTGATCAATGAGTATGGTTGTGTATATAACTTGCCAGAGGTTCCATGAGAAGGTTGAAAATTAACGGTGAAAGTGGGCACCCCTGGGCGAGTTCCTTTTGTAATATTAAATGGAGTGGAAAGTGCCCCCGAGGTGTAAACCTGGGCAGAGAGCATGGAATATAATGCCATAACTGCAGAATTTTTTTTTGACTTGGAATCCAAACTTCTTCAGTATCCTGACAAGATATCCCCAATGTATCCGATCAAACGCTTTCTCTGCATCCAAAGCTGGGAGCAGATAAGGTGTTCTCTTCAGATTTGCGTGGGGAATTATATTAATTAAGCGCCTAGTGGAATCAGTGGTTTCATGTCCTTTTGTAAATCTGGATTGATCCTTATGTATAAGCTGTGGAAGTATGTTTATCAGCCTTAGTGCGATCAGTTTGGCATATAGTTTCAGGTCGTTATTAAGTAAAGATATTGGCCTGAAATTCTGTGGAAGAGATGGTTCCTTCTCTGGTTTGAACAGAATGATTACAAGTGCTTTCAACATTTCTGATGGGAAGGAGGAAGAGGCAGCTGCAGCGTTGAACATATTGGTTAGGTGGGGTGTGAGGATGTACTTGTTTTTTTTTTGTTGTTTACAAACTATTTTTATTTGGTACATAGAGAAAGTACATAGAGTAAGCATAGATATAACATAATAAATGCAATGAATGTCAAGTTAAACATAGAAAATCACCATAGATACAAAATTTGTACAAATTTCAGTGCATATACAGTGGTGTGAAAAAGTGTTTGCCCCCTTCCTCATTTCCTGTTCCTTTGCATGTTTGTCACACTTAAGTGTTTCGGGAACATCAAACCAATTTAAACAATAGTCAAGGACAACACAAGTAAACACAAAATGCAATTTGTAAATGAAGGTGTTTATTATTAAAGGTGAAAAAAAATCCAAACCATCATGGCCCTGTGTGAAAAAGTGATTGCCCCCCTTGTTAAAACATACTATACCTGTGGTTGTCCACACCTGAGTTCAATTTCTATAGCCACACCCAGGCCTGATTATTGCCACACCTGTTCACAATCAAGGCATCACTTAAATAGGAGCTGCTTGACACAGTAAGGTCCACCAGAAGATCCTTAAAAGCTACACATCATGCCGAGACCCAAAGAAATTCAGGAACAATTGAGAAAGAAAGTAATTGAGATCTATCAGTCTGGAAAGGGTTATAAAGCCCTTTCCAAAGCTTTGGGAATCCAGCGAACCACAGTGATAGCCATTATCCACAAATGGCGAAGACATGGAACAGTGGTGAACCTTCCCAGGAGTGGCCGGCCGCCCAAAATTACCCCAAGAGCGCAGCGACGACTCATCCAAGAGGTCACAAAAGACCCCACAACAACGTCCAAGGAACTGCAGGCCTCACTTGCCTCAGTTAAGGTCAGTGTTCATGCCTCCACCATCAGGAAAAGACTGGGCAAAAATGGCCTGCATGGCAGAGTTCCAAGGAGAAAACCACTGCTGAGCAAAAAGAACATCAAAGCTCGTCTCAATTTCTCCACAACACATCTTGATGATCCCCAAGACTTTTGGGACAACATTCTGTGGACCGATGAGACAAAAGTGGAACTCTTTGGAAGGTGTGTGTCCAAGTATATCTGGCATAGAAGGAACACTGCATTTCATAAAAAGAACATTATACCAACAGTAAAATATGGTGGTGGTAGTGTGATGGTCTGGGGCTGTTTTGCTGCTTCAGGACCTGGAAGACTTGCCGTGATAAAAGGAACTATGAATTCTGCTGTCTACCAAGAGATCCTGAAGGAGAATGTCTGACCATCTGTTCGTGTACTCAAGCTGAAACGAACTTGGGTTCTGCAGCAGGACAATGATCCTAAACACACCAGCAAGTCCACCACCGAATGGCTGAAGAAAAACAAAATGAAGACTTTGGAGTGGCCTAGCCAAAGTCCTGACCTGAATCCTATTGAGATGTTGTGGTATGACCTTAAAAAGGCCATTCATGCTCGAAAACCCTCTGATGTAACTGAATTAGGACAATTCTGCAAAGATGAGTGGGCCAAAATTCCTCCAGGACGCTGTAAAAGCCTCATTGCACGTTATCGCAAACGCTTGGTTGCAGTTGTTGCTGCTAAGGGTGGCCCAACCAGTTATTAGGTTTAGGGGGCAATCACTTTTTCACACAGGGCCATGATGGTTTGGATTTTTTTTCACCTTTAATAATAAACACCTTCATTTACAAATTGCATTTTGTGTTTACTTGTGTTGTCCTTGACTATTGTTTAAATTGGTTTGATGTTCCGAAACACTTAAGTGTGACAAACATGCAAAGGAACAGGAAATGAGGAAGGGGGCAAACACTTTTTCACACCACTGTATATTGCAATAGTTTGTGATTTGATTTGGAATAGTGATGGGCTAGAGCCACAATAGTGCAGTAAATCGTATATAGTCATGTATAGGAGACCCAATTTCAGGGAGTATTAAAAAAGGAGGTAGAATGGTTAAACCAGGGATCCCATTTCTTACTATATAAATGTGTGGTATTTTGTGTGATATGGAATATCTTTTCCATCAGATTAATGTTGTTAATTCTGTTTTTAAGTTGATCCAAGGGGACAGAATGCGATTTCCAATGGAAAGCAATTCGCCAATGAATTGTGACACATATTGTATGAATCAATCTCATATTGTAGGTGGAGAGAGAGGGGATAGGGGCATATAGGAGACAATTCTGTAAGGTTAGATTTATGTTATTATTTGAGATCACTGAGGAAAAATTCTCTAACTGTTTCCAGAAATATGTGATTTTGGAACAGTCCCAGAAGATGTGTGAGAATGAGCCTGGGGAATTACAGCCTCTGAAGCATGTACAAGGTGTTGTGGGGTATATTGAATGTATCTTAACCTTCTCAATCACAAAAATAACCAAACTCCCATACATGATCAAATGGGAACAGGAAACAAATCTCTTGCTCTCATCCCACGACTGGGACATTTGTATTAGCAATCTACACAAATGCACGAGATCAATCACAGTCAAAGAGACCGCACTAAAATTATTTACCAGATGGTACTATACCCCAGTAAAATTACATCAGGATGTACTTGTTTTGTAGTATTTCCTATGTATCCATCAGGACCTGGGGACTTGTTTAGTGGTAGCTAGGGATGAGCTTCGTGTTCGAGTCGAACATATGTTCGACTCGAACATCGGCTGTTCGCCCGTTCGGCAAATTCCGAACGTTATGGGCCGTTCGCACCAAATTCGTGTGGTGCTCACGGCCCACAATGCACTGCGATGGCGCAGTGCATTGCTGGCTCATGATTGGCCAAGCATGCACTGTGACCCCACATGCTTGGCCAATCACAGCGCCAGCAGCGAGGAGAGCCATGATTGGCCACAGGCAGGATGCCTGTGGCCAATCATAGCTCAGGCTGTGTAGTACACACCCCACACTATATAAGGCCTTGTGTAGTGTGTTGGCGTCTGAAGCAGTTAGTGGGTGTTCTGTGTACCTTCAACACAGTACACACCGATCGTTATCGGCCGATTTTCGATCTTGCTCTTCTGTAGTGGTTGTTGTCTGCGTGCCCTGACCGCAGTATACACCGCTATATTCACTTATATAGCTAGCGATATATCTATCTTTTATAATAGAGCTTGCAGTCAGTGTTAGGAGCTTGTACGTGCTGTCTGCGTGCTCTGAACCCAGTACACACCGCTATATCCACCTATATAGCAAACTATCTTGCTCGTTTTAAATAGAGCTTGCAGTCAGCAGTAGGAGCTTGTGCGTGCTGTCTGCGTGCTCTGAACCCAGTACACACCGCTATATCCACCTATATAGCAAACTATCTTGCTCGTTTTAAATAGAGCTTGCAGTCAGCGGTAGGAGCTTGTGCGTGCTGTCTTCGTGCTCTGAACCCAGTACACACCGCTATATCCACCTATATAGCAAACTATCTTGCTCGTTTTAAATAGAGCTTGCAGTCAGCGGTAGGAGCTTGTGCGTGCTGTCTTCGTGCTCTGAACCCAGTACACACCGCTATATCCACCTATATAGCAAACTATCTTGCTCGTTTTAAATAGAGCTTGCAGTCAGCGGTAGGAGCTTGTGCGTGCTGTCTTCGTGCTCTGAACCCAGTACACACCGCTATATCCACCTATATAGCAAACTATCTTGCTCGTTTTAAATAGAGCTTGCAGTCAGCGGTAGGAGCTTGTGCGTGCTGTCTGCGTGCTCTGAACCCAGTATACACCGCTATATCCACCTATATAGCAAACTATCTTGCTCGTTTTAAATAGAGCTTGCAGTCAGCGGTAGGAGCTTGTGCGTGCTGTCTGCGTGCGCTGAACCCAGTACACACCGCTATATCCACCTATATAGCAAACTATCTTGCTCGTTTTAAATAGAGCTTGCAGTCAGCGGTAGGAGCTTGTGCGTGCTGTCTGCATGCTCTGAACCCAGTATACACCACTATATCCACCTACATAGCTCTTCTCTATTTGAGCCATCTGCCATCTGCAGGAGTTATTGGAAGTTGTGTGTGCCTCCAGCACAATATACACTACCCAATTGCTGTTTTTCCCAACTCCCTTCAGGCCATTACCATGTCTGGAAGGCCAGCAAGGAGAGGCAGACAGGCGCGAGACGATAAAAGAGGGCAAGCAGGCTCTGTGTCTAGAGACAACAGTGCTGGTCGTGGACGCGGTGCATCGTCATCATCAGCACGTGGCCATGGGACACGCTTGTCCTTCTTTTCGGCAGCTGGACATGTTGAGCCACAACATGCCAACGACTTGGTAGAGTGGATGACCAAGCCCTCTTCATCCTCCTCATCCTCTCTCACCCAGTCTCAGGATACTAGCAAAGCAGCTGCCAATGCATTGTCTTCCCTCCTCTCAATGTCATCATCAGTGACTCCTTCCCTAGACCCACCACGTCCTCCTGAGAAGTCTCCTGAACTCTTTGAGCACAGTGTTGGGTACATGCTCCAGGAGGATGCCCAGTGTTTTGTAGGCTCTGATGATGATACTCAGCTAGAGGAAGGCAGTAGCATGAATGCAGAGAGAGGGGATGCTCAAGAAGGACAGCAATCTGGCAGTCATGTTCCACAAGCTGCAGCATACTGCCAGGTTTGCTCCAGCGATGAAGAGGGAGAGGATGATGAGGGCACTGACTCCACATGGGTGCCGGGTAGGAGAGAGGAGGAGGAGGAGGCACATGTCCAACGAGGCAGGATGCCCTCCGGGGGCCAGCTTAGGGGCAGCACACCGACTGAATCACACCGCAGAGCTCCGCCTGTGCAGGGCACTGCCTCTGCACGTTATTCTAAAAGTTCTTTGGTGTGGGCCTTTTTTGAGACGAGTGCATCAGATCGCACCGCTGCTATTTGCAACATATGTCTCAAGCGTATCTCGCGTGGCCAAAACATCAGCCGCTTGGGCACCACATGCTTGACCAGACATATGTTGACCTGCCATGCAGCTCGTTGGCAAGCGTACCTCAAAGACCCACACCAAAGAACAAAGCAGACCTCTACTTGCTCCTCATCAGCTGGCATCTCCAACCCCACTAGACCTTCAGTCCTCTCTGAAACCTGCTCTGAGAGGAATGAAGGTGTAGAATTAGGTGTGTCACAGCCAAGTGCTTCCGGGCACTCTGCTGGCAGTACACCCACGTCCGATTATAGCAGGCAAATGTCCCTGCCCCAGCTGCTGGACCGGCGAAAGAAGTTCACTCCCAGCTATCCACATGCCCAGCGGTTGAATGCTAGCTTGGCTAAATTGCTAGCACTTCAACTGCTGCCTTTTCAGTTGGTAGACTCGGCCCCCTTCCGTGAGTTTGTACAATGTGCAGTTCCTCGGTGGCAGGTCCCCAAACGCCACTTTTTCTCACGGAAGGCGATTCAGGCTTTCTACCGGCATGTGGAAGGCAATGTCCTTGCCTCGCTTGACAGGGCGGTCAGCGGTAAGGTGTATATTACCGCTGACTCATGGTCCAGCAGGCATGGACAGGGACGTTACCTGTCTTTCACGGCCCATTGGGTCACTCTTCTGGCAGCTGGGAAGGATGCAGGACAAGGTGCAGTAGTGTTGGAGGTTGTTCCGCCACCACGCCTCCAAAATGCTACTATTGGTTGTGACACACCTCTCTCCTCCACCCCTCCTCTTCTTCTTCCTCCATGGCCTCTTCCAATGCTCTGTCCTCAGAACCAGCGGTGCTCCGTAGGCGTTCCAGGGGCTAGGCAAGTACGCAGGCAAAACGATGCCATGCCCTGCTTGCGCTGGTTTGTTTGGGGGACAGGAGCCACATTGGGGCGGATGTTTTGTCAGCTCTGCAGGGGCGAGAGGTGGGTGACGCCATGCCAGCTTAAGCCAGGAATGGTGGTTTGCGACAATGGCACCAACTTCCTCTCCGCCCTCCGACAGGGACAACTGACCCATGTGCCCTGTGTAGCTCACGTCCTTAACCTGGTGGTGCAGCGGTTCTTGGGCAGGTACCTGGACTTACAGGATGTCCTGAAGCAGGCCAGGAAAGTCTGTGTGCATTTCCGCCGATCATTTAATGCCTGTGCTTGGCTGGCTGAGCTCCAAAAGGAGTTGAACCTGCCCAAGAACCGCCTTATATGTGACATGCCCACCAGGTGGAACTCAACGTTGGCCATGCTGCAGCGGCTGCACACGCAGCAGAGGGTCATCAATGAGTACCTGTGCGACTACGGCACCAGGACAGGGTCAGAGGAGCTCGGTTTTTTCTCACAACGCCAGTGGGGCATGATCAGGGATGCATGCACTGTCCTGTCACCATTTGAGGAGGCCACAAGGATGGTGGATTGATCTAGTCCTAGATCAATGGAGCTTGTCCAGAACTGTAGCAGTATCCATAAATGATATTACGTGGTCAGATCACACGTCTGTAGTGCTGAAAATCAGTGACTAATTTTCCTCGAACCCTGCTCCTACCTGGAGAGCTAACCCACTTATGTTACAGGGAAAAACTACTAAAACTATATTGGAACAACATTTAATGCAATATTTTAGCGATAATGTGAATTCTGTGGCTGATAAAGTTACATTGTGGAATGCCCATAAGGCGTTCATGAGGGGTATCTTTATTAAACTGGGGCAAGGAGGAGGAGGCAGCACCAACAGCAAATACAGGATCTCACAAACAAAAATGCAAATACAGGATCTCACAAACAAAATTCACAACTTAGAAATCAGTAATAAACAAAAACCCACGCCGTAATTATCCCAACACCGTTATGATCTTCGATTGCTGCTATTAGGAAATTTTGAAAAATCTACTAGACATCTAAATGTGAACTATTATGTAAATGGTAACAGGGCGGAGAAACCCCTAGAACGGGGCTGCAGGTACAAAACCAAGATACAATACATCCAACATCCAATCACTAAAGATAAACATCAACAACCACAAAAAAGGTTGAAGTCCCCACAGATCACCAGAGCTCCTTTTTGGTGGGCCCGTGTCTTCCAAAATTTTTGTTAATAAAGTGTATTTGCTTGGAATTCGGGGCGTAAAGGTTCACAATAGTGTATGTTGAGGAGTTGATATCGCAAATCCCTTATTGCAATAAGAACTCCTCTTTTGTTTTAATCTGTCTTTGCAGTAAAGATATGGGGAAACTGTTTATTTGTGCATGGGGGGGAGCGAACTATTAAAATGTGTTTCCGGAGCACATAGGACATCGCTTTTGAATTGCTGCGCTTCCTTCCATAATGACTTTCACTTGACAGGGTGATTAAGTCCTTTGGTATTTATAGAAAGAAAAGTCACCCTCATGTGGACAAAGTAGATTTAGATGTTTGACATTCTGTGTTCATGTAAGTTCTTTTGCGAGTGAAGAGTTCCCTCAAGTGGTTAGAGCTGGTATAAATTGCATTGTTAAGTGCTAGTGCAGACCAGAGATTTGTTGCACTCACATTTGGAAGTGCAGGCATCTTTCCAGCCTGGCTGTGCTGTTGAAGTCTCTTTGGAGGTTTTGACCTGGGAGAAACAGTAGTGGCTTCATCTGAGAACTGTAAAATAATCTGTAAGTTCTGACTGTGTTGGAAAAATATAACAAGAAGAACAATAAAACTGACTATGAACTTAAAAACTTGAACTTTGAATAACAAGTGAACATTGTGATCCAAGTATGGGTATTGCACACCCGTATGCAGCATTTTGCTGCTGAAGTAGTATCAGGGGGGTGAGTTTGTGAGCCAAGAGAGGCTACTCTCCCCATAGAACAGAAGATAAATACTTATTCAGTGCCTTTTAGCATTTTTAGCCGTTACCTTTTACCATCCAGGATCTGCATAGGGAATGCTCCTAGGGGAGTCAGGCCTGCTGACAGCCTCTGGAAGTATCTGACAATCTTTGAGCAGAGACAGACCTTTTTCCAGGGAGTCTATGGTGAAGGTATGACCCTCTTTGGTAATCGTGATTATTGTGGGGAAGCCCCATCTGTAGTTGATCCTATGATTCCTGAGGGTTTTGGTAATTGTGGTGAGGTTTCTTCTTTTTTGCAGAGTGTATTGCGTTATTGCAGATTTTGATGCTGTGGTGGAATATTATCCTTAATGCACATTGCAGACATAAATTTTTCTTTTGCATGGTAAAAATGTAACCGCTGGGGCGTGGCCTGGATCCGATCTGAGATGGACGCTTAGATCAGGAGCTCCGTCCTTGAGGCCAGCTACTTAAGCTATTTAACCCCATTTTTCTACCCTGCCATGGCGAGGACACCCAGAGCGACCTCCGCTACACGGTCCAGATCGCCTAGGGGATCCGACGATCTCTCCGCCCGACAGATTCCGGAGATATTCCGAGCGTGGCCCTCAGGTAGGATGCAGGCCTCCCAGGCAGAAGCGCGAAACGGTAGATCCCCGAGCGCCAGTCCTAACAGGCCCGAAGCACTGCACGCTGCCAGCCCCAGTATTGACCAGCCTCTTGGCCAAGCAGCAGCGGTGAGCATAGATGACCTCCGCAGCGTGGCTGCGGATATCAAAAGCACCCTCATGGCGGCGATATCTGACATGCGGTCTGACATACATGCCATGACATTAAGAGTAGAAGAAGTGGAAGCAGTACAAGCAAGGCAGGATACCTCTTTATGCCACGTCCAACAGATAACGGAGTCCCATGCCGTTCATCTCAGGGATATCAACAGACACCTAGAGGACTTAGATAACCGTGGAAGACGCCATAATCTCAGAGTGAGAGGCATTCCGGAGGCCATTGAACCCTCCCAGTTATCCCAAACTGTTGCTCTGCTGTTTAACGAGATCCTTGACCGTCATCCTACTACTCAGATCAGCTTTGAACGTATTCATAGAGCTTTGCGACCTAGAGGGAGGGAGACAGATCCCCCTCGAGATGTG
This sequence comes from Lithobates pipiens, assembly GCF_037356315.1. Classification (NCBI taxonomy): domain Eukaryota; kingdom Metazoa; phylum Chordata; class Amphibia; order Anura; family Ranidae; genus Lithobates; species Lithobates pipiens. Next base: position 423,013,482 of record NW_027507903.1, on the reverse strand, counting down.
GTTTGCTGCCTCATGGATTTTCAACTCAAAGAGCAAATCCTACATGCGGCCAGAACACACAATCAAGCCACAGTGCAGGGCACCACAGTCAAAATATACCAGGACCTGTCTGGTATCACTTTACAGAGGAGGAGGGAACTTCGTCCACTTCTTGAAGCTCTGAGAGCCAGATCTATCGTCTACAGGTGGAAGTTTCCCTTTGGCCTAACAGCATCTCATCATGGCAAAACAGCAATTCTTAGAGTGCCAGAGGACCTGGATCACTTTTTCTTTACGCTAGATATCCCGCCAGTGGATTTGCCAGACTGGTACAGCGATTTCCGTCTTTCAACGCTTTCCCATACTTTCTCTATGGATGGCATAGCAGAAGCGGGTAACTTCAGCATAGGACGCCGCCGCCACCATCCCCTTCCCCCTCGTTCGCCACCGCAAGATATCGGAGCACCAAGGAATGGAAGCCCCACGGCCTCTCCGGTGCACCGCAGGGCCCGGATTCACTGAGCTAGACGTCCCGACAATGTTTACTGCTCCCATCTGACTCTAAGGTACTGTGTTTCACTCCCTGTTTTTATGCCACCCGTTTATCTCTCCTTGTTCTCAGCTCTAATCTACACAATGAGACTAACTTTACGGTCCATATAATGCTTTGTTGAGAGACTCAACCTGCGTAATAACTCACCCAGTCTGCCTATCCCATGGATCTTCAACAGACCCCCGTGTCAACTCTCATCTACTTTTTATGGTTCCCAGACCACAAGTATAGTACATAGCCCCGCCAACGATTAGCCTGCGTTCCTCTACCCCTCCTCATCCCCCCGTCCACCACCTCTCCCCCTATGATAATCCAAAGTTGTGAATGTGTATCACTCCCTAACATGTCATTGCATCTTCTCTGGGTCCATCCAGTCAGGCATAAACGGAATGCATCAGACCCGCAAGCTTAGTTTTCCCAGTGCAACGAAACTATGCTCATGCCTTGGCCCTGACTTCCTGGACTGCCATATGATGTTATTTACAAGGTGTACGCAAAAGTTTATGCAATGTACCTTATACTGGTTCTCTTATCCTGTACTCATATTCTTGTGCCCCTGTTCTACTTTTTCCTTCCTCACCTTTTTCTTTCTGCTCCCCTCTCTGCACTCCCCTTCCCTATTTCTATCCTTCCTTTCTGATTGCCTGCTACCCCTCTATATAGAGAATATATGCTCAGTATTCTCGAGGATTAGGCTTAGTTCCCCATCGGTTCCTTCTCGGGGTCGGGAGCTTTATTTGTCTGTAAGGGGCAAGGCTGCGAGATTAAATTTTAGCCATAGTAGCCAGATAAGAGGAGGCCCTGCTCGAGAAAGAGCTTTTTTAGTAGCCTCCAACACGAGGACACCTAACCAGGTTGTCAGATTTAAAATAACCCCTGATTATCTCGACTGCCGCCGTGACACTATCCATTTTTAGGAGGGCACGCATGTCCTCGGGCCCACTAAAACCTACTAGAGCTCGGACCCGAATATGGCCTCCTCCTACTTTAGCATAAATTCTCTGGGCAAGTTGGAGTGCCAAGAGAAGGTTGTACCAACGTCGGCACTTTTCTACACCCCAACTCTTCACATGACACGACATGTCTCTGTTAACAGTTCATATTGCTGATTCCCGAGGTTATGCAGTTAACTATGTTATTTTTGTTGCATATATAATGTTCTATGTGATACCTCTTAACCGTGTTTGTCAGATGGGAAGTAGTTTCTCCAAACTGATTACAGGAATTATATGTTGATTATAAACGTATTAAGTGGTTAGTTTATGTGTTTTTATATATAATTTTTTTTTTTTTTTTCATTCTATTTTTTATGCCACTTCCCTACCCCTGGGACCTAGTTTCACATTCGCATAGTTTGCTGATCGTTTGACACAAAAGAAGCTCTACTTCACATTCCACTCTTCCTCTCATAATATCCCTGTAACACTTTAATATAACCTTCTTTGCCCTCTAAACCCCAGATCTCTCTAGGGTTCAAACCCGCACTTAGAAACGTTCATCGTTGCTCTATTTCTGATATTTAGGCTGTGAGTATAAGTCTCCAGTACATGACTACCTGAGGGGTGCGGTGGCCAAATTACTAATTACAAAATTCGCCTCACCAGGGTTGCCTTAAGTCGTACGTGTGGGCTGGTCTTGGGGGGAGCACTAACTCCACCTGGGTCCAGACCTGCCTATTTTTCCTCCTTTTCCTTTCCTCTAGAAGCCTCGGCAGGACTTAGAGCCTCCCCTCTCGGACCGTACCCAGCACTTTGTCTCCCGAACAGGAGACTCTGGTAGTCTTGCTGACCCTTACCGGTTCCCTTCCATATTAGACGTAGGTTTGCAGGTCGAACCCGTCAACCGGTCGTCGCCACATCAACTTCCCTTGAAGTACCCTAGGACCCCCTTTTCACCGACTTTCCTCCTCAATCCACATATCCATCCCCCCTTCTCCCCCGTCCTCCCCTTCCACCCATCTTCATATACAAATTCCCCCTCCTCCTCCCCTCCTGCCCCTTCCCCCACTTTACGTCCCCCTTTTCTGCTCGGGTCTCTGGCTTCCCCCCGTTTTTCCCCCTCAACTGCCCCGAGGGCCTACTATCCAGCCATTATGCCACGATCCCAATCCAATTCGGCCCACCTTACACTCAAAATTCTTTCCCTGAATGTTCGAGGCCTGAACACCCCTGAGAAACGCTCCCGAGTACTATCTTATGCAAAACAATCTAAAGCAGATATAATCTTCCTGCAGGAAACCCACTTCTGCTCGAAACATGTACCGAAAATGTCTAGCCCATACTATCCTCAGGGTTATCACGCCACCTCTCCAATTACTAAGTCTAAAGGAGTATCTATACTTCTCTCCAAGAACTCGCCAATCACCATTACGGACTCCCTGCTAGATGAACAAGGGAGGTTTGTCTTTCTCAAGGGAACCTTCAAAAACAGACCTATCACCTTAGCAAACATATATTGCCCCAACTCGTTACAAGTCCCTTTCTTGCGAGTTATAGTTTGACATTTGCTCTCTTTTCAGGAGGGAATACTGATATTAGGGGGCGACCTCAATCTGCCCCTCGATCCCCTGTTGGACACTTCATCAGGTAAATCACATCTTACCTATAGAGCTCTTAAACAAATTAGACGATGCCTCCATGAACTCTGTATACACGATACATGGCGCATCTCGCACCCCAAGGACAAAGACTTTACCTATTTCTCTGCCCCCCACAACAAATATTCTAGTATAGACTATCTTTTCCTATCGCAACAAGACCTACCACTGCTCACGACCGCAACTATCGAACCAATGACATTATCTGACCACCACCCTATTTCCCTGACACTTACCTTTCCAGAGACAAATGATCGGACGTTCATATGGAAATTAGATCCCACTATCTTAACGGACAAGTCAATTGAAAATGACCTAAGGCAATGCCTGACAGACTATTTCTCAGAAAACAATTCCACCGACATCTCCAAAATGACCCAGTGGGAGGCCCATAAATGTGTCATAAGGGGCAAAATGATCGCAATCTCGGCAGCTCTCAAGAAAAACCGTAAGGCCAGACTTACTGCACTGTTCACTAGATTGAGGAAACTAGAAACCAGTCATAAACTAACACTGGCACAACATACCCTAACAGAACTAACCGACATGAGAGCCCTAATCAATGAGACCCTGAACCTCACCATCAAGAAAAATTTCATTTTGTCCCAAAAACTCTTCTATGAGCACGGGAATAAGAGCGGTCGTCTCCTTGCCCAAGCTCTGCGGAAAAAGAATAACAACAATGTAATACACCATCTACGCTCCCCCTCAGGTGATCTAATTATCCACAACAGAGACATCGCCAAAGAGTTTGAAAAATATTATTCCTCTCTATATGATCTTCGAAACTCTACCCACGCACCAGAGAACCATTTGTCTCAGGATCATGCTCATTTCCTCCTTCCTCTCCCAATTCGCCCCTGCTAGGCTTTCACCTGAAGTTTTGGAGGGTCTGGAATCTCCAATATCCCCATTAGAGTGGAATCTCGCACTTAAAAGCTTGAAACCCGGGAAAAGCCCAGGCCCAGATGGTCTGCCAACAGTTTACTATAAAACATTTTCTGACTCATTGCGGAACCCCTTCCTCAAAGCTTTTAATTCCTTATCTCCATCTTCCCCCTTATCACAAAGAATGCTGGAAGCACATATAGTTGTAATACCAAAAGAAGAAAATGACCCATCCCAGCCCAGTAACTATAGACCTATCTCCCTTCTCAATTCGGACATCAAGCTATTTTCGAAAATTATAGCGAACAGGTTGCTCCCCTTCCTCCCTTCCCTTGTCTCCCAAGATCAAACCAGTTTTATCCCTGGCAGGGAGACCAGGGATAATACGATTAAAGCCATAAACCTTCACCATCTTATAACAAGTACTAACCAAAAAGGTTTTTTCCTTTCTCTAGATGCGGAAAAGGCGTTCGACAGAGTGTCTTGGAGATACATGAGGGCAGTGCTCCAGGCGATTGGACTGGGGCCTCACTTAATTGACTTAATCATGGCATTGTATGACAATCCAGTTGCGAGAGTTAGAGCCAATCACACTCTGTCGAACGCCTTTCCCATCCGCAATGGGACAAGGCAGGGGTGTCCCCTGTCCCCCATCCTTTTTGTTCTGACCCTTGAACCCTTTCTCCGTAAAATTGCAGCTAATCCCGATATTCAAGGCATTAAGTCCCCACTAAAAGAATATAAATACGCCGCATTCGCGGATGACATTTTGCTATTTCTCTCGAACCCACTAATCACATTACGGGTAGTGCTCTCAGAATTCAAACAATTCCAACACTTGTCGAATCTCAAAATCAATCTGTCAAAATCCTTCGCCCTCAACGTTTCTTTGCCCCAAAAAATAGTTGATCAATGTAAGAAGAATTTCCCCTTCCTCTGGAAAAACGATTCGATTACATATTTGGGCATCCAGATCCCCTCCAAACTGTCTGATTTACATGTAAAAAACTTTAATCCTCTCCTGAACCAAATGACTAAAGATCTCAAGGAATGGGACAAACCTCTATTTACTTGGTTTGGCAGAGCAGCCATTTTAAAAATGAATGCCCTTCCAAGAATGCTCTACCTGTTGCAAACGATCCCCATCCACATTCCTATCTCCTTTTTTAGCAAATATAGACAACTTTGTTCTAAATTTCTCTGGAGCAAGCGTAAGCATAGAATTAACTACGACCAACTTTCAGGCCCAAAGAATCTAGGGGGTATTGGACTCCCAAATCTCCATAAATACTACCTTGCAACCCATTTAACCAGGATAGTGGATTGGAATGTGCATGCAGCCAGTAAAGACTGGGTTTCTTTAGAAGCCTCCTTTACGGATTTGTCCCTCCCCTCTTTACCGTGGATCCCTTTTCGTTGTGTTCCATCCAGCCTGTTACAACACCCTCTTATAGGCCCGACCTTGAGATGCTTCCACCAAATTTGCAAAACATCGAACATTTCATCTTCTCCAGGCCCCTTGACTCCCCTAAAATTTAATCCTGACTTCCCACCAGGAATGAAGCACGATTATCTAGCAGACTGTTGGCCCACGACCCAAATTAGAGTGCACCATTTCTTCCACCGTGGAAAAATTCAAACCAGAACCCAGACAGGGGAAACCCCCATCCCTCCCTGGCCCTACCTCATGTTGGCCTTGGACTTACAGAGAATAGACAAAGACCGCTGTTGCTCCCGACAACCTTCCCCTTTCGAAACACTATGCACTCAAACCTCCCCCCAAACACACCTGATTTCCTATACACATACTCTGCTTTTTGCGGAACACAGAGCGAATGATACACCAGCTTGCGATAGATGGGAAAGGGACTTGTCCATCTCACTCTCTGATGACCAGTGGGAGCAAATTTATGCGAATATTCATAAAGGATGTGAATACCCAAGAGAATGGTTATAAAATTCAATCCAGGTGGTACCATACTCCGGCGGTTGTCCATAAATACAAACCTAATGTTCCCGAGTCCTGCTGGAGATGTACCCAGGATAAGGGAACGCTACTACATATATGGTGGTCTTGCCCATTGATCCAACGTTTTTGGACGGAAGTGCACCGCTTGACAGAACAAATTTCCTCCTACACACTAGAATTTACTCCTGCCCAGTTTCTCTTACACCATTCCAGTTTACCACATAACACCTATCATAAATCGCTTGGGATGCATCTAATCAACGCAGCGAAGCAGTGCATACCCATTGATTGTCAATCCTCCCGAGTTCCTACCATCAAGGATTGGTTCTCCAGAATCCAAAAAGTTGCGGACATGGAGAAACTCATTAACATTTCCCGTGACACCCCCTCTAAGTACAGTATGAAATGGGCCTGCTGGACTCATTTCCAGACTTCACAAGAATACTTGTCCCATATGGCATCTTACCAGTAACTATCAATCTAGATCCTCGATTATGATATACCTCTCCCTTACTTTGCAGCGGGGGTAAGCCAGAGGCCCTCCTTTCTTTCCTTCTTTCCTTCTTTCTTTCTTTCCTTCTGGCTTCCTTTCCTTCTTTCTTTCTCCACCTTTCTTTCTCTTTTTCTCTATCGCACTTTCTATCTCTTTGTGTATCTCTTTCTCTCTTCCTCCCCTTGTTCCCACCTTACTTATATCACACCTGAAGCTGATAGCTTATTCCCCTCCCCCCCGTCTCACCCCTTCCCTCCCCTCCTGTACACCATTACTCTCTCCTTAACACCCCCTTAACACCCCCTCCCCCCCCCCCCCGTTTTCTTTCGGTATCTTTAGACTTATCTTTACCAAACATACCCTACAACGACATATACCTTCAGCCTTCACACTCATTAAACCTTCTCTTTAAGACAATAGTGCACCTGGCACTGAAAAACTTTCCATCTCTGCAATCATCGTATGATATATAACCCCAAAATAATCATAACTACCCATGCTCTTCAATGACCCTTTTTTGACCTCCGTCTCAGCATACCCCATCCTTAAACACCAGGCCACAATAGACCAGCCTAGATCACGCACCCTCAGGTCCTGATACAGGACATCGGGACCTCTAGACTACAGACGTCTTTAGAGAGGGAAAATACTAGAGGTCAGCTTAGGACTAGGCGGCCTTATCGAATTCATTGTGTAATGTCTTAGGACTTTACCAGAGGTCATAAACTCCCTATGCAGCGCAGCTAACCTCTACATGGGTACAAAGTCCAGTTAAACAACTGGGTTCACCAAAATCTCCAGCTTCGCTTATTAGCAGCTATCTATAGAAGTTATATTTACTCGTACTCTGTCTGTGGAAATGGAATGTAAAATTGAGCTATGTAATATGCTGAATATATATGTCATTTGTTCTTTGTTCACACTTTGTTTTATATTAATAAAACTATTTGAAATAAAAAAAAAAAAAAATGTAACCGCAGTATTACATCCCTAGGGATCTGATCAGGGAGGTATGAAGGTTTAGGCAGGCGATGGATCCTGTCTATGGTCACATCTAGATCTGTGAGGTCAGGAAGGATTTCTTTAAACAGAGTAGTGGTGTACTCACACAGGTCTCCTTGATGTACAGACTCTGGGATGCCTCTGATTTTTAGATTGTTCCTTCTACTTCTGTCCTCCATGTCAGCCATTTTAGATTTGAGCCCTTCTATTACCTCCTCTTTTTCATCATGGGCATCTACCAAATCGTTCACAGTATCTGCAAACTCCCCCATCTTGTTTTCAATGTGACCCGCTCTGGATTCTACAGCCTGTATCTCCTTATTTAACTTTTGCATCTAAGACATCATGTCAGTTTGGATTGAGCTCCTTAGGGACAATACCATGTCCTTTAGCACTGTGTCCATAACTGGCTGATTATTTGTTGGGAACACCTCTATGCTGTCAGGCAGCTCCCTAGTGTCCTCCCCAGAATTAATGCAGGGACTAGCTGTGGGGCTGCATCCATGTGTTATGGGCCAGGGTGGATGACTACCTCCATGTGTCTGCCATGAAACAAAATCCATCAGTTTCTGGGGCTTCCTGAGGTCTTTTCTTTTCCTGGCCATGGTCATTGATGCTGTGGTATGCAGATTGCTCCATTTTGGGATTAAAAACCCCCTCTGGAAAGTCGCTATTAACAGTTGTTTGTCTGTGAGGAGAGGAGGTCAGCTCTCACACATCCATCTAACTCTGCAGCCAGCCACGCCTCCATCATGTTTTTTTTAAATGCAATTGTTAGAATTATATTGGATCGTTATTTTGTTTTATATTATGTCAGGTCTGGGATGAGACCATATGTTCGCTCTGTAACACTGTTCTGCAACTTTATATGGATGCATCTTAATTGAAAAACAGAATCTCGAGTGCATAAACAGAAAAACTTCCGGGTCTCCCTTTGAGAAAGTTACGTGGTTGTGACGCAATGCGTCAGGGGGGAGCCAGGTGTTACGATCGCCACTTCTGGTCACGGCCGAGACTGGAAGTTTATCTGTTTATGCACTCGAGATTCTGTTTTTCAATGTAAGTGTGGATAGTATTTGATTAAAAGTTGTTTTTATTACTACATTAGCGGAGCCCCCCTCCCTTTTGTCTCTATTCTATGTGGGTTTTACCGCTGTGGTGATTTTATTGTTGAGTGGATGAAACAAGGATTGGGAACAGCATCAGTATATTTACAGCGCTATATGACCCTGAGTGGTCTATATGTGAGGTGGGAGGCTGAGGGAAATAAGGGGTGCACAGAGCACTGAAGTTTGCTGCTAGCAGTGGATGATCACAATTTCGGTGGTTGCTGTTATTTGGATTTCACTGCATGAAGATTATATGAATTTGGATTATTGGAACTATCATACTTTGAACAGCACTTCTGTTTTATTTCGTCACATATTTGGCTGTGGGACACGGACCCTCTTTTTTTATATATATATTATTTATTTTTTCATTATTGTGATGTTGGCACTTTAAAATCATAGTTCGAATTAATAACAGGAGATAGCACAGCATAGTAATTTTTAATTTATACAATCTAATTAAAATTGGATATTATAAATCCTGTATAATAATAATGATACAAATTAAAACATTAGATTTTGAACTTATTCAAGAAGTACACCATTTAAGTTTTCACCAAGATGTTTCCTTTATGTGCTGTAAATAAAATTAATATAATGGAAGTGTATTAAAGAATACACTTTCTTCAGAAACTAAGGAAACATTAAACTGCAATATAAAGCATTCCTTTTTTTGTAGCTTTTCATTTATGTAAAATACATTCTGACATTATTTTTGCATTCCCTTTCCTCCACACTTCATATCTACATATTTGTCTGCACAGTTTGCTAGACTTTATTGTTTTTTTTTTTGTTTTTTTTTCTATGTTTTTTTTTACAAGCAACGTTCTTTATTTGAGAAGAGTGTATGTTTACAAGATAATCACAATTATATTGCAAGTATTGTACAGATTTGGAAAAAAAAATAAAGTAAAGAAAATGAATATAAATAAGAAATCAGACATATTTGAATACAAACATTGGACTATGACATAAAACGCCTTGCATCTGCGAAATTGAGATGGTGTACAATAGTCCCATACACAGTGTTTGAAGGGTAAAAAATAAAAAATATCAAAAAATAAAGGAGAAAAAATAAATAAATAAACCTGTCAACTCTGCAACCTCCATGTTAAATAGGACTTCCATCTCGGTACATGTAGAGGCCTTTTCTAACCAAGTATCCCAAATTTTACCATACTTAGCTGGACACCCCCTGTGAGTATATAACTCTTTCTTGTAAGGTAGCTCAGCATTAACTGCAGCTATCCAATCTTGGACAGTGGAAGGTGGTGCCCTAAGTCACGTTCGTGAAATAAGCAGTCTTGCCATGAATAACGATTCTTGCAGGAAAGTAAGATCAGAATCTGGGTCTGGGAACACTCCTATTATACACTGCTTAGGGCAGAGTGTGAAGGGGGACCCAATTTCATTGTGAATGAATTTTACTATTTGGGACCAGTAGTCTTGAATCACAGGGCAGGACCATATAATGTAAAAAAATGTACCAACAGAACCTCCACATCTAGGGCATAATGGACTGTATTTGGGTCTGTATTTGGCCATTCGTGGGGGGGGGGGATCAAATAAGATTTGTGTAGAATATAAAGCTGGGTGAGGTGGTCAGACAATTTAGGGGAGACCTTCTTGCATGCATCCAGCACTTCCTCCCATTCTTCATCTTCCATCTCCCCCACATCTCCAGCCCAATGATCTTTTAATTGGTAAGCTAGTGCTGTAGCAGATGATAGAAGGAGACTATTATAAAACGTGAAGATACGTTTTTGGGACTCTGACCCAAGTATCACATCCAGGATATATAATTGCTCAAAGTTTGGAGAGGCATTACGAAATTGGGTCTGAAGAGCGTGGTGGACATGAATTTAACAAAAGTGCATTGAATTGGGAAGACTGAAATCATCCTTAAGTTGCTGTAACGACTTCAGGATCCTCCCACAGTAAACATCAGATAAATATACAACTCCCCTAGTAATCAATAGACTATGGTTGGGTATCTGTAGGAGCTCAGTCAGACAGGGATTGTCCCACAAGGGTGTATGGCTATGCATGGAGGAAGTCCTCCTGAGTCTGTGCCTCACCACTTCCCACATATTACAATGATGATACAACAATCCCTTTCGATTTCCCAGAGTTCATGGGTCACCAGGGTCTCTAAAGAGGAGATGAAAAGGATGTGTGTTCATTCGGGAAAAGGGGGAGCACACCAGTTTTAGATAGCGTTCCCTACCCACCTTGTATAAATAGAAAAGTTGGGACAGTTGTGCTGCCTGGTAGCACAAGTTAAAGTTATGAAGCACAGTGCCCCCTAGATCTGTGGAGTTTTTCAGTGCTTGCCATGACAATTTGTGGCGGGTGTTCCCCACACAAAGGAGTTCAGAATGGCTTCCAAAGATTTAAATATCCGCAATGGTATATACATCGGGGCGTGCCATAGGACGTACAGAAATGTAGGTAACAGAACCATTTTAATTAGGTTGACAGGGCCCATAACGCCCAAAAGAAGTCTAGTCCATGTCTGCATGTTAGCTTTTAAAATTGCAAATAGAGGTTCTAAATTTAATTTGACATAGTCTTCTGGAGAAAGGGTAACTATTATGCCAAGGTATTTCATGGAGCTGAAACAAACTAAGGGAGAGGAGGCTTGCATATCAGTTGGGGCCCCTATATCCAAGGGAAGGATTTGGGATTTGTCCCAATAGATCTTGAGACCCGAGTAACTTCCGAATTGTTCTATTACATTTAGTGCTGCTCTTAAAGAAGGCACGGCATCCTCCAAATAAAGGAGCATGTCGTCCGCATACAAGCTAATTGTCTCCACTAATTGACCACTGCGCATGCCCTTAATCCCAGGATGCGTTTGGAGCAATATTGCTAGAGGTTCCACTGAAAGGGCATATAATAAATGGGATGGGGACATCCTTGGTGTGTGCCCCTAGCTAGCAGGAAGGCATCTGAGATCTTGTCATTGATCACGAACCTGGCAACTGGAGCCTGATAGAGAAGCTGAATCCACTTAATGAAATTTGGTCCAAACTCAAAGTGGGCAAGGCATTCCCAAAGATAGCTCCATTCCACTGAGTCAAATGCCTTGGCAGCGTCCAGGGGCACTACCACTCTGGAGCCGATCAGGTTGTGTTCGGCTTGTATGTGCATAAAGAGTCTACGTAGATGAAATGCTGTGTTTTTAGCAGGCATCAACCCAGTTTGGTTGGGATGTATAAGACTCAGAATCACTTTATTTAAAGGGATTGTAAAGTGAATAATTTTTTTTTTTTAATAACAAATATGTTATACTTACCTCCACTGTGCTCGTTTTGCACAGAGTGGCCCCGAACCTGCTCTTCTGGGGTCCCTCGGCAGCTGTCTCGGCTTCCTCCCGCAGGTGCTTCTCACGTTCATGCGAGCTCCCTCGCATGGTGAGAAGCATCTGCGGGCGCGCTACCGTGATACAGCCGGTGGCTATAGCCGCTCGCTGTATCACACGGCTCCGCGTCAGTGGATGTGATTGACAGCAGCGCGAGCTAATGGCTGCGCTGCTTTCCATCCATCCACTCCAGCCAATCAGCGGCCAGGCTGAATGGTAGAAAGGACGATGGGGGCGAGCACGGGATTTTCGAGGAGTGAGGTAATTAAAACGGGGGGGGGGGGGGGGGGGGCTGGGGGCACAGGCACTGTCAGATGTTTTTTCACCTTAATGCATAGAATGCATTAAGGTGAAAAACATTTACCTTTATATCCCCTTTAACCTTAATTCCAGGACCTTGGCCAATATTTTAATATCAAGCCGAAGGAGGGATATTGGGTGATAAAATTTGGGTCCTTGCCTGGCTTGGGTATGAGTACAGTTAACTCTTCACCCATGGATTTGGGTATGGAGGCGGATTTAAAGATATGCGAAAATAGCTCATGTAGTTTGGAAACGAAGTCTTGTATAAAATTCAAGGGAAAGGCCTTCTGAGCTTGGCGCCATGGAAAGGGCAAGATGGACATCACTTTGATGTCATCAGTGGAGATGGAAGCCTCCAACATCTCAACCTGAGAGGAGGTTAGCATATGAAATGTAACAGTAAAGAGGAAATCAGTCAGGTCAGCTGGGAAGTTGTTAGTGGTAGACAAGTATAGGGATGCAAAGAAGGAGCAACATTCTCTGGCTACTAGATCCGGATCACACATGAGTTGGCCAGTCACATCGCGCCAGAGAGACCACCATGGGCAGTTTATGCTCCAAGTGTGTCAAATAGGCAAGCAGGCGCCCTGCACATTCCCCACATTCATATACCCTCTGCCTATTGAAGAATATTTTCCTTTCTGCTCTTTCAAAGTGGAGGCTGTTCACTATACGGCCTGTAGTTTAATCTGATCCGCCGTGAGGGGTTATTTTTAAAAAATTGTTCCACTTCTACCATTCTTCTGCTTGTTGGACTAGCTGTTCAGAGGACTTCCTGTATTTATAGATGGCCTTCCATGCATGGGACTTAAACAAATCCCATACTGTCTCAAACTGTCAAGCAAAAGTGGTTTAGTGTGGTAATGGTTGGTGGCACAGAGGCAAGTCTATCCAGACTGGGGTCAATTACAGTATTCAAATCCCCTAGCCATATAGCGGGTATAGTTGGAATTTGTGACATAAACGCTAATCCCTCTGTCAGGATATTACATTGAAATGGGGATGGTACATAGTAAGCCAACAATAACATTTTTAGCCCATTCAACATAGCGTGCAGAAATAGGAACTTACCCCGTGAATCAGATCTCAGCATAAAAAGGGAGAACTGTGCAGTTTTAGCAATCAGTATTGCAACATCCCTGGAATTTGCAGTATAAGGGCCCTGATATATGGTAAAGAACCTTGGTTATTAGCACCTATCCCTATACACAGTGGCAGGCAACCAAATTAAACCACTTAATATAGCACCACTATGCGAGCGGGAGGCATTGTGTAAGTAAACTTGACCGATAATAACAGAATACACGAGCGTGAATTGTATAGGTAAGGGAGTTTTACAATCAGATTCAGAGCCGATTCATACTTACATGTATTGTTTGTATCTATACATACATATCTACTCTTCTTCAACCTATCCTGATATTGCATTGTATTTAACCAAGAACAAAACTTTAAGTATACTAGAACACATACACTGGCGAGTGTACAGATTTACTGAACATCAGGGCACAAAGCAACTTAAGATAGTCCAAATGTTGTGGCTGACAATAGAAAAAACATAACCAGGGGAGATAACGTCCATACATTTGTCTTTCCTACCGCTGGTGTCACATAGCAGGGGGAAGGGAGAAGGGAATGGGAGAGGGTACCTGGGCATTGGCAAAATGGTGCACTTAAAAATCAGTAGACAAGGAGTGAGACAGCGAGTTAGTGAGGGGAGAGTGGGCTAGAATCATGACACATAATACCTTTTGTGGGTGGTAGTCCGTGTGCGTAAAGTAGTTCACCCAACAAGCACATTCTCCTTACTCACAGCCCTGAGATCGATGGCGGCAGATGTTCTGATGTTGGGTTTGGCACTTTAAAATATTTTATTGATCACAATACAATACATATTATGAGTACAAATTTTGAAGTTAAATAAGATAGACATATATATCTGTGTGAAAGGCTTCTCGAACATCACATATAGATGAACATATATTGTTTGCTATTTTCTTTATAATTCTTAATATAATATATATTATTCATATATAATTTTAATCAATATCTTTCAAACAATCAACAAATTTTGTATGAAGTTGAATAAAGAAAGTAATTAATTGTTTATACAATAACCTTAGTTTGAGTTGAATAACAACAATGTAATCTATTAGTCTATAAGTTAGTAAATAATGAGATAGTTGGATAATGGTTTAATATAACCAGGGCCAAGATCCAGCTATATGGCTTGGCTTATCCTGGAGAAGAAAAAAAGATAAAAAAAAATAAAAGATTTGACTATCTCAATTATGTATATTATAGGTTTGCTCTAGAGGAAACATATTTGATTTGTGATAAATTAGATTAGATTACAATGTATTAAAATATCATTAAGTCTTTGATGTGAAGAAAATTTTAAGAGTAGATGTAAAATAAGTGAAAGAACAAGAAGTGGAGGAGGATTGGAATAAGGGAGAGGATTCCAGAGGGAATTGATACTTTGGTTAATCGTATATTGTTTTTATTAAAACAAGTAATAGTAAATATCAGACATCTTCAGGGTAGTAAAAATGTACAATCGAAACCTGGTGGTAGGTGGTGATTTATCCATGGATGCCAGAATGGTTGGAATTTGGAAAATGTATCTAATAATATCGCTTCAGTTTTAGAATGAATCATTGCTTCTGTCACTCTGTGTTTGGCTGATACTATGCATAGTGTGGTTGATTTCCAAGATTTTGCTATGGATTGTTTTGCTGCAGTAGTAACATATAATAAAAGTTTGAATTGACGTTGTGTCAAGGTTTGTGGTTTATTATTTAGAAGAGCTTTTGTTGGATCAGGGGGTATGAAGCATTTGAACATAGATGAGAGTATGTTAAATATTTCAGACCAAAAGGTACGTACTATGGGACAGGTCCACCAAATATGTAAGTGAGTACCAGGGTCACTACAGCCTCGTAAGCAATGTGCTGGGTATTGAGGGTGAAATTTTGAAATTCTTGCGGGAACAAGGTACCATCTGGTAAGTACCTTATAATTAGTTTCAAGGGCTGTGATATTCATGCGCTGGTATTGCTGATTTAGTAGCTTGCCAGATTTGGGGCCAGTTCAGTGTGTTTGATTGGAGGTTTAGGCCAGTTTCCCATTTGGCGTTATAAGATGGAAGGTGGTGGTTGTGTGTGACAGTAGTTGAGCATATACTGTATATCAGAGATAAATCCTCGTTTATGGGGGTCTGATTTACATGTATGTTCAAAGATTGGATATTCAGGGGCTGTTGAATGTGAAGAAGCATTTTGAATCAGAAATGTTTTATTTGTAGACATCTGAATATTACATTATGAGGTATACCATGTGTTTCACAAAGTGAAGAAAAAGGTGTAATATCATTGGTTTTATAGAATTGATGTGTTCTTGTTAGTCCTGCTTTTGTCCAGACAGCAAAGGAGGTTGGAGAGATTCAGGCTGGGTAGAAGGAGGGATTTTTAAGGAATGAGAGAAGGGAATTATGTTGTGATTGAAGGCTAAAATGTGTTTTGAGTCTATCCCAAATTAAGAGACTATGTTTCATGATAGGATTCTTGACTGAATGGTGTTGGGAAGGTAAGAGCCATAGTAGGTTCGCAATGGAAAGTGGATCACATTCAACTGATTCAATCGAAACCCAGAGGGGAATTTCTTTGGTGGCGTGGTACTTGGGTAGTTGGGCTAGTGGAGCTGCATAGTAATATTTTGAAAAGTTAGGAACTCTCAGTCCTCCTAGAGTTTGGGGTGTGTGTAGCAGCCATAACCCTTGCAGGGCGGCCTTGACTTATTGGGCTTACCAGTTACCTCCTCTTGGCCTGCTCTTCCACGTTTAGGGGTTCCCAGGGTTGATACCCAATGACTTGAACGCTGACACAGATAAAGTCCTTTTTAAAAGGTTTTATTTTGCAGTAGTAACATTCAATAACACAGTCTCTCATGGGAACAGAGGACACGGGTGAAGAACTCAGGCACCTTGAACTGCAGGTCTATCAAAGTCTCTAATTCCACCCAGAGAGTAGCCACTCGCAGCTGGGTATTTCAAGGCTGAACAGATCTCGAGCCAGAGATCATGGCAGTCAGCACGTTGACTCAAAACTTGAAACAATCCTATGAACGTGTACAAGTTGTAACTAAGGGTGAACAGGAAGCTTTTCCTCAGTACCTGGAACATTCTCTGTCTCCTCGATGGTACTGGAAAAGCGTGAATTTGTCAATGTCCTTTCCAAGTAACCGGACACTTCCCAGGATGCCACTTGCCGACCCTCCTCCGAAGAGTCCTCCCCTGGTCACTTCCACGAGCTGTGGTGCCTCTCCAAGTTGAGAGCACACCCGGACACCTTGAATCCTCCCTCAGTTACTGTGCCTCGGACCAGCAGGTTCCGAGACTCGGGAACAGATGGATCCCTACCCCAGACCAGGCAGGTCTATCAGGGGCCTCTAACAGGAACATGTTGTGGGATGTTCAACATCCCGTGACCGGGACCCCCCACGGGGTTACCCCGGTTCTGGAACTGTAACAGACCACATGGTCCCCCAAACAAGTGACCCACACATTTTAAGTAACCCTTCCCAGACCACCCAGCGGGGCCCGGCACTCCCACTGATTGGTTCTGAGAAGGTTGATACTCAAAAGTCCAACCAGGCCTCTCATGTGCACCTCACTGCTCACATGACCAGGCAGAACTTCCAACACAGCCCGGCCAGACTGATGTCAAGGCCAACCTACGTAATTAACCCTCAGAACCCCTACTGTTCTGAAGCAAAAACTACATTTATATGCGTATGACATTTTGTCCAAAATGTCACCCACTACATGTGTATAAAGTGTGTTGTGATAGGCGGGGTTTAAGTTTGCCCCATATGAATTGAGTTGTTTTGCGTTGAAGGATGCACATGAAGTATGCTGGCACTTGTATAGGGAGTACTCTAAACAAGTATAAGATCTTGGGTAATATTGACATTTTGATTACTGTGATTCTATCCATTCTACGCATCCAGGCTAATGGAAGCGAAGACCAGTTTTTCAATAGAGATGTAATTTGAGTTAGTAGTGGAGGGTAATTAGCTTTAAAAAAAGTTTGCAGGGTTAGCCATTAATGTAATTCCTAAGAAAGTAATTTGTGTTGTCAACCAGATAAAAGGGAGGGAGTCTTGTAGTTGTGATTGTAATTCATGTGAAACTGAGATGTTGGGGGCTTTAGATTTTTTGGGATTTATTTTAAGTCCAGGTATTATACCAAATTTATTGAGGTGAGAAATATTAATATATCATCCGCAAACACGCATAATTTGTGTTGGTGACCACCTAGTTCAAGGCCTTTAATGTTCATATTTGAGCATATGAGTTGGGCTAGGGGTTCAATTGCTAGAGCAAACAGAAGAGGGGAAAGGGGACACCCCTGCCTGGTTCCTCTTTCAATAGGGAAGGGATCGGAGTGGAATCCCATATATGAGACATATGTTTTTGGGTTATGATATAGAGTTGAGATCCATTTTAGAAAGTGCGTTCCAAATCCCCATCGGCTCAAGACTGAATTTAGATAAGGCAGGATAAGGAATCAAATGCCTTGTGAATATTGATGGAGAGGAAGCAGGCGGGGATGTTTTCCGGGTACGGGCAATGTGGGCTAGAAGGGTAGTTCGACGAATATAATCACCTGTTTGTCTGTAAGGAATAAAGCCAGTCTGGTCTTTATGGATTAAGGTTCCTATGATAGGATTAAGTCAGTTGGAGAGGATCTTAGCAAGTATTTTGATGTCTAGACTGAGTATAGATATTGGTCTATAATTTGACCAGGATGTGTCATCAGAGTTTGGTTTTGGAATTATAGAAATGGATGCTAGAAGTGATTCCATATGAAAGGAGTGATCTTTGAGGATAGAATTAAATGCTTCAGTCATAAGGGGTGATAATAAAGGTGTAAAATGTTTGTAATATTTAACTGAAAAGCCATCCGGGCCTGGGCATTTGTGCAGTTTTAAAGCTTTAATTGCTGTTTGGACTTGAGTTTGTAATATGTTTATCAAGAATTTGAATTTGTTGTGTGGTTGATAGAGAGGGGAGCTGAATAGAAGTTAGTAAAGTATCTAGGAGTGTTTGGTCGAATGTATGTGAATCTTGATAGAGCTCAGTGGGTTTTTTGTGGAATTCAGTTAGAATCTTTAATGGATTACTGGAGTAGGTATTTTTATTTATTTTAAGTCGAATTGGTTTTGGTATATAATCTGCCCTGCATAATGATAAAGCTAGAAATGTATTCGGTTTATTTGCATTCATATATTAAGCATGTTTAGATTTACGTAAAATCTTCTCTGCTGAGTCTGTTAAAAAAAGATCCAGTTCTAGCTTTGCTTTATCATAGGCCAGTTTATTTTCTGGAGAGGGCATATTTTGAAAGTTTTCAGAGGATTTGGAGAAGTTTTCATCTAATTGTGTATGAAGTTTTTGTTTTAGTTTGCGACGGTAGGATACTTGACTGATGCAGACCCCTCTGATAGATGGTTTGAGAGCTTCCCATATTGTCAGAGGATCTATGTCTGTTGAGGTATTATTTGTTATATAATCTTGAATTGATTTTTCTATATCAAAGTTTTATTGTTAGTTCTTGGAATTAAAGAGGAGAATGTTGTCATGACTGCATTGTGATCTGACCAGGCGCATGGGATGATTAGGGAGTTTAGTATGAGTGGTGAGGTACGGATGTTTCTAAATAAGTGATCTATGCATGAAAATTGTTTGTGGGGGTAGGAATAGTGAGTGTATTGCCTTTTATTAGGGTTTTGTTCATGCCATGAGTCTACAAGAGAGTGTTGATTCAGTAGTTGTTGGTAGGTGGGTCGATGTGTAGATACAGGTGTTGGGCATTTATCCAGAATTGGGTATATTACTTGGTTTGAGTCTCCACATATTATGGGAGTACCTTGTTTGTGGGATTCTGCAACTGAAAATAGGTGTGAAAGAAAAGATAGTGTTTTTTTTGGGGGGGCGTAGTATGAAACTATAGTTATTTCACAATCTATTAATAAACCTGTTAATAATATATAGCGTCCTTCTGGGTCAATAATTTCTTTATAAAGGGTAAAAGGTGTATTGCGATGGAATGCAATCAGAACCCCTCTTTGTTTTGTTGTGGCTGAGGCTTTGTAGATCTGAGGATATTGACGGCTAAACATTTTGGGAGAAGATTGTGAAGAAAATTGTGTCTCTTGTAGACATACCACATGTGCTGAGAGTGAGGAAAAGGAATGAAAGGCCTTAATTTTTGAGGAGAATTGAGGCCTTGTACATTAAGAGTTAGTACGTTTAAAAATGTAATTTTATATTTTTAGAGAGTAATATGAGTTAGTATGATTTAGTTGTTATCTTATATGCTTAAATTCTGGAGCAATAATCTTTTTGTTTAAAAAAGGGGGGGGGCGGTGGTAAAGCTATTAAGAAATGGGAAGGAGGAATGTAGGTATAATTAGGAGTAAATTAGATTTAGAAAATAGTTTCTGGAATTAGGGTGGAGAGGGAGAAGCTGTTTTGCAAGAAAGGAGTGTGTGACTTCTATATGGAGCTAGTATCCAAGGGTTTATGATATGTCACCAGTCGATGGATATTATAAGTCCAAAGAGTGTCTGGATAGCAATGCCGGTCACTCGAGGAACTACTGGGAGGAGCAGTGAGCTGTCTTCTAGGACAACGACAGCCAACACAATTTCTAAATAGTTTTTAAACATTGGAACAAAACGAGTCACTTAATAATGTAATATTTGATAAAACGTATAAATTACAAAGTGAAACAACAAGAATAACACCCAAGTGAGATCCAGTGAGGTGTAATTCAATTGATTTAGTGAAACTGACATCCTGTTGATGAATTGGTATAAAAAAGGGGGAGGGACCAATTCATCATAGGAGGTCATGATATAGGTTTTGGAACTAATTAGTCGGTGTGATTTAATTTAGAACTTTGTTTCCCTATGTATAGAAAGCATAGGGTTCAGTAACAAATTTAATAGTTTTAAGAGAGGGTATTAGATTTTCCAATATTTATTTGGTAAATTTGTCATAAATATGAATAATATGGTTGTATTGACCTTGGGGAGTAGGATCTTATAAAACAGGGTAAAAGTTCTGTCTTAGTGATCGGTATTCCACTGGTCTAGAATGTAATGTAGTGTGAAAAACATTTAATCATCTAAAGATTAAAGTGGTTGTAAACCCCTACAAACCACTTTAACCTACAGGTAAGCCTAGATTAAGGCTTACCTGTAGGTCCAAGAAATATCTCCTAAACCTACACGGTTTAGGAGATATTTGCCGAAAGACAGGCACTGCTGTTATCGGTGCGCAGGCGCACTGAATGCGCCGCTGTCAATGGCGATATGTCGCGAGTGGCGGCTCCCGTGCGCATGCACGGGAGTGACGTCATCGCGGCTTCGTCGAATGATAGCGACAGAGCAGCGAGACCCACGAGAAGATGGATGCTCTGGATTACAAGGGACAGTGGTGACTTCGCTGGCTCCTGTGTCAGGTAAGTGACACATAATGGACTACTATGCAATGCATAGTAGTCCATTATGCTTTACCTTTGCAGGGAATCAAAGAGGAAGTAAACCCATCAGGGTTTACTTCCTCTTTAATATCACCAAAGAAAAGAGAGCATCAGTAGCTGTTGGTGGAGAGGCAAAATGGCTCCTTTTATGAATATTGGAGTGGGCTTGATGGTCAAGTGCGTCTTGATGATTTTTGGGGGAGTTTGATGTTGCTTGTCGTTTAGATCCTTCCGAGGTATTTTCCGGAATTGATAGGTGAAGATCTTGAATTGTGGTTAGTAAGTCATCTTCTGATTTGCAGGTGTAAGAGGTGCCTTTATATGAGAAATATGCCTTTATATGACAAACGGATTGCAAAGGGGAAACTTGAGCGATAAGAGATGTGACGATGTTGGAGGATTAGTAAATATTGTTTCATCACTTTCCTTTTGATGAGAGTTTGTTGCGAGAGGTCATTAGAGATTTGATAACTGTGGCCCTGGAAAATTTGTGAATCTTTTTTCCGGGCTGCTTCCATCAATTATTTCTTTGTGCGGAAACAATGTAGTTTAATAAGCGCTCTCTTTTTATGGACCTTCGCTGAAAAATCCGGGAGCGCCATTATTTTGACATTGCTAAAGGGGATATTACCTTTTGCTTTAGTGAGGTGGAGGATGTATCCCGGTCTCTATAATTTGGAAATTTTGTGATGAAGGTACATGGAGGCGCGCCAATCGATGGGCCTACTAAAGAATGTAGGTCTACCAAAAGTGGAAATGAGCAAAGTCTCCAGGAACGACAGAGGATCTGAGCCTTCCACACCCTCAGGCAGCCACATTAATCTAAGGTTACACATACAGAGCCTATTCTCCATATCATCCTGTTTGGAGAGCACTGCATTCAGTTGGTGCTGGAGCCTCTCGGTGTTAATCTGTAATGGCGGCAGGTCATTCTCCATGTGGCTGATGTGGGCCTCTGTCTGTAACACGATCCCTTAGCATCTGTAGGTCCTGCCGAATCAGGGATACGTCAATCTTTACCTCCTTAATCTTTCCTGTCAGTGTGCTCTTGCAGTCCGATATCGCCTCCATTACTTTAGCCTTATCAGCTGCTGCAGAGTCTGTGGAGGAGGACATGGCAGCACCATTTCCCCCCCAGGGTCTCCTTCTCTTTAAGTCAGTATTTATCCAGTTTTGCAATAGTGTCAGTCACCTTTTTTGGTGGAGACATGGGGTAGTGAGATGGGGGAAGATCCAGGCAGCTTAGGGTGAGTAGAAAATTTTAGGATAGCCACAGGATATCAGGAAACGGATAGTTCTCAAGCAGAGCTCCCGAGTTGCGCTCCTCACACCATGCCGGTCCAGGCCACACCCCTGCTAGACATTACTGTTAATCAAAACTTAATTCACATAAGCTACTGAAGCTGCCTAGAGCTTACCAGTTAGCTGTAGACATCCTAGATAAACCATCAACTACATGAGAGTTTCAATGTGTATCCCACAGATGTTCATTGTTAATTAAATCCAATGTAATTGGTGGTCCAAAAATTAGGAAACTAGACAGTATTTTTACTGGTTTGAACTTGTTTCATTTCAAGATTTCTAGGCAGAAAATATATTTTAATGCAAACTGGCTTGAATGCCAGTATGGAGATCCCATAAAATAATAGTTACTTAGAATATTCACCAACTGTACCTCTGTAATTTGACCTTCCCAAAGTTATTCTCATTCGAATATGCATGCCTACCTGGTAATAGAAAAGTCAAGCTCAAAGTGGTACTGCTTCAGGCCTATTGAGCTGAATGGACTAGCCATGGGTGTTGTTGCAGCTACAAGGGTTTATTTCTTAACCAAAACACATTAAATTCAACAGCCCTGGCCACACAACCATTTTTTTTTTAATCGTTATTGTTCCATTCAGTGTCCATTATTGACCAGGTTGAACTCCCTCTCTTAACCATAAAGACAACTACACTGCACAAAAAAATTGCATTCTTTGAAGCTCTGGTGAAAGTTATTGTTTGACCTGCATTCTTGAATTTGAAGTAGAAAGCAGTATTTCTGAAGTGCTGGCAGCCATACCTAGGAACACCAATTATGCCTACATGTAACACTCATATGGTTATTTTTTTTTCCTAAAGGTAACCTGTTCTTTGTCTATGCAGAGCAGGTAACAGGTTTGTTTTAACTTCATACTACCCAGTAGTTTAATTAGCATCCTTCTTGTTACAGGAAGTAACTGTTTTTTTGTTTGACTCCTAGTGCTGAATGAAGCACTGGGGCTAAAAGAAAGGTAAGTATATACAATGGAAGGGTGAGGGAGTAAACCAAACCTGGGAGGACAGAGCACAATTTGGCTAAACACATACCAATATTGAGAGAAACAAGGAGGCTTGGTGACCCTTTAACCACTTGCTTACTGGGCACTTAAACCCCCCTCAGTCCCAGACCAATTTTCAGCTTTCAGCGCTGATGCACTTTGAGTGACAATTGCGCGGGCATACAACACTGTACCCAAATGAAATTTTTATCATTTTTTTCCCACAAATAGAGCTTTCTTTTGGTGGTATTTAGTTACAGCTCGGAGTTTTATTTTTTGCTAAACAAACAAAAAAAGATGCAAAAAAAAAAAAATCATGTTTTAATAGTTTGTTATAAAATTTTGCAAACGGGTCATTTTTCTCCTTCATTGAAGTGCGCTGATTAGGCGGCACTGATAGGCTGCATTGGTGGGCACTGATGGGCTGCATTGGTGGGCACTGATGGGCTGCATTGGTGGGCACTGATGGGCTGCACTGGTGGGCACTGATAGGCATAGTTAAGGCGGCACTAATAGGCACAGATAAGGCGGCACCGATGGGCACAGATAAGGCGGCACTGATGGGCAAAGATGGGCACAGATAAGATGGCACGGATGGGTGGCACGGATAAGTGGCACGGATGGGTGGCACGGATGGGCACTGATAGGTACCACAGATAGATGGGACTGATGGGCACTGATAGGTGGCACTGATAGGTGGCTCTGATAGGTGGCACTGCTGGGCACTGATGGGCGGCACTGCTGGGCACTGATGGGCGGCACTGCTGGGCACTGATGGGCGGCACTGGGGTGCAGCACCTTTGAGGCAGATTGGGTGGCACTGTGGGTGGCACTGTGGGGTGGCACTGTGGGTGGCACTGTGGGTGGCACTGTGGGTGGCACTGTGGGTGGCACTGTGGGCACTATGGGCACTGACAGGGGGCACTGACGGGGGGCACTTACTTTTTCTTTTATTTTACTTCAGGATGGCACTGCGGGAGGCAGGTGGGCACAGGCAGGTGGCAGGTGGTCCCTTGTATTGATGGCCGTGATCGGGACTGATGTCCCGATCACGGCCGCCGGTGATCGGCTTTTTTTTTCTCTCCTCGCGCTGTCAGCGCGAGGAGGAATAATAGCCGATTACCGGCTCCGTTCTATCACATGATCAGCTGTCATTGGCTGACAGCTGATCACGTGATAAGGGGTCGGGATCGACCCCTTACACGGATCGGTGATCAGGCGAGTCTCACAGACTCGCCGATCACAGAGCGCGCCGCGCGCGCCCCTCAGGGGGCGCGCAGGCCGCTCGTAACCAGGACGACGTCAATAGACGTAGTCCTGGAAATGTAGGTCCGCGCTAATGCCGTCATTTGGCAATAGCGCGGATCTGAAGTGGTTAATAGAAATGCTAGTTGTTTGGCTGATCCAGTGGCTTCCATAAACCCCAAATGACTGACCCAGAATTTGCTCAAATCAGTAAATCTGAGCTTCAGTCTGCATACTTTTAGGTCAATGACCCAGAGAGTGATAAAGCAATTAGATGAACATGATTGCTGAGAAACGATTTAAAAACATGCAAGAAGCAACATAATGCACCAAATAAATGAATTCTGGGAATTAGAATACAACGCAAGAAATACGTCCACTGTTCTGAAGCCAGATATTTCACACATTTTAATTATATATATATATATATATATATATATATATATATATATATATATATATATATGCATATATGTGTATATATAAGTTTTATAGCTACTGACTAAACAGGGTTTTCATAAGACCCATGGGTCTGCATGGTAATTTATTACTTCTGGAAGTAAGTAAGTAATACTCACATACATACTTTGTACCTCTTTGTCTAACTGTAATTCTAATATCAATAGAAGCTAATTGAAAAAAAATAAAATAAAAATCCAGCATTTGGAGAAAAAGAGGTTGAAATCATTGTAGCCTAGCAGGCTTATCACAGACACAGACTAGAAATCAGACTTCTGAGAGTAAACTCGATTTTTACACAGAATTTTTACAGCTGCTATCTAGGAGTTACTTGCGAGCTTTAACATGGGAGAGGGAGAAATAAAGAGACTACAACAGTCTCAATGCAGAAGTATTGTTAGAGGGGAAAGAAAGAGAAATATAAGGCTACCTGTGCTCAAATCCCATTGTTTCTGGGTGCCTGGGGAGGCACAGTTGCTGCATCCAGTTCTGCTGTCTTTACCCTGTCAAAATCTATGACAGTCCGAAACACATTCTCCAGCCTTCGGTATGCCGGTCTTCACATGTCAAAATGTGTGGATATTTTGTTTTCAACTCATTACAAATACAAGATATTCATAAGGCCCTTGCTTTTTTCTTTCATGTTAAATATTGCCAAATAAACATATTTGGGCATAAATGTCACCATTATCTCTGACTTTTCCCTTACATAACTGATGACAGCTTGGGGAGCTTTCATTCCGCTATATATATATATATATATATATATATATATATATATATATATATATATATATTTATATTTATATTTATATATTTTTTTTTGCTTTTGCATTGATATGTGGCCCATCCACCAATCTATTTTTTTGACATAGTCTTAACTATAAGCCCAGAAACTTCTTTAAACAGAGTGTGTGCAGAACACCCACAGAATCATCATTTGCTGGTTGTGATTGGCTCACTGATTTTCCCAGAAGTCTGCACTAAGATATCAGTCAGATTTCCCCTGCAACAATTTTTGGTGAGATACCCCCTATAGGAAATCACATCCAAAGGGATGCAGACACTGCAATGTTCCTCATTAGAGCACGGCAGATGCACTTTAGACATGTACACAAAAAACTATGATTTATTCAGACTAACAAAAGGTAGGAATCTGCAACAAACTTTGTTAACCACCTCAATACAGGACACTTACACCCCCTTCCTGCCCAGGCCATTTTTCAGCTTTCAGCGCTGTCGCATTTTGAATGACAATTGTGTGACCATGCTATTCTGTAACGATGTGAAATTGCTAACATTTTCTTCACACAAATATAGCTTTCTTTTGGTGGTATTTAATCGCTCCTAGGTTTTTTATTTTTTCCTAAAAAAAAAGACCAAACATTTTGAAAAACATTTGGGCACTGGGCACAGATGGGCAGCACTGGTGGGCACAGATGGCCGGCACTGGTGGGCACAGATAGGCAGCACTGATGTTTGGCACTGATGGGCATTGATGGATGGCATTGATGGGCAGCAGTGATGAGCACTGATGGGCATTGATGGGCATCACTCATAGCCAGCACTGACTGGCATCACTAATGGCCACTGATTGAATATAAATATTGACAGGGAAAAGGGGAAATGAGGGAAAAAAAATAAAAAGAAGAAATGAAAGAACCTTCACACAAAAAGACCTCAGAAAAAATGTGGGTTCAGTTGGACTTTTTAGGCATACAGAAAGTTGTAAACACAACCAGTATGAAAAATAATTATTTCTATTTATTTAAAATAAAAAAGACAATTAAAAAAAGAACAGGAAAAAGTTCAATTTCCCTTTTACACAAAAAATGGAATGGCGGCCATCTTCTACACACAAAAAACAATATGAGAGGGGTGAATGGGCCGATTAGTCTGCCTCTTTGATTCCCCCTTTACTTTCCTCCTTTACCCAGTGGGAATTTAATCCGTTTTTTGCAACTTGAGCTCAGGAGATACCAAAGAGTATCCATCACGGATTTATCTGTGCTCACTTACGCCTCAAGAATTTTTACTAAACACACTGAAGATCTAATCTTTATGAGTTTTGTGTAATCAATCGTACCAATTTCCTCCTTTGGAAACGGTGATCTCCCTATTTAGGACACCCTTTTATGAAGGAATAATTCAGAACATTATTATCAGCTCCTGAAGAAGTGTCATTGTAGACACGAAACATGTAGAGCACCAAAAATATATGTAACCGTTGACTGTATGATTGATATCCTTGATCCCTCATTTGTATAGATACATACTTTGTTTTTTTCTTTTCCTTTTTGGAAATTTGAAAAGGTTGTTATTATGTCTGATAGGATGTCAATTAGGTCTTAATTGTGCAATTTTAAGGAGGAAACTTTTTCCCCTTTTTTTGTGTAAAAGGGAAATTGAACTTTTTCCTGTTCTTTTTTAAATTGTCTTTTTTATTTTAAATAAATAGAAATAATTATTTTTCATACTGGTTGTGTTTACAACTTTCTGTATGCCTAAAAAGTCCAACTGAACCCACATTTTTTCTGAGGTCTTTTTGTGTGAAGGTTCTTTCATTTCTTCTTTTTATTTTTTTTCCCTCATTTCCCCTTTTCCCTGTCAATATTTATATTCACAAAGTGATAATTAGGACGCGGCATTCTTTCTATCAGTGTATCCACAGACACCACCCTGTGATAGATACACAATTGTTCATTTTTCCAAAATCAATGGCCACTGATTGCCATCACTAATGGCCACTGATTGTTGACACTTGTGGGCACTGATTGTTGGCAATTGTGGGCACTGATTGCTGGCAATTGTGGGCACTGGTTGGCACTGATTGCTGGCAGTGGTGGGCAATCATTGCTGGCACTGGTGGGCACTTAATTGTAATTAGGGCACTGATGATCAGTGCCCTGATTACATACCTAGATGTTCCCTGTGAGGAGATGCTGCTGATCGGCTCTCCTCTCCTCACACCCTGTCAGTGTGAGGCGAGGAGCAGCGATTATGGGCATATCCGTGTTTACATGTGACTGGCTGTGATTAGACACAGCCAATCACATGGTTAAAGAGCCACGGCCGCAGCTCTTTACACAGATTGGGGTCAGCCGTTACCAGGGGCATGCAAGAGAGGTCGTTCTGGGAGGCTGTCATATGATCTCCACCCAGAACGAGAGCTGCACACGCCCAGCCATCATTTGACGGTGGGCAGGCGGCAAATGTGGTTACAATTCCTGCAATGTACATAGATCACCCAGAGGGGAATGTTTTTTCTCAAAAAAAGTGGAGTTACACTTTACATTTCTTAATGCTGTAAAAATGTTGCCAACACTAAGCATAGGTAATGGTCATCACCCAGCAGTTGTAATACATTTTCTGATACTCTTCTTGGTTGGAGAGTCCAGACAGGAGCACAGGCTGTAGTATGCAACCCACTGTAAATTCTAAGCTACAGGACCATGAACCATTTACTTTAATCCACCTCTCAGACACAAGACATTGGGGAAGTTGCTACAAGACTAGTGTGGCTGTGCACATCCTCTGCCCTCTTCTCTGCTATCATAGAGCTGTGCAGATCAGACAGGGTGTCACCAGGAGTGGAGTCATGTCAAAAATGACAGTAGTAAGCAGCGATCAAGCTAGACTATTCACCATATTTAAAGCCAAATTCTGGTCAACACCTGATTGTAGGAAGGCCAGAATGTGAAGCACAAAGTAATCTCTGAGGTGTTCACACTAGGCAAAGAAGGATTTCCAAGTATGATAGTAGATTATCCTGGAAGCCTGTTATTTCTACCTTTTATCACACTAGGAATAATAGACTCAGAGACCCCTCTATCTCTTAAGACCTGGGCTTCAACAGCCATGCCATTAAAGTCAGAGACTGAGAAGCAGGATAGAATAGAGGGCCCTGAGAAAGCATATCTGCTCTGTTGGGGAAGCTTGAACTGATAATGGCCAGCATTAGAGGATGCTTGTTCCTGGCCAGAAACTGAGGTAGTTTGTTTTTGAATCCGGAGGCTAGGATGTGTACATCTGGAGACCATCTATTCTGACATATCAGATTAAAGATGTATGTGTGAAGGGCATATTCCCCCGATCCAGTTAGTTAATATGCTAGACTGAGTTAGTCTGCTTTTACAGAGATTATCTGATTTGCTTCCTTCAAAGCTGCATGACTTCTGGGACCATCTTGATGGTTGATCTGAGCCACAGCCATTACATTGTCTGACTGCACCTCGATTGGATGTCCTCAGAGAAGAGGGGCCTAGTGTTGCACAGCTCCAGGATGTTGAAAGCTTGGCTTCTGGGGATAACCATGTTCTTTGAACTGTCCTTGCCCTTGGGACTTTAAATGAGGCGTAACACATCAAATAATAAATGAATGGTATATACAGTAAATGTATAACAAGGGGAAAAGCATAAATATTGTGCTTTCACCAGATGTAGGACATATTGATCAAAAAGTCCACTAGCTTGAAACATGAAATGCTAATTGTTTTCTTGGTGCCTGTCATGAGACTCCCACGAATCTGCACTGTTGCTAACCATTCCTGAATGAAAAATATTCTAAGGCACAAAATTTTAGTCCCAAATCTGGGTAACAGTTCATATTGGCTGTATTGACACCAAAATATAATGGCAGCAATTCTACCACCTATGGTGCACTAAGGTTTGAATTTTAAGAACTGAAGTTTTTAAAAGCATGTACATACAGTAGTGGGTGTCTATGTCTTTACTCTGGTACTCTTGACTTACTTTTAACTTTGACCTATTAATAAAGTCAACAAAGTTATTATCAAATGGAAAAAACAGAGATGTTTGACAGTGGTTGAAAGTGGTTGAAAAATGTAATTAGAGGAATAGAGGAAAATTGTCCTGAGATAGAGGGTTTTGTGTGGCGTTGTGTGAAAGAGATCAGCTCAGCATCAGGAAGCATGTTGCACTGAAATCAAGTTAAACAGAAAAATGTATTCAACTGATTGATTACTAATTGAAATACTCAAGTGATGGTGGTAAATAATATCCATTATATCATATTCAGTTGCTGGCATTGTTAATAGACTTTCATATCGAGCGCTGCGCACAGCATGCTGTCAGCGCTTCTGTTGATCTTTGATAATTTGGGAGAAGTGGCGTTACATATTGTAGGAAAACACAAGTTCAGCACAGAATTTCGAACTGTTAATTATAATAAAATGAAGTTGCTAATTAAAATTTGATGATAAACTAACCTGAATTTCAATGGCATATTAATAAAAAAACTATAAATCACCAAGCATATGCACAACAAAGAGCCTGCCTGCACAAATCACCTGTTCTCCCTCCTATGTATCTGTATTGCCAAATCCAACCTTGTGACAGTCTTATGCTCATCATCTGGCTAACTTATTTCCATAAATAGCTCCATTCCACTGAGTGGAATGCCTTAGCGGCATCAAGACTAGCCATGACCCGTGAGCCTGTAAACTCATGCATTGCCCACAGGTTCATAAAGAGCTAGCGAAGGTTGAAGGCTGCGTTCTTGTTGGGCATAAATCCTATTTGATCTGTGTGAATTAAACTAAGGATAACTTTATTGAGGTGCAGGGCCAATATTTTAGCTAGTACATCTAATTGTAAAAGGAATATAGGGAGGTAAGATTTGGGAAATAAGGGATCTTACCAGTCAAATGTGGGTGAAGAGCCTTCTCAATAGAAACAAGGACCTCATGGAACTGTGCTTAGAACTATAGAGGGAGACCATATGATCCCAGTGCATTAGAGGGGGCCAAGTGGGCTAAAGCTTCCTCTATATCATCTGTCATGACTGGGGCCTCAAACTCAGCGACTTGAGCTGAAGACTGAGATGGGAATTAAATGTCCTGTAGAAATTAGGTCCACTCATCTTGTGAGCAGTGGGCAGTGGAAGAATAGTGGAAGAATAGAGTCCCATATAGAAGGCTTTAAACTCCTTAGCTACTTGTTCAGGATCAGTAATACAATGTCCTGTGGCATTCTGCATGCTGACCACCATAGGGGGTTTGTGATCTAAGTGCGCCAAGTAGGCAAGAAGCTTGCCCACCCATTCTCCATGTTCAAATATTTAAATTAGTGAAAAAGGTTTTGCCTTTTCGAAATTAAGCTGATCGTCTGGCCTGCATTTTTATCAACTAAGTGTTCCTCCACAATTTGTTGTACTAATTTAAAGGAGGCTTTGTATCTGGAAATGCGGGTAGAAAGGACAAGTCAAGCACGGAGCTTGAATGACTCCCAAATCATTCCAAAGGAGGCTGAGTCAAGACAGGAATTAAAATAGAATTCCCATTCCCTATGTAGGTTCTCCATATTTGGGAGAAAAGATAGCCAGAAGGGATTCACTCTCCAACCAAATACGAGTCGAGAGAGGAGTTCTCAGGCGTAAGCCAACCCAGTTGGGGGGGGGGGGGGTGGTGATAAAATAAAATTCAGGCACCAAATAACGTGTCAATCAAATCGGGTGGCAAAGACTGAGAAAAAAATATAATCTATACGAAACATGATGGAGTGTGAGGCCAAGATAGGGTATTTAAATTTACAGGAGTCTATTATAGCAAACTCATCCATTAATCAACCAAATCTTGTGATGTGGGGTACAACAGGTGTATCAATATTAGAGCCAATCTTACCAAGACAGGGATTAATCAACATGTTGAAGTCTTCCAACCATATAGCAGGGACTGTGGGGGATTGGGGCATAAAGGAAAGTCCTTCCTATATTATGGAAAATTGCAGGGGAATATAAAACGCCAATGACAACAATTCAACCCCATTGATCATAACATGTAAAAATAAAAATTGTTCCTGAGGATCTGACTGCAAAAGTAAAATTTGAAAATGCACAGTTTTGGCAACAAGGAATGCAACACCCCGTGAATGGGAGGTGTGCGGGGCTTAATACAGCCAACTAACCCATGGATTATGTAAGCTGCATTTTATGGGGAGGGTTTTTCTTATAAATAAAGGTACAACACTATGTAGAGCATTCCCTTGTATTTTTACATGATATCTGCATATGATATTTAATGCACTTCTGCATGGGCCCTAATACGGAATTTTGGAGCATTCATTATGACCAGAACAAGTGGAAAGGCATGAGAAAGGTGCTGTGTATTTAAACTGCCGGTAAACAGAGGCACAAAGGGGGCTCTCACGAGGTGGAACAGTGTAGGTGTAGCAGTTATGCATGTGAATTTCACCATTGGGGGATTCTGCAGTCGATTACAGCTTTTCAGCACATCTGTGTGTTTAGGACAGACCACGGTTAAGGGTGGCGGTTTATGCATAACCACTGATCTCAATAGTGTTTTTTCTATTTATGTTTAAATGGACAATGGGACATTTTATGTTTGATTTGGAGAATTAATCAATGCAATGCCCCAATTAAGCCATTGACTTATTTATGATTTTTTATGATTATTGCATGGTATGGATTATTATCCGGATTAATAATAAGAATGTTTTAAGCGCTGTTAGTGTGTAATTTTTTAATTAGACATATTGATATATACATTTTATTTTGGTTTTAAATAACAGCAGCTGAGAGAATATAGGAGCTAATTCCATTTGAGTGCTTGGGTTCAGGAACACTTGGTGTTTTTCAGGTGTGGAAGGGCATAGCGAAAGCCAAATGACATATTGCGGCACTCGGATCATCAGGGATCAGTTGAAAGCATGAGTATACAATCAATATGCTGTCTAGAATATCAAAAGTACACATTAGCTTTAAGCGATATAGCACATGAAAGAGAGGTAACCAATTTGAACACTTAAAGAGGAAGTAAACCCTGATGGGTTTACTTCCTCTTTTTTTCCCTGCAAAGGTAAAGCATAATGGACTACTATGCATCGCATAGTAGCTCATTATGTGTCACTTACCTGACACAGGAGCCAGCGAAGTCGCCGCTGTCCCCTGTAGTCCGCCGCATCCATGTTGCTGGTGGCGTCTCGCAGCTCCGATGAATCACAGCGGCGCAGCCGCGATGACGTCACTCCCGCGCATGCGCACGGGAGTCGCGTCTCGCAGCTCCGCCGCTGCCATTCGGCGAAGCCGCGATGACGTCACTCCCGCGCATGCGCACGGGAGTCGACAAATTAGGCAAATCCATTCTTGGATTTGCCGCATTTAGTGCGCCTGCGCGCCGCTGTCTACGGCGCATGCGCCGTAGACAGCGGTGCCCATTTTCGGGCAAATATCTCCTAAACCATATAGGTTTAGGAGATATTGCTTGGACCTACAGGTAAGCCTTAATCTAGGCTTACCTGTAGGTCCAAGTTGTTTGGAAAGGTTTACTTCCTCTTTAATACATAAGACATTAGCATCAAGAGGGTAAAAATACCCTAGAAAAATATTAGACCAGTATGATCATGTAGACTTACAAATAAACAGACTCACATACATAAAAAAGGAGCATCACTAAACCAACTCTGGACTGGCAGAAAAAAACAAGCATAGTGCTCACAGCGGCGGTCAGTGGAGCAAGTGCTGGCCAAGGAAACAAGACTTTGAGTAGAAGAAAAAAACGTAAGAAACAAAGTTGACATATGGTTCCACTGGAACTCCAGTGGTTAAAGAGCAATTGTTTGCTGGGAAGCGCGCAGTGGCTTAGGGTGCTAAGTCTCCAGGCAGTGAACAAACAGAAGCTTGAGGTGGTGGGGAAGCAGAAGGGAAAAAAGTAACCACTCACTAAGCAGTCAATTAAGAGGCACTTAAATGTTCATGAAGTATGTGAAAGGGGAAAAGGTTTAAGGGGGACAACAGGGTAATGGGTAAAAGAGTGAGTGCTTTCGCCACATATGATGGGTGGGCATAATGGAGGCAGTAGGTCAGGGGGATATGCAGACAAAGCAGTTGGGGGTGAAATAGGGGGAAGATGACCAAATCACAATTTGCTGGAAGGTAATATGTCAACATGGGGTATTCAGTTGATGCACGTAGACAAGTGGAAGAGCAGGCCTTCAGGCATCAATAAGGAAGGGTCTCTGGGTAGAGCCTTCAAGCAGGTACGGGACCAACGACCTCTCGGCATTCCCACCAGGCTAGTACAGATTCGGGATCGTCAAAGAAATTAACCATGTCTTCTCTTACCATGTGAAGCCTGGCGGGGTAGAGCATTGTGTAGGTTAGATGGTGGATCCGAAGTTGCCTCTTAGCCTCTGTAAATTGAGCGAGTCTCTTCTGAATCTCAGCTGAGAAATCGGGAAACACAGTGATGTGGACATTCCTGAAGGGGATCTTCCCCTTCCCCCAGGTAAGCCATAGGATAGCATTGTGGTCCTTGTAGTTCAGGAGCTTTGTGATGAATGTGCATAGAGGTACCTGATTAGGGGATGGTCTGGAAGCCAAGTGATGGGCGCCTTCCACAACGAACGGATTCTCTGCCAATTAATAAGCAAGGTTTACAAAAAGGAGGGGGGGGTTCTACCCACTGCTACCTCATGTGAAATCTCTATTGACATCGGATAGCTAAACCGTCCCACCTGGCAAACTACCCAGGGATGTTCTTATGAGGGTAAATTTCTTACACACTAAAGAAATGCTACTTGCGACCGCAAGATGTGCTGGAACCCTACCTGAGCCTTTAGAGGGAGTTTAACTTTTCCCAGATCTATCCAAATATACCCTCCAACTATGAAGGCAGTTTAGTGCTGTCACTAAAGTGCAAAATAGGGATGAGCCGAACACCCCCCGGTTCGGTTCGCATCAGAACTTTCGAACGGACCGCAAATTCGTACGAACTTTAGAACCCCATTCAAGTCTATGGGACTCGAACGTTCGAAATAAAAAGTGCTAATTTTAATGGCTAATATGCAAGATACTGTCCTAAAAAGGGTTTGGGGACCTGGCTCCTGCCCCAGGGGACATGGGTCAATGCCTAAAATGTTTTTAAAAATGGCCGTTTTGGCGGGAGCACTGATTTTAATGACAATTAAAGTGAAAAAAAAGTGAAATATTCCTTTAAATATCGTGCCTGGGGGGTGAGTATGGTATGCCTGTGAAGTGCCACGTGTTTCCCGTGTTTAGAACAGTCCCTGCAAAAAATGAAATTTAACGGAAAAAAAGTCATTTAAAACTGCTTGCGTTTTTAATGTAATATCTGGTTCCGGCAATATGGATGAAAATCATTGAGAAAAATGGCATGGGTAGCCCCCCCTGCCAATTACCAGTATGGATATTAACTGGAACCCCGTACCCATATTAAAAAAAGGAAAGACGTGGGGCCCCCAGGCCCTATATACTCAGAACAGCAGTATACAGGTTGTGCAAACAAGACAGGGACTGTGTAGGTTTATTGTGTTAAGTAGAATCTGTTTGTAATTTTGAACTGGTACATTTTTAAAGTGTTCCTCCAGTCAAAAAATCTATTTTTAAGCTTTTTGGAAAACATAGGGAAGGGTTATCACCCCTGTATAATTTGTTTTGCCGTCCGTCTTTTTTCATCTCACTTGCTGTTGTCTCCTTCCGTTTGCAAGTAGGAGACGTTTGTAAGTTGGATGTTTGAAAATAGGGGCCTGCCCTATATGCTCTGCAGAAATGGTGGAACAAGGTGTTGGTGTTGCCACAACATTGTAAGCCCCCAAAGTGAATCTTGGTGGGCGCTGGAGCGCTCTGCTGTGAACGATTATATCAAGAATTGTAATTACATGCCATTGTTGAACAGTGGTAGAAAAATTGGGCCTTTGGTGGTTGTGGTGCTGGTGCCACAACACTATAAGTCCTCACAGTTACTCTCGTGGGCACAGGAACGGGCCCTGCTGTGAAATATTATATTAAGAATTGTAATTACATGCCCCTGTTAAACAGGGGCTGAAAAATTGGGCTTTAGGCACCTGTGCTGGTGCCACGATACTGCAACCTCTCCCATATACTCTAGTTGTAGTGCAGGAATGAGCCCTGCTGCAAAGCATTGCATCAAAAATTGTAATGACATGCCCCTGTTAAACAGGGGCTGAAAAATTGGGCCTTAGGCACTGGTGCTGGTGCCACGACACTGTAACCTCTTCCAGATACTGTAGTTGGAGTGCAAGAATGAGCCCTGCTGCAAAGCATTGCATCAAAAATTCTAATTATATGCCCCTGTTAAACAGGGGCTGAAAAATTGGGCCTTAGCCACCGGTGGCGTCACCCAGAACCAAAAATGTTCTTCCAAGCTATCAGCAGGATCATTGAGAAGGAAGAGGATAGTCAGTCAACATAACAGGACAGTCACTCAGTATCAGCATAGGCAGTCTTGAAGGGATGTGACATTACAAAAAAAATATTTGGTTACATCAGCTTCAGGTGCATGGTAGCTGGTGGTGATCCTAGACTGATTCATCTTTATGAAGGTCAGTCAATCAACCGAGTCGGTGGACAGGCACACCCTGTGATCTGTTACAAAGCCTCCAGCAGCACTGAAAGTGATTTCTGGAAGAACACTGGATGCGGGACAGACCAGTAGCTCAATTGCATACTGTGCAAGCTCTGTCCAGTGATCCATCCTCAAGACCCAGTAAGCCAGAGGATTTTCGGTGGGAAAAGTGTCCAAGTCTGACCTTTGCCCCTAGGTATTCCTGCATCATGTAAATCAAACACTGGGGATGGTTGCTGGAACCGATCATACCTTGGTGCTGCGGGCTAAAAAAAATTCTGAATGCATCGGTCAGATGGCCACCTTCTTAACCACTTCTTCTGTGACTGACTGAAGCCTCAGCAACACGTTGTCCAGGGCCAGGAGTTTGTAACCTCTCAGTCTCTGGGAAAGAGTTGCACAGACCTTTCTGCAAGGCCTCCCGGAGATGTCTCATCCTCTGCTCCCTCTGCGATGGCAAGATAAGGTCTGCAACCTTACCCCTGTACCGTGGATCATGGAGAGCTGCCAGCCAGTAATGGTCCCTCTCCTTGATCTGAAGAATACGAGGATCCTTCCGCAGGGTTTGCAGGATCAGGGAGGCCATGCAGCGTAGGTTAGCTGAGGAATTCGGTCCGGAGTCCTCTGGGTCACTAAAAACAACATGATCCCCAGCCACCTCCTCCCAGCCACGTACAAGTCCACGTGTTTCTTGGGACTGTAAATCATCCCTAAAAGATTACTGCTGCTTATGCTGAGTGCCAGGCTCCACCTCCATGCTTTCACAAGCTTCCTCCTCCTCCTCCTCATCCTCTTCCTGTGTTATGGGTGGGGCAGCAGGAACACTGTCTGGATAAAAGGGGCCTTGAGAGGCAAGGAAGTCCTTCTCTTCCTGCCTCTGTTCTGCCTAAAGTGCCCTGTCCATTATTACACGCAGCGTATGCTCCAACAGGTGGACAAGAGGAACAGTGTCAATGATGCATGCACTGTCACTTCTCACCATCCTCGTGGCCTCCTCAAATGGTGACAGGACAGTGTATGCATCCATGATCATGCCCCACTGGCGTGGGGAAAAAAAACTAGCTCCCCTGACCCTGTCCTGGTGCCGTAGTTGCACAGGTACTCATTCATGGCTCTCTGCTGCATGTGCAGCCGCTGCAGCATGGCCAACGTTGAGTTCCACCTGGTGGGTATGTCACCTATAAGGCGGTTCTTGGGCAGGTTCAACTCCTTGTGGAGCTCAGCCAGCCGAGCACTGGCATTAAATGATTGGCGGAAATGCACACAGACTTTCCTAGCCTGCCTCAGGACATCCTGTAATCCCATTTGGGGACCTGCCACTGAGGAACCGCACATTGCACAAACTCACGGAAGGGGGCAGAGTCTACCAACTGAAAAGGCAGCAGCTGAAGTGCTAGCAATTTAGCTAAGCTAGCATTCAACTGCTGGACATGTGGATGGCTGGGAGTGAACTTCTTTCAACGGTCCAGCAGCTGGGGCAGGGAAATTTGCCTGCTACAATCGGATGCGGGTGTACTGCTAGCAGAGTGTCCGCAAGTACTTGGCTGTGACACACCTAATTCTACACTTTCATTCCACTCAGTTCAGGTTTCAGAGAGGACTGAAGGTCTAGTGGGGTTGGAGATCCCAGTTGATGAGGAGCAAGGAGAGGTCTGCTTTGTTCTTTGGTGTGGGTCTTTAAGGTACACTTGCCAATGAGCTGCATGGCAGGTCAACATATGTCTGGTCAAGCATGTGGTGCCCAAGAGGCTGATGTTTTGACCAAGCGAGATATACTTGAGACATATGTTGCAGATAGCAGCTGTGCGATCTGATGGGCTTGTCTCAAAAAAGGCCCACACCAAAGAACTTTTGGAATAACGCGCAGAGGCACTGCCCTGCACAGGCGGAGCTCTGCGGTGTGATTCAGTCGGTGTGCTGGCCCTCGGAGGGCATCCTGCCTCTTTGGAGATGTGCCTCCTCCTCTCTCCTATCAGGCACCCACGTGGAGTCGGTGACCGCATCATCCCCTCCCTCTTCATCACTGGAGCAAACCTGGCAGTATGCTGCAGATGATGGAATATGACTGCCAGATTGCTGTCCTTCTTGAGCATCCCCCCTCTCTGCGCTCACACTACTGCCTTCCTCTAGCTGGGTATCATCATCAGAGCCTTCAAAACGCTGGGCATCCTCCTGGAGTATGTACCCAACACTGTGCTCAAACAGTTCGGGAGACTCCTCAGGAGGACATGGTGGGTCTAGGGAAGGAGTGATTGATGACTTTGAGACGATGGAAGAGGACGCGTTGGCAGCTGCTTTGCTAGTACCCTGAGCCTGGGTAAGAAAGGATGAGGAGGGCTTGGTCATCCACTCTACCAAGTCTTTGGCATGATGCGGCCCAACACGTCCATCTGCTGAAAATAAGGACAAGCGTGTCCCATGGCCACGTGCTGATGACGATGCACCGCATCCACGACCAGCACTGTTGTCGCTAGACACAGAGCCTGCTTGCCCTCTTTTATTGGCTCGTGACTATCTGCCTCTCCTTGTTGGCCTTCCAGACATAGTAATGGCCTGCAGGGAGATGGAAAAAACAGCAATTGGGTAGCTTTAGGTGCACACTGAGCAGATGACACAGCACACTGACTGTAATTACTGCAGCTGCCTGCCTGTGTTACAAAAACAGAACAACACCAGCAATAAGGGGTAGCTTCAGGTGTATACTGTGCAGGAGGCACGCAACACCCACTGCAAATGCTGCAGATGCCTGTATTACATAACACCAGCAATAATGGGGTTTCTTCAGGTGAATAACGGCTAGAGGCACACAAAACCCCATTTAACTGCTGCAGATGCCTGTATTACAGAACACCAGCAATAAAGGGTAGCTTCAGGTGTACATTGTGCTGGAGGCACACAACACCCACTTTAACTGCTGCAGTTGCCTGTATTACAGAACACCAGCAATACGGGGTATCTTCAGGTGTATACTGTGTTGGAGGCACACAACACCCACTTTAATTGCTGGAGATTCCTCTATTACAGAACACCAGCAATTAGCAGTATCTTCAGGTGTATACTGTGCTGGAGGCACACAACACCCACTTTAACTGCTGCA
This sequence comes from Lithobates pipiens, assembly GCF_037356315.1. Lineage (NCBI taxonomy): Eukaryota > Metazoa > Chordata > Amphibia > Anura > Ranidae > Lithobates > Lithobates pipiens. The sequence continues at coordinate 422,974,210 of NW_027507903.1, read as the reverse complement.
GATGCCTATATTACAGAACACCAGCAATAAAGGGTACCTTCAGTTGTATACTGTGCTGGAGGCACACAACACCCACTTTAACAGTGCTAGGTTCACAAGAAAAGGACACACTGTCCCTGTCTATCCTGCTCTCTCCCTGAATGCCACAACACACTACACAATATATGTATTATATAGTGTGGGGCGTGTACTAAACCCCCTGAGCTATAATTGGCCACAGGCATCCTGCCTGTGGCCAATTATGGCTCTCCTCACTGCCGGCGCTGTGATTGGCCAAGCATGCGGGGTCACAGTGCATGCTTGGCCAATCATGAGCCAGCAATGCACTGCGATGTCGCAGTGCATTGTGGGTTGCGAGTGCCACACGAATATGCCGCGAACTGCCTACGGAGTTCTGGCTTCGCCGAATGGGTGAACAGCTGGTGTTCGAGTCGAACATGAGTTCGACTTGAACACCGAGCTCATCCCTACCCCCAAAGCACCCTCGTATGTTCAGGGCATGTGGCCTGGTATGGTTCAGGAGATGCCGGATCTTCTTTTGTTTACATTCTGCTGACAGTCAATAAGTCATAGTTCTTAAGGATGTGGCAGTCGCGTGCTCCTTAATAACCAGTCATTCTGGTTTGTTTTGTTTACATTCTGCTGTTAATATGGAAGCATGCAGATGAATCATAGCTGTTAAGGATGCGGTGGTCATCTGTTCTTTAGCAACCAGCTATTCTGGGCTTTTTTTTCTTTTTCAGATGACATAATGAAAATTTCAGAATCGTATTGGAACAACAAATTTGAATATACAAAATGAATTCTGAAAATGAATAATTTTAACATAGTGAATATGATGAAAATAAATGATTTAACCACTTGCTGTCCGCCCTATAGGCAATTGATGGCTGCAAAGGGTTTCATAATCCTGACCGGACGTCATATGACGTGATCAGGATTATGAGCCGCTACACGCCCCCGGGGGCGCGCATCGCGGCGATCGTTGTTACAGGGTGTCAGTCTGAAACCCGGCAACTACGATCTCGGTAAAGAGTCTCCGATGGAGACTCTTTACCACGTGATCAGCCGTGTCCAATCACAGCTGATCACAGTGTAAATGGGAAGAGCCGGTGATCGGCTTTCCCTCACTCGCGTCTGTCAGACGTGAGTAGAGGAGAGCCGATCGGCTGCTCCTCTGACAGGGGGGGTCTGTGCTGATCGATTATCAGCACAGCCCCCCAGAGGATGCCCACACTAGACCACCAGGGACGCCACCAGACCACCAGGGAAAAGGTAATCCTCCCTAGACCACCAGGGATGCCAGTCAGCACAATGGATGCCAATCAGTGCCCATAATGGATGCCAATCAGTGCCCACAATGGGCATCACTGATTGGCATGCATTATTGTTTGGCACTGATTGGCATCCATTACTATAGTATAACACCAATGCCGCCTATGAGTGCCCACCTGTGCCGCCTATGAGTGCCCACCTGTGCCGCCTATCAGTGCCCACCTGTGCCGCCTATCAGTGCCTACCCATGCCCTTCTGTGCCGCCTATACATGCCCATCTGTGCCGCCCATCCATGCCAATCCGTGCCAGCTATCAGTGCCAATTTGTGCCACCTATCAGTGTCCGTCCGTGTCGCCCATCCGTGTCACCTATCAGTGCCGCCTATCAGTGCCACATATCAGTGTCCATCAATGCCACCTCATCAGTGCCACTTCATTGGTGCCACATTGGTGCCCATCAGTGCCGCCTTATCAGTGCCCATCAGTGTAGCCCCATCAGTGAAGGAGAAAACATACTTATTTACAAAGTTTTGAAACTGAAACAAGAAAAAACATTATTTTTTCCAAATTTTCGGTATTTTTTTATTTGTAGCGCAAAAAATAAAAACCGTAGAGGTGATCAAATACCACCAAAAGAAATCTCTATTTGTGGGAAAAAAATGATAAAAATTTCATTTGGGTACAGTGTAGCATGACCGCGCAATTGTCATTCAAAATGCGACAGCGCTGAAAGCTCAAAATTGGTCTGGGCAGGAAGGTGTTTAAGTGCCCTGTATTGAAGTGGTTAATTAACAAATTAAACAAAACATTTTTTTTTCTTGTGTTCATCTCTAAAGGACACATCATTACTCTGAGGTTGATTGTTGTACAGGTCTTCGGAAGAGCGAATGGTTGCCTATTATTTTGAATCGGTTCCCTTTTGCCTGGTCTCCCTCATAGCTACAAGTGAGGGTATTCCTCTTGGGGGTGCTCAAAGAATAGGGTAACCCAGGTGAAGATGATCCTGTAATGAATCCTAGTGGTGAAAGGGTAGGAAGAAGCACCTGAGTACCTTATCTAAGAATAAGTGGCAATAACGTGTGCGGCCAGTAGTGTGATGTAACACCTGGTTATCCTTCTGAGATTCAGCTGGTGATTGAAATTCTACTGGCAAAAGTGAATAGAATATATTTCAAACATAGCCCTGATTTTACAGTAACGATCTGACTTTGTCTGCATTGCTGGACTGCATATAAAGTCCAGGTTTCACCTATCACAGTAGGCATACCCCCAAATGGGTCTTCTGGGACTGGGACCCATAGCGATGGAACATGGCCCTGGACCTGTATATCACCCTGCGGCTAACTCATTGATTTGCACCAAGTGGGGTCCAGGTACAGCTTGCAGACAGGCAGATGTCGGGAGCCTTTGATAAGATCAGAGTTTTTTTTCTTTTTTCACATCTGGCAGTGCGCAGGCGGCGTGATTGATGATGGATCTACACTGACTTTTTAATTTTTTTAATAAAGGAATTGTCAAAAAAAGTTAGGCCGCGTACACACGCGCGGACTGTTCGCCCAACTTTGTCCGCTGAACAGTGTTTGGGCGGACAGTCCGCTCGTGTGTGGGCTTTCAGCGGACAGTTTCAGCGGACAGTTGGACGGACAAGGTTTTTCGGAAATTCCGAAAAACTGTCCGCTGAAACCTTGTTTGAGCGAACAGTCCGCCCGTGTGTAGGCTTGTTCGTCAAACAAAGTTGCGCGCATGCTCAGAAAGGATTTTCACGCCGAAAGCTATAATGCAGTGTATAGGATGTCGTATTTTTCGTCCCGTCGTACGTGCCGTTCACGTCATCGCGCACGGTTTCAGCAAACTGTTCGTTCATCGTGTGTGGGCATGTCCGTCCATGCTAAGTTTGAGCGGACTGTTTGCCGAAACTGTTGGACGGACAAAGTTGGGCGAACAGTCCGCGCGTGTGTACGCGGCCTTACACTTTTTTTGGTGGATGGTTAGGATACTCATTCGCATGGGGGGTGGGATCTGTGGGTCCCTTTGTTAAAGGGAGCTTCCAGATTCTGATAAGCCCCCCCCCCCCCCCGCTGCAGACTCTCACAACCACTGGCCAGGGATGTGGGGAAGAGGACCTCATCAACATTGGGACAAGGTGCTCGGGGGGGGGGGGGGGGGTTTAGAGCCAAAAATACAACACGAAATTAAACACATTTCAGCAAAATTTGTAACTATTTAATTTGGAGATTCGGAATCTGAATCTCTGAATGACCAAAATTCCATCTGAATTTATATTTGGACTGAAGCGAATTGCACATGTCTAGTTCTTTTGTCTTCTTGTTTGTGACTAATGCCGCGTACACATGACCAGACTTTTCGAGGGACTAAGTCTGACAGACTTTCGACGGAGTTCTGACGGAGTTCTGACAGAGTTCTGACGGACTTTCCAAATGAACGGACTTGGCCACACACAATCACACCAAAGTCCGACGGATTCGAACGTCATGACGTATGACTGGACTAGAATAAGGAAGTTCATAGCCAGTAGCCAATAGCTGCCCTAGCATCGGTTTTAGTCCGTCAGACTAGCACACACACGAGCGGATTTCTCAGTAGGAACTGGGTCCGGCAGAGTTCTGTCAGAAAAATTTGAAACATGTTCCATTTCTAAAGTCTGTCAGACTTTTGCAAATCAAAAGTCCGCTGCAGCCCACACTCCGTCATTCCGTCAGACTTTTGATGTTGAAAAGTCTGGTCGTGTGTACAGGGCATTAGAGTACTTTCATTATACACTTACTTTATCTCCAGTGTTATTGCAACTTCTTTGACACTGAGGCCTTTAACTTTTTTTTTTTGCTATGTATTTATAGCTTGACTTCAGAACTTATAAGGAATGGACATTGGAAAAGGAGCAGCAAAAGGAGGGACTACCTACTTTCCACTGTGTACAGAGGGTTGAGGGAAGTAGCTTATAATGACTTTAATTTTCTCTCCCCCACTAGATGGCAATCTATGGGAAGCAAGTAAGAATATGCTTAAAGTGGAGGGCCACCCTAAAAAAAAGATATAATTAATATTCTTAAATAAATAAATAAATAAAATGTGAAAAAAATATAACTTACCAGAAACCCCTGTTGCTAGGCACTCTTCCTACTCCGCGGTGATCTTCAGTCTTCTCTCCTCCTCACGTTGTCTTCCAGGGAATGGGGCCCGCTGTGTTCTGGGAAATATTTTTGTCCCAGAACACAGCGCGCCACATTCACAAAGTGCCGCGCGACTCACGCATGCGCAGTAGGAAACAGGCAGTGAAGCCGCAAGGCTCCACTGCCTGTTTCCCTTAGTGAGGATGGCAGTGCCGGGACACAATATGATGGACGTATCGACCTCGGCGGGGCCAACATCGTGGGCACCCTGGACAGATAAGTGTCCTTATTAAAAGTCAGCAGCTACAGTGTTTGTAGCTGCTGACTTAAAAAAAAAAAATAATTCTGCTGGAACACCCCTTTAACCACTTACAATACTGGGCACTTTACCCCTTCCTATCCAGGACAAAATTCTGCTTTCAGCTCTGTAGCTCTTTGAATGATAATTGCGTTGTCCTACAACACTGTACCCAAACAAAATTTTTATCAGTTTCTTCCAATAAATAGGGCTTTCTTTTGGTGATATTTGATCGCTAAACAAACAAAAAAATACCCACATTTTTGAAAAAAAAAAATTATTTTTGTTTCTGTTATAAAATGGCGTTTTCTCCTTCACTGATAGGCACTGATGCGGCTGCACTAATGGGCACTGATAAGGTGACACTGATATGTAGAATTGATGGGCAATGATAGGTGGCGCTGATATGCAGCACTGATGAGCACCGATAGGCTACACTGATATTCAGCGTTGATGGGCACTGATGAGTGGCACTGATGGGCACTGATAGATAGCACTGGATAGGCAGCACTGATGAGGAGCTACAGACAGGCATTACTGATTGGCATCTGAAGGGCACTGACAGGCTTTACTGATGGGGCACTGATTGGCACATTTATGGGCACTGATTGGCACTGACAGGCATTTACTGATGGGGCACAGCCTGGTAGCTGATGGGCACTAATTGGCAGCTGATGGGCACCTCTAATGGGCTGAAAATCAATGTGCTTATTATCAGTGCAGACCCCCCTCAGACAGGCAGAGCCCCTGATCGTTTCTCCCTGTCAGTGTGAACCCGCTTAACGACACTTCCTGGTTCACGCTGTGATCAGCTGTGATTGGTCACAGCTGATCACATGGTAAGGAACCATTGCCAGAGGCTCCTTACCACGATCAGAGATGCAGTGTGTCAAAGGGACACACAGCACCATCGATCACCGAATTACACACCCTTGCATGTTATCCTGAAAGATGTCATATGACGTCCAGTCAGGATAACAGAATCACCGCCTGGCCTTCATATTGCTATAGGCCGAGCGGAAAGGGGTTAAAGTTGTTATAAATCTATACATATACCCAGTGAAGTGACTGGCCTCAGGTGATACACAGAGATTAACTACTTGCCGACCAGCTGCCGCAGTTGTACTGCAGCAGAATGGCTCGGCTGGGCAAAACTACGTTAGCTTGGCCCTGTGGCCACTAGGGGCACGCATGCCCCCTGCTTGCCCATGAAGCCAATGTGAGTGCCGGTGGCATCAATCACCACCGGGTTCCCGCAATCGCTTTGGGGCACTCAGAGAACCAGCATCTGTGTGTGTAAACACACAGTTTCTGGTTCTCTGAGGGGAGAAGTGAAAAATCGTCTGTTCATACAGAGTATGAACAGCGCTCTATCTCTTCCACTACACAGTCCCCTCCCCCCTTCAGTTAGAGCACACTCTAGGCAACACATTAACCCCTTGATCGCCCCCTAGTGTTAACCCTTTCCCTGGCAGGGAACATTTTTACTGTAATTAATGCATTTTTATAGCACTGATCACTGTAAAAATGCCAATAGTCCCAAAAATGTGTCAAAATTGTCCGACTTGTCCCCCATAATGTCGCAGTCCTGATAAAAATCGCATATCACCGCCATTACTAAACAAAAAACGAATGATAAAAATGCCATAAAACTATCCCCTATTTTGTAGACTCTATAACTTTTGCGCACACCAATCAATATAAGCTTATTGCGTTTTTTTTAATCAAAAATAGGTAGAAGAATACATATTGGCCTAAACTGAGGAAAAAAATTGTTTTAGTTTTATAGTAGCCAATAGCTGTCCTTGCGTCGTATTTGGTCTGTCAGACCAGCATACAGACGAACGGTTTTCTCAATAGGAATTGATTCCGTCTGAAAGATTTAAAACATGTTCTATTTCTAGGTCCATCAGACTTTTTGAAAAAAAAAAGTCAGCTGAAGCCCACACATGATCAGAATATCTGATGAAATGATTCTGTCTGACCTTTTCTGCCGGAAAGTTTGGTCATGTGTACGCGGCATTAGACTAGGCACACTGGATCTCAGCTGGGCCAATGTGAAAGGGCCTTGCCTTCAGATGTGTAACACCTTGTGGTATAAAAAGTCCACATCAACATAGATTCAATAATGTACTGTATTAGGCTCTTTTGAATCACATTCCTTTTTATTTTTCTATGTACACACATGATGTTTAGCTGCTCTATTGTATTAATGTGTCGTCTCTATCACAATGTTTGAACTGTCCCAGGCTAACCTTGTACAGAGAACAGCATGTATGTATGTATATTTATCATAAATCTTATTAATAAAAGTTGATTTAAAGAGACCCTGTTGTTAGACCATTCATCTTTCCACAAGATTATATGTATGTTAAAGGGGTGTTTCAGTGGGAAAATTTTCCTTTTAAAAGTCAGCAGCTAAAAAAAAAAGTAGCTGCTGACTTTTAATAAGGACACTTACTTTTCCAGGTGCCCACGAGGGCCGACCTGTCCCTCAGGTCTTGGGTCCCGGCGCCGCTATCCTCACTAAGGAAAACAGGCAGTGGAGCCTTGCGACTTCCCTGCCCGTTTCCTACTGCGCATGCGCAAGTCGCGCGGCGCTTTGTGAATGGGACGTGCTGTGTTAGGAAACACACACTTCCCAGAACAAAGCGTGCCCTATTACCCTGAAGACAAGGCGAGGAGGAGAGAAGACCGAAGATCACCGCAGAGTAGGAAGAGGCAGATTAGGAAGACTGCCTAACAACAGAGGTTTCTGATAAGGTAAACATTTTATTTTTTCAAATGTGTTTTTTTATTTTATTTTTAAAGAATATTAATGCTGTTTTTTTTGTGTTTTTTGTTTTTTTAGGGTGGCCCTCCACTTTAAACATACTGTATTTTGGGCATGTTATTTGCCACCCCTGTGTAGATGTTTAAAAGCCACAAGACTTCCACTGGACATCACCATCTTGGATGTGATGTCAGCAACCCCAGAAAACTGAGGGAGAAGGGCTATGCAATGCAAAGAAGGAGGGGCCTGTGCTAGAGCTTTTACTCTTTCTGAAGAAGATACATTTGTTAGTAAGTTTAAAGACAAATTGCTAGTGCATTAAAAAAAAAAAGGTGTTTATGGAAAGGAAAAGCTTTCTAAGCATTTAAATACTTGATTCCTCTTTGATTTTTTCTGCAATTTTTAATTTGGAGACGAGTTCTCTCTTAAAAAATAAAATAAAAATAAAACTCTCTTAGTGTTGGATCTTTCACTTTACCAATGTTCTCAGTGTTTAAATGTTTGAATGTTACCCCATTTTCTTAAGATGTAGCAAAATGCACACTTGCTTCATGGAACTTATAGGTCAGTAATGAATATTTAGAACCACTTAAATTATTTAGTCCCATCTGATGCTCTCTTCCTTACATACCATATACTTAATATTTCCACATGACCTTGCAACCTGTTAAAATTGAAGCAATAATTTAAATGTACAGGCATTACTATATATTTTTTTAATGTGTTCAATTGTAGACATTTTCACATCAAGTTGTAGATTCTAAGTATTTCTTTTTCACCTCAAGAGAGGTAATCTTACAGTTCCATACATGCCATAGATTTTCACTACACTTTATTAATCATTTTTTATTTTCTCCTACTCTCGAGTGCATTGTGCTACTTTATTGCAGTATCTCTATGCAGTGACAGAGTTTAACATCATGAATATTATTTTATGACTGTGTTAAAGTCCAATTTTAACTTCCAACTAAAAAAGGGTCATGACTGGGCAAGGTCCCCAAGTGCTTTAATGTTACCTGCTTTTTTTTCTATTTTTTTATTTATTTTATTATTATTATCAAGATGATTGAAGCCATGGCTATTTTTCTGCTAATAAGATGCTAAAAATGAACTTTTTAGAATTCTCCCTTTAACCTTTAACATATACAAAGTGTACATGATCATTTAGAAGCCTTACTGCCATTTCAGCACATGGCTCTTATCTTTTAAAAAGTGATACGCTCTAATAACAGGGCATATCTATTTTTATACAGTTTCATTCACTTCTTTAAATCTTATTCAGCAAAAGTCACCCTGGGACCCTAACATAACAATACCTTGAAGGCAATAATATTTTAAGAATAACTGAATGTAAAGGTTAGGTTGTTTTATGTGAAAGTGTTAGCAAATCTCCCGAAAGTCCATTTTTCAAGGGGCCTTTGCTAATAGAAAGCACTGAACTTCTTTAAATCTGCTCTACTGACGATTCACCTGGTTTATCCCTGTGATCCAGTTTGCAGCCCTGTTATTTGCATTTTTTTATAGCATGAGCTTTTAGCGCAGAGCGAAAATGCAAAAAATGAAAATGTTCCTTACTGAATTCTTAAATAGAACTTATCTTTTTTTACTTAACCACACATGTAAAAGGTGTACAGTGCCTTTCATAGGGAAAGAAGCAGTGGATGTTTTTTCTTTCACCAATTATTTTTAGTCTGGGGGGAAAAATTTAGATATTGTAGACTTTCTTGGTGCTACTTACAAATACAAACATTAAACAGAACTATTTTATATCAAAAAGATAGTTTTATTGATTGTCATTCAATAAACTTATAACAATCTTGAGTGCCCATTCACACCAGAATGCAGATTGGAAAACACAACGTCCTTTGGCGTTTGAGTTTCCCACATCGTGTTCGAAGTGTAATGGGTGTGCAATCTTCTGCAAGTGTCAAAATATTCCCAAGGACACCCCAAATGCACTGTGTTTGCCTGCACTGAATTGCTTGGTACTGCAGTACCATGTGATCTGGTTGAAGTGTGTTTTAAAAGCAGTACATGCACTACTGCAATCCAGTGCAATTTCAGCCTATAAAAATGAATCAGCTGAAAAACACATTGTAATGAATCATACAAGTGTTACACCATCTATCTAGTGTAGGTCCTAGAGTAAGATTTTTTTTTGTAGAATAGATACATTTAGGCAGGCCTAGATAAAAGCTAGGCCTGTTTGTTTTGATCTGTGGGGCTGGGAGTGGCTTAGAGTAGCCTGGCGACTCACAGCTAGTTTCACCTTTTGGTTACCTTCCTTCTGTTTTTAGAGGCTTCTAGAAGGAAGGTGGGGAAGAGAGGTAGAGCTATCTGGGTTGTTCTAAGGAGCCCTGACCAATCCCCAACCTGGATTGGCAGGGGGCAGGTCTTCCATAAATATCTAGAGTCAGCCCAGCTGGAAAGAGTTGTTGGGGTGGAAGAACTGGAGATGGAGTATTAGGCTGACAGGGCCTTTGAGGAAGCCCCCTACTCTGGGTTCAGAGCTGAACAGGAACTCCACACAACCCAAGGGTTGTTCTAAACAGGAGCAGGAGAGGACAGCTGAGAATACCGCTGAGTGAGTCTCCAGAAGGGATCCATAAGGTGTCGGTGAGTGGCAGGCACAGTCAGGAGAGCTGGGAGAGGCATGCTGGAGCAGACTGGGACTGTGCAGTCTGAGATAGATGTAGAGCAAGAGACTGTGATTTTACTGGTAGTTAAATCGGGCCGGCAAAGGGCTGACTGGGATCAGTAGTCCCCCACAGAGCGTGACTAGCATTAGAAATTTTGTTGCTACACTATAGGGGTCTGTGATCCCTGCCTGTAATAAGGTACTTTTAAGGCCTGGCTGAAACCAAAATGCTAAAAATGAACTTTTTAGAATTCTCCCTTTAACCTTTAACATATACAAAGTGTACATGATCATTTAGAAGCCTTACTGCCATTTCAGCACATGGCTCTTATCTTTTAAAAAGTGATACGTATGGGTGACCCCGCCCCCCTCTGATGTAACGGAAACCTGCCTGTGTTACATCAGAGGGGTGCGGGGTCACCCATACGTCACAGGGAACCCCGGGTTCCCCCTTGCGTCAGAGGGGGGCGGGGTCAGGTGACGGGTGGCCTCGCCCTCCGTATATAAGAAACGTCAGGCCGCCGGAATGCTTGCAGTGTCTCCTCCACGGAGACAGAAGAAGGATGTATTCGCTGCGCTGGATGAGATGAGCCATCGCTGGAGAGATGACTGTCCGTCGCTGGATAGCAAGAGTGGATTACCGCCGCTGGAATCTTTTTTTTATTTTTTTATTTTTAATAAAGGAATTTTTCAAAAGTGTATTTGTTTTATTTAACCATTTTTTACACTTTCTTTGTGAAATGGTAGGGGTACTTTTGTACCCCCTTACCATTTCAAACAGGGGGGGTGGGATCTGGGGGTCCCCTTGTTAAAGGGGGCTTCCAGATTCTGATAAGCCCCCCGCCCGCAGACCTCCACAACCACCGGCCACGGTTGTGGGGATGAGGCCCTTGTCCTCATCAACATGGGGACAAGGTGCTTTGAGGGGTCACAGACCCCCAAAGCATCCTCCCAATGTTGAGGGCATGTGGCCTGGTACGGTTCAGGAGGGAGGGGGGGCTGCTCTCTCGTCCCCCCCTCTTTTCCTGCGGCCTGCCAGGTTGCGTGCTCGGATAAAGGGTCTGGTATGGATTTTTAGGGGGAACACCACGTCGATTTTTTTTTTAATTTGACGCGGGGTTCCCCTTAATTTCCATACCAGACCTGAAGGGTCTGGTTATGGATATTTAGGGGGAACCCCACGTCAAATTTTTTCTTAAATTTGAGGCAGGGTTCCCCTTAATATCCATACCAGACCTGAAGGGCCTGGTAATTGAATTTGGGGGACCCCCACGCTTTTTTATTTATTTATTTATTTTTTTATCAATGACTTTCAATGAGTGTTCTCTGTATTACGGGAGCCGACAATTCATAATAGCTGCGAGTGATTTTAAAGGACTTTTTTCCTGCATAAATGACACTTTGTGCAGGGACAGTTCTAAGCACCAGAAACATGAGCCCCTTCACAGGCATACTATAGACAACCCCCCCCCCCTACGAAATTTAAAGGAATATTACACTTTTATTGTTTCACTTTAATCATTATTAAAATCACTGCTCCCGAAAAAACGGCCGTTTTTAAAACTTTTTTTTGCATTGATACATGTCCCCTGGGGCAGGACCCGGGTCCCCAAACACTTTTTAGGACAGTAACTTGCAGAATCTTTTCTCTCTGTCAAATCTTTTTTCTCTGTCGAATATTTTCTCTATATAATCTTGGACTAATAGAGGTAAGGTTAGGCACATTCGACCACAGGTTCTATAGACAGATTGTTATTGTCAGAGTCATGTCGAATCTCCTATTCTATATCGAACTGTTGTAACAATGAAAACGAAAATAAAGCATTTATTTATGTCGGATCTTTCATTTTTCGGATTTTGTGCTTTCGTTATCGTTTGTCAAAACGAAAACGAAAATAGCTGAAATTCGGACGAAAATGCATTCGAACGAAAACGAATGCACATGTCTATAAAGCATACATTTTTTTTTTTACCTTGATGCATTCCATGTTTAGGTAGCCGAATTGCCCCCTCACCCCCTCCCCCTTATACTTACCTTGAGTCCTCAATCAATCCAGCACTGTGCCTGGGCTGCAATCTTCTCTCCCTCTTCACACAGGGGCTGACAGACAGCAGTAGGAGCTGCCAAATTGAGTGAGAAGTGGCCAAGGATGGGTTTCACTGTCTGTGTCTATGGACACAAGCAGCGTGGCTTTCTTTGGGGGCACACAGAGAAGAGGAGGAGATAGGAGCACCAGGGTGGGGGGAGGTACTCGAGACGGGGAAGTTTGAAGCTGCTCTGTGCAATTCCACAGGTAAGTATGCAATTCCACAGGTAAGTATTTGTATTTAATAAAAAAAAAAATGTCTGAACAATTACTTTAAGGCCACTTTCACCATGCACTTTTATTGTGGCGTACTACTGCATACAAATTAACATGTCTTCCTTTAAGGCAGCCATTTCATCAAGAACGGGCGATGGAAAATGTCCCATTTTTTTATTAATTGCAACACAATAGGGCTGATTTACCAAAGCTGTTCGCCATTAGTAGAAGTGTAATGCACAACGGTGCGCCAGGAACAGAGAGTGAATTTCCCATTTACTACAGAGATCTCGGTGCACGGGAGAATAAAATGTGTGCGCCACTATGGACATGGCACGCTGCATCTTCAATTCAATATTAACTAGATGCTGACCGCCGGCCGTCAAATGCGCGCGATCGTGAGCGCGCTGCGCGTGCACGTTGGTGGCGGCGTGTTCCCCGGGAACACTGCTTGTCACCGACGCTGGTAAACAGCCATTGGCCGGCTGTTTACCCACGTGATCGGCTGTTATCTTTTCACAGCCGATCACTAAAATGTAAACAAACCGCGGTAACGAGATGTCACCGGGTTGTTCTCCTCCTCACACATCGATCGCGTGTGAGGAGGAGATTGCGGTAACATCTCGTTAACGCCTAGTGTACACCAATCACACTGATTGCCTGCCTGCCCCCCCCCCCCCAATAAAGAGGACCTGTCACCACCCCTCATAGTACCTGTTAATCACAGTCCATCAGAGTACCTGTCACAGTCCATCAGAGTACCCGAGTTCCTGTCACAGCCCATCAGAGTACCCGAGTTCCGGTCACAGCCCATCAGAGTACCCGAGTACCTGTCACAGCCCATCAGAGTACCCGAGTACCTGTCCCAGCCCATCTGAGTACCCGAGTTCCTGTCACAGCCCATCAGAGTACCTGAGTACCTCTCACAGCCCATCAGAGTACCCGAGTACCTGTCCCAGCCCATCTGAGTACCCGAGTACCTGTCACAGTTCATCTGAGTACCTGAGTACCTGTAGGGATGAGCTTCGTGTTCGAGTCGAACGTACGTTCGACTCGAACATTGGCTGTTCGTGCGTTCGGCGAATTCCGAACGTTTTGGCCGTTCGCGTCAAAATTCGAGTGACGCGCGCGCGGACCATAATGCACTGCGTTGGCGCAGTGCATTGCTGCCCGATGATTGGCCAAGCATGCACTGTGACCCCGCATGCTTGGCCAATCGCTGCGCCGGCAGCAAGGAGAGCCATGATTGGCCACAGGCATCCTGCCTGTGGCCAATCATAGCTCAGGCTGTGTAGTGCACGCCCCACACTATATAAGGCCGCCTTTGAGGCGGCCTCGTGTAGTGTGTTACTTAGCATCTGAAGCAGTGGGTGTTCTGTGTACCTTCAACACAGTACACACCAATCGTTTTTGGCTGATTTCCTATCTTGCTGCTGTGTAGTGGTTGTTGTCTGTGCCCTGACTGCAGTATACACCACTATATTCACCTCACCTATATAGCTAGTGATCTAGCTTTAACCACTTAACAACTGCCCATTGCCGATTAACGGCTTCAGGGGGGTTGTTTAACTCTGAGAGGCCGTTAATTAACGGCCTCCCAGAATTCTGCTCTCGCGTGCCCCGAGGTGTGCGCACTCGAGAGCATCCGTGACCGCCGGGTCGCATCACGGATCACGGTAAACGGACGCTCATAGCGTGCCGGAGTGATCACTTGGAAACAAACCGGCGTCATGTTATGACGCCTGTTCCTCCCTCCCCTCTCTGTACCGATCGGTACAGCGGAGGGGAAAGAGATCGGTGTCAGCAGCGATGTGGGCTGCATCTGCAGTGCCCACATCGCTGCTCACCGAATTTAACCCCTCAATTCCCTGCCAATACTCTGCAATACCAGTGCATACTCTGCAGTACCCTGCCATTACTCTGCAGTACCCCCCATTACTCTGCAGTAACCCCCATTACTCTGCAGTACCCCCCAATACTCTGCAGTACCGCCATTACTCTGCAGTACCCGCCATTACTCTGCAGTACCCCCAATACTCTGCAGTACCCCCAATACTCTGCAGTACCCTGCCATTACTCTGCAGTGCAGTACCCTGCCATTACTCTGCAGTACCCCCATTACTCTGCAGTAACCCCCATTACTCTGCAGTACCCCCAATACTCTGCAGTACCCTGCCATTACTCTGTAGTACCCCCAATACTCTGCAGTACCCTGCTATTACTCTGTAGTACCCCGCCAATACTCTGTAATACCCTGCCATAAATTGCCATACCCAGCCATACTCAGAGATACCCAGCCATACTCGGTGATACCCTGAAATACCCAGCCATAGACGCCCCCCACCCCTCACCGCCCTCCGGTGCTTCTACCAACTCGCCAGTACGATCAAAGCCAGAATCTTTTTTTTATTTTTTATTTAAGGCTTCCCAGCCTAGAGGTGAGATGTGGGGTCATATTGACCCCCCAGATTTCACTGTAAAGAGGACCTGTCACCCCATATTCCTATTACAAGGGATGTTTACATTTCTTGTAATAGGAATAAAAGTGATCAAAAATATATTTTTGGGGGAAAAAATGTCAAACTAAAATAAATAAAGTAAAATGAACAATAAAAAAATTAAATAAAAATTAAAGCGCCCATGTCCCCATGTGCTCGCATGTGCCACACATGTGAGGTATCGCCGAGAATGTTAGAGCGAGAGCAATAATTCTAGTCCTAGACCTCCTCTGCAACTCAAAACATGTAACCAGTAAAAAAAAAATTAAAGCGTCGCCTATGGGGATTTTTTAAGTAGCGACGTTTGGCGCCATTCCACGGGCATGTGCAATTTTGAAGAGTGACATGTTTGATATCTATTTACTCAGCATAACTTCATCTTTCACTTTATGCAAACATTGGGCTAACAAGTGGTTAATAATAGAGCTTGCAGTCAGTAGTGTTAGGAGATAGTGCGTGCTGTCTGCGTGCTCTGTACCCAGTACATACCGCTATAATATAGGGCAGGCCCCTACTTTCAAACATCCAACTTACAAACATCTCCTACTTGCAAACGCAAGGAGACAGCAGCAAGTGAGATGAAAAAAGATGGACGACAAAACAAATTATACAGGGGTGATAACCCTTCCCTATGTTTTCTAAAAAGCTTAAAGATAGTTTTTTTGACTGGAGCTACACTTTAAAAATGTACCGGTTGAAAATGACAAACAGATTCAACTTAACACAACAAACCTACACAGTCCCTGTCTTGTTTGCACCGCCTGTATACTGCTGTTCTGAGTATATAGGGCCAGGGGGGCCACACGCATTTCCTTTTTTTAATATGGGTACGGGGTTCCCCTTAATATGCGTACAAGACCCAAATAGGCTGGTAATGGGCAGGGAGGGCTACCCATGCCATGTTTCTCAATGATTTTCAACCATATTGCAGGAACCAGATATAACATTAAAACCGCAAGCAGTTTTAAATGGTGTTATTTCCGTTTAATGTCATTTTGTGCAGGGACTGTTCTAAACACGGGAAACACGTGGCACTTCACAGGCATACTACAGACACCCCCCAGGCACCATATTTAAAGGAATATTTCACTTTTTTTTTTCACTTTAATCGTCATTAAAATCAGTGCTCCCGCCAAAACGGCAGTTTTTAAAACTTTTTTTGCAGTGACCCATGTCCCCTGAGGCAGGTCCCCAAACCCTTTTTAGGACACTATCTTGCATATTAGCCGTTAAAATTAGCACTTTCCAATTCGAACGTTCGAGTCCCATAGACTTCAATGGGGTTCTAACGTTCGTACCGAACGCGGGGGTCGTTCGCAAGTTCTGGTGCGAACCGAACCGGGGGGTGTTCGGCTCATCCCTAAGTACCTGTCACAGCCCATCAGAGTACCCAAGTACCTGTCCCAGCCCATCAGAGTACCCGAGTACCTGTCCCGGCACATCACAGTACCCGAGTACATGTCACGGCACATCAGGGTACCCGAGTACCTGTTACGGCCCATCAGGGTACCCGAGTACCTGTCACGGTCCATCAGGGTACCCGAGTACCTGTCACGGTCCATCAGGGTACCCGAGTACCTGTCACAGTCCATCAGGGTACCCGAGTACCTGTCACAGCCCATCTGAGTAACCGAGTACCTGTCACAGTCCATCAGGGTACCCGAGTACCTGTCACAGTCCATTAGAGTACCGAGTACCTGTCACAGTCCATTAGAGTACCGAGTACCTGTCACAGTCCATTAGGGTACCGAGTACCTATCACAGTCCATTAGAGTACCGAGTACCTGTCACAGTCCATCTGTGTACCAGAGTACCTGTCACAGTCCATCTGAGTACCCGAGTACCTGTCACAGTTCATCTGAGTACCCGAGTACCTGTCACAGTTCATCTGAGTACCCGAGTACCTGTCACAGTTCATCTGAGTACCCGAGTACCTATCACAGTCCATATGAGTACCTGTCACCACCCTTCAGAGTACCCAAATACCACTCACCAAACCATCAGAGTACCTGTCACCAGGCCATCAGAGTACCTGAGTACTTGTCACCAGGCCATCAGAGTACCCGAGTACCTGTCACCAGGCCATCAGAGTACCCGAGTACCTGTCATCAGGCCATCAGAGTACCCGAGTACCTGTCACCAGGCCATCAGAGTACCCGAGTACCTTTCACCAGGCCATCAGAGTATCAGAGTACCTATCTCCAGCCCATCAGAGTACCCGAGTACCTATTTGCAGCCCATGTCTCATAGAATATATGTTGGAGTGTTTGCTTTCCAAAATGGGGTCATTTTGTGGGTAATTTCACTGTCCTGGTGGTCCAGGACCTTCAAAAGTGTGATGGATAGGAATGAAATGAGATGTGTCATTTATGCTCCTAGAACGCCTGAACGTACTACTTCAATGTTCGGCCTCTCTATGTGGCCAGGCTGTATAAAAGTCCTACACATGTAGTATCGCCATACTCAGGAGGAGTAGCAGAATGTATTTTGGGGTGTAATTTTTGCTATATACATGCTATGTGTTAGAAATATCTTATAAATTGACAATTTTGTGTAAAAAAAAAAATGCGTTTTAATTTTTTTCCACATATTCCAAAAACTTCTGGAAAAAAATTAACCACTCAAAAGACTCATTATGCCTCACAGATTATACGTTGGGGTGTTTGCTTTCTAAAATGGGGTCATTTTATGGGAAATTCCATTGTCCTGGTACTCCAGGGCCTTCAAAAGTGTAATAGGTGGTTGAGAAATGAGATGCGTCATTTTTGCTCGTAGAACGTCTGAAGGTACTACATCAATGTTAGTGCTCTGTATGTGGCCAGGCTGTGTAAAAGTCTGACACATGTGGTATCGCCGTACTCTGTAAGAGTAGCAGAATGTATTTTGGGGTGTAATTTGTTGTATGCATATGTTGTGTGTGAGAAATAACCTGATAATATGACAATTTTGTAAAAAAAAATAATAATAAAAAAAATCTTAATTTTGCAAAGAACTGTGGGAAAAAATGACAACTTAAAAAAACTCACCATGCTACTTACTTAATACCTTAGAATGTCTACTTTGTAAAAAGGGGCCATTTGGGGGGTATTTGTACTTTCCTGACTTGTTAGTGTCTCAAGAAATGAGGTACACCTGATGTACTGAAGGCCTGATCAGAAGTGATCAATTTTCAGTGATTGGCACCATAGTTTGTAGACTCTATAACTTTCACAAAGACCAAATAATATATACTAATGTGGGTTATTTTTACCAAAGATATATAGCAGTATAAATTTTGGCCAAAATTTATGAAGAAAAATTACTAATTGGCAAAGATTTATGACAGAAACAAAGAAAAAGGCATTTTTTTCACAAAATTTACATTTTATTTTATTTATAGCACAAAAAATAAAAAACCCACTAGTGATTAAATACCACTAAAAGAAAGCTCTATTTGTGTGGAAAAAAGGACGCACGTTTCATATGGATACAGTGTTGGATGACTGAGTAATTGTCATTCAAACTGTGAGAGCGCTGAAAATTGGTCTGGACAGGAAGGGGGTGTAACTGCACTGTATTGAGGTGGTTAACAGAAGATGGAGGTGCCAATATTATGGAGTGATGTGAGGAAGTTTAGTAACAACTGCCCAAGTAACAAGTATGCCCAAATTAGAATAAGAAAGTAACTAACCACTACACCACTGTGCTGCCCAAATATGTATATGTTCTGGAGTCCACCAGCAGAGAGAAGTTGGGTATATGCCACATTCCCAATTCTGGAGGCATAATAATGGTCTAGCACAGGGGTCTTCAAACTATGGCCCTCCAGTTGTTCAGGAACTATCATGCCTAGTCATGTCTGTGAATGTCAGAATTTTACAATGCCTCATGGGATGTGTAGTTCTGCAACAGCTGCAGAGCCGTAGTTTGAAGATTCCTGATCACTCTAGCATGTCTTGAAAAAAGTTGGTTTCTCATGTGCTTTGTATTATGCCCAAGAAATATTGTTAGGAAAATACAAGTGGCTCATGACACATTCCAAATTTGGCACTTAAGATGCTCATACATTATGCAATCTGATTGGCCAATCTCTGTACAACTCTATATTTCGGCAAAATAGGTATTAGGAAGACGCACTTGAACAATTAATTCAAGTTATAGGAAATCAAACAGACTCTTACACTAAACCTATCCAATGAGATGAAATTAACCAATTGTATTGGGTGTGCGCTATTATCAATGAGAAAACCACAATTTCCCTCGTACCAGTTGCACTTTACATATTTTTTATCATTTTGCACTTCAAAGTGTGCCGGTTCGCATGTTCGGTTAATAATTTTTCCAGCGCACCAATTAAGGTATGAACTGGCGCAACACATTCTTCTTAGTAAATCAGCCTCAATGTGTTGCAGTGTGTGTCTTAGATAAGTGGGCAATATGGTCCAGAAACATGGACTACATCAGAGGGCACTCTGTCAGAGAAGCCTATGAAGAACCCAGTACCTCAGCATTCTGCACCCTAACATCTCCCTGTTGTCCAGTACTTCCATCATTACCCACCTGCCCCCTCCCCCTGCACCCCTGACTCTGAACATCCCTGCCTCTTAGAACTCTTGACCCTGAACCTCTCTTACTCCCAGAACACCTGTCACTGAGCCCCCCCTGCACCCCTAGCTCTAAACCTCTTTTAATCCCAGCACACCTGTCACTGAACATCAACATCCCAGACTCTGAACCATTCAGACAAGCTAGCATCTCGCTGCATAGTCCACTACTCTTGCAGGGACCTGTAGAGGAGACAAAAACAATTCCATAGCTCAACTCACCAACCAGTCTGCTGACCAACCAAATTTACCTGTCTAACCATCTGTTAAAAACAGGGGTTTAGTTAGCACACATTTGCAAACAAATGTGAAAGCTGCAAGGCCTCGTCACGGCACCCTGTGTTGCTTGCAGTCCTAACGCTACAAATGTATAAGTGTCTCCACAGTGGAAGCACATGCATGGAATGGATAGATGTGGGACTAGTGATGGCCGAACGGTTCGCCCGGCGGTCGTTTCGCGGCGAATTTCCGACTTTCGCCGTCCGCGGGTTCGAACGCCTTTTTCCGTCGTTCGCCCCGGCGGACTTACGTGTTTAATGTATACAAGAACTTTAACCTTTCGTGACACGTTTATCATGTGTTACAGGACAACCAATTGAGACATGACAGCTCATGGACACTTGGACATTCCCCCTAACCTATAAATACACCCGATCCGGTGGCCATTTTACATTCTTTCTTCTGTCACTGTAGGGAAAGGATCCTGTGTGGAGTAGGGACAGAGAAAACGCTAGCTATTTGGTACACAAAAGTTCTTTTCAGGACTGGTATAGGTGTTAGGTCAGCAGCCTGAGTTTCTTTTGTCAGTTTAGATAAAGGGACAGAGCGCTGTATGCTGCTATTTTAGGGACAGCTCAGCCAGATTAGTCTTTCTTCATCATCATCATCATCATCATCATTAGCTGTTACTATCAGGTCCACAAAAGAGCTGTTCCAGCTAATCGTTCCAGCCTACTCTTTTTTGCCAATTTGTATAGGGACAGGCAGGAAGCAGTGTGTCAGGCAGTGAGGATAATTTTAAAGACTTGCTGTTACTATTAGTTCCACAAAGGTTCTTTTCAGGACTGGTATCAGTGGTACGGTAATAGGCTTGTACACGTATAATATTCTTTCTTCCAAATATAGAAAGAATATTATACTTGACTGCTGCCCTTCTGCTGCAGTCTGCTAATCATTCACAACTCACTTGTTCCACAAAGCTCTTTATCAGGACTGGTAACTTGGTCTGTCTAGGGTGCTACGGTACATAGGCTTGGGTGCGGTACAGTCTGCTGTTCTGTAAGGACCGCTATCGGTCCACAATACATAGGGTTGCCGTGCACTACTGCTGACCGCTGCCCTATACTGCAGCAGTCCTTCATTGGTATAGGGACTGACGTACAGTCTGCTAATCACTAACACACAACCTGCTTGGTCCACAAAAGTTCTTATAAGGACTGGTAACTTGGTATAGGGTGCTACGGTACATAGGCCTGAGTGCGTTACAGTCTGCTGTTCTGTAAGGACCGCTATCGGTCCACAATACATAGGGTTGCCGTGCACTACTGCTGACCGCTGCCCTATACTGCAGCAGTCCTTCAGCGGTATAGGGACTGACGCACAGTCTGCTAAACACTAACACACAACCTGCTTGGTCCACAAAAGTTTTTATAAGGACTGGTAACTTGGTATAGGGTGCTACGGTACATAGGCCTGAGTGCAGTACAGTCTGCTGTTCTGTAAGGACCGCTATCGGTCCACAATACATAGGGTTGCCGTGCACTACTGCTGACCGCTGCCCTATACTGCAGCAGTCCTTCATTGGTATAGGGACTGACGTACAGTCTGCTAATCACTAACACACAACCTGCTTGGTCCACAAAAGTTCTTATAAGGACTGGTAACTTGGTATAGGGTGCTACGGTACATAGGCCTGAGTGCGTTACAGTCTGCTGTTCTGTAAGGACCGCTATCGGTCCACAATACATAGGGTTGCCGTGCACTACTGCTGACCGCTGCCCTATACTGCAGCAGTCCTTCATTGGTATAGGGACTGACGTACAGTCTGCTAATCACTAACACACAACCTGCTTGTTCCACAAAAGTTCTTATAAGGACTGGTAACTTGGTATAGGGTGCTACGGTACATAGGCCTGAGTGCGTTACAGTCTGCTGTTCTGTAAGGACCGCTATCGGTCCACAATACATAGGGTTGCCGTGCACTACTGCTGACCGCTGCCCTATACTGCAGCAGTCCTTCATTGGTATAGGGACTGACGTACAGTCTGCTAATCACTAACACACAACCTGCTTGGTCCACAAAAGTTCTTATAAGGACTGGTAACTTGGTATAGGGTGCTACGGTACATAGGCCTGAGTGCGTTACAGTCTGCTGTTCTGTAAGGACCGCTATCGGTCCACAATACATAGGGTTGCCGTGCACTACTGCTGACCGCTGCCCTATACTGCAGCAGTCCTTCAGCGGTATAGGGACTGACGCACAGTCTGCTAAACACTAACACACAACCTGCTTGGTCCACAAAAGTTTTTATAAGGACTGGTAACTTGGTATAGGGTGCTACGGTACATAGGCCTGAGTGCGTTACAGTCTGCTGTTCTGTAAGGACCGCTATCGGTCCACAATACATAGGGTTGCCGTGCACTACTGCTGACCGCTGCCCTATACTGCAGCAGTCCTTCATTGGTATAGGGACTGACGTACAGTCTGCTAATCACTAACACACAACCTGCTTGGTCCACAAAAGTTCTTATAAGGACTGGTAACTTGGTATAGGGTGCTACGGTACATAGGCCTGAGTGCGTTACAGTCTGCTGTTCTGTAAGGACCGCTATCGGTCCACAATACATAGGGTTGCCGTGCACTACTGCTGACCGCTGCCCTATACTGCAGCAGTCCTTCAGCGGTATAGGGACTGACGCACAGTCTGCTAAACACTAACACACAACCTGCTTGGTCCACAAAAGTTCTTATAAGGACTGGTAACTTGGTATAGGGTGCTACGGTACATAGGCCTGAGTGCAGTACAGTCTGCTGTTCTGTAAGGACCGCTATCGGTCCACAATACATAGGGTTGCCGTGCACTACTGCTGACCGCTGCCCTATACTGCAGCAGTCCTTCATTGGTATAGGGACTGACGTACAGTCTGCTAATCACTAACACACAACCTGCTTGGTCCACAAAAGTTCTTATAAGGACTGGTAACTTGGTATAGGGTGCTACGGTACATAGGCCTGAGTGCGTTACAGTCTGCTGTTCTGTAAGGACCGCTATCGGTCCACAATACATAGGGTTGCCGTGCACTACTGCTGACCGCTGCCCTATACTGCAGCAGTCCTTCATTGGTATAGGGACTGACGTACAGTCTGCTAATCACTAACACACAACCTGCTTGTTCCACAAAAGTTCTTATAAGGACTGGTAACTTGGTATAGGGTGCTACGGTACATAGGCCTGAGTGCGTTACAGTCTGCTGTTCTGTAAGGACCGCTATCGGTCCACAATACATAGGGTTGCCGTGCACTACTGCTGACCGCTGCCCTATACTGCAGCAGTCCTTCATTGGTATAGGGACTGACGTACAGTCTGCTAATCACTAACACACAACCTGCTTGTTCCACAAAAGTTCTTATAAGGACTGGTAACTTGGTATAGGGTGCTACGGTACATAGGCTTGAGTGCGGTACAGTCTGCTGTTCTGTAAGGACCGCTATCGGTCCACAATAGATAGGGTTGACGTGCACCACTGCTGACCGCTGCCCTATACTGCAGCAGTCCTTCAGCGGTATAGGGACTGACGTACAGTCTGCTAAACACTAATACACAACCTGCTTGGTCCACAAAAGTTCTTATAAGGACTGGTAACTTGGTATAGGGTGCTACGGTACATAGGCTTGAGTGCGGTACAGTCTGCTGTTCTGTAAGGACCGCTATCGGTCCACAATAGATAGGGTTGACGTGCACCACTTCTGACCGCTGCCCTATACTGCAGCAGTCCTTCAGCGGTATAGGGACTGACGCACAGTCTGCTAAACACTAACACACAACCTGCTTGGTCCACAAAAGTTTTTATAAGGACTGGTAACTTGGTATAGGGTGCTACGGTACATAGGCCTGAGTGCGTTACAGTCTGCTGTTCTGTAAGGACCGCTATCGGTCCACAATACATAGGGTTGCCGTGCACTACTGCTGACCGCTGCCCTATACTGCAGCAGTCCTTCATTGGTATAGGGACTGACGTACAGTCTGCTAATCACTAACACACAACCTGCTTGGTCCACAAAAGTTCTTATAAGGACTGGTAACTTGGTATAGGGTGCTACGGTACATAGGCCTGAGTGCGTTACAGTCTGCTGTTCTGTAAGGACCGCTATCGGTCCACAATACATAGGGTTGCCGTGCACTACTGCTGACCGCTGCCCTATACTGCAGCAGTCCTTCAGCGGTATAGGGACTGACGCACAGTCTGCTAAACACTAACACACAACCTGCTTGGTCCACAAAAGTTTTTATAAGGACTGGTAACTTGGTATAGGGTGCTACGGTACATAGGCCTGAGTGCAGTACAGTCTGCTGTTCTGTAAGGACCGCTATCGGTCCACAATACATAGGGTTGCCGTGCACTACTGCTGACCGCTGCCCTATACTGCAGCAGTCCTTCATTGGTATAGGGACTGACGTACAGTCTGCTAATCACTAACACACAACCTGCTTGTTCCACAAAAGTTCTTATAAGGACTGGTAACTTGGTATAGGGTGCTACGGTACATAGGCTTGAGTGCGGTACAGTCTGCTGTTCTGTAAGGACCGCTATCGGTCCACAATAGATAGGGTTGACGTGCACCACTGCTGACCGCTGCCCTATACTGCAGCAGTCCTTCAGCGGTATAGGGACTGACGTACAGTCTGCTAAACACTAATACACAACCTGCTTGGTCCACAAAAGTTCTTATAAGGACTGGTAACTTGGTATAGGGTGCTACGGTACATAGGCTTGAGTGCGGTACAGTCTGCTGTTCTGTAAGGACCGCTATCGGTCCACAATAGATAGGGTTGACGTGCACCACTGCTGACCGCTGCCCTATACTGCAGCAGTCCTTCAGCGGTATAGGGACTGACGCACAGTCTGCTAAACACTAACACACAACCTGCTTGGTCCACAAAAGTTTTTATAAGGACTGGTAACTTGGTATAGGGTGCTACGGTACATAGGCCTGAGTGCGTTACAGTCTGCTGTTCTGTAAGGACCGCTATCGGTCCACAATACATAGGGTTGCCGTGCACTACTGCTGACCGCTGCCCTATACTGCAGCAGTCCTTCATTGGTATAGGGACTGACGTACAGTCTGCTAATCACTAACACACAACCTGCTTGGTCCACAAAAGTTCTTATAAGGACTGGTAACTTGGTATAGGGTGCTACGGTACATAGGCCTGAGTGCGTTACAGTCTGCTGTTCTGTAAGGACCGCTATCGGTCCACAATACATAGGGTTGCCGTGCACTACTGCTGACCGCTGCCCTATACTGCAGCAGTCCTTCAGCGGTATAGGGACTGACGCACAGTCTGCTAAACACTAACACACAACCTGCTTGGTCCACAAAAGTTCTTATAAGGACTGGTAACTTGGTATAGGGTGCTACGGTACATAGGCTTGAGTGCGGTACAGTCTGCTGTTCTGTAAGGACCGCTATCGGTCCACAATAGATAGGGTTGACGTGCACCACTGCTGACCGCTGCCCTATACTGCAGCAGTCCTTCAGCGGTATAGGGACTGACGTACAGTCTGCTAAACACTAATACACAACCTGCTTGGTCCACAAAAGTTCTTATAAGGACTGGTAACTTGGTATAGGGTGCTACGGTACATAGGCTTGAGTGCGGTACAGTCTGCTGTTCTGTAAGGACCGCTATAGGTCCACAATAGATAGGGTTGACGTGCACCACTGCTGACCGCTCACCTATACTGCAGCAGTCCTTCAGCGGTATAGGGACTAAGAGTTTTGTCACAGGGTCATTTAAAAAATGACATGCAGAGGAAGAGGCAGGCCCTTCCGCAGGGGTGGTAGGGGTAGGGCAGGAGCAACAGGCTTGAGCCAAAGTGGGAAGTTGCAGAAGGTGCGTTCAATTACTTTAAAGGATGCACCAGACTTGGTTGAGTGGCTCGCTCAGCCTTACTCTTCTGCACCCTCCTCATCCTCTCGATCTGCACCCTCTTCTTCACTCTCTGCTATGTGCACCCCCAAAGACACTACCACCAACAACACGACCACCACCACCACCACCACATACCTTCCGCTTGAGTCACTGGAATTATTTTCCGATCCATATCAAGAGGACATTTCTGATGCGCAGCCACTCTTGGTATTGGATCAGGAAGAGGAGGTAGCAACAAGCGCTACTCAGCAGTCTGACGCCAGTACCCAGATCAGCCCAAGGAGGAGGTTGGTCCCCGGTGTTGCTGCCTACTCTACTTATAGCGGTGGGGAAGGTGACGTTGATGATGACGTGTCTAGTGATGTCACGTGGGTGCCCACAAGAGAGGAAGAGGAGGGGAGTTCAGAGGGAGATATGGACCAGCAGATAGGGAGGAGAAGCAGCAATGACTTACATTGCACAGCAGGGACAAAGCAGACTGCAAATGTATCAGGAGCGAGTCATCGACCATGTACGGTCACATCTGGCGCTCCCAGGACACCGGCACATGGCTCCGCAGTGTGGGCTTTTTTTAACGTGTCCGCTGCTGACAATAGCGTTGCCATCTGCAATCTTTGCAGTCAACGCGTTAGTCGCGGTAAGCCCAATACTCACCTAGGGACGACCGCCTTAAGAAGGCACATGAGCAGCCATCACCGAGCCCAGTGGGAGCAACGGAACACACAAAGCCACACTGCAGGCTCTCACCGTCCAGCCTCGTCTTCTACTTCTCCTTCTCCTCTCTCCTCACAATTGTCCTCCACTCCACCTTCCATCACGCCAAGCTCACATTTTTCTGCAAAAAGGCAGGCTTCCGTGGGCCTAATGTTTGAGCGTAAAAAAATGATGACGCCGGATAACCCTCTTGCCCAACGGTTGGCGGCTGGCTTGTCAGAACTCATAGCCCGCCAACTACTGCCATATAAACTGGTGGACTCGGAGGCCTTTCGCAAATTTGTGGCCATTGGAACACCACAATGGAAGGTCCCAGGAAGGAAGTATTTCTCAGAGAAGGGCATCCCAGAGCTATATGGCCATGTTCAGCGGCAAGTGAATGTATCTCTGGCACACAGTGTCGGTGCCAAGATACATCTGACCACAGACACGTGGTCTAGCAAACACGGGCAGGGAAGGTATATCAGTTTTACTGCCCACTGGGTGAACCTTCTGACGGCCGTCAAGCATGTAACCCGTGGCACCCGTGTAGATTTGGTTTTACCGCCACGGATTGCATGCAGGCCTGACTCTTCTTCTCCTCCTCCTACTCCATCCTCCTCCCTCTCCTCCTCAGCTGCCTCCTCCTTTTCCGCTGCTAGCGTCTCTTCCACTGCACCGCCCAAGCTCCCCAGAACCTATTCCACATGCCAGGTGAGACGTTGCCATGCCGTGCTGCGTCTGTTGTGCCTGGAAGCAAAGAGCCACACTGGCCCGGCACTCCTTTCAGCTTTGCGTTCACAGGCAGATGAGTGGCTAACACCGCTCAATTTGACAGTTGGTAAAGTGGTGTGTGACAACGGTGCCAATCTGCTTAGCGCATTGAAACAGGGCAAAATCACGCACGTGCCGTGCATGGCACACGTCTTAAACTTGGTCGTGCAGCGATTCCTTGTCAAATACCCTGGGGTCCAGGACATCTTGCGGCAGGCAAGGAAAATCTCGGCCCATTTCAGAAGATCTTACACGGCCATGGCTCGCCTTGCTGACATTCAGCGGCGACACCATCTGCCGGTCAGACGTCTTATTTGCGATTGCCCGACGCGATGGAACTCAACCTTCTATATGCTTGATAGGCTGCTCCAGCAGAAACGTGCAGTTAACGTCTACCTGTATGAACTCTGCGAAAGAAACGGTTCTGGGGAGCTGGGTTTTTTTTCACCGCGCCAGTGGCTGCTCATGCGCGACACATGCAGACTTCTGCGGCCATTTGAGGAGATCACCAAACTGGTCAGTCGCAGCCATGGCGCCATCAGTGACATGGTACCTTATGCCTTCTTTCTGGAGCGTGCATTGCGTCGTGTCATTGATCAGGCTGTGGAGGAGCAGGAGCGGGAAGATGAGGAAGTCGCAATGCTGGATGAATTCCCAGGGGGGGCTACTCTATCTGAGACAAGTCAACAACAGGAGTCTGATGAGGAGTCAGAGGAGGATGGTGCCGGGGCGGATGAGCAGGAGCAAGAAGAGCATGCTTTAAACCTTTCTGGGATCCCTGTTGTGCGAGGATGGGGAGAGGAGAATGAAGAGGACGACATTATCCTGGATGATGAGCAGGAGCCAGGCCACCACACCGCTTCCACTTTAGTGCAAATGGGGGCCTTCATGCTCCAGTGTTTTAATAGGGACCCCCGTATAAAAAGCATGAGGGTCAAGGACCAGTACTGGGTGGCAACGTACTTAGACCCCCGGTACAAACACAAAATGGCGGAAATGTTACCGCCGTCGCAGAGGGCTGTCAGAATGCAGCACTTCCAGGCCTTGCTTCGAGAAATGCTGCATTCTGCTTTTGCGTGCGCTGGCAGAGGAGCAATTCCCACTCCCAGAGAAGGATTTGCGGGTACCAATCCAACAGCGCCTGCAAGAAGAGGCCGGTTTGAAGATGTGTTGGTGACTTCGGATATGAGGTCATTCTTTCAGCCGACCCATCGACAGGTGTCATCCGGATCCAGCATCAGGGAACGCCTAGACCGTCAGGTGTCCGACTACATTGGGTTAACGGCCGATGTGGACGCTCTGAGGAGTGATGAACCCCTAGACTACTGGGTGGGCAGGCTTGACCTCTGGCCAGAGCTTGCCCAATTTGCAATCGAACTGTTGGCTTGCCCCTCATCCAGTGTCCTGTCCGAAAGGACGTTCAGCGCAGCAGGGGGGATTGTGACCGATAAGCGTACTCGCCTAGCTCACCACAGTGTTAACTACCTCACATTTCTAAAAATGAATGAGGCATGGATCTCGGAGGAATTCAACACATGTGATCAGTAGACCATGTATATGTCTATAAACAATTTTTGGAATCAAGCACACAGACCTTCTTAATTCATTTGGCTCACTTCCCTGACCCAAAAAAGCACACCGTACTATATGCCCCTACCCTCCTCTTTGAAGAGGTTGAGCGGTGTCATATTTCTACTGGGGCTGCTTATTATGAGGGGTTCCCACCATCCCTGTGCTGTGCTGACTTCCTCCTGGGTGTTCTTATTATGAGGGGCTCCCACCATCCCTGTGCTGTGCTGACTTCCTCCTGGGGGTTCTTATTATGAGGGGATCACACCATCCCTGTGCTGTGCTGACTTCCTCCTGGGGCTGCTTACGGTGCTGCTGTCAGCGCTGTATGTCACGGAGCTGCTGTCAGCGCTGTATGTCACGGAGCTGCTGTCAGCGCTGTATGTCACGGAGCTGCTGTCAGCGCTGTATGTCACGGAGCTGCTGTCAGCGCTGTATGTCACGGAGCTGCTGTCAGCGCTGTATGTCACGGAGCTGCTGTCAGCGCTGTATGTCACGGAGCTGCTGTCAGCGCTGTATGTCACGGAGCTGCTGTCAGCGCTGTATGTCACGGAGCTGCTGTCAGCGCTGTATGTCACGGAGCTGCTGTCAGCGCTGTATGTCACGGTGCTGCTGTCAGCGCTGTATGTCACGGAGCTGCTGTCAGCGCTGTATGTCACGGAGCTGCTGTCAGTGCTGTATGTCACGGAGCTGCTGTCAGCGCTGTATGTCACGGAGCTGCTGTCAGCGCTGTATGTCACGGAGCTGCTGTCAGCGCTGTATGTCACGGTGCTGCTGTCAGCGCTGTATGTCACGGAGCTGCTGTCAGCGCTGTATGTCACGGAGCTGCTGTCAGCGCTGTATGTCACGGAGCTGCTGTCAGCGCTGTATGTCACGGAGCTGCTGTCAGCGCTGTATGTCACGGAGCTGCTGTCAGCGCTGTATGTCACGGTGCTGATGTCAGTGCTCTGTATTACGGTGCTGCTGTCAGTGCTCTGTATCTCCTGCACCCTCTTGTTTGCCTACCCTGGTCCCTGACCTTCCCTCTCCTCCATTGCCTTCATTAGCTCCATAGTCCTGAATTGTCAGAACAATTTCCCAAATAAAAAAAAAATGCTTGTAGTTATCGATCCCAAATTCACCTCATACATGTATTATGCTATTGTCCAGGTGGTGGGACTACGTGCTACCCCCTAATAATTACCCCGTGGCCGCAAATTCGACCTAAAGGTTTGCGAAATTCGCCTCCCATTGAAGTCAATGGAGCCCGCGGCGAACGGTCGTTTTCGCGAACGTTTGTGTCCGTTCGCGTTTCGCGTTCGCGAAACGTCCCGTCGGAAGTTCGTCCATCACTATGTGGGACAGGTAAGCCTGGAAGCTGCCCAAGCCTCCTTAAAGGAACAGGAGCACACAGAACACCCAGCAAGAGCACAATGGCAGCAAAGGTGCCCAGTGTGACTCCGGACCATATATACAAACAGTAACAAAAAACTGGCCACTGCCCACACCTGTAGAGGAGAGGAAGAGCTGAGCCTAGAGTTTTTGGGCAATTTTTCAGCTCCATTCTCTTTCCCAGTAAGCCTGTAGAGCAGCCTTTGTAAACCAGGGTTGTATATAAGAACACAGAACCTTTCTAATGGTTCAGATATTTTCCTGTCTGGAATCCAAATGTATACAAGTTAGAATGGTTCTAAAGGTGGAAGGTTTTTTATCTTAATGCATTCTACATAAAAAGCAGCAGCTCGTTAATATCACTTTAAGCTTGTTTTTTTTAAATACAACACCACTATTTATCAGTCCTCTCTCTTAAACTATTAAACCTATCCCTACATTAGGCAGAAACTAAGAAAACAACTAAAACTTCTTTTTTTTTTGTATTCTTCTGGTACAATAAATATAGCAAGGATAAGTAGTTAATTTGGACAATATAGTCCCAATATACTGTATAGTGCTGTACATTTGGCATACTGTACATTTGGTATTTAGGATCCATTTTAGAGGATATACTTTAAGGACTTGCTGATACTTAGCTGGGACCAAACCATACCAAAAAGCTTTAAATGTTTTTCCACTTTTGTGAGAATAAAAATAGTAAGACCTTATCTGGAATATGCAGTTCAGTTTTGGGCACCAGTTCACAAAAAGGATATCGGGGAACTGGAGAAAGCGTGAAGAAGGGCAACCAAACTGATAAGAGGTATGGAGTGGTCCATATAGTGAACTTGGTGTTGAGATTTGTACTTTAACCACTTCAGCCTGGAAGGTTTTACCCCCTTCCCGACCAAGCCATTTTTTGTGATACGGCACTGTGTCGATTTAACTGACTATTGTGTGGTCATGCGATGTTGTACCCAAACAAAATGTATGTCCATTTTTCCCACAAATAGAGATTTCTTTTGGTGGTCATTTAGCGCCTCTGTGGTTTTTACTTTTTGTGCTATAAACAAAAGAAAAGCCACAATTTTGAAAAAAAAACACAATATTTTTTTACTTTTTGCTATAATAAATATCCCACTTTAAAAAATAAATAAATCATTTCTTCAACAGTTTAGGCCGATATGTATTCTTCTACATATTTTTGGTAAAAAAAAACACGCAATAAACGTATATTGATTGGTTTGCGCACAAGTTTAAGTGTCTACAAAATAGGAGATAGATTTGTAGCATATGTATTCTTTTACATATTTTTGGTAAAAAAAAAGAAAAAAATGCAATAAGCGTATATTGATTGGTTTGTGCAAAAGTTATAGCATCTTCAAAATAGGAGATAGATTTGTAGCATTTTGATTTTATTTATATTTTTTTACTAGTTATGGCGGCGATCTACGATTTTTGCAGCGGATAGATGAGACACTTTGACACACTTTTGGGACCATTGACATTTATACAGACATCAGTGCTATAAAAATGCACCAATTACTGTATAAATGTCACTGGCAGGGAAGGGGTTTAACATTAGGGGGCAATCAAGGGGTTAAATGTGTTCCCTCACTGTATACTCCTTAAAGCGCCTTACAGCTACAGCCATTTGCGGAGGAGTGCCATTCTGTGGCCGTCAATCGAACGATGGGCAGTCGGCAAGTGGTTAAAGTGACTGTAAAATGAGAAGGTTTTTTATCATAATGTATTCCATGCATTAAGATATAAAGCCTTCCCGAAAAAACTGCCGTTTTTAAAACTTTTTTTATGCATTGATACATGTCCCCTGGGGCAGGACCCAGGTCCCCAAACACTTTTTAGGACAATAACTTGCATATTAGCCTTTAAAATTAGCACTTTAGATTTCTCCCATAGACTTGTACAGGGTGTTCCGCGGCTTTTCGAATTTGCCGCAAACACCCCAAATTGTTCGCTGTTCGAGTCAAATATGAGTTTGACTTGAACTCGAAGCTCATCCCATATATATATATATATATATATATATATATATATATATAAAGTATACAGAAGGTGTGCTTTTAATACTTACATACACACACACACACACACAAACACACTATGGCATCAAAATAGACATTTGAAATGTCAATTAATATATTTCCTAAATTATAGTAATACATTTATCTGCATGAAAATGATGTACTTTATAGGTAATCTATAATCATTGCTTTAAAAGTCTTTTCTCATTTGCATGCAACCTTAATTAAAGAGGAAGGACCGCTAATTATAGCTTTCAAGTCATTTCTTGCTTACTGAAATGAAAATACAGACATTCTTCATCTGGCAGACTTGGGATAAGAACATAAAGAACAATGAAGGTATTATAATTTCCATGTCACAAAGTTAGAAATAAAAAAGGTTCTCTAAAAAAGAAAAAATATAATTACCTGTCCTGCTACTGATCTTCACTCTCTTCATGACCTATGGTGCCCAGAGATTCTATTTTCATCCAACCACAACTCCAGGAGTGCAAAATTTCGAAACCCTCAGGAAACAACATGACTACCATCTCCTCCCATGATGTAGGGACCAACAGAAGAAACCACAATGCTTGGTAGGGGACCAGGAATCCAATCCCCCACCCCCAATAAGAGAATTCTCCAAGCACCATAGGTCTTGAAGAGTGCAAGCGACAGGTTTGATATAATATCTATTCTTCACATGGAAATCTCTTTTTATACTTTTTTTTGCATGAGGGTCGCTTTAATTGGTTGAAAAAAAATTGTTAGAAACCTGTTTGGATAGAATTATAATGCCGTGTATACACGACCGGACTTTTCGACAGCAAAGTTCAGATGGAACAAATCCATCGGACAATTCGATCATGTGTGGGCTTCATCAGACCTTTTCTGTCAAAAAATATGAGGGACTTTAGAAATAGAACATGTTTCAAATCTTTCCGCCGGAACTTTGCCGGAACCAGTTCCTACCGAGAAAACCGCTCGTCTGTATGCAGGTCCGACGGACCAACGATGACGCAAAGGCAGCTATTGGCTACTGGCTATTGAACTTCCTTTTTCTAGTCCCATCGTACGTCATTGTGTTAAACAATCGGACTTTGGTGTGATCGTGTGTAGGCAAGTCCATTTCAGTGGAACTCCATCAGAACTTCGTAGAAAAGTCTGTCAGAGTTCATTCTGATGGAAAGTCCGGTTGTGTGTACGCAGCATAAGAGTTGGTTGACTTCTTTTTGAAGATGCATTCCTCAGGTTTGTCATCCTTATCTTCTTTTTTTCTACCTACTGAGCTACCAACTCAGAACAAGCATAGTGGATGTTGTTTGTTTTAAACTGGTGACTCAACACACAAAGGTAACAAAGGCAAAATAACAATGACATTGTGGTACATGTACTTTTAAAAATAAGTCAGCAATGGGAGTTTAACCACTTGAGATCCGCGCTATAGCCAAATGACGGCTACAGCGCGGATCTCCTTTTCCAGGACGACATCAATAGACCTAGTCCCGTGCACGAGCGCCCTGAGGGGCGCGCGCGGCGCGCTCTGTGATCGGCGAGTGTACGAGACTCGCCTGATCACCGATCCGTGCAAGGGGTCGATCCCGACCCCTTATCACGTGATCAGCTGTCAGCCAATGACAGCTGATCATGTGATATAACGGAGCCGGTAATCGGCTATTATTCCTCCTCGCGCTGTCAGCGCGAGGAGAAAAAAAAAAGCCGATCACCGGCGGCTGTGATCGGGACATCAGTCCCGATCATGGCCAGCCCTGCTAGTGCCCACCTGCCCCCTGCCAGTGCCCACCTGCCCCCTGCCAGTGCCACATTAAAAAAAGTAAGTGCCCCCTGTCAGTGCCACCCAGCAGTGCCCATAGTGCCACCCAGCAGTGCCACCCAGCAGTGCCCACAGTGCCACCCAGCAGTGCCCACAATCTGCCTCAACAAAGGTGCTGCACCCCAGTGCCACATATCCGTGCCCATCAGTGTCATCTACCAGTGCCCATCAGTGCCGCCCATCAGTGCCCAGCAGTGCCACCTATCAGAGCCACCTATCAGTGCCACCTATCAGTGCCCATCAGTCTCATCTATCAGTGGTACCTATCAGTGCCCATCCGTGCCACCCATCTGTGCCACCCATCCATGCCACCTTATCTGTGCCCATCTTTGCCCATCAGTGCCGCCTTGTCTGTGCCCATCGGTGCCGCCTTATCTGTGCCTATTAGTGCCGCCTTAACTATGCCTATCAGTGCCCACCAGTGCAGCCTATCAGTGCCCACCAATGCAGCCCATCAGTGCCTACCAGTGCAGCCTATCAGTGCCGCCTCATCAGCGCACTTCAATGAAGGAGAAAAATGACCCGTTTGCAAAATTTTATAACAAACTATTAAACATGATTTTTTTTTTTTTTGCATCTTTTTTTGTTTGTTTAGCAAAAAATAAAACTCCGAGCTGTAATTAAATACCACCAAAAGAAAGCTCTATTTGTGGGAAAAAAATGATAAAAATTTAATTTGGGTACAGTGTTGTATGCCCGCGCAATTGTCATTCAAAGTGCATCAGCGCTGAAAGCTGAAAATTGGTCTGGGACTGAGGGGGGTTTAAGTGCCCAGTAAGCAAGTGGTTAAACATTTTTTTCTTTACTGGACAGGAATCATGAAAAGGTTTTGGAGATTCCCTAAGTGATACCAATTCATTGGCAGATATTAAAGTGGACATGTTGACAGTTTAGACCTGATAATTTGGGATGGATCCTGACAAGCTGAACCGCCAACTAGTTTCTCAATGCAACTCATGATATATCTGCACCTGGATCACCAGTTATTTCTAATAAAAATGCAACCCTTAAGTCCTATACGCACTATCAGTTTTTTTCTGCTGAGTTTTTCTTTCAGGTTTACCAAAACCATATAATATGAGGTCAAACCTTAGGAGTTTCAATTTGTATGCTATCAGGCAGGCCCTTGCACTACATGGTATTGGTAAACCTGAAGGAAAAACTCAGCAGAAAAAACTGATTGTGTGTATGGGGCTTTAGATTTATTTTTACAAGACATTCCAAGAAAAGGGGGGATGCATGCCATAGATGCCCACTTAATACAAGAACATGAGTTTTAGGCAAACCTACAAATGAAACAGTGAAAATAGCAGCATCATTTTACTTATTCTAAATTCTCATTGAGCATTTTGCAAACCTAATAGTCTTCCCTGAAGACAATTTAATGACATTTTTGATGTGTATCAGGTCTGCAGAATTACTGTATAGTTCAATGTCTGCATTTCCCTCACAAAAGCAAAGTGAGTATAATGTTATTAAATGACAAAATGGCATTCCCAATCCCATCAACCTCTCTGAGTTGACAGTAATCTATTCTTTCTCTAAACCGCACCCAATTTCCAAACAGTTTTGAATGAATTATTTATTACACAGGGTACAGAGAAAAGACCTTACGTTTATATTGCATTTCTCCACACTGAGCACTTTGAGCCACAAATCATATGATAAGCAAATAAATAAAAGATACTTAATGTAAAACTAAGGTTCTTCTTTGTGTCATCACATGTGGAGATGTGGTTCTTAAAGCATATCTCTCAATCGTTACAAATTATCTAATAAATAAGAGCATAATTATATTTCACACAAGTACTATCTTTTTATATAGGTATCTTTTTAACTGTATGCGTAGCAATTTGCCCATCTGTTTATGTCTCTGAGTTTTATTTAATGTTCTACTTCCTCTCTGCATGTAACATCATTCTCTTTTACTCTAGATGACTAATTACTTACGCTCTGTCCCATCGCTCTGGGGGGAAATACCAGAAGTGCACCTTGTGCAGGGTACGGGACAGCGGTGATTGCCCGTGGCACCAAGTGATTGCTGTGACCAATCACAGTGATCACATGTCCACTAGGAAACAATGGCTTTCCTATATAATGTCATTGCTTACTACTGTGATCTCTGTGATTGGTTACAGTGATCATCACATGGAATCACAGCTGCCCTGTACCATGGGATAGCTATGGCCAAACACAGCAATCCTATAGTAAAATAGTAAACAATGGAATCATGAATGGATGACAATCACAGTTAAAATTATTGTCTATACAGTTATCATCCCTCTAAAAGCAATAATAGTGTAAAATAAAAGAAAACTTTTCAATATTTTTTTATATACTGTCACCTGGGGGCTGGAGAGCATGGGGGTGGTCAGAGAGCATTGGGGGTCCAGGGAGCATGGGGGGGTTCAGAGAGCACTGGGGGGGCTGAGAGCAAAAGGGGGGGCTGAGAGCGCAAGGGGGGGCGCAGAGCATGGGGGGAGGAGCACAAAGCAGGGCTGGAGAGCGCGAAGTGGGCAACAGAAGAAAGCTGGATAAGAGGAGCGGGCGGGTGGCTGTATTTAGAAGAATCAATCTGTCAATTTTCCTCCTGCAGCCTCTGAATGTCTGCGAGAGGGAGAGGAGAAGTGGGATTACAGAGGCTGCAGGTTGAAAATAGACAGATTGATTCTTCTAAATGCAGTCTCCCCCCCTCCCCCCACTCCCCCTATCCAGGTGCATGGGGCCACACTCACTTTCTTTCTGGTCCGGGATCTTCTCCAGCTCCTCCCTCCTCATGGTTACAGATCAGCTGACCTGTAGTTTCTGCCCCCTGCCCCGACGGCTGAACTGAAATGGCAGCCCTGCAGCCCAGCTGCCTTGGGTTCCAGAAGGACATGCGGCCCCGGCCCACCGGGCAAGTGCTCAGTGTGCCCTGTGGCCAGTCTGGGCCTGAGTAAAAATAAAGGTGTAGCACTCATTTTCAAAGAGATTAAATAGTGCAATATTAACAGCTCCAAGGTGGGTTAAAAGTGTGCAAACATTAATGTAGCGTACACACAATCAGAATTTCGGCCAGTAAAAGACCGATGAGATCTTTTCATCAGAAAATGAGACCGTGTGTAGGCTCCATCAGAATTTAGCTGTCCAAATTCCCGCCAGCAAAAATTTAAGAACATGTTTTCAATTTTCCTGACAGAAAAACTTTCTATCGGAAATTCCAATCGTGTGTTTGCCATTCCGACGCGCAAAAACTCACGCATGCTCAGATTCAACTACAAGATGGATGCTATTGGCTACTGGCTATTGGACTTCCTTTTTATAGTCTTGTTGTACTTATTGCATGTCACCGCATTCATCGGAATTTGGTGCAACCGTGTGTAGGCAAGACAGCTTGAGTGGAATTCCATCAGGAAAACCATCAGACCTTTTTCCGACCATAATTCTGATCATGTGTACGCGGCATTAGAAAAAACTTGAGAGTTAATTTATTATACTCATGAGGACTCCAAATGTGGTAAGTGATATCAAACAAGCCAGACATATCCTCCACCTCATCAGTGACCACACATCCTCCAATAACAGGATCAGTTCACCATCAAGAAAATATATAGATCTCCCAAAACACACAGATCATAAAGGAAGCAAAAACATCTCATATTGTAGTATCCTCTAAAAACTGTATTTATGTAAATTATTAAACTTAAATAGGATAAAGAAAACCCAGCATATTAATGTACTATTGTTTCAAACCAACAAGGTGGCCACTGTCTGTTCTGGTGCATAATGATGAGCTATGACATGTGACGTAGATGCGTTTTCTAATGTCTCTTGCCCAGGCCATCCCAATATGCTTTTCTTTCACTTACCTAGTCCTTGAATCTTCACCTAATTTTTCAAAATTTCAAAAGATAGAATCATGTGACTGTCGAGGGAAATTAATATCCCAATATGCGTTGCCTCCTACAGAATAGAATAGAAGGCGTTTTTACCTCTCTGGACCACACCTCCCTCATTAATGTACCACCTATTTTTTTTTATTTTCACCCATTTTCCTACTTCTGGATTTATACAAGTGCATGGGAGGGAGTGGGTATATACACTTAGCTGTCACTGTTCTTGTAATTAAGTTCCAGCTCAAGGAGGGGGAGGCTGTAAATACACCAAGTTCACTTTTAGGCCCCATTCACATCTAGCATAGTGTAAGCATACATTTTTTGGCACGTTTTTCCCTGCAATACACATACTACCAATGGGTTGCATTTTTTTAAAACCCTTTCAAAAAGTCACATGAGTGTGATGAAATGCATCAGAGCAGGGACTGGTTACGTCTGCGTGACCAGCAGAAAGTGAGGCTGAATCCATGCTGGTTTATGTGAGCTGGAAGTCTGAGCCTTAAGGGGACACAGCACTGATATCTGCAAAATGTTTTGTGAATGCTTGCTGGGCACTTTCACCACCTTCCTGCCAAATCCAATTTTCAGCTTTCGGTGCTGTCGTACTTTGAATGACAATTGCATAATGCCAATGTAGCACCAATATTTAAAAAGGATCCAAAGTACATCTCTAGGAATTACAGACCAGTTAGCCTAACGTCGATAATATGCAAGCTCTTGGAGGGGATGATAAGGGACTATATACAAGATTTTAGTAATGAGTACGGTATCATTAGCAGTAATCAGCATGGATTAATGAAGAATCGTTCTTGCCAAACCAATCTATTAACCTTCTATGAGGAGGTGAGTTGCCATCCAGATAAAGGAAGGCCCGTAGACGTGGTGTATCTGTATTTTGCAAAAGCATTTGACACAGTTCCCCATAAACGTTTACTGTACAAAATAAGGTCTGTTGGCATGGACCATAGGGTGAGTAGATGGATTGAAACCTGGCTACAAGGGCGAGTTCAGAGGGTGATGATAATTGGGGAGTACTTGGAATGGTCAGGGGCGGGTAGTGGGGTCCCCCAGGGTTCTGTGCTGGGACCAATCCTATTTATTTTGTTCATAAACGACCTGGAGGATGGGGTAAACAGTTCAATCTTTGTGTTTACGGACAATACTAAGCTAAGCAGGGCAATAACTTATTTCACTTTATGTGGAAATCTTGCAAAAAGATCTGAACAAATGAATGGGTGGGCAATTACATGGCAAATGAGATTTAAGCTAGAAAAATGTAAAATAATGCATTTGGGTGGCAAAAATATGAATGCAATCTATACATGGGGGACGAACCTCTGGGGGAATTTAGGATGGAAAAGGACCTGGGAGTTCTAGTAGATGATGCAATGCCAAGCTGCTGCTAATAAAGAAAACAGAATATTGGCATGCATTAAAAAGGGGATCAACTCCAGAGATAAAATGATAATTCTCCCGCTCTACAAGACTCTGGTCTGGCCACACCTAGAGTATGCTGTCCTGTTCTAGACACCAGACCTCATGAAGGATGTACTGGAAATGGAACGAGTACAAAGCAGGGCAACTAAGCTAATAAAGAGTCTGGAGGATATTAGTTATGAGGAAAGGTTGCGAGCACTGAACTGGAGAAGAGACGTTTGAGAGGGGATATGATTTCAATTTATAAATAGTGTACTGGTGACCCCACAATAGGGATAAAACTTTTTTGTGGAAGGGAGCTTAACAAGACATGTGGCCACTCATTAAAATGAGAAGAAAAGAGGTTTAACCGTAAACTACATAGAGGGTTCTTTACTGTAAGAGCGGAAAGAATGTAAAAAAACTATTAGATAAGCACCAGAATGACCGCAAAATACAGGGATATGCCTATGTGTATGACATATCACACACATAGGTTGGACTTGATGGAGTTGTTTTAATTTTTCAACCTCACCTATTATGTAACTAAGATTTTCAGCGCAGATGTACCCTCTGAGCAATGCTGCTCACCCTCTCTCCTCACGCTGTCAGCATGAGTAGAGGAATGGTGATAACCAGCATTTCCTGTTTACACTGATCAGCTGTGATTGAAGACAGCTGATCACATGGTAAAGGGCATACATCATAAGCTTTTTACTGTGAGCGGTGATGTCCTGTGTTGTATCAAAATTTGACATGTGACTGTGTCTGTGCAGCTGCTGCATCTGCATACAGCGGCTCAGCACAGAGGATGGGTCTCAGTATCTGAATAAACATAAAATTCTGCTAATCAATGCACATGTGCTAAATACCTACATGAAAGGGGCCTAAAGCTGGTCATTGCAGCAGAAACTGTAATGTGGAACACCTAAATCCAAGGGAAAGTGATCAGGGAATCGCTTTCTCTCTCTCTGTCCTCTCTGTTGCCAGCCTCCCTCTCATGGGCACATGTAAACTAGTTCATTTCTGGTGTATTACAGACTTCCAGGGACACGCTTCTCCTGTTTTCTATTTTACGTTCTTGCTCCACATAGGCTTTTATATGATCGCTCAGCTACTTCCCCTGCTTTAGTGTGCATATTCTGGCAAATGAACAATCTATGCAGGGAGAAGAAGAGGTAGAAAATGATCCATCAGCAGAGGACAACACTGGCTGTGTATTCAGGGAGATTAGCGTACACTGACAATGACTGTGTTGGAGAACCATGTCACTACAGAGGTTGATGGGACATATATCATGGAGCAGTATAATAGAGCTGTGGATGGGATTGATGCACTTGAGCTGTGAGTGAGTTTTAGAAAGCATTGCAGCACTGGACAAAACTAAAGTAGTGGAGAAGAGGGTAGGAACAATCTCCTGGTGCGCTGGGGCAGAAGCAGGGTGTGGTTCAATTATAATAATTAACCAATTAACTGAGGCCATAAGAGGTCTTGACAGATCGTATAAAGAGTCAGGAAAATGTCTAGATCTATCTGAGAGGGCAGTTGAAAGCAGAAAACACAGGCATCAAACTAGGGTTAGGGTTAGGATTAGTGTTGCGTTTAGGGTTTGTGTTGGGTTTAAGATAAGTATTGAGATTAGATTTAGGGTTAGGGTTGGGATTAGGTTTATGGTTAGGGTTGGTATTAGAGTTGGATCTAGGATTAGGTTTGGAATTAGGGCTAGGTTTGGGATTAGGGCTAGCCCTGTTAACCATAATCCTAACACTAATCCCAAACTTAATAGCAACCCTAATCGGCGGCCAAGCAAAGTCCAAAAGCTCCAGAAGAATTCATTGGTATTTCTCTATTCACAGACATATTGCAGCAGACAGCGATCAACAGGAAGAATCTCACTCCACTTACAAAAATCCTACGTAACAACAGCATCATCTATCGGTTGAGCTCCCCACTAAACTGCTTGTCACTTGGAATGGCCTTCCTACTGACTATGTCAAATGTACTACCTTTTGAATCTGTGGAGCCTCTACCTATCCCCTCAGAAGTGATCAACCTGAAAAACCCTACCATATGCAACATTATTCCATGGATATTGAACTTCCCACCCATCAGGTACTCCTTTCCCTTTCTTCCTCAATATGACACAGTTTCATATGGCAACACCCTAGCATGCCCTTCAGGTCTGGTATGGATATTAAGGGGAACCCCGTGTCAAATTAAAAAAATTGACGTGGGGTCCCCCTAAAAGCACGCAACCTGGCAGGACGCAGGAAAAGAAGGGGGTGAGAGAGCGCCCCCCCCTCCTGAACTGTACCAGGCCACGTGCCCTCAACATTGGGAGGATGCTTTGGGGGTCTGTGACCCCTCAAAGCACCATGTCCCTATGTTGATGGGGACAAGGGCCTCATCCCCACAACCCTGGCCGGTGGTTGTGGGGGTCTGCGGGCAGGGGGCTTATCAGAATCTTGAAGCCCCCTTTAACAAGGGGACCTCCAGATCCCAGCCCCCCATTTGGAATGGTAAGGGGGTACAAAAGTACCCCTACCATTTCACAAAGAAAGTGTAAAAAATAGTTAAATAAGACAAACACACTTTTGAGAAATTCCTTTATTAAAAAAAATAAATAAATAAAAAAAAGATTCCAGCAGTGGTAATCCACTCTTGCTATCCAGCGACGGATGATCATCTCTCCAGGGTCCAGCGATGGCTGATCTGATCCAGCGACGGGTGATTTCTCAGTCCAGCGCAGTCCATCCATGCATCCTCTGTCTCCACTGTCGGAGACACTGCAGGGAGCCTGGCGTTTCTTATATGAGGAGGGCGAGGCCACCCGCCACCTGACCCCACCCCACTCTGACGCTAGTGAAGGAAGTCGGGCTTCCCCAATGACATATTGGTGACCCCGCCCCCCTCTGATGTAACAGAAACCTGCGTTTTGTAC
Source organism: Lithobates pipiens (assembly GCF_037356315.1). Classification (NCBI taxonomy): domain Eukaryota; kingdom Metazoa; phylum Chordata; class Amphibia; order Anura; family Ranidae; genus Lithobates; species Lithobates pipiens. Next base: position 422,932,077 of record NW_027507903.1, on the reverse strand, counting down.
CCCCTTACCATTTCAAACAGGGGGGCCAGGATCTGGGGGTCCCCTTGTTAAAGGGGGCTTACAGATTCTGATAAGCCCCCTGCCCGCAGACCCCCACAAACACCGGCCAGGGTTGTGGGGATGAGGCCCTTGTCCCCATCAACATGGGGACATGGTGCTTTGAGGGGTCACAGACCCCCAAAGCATCCTCCCAATGCTGGGGGCATGTGGCCTGGTACGGCTCAGGAGGGGGGGGTGCTCTCTTGTCCCCTCTCTTTTCCTGCGGCCTGCCAGGTTGCATGCTCGGATAAAGGGTCTGGTATGGATTTTTAGGGGAACCCCCATGTCAATTTTTTTTATAAATTTGACGCGGGGTTCCCCTTACCTTAATATCCATACCAGACCTGAAGGGGCTGGCAATTGAATTTGGGGGAACCCCACGCTTTTTTTTTTTTATCAATGACTTTCAATGAGTGTGCTCTGTATTACGGGAGCCGACAATTCATTATAGCTGCGAGTGATTTTAAATTAATTTTTTTTCTGCAGAAATGACACTTTGTGCAGGGACAGTTCTAAGCACAGGAAACATGCGCCCCTTCACAGGCATACTATAGACAGTCCCCAGGTACAAAATTTTAAGGAATATCACACTTTTATTGTTTCACTTTAATCATTATTAAAATCACTGCTCCTGAAAAAACTGCCATTTTTAAAACTTTTTTTTGCATTGATACATGTCCCCTGGGGCAGGACCCAGGTCCCCAAACACTTTTTAGGACAGTGACTTGCATATTAGCCTTTAAAATTAGCACTTTAAATTTTGAATGTTCGAGTCCCATATACTTTAATAGGGATCTAAAGTTCACACAAAGTTTAGGTCTGTTCGCAGGTTCTGGTGCGAACCGAACCGAGGGGTGTTCGGCTCATCCTTACTCTTAACTCTAAAGGTCTCAATAGCTCCTTTAAGCGTGCAGCACTGTTAAAGGAAGCTTGCTCCCTCAAAGCAGACATAATTTTTGCTCAGGAAACTAATTTTATTGCCAACAAATGTCCACAACTGAATTTCCAACATTTCTCTCATCTATACTTTTATTTTTTTTTTTTTTTTTAAATCAGAAAATAACTTTTATTTTGCTTGTTGCACAGTACAAACTATACACCAGACAGTGCAGAAAAAGACATAAGGAAACAAAAGCAAAACATTGATTACAACAACGTAAGATGCAGTGAGAGAATAATCAAGTCCCAAAAAGAATGATTTCACAACCCATTCCCTTGCATTTGTGCATTTAATCCCTTTCGGTACATACCCTCGTTATTCCCAGGTTCTTATTACAACGTACCATTATTCTGTCCACTGACTCTCCCCGTCATTCCTTATACACCAGGCTATCCACTGTGCAACAATTCCAATATCATGTATCTTAGATAGAAAAAAAACATAGCAACTAATATGTCAAAAACAACATTACATTCAAAGTAACCCTTTGCAGTACTTTTAGTTTCCTGTGTACACATTCTAGATAAGAACAGCATAATAAAGTGGTATTCCAACGTTCCCTCCTCCAATAGCAGAAATGCCTTGTTTTCGTACGGCTCACTCTCTGTCCCTATCAGCAGCCTATGGGCAATCGTGCTCCGAGTGTCTATCCCAGAATCAGTCTATCTTTGATTAGTTGGTAGGGGACCAACCCCGGAACCTCCAGCCATGCTTGCCACATTAAATAAAATTTTTGTGGGACTTTCCTATGCTGGTATGTTAATTTTTCTTTAATTAATAAGTTGCTCACACTGTCCACCCATTGCCCCCTGGTAGGCACCCTTGGGGTAATCCACCGTTGGGCAATCAGTTTACGTGCCTCATAGAGCAATCTGAGGACTGCGGTGCGTGTGTGTGAAGTCAGCGTATCATCTTCCAGGGCACCCAGCAGACAGACGGCCGGATCCATTGGGATGGTCACACTATATACTGTAGAAATCATAACTGTAACCTCCTTCCAGAATCTAAAAAGCTTGGGGCACTTGCACAGCATATGAAGAAGATCACCATGGTCTGTCTCACACTTTGGGCACAGGGGGGAATCTCTGATGCCCCATGAGTGGAGTCTCTTGGGTGTCCTATAGGCCCTATGTAACAGGTATAATTGTGACAATTTGTGGGACGCTGACAGTGAGACCAAAGGGGTTGCTGCTAGACACAATTCCCATTTTTCCCCGTCAATGGGGCCAAGATCTGCCTCTCACCCCTGTCTACATGGCAGCTTAGCAGGGTCCTGTATTCGTGCAAGGAGTATACTGTAGCAGCTCGAGATCATCCCCTTCCTGTCCTCCTTCATAAGGATGGATTGAAGAATAGCGTGATCTGCAGGCCGCAGCACAGTGGACCTTGCCTGTATTTGCAACGCATGGCGCAGCTGTAGGTATTTAAAGAAATTGTTGTGCGGAACCCCAAATTCTATTTGAATATCAGAAAACAACTTAAATATATGACCTGCATACAGCTGGGAGACATACTTAATACCCGCCCTTTCCCAGTTGCCGAAGCCTGTCAGTTTCTGAAGTTCTTTGAATTGTTTGTTGCGCCATATAGGCGTGTCGGGCAAGTACCCCCATACTCCAAGTGTCTTTTTGACATATGGCCACAGAGTATTCAACAGTTGCACAGTGGGGGCCTTTGAATCTAGGTGCGGGTAACCCGCCTCCAACCTCGTAAGTGCAGTTTCGCTGTCCCCGTTAATGTCTAACAGTTTACGGATAGGGTCGGTCAGGTCTGTCAAACCCCACCCCCCTAGCTGTTGCAGTTGGGATGCTAAAAAGTAAGTCCTGGGATGCGGGACCGCCATCCCACCTTCTTCCTTATTGTACTGGAGGGTAGATAACTTAATCCTAGCTGCTTTTTTCCGCCAAATCAACTCCCGAAATTGCGACTCAATTTTTTCAAACCATCTCCTAGGGATCCACACTGGGGAATTATGGAATATATATAGTAATTGTGGAGCCCAAATCATTTTAATTAAGTTAATTCTCCCGGCAATCGACAGAGGTAGTTTGCACCAGGCCGTGCATTTTTTCCTAAAGTTGCCAAGAAGGGGGGCCAAGTTGCGCGCAATATAGTGGGAAGGGTCCGGGGTCACCTGCACCCCCAAATACTTAAATTCAGTCACTATCTGGACCATCGCTGCACAACCAGGGAGAGGGACGAGTAAGGGGTCTAAAGGCATCAGCACTGACTTATCCCAATTAATGGCAAAACCTGACAATTCCCCAAAGGCCTTAATAAGGCCCATAACTGCCTGCAAAGATCCCTGCGTGTCCCCTAGGTACAGCAGGGTGTCGTCAGCGTACAGGGACACCACATCCGTACCCATAGATCTTTGGAACCCAATTATATCTTTGTCCCCGCGTATCCTAGCTGCCAGTGGCTCCAGAGCTAGAGCAAACAACAGGGGTGATAGAGGGCACCCCTGCCGAGTGCCCCTGTACAATGAAAACGGCTCCGACAAGTCCCCATTCACCCTAAGTCTCTCTGTGGGCCTAGCATATAGCAACTGAACCCATTTAATAAAAGTGTCTCCCAGTCCCATACACCGCAGCACTTGCCACAGATAAGGCCACTCAACACTGTCGAAGGCCTTAGCTGCGTCAAGGGAGAAAATTGCTCTGTTGCCAGTGTTATCTGTTGGGATTTGTAGGTTCAAAAAGAGCCTCCTAATATTTTGCGCTGTGGATCTAGAAGGGATAAATCCGGATTGGTCTTTATGCACTAATTTATGTATCACCTTGGCCAGTCTGTTCGCCAATACCCTTGCCAGCAGCTTGACATCCGCCGTCAGCAAGGATATAGGCCTATACGAGCCCGGGGATCTAGCCTCCTTGCCTGGTTTCAACAAGACCACAATAATTGCCTCATTCATGGAGCTCGGCAGAGACCCTCGCTCAAGAGCCTCAGTATAAACGTTCAAAAGGGTGGGGAATAAAGTACAGGGGTACCGTTTATAAAATTCAGACGGAAGGCCATCCATCCCTGGCGATTTGTTATTTTGGGAGTGTGACAGAGCCACGCCCAGTTCTTCCTCTGTCAGTGGCGCATTAAGCATAGCAGTGTCTTCTAATGACAGGGCCGGGAGTTCGCTTCTATTTAGAAAGTCCCCAATCTCCCCCTCCGTGGGTCTCACTTTAGATGTATACAGGTCCTCATAGAAATCTTTAAAAACACGAACAATGTCTGAGGTGGAAGAATATTCAATCCCCTGGTCGTCGCAGATAGCCGAAATGGTGGAAGACGACTGTTGCGCTCGCGCCATAACCGCCAGCATATGACCAGTCGCCTCACCCTCCTCAAAGGGTGTCTGTCGCAGAAAAAAGTGCTTATTTTCAGCCAGCTGCAACGCCAGTTGCCTAGACATGGATTGTGCTCCCAACCATGCCCTTTTTGTGTCGTCTGTGGGATTGGCAATATACCTGTCTTCTGTTTCGGAGACCACTCAGCGCACCGTCACCTCCCAAGCTTTAGTGTCTGATTTGATTCGATTGATAATTTGTATGCATTGCCCCCTTGTGTAAGCCTTCAAGGCATCCCACACCACCCCCAGATTCGTAGTGTCAACATTATCCAGTAGAAAGGTTTTAATCGCTTCCCGGAGTGGATCTAGCTCCGGGAACAGCGTAAGCCAGAAGGGGTTAAGCTTCCAAACCGTGCACCCAACCATATCAGGAAAAGATACCCGAATGCGGGGCGAGGAGTGGTCAGAAAGGTGTCTGTCAGCGTAGTCCGAGTCTTTAATATGTGGCAACATCCTGTCATTACCCAGGCCCAGGTCTATTCTAGAAAGGCCTCCATAGGAGGCCGAGTGGCAAGAATACTTTTTAAGGTTCGGGTTCCTGCTATGCCATACGTCGGTCAGCCCCAATTCCTGCAATACCCTGGCAAAAGGAGTACAACCCGCTGTGCCGGGCTCCACGTTACTGGGTATGGGGAACTTGTCTTTGGTATGACTCAAATAGTTGTTGAAGTCTCCCACTGCCAGCAGTGGAACCTCCTGATATTGTGCCATAAATTTTGCCAGGCTCCCGAGAACCCCCGCCGAGTACGGCGGAGGCACATAAATATTAGCCAGGATGCAGGTCAACCTATGGACCTTGCACAGTAAAAAAATATATCTGCCACCTGGGTCAATCTGTACCTGAGAACATTGAAACCGGACACCTTTACGTACAAGCCCGCTTACCCCCCTGGAGTATGAGGAGTATGTGGAGTGGTACTGAACATCATACATGCGCGGGCTCAGGCTAGGGGGGGGATCAGCCGCAAAATGCGTTTCCTGCAGACACACAACACTTGCATTCATTGATTTTAAATGGCGTAATACAGCTATTTTTTTCACCGGATTACCTAGACCCCGCACATTCCAAGTGAGGACATTTAGCTCAACCGCCATTGGGGCCTACCACAAATAATGTCAGGATAACATACAATACTCGGTACGACCCCACCTCCAAAAAGGACATGGCATTGCACCAAGGAAGAGTTACAGTTAATAGAGCATCAAAATTACCCAGTTTGCAAATAAATATCTGTACATAGGCAAACATCATGACTACTATGAGCAGAGGAGTGGAAGAGTCAAAAAAGGAACAGTAGAAACCTTGGAACACTTTGCGATTGTAGATGACAGACTGCAAGCTCAGTTCTATGTTTGGGACCAACAGGGCCCCCAGCCGCTTGGGCTGCGTAACAAACAAACCCCCTGCGTCTGCTGAGGGGGGGGAAGGCAGAGGAAACTCCCATGAAACCCACAGGTTAGTTCAACTAGGAGCTTCACATCAACGGCACCTGTAGAGTGCGCCGTGTCGCGTAGGGTGTATCGTGACAGTTGGTCTCCCTTTGCCACCTTGCTCCTATTGTAGGACAGAGATCAGACATGTAATAAAAAAAAAAGGGGGATAAAAAATAGTTCAAACAGACCGAGCCCGTACATGGCCATTGCAGAATTAGAGGTAGTTACTTCAAGGCAGTCAGCGGCGTCTAGGTCCCCGGGGCCTTCTCCTCAGGCCGGGCATTGTGTTGCACTCGGTTAGCTTTGAGGGCCCTATCTTCTCTGTCCAACCATTGAGCTGCGTTGGTAGGCCGATCAAAGAAATGGGTTTCTCCCAGAGCAACAACTCTGAGGCGTGCTGGGTAAAGCATGGCATAAGGAAGTTAAGCTCCCGCAATCTTTTCTTTACATCAATGAACTTTGCACGTTGCTTCTGCAGCTCAGCTGAAAAATCTGGGTACAAGGAAACTTTAGCGTTGTCAATAGCCAGTGTGCCTCCCATGGTTCTGGCCTTGGATAGTATAGCGTCCCTGTCCTTGTAATTCAACAGTTTAAAGAGGAAAGCCCTAGGATGATTGCTAGGTGGCAGGGGCCTGGACGGAACTCTGTGCGCGCGTTCAACCGCAAAAAGTGGAGAAAAGGCCTCTTTGCCAAATACTGTAAGCAGCCAATTCTCAATAAATGCAACCGGGTCTTTGCCCTCAGCCCGCTCCGGGATGCCTATTGCATGGATGTTGTTTCGTCTCATGCGATTTACGAGGTCGTCTAGGCGAGACGCATGCTGTGCACTAAGGTGACAGTTGTATTGCAAGTCTCTTTGCATAGGGGGGATATCATCCTCTATAGCACTCACTCTGCCTTCAATGGCTGCCGTGCGTTCCCGCAGCTTTTGCATGTCCTGCCGCACATAAGAAATCTCAGCTTTCACCCCTTTCACTTCAGTAGCAAGTGCTGAGATAGACATATTGCAAGCGGTTACAGCGGAGAAAATGTCCCTGAGAGTGGGTTCCGTGCCATCAGATGGAGAGGGAAGGGAAGTAGGCCCCACCAAGCCGCCCCGTGGTGTACTCACAGCGTTCCAGGCCGGGGACAATCCCTCTGCATCCTCCAGCGGGACCGTGTCATCTGCAGCCGAGTGATCGCTCATGGCATCCCCAGCACCTGAGGGGGGAGAGGGCATCCCTTTCGAGGCGTTACCTCCATAAAGAAGCTTCTGGGCAGCCTCCCTGTATTGATCCCTGGAGGAGCGCTGTGGCAAGGCGCCATCTTGGGAGAGTTCGGCCTGCATGCTCCGGGAGTCTTTACCGCTCCTGGACATGGATTTAAGCGTCCCGGATCCCCTCGGGACGTGTCGCCGCCTCCGCGGTATCGTGGAGGTCACAGTGGGGCTCGCTCCGGAGCGTGTCCTCAAATATACCGGATAAGTGTCAGGATTTTCGGCGGAGCAGGAGAGAAGTGCGACCGTCTACATGCGCCGCTAAGCCACGCCCCCCCTCTCATCTATACTTAGCCAATGGCTTCAAAAAGGCTTGCAGGGTTTTTATTACCATCAAGGACTCAATTCGTGAAGGACTTGTGAATTTAACCAAATGGTTTTCACACTAGTCAACCTTTATGCCGCAAACATGAAAGAGGAAATTCTTAGTCCCACTACTTGCCAAGGCCCTGGAGGAAAAACAAGGCACCCTGATCATCGGTGGGGACTTCAATACATCCCTTAACCCTGCCATGGACTCTACCACCTCTACAAGGAGACCTTAACACTCCATCACCCCATTACTCCACAAGCATGAGTTAGATGACATCTGGTGCTGTTTCCATGGGTCTGAGAAGGATTATACCTTTTTATCTGCAGCCCACTCTTCATATTCCCGCATTGACTTTTTCTTAACTACTAAAATGTCTTTACAAAATGTTCTCCACCCTGACATTGGTACAATTTCTTGGTCAGACAATGCTCTGATTACACTAAAATTTGACGATAAACTTTGTAACCCCCCCCCCCCCGTTATGGAGACTGAGCACATCCCTCTTGGAGAACAAGCAATTGTACCAAAAGATTGTGCAAGAATCTCTCCAAGAGAGAGAAAAACTAAGATCCCTGTTACTTTATAAATTTGAAGTTCACCTAAATTACCTCAAAGCTAGCTATTATTGCCTGCATAACAAAGCAGGAGCTCGGTTAGCTAAAAAAAAAAATCAAAGCGAAACAGCTTAAGCACAAAATAGCTACCCTAATGCCCTGTATACACCACCAGTTTTCCCATCGGAATAAACTCCGAAGGTTTTTCCGACGGAATTCCGCTGAAACTGTCTTGCATACACACGATCACACCAAAGGCTGACTGAAGTACAACACGTACAATGGGACTAGAAAAAGGAAGTTCAATAGCCAGTAGCCAATAGCTTCCTTCTCATACTTGCTTCAGAGCATGCATCGGTTTTGGTCCGTCGAAACAGGATACAGATGAGCGGTTTTCCCGATAGGAATTGATTCTGTCAGAAATATTTAGAACATGTTCTATTTCTAGATCAGTCAGAATGTGATATAAAATGATCAGAGTATACGATGAAAAGCTCCAGTCTGACTTTTCTGTCAGACATTCCGGTCGTGTGTACGTGCCATTACTCACCCCCATCCCACAAAACTCTTTTCAACACCAAAGATTTTGCCAATGCCTTTGTGGATTTCTCTCTATGATATCCGCAGTGATAAGGCCACTCTCCAACCCTCTCCTGAGCTTATCAATCGTTTTTTGAGCAATGTGAAGCTTCCTAGCCTCACTAACGATCAACTCAGGTCCATCTCCCAGCCATTAACAACCCAGGAAATCTGTTTAATCATCAAACAACTCCCCAACCACAAACCCCCGGGAGACAATGGTTTCTCAAACAAATATTATAATAGTCTCCCTAATGAAACTGCCCCTCACCTACGAGCTTCAATATTGCCTCCTCCTCTGGATCTTTCCCTCCAGAAGTGTGGAATTGAGGGCAACAAAGTCCAAAATCCTAGGTATTACTATCCCAGCCTTTTTGCAGTTGACCGTATCAAAAATGTCCTTTTCTTTGGTCCCCTCACTTGCTATCATTTCTAGGCATCCAACTGACCCCAGATACTTCACAGCTTTACAAACATAATTTTAAATCTTTCCTGGATTCACTACCCCAACAACTCTCTCATCCAGGAAATAAATAACTCCCAACAGCAGGGAAAATAGCGACCCTGAAAATGTTACTTCCCCTGCCACATACCCCCTAGGTGCTCTCTCAACATTATGAGGCATAGGAAGAATGAAGGAATGGGCATCCCCAATGTTATGGTTTATTTAAAAGCCTGCTTCAGAGATCAAATTAAATATTGGTGGACACCCCCCAAACATAAAACATGGACACGCATGGAATCCAAAACCGTTCTGCGTAAAGATTCTAAATCAACCCTAATCACTCTTAAGATAGGAGCCCCACCTCCTCGTTCCCTTATCCCAACAGTGCAAACCTCTATGACTATATGGTAAGAAACTCCCCTTTCATCTCCATCTAAATGCAAGCTCCCTATCCCACTATCAGTACTCCACCACTTTATACCCTGCATTGACCTGAATCTATGGGAAACTAAAGGACTTACCCTAGTAAAAGACCTATATCAGGGAACAACCCTACATACTTTTGCATATCTCCCCTCTCACTTTAATCTTCCTCCCTTAGCACACTTTATTTACCTACAAGTTCGAACCTTCCTTCACAAACACCCCCTACCCTAGTACTTAGACATACCAGCCACAATACTTACATTCCTCCAAGAAGCTAAAACTCCATTAAGAGGGATCTCCCTATTCTATAAAGTGTTCAACGCACAGGATTCCTTTTTTAAAGTCCACTATCATTACCAAATGGGAGGCAACCTTAGGCAAGACCTTTACAGATACCTATTGGAAAAAAAAACTTTCTCTATCACTGATGCCTCAACTAGGTGTGTGAATCACTGGGAACTCTTCCAGAAAGTAGGGCACTCCTGGTATCTTATTCCATTCAAACTCTCTAAGTTTTATCCTTTGTATCAAGTATCAGGTACATTATTCCACTTATTATGGTCCTCTATATCACTAAGGTCATTTTGGAACAACATTTTCTCGATACTGTCAGACATAGGTGACCATCACATAGCTCCTAGCCCTGAACTAGCAATCTTACACCCGACTTTCCAGGAACTACTACCCAACATGCGAGTAGTAGCTACACAACTTCTACTCGCCGCAACACTCACAATTACGAGATTGTGAAACAAACCTAATCCACCTTCCCCTCTGGATACCATCCTTACCCTAAACCACCAATGCGAGATGGAAAAATTGTTGGCCACTATGAACCTTACAGTTGCACCATTCAAAGTTAAGTAGAATCTATGGCTATGCAACTCTAATGCCGTGTACACATGACCAGAATTTGATGAACTAGGTCCGACGGAATGAATCCGTCGGATATTATGATCGTGTATGGGCTCCAGGGGACTTTTTTCCCAAAAATAAGATGGATCTAGAAATAAAACATTTTTCAAATCTTTCCGACTACTCAAGTCCGGTTCGTCTGTATGCTAGTCCGACGAACGAAAACCAATGCTAGGGCAGCTATTGGCTACTGGCTATGAACTTCCTTATTCTAGTCCGATTGTATTTCATCATGTTCTAATCCATCGAACTTTGGTGTGCTTGTGTCTGGCCAAGTCTGTTCGTTCGGAAGTCTGTCGGAACTCCACTGAAAGTCCGCCGGGAACACCGTCGGACCTAGTCCGTTGGAAAGTCTGGTCATGTGTACGTGGCATTAGTGTACAGTCAAAACTTGAAAACTGTTAACTTAACCACTTAAGGACCAGGCCTCTTTTTCAGACTTGGTGTTTCCATGTTTAAAACAGTTTTTTTTGCTAGAAAATTACTTAGAACCCCCAAACATTTTATATTGTTTTTTTTCTAACACCCTAGAGAATAAAATGGCGGTCATTGAAATACTTTTTTTCACACCGTATTTGCGCAGCGGTCTTAGAAGCGCACTTTTTTTGGAAAAAAATCACTTTTTTGAATAAAAAAATAAGACAACAGTAAAATTAGCCCAATTTTTTTTTATACTGTGAAAGATAATGGTATGCCGAGTAAATTGATACCCAACATGTCACGCTTCAAAATTGCGCCCACTCGTGGAATGGCGTCAAACTTTTAGCCTCAAAAATCTCCATAAGCGACATTTAAAAAATTCTACAGGTTGCATTTTTTGCGTTACAGAGGAGGTCTAGGGCTAGAATTATTGCTCTCGCTCTACCGATCGCAGGGATACCTCACATATGTGGTTTGACCACCATTTTCATATGCGGGCGCTACTCACTTATGTGTTCGCTTCTGTGCGCAAGCTCGTCGTAACGGGGTGTTTTTTAAAAAAAAAATTTTTTTTTTTCTTATTTATTTTAATTGATTTTATTTATTTTTACACTGTTTTAAAAAAAAAAAAAATGGATCACTTTTATTCCTATTACAAGGAATGTAAACATCCCTTGTAATAGAAAAAAGCATGACAGGTCCTCTTAAATATGAGATCTGGGGTCAAAAAGTCCTCAGATCTCATATTTGGGCTAAAATGCAACCAAAAAAAAAAAAGAAAATCTGACATTTAAAAAAAAAATATACCTTTAAGAGGTATGGGCGGAAGTGACTTTGGACGTCGCTTCCGCCCTCCTATGGTATAGAGACGAGTGGGGGCCATCTTAGCCTCACTTGTCTCTATGCCCAGCAGACGGAAGGGCCCGATCGCCTCCGCCGCTACCGACGGCTCCGGTAAGCAGCGGAAGGTGCGGGAGGGCGGCGGGAGGGGGGGTGGCACCTCTCCCGCCGCCGATAGCGGTGATCTCGCGGCGAATCCGCCGCGGAGACCACCGTTATCGTACAGCCAACCGCCGCCTGAAGAGATGGATATCTCGGTTGTGGCAGCAGCTGCTGCCGTTACCGAGATATCCCTCTTCAAAAATAGGACGTACATCGTCGTGCGGCGGTCGGCAAGTGGTTAAGATTCAAGGTAATGTAAACCAACCCAAGAATCACTAACAGGGGTATACTTCACACTGGTGACCACCCCTCCCCCTCTTTTTTTATTTTTAATCTCCCCCCTTCTCCCTTCGACAACTGTATCTTGAATGTTCATGGTTAATAATAGGTTAAGTTACTTTCCCTTTGTCTATTGTTCAAATGACACTACTTTTTTTGGATTACTTTGTTGTTATGTTAACATTGAATACCTACTGATAGCTTTAAACTGTTTCAGTCTCTATTGTTGTATCACTATACCTTGATACAATAAAAAAATATTGAAAGTAAAAATGTGAAGAAGTTGTTCCAAGTTGTGAAAAAAAAATTACAACTTCATAAAACTTGCCATGCCTCTTACTAAATGCCTTGGATTGTCTACTTTCCAAAAAAGGGCAAGTTTGGGGGATTTTTGTGCTGTCCTGACATTTTTGGGTCTCGAGAAATGAGATAGGCCGTCAGTACATCAGGACTGATCAATTTTCAGATACATATACCATAGTTTGTGGACTCTATAGCTTTCCTACAGACTGAATAATATACACGAATTTGAGTTCTTTTCACCAAAGAAATGTAGCAGCATACATTTTGCCCTAAATTTATGAAGAAAGATCATTTATTTGCAAAATGTTATAACAGAAACAAAGAAAAATGAATTTTTTTCAAAATGTTAGCTTTTTTTTAGTTTATTTAGCAAAAAATAAAAACAGCAGTAAAAAAGTAGATCTATAGGCATTTGTTTTTGTTTTTTTTTTATTTTGGATAGAGCAGGGGTGGGTTATAACCCCGTCAGATTTTTTTTTTGCCATCTGTTCCCATTGTGGAGATTTTCTCCTCAGGAAGTGAGGCGAAATCCCCAGGTCACCAGAACTAGTGTCCCCATTGGAAGATTTCCTCTCTATTACTTTTCTGGTGACAACCCAAAATTTTGGATTTTCTTTTACTTTCACTTTCAATGATTATGTTAAATAGGAGAATTAGAGCGGGTGAATCTCCCTAATGGGGACGCAGACAGCAATAAAAACAGACAGGTCTTCTAATCCTTTTGCACTGTATCCAAAATTAGGAAAAAAAGTTTTGACTTTTGTTATACTTTAAAGACCACCAAAAAAAACTCTATTTGTGTGAAAAAATTATAAAAATGTCAGTGTTGCATGACTGCGTAATTATCATTCAAAGTGTGACAACTGAAAATTTATATGGCCAGGAAGGGGGAAAAGTGTCTGCTATTGAAGCAGTTAAATTTAGAACTTCAAAATAAAAAAAAATCTTACAATGCAAACAAGAACTAACAGTAATATTTTAAAGAGGCTGTCCTATAACTTTTTTTTTTACCTAATAATGATTTCAGCAGCCAAACTCACAAGTTCCTGCATGTGGGCTCCTGTGAGGAGGGTGGATAGACAGGTGGAAAATTACCACGAAGCATGGGCTCACCTGTACTGGCCCCTATGGATGCTATGTCTGTGGTGTATGTGCAGTGTTGTGTTGATGTAGAGAATGTGTTATATGCTGGATATGTTTGTGAAGCCCCATACACACTATCAGATTTTCTGATGATTTTTGTCTTCAGATTTACCAAAACAATGTCATGCAAGGACCTGTTTGATTGCATACAAATTGAAACTCCTAAGGGTTGACCTCATATTATATGGTTTTGGTAAATCTGAAGGAAAAAAATCAGCAGAAAATCTGATAGTGTGTATGAGGCTTTAGTGTTCTTTCTGTGGCCTTAGCTGGTTTGTGAGGTTTGCTGTGAGTAGTAGTATAGCTGTTGTGTAGGGTTCGTATGTGGTTGGTGTAGGTGGCATATTGATATAAAGTTCCACAACGCGCAGTATGTTAAGTTTTAGGCCTTGAAATCCGTGAAGTGAAATTTGCCTCAAGTCATATTCTAATATTCGGAGAAAGGCTGAGACTTCGTCTCTGACTTTGAGTTCCTTTCTCTAAGTAAACTGATCCTTCATTATTTCCAGCAATTTTATGATGTGTTATTGCTCTGGGTCATTTGTTGTTTTCTTTTTCTTTTAAAGAGTAGCTGGTTGTGAAGCGGGCTGTTTCCCCTTGACAGCATGCCAGGTGGGTTGTAGTAAGGGGGCTGGCCAGGGACTTAAAGAATAAGATTAGGTTTGGAACATGTTATATTGTATTTACAGTTCACTTCTGTACCCAACTCCCGATGAATGGCAGATAGCTATGAAATGTGTCGAGTTTCCATGGGGTGCAGTGTCAAGCCTGGCTTACTACCTATTTACTGGCCAATATGTATCTTTTATACATTTAAAATTCATTGAGTAGTTTGTAACCACTCATGTATATGGTATGTGCATCTATCTTATAGCAGCTCTGTTGCATATGGGTTACCAATGCCTGTGTAGCACTAACCCCCAAAAGAGCTGCTGAATTTTTCTGTGATTACCAATTACCTCCACCAGCTCACATTCGTTGTCCTTGTCTAGGGGTTCCCAGGGTTGATGACCCAGTAACTGTAGAGACCGACACTTGAATTCCTTGTTAGGATTTTTATTTTGCATAAAACAGTTGAACATACTCAGTCTCTAAGTTGGGAATAGAGGGTATCAGGGTAAAGTTTAGCTCAGGTGCTTGGAACTGCTGACTTCAATAAAAGTCTCTCTCTCTCTCTGTACACAATCCAGGAACAGCCGCTCGCAACTGGACTCTTTAACTGTTGGATAAATCCTTAAGTTTGTGTTTAGCAGCCAACAGGTAATTCTAGCTTTTTCAAAGTCTCTCACACAGACTTGGTTGGAAACTTAGTTACAACTGGAATGATAGAAGTAGGAACCTTTCTTACTGTACCAGAATCTTTCAGCCGGTCCGGCGATACTGTAAGAATTGTGGATTCAATCAATGTCCATGCTCAGCTTCCAGGCTCTCACCAAGCAGCCAGCCTTGTGCATGGCTCTCTTACTGAGGAGTCCTCCCCTGGTCATGTGTAGAGTTGCTGGGTATCTCCAAACCCGAGACGGCACCGGAACACTTTAGAATCCTCCTTCCAGTTACTGCGCCTCCTCCTCCCACAGGTGTAAAACCCCACCTATGACCAGGCAGAACTTCTATACAGCACAGCCATCAGAGGGGGGCAGGGTCACCCACACGTCATTGGGGAAGCCAGGCTTTCCCCCCTGCGTCAGAGGGGGCGGGGTCAGGTGATGAATGGCCCCGCCCTCCTCATATAAGTAATGTCAAGCTGCCGGGATCCCTGCAGTGTCTCCACCAGTGGAGACAGAGGATGGATTGACTGCACTGGACTGGAGGGAGAGATCACCCGTCGCTGTATCAGATCAGCCATCGCTGGACCCCGGAGAGATGATCATCCGTCGCTGGATAGCAAGAGTGGATTACCACCGCTGGAATCTTTTTTTTTTTTCAAAAGGACTTTTTCAAAAGTATGTGTCTTTTTTTAACATTCTTTTACACTTTCTTTGTGAAATGGTAGGGGTACTTTTGTACCCCCTTACCATTTCAAACAGGGGGGGCAGGATCTGGGGGTTCCCTTGTTAAAGGGGGCTTCCAGATTCTGATAAGCCCCCCGCCCGCAGACCCCCACAACCACCGGCCAGGGATGTGGGGATGAGGCCCTTGTCCTCATCGACATGGGGACAAGTGCTTTAAGGGGTCACAGACCCCCAAAGCATCCTCCCAATGTTGAGGGCATGTGGCCTGGTATGGTTCAGGAGGGGGGCGCTCTCTCGTCCCCCCCTCTTTCCCTGCGGCCTGCCAGGTTGAGTGCTTGGATACAGGGTCTGGTATGGATATTTAGGGGGAACCCCACATAATTTTTTTTTTATTTGACACGGGGTTCCCTTTAATATCCATACCAAACCTGTAAGGCCTGGTAATTGAATTTGGAGGAACCCCACGTTTTTTTTTTGTTTTGTTTTTTTCAATTCCGCAAGTGATTTTAAATGACTTTTTTTCTTGCAGAAATGATACTTTGTGCAGGGACAGTTCTAAGCATGGGAAATTTAAAGGAATATTACACTTTATTGTTTCACTTTAAGCATTATTAAAATCAGTGCTCCCGAAAAAACTGGCGTTTTTAAAACTTTTTTTTGCATTGATACATGTCCCCTGGGGCAGGACCCAGGTCCCCAAACACTTTTTAGGACAATAACTTGCATAGTAACCTTAAAATTAGCACTTTAGATTTTGTATGTTTGAGTCCCATAGACTTTAATAGGGTTCTAAAGTTCACACGAAGTTTAGGTCTGTTCGCAGGTTTTGGTGCGAACCGAATCAGGGGTTGTTCGGCTCATCCATAGTGGTCATACACCTAAGTACGTTGTTCAACTTCATGGATTCATTAATATCCTTTTGCTAAAATAAATATCCCCAAAAAAATATAAAAAAAAACTATTTTGTTCCTCAGTTTGGGCCGATATGTATTCTTCTACATATTTTTGGGTAAAAAAAAAAAAAAATCGCAATAAGCGTATATTGATTGGTTTGCACAAAAGTTATGGTTTCTACAAAATTGGTGATAGATTTATAGCATTTTTATTATTATTATTTTTTTTACTAGTAATGGCGGCGATCTGCGATTTTTATCATGACTGCGACATTATGGCGGACACATTGGACAATTTTGACACATTTTTGGGACCATTAGCATTAATACAGCGATCAATATTGCATTGATTACTGTAAAAATGTCACTGGCAGTGTAGGGGTTATCACTAGGGGACGATCAAGGGGTTAATTGTGTTCGCTACTGTGTGTTCTAACTGAAGGGGGAGGGGCTGACTAGAGGAGATGACAGATCGCTAATCATACTCTGTGACAGATCTGTCACTTATCCCCACAGAGAACCGGGATCTCTGTGTTTAAACACAGAGATCCCAGTTCTCATCAAGTTACGAGTGATCGCAGGAGCCCGGCGGTCATCGAGATCGCCGGACACTCGCAGCGGCTCTGGGGGCGAGCTGCACGCGTGTGCTCCTAGTGGCCACCAGAGGGAGAAACATATAACTTCATATAAATTCACACAGCCGAGCCATGTTGCCGCAGTACAACTGCGGTGGCTGGTCAGCAAGCGGTTAAACTCGACAAGCCGAAATTGCCACAAAGCAATGCTTCACACTTGCCACAAAGCAGCTGTGTGAATCATGTTTTGTGGTCATATTTAAATGTTTTATTGAGCAGTAGAGGGGCATTCAAAACAGGGATAAAACACCTGTTTTCAATACTCCAATGCCACATATGTGAAAAAGCCCTCAAGTCCATATTTTGAAGTGTAAATAAGGTTTACACTTGGGTTGATTAGACTAGTAAAAACATTAAAAAATATATAAAAGTCCCTAAATCTATCCCATAGTTTGTAGACGCAATAACTTTTGCACAAACAAATCAATATACGCCTATTGTGATTTTTTTTTTTTTACCAAAAATATGTAGAAGATATATCGGCCTAAACTTATGAATAATTATTTTTTTTGAGATATGTAAAAAAAAAAATGTTTTTAAACTTTTTGCTATAAAAAGTTTAACATTTTTTTTTTCCCAAAATTGTTGCTCTTTGTTTCTTCTCCTTTCCATTAGATGTCACCGTCAGAGTCCCCCTTTACATTAGATGTCCCCATCAGAGTCCCCCTTTACATTAGATGTCATCTTAAGAGTCCCCCTTTACAATAGATGTCACCACCAGAGTCCTCCTTTACATCAGATGTCCCCATCAGAGTCCTCCTTTACATTAGATGTCACTATCAGTGCCCCACTTTACATTAGATGCCCCCATCAGAGTCCTCCTTTACATTAGATGTCACTATCAGAGACCCCCTTTACATTAGATGTCCCCATCAGAGTCCTCCTTTACATCAGATGTCCCCATTAGAGTCATCTTATACATTAGATGTCCCCATCAGAGTCCTCCTTTACATTAGATGTCCTCATTAGAGTCCTACCTTACAGCAGATGTTCCCATCAGAATGTTCCTTTGCATTAGGTGCCCCCATCAGAGTTCCCCTTTTATATAATATGTCACCATCAGAGTCCTCCTTTACATCACATTTCCCCATCAGAGTCCCCCTTTACATCAGATTTGCTCAAAAATGCCCCCCCCCTTTACATTAAATGTCCTCATCAGAGTCCCTCTTTACATCAGTTATCCCCATCAGAGTCCCCCCTTCACATTAGATGTCCCCATCAGAGTCCCCCTTTACATCAGATGTCCCCATCGGAGTCCCCCTTTACATTAGATGTCATCATCAGAGTCCCCCTTTACATCAGATGTCACCATCAGACTCCTTTACATCAGATGTCCCCCTTTACATCAGCTGTCCCCATAAGAGTCCCCCTTTAAATCAGATGTCCCCATAAAAGCCCCCCTATGGGTGAGCCACCACTGCTATCTATCCATCAACTAAAATCCATAGTTATACAACAAATAAAGAACACATTATACAATGAATCTTGTATTTCATAAAAAAGGGTATTTTTTAAAAATAAAAATAGATTGCTCACATGTAGTGCTTTTAAATCCTATAAATAATATTATCTTTTACCACTTTTAATACTCCTCTAGCTTTTTATTTAGATGCCCCTAGCAGACTTAGGTGAATGTCAATCTGTTGTGGCCTCTTTACAAATAAACAAGAGGAATAATACAGGACATTGTAGCTAGGTGGTCTTTCTAACCCCAGCGGTCCTTGATAAAGATAAGCTCTTTTCTTTCTGTATTATACAAACACAGTTTGGGGCCTATTTCTAACCTCTCAAAAATCAATTGACTTAAATAAGTATCTGTTAAGGGAACACACAAAAAAACATCATATTCAGCTAGGCTGCAAACTAAGCCATTTTACCAGACACTGAAAATATAATTAAACTGTTCTTCTAAAAAGAGAGGGTGCTATCGTTATGCACGTAAGCCCAGCCATAGACAGATCAAAATTTGACCGGTTCAAAAAGAACTCAATGAATTTTTATCCATCTATGGGCAGGCTAGCTGTACCGAAGTGGATCCATCAGCCCGTCTGGCTTTTTTTTTTTCGTGATCATCGGGGCCTTTAGCAGTTATCATTGTATTCTGATGGCTAGGAAACCCCAAGCTGTCAGAATACAATAGCACAACAGAAGGGAACAATGACTGTGTTAATGGGGATATCAAAAATGTTTTAAATTGCAATTGAAACTCAATTTAAAGTTCATCAAACTTTCACCACAGATACATTTTACAGTTCATGTATTTTTAAATGGCAATGATTAAATCGCCACCAGTGAATGTTTGATGAAAGTCAAATTCACTGTATTATAAATTTGTTTTCAGGATTTCCAATAAAGCCTTCAATTCTAAAATATGTAATAAAACTTCTATAATCATTTATAGGGGTTAATGTAAAGTTAAACTCTAGTTTAGTTTGATACAAAAAAAAAAAAAAAAAACAGTCCTCAATAAACCATATACTGTCAATTGTAAGGACATCTATAAAACCTTAATTTTTGTACCTTTCTTTAAGTATCATGGTGTGTGCCTTGCTGTGTTTTTTTCTGTAACTGACTGGGAGGGGTGACTCGCTGTCCACAAAGAGCAACCTCAAAGTTGTAGTTATCCATGAAAAGTCTTTACAAACCATTTTTTGTGTTTTAATATTCTGATTGTTCCTGCAAATGATTTTATCATATAGAGCAAGGGGAAGTGGAAATGATCCACTATAGGTGTCAAATATTCTAGGCACATCACACTCTATATTGTTTTTTTTTAAATATTATATCTATTCTAAAACTTTCTGACACTGCTTATGTAGCATGAGCTGTACATATAATAATTTTAGCAGGGTTTATCTGAGACCTGAAATTTACTTCAAGGGTTCCAGTGGGTTAAAAAGGTTCAGAAGAGCGTTCTAGGGAAAATACAGGAGGTTTGCAGCTAAATATGGGTAACGCCTGGACATAACCTTTCAGATAATTTCAGGGAAGTCTTCTATTTCTCTTTTCTATTACAATTCCAGTGCAGATAGAAATTCTATCTAGACTTACAGTAAATTTAGGTGAATAGAACTCCTTCATACCTTTGATCTGTGGCTTTTAGATTACTGTTAGATTACCAAGACCTAATCCAGTTCTTAGGTCAGCAACTCGCTACACTTGGGCCAGATATCATTTTTCGTTGCTAGACTTTGCATGTCTCTTATCCATATATTTACAGTGATATAATTTCTTTTCAATTGACCCCTTGCTAACATTTATCCTTTTTCTGCTTGTCCTTATCATGATCACTCTGCTGCATTACTTTATTATATTAGGAACACTTAGAAATACAAAGTCTGAATACATTTTGTCTTAGTTGAAACTATTCAAAATAAGTGGCAAAAAGTTTAAGAAAAAGAAAGAAAAAAAAAAAATTAGGAATGTTTGAAACCATTTTGCAGACTTTTTAATGTTACCATGGTGATGCAAAGCTTTGAGTTTTGTTTTCATCAATTCTGCCTAATCTATTATATGATTTATGACCTTGGATCTGAATGTTCTTTTTGTAAAGTAATTATGAAACCATCACGCGCTATACCACGCATTCGAAAAAATGTGGTGGAGGGCAGTGATTACCGTATTCAATAACAACAGGGTACATTTAAAGTATATTCATATTGCTTTGTCATGCAGGAAAATGTATCTGAGTTACATTTATTAAACTTTGTAAAGGTTTATGAACAAAAAGAGCATATTTAAAGTACCCCTTCTATAACTACTCTGCTTGGTAAATGTCTAGGATTACTAGCATCCAAATTTCCTGACTTGATACATTTGTTCTTTGCAGGCTTTAATGGGATGCTCTTGGTGCTGAGAACAAATATTGTGGCTGGCCAATGTCTTCTCCTCTACACTAAAGTGCCACCTTAATACTTACAGGTTAATTTTCCCCTAAACCAAGGCCTTACAGTAAACTCACCAACACAAAAGCTGGCCATAGATGGTTCAATTTTTTTTTTTGTCAAGCAGTGTGTGAAATGAAAAAAACAGACCCGATTCCCCCATCCCCACATTTAAAGTGGGTGGGAGCAGGGCTGGACTTACCATTGGGCTTGACTGGGCTCAAGCCCATGGGCCCCGCCCAATAGGGGGCCCCACCAAGATACATAGCCGAGTGTACTCGGCTCGGCTCCGCTCACAGTCATGCCCAGTCCCGCACTATGATGGACATAACACAGGGACTGGGCGTGACTGTGAGCCAAGCCAAGTACACTCTGCTACTCTCAGCTCCGCTCGGGATTGCAAGAGGACCCAAGAGGACACAAGAGCCACTGAGAGGACCCGAGAGCTGCCGAGATACACAGGACTCAGTATCTCGGCGGTGCCATTTTTAAACTTCAAGACAGCAATAACAAGGCTGCGAATGACAAGGCTGCAAATGACACTGTGGCAAGGCTGCAAATGACAAGGCTTGGGCGGCACAGTGGTGTAGTGGTTAGCACTCTCACCTAGCAGTAAGAAGGGTCGCTGGTTCAAATCCCAACCACGACACTACCTGCCTGGAGTTTGCATGTTCTCCCTGTGCCTGCGTGGGTTTCCTCCGGGTACTCCGGTTTCCTCCCACACTCCAAAGACATGCAGGTAGGTTAATTGGCTTCTGTCCAAAATTGACCCTAGTATATGAATGGGGACCTTGGATCCTGGGCTCTTTGAGGGTAGGGATTGATGTGAGTGTGCAATGTACTGGGATAGGGACAATTGTAGACACTCGGGTTGAACTGGATGGACTGGTGTCTTTATTCAACCTTACTAACTATGTAACTATGTAACATTGACACAGCTGCAAATGACACTGACACGGCTGCAATGACACTGGACAAGGCTACAGATGGATGGACAAGGCTGAAGATGGACACTGATAAGGCTGCATTGATGGGCATTTAAATGTAAGTTTTTTTCCTTAAACTTCATTCCTAAAAGTTTTTTTCCTTAAAATTCCCTTCTAAACTTGGGGTGCGTGTTATACACTGGCGCGTGTTATATGCCGAATACGGTAATGTATAGAAGGTAGGGCCCGAAAGTGACTCAAGCCCAGGGGCCCCCACCACCCTAAGTCCTGCCCTGGGTGGGAGAATCAGTCCCACTAAGCTATTGTGTTATGATGGCAGAATTTCCCCACTGTCAGAATACAATGATCATAGCTGCCTACTATAGCTGGCAGCGCTGATTGATTGACATTTATCCTACAGGCTGATATTTTTTTGATGCTGCTCCAGGCACTAGACCAGACCATGCCACATACCAGCCACTGCTTTGTAACACAGCAGCTGGTGTAAGCATACCCTTAAAATGTCTCTAAACTAAACTTATTAAAAATTCAGGTGCTTCCTTGAGTTTTTTTGGGCTCCTTTATTTTATTTTTTTAACTTTTTTTATCTTTAAAGTTTTTTAACATGAAATGGCAGAGAGTCCAGAGCAATAATCAAATTACAGATACAGAGACCTAAAAGAGGCCAGGGTATATGTACAAACATTTGTGTAGACAGTATATCTCAAGTATGCAAGATACCCATCCCGCCTTTCCGAGACAATCTACAGTCGATTAGTTGGCGATCGAATTCCCGTCCAGCTCAAAAGTAGAACAGAAAAAGAAACTGAAGAGAAAGAGAAAACAGACATGTAAGGAAAAAAGAAGAGGGGGAGACAAGAAATAGAAGAAAAAGAAAGGAGGGAGAGAAGGAAGGGGGAAGAGGAGGATGTCCTGGAACCATGATGCTCAATCCTCAGCAGTGCTCGTATAGGTAGGTAGGTCCACTGATTCTGGTCATCACCAGCACGCACTATTTCATGTGAACATGAAAGCATGTGAACATGGTCGAACCTAAACTTTTATTCTTTTCCTTTAAGTGTAGCAGTGAGGTTTTCCATCTGGTGAATTTCAGTAATCTTGGAGAATCACAGTGTGAGTGATAGGGAGGACTCCAGTTTCCAAAGGGCAGGAATGCACACCTTAGCTACTTTAACAAGATGAACTAGAATTGTCATGTCTATGTAAATGTGAGGAGTGTAATAAGTATTTTGCCAGGTCAGTCCCCAGGATAAAGCCCATCAATTGTTTAATGATGGTCCTTGCCTGGAACCAAAAGCTCTGGAGTTTGTCACATGACCAGAAAATATGAAGAAGTGTACCTACATATTTTCCTCCAGCAACTGTTCGATGTCTGGGGATACATTTTGTGGAGGACCGCGGGAGCTTTGTACCATTTGGTCAGGGCCTTATATCCCAGTTCCTGATTTTTGTTTGCTATGAAGTATTGTGCAAAGTATAAGATATCCTTCCTTTAGTCAGGAGTGAATGTAGTCTCATCGGTCTCCTGTTTAAGCAGAAATTGGGGATTGAAATTGTCTGATGGCTGGATCAGGAGTTTGTATGTGATCGAGACCACATGAGAAGATGGTCCAGAATCGGAACAGAGATGCTCAAAAGACTAACCTGAGTTTAAGGAGATATCCATTCTTTGGAGTGAAGACAAATAGTAGCACAATTGTAGAAGGCACCGTAGATTCAGAAGGTTGAACACCTGTTGGATGGATCAGATGGTTTTCTGACCTGAATCACAAAAGAAGTCACAAATCCTATGCATGAGGAGTTGCCTACAGCATCTGTTTGACACCACTTTGTGGGAAAACCAGATTTCCCAACACAAGAGTAAGACGTGAATAGTCAGAAAGGAGATTAGAGGACCCACTGGCTGTTGTGACAGCATGGAGAGGTGAGCTGCTGCATTGTGTACATATCCATATCTAAATCTTTGATTACCTGCTGCATCATGGATGCAAAGGCTTGCAGGTCTTTCTTAGTGGCAAGTGGTATGATCCTATGCTATGACTTGAAGGAAAAATGTCCTTGCATCAGTGTTGTGCCTGTAAGGATGTCAGAAACCATGAACCAGACCAAGACAAAAGTACAATTAAATCCCACTTGTTTATTAATAAAAAATAAAAAGGTAAATAGATAAAGTGTAGTCAAAGCATAGCCAGAGTCTAGTAACCGGATCGAGTAGTCAGCCATTACAGAGTTCAATAACTAGATCGGGTAATCAGCCAGGCCAGAAGTCAGAGATCCAAGTAGAGTAACAGCAAGCAGGATAAGGAGCCAGAAGGGATGTCAGCAAGCCAGTCTTAAACCAGAACCACAGGAGATAGTTTCTTGTGATGTGACCAAGGCGAAGGCAGAGATGAGGTGAGCTAGACAGCTTTAAGTAGGCAGGTCAGATGAGCAGGTTAAGGAACAGCTGGTAACTGTGGAGAGATGAGAGCTGGCAATTAGCCGACAGCTGAGCAGCCGGCCCAGAGAAGGAAGGGCTAAGCCAGCCCTGACAGTACCCCTCCTCAATGACCCCTCTCCCTCGGAGGGCCACCAGGCTTGAGGGGAAAACATCTATGGAACTCGCGGAGGAGGACAGGGGCATGTACATCTGAGGATGAAACCCAGGAGTGTTCCTCCGGACCGTACCCCTTCCAATGCACCAGATACTGTATGCGCCCACGGAACCTACGGGAGTCAACAATGGATTACACCTCATACTCCTCATGGCTCTCAACCTGAATAGGGT
This sequence comes from Lithobates pipiens, assembly GCF_037356315.1. Classification (NCBI taxonomy): domain Eukaryota; kingdom Metazoa; phylum Chordata; class Amphibia; order Anura; family Ranidae; genus Lithobates; species Lithobates pipiens. Next base: position 422,907,669 of record NW_027507903.1, on the reverse strand, counting down.
GAGGATGTGGCACCGAAGTGGTAAATCGGTTGCAGACCAATGGTTTCAATAAGGAGACAATAGGAAGGCCCAACACATAACCCACTGGGTTAATCCTGCGAAGGATGTGGAAAGGCCCAATAAACCGAGGTGAAAACTTCAGTGAGGGAACACGAAGTCGGAGGTTGCGAGATGACAGCCAGACCCTGTCCCCAATAGGAATGCACAGACAGGCATCTGTGGTCAGCATGGAGCCTGTACCGATCATTTGCATGTCAAAAGCATCATAGACTTGTACCCAAGTGGAACGAAGACCACGGAGATGCTCCTCTAATGCAGGAATACTCTGCGGAACAAACGAGTCAGGCAACATGGAAGGTTGGAAACCATAATTCGCCATAAATGGAGACAATCGGGAGGCAGAATTCAAGGCACTTTTGTGAGCAAACTCTGCCCATGGTAATAGGTCTGACCATTGTTATGGTGGTCAGAAATATAGCAACATAGGAATTGCTCCAAAGACTGATTGGCTCACTCTGCAGCCCCTTTAGATTGCGGGTGATACACAGAAGAGAACGCAAGCTGGATTCCATACTGTGCACAAAAGGCTCGCCAGAACCGGGAGACAAACTGACTGCCCCTGTCTGAGACAATCACCTTGGGTAGCCCATGTAAGCGAAAGATCTCCCGAGCAAAAATGGAAGCCAGTTCCTTAGAAGTAGGCAACTTCTTACGTGGAATACAATGATGAATCTTTGAGAACCTTTCAACCACCATAAGGATAACAGTGTTGCCTTGGGAGTTGGGCAACTCCACAATGAAATCCATTGACAGGTGGGTCCAGGTCCTCTCTTCATTGGGTATGGGTTGTAGCAGGCCTACTGGAAGGTTACAAGGTTTCTCAGGAGGAGCATAGACCTAAGCAACAAGCATTTTGTCACCCAAAGGAGAAGTAAGACTGGTGCGAACCATAGCCAAGATACAATCAGGAGGAATCACAGGAACCAGAACGGACTCCGACTTGGAAGTGAAGGAAAATTGTTGTGACAATGCATCAGCCCTTACATTCTTAGTACCGGGTAAGAATGAGACAATGTAATTAAAACTCGACAAGAAAAGAGCCCATCGCGCCCTTCTGGGAGAGAGGCGCTTATCCTCAGACAAGAATGTAAGATTCTTATGGTCAGTAAGAATAAGAACCAGCCCAGTGGTACCTTCAAGGAGATATCTCCATTCTTTCAGGACTAGAATGATCGCCAACAGCTCTCTTTCACCAATCTCATAATTGCACTCAGCAGGTGACAATGTCTTGGAAAAGTAGCCACGCGAATGCATAGCGCTCTCAGTTAGGACGTTGAGATAGAAGGGCCCCAACTCCAGTCTCAGAAGCATCCACTTCTAGGCTAAAAGGCAACGTAGGATCAGGATGTGCCAACACAGGAGCAGAAACAAAGGCAGCCCTCAGAGTCTCAAAGGCCTTAATGGACTCTGGAGACCAACTCTGTGGATTACCATCCTTTCTGGTCACATCAGTCAGGGGCTTGACCAGAGATGAGAAGTTACGAATACATTTCCAATAGTAGTTGGCAAAGCCCAGGAAATGCAGAGGATGTAAAGCCATGGGTCAAGGCCACTGTAGGACTGCCAAAAGTTTCTCTGGGTCAATCGAAAAACCAGCAGTGTAAAGCAGTTGTAAAGCACTGCGCAAACTATTGGCTACCATTCATTCTTAATGGCACCCCCACACATCTAAAAAAGCAGCACATTTGCAGAGTCAGTGTGGGTCACACTCTGGAGGACCGGCTGGTCCTCCAGAGTATGTGAGATCTGCAGAGTGTGGATAGAGTGACACAATAATGCTGAGCTTCAATGTGTGCCACTCTCTCACTGCATCTCTCAGCTCACTCATCACTGCCTTTTCATGTGTCACTCAGGATGATCCGATGATTCCATGGGCATTGGTAAGGCTGTATTTAATTGGCACTGGTATAGCTGCATTTAATTTGCACTGGTATATGCACTGGTATAGCTGCATTTAATTGGCACTGATCAGGATGCATTTAATAGGGGTGGGGGGGGGGGGGTCAGCGCCAAGCGTCACCTCCCTGAAATGAGTTTGCCACCTCCTTGAAATGAGCTTTTGCAGGTTGGGATGTCTGTTGTCATGGTGGTGTCACAGGGCTCGGGAATGGTTAAGCTGGCAGAGGAAGCCAGCTTCTGTATTTATAATATGACAGAGGTGAGCAGATGGTGGTATGGGGAGCTTCCAAATACTGATTGGAAAAAAAATCCTGCTGACAGGAGTGACACTGCAGTCACTCTTGTCAGTGAGACGCAGGGCATATGTCCCTTCTGCTCACCCCCCCCCCCCCCATCCTGACCCTGTGTCTATGGGTAAGATAGTGACAGGCATGGCTGTTTTTTTTTTTCATACTTGAAGTTGTAATAGGATAAGTGACAGTGATATCACCAGCACTCACTATGGCTTTCATCCTGCCCACCTGCTCATGCTCTGCATACAGGGAAATATTCATTGTGAATGATCATGAGGCCACTGAAATTTTTTTTTTAAAAAGGTCATTATTCTTTTCTAAACTACACATAAAGCAAACTCTAAACACCTACCCCCCCCCCCCCCCCAATCTTTCTAAATTTGGGTGCCAGAATGGATGCTATAGAGCAAAAACTGCACATCACGGTCTCAAGGACCAATCAGAACTCCGACCACATTTAACCACTTGCTTACTAGGCACTTAAACACCCTTCCTGCCCAGACCAATTTTCAGCTTTCAGTGCTCGCACACTTTGAATGACAATTACTCAGTCATGCAACACTGTACTCAAATGAATTTTTTGTCCTTTTTTTCCCAAAATAGAGATTTCTTTTGGTGGTATTTGATCACCTCTGGGGTTTTTATTTTTTGCGCTATAAATGAAAAAAGACCGAAAATTTTGAAAAAAAACGCATATTTCTTTGTTTCTGTGAAAAAATTATGCAAATTATTAATTTTTCTTCATAAATTTTGGCCACAATTTATACTGCTACATATTTTTGGTAAAAATAACCCAAATTAGTGGATATTATTTGGTCTTTGTGAAAGTTAGAGAGTCTACAAGCTGTGGTGCGAATCGCACAAAATTGATCACATCAGATGTACTGGTGGTCTATCTCGCTTCTTGTGACCCGAACAAGCCAGGAAAGTACAAATACCCCCCAAATGACCCCTTTTTAGAAAGTAGACATTCCAAGGTATTTAGTAAGAGGCATAGTGAGCTTTTTGATGTTGTCATTTTTTCCCACAATCCTTTGCAAAATTAAGATTTTAATTTTTTTTTTATTTTTCTCCACAAAATTGTCATTGTAATAGGTTATTTCTCTCACATGGCATGTGTATACCACAAATGACACCCCCAAAAAAATTCTGCTACTCCTCCTGAGTATTACAATACCACATGTGTGGGACTTTTTCACAGCCTGGCCACATAGAGAGGCCCAACATGCAGGGAGCACCATCATGTGTTCTAGGAACATAAATTACACATCTAACTTGTTGACTACTTATTACTTTTGAAATACCAGGATAATGACACGTGACACTGATGACAGATGGCACTGATACGTGGCAATGATGACACTTATACGTGGCACTGATGACAGATGGCACTAATATGTGGCACTGATGACAGATGGCACTAATACGTGGCACTGATGACACGTGGCACTAATACGTGGCACTGATGACACGTGGCACTAATACGTGGCACTGATGACACGTGGCACTAATACTTGGCACTGATGACAGAAGGCACTAATACGTGGCACTAATACGTGCCACCGATGACAGATGGCACTAATATGTGGCACCGATGACGCGTGGCACTGATGACAGATGGCACTGATAAGTGGCATTGATGACACGTGACACTGACAACAGATGGCATGTGACACTGACAGGTGGCACTGATGAAAAATGGCACTGATACGTGGAACTGATGACAGATGACACTAATACGTGGCACTGATGACAGATGGCACTATGTGGCACTGATGACACGTGGCACTGATGACAGATGGAACTTATACGTGGCACTGATGACAGATGGCACTGGGGACAAATGGCACTGACAACAGGTGGCACTGGGGGCAGGTAGCACTGGGGGCGGGTAGCACTGGGGCGGATGGCACTGGGGCGGATGGCACTGGGGCGGATGGCACTGGGGCAGGATGGCACTGGGGCGGATGGCACTGGGGCAGGATGGCACTGGGGCAGGATAGCACTGGGGCAGGATTGCACTGGGGGAGGATGGCACTGAGGGAGGATGGCACTTTTTTGTTTACTTTTTTTTTTTTTTACACTGACGGCCGCTGCAGCCGTTCATCTCTCCCCTCTCACACTCTGTCTGTGTGAGGAGGGAGAGCGGCGCTGAGAGATGATCTCATATGTTTACATATGAGATCATCTCCCATTGGACACGCCGATCGCGCTGTAAACGGCCACTGTGATTGGCCGTTTACAGCGATCTGTGTTTGCCTGTCCCCGGGGGACACGGCAAACACAGAACTTCCGCGATGCGCGCCCGCGGCGGCGCACATTGCGGAAGTAAACAACAGGACGTCCACCCGGATGAAAGCGCCTGCTCTACGGCCGTCATTCGGCTATAGGGCGGGCGCGAGGTGGTTAAGTTTTACAGGATCAGCTCAATACAGCTCTCTCCAGAATAGATGACCTTGAGAGTAGGTCCAGAAGATATAATTTCAGGGTCTGGGTCTGCCTGGAAAAATCACTGACATCCAAACAGCAATCAAGGACCTCATGAAGAACCTGATTCCAGGCATCCCCCAACACTGCCTTGAATTGGACAGAGCTCACAGAGCTCTTGGGCCCCCCAGGAAGGATGGATCCCCTAGGGATGTCATAGTCAAGCCCCAGTTTTACGCCACAAAAGAGGAAGTCATGTGACAATCCCAAGCAAAGTCTAAGGTGATGTGCCTGGGTCACCAAATCCAAATAATTGCAAACCTTTCCCCCTCAATAATCCAAAGAAGAAGATCCCTCAAACCCCTCCTGAATGTCCTTTCTCAAAAGGAAATCAAATACTGGTGGGGATTAGGGATGAGCTTCGTGTTCGAGTCGAACGTACGTTCGACTCGAACATTGGCTGTTCGGCCGTTCGGCGAATTCCGAACGTTTGGGCCGTTCGCGTCAAAATTCGAGTGACGCGCGCGCGGACCACAATGCACTGCGGTGGCGCAGTGCATTGCTGCCCCATGATTGGCCAAGCATGCACTGTGACCCCGCATGCTTGGCCAATCGCAGCGCCGGCAGCGAGGAGAGCCATGATTGGCCACAGGCATCCTGCCTGTGGCCAATCATAGCTCAGGCTGTGTAGTGCATGCCCCACACTATATAAGGCCGCCTTTGAGGCGGCTTCGTGTAGTGTGTTACTTAGCATCTGAAGCAGTGGGTGTTCTGTGTACCTTCAACACAGTACACACCAATCGTTTTTGGCTGATTTCCTATCTTGCTGCTGTGTAGTGGTTGTTGTCTGTGCCCTGACTGCAGTATACACCACTATATTCACCTCACCTATATACTTGGAAACAAACCGGCGTCATGTTATGATGCCTGTTCCTCCCTCCCCTCTCTGTACCGATCGGTACAGCGGAGGGGAAAGAGATCGGTGTCAGCAGCGATGTGGGCTGCATCTGCAGTGCCCACATCGCTGCTCACCGAATTTAACCCCTCAATTCCCTGCCAATACTCTGCAATACCAGTGCATACTCTGCAGTACCCTGCCATTACTCTGCAGTACCCCGCCATTACTCTGCAGTGCAGTACCCTGCCATTACTCTGCAGTGCAGTACCCTGCCATTACTCTGCAGTACCCCCCATTACTCTGCAGTAACCCCCATTACTCTGCAGTACCCCCAATACTCTGCAGTACCCGCCATTACTCTGCAGTACCCCCAATACTCTGCAGTACCCTGCCATTACTCTGCAGTACCCCCCATTACTCTGCAGTAACCCCCATTACTCTGCAGTACCCCCCAATACTCTGCAGTACCCGCCATTACTCTGCAGTACCCGCCATTACTCTGCAGTACCCCCAATACTCTGCAGTACCCTGCCATTACTCTGTAGTACCCCCAATACTCTGCAGTACCCTGCTATTACTCTGTAGTACCCCGCCAATACCCCGCCAATACTCTGTAATACCCTGCCATAAATTGCCATACCCAGCCATACTCAGAGATACCCAGCCATACTCGGTGATACCCTGAAATACCCAGCCATAGACGCCCCCCACCCCTCACCGCCCTCCGGTGCTTCTACCAACTCGCCAGTACGATCAAAGCCAGAATCTTTTTTTTTATTTTTTATTTCAGGCTTCCCAGCCTAGAGGTGAGATGTGGGGTCATATTGACCCCCCAGATTTCACTGTAAAGAGGACCTGTCACCCCATATCCCTATTACAAGGGATGTTTACATTTCTTGTAATAGGAATAAAAGTGATCAAAAATATATTTTTGGGGAAAAAAATGTCAAACTAACATAAATAAAGTAAAATGAACAATAATAAAATAAAATAAAAATTAAAGCGCCCATGTCCCCATGTGCTCGCATGTGCCACACATGTGAGGTATCGCCGAGAATGTTAGAGCGAGAGCAATAATTCTAGTCCTAGACCTCCTCTGCAACTCAAAACATGTAACCAGTAAAAAAAAAAATTAAAGCGTCGCCTATGGGGATTTTTTAAGTAGCGACGTTTGGCGCCATTCCACGGGCATGTGCAATTTTGAAGAGTGACATGTTTGATATCTATTTACTCAGCATAACTTCATCTTTCACTTTATGCAAACATTGGGCTAACAAGTGGTTAATAATAGAGCTTGCAGTCAGTAGTGTTAGGAGATAGTGCGTGCTGTCTGCGTGCTCTGTACCCAGTACATACCGCTATAATATAGGGCAGGCCCCTACTTTCAAACATCCAACTTACAAACATCTCCTACTTGCAAACGCAAGGAGACAGCAGCAAGTGAGATGAAAAAAGATGGACGACAAAACAAATTATACAGGGGTGATAACCCTTCCCTATGTTTTCCAAAAAGCTTAAAGATAGTTTTTTTGACTGGAGCTACACTTTAAAAATGTACCGGTTGAAAATGACAAACAGATTCAACTTACCGTATATACTCGAGTATAAGCCGAGATTTTCAGCCTCTTTTTTGAGGCTGAAAGTGCCCCCTCGGCTTATACTCGAGTCGCCGCTGTCTGACTGCTCGATCAGCGTATCGAGCAGACAGACGGCGGACATTAATTTTCAAAAGCCGCGCCTCCTTCTCCGCCTCCGCCTGTGATAGGCGGAACACTGAATTTCCCAGCAGTCAGTGTTCCGCCTATCACGGACATCCGCTCATTCTCATACTACGGACGAGTATGAGAGGATGTCCGTGATAGGCGGAACACAGGCTGCTGGGAAATTCAGTGTTCCGCCTATCACAGGCGGAGGCGGAATTTTGAATTGTAGAATGGCCGCCAAGAAGAGCGGCGATCCATCGGCACGGGACGGAGGAGGCACGGGACGGAGGAGGCACGGCACGGGACGGAGGAGACACGGGACGGAGGAGGCACGGCACGGGACGGAGGAGGCACGGGACGGAGGAGGCACGGCACGGGACGGAGGAGGCTCGGGACGACGGCGGCTCGGGACGGAGGCTTGGGACACAGGTAGGCTGGACACACACACAAGGCTGCACGGACACACACACACACACACACACACACACACACACACACACAGGGATGGATGGATGGATGGATGGATACACACACACACACACACACACACACAGGGATGGATGGATGGATGGATGGATACACACACACACACACACACACACACACAGGGATGGATGGATGGATGGATACACACACAGTGATGGATGGATGGATGGACACACACACAGGGATGGATGGACGGACACACACACAGGGATGGACGGACACACAGGGATGGACAGCCATGTCTCACCCTCGGCTTATACACGAGTCAATAAGTTTTCCAGTTTTTTGGGGGTAAATTGGGGGCCTCGGCTTATACTCGGGTCGGCCTATACTCGAGTATATACGGTAACACAACAAACCTACACAGTCCCTGTCTTGTTTGCACCGCCTGTATACTGCTGTTCTGAGTATATAGGGCCTGGGGGCCACACGCATTTCCTTTTTTTAATATGGGTACGGGGTTCCCTTTAATATGCGTACAAGACCCAAATAGGCTGGTAATGGGCAGGGAGGGCTACCCATGCCATGTTTCTCAATGATTTTCAACCATATTGCAGGAACCAGATATAACATTAAAACCGCAAGCAGTTTTAAATGGTGTTATTTCCGTTTAATGTCATTTTGTGCAGGGACTGTTCTAAACACGGGAAACACTTGGCACTTCACAGGCATACTACAGACACCCCCCAGGCACCATATTTAAAGGAATATTTCACTTTTTTTTTTCACTTTAATCGTCATTAAAATCAGTGCTCCCGCCAAAACGGCAGTTTTTAAAACTTTTTTTTGCAGTGACCCATGTCCCCTGAGGCAGGAGGCAGGTCCCCAAACCCTTTTTAGGACACTATCTTGCATATTAGCCGTTAAAATTTGCACTTTCCAATTCGAACGTTCGAGTCCCATAGACTTCAATGGGGTTCTAACGTTCGTACCGAACGCGGGGGTCGTTCGCAAGTTCTGGTGCGAACCGAACCGGGGGGTGTTCGGCTCATCCCTAGTGGGGATTCCCGTTTGCTGTTAAATTCACCTATAAGGGCAAAACATACACCTTCAAAGACTTCCCAAAAGGAGAAAGAACCATTCTAAACCCTAAAGTAATCACACAAGACGGCGCTGGATTTTACTAACTTGGCAACTGGAACCACCAAACGTCCTCTCCCACCCAGCCCAGTTGCCCCAGTATGGAACAAGGCCAAGGACAAGAAAAACACTGATAATAGGCCTCCCTAATTAGGGATAATAGGGTATCATAGCCTTACACATTACCACTTTTATACTACCCCTTTAACCCTTAATTGCATTTGGGGCTCAACCTGTCGTACGACCTATAGCTCCTAACCTCTCCAAACTTCACGTTCCTAACTTTTGCATTGGTCATTCTGCTTTGGACCTTTATCCTTTGCTCGTTATGTGACTCTCCAATGTGATGGCCTCAAGTTTTTGTTCCGATTTGTTAACCAAAAGTTGGATCCACAACTTATCATCTCATTACAGCATCTCAGACTTTCACTTCTTTAGCCCAACTAGGGGACTTGAATGACCCTCAGCCTCCATACGGGCAGAATACAGACTTGGTCTGTCCTGGAGTGTACATCTAGATACAGATAGTCTCTCCCAGCAAAGACTGATCGGGTCTAACATCAACCACAATCCCCCTAGAACTCACAGTAAAAGGGGACTAGGATTTCCCTAGGATGACTACTGCCAATCTCTCCTTAATGGCCTACCCTTATGCAGGCTATTCCCCCTTCAGTCTATTATGAATGCTGCTGCTAGACTAATACTCCTCACTAACCGATCCATGACGGCTACCCCTCTCTGCCAATCCCTTCCATGGCATAATAATATTATTCTTGATATCCCTAGAAAAAAAAGCATTTGAAAATGTGTTTGCCATGTCTCCATGCCATGTCTTCGAGCATGCGTGTTTGTATTTTGGAAGTTGATGTAAACTAGTCCATCAGTATCACCAGCAATGCAGCTTCATTATTAATCCATTATAGAAGAAGAAAATGTGCGCTGCTATCGAGATTTGATAATTTGCTGTGTCACAAATGTTAATTCTCCATTATGAATACTTGTTTACAAGACCGAACGCTTCTGGCTCACCCTTACTTCCGAGCATGCATGTTTTTACTTTGGACTTTTGTGTGACGGACTTGTGTGCACACGATAGGAAAATTTGACAGACCATTGTCCTCCGAAAATTTACTAGCCTGCCATCCAACATTTGTTGGCGGAGAGTTGGCCAACAATTGTCTGATGGAGCATACTAACGGTTGGATTTTAGGCAAACATACACCTGACACATGAAGAAAGCTTATCTTTATAAACTTTTATATATGTGTATTTATATTATTTATTTTAACTACTTCCCACCCGGCCAATGTACATATACGGCCGGGTGGGAGCTCTCTACTTCTGAGTGTTCGTTCCTGAACGTCCATCAGAAATAGGGGGATCACGTGCGCGCGTGCCCCTGCAGCGGCGCGATCCCGATCTCGGATCGGCAGGAGGGCTCTGTGATTGGCCCTCCTGATCACATGATGGCCATGTCCAATCATGTGGGCAGGAGGGCTCTGTGATTGGCCCTCCTGATCACATGATGGCCGTGTCCAATCACCCCTTATGATCTCATGTTCTGGAGGATGCTTGGACTGTGACTGTGACATCATAAGGGGCGGGGTCACCATGTGACATCTCCCGGTGACCCCACCCCTTGTCCCTATATAAGTCGCCGCACAACGCGTCTCTGTCATTGCGGCCAGAGACAGCGTTGTGTCAACATCTCAAGGAATAAGCCCTTGTACACACAGTCAGATATTCCGATGGACAATCCGACAGTGTGTGGGCTCCATCGGACTGTTTCCGTCGGAATATCCGACGGACCAAGTTTTACAGCTGGGCTATAAAATTTTCCGACAACATGATCCGATCACGTCAGTTCCGATTGTGTGTAGCCTAGTCCGACGGACAAGGTGTCACGCATGCTCACAATAAAATTCTGAGACGGAAGCGCTCGCTCAGGTAAAACTACTGCTCGTAATCGATATAGCACATTCATCATGCTGCAATGTTAAAAATTCTTTCATGCAGCGCATTCTCTTTTTCTTTACAATGCTGCAAGAATGAACTTGTTTTGATGCTCATATTCACACACACTTCTCCCAAACTTATTTCTTTATTCTTTTTACTCATTTCAGCAATACAATATTTTAATTTGTCACATCTCCCCAATAATTATTTTTATTTTTTTTATTTTGTGGTTGGTTTTTTTAATCGCCATCTCCTTTTTTGACAGTTTGCTCATCTTTGCATTTTTTTTGGTGTGTTTTGTGTGTCAACTTACCACAACACCATTATTATCTTTTTAATTTATTGTTTTCTTTTTTAATCTACAGGAGGTTGTATGGTGTTGGTGCCCCTTGTTATTAATTTGACTTTGTATTTTTGAAATGTACCTGCCTACTCACAAATAAAATGTCCTTTTTTAAATAAAACACATACGCAAGTATTTCTTCAACCAAAAAAAAACTTTATTTAGGTGTCAGTAACAAATAAAGAAGGAGGCAGCGCTGGAGAAACTGGGGAGATTAGTGAAGCCTTTGGCCCCCAGGGCACACATCAACTATTTAAATGCAAAAATTGGTGACCTGAGGAGTAAATGTCGGAGGGAGAGCAGTCTGGTCCTGAAGTCCAAGAAACCCGGAACAGCAGCAGATGACATCTATGTTCCCAGGCTGTGGTCCTACAAGAGGCTGCATCTTCTGTCAGACCAGACTGAACCCAGGTTATCACACTCTGGTCTTCCTTCCATGCTTCCTTCCAGGCTGTGGCTGTGGTGCTGGAGGTGTGGCAGAAGGAGGAGGTGGAGGGGCATGGGCCAAATCACACAAGTGTGTTGCTTGTGTGATTTGGCCCAACAGCCCTTTGTTGAGGGTGTGGATAATTAGCTCCTCACACAAGATCTGTTGCCTCTCCTCCATTTGCTCGAGTTTGCAGGCAGCCAAGGCGGCAAAGGCCTCTTGATAGGTGGGGGTGGCTTTGAGGGCCACTGAAGCCTCCCCGATCAGCTTCAGAGCCAACTCCTACACATTCCCCCCCCCTTTCTGGCCCTTTTGCGTGGAAGGCGGAGGGGAGGGACCTGTGATTCAGTCAGGCTCCTCCGCCCGCCTACCGCTTGGCTGCCGCTTACCCCTGCCTCCTCCTGGCTGCCACTTTCCCCAGCCACCTCCTGGCTGCTGCATTCCACACCCTCCTCCTGGCTGATGTCTTCCTGTGTATGAAAAAGGGACATAGTTTTAGTTTTTGGTTCATCAAACACACACACAATTTTTAGCTCAAGACTGTTGCAAATTGTTAACCAATACAAAAGACTATTATTCTGAGCCCAACATTTTTCATTCTTGGCCCAAAGGTTTTGGCCACTACCGTCTATTGATATGTGAAACACTTTCTAAAATCAGCAATTAGAGAGCAAAAATCAAGTTAACATCATTCATATTTACTCCCAAAATATGTAGAACAATACTATACCTGGCTCAAGCTGGGCTCCTCCAGTTCTTCCTGAGTGGAAGGCCCAGGTTGGGCGTCGGAAGACTCAGCAGGTGTGGAATATAGCATAGAAGGACTCGTGGAAGGAAGGGTAGAGAGGGATTCCCTAATCTCAGCCTGGTCTGACAGAAAATGCATCCTCTTATTATACCACAGCCTGGGTACATAAACGTCATCTGCTGCAGTTCCAGTTTGCATGGACTCCAGCACCTTCTTCCACTCCCTCAGATATGTACTCCTGAGGCCACCAATTTTTGTTCTTAAATAGTTGATGTTTGCCCTGGGGACCACCGGCTTCACAAACTCAACCAGTTTCTCCATCGCTGCCTGCCTCTTTAGTTTGTTTCTGTAATGTGGATGCATAGATTTCCACAGGCAGGGCAGCTCCCTGTACTTATCGATGAACAGAGGGAGGAAACTGTGGTCATTAAACCCGTCCATAATCTCTGCAAGACAAAACACAAGACAAACCCTAATGTCAGGCTAAACTCGACTAAATCTTGTCCCAATTCAGGCCTCATTCTAGAAGCTGTATAGCATAGTGATGTAGCAAGTTAAAAATTGTACCTTAGTTTGCACGATTGGTGCGTCAGCTTCTCCCTCTGTTCACAGATCGTACGTACAACACATGAATGTTGCGTTTTATATACAGTGCGCTTGCGTGAAACTCCACCCGCCCCTGAAGTTCTTTCTAGAGTATTCCCCACCCCTTCTCTTTTGGCGCAGTGGGGAGAGCACATGGCGGAGACAACGCAGGTGCGCAATCATAGTTCCACTAACGAGGAGGAGGGCGAGGAAATCCCGGAGCCTGAAATGTTCCAATCCCGGGGGAGAAGATTTAAGGCCTCAAATATGTCTTTTGGAGAGATGTTGGAGATGGAGGACATATTGAAGAGGAACGACTATGATGGGAAGTATGGACCTTACCCAAACCCAAATATCAGAAAGGCCAAGATCATGACTAAAGTTGTGAGTCTTCAGAAGAATTTTGGGGTACGACGATCCAAGGATCAACTGAGAAAACGCTGGTCAGACCTGAAACTGAGAAAGCACCATCAGTACAGAAGGATCAAGCGAGTTCTTCAAAAAAGTAAGTAGTTGTCGTATGTTCATATTATTATTATTGCTTGCATACTGCTCCATGTGCTTTGATTTAATGTTGTACAGTTTAAAATGGCCACTTTCATGTTTATGGGTTCAATCGTTCGTAATAAACATTGTTCGTTAGCCCACTCCAAAAACAATGCTTTGCCACCTTACACTTCACTACATTTGTTTACACTGTAGGTAAGTATTCCAGCTTTAGAAAGTGTCCAAAATAATGTTCTCACCTTTGAACTCGGCCAAAAAACACAATTGTACACTTCCAAGCAGTGTTTCATATTCCTATTTCTGCCCTCTGTGTGCTAAGTATTCCTTTTTTACATTCTCATAGGGGAGAGAAGACTTGGGACATCTGAGGACACCAGGGACCCCACATCTCCCAAAGAAGGGGGAATTCCAACACCAGAAGCAGAGGAGGAGGAGGAGGAAGGAGAGATTGTTGAAGTTGGACAAATTGTCACCACAACAGGTGAGTGTCGGAGACCACAGCTTCTGGTAAGCTAATCAATGTATGTCTGCATATTTATAATACATGGTGTGTTTATTTTTTGTTTTTTAGGTGATGTGAAAGAAGAATCACATTTTACTAGTGAAAGTGCCCAGATCCTCATTGGGGAGATAATGGGGTGCAATCGCGATTTAGAAAATATACAGAAAAACATCAATGATGTTCAACAGAATATGAAGAACATCATTGATGTTTTGGGGAGAGTCTGAAACACCCCAAACTAGCTAGCATATTTTTTTATTTGTTCAAAAAACTTTTATATTTTTCAAAAAGCCAAATTTGGAAGATGCACACAGTGTGTCAACATGTACTATCTCCCATCATGGGGGATCAATGTACGTGTTTTGTGGGTGCAACCCATTTCTTGCTACGAAAGTGGCTGAGATGAAGGGGTTGCACCCCCAAAACATGTACATTGATACCCCATGATGGGAGATAGCACATGTTGACATTAGGCATGGGATCAGGAGGAAAATGGCCACTTTTGTATTCTCAATGTGTGTAAATCTTGCAAATTTGGCTTTTCCAGGGGTGACACCCCATCCAATGAAGGCAATATCAGCACAGTTTGTACATACTCATGTCTGATATTGTCTTCACTTTTCAAAGTTGAACTTTGTAAGTTCCTGTGTACTGTATGTTATGCTTTGATACATGTCTGTTTACACAAAAACGCCAAGTTATAAAAATGTTACCCAAAATAATGTTTTCTATACACCAAATATGTTGGTTTGTTGTAAAACCCTTTTCTAAACGCACATGCGAATGTGCTTTGAGTAAAAAGTGAAATTAACAACAATGTGTGGCTTCCTTTTTCAATGCGCAAATGCAGGATTTGGAGTAAAGTTGTTGTTTTCTGTGGTATTTACTAAAGGCAAATCCACTTTGCACTCCAAGTGCAGTTTCAGGTGCACTTTGCAGTGCATTTGTAGTGCATAGTGGATGCGCCTTTAGTAAATAACACCCACAGTGATGTTTAAATGTCCCCAATCACGCCATTTTCATGACCCCACATATTTCTGCCATGGTGCTAAAAATGAGCAATATTTTTGTGAGTAATGCACTACATACATTATCAATAAAAACAAGGTGTGTGTGTAGGAGCCCCACAACATAATAAGATTATCTGAAGAAGAGACTGTCACCTCATCTTGCTCAGAACTTGGGTTTGCACTGTTGTTAAAAAAGGCACAAAAAAACTGCATAAATACCTATGAGACACCTAAAACAAAGCCAAGCAGTAAATGAAATCAAAGATTATTGGAATTTCAAAGAAAAATGTATTAAAAAAATGCCTCTCAGACATTGTCTGGCATATCAATGGCCCCCCTAACCATAAAGTACTCCATGTATTGGTTTCTGACCTTGCGGGCGCTTTGGGGGGGCAAGCCAGGACAAGCAGCTTCAAGGGCCGTGAGGTTGTCATTTTCCGGCAAGTCTGTATCTGGGCCAACTGAGACCGCATAGTTTGAGGATTTTTTTTTCAAAAAATTGTGCAGAACACAGCAGGCAAGCACAATGTGATTTCGTTTATATTCCGCCATGTGGATTGGCGTCAAAAATAGACGGAACCGGCTGGCCAGTATTCCAAAAGTGTTCTCCACGACTCTTCTGGCTCTGGCCAGCCGGAAATTAAAAATCCTCTGATCCGGGGTGAGGGTCCTCACCGGGAAAGGCCGCATCAGGTGGTTTGCCAGAGCAAACGCCTCACCCACGACGAAAACGAACGGGAGTTCTTCTACATTCTCCTCTGGGGATGGCAAGCCCAGACTGCCACTCTGGAGATGCCAGTAGAATTGCGACCATGCGAACACTCCACCATCCGACATCCGGCCATTTTGCCCCACGTCCACATAAAGGAAGGTCGCTGACACCACCGCCAACATCACGATACTATTAAACCCCTTGTAATTATAATAGTACGACCCCGAGTTGGGGGGTGGGACGATGCAGACGTGTTTCCCATCAATTGAACCTCCACAATTGGGAAAGTCCCAACGGCTGGCAAAGTGGGAGGCCACAGTCTGCCATTCCTGTGGCGAGTCATCACCCCCCCACCCCCCACATCTGATGGGCCCTTGAAAAAAATGAGGGGGGGAATGTTTTGGACAGGTAACCCTCTCCACTTCATTGAGAGCTGAATGCAGAAATAATGTGTGATACTTTGGCCAGCCCCTCCTTACTTACACTATTGGCAGCCCACCGGACAGGTAAGAAGTGTCATAATACCAAAAAAATTGAACAAATGGAAGCACATTTTGACATTCTGCTATTACCTATCAAGATAATAATAGGAGAAAAAATACTTGAAACTGTAGCATTTGAAAGTATTGAGGCAGGCCCTTGCACTACATGCTTTGGGGAATTTGTCCATAAATCTAAACAGGAAAAAGGTAGGTATAGTGGGTATTGGGTTTGGCAAAGTCAGCAGATAGAGGATTGCTATCAGCTGACCTAGCAGTTGGGGGGAGGGGGGTTCCTAATGAGTTTTGCCCAACCAAAAAAATTTAAGCACACACATAACATTTGTACACATTTTAGGGGGTGTTTAGGGGAAAGCAATACTATTGAGCTGACAAAATACATTGCTAAGTGACTAGACTATAGGTTTATGGGCCCAGAAGAGCATGCTGGGGAAGTTAGTGAAGGCAAATATGCATGTAGGACAAAAAAGGAACTTGAAAAGCTTCCAGCATGCATGAGGACAAAGGGGCACAGCATATCAATTAGAGCATATTGCAATCATGGTAATTAGGGAATGAGGAAAGAAATCCAATACATTAGCAATCATTAAATATATGTTAAAGGAGAAAACTTACCTTCATATAGTCCTTCTGCAGGACCTGAATGATGGCAGAACAGGTCTCTGGAATAATGATCCCCAAAGCCTGGGGGGAGATGCCTGTGGAGAACTTCAGGTCCTGAAGGCTTCTCCCTGTCGCCAAGTAGCGCAAAGTGGCGATGAGCCTCTGCTCCGGAGTGATGGCTTGCCGCATGCAGGTATCCTGCCTTGTGATATAAGGGGACAGCAAAGCCAGCAGACGGTGAAAAACGGGGTCCGTCATCCGGAGATAATTCCTGAAATCATCAGGATTATTTTCCCGGATCTCACGGAGCAAAGGCATGTGCGAGAACTGGTCACGCTGGCGCAACCAATTCTTGGTCCACAAACTCCTCCTTGTCCTGTTCATGGACCGGGCTTGTGTCAAAGCTAAAAGCCCAACACCAAGCCCCTGCACAGCACAAACTCTACGACGAGTACGTACACCAAACATGGCTTAAAATGGTCGGCTGGTCAGAACGAACAACAGAAAGCACCTAAAAGAACGACCTGAAAAGCAGAAACGAGCAGACAATAAGCAATGCAAATCAAAGGGTACTATACCAAGATATAGTCCACAATGAGCAACAAATGCTTACTGACCTCACTGAACTGATAAGCAGATACGCACCGACAAGCACAAACTGAAGAGCAGTAACGAACTGAATCACAAATCTGAAAAGCACGAATCGTCTCTCACCAAACTTCTACTAACACGCGATAAACACAAGATCAGCAGAAGGAGCCCAAAGAGTGCCGGACATGGTGCTGAACTTCCCTTTTCTAGTGCTGTCATACGCGGTTTACTGCACCGCGTTCTTGGCAACCGGAAATTCCGACAACTGAGTCTGACCGTGTGTATGCAGCACCACTTCCAGACCACTTCTGGACTAAATCTGTCGGAATTTATCCAACGGATTTGGTTGCCGGAATGTCTGACCGTGTGTACGGGAGCTTAGAAGAAGAAGAAGTAGAAGAGAAGAGAAGAAGAAGAAGAAAAGAAGAGAAGAAGGTGGCAGCGACAGAAGACCGGGCCAACGCTAGTAAAAGAGCTATAAGAAGATAGCGGAGGCCCGGCAGAAGAACCGACGAGCGAGACAAGACCCCAGAAGAGTGGGACAAGACCCCGAAGTCGGAAGAAGACCCCGGACGACGGTGGTGGTGACGACGAAGAAGAAAGCCGGGCTTCTCCGCTAGTAAAAGAGCTAGTAAAAGAGCAGAAGATACCAGAGGAGTCCGGCGAGAAGGCCCCCCCAAGACGGAAGAAGACCACCGGAGCTGTCTAATAAATTATTTTAAAAACTTGTGTTGTTTTTTTATTTACACTTTTTTCACCAGGTGAATGGGTAGGGGTACATCGTACCCCATACTCATTCACATAGGGTGGGAGGCCGGTATCTGGGGGCCCCCTTATTAAAGGGGGCTCCCAGATTCTGATAAGCCCCCCGCCGTAGACACTGACAACCATTGGCCAGGGAAGAGGCCCTTGTCCTCATCAACATGGGGACAAGGTGCTTTGGGGTGGGGGGCCCCAAAGCACCCCCCATGTTGAGGGCACGCAGCCTGGTACGGCTCAGGAGGGGGGCCCTCGCTCGTCTCCACCCCCTTTCCTGACCGGCCGGGCTGCGTGCTCAGATAAGGGTCTGCTATGGACTTTGGGGGGACCCCCACTCCGTTTTATCGGCGTAGGGCTTCCCCTTTAAATACATACCAGGTGACGGGGCTAGCAAGGTGTCAATCTCGCCGATGGAGGCAGCGACATTCACTTCCTCCGCTAATCGCAGCTACCTGGAGCCATGTTCAAAATGAACGGACTTTCTCCGTGTGTGGGCAAGTCCGTTCATTTCAAAAGTCCGGCGGACTAGAACACAGACGGGCGGATTGTCTGCCGGACTGCTGAGTCTAGCGAACAATTTTGAGTCAAAACTTCTTTACGATTGTCTGCCGGACTTTTGGAAAGAGAAAGTCCGCCGGAGCCCACACACAGGCGGATTGTCCGGCAGACTCTGGTCCGCCGCATAGTCCGATTGTGTGTACACAGCATTATAGGTGTTTAAACAGCAAACTGAATTCTGAATAAATGTATCATGGGTAAGTGTTAGGTGCCCTGAGGAGGCGCAAGAGCCTGTTAAGGCACAGGGCCTATTCTGCACCCCTGTCAGGTAACAGTGATTTACTTGAGAAGGAGAGAGAGAAGAGAACACTGTCTGTATTTCCAGGTGTGTATTGGTCAAACACAAGGGAACCAAAGTGTGAAGAATTACCTAACGGCTTGTGCTTTGCTGCTTTCTGCCCTCTAGGGGGTGAACTCCCACTCCCTATTATCACGGACCCATGCTTACAAAGTGGCAATAAGGAAGATGGACACCAGGACAATGAGTTCATTTTTAAGACTGGCAGGGAAAAACCCATATATTAAAGAGGAAGTGTATTGCAGAAGCTGTGCCCAAAGAGAAAAAAAAAAAAACACCTAGCGACGGGTGAAGGATGAAGACCTCATGATCATGATTTTTCTTTGGTAAAGAAATATATATTTGATTTTTAAAATGTGATTGCTGCTTCTAGTTAAATCTGACAAGTGTCATTGTTTCTGTCACAGCACTTGACCCTTGCTTATCTTCTAAATGTTGGCTCTTCAGCTGAATCCAAGTTGTCAGCTTGATGCATTTTTGGACTATTATCGGTCTCTGTTATTAAAGAGAAAGGATTAGATTGGCTACCAATATTTCTGTATGAATGTGTGCTAACCTTTCTCTCTTTCTCACTATAATATCTAATCATTAGGAGGCAGGAGGGGTGGACCTTTGAATCTAGGCAATAATTTTACTGGCGAGTGTGTAATTTCATATGACAATATAAATGCTAAAACTATTTAAAAAAATGTATCTTTTACTCAGATTGTTGCAACATAAACTGCATTTTGCCCTTACTTAAAGAGGAGTTACAACTGCAAAATAAATTTAGTCAGCAGCTACAAATACTATAGCTGCTGACTTTAAATATAAGGACACTTACCTGTCCAGGACGTCTGCAATGTCCTCACCCAAAACCGACCCGTCCCTTGGCTCTGGGTGCAGGCGTTGGCATCTTCAGTATGGGAAACAGGAAGTGAAGCCTTGCAGCTTCACAGCCTGTTTCCTACTGCGCATGCGCGATTCGCACTATGCATTCTGAATGGTCCCTGCTGTCTTCTGGGACCTGTGTGTTTCCCAGAAGACAGCAGGGGTGGGGGGAAGGAGGAGGGGCCAGACATTGCGTAGTTCGCTGCAGAATCTGTGGCGCTCTTTTGCCGGAAGTGGGAGCAAATACCTGGATTTTGCAGGTATCTGAAACTCCCTCCCCCCTGAAAGGTGCCAAATGTGACACTGGAGGGGGGGGGGGGGAACCGGATCAGTGGAAGTTCCATTTCTGGGTGGAACTCCGCTTTAGCTCATATATAAAACTTCAGGTTTTCTTTTACATCTTTTATGAAAGGATAGGTACCAATTTATCCTTTAATAATGAATTTACTAAAAACAAGAGGAAAAAAAATCTTAAATGTTTCTAATGCCACGTACACACAATGTCCGACAGAAAAAGTCTGACAGGAGCTTTTCATCATATATTCCGATCGTGTGTATGCCCCATCGGACTTTTTACGCTGAACATTCTTATGGACCTAGAAATAGAACATGTTCTAAATATTTCCGATGGAACCAATTCCTATTGGGAAAACCACTTGTCTGTATGCTGTTCCGACAGACCAAAAACAACGCATGCTCTTAAGCAAGTACAAGACAGAAGCTATTGGCTACTGGCTATTGAACTTCCTTTTTCTAGTCCGGTCATCGGTATTGTACGTCACCGCATTCTTGACGGTCGAACTTTGGTGTGATCGTGTGTACGCAAGACAGTTTCAGCAGAATTCCGTCGGAACTCCATCGGAAAAACCTTCAAAGTTGAATCCGGCGGGAAAACGGGTCGTGTGTACAGGGAATAAGAAAAAACACCTGTCTACGAACCTTTAAAATCATGCCCATTTTACCATCTGCTATCTTCCAAACCCTTCTCAATTTAGGCATAGGATAACAGGGCCAGAAAACCATATTCTCAGGCTCCAGTCTACTGTTAATGCTCATTTTTCTAAGGCGGAACAAAATTAAGCTATTAATATCGCGTTTGGATTGATACAATGCTGCCCTACAAATTGCTGTTGAACTTCCCATAAGAGAGAACACTGCCTAGGATCCCAATTAATTGCTCCTTTTTTTGCTACTTCCTGAAGAATGCTGCTGCTGTCCAGGTTGCATTGTACAAAGTGGAGTAGCTGCAAAGAACTTGAAGCTTTTCATTGGGGTGTCTGAGCAGTGGCTTCTCTGCCAAGAAAGTTGTCTGCAATTTTCCAGGCTGCAGTGTAGTGGTCCCATTGTGCTATCAGTAGAAAAAGGTTTTATCCCTGTTAGGCCTTGTTCACACTTGCTTAAAATACTGACGCTTAAAGGGATCGTAAAGGCACAAGGTTTTTTTATCTTAATGCATTCTATGCAATAAGATAAAAATCCTTCTGTGTGCAGCAACCCCCCTCAGCCCCCCAAATACTTACCTGAGGTCCCTCTCTGTCCAGCAATGTCCACGAATGTGTCAGCTGTCCGAGATTCTCATTTACTGATTGGCTGAGACACAGCAATTAAAGTCAGCTAGCCAATCAGGGGAGAGAGGGGCAGGGCTGGGTCAGGCACCATGTCTGAACAAAGATATGACACAGCTTGGGTGACCCAATAGCAAGCTGCTGGCTGTGGGGGTACTAAACAGGAGGGAGGGGCCAGGAGCAGCGAAGAGGCACCCAACAAAAGGAGGATCCAGGCTGCTCTGTGCAAATCCACTGCAACAAAGCAGGTAAGTATAACATGTTTGTTATTTTTATAGGGGGAAAAAAACAAGCCTTTACAATCAATTTAAGTGTGTTTATAGCATTAACCACTTGAGGACCAGCCGCCGCAGTTATATTGCGGCAGGTTGGCTCCCTTGGGCAAATCACTGTAGCTGTACGTCCGCTGCTTTGAGACCACTACGGGGCGCCCACTGGTGGCTCAACAATGGAGCCGATGCACGTGCCCGGCAGCTGCCATGTCTGCCAGGCGCCCGCGATTGCTGCTGAGAGAGACAGAACAGAGATCTGTCAATGTAAACAGACATATCTCTGTTCTGTCAGGAGAGAGAAGACAGATCTACTGTTCATACTAAGTATGAACAGTAGATCTGTCTTCTCTCTCCTGACAGAACAGAGATCTACTGTTCATACTAAGTATGAACATCGATCGGTCTCCTCCTCCAGGCAGTCCCATCCCCCCACAGTTACAATCACTCCCTAGGACACACATTTAACCCCTTGATTGTCCCCTAGTGTTAACCCATTCCCTGCCAATGACATCTGTACAGTAATCAGTGGCTATTTTTAGCTTTGATCGCTATATAAATTTCAATGGTCCCAAAAAAGTGTCAAAAGTGTCAAATCTGTCCGCCGCAATGTCTCAGTCCCACTAAAAATTGCAGATCGCCACCATTACTAGTAAAAAAATAATAATAATAAAAATGCCATAAATATACCCCCTATTTGTAGACACTATAACTTTTGAGCAAATGAATCAATATACGTGTATTGCCGTTTTTGTTACCAAAAATATGTAGAAGAATAGTACAAAATATAAAAACCACAGAGGTGATCAAATACCAACAAAATAAAGCTCTATTTATTTTGGTGGTATTTGATCACCTCTGGATATCAATTTTATTTGGGTGCAACATCACACGACCACACAATTGTCAGTTAAAGTGATGCAGTGCCTAACCCACCACAAACGCAGCGGAAAAATGCTGCAAATGGTGCGCTGACATAGACTTGAATGGAAGAAGTTGAGATTGAGGCTTCAAGTCCACCTGATGATTCATTTTTGAAACACAGCAATGCAATGCAAACAATTCCTGTTTTGAAAATGTGAGCAGTATTGTGTGCCATCCATATTATCAACTTCAGACTGCCTTACTAGGAGTTTCCGGAGTGTTAACCACTTAACCACTTTCAGACCGGACCATTTTGCTGGTAAATGACCAGAGGTCTTTTTACACTTTGGCACTGCGCTGCTTTAACTGGTAATTGCGCGGTCATGCAATGTTGTACCCAAACAAAATTTGCGTCCTTTTCTTCCCACAAATAGAGCTTTCTTTTGATGGTATTTGATTGCCTCTGCGATTTTTATTTTTTGCGATATAAACGTAAAAAGACCGCAAATTTTGAAAAAAAATGATATTTTCTACTTTTTGTTATTAGAAAAATCCAATAAACTCAATTTTAGTCATACATTTAGGACAAAATGTATTCAGCCACATGTCTTTGGTAAAAAAAAAGTCAATAATTGTATATTTATTGGTTTGCGCAAAAGTTGTCACATCTACAAACTAAGGTACGTTTTCTGGAATTTACGCAGCTTTTAGTTTACGACTGCCTATCTCATTTCTTGAGGTGCTAAAATGACAGGGCAGTACAAAACCCCCCCAAATGACCCCATTTTGGAAAGTAGACCCCCTAAGGAAATTGATAAGAGGCATGTTGAGCCCATTGAATATTTTATTTTTTTGCCTCAAGCGATTGAATAATGACAAAAAAAAAATTTTTTTTTTTTTTTTACACAAAGTTGTCACTAAATGATATATTGCTCACACATGCTATGGGCGTATGTGAAATGACACCCCAAAATAAATTCTGCTGCTTCTCCTGAGTACGGGGATACCACATATGTGGGACTTTTTGGGAGCCTAGCCGCGTACAGGGCCCCGAAAACCAAGCACCGCCTTCAGGCTTTCTAAGGGCGTAAATTTTTGATTTCACGCCTCACTACCTATTACAGTTTTGAAGGCCATAAAATGCCAAGATGGCACAAAACCCCCACAAATGACCCCATTTTAGAAAGTAGACACCCCAAGCTATTTGCTGAGAGGCATGTTGAGTCCATGGAATATTTTATATTTTGCCACAAGTTGCGGGAAAATTACAAACTTTTTTTTTTTTTTTTTTTTTTTCACAAAGTTGTCACTAAATGATATATTGCTCATGCATGCCATGGGCATATGTGAAATGACACCCCAAAATAAATTCTGCTGCTTCTCCTGAGTACGGGGATACCACATATGTGGGACTTTTTGGGAGCCTAGCCGCGTACGGGGCCCCGAAAACCAAGCACCGCCTTCAGGCTTTCTAAGGGCGTAATTTTTTGAGTTCACTTCTCACTACCTATTACAGTTTTGAAGGCCATAAAATGCCAAGATGGCACAAAACCCCCACAAATGACCCCATTTTAGAAAGTAGACACCCCAAGCTATTTGCTGAGAGGCATGTTGAGTCCATGGAATATTTTATATTTTGCCACAAGTTGCGGGAAAATTACAAACTTTTTTTTTTTTTCACAAAGTTGTCACTAAATGATATATTGCTCACGCATGCCATGGGCATATGTGAAATGACACCCCAAAATAAATTCTGCTGCTTCTCCTGAGTACGGGGATACCACATATGTGGGACTTTTTGGGAGCCTAGCCGCGTACGGGGCCCCAAAAACCAAGCACCGCCTTCAGGCTTTCTAAGGGCGTTACAGTTTTGAAGGCCATAAAATGCCAAGATGGCACAAACCCCCCCCCCCAAATGACCCCATTTTAGAAAGTAGACACCCCTAAATTTAGGGGTACACTAGTGAGACTAGGTAATAAATGGCGGGTGCCCTGAAACTATAAAAAAATAACTAACCAACCAGCGTCACCTGTAACAGTTATATGGTGATCACTGGTGAAAGGGTTAACTAGGGGGCAATCAGGGGGCTTTATGCGGTAGTATATGGGGGTCCCTGGCGCTATAAAAAGCTGCGGCGAACCTAAATACCTACCTGCCTAACTAGCGTCACCTGTGACACTAATACAGCGATCAGAAAAACGATCGCTTATTAGGCTGGGTTCACACTGGAGCGATGCGGGAACGCCACGAATGCGCGGCGGGTTCCCGCATCGCATGCCTCCCGGCGGCAGTTCACACTGCCCTATGCGAACTGCTGGGAGTGTCAGTGAAATGTTAATGACACCCCCAGATCAGTTCGCATATCGCAGTGCGATCTGCAAACTTGGATCGCATGGTGTGAACACCCATGCGATCCGATTCTGCTGCGGACCAAAAAAAGGGTCCCGTGCGAGTTTGCGGCGGGTGCGGCGGGTGCGACACGAATTCAGCCATACTATCTGTATAGCTGAACTCGAATCGCACAGAGATCGGATGTGATTTGCACTGCAGTGCGGTGCGAATCACATCCGTTCTCATAAACCGCTGCAATGTGAACCCAGCCTTAGTGACACTGGCGACGGGGGGTGATCACGGGGTTAAACCTTTATTGGGGGGGTTAGGGGGGTACCTTAGAACTAAAGGGGGCTAACCCTAACTGCCCTAATAGTTATTAGTCACAAATGACACCTGCCGGGTGATCAGGGGGTTAAACCTTTATTAGGTAATAAATGGCGGGTGCCCTGAAACTATAAAAAAATAACTAACCAACCAGCGTCACCTGTAACAGTTATATGGTGATCACTGGTGAAAGGGTTAACTAGGGGGCAATCAGGGGGCTTTATGCGGTAGTATATGGGGGTCCCTAGCGCTATAAAAAGCTGCGGCGAACCTAAATACCTACCTGCCTAACTAGCGTCACCTGTGACACTAATACGGCGATCAGAAAAATGATCGCTTATTAGGCTGGGTTCACACTGGAGCGATGCGGAAACGCCGCGAATCCGCGGCGGGTTCCCGCATCGCATGCCTCCCGGCGGCAGTTCACACTGCCCTATGCGAACTGCTGGGAGTGTCAGTGAAATGTTACTGACACCCCCAGATCAGTTCGCATATCGCAGTGCGATCTGCAAACTCGGATCGCATGGTGTGAACACCCATGCGATCCGATTCTGCTGCGGGCCAAAAAAAGGGTCCCGTGCGAATTTGCGGCGGGTGCGGCGGGTGTGGCGGGTGCGGCGGGTGCGGCGAATGGCTGAACTCGAATCGCACAGAGATCGGATGTGATTTGCACTGCAGTGCGGTGCGAATCACATTCGTTCTCATAAACCGCTGCAATGTGAACCCAGCCTTAGTGACACTGGCGACGGGGGGTGATCACGGGGTTAAACCTTTATTGGGGGGGTTAGGGGGGTACATTAGAACTAAAGGGGGCTAACCCTAACTGCCCTAACAGTTATTACAGTCACAAATGACACCAATGCAAAAAAAAAAAAAAAAAAAAAAAAAATGACATTGGTGTCACTGTGACTGGGGGGCAGGGGTAATTGGGGGGGTGATCGGGGGGTAAAGGGGGGGTGTGAGTGTGCCTGGCATGTTCTACTGTGTGTGGGATGTGTTGGTGCAACTCACTGATCCGCTCTCCTCCGTGTCGGAACGAAAAATACCGACACGGAGGAGAGAATACATCACTTCCTCTCCTGTGTTTACATTACAGGAGAGGAAGTGATGTCACCGGGGATTTCCATTCGTCGGGAGCGATCGCGAGGGGGTGGCCATGAATGAATGGCCGTCCCCTCGTCCGGGATCGCTCCCGAACGAAAACCGACCGCCGCAGGCACCGGGCGGGGGCCCGATCGGGCCCCCGACCCGCGGGAGGCAAATCACGTACATCTACGTGCTTATGCCTGCCCGTGCCATTCTGATGACGTACATCGGCGTTAGGCGGTCGGCAAGTGGTTAAAGCAGGAGTCTGCCGTTTTTTTTTTTTTAAAGCCAGCAGCTACAAATACTGCAGCTTCTGACTTTTAAAATAATGACACTTACCCGCCCAGCGTGCCCGCGATGTTGGCACCCGAAGCCGATCTCTCGATCGTCTCTCGGGTGCTGCCGCCACCATCTTGGCTATGGGAATCAGGAAGTGGAGCCTTGCGGCTTCATTTTCCGGTTCCCTACTGCGCATGCGTGAGTCGCGCTGAGCAATAAGGATGGTTCCTGGGATCCGTGTGTTTCCCAGCAGACAGCGGGGGACCTTTGGAAAGGGGCGTAGATATCTGCGGAAAGGGGCGTATATTCTGCAGATATCTATGCTGGAAGTGGGTGCAGATACCTGTACTGTACCTGCACCCTCATCCCCCCTGAAAGGTGCCAATCGTGGCGCCGGAGGGGGGGAGGGTTCCAATGAGCGGAAGCTCCACTTTAGGGTGGACCTCCGCTTTAAGCCCTGGACCATTTGGCTGGCCAAAGACCAGAGGACTTTTTACAATTTGACACTGTGCTGCTTTAACTGGTAATTGTGCGGTCATGCAATGTTGTACCCTAACGAAATTTGCGTCTTTTTTTCCCCACAAATAGCGCTTTCTTTTGATGGTATTTGATTGCCTCTGTGATTTCTATTTTTTGAGATATAAACAGAAAAATACCAAAAATGTGGAAAAAAATTATATTTTCTACTTTTTGTTATAATAAAAATCCAATAAACTCAATTTTAGTTATACATTTAGGCCAAAATGTATTCAGCCACATGTCTTTGGTAAAAAAAAACGTCAATAAGCATATATTTATTGGTTTGCGCAAAAGTTATAGCGTCTACAAACTAGGGTACGTTTTTGGGAATTTACACAGCTTTTAGTTTATGACTGCCTATTTCATTTCTTGAGGTGCTAAAATACCAGGGCAGTACAGCACACACCCCCCCATGACCCCATTTTGGAAAGAAGACACCTTAAGGAAATTGCTTAGAGGCATGTTGAGCCCATTGAATATATTATTTTTTTGTCCCAAGTGATTGAATAATGACAAAAAAATTATATTTTTGCAAAAAGTTGTCACTAAATGATTTATTTCTCACACAAGCCATGGTTATATGTGGAATTGCACCCCAAAATACACATCTGGTATGGGGATACCACATGTGTGGGACTTTTTGGGAGCCTAGCTGCGATTTGATGGGGAGCCACCCCCATCAAATCATCCTCTGCAGCTATTACCTTTTGTACCACCACCCCCTCACTTTAGACTGTAAGCTCTATGAGCAGGACCCTCCTGTACCTTTTGTATTGTACTGTAATTGTGTTGTCCCCCTTATACATTGTAAAGCACTGCGTAAACTGTTCGCGCTATATGAATCATGTATAATAATAATAAAATGATATATTGCTCAAACATGCCATGGGCATATGTGTAATTACACCCCAAAATACATTCTGCTGCTTTTCCCGAGTACGGGGATACCACATGTGTGGGACTTTTTGGGAGTCTAGCAGCGTACGGGCCCTGAAATCCAATCAATGCATTCCATGTCCTCCAAAACTGTGATAGGTAGTGAAGAGTGAAATCAAAAATTTACGCTCTTAGAAATCCTGAAGGCGGTGCTTGGTTTTCGGGGTCCCATACGAGACTAGGCTCCCAAAAAGTCTAGTTGCATACAGGACTAGTACAAGTGGTATCCCCGTACTCAGGAGAACCAACTGAATGTGTTTTGGGGTGTAATTTCACATATTAGGAAGCAGAATATGTTTAGGTTGCTTTTTGGGACATTACTGTTGTATATTTTAGTAAACTTCATAATCTTTGCTCCTGATTATTGTGGATTTCTGTTTAGTATAGACAACCTAATATGGTTGTCTGTACGGTCTAAAATATTGTTGCAATTATCGTTTTTTTCTTCACCGTAGCTTTTATATTTTTTTGCATGGGTCTAGTGTATATTTTTTTGATGGTTTTTTGCTGCATCAAGTTATTTTGCATGTATTGCATTTGAGCACTATTTGCACCTTGAGGACACTTTATTAGTTTATAATATTTTCTAATGGCGTTGGATTCTATAGTATCTGTGAGATAAGGATCTGGAGTTTGTACTACATCAGATATAATAGAACGTTCATGTGGACATTACCTAGATCCTTCCTGTAAGAAGGATACACTAAACACGTATAGTTATTTGTTTATTGGGATCTTCTATTTTCATTATTTTTTATTTTTCACATTTCACCACTTATATTTGAAGGAATACTTATTTAGTTTATGCCCATTACCCACCTAGGGTACAATACATTTTGGGCGCACCACAGAGGGGTGTACATAAAGGGGGTAGGTGGGAAGTGAGCACACATTAGCATTAAAGGAGCCTTTTGTTAGGGATTCTGTCTTCATATAAGATATTGATTTGAGCCTCCTTCCCCTTCCTTTTTTTCTTTTTTGGGTTGCTATCTCCTTTACAATAGTACAGTGCATATATGACTGGTAACATGGTGTGGGGATAAGCTAATTCCATTATTTATACACTGGCATGAGCACTGGGAAATATAACCTGGGTATTATATTATAGATAAATTAGTCATTCTGGTATAGGTAGCGCCATAAGCCCTATAATAACATTATAAGTAATTTCACATATGCCCATGGCATGTTTGAGCAATATATCATTTAGTGACAACTTTGTGCAAAAAACAACATTGTCTTTTTCCCGCAACTTGTGTCAAAATATAATATTCCATTGACATGCCTCTCAGCAAATAGCTTGGGGTATCTACTTTCCAAAATGGGGTCATTTGGAAGGGTTTTGAACTGTCCTGGCACTTTATGCACAACATTTAGAAGCTTATGTCACAAATCACCCACTCTAACTACTTAAAGACAAAGCCCCTTCTGACACTTTTTGTTTACATGAAAAAATTATTTTTTTGCAAGAAAATTACTTTGAACCCCAAAACATTATATATTTTTTAAAGCAAAGGCCCTACAGATTAAAATGGTGGGTGCTTCATTTTTTTTCCACATGGTTTGTAATTGCGCACACTTTTTAATTTTAATGCACTAAAACACACTATATTGCCCAAATGTTTGATGACATAAAAAAGATGATCTTAGGCCGAGTACATGGATACCAAACACGGCATGTTTTAAAGTTGCGCAAAAACGTGCAGTGGCGACAAACTACATACATTTTTAAAAGTCTTTAAATGCGTAACCACTTTAGATTTATGGAGGAGGTCTACTGATAAAATTACTGAGCTCGATCTGACCTTTACGGTGATACCTCACATGCATGGTGCAATTGCTGTTCACATATGATGCCAGACCGACGCTTGCGTTCGCCTTTGCGCAATGGGGGTCAGGGGTGGGGGGTTTTATTATTTATTTTTATTTTTTATTTTATTTTTAAACTGTTCCTTTCATTTATATATATATATTTTCTGATAATTTTTATTGTTATCTCAGGGAAAGTAAATATCCCCTATGATAGCAATAGGTAGTGACAGGTACTCTTTTTTGAAAAAAAATGGGGTCTATTAGACCCTATATCTCTGCTTTGCCCTCAAAGCATCTGACCACACCAAGATCAGTGTGATAAAATGCTTTCCCAAATTCCCAATGGCGCTGTTTATATCTAAGTCATGAAATGCTCGTAGCTTCCAGTTTCTTAGGCCATAGAGATGATTGGAGCCATTCTGGTCTCTGATCAGCTCTATGGTCAGCTAGCGGAACCACTGGCTGCATTCTCAGGTTCCCTGTTGGGACAGGAGAGCCAGAGAAAATCATGGAAGACTGTGGGGCGGGGGATATTCCCTTCCACTGCTTGTAAAAGGAGTCTAGAGGCTAATTAGCCACTAGGTTTGCTTTTACATGAAAACCACCACTGGCTGAAAAGAATGATACCAAGATGATACCTAAACCCACAGGCATCATTCTGGTATAATCACTCAAAGTCCTAGCAACATACCAGTACGTTGCTGGTCCTTGTTGGGCATATATTGTAATCTTTTTTTTTCATGCAGCCTGTGGGCTGAATGAAAAAAAGGGATTGATCGGTGGGTATGCCCACCATTACAATACTTCCCTTCATCCACCATTTTGTTTTTAACTGTGGTGGTGAAATCACCTCTGACAACGCTGGAGTCACAAATTTATGTATCGTGGGAGCAAACACTGTTGCTGTCAAGATAAATAAATCAGTGCTGCAGCTGAATGGCCTAAAAAAATATAGGCCGAAGCATAGAGGCATCCACCCCAAAAGTTAGGAGCAAATTGCTCCTCCACCTCTGCTACCCCCATGCTTCGGCATATATGCTCTTTTTTTAACCGTGGTGGTGAAATCACCTTCAATAGTGCTGGAGTCATGGCTTAATGTATCGCGGGAGCAAACGCTGTTGCTGTCAAGATAAATAAATCCATGCTGCAGCCAAATGGCATACCTGCTAAGGTACCTGATAAAGTAACATTACAGTATAACTGTCACGTACCTAGTAGGCGAGCCCGGAATGCAGGGAGCGGCCCCTCGTATCCCCTGGCTCAAGAACCCCTGGAGGTGGTAACAGGGATTCAAAAGTTCAGAGGGCACAAGTGCCTGGCAGGTAGAGGCAGGTCTGGATAGTCAGCAGCACACAGACAGCAGGTAGATAAGGCTGATGACGATCGGCTGGTGACGGCAGGCACAAGCGGATAGACTGGCAAGCAGACGATCGTCAGCGGAGACAGCAGGCACAGGAAATCCGAACGGATTGGCAGGAACAGCAGAGTCGGGTACAGGCCGGGTCGGCAGCAGGCGGTCAACACAGTACAAGGGGACGAGGCAGAGACGTGGTCAGACAGGCAGGTAGTCGAAGGCAGGCAGCAACGGATCGTGGTCAAGAACAAGCCGGGTCACAGGAATCTAGGCAACGGGTAACAGGTAACAGAATAGCAGAATCTCCGAACACGCTGTAGACTGGACAGCAAGAAGGGAATGGAGCAGAGACCTTAAGAAGCCTTTAGGGTGCCAAAACGGTCGCACGACGAGTCAGCGTGCCCCCGCGAGTGGGCGTGCGCCCGTTCGTGACCCCGCGCGCACGTGTGCGCTCGTTCGTGCCGACGCGCACCCGAGTGCGTCCGTTCGCGCTAATGCGCGTCAAAGGGGAACGACGGGTTCTCGACAACAGGTTTCTGTGGGTAATTCTGCCATGTGCGACTGGGACGCCAGGACGATCATGACAATAACAGTAAAACATACCATACCTGCAAAGCAAATACAAAAAAAAAATAGTAAAAATTAAAAAAAATTTTAACGCAACCTATACCTAAAATATATATATGTGCCGAAGCATGGGGCATCTGCCCCAAAAGTTAGGATTGCTCCTCCACCCCTACTGCCCTATGCTTCGGCATATATGCTCTTTTTTTTAACTGTGGTGATGAAATCACCTCCGACAGCGCTGGAGTCGTGGCTTTATGTATCGTGGGAGCAAACGCTGTTGCTGTCAAGATAAATAAATCTGCGCTGCAGCTGAATGGCATACCTGAAAACAAAAAATGGTTAACAATAAAACATAGTAAACAGTAAAGTATAAAAAAAATTACATACCTGAAAAGCAAATATGATAAAAAATAATAACAATAAAACATTGCAGAATAGAATACAGTAAAAAAGAGCAGAACAATAGAGAGAGAATAGAGAGAGAATAGAGAGAGAGAGAGAGAGAGAGAGAGAGAGAGAAAACAATAAAACTATTTTTTTTTTTTTTTTTTTTTTTTGTGCATTTGGATTGGGAAGGTGAGGTGGAGCACCGTCTGGAAACAGAAGGGCTCTGACGATCTCTTCCTGGAATTTAAGGAAGGATCCAGTCTGTCCTAAAGCTCTGTATAGCACATGAGCGTTCAGCAAAGCCAATTGAAATAAATAAACAGACACTTTCTTGTACCAGCATCTGGCCTTATGGCAACTAGGTACGGCGCCAACAACTGGTCGTTGAGGTCCACCCCTCCCATATTTTTGTTATATTCGTGGACACAGAGGGGTTTCTCCACAACACCAGTCGCCATAGTAATTTGGAACGTCATGTCTGCATGAAGGGAGGTAAGAACGAAAACATTCTTATTATGCCTCCACTTCATAGCGGGCTAGTTATTACACTTCAAGCAGGCTCTCTCCCCCAGCCTAAGACGGGAATCTACAAGCCACTGGGGAAAGCCCCGGTGATTAGATCGCACGGTGCCACATGCTCCAATCTGATGATCAAACAAGTGACTAAAAAGTGTCACGCTTGTGTAATAATTGTCCACGTACAAGTGGTACCCCTTTCCTAATAAGGGTGACACCAAGTCCCACACAATCTTGCCAGAGGTTCCTATGTAGTCAGGGCAGTTTTTCGGCTCTACGTGACCATCTCTTCCTTCATAAACCATAAAACTACATCTATAGCCTGTGGCCCTGTCACAGATCTTACACATCTTGACCCCTTATCTGGCATGCTTGCTGAGAAGATACTGTTTGAATGACAAGTGGCCAGAAAACTTAATCAGGGACTCATCAACACAGACAACTTGATGGGAAGTAAATAAGTCTGCAAAACATTGGTTGAAGGGGTTTACAAGGGGCTGAATTTTGTAGAGCCCATCGTATCCAGGGTCTCCATGAGGATGACAGATTTCATTGTTGTTGAAGTGCATGAACCGCAAGATCTGCTCGTATCGTGCCCTGGCCATGGAAGCAGAGAACACTGGCATATGGCAAATTGGGTCAGTGGACCAATATGACCGCAACTCTTTGGTTATGGCCATGAAGAGGGATAGGCCCAAAAAGGTCTTAAATTCGGAAACCGTAATTGGTTTTCAATCTCTGGCATGGGAGGACTGGGGAACTTGCCACCTCTCCAGCTTGAACTGCACCTATGGGACTCGCTACGTCACAAATGTTGGTTTGACTATGACCAGGGTGTACTAGACCATTGGTGCTTGCCAGTTCACCAGAAGGATGAGCGGCACTAGTACTTCTCTGCTCCATACGAGAGTACTGCAGTTCTTTCACCTCAACAGCAGAAGAAGATAGGGGTCTGGTACGCCTGACCTTGGCAGGGACCACAACTCCATCGTCAGAGCTATCTGTCATGGAGCTGCTGTCATCTACAGTATCGTATTCTGAGCCTGAATCTGACAGATGAGAGACTTCCTCTTCACTATCTGTCATGCTCAGAAACGTGTAGGCCTCTTCACTAGTGTATCTTAGATTTTCCATTTTGGCCTCTAAATTTAGTGGTACACTAGTGAGACTCACAGGTAAAAAAGCTCCTGACTGTCAGTGACTGTATCAAAAAGCTACCAAATAAACTGTTCGCGATCGCAGGGATCAGGCCTGACTCTGCGAATGCTGCAATTATGTGTTTAGTGTTTTTTAAGTGACAGTGATCGATCGATACTGCACTTGGGTGGGCTGGGCGGAGGGGCAAAACGCAGGTGCTAGCAGGTATCTGGGTTGATTCTACTAACACTGCATTTTTGGGAACCCTAAACTGCTGGGGACGCTAACATAGATCTGATCAGATCAGATATCGATCCGTTCAGATACTATACCACTAAGGGAGGTGTATGCTGCGTGCGTGGGTGTTAGCGGTACTGGCACTAACCTGATGCTGCCTGGGGTGAAGCAGAGCCTATCTGACCCTAAAACCTAGCTTATATCACCCGCAAGGTGATCAGGGGGTTAAACCTTTATTAGGTAATAAACAGCGGGTGCTCTGACACTATAAAAAATAACTAACTAACCAGCGTCACCCGTAAACAGTTATACGGTCATCACTGGTAAAAGGGTTAACTAGGGAGCAATCAGGGGGTTAAACCTTTATTATTTACCTTTATTAGGTAGTATATGGGGATACCTGACGGTATAAAAAGCTGACGGCGAACCTAAATACTTACCTGGCTAACTAGCGTCACCTGTGACACTAATATTGCAATCAGAAAAAAAGATTGCTTAGTGACACTGGCGATGGGGGGTGATCAAGGGGTTAAATCTTTATTAGGGTGGTTAGGGGGGTACCCTAGACCTAAAGGGGCCTAACACTAACTGCGCTACCACTTATAATAGTCACAAATGACACCAATGTAGTAATCAGTAAAAAAAAAAAAAAAAAAAACTGCTATTGGTGTCACTGTGACAGGGGGTGCAGGGGAGTGATTGGGGGGTGATCGGCGAGCGATTGGGGGGGGTGATAAGTGTGCCTGCATGTTCTACTGTAAGTGTAGTGTTGGTGCACTTACTTGATGTCTTCTCTCCTCGGAAGCCAGAACGAAAAGACCGAAACGAGGAGAGATGACATCACTTCCGCTGCTTCTGTTTACATTTCAGAAGCAGAGGAAGCTTGTCATTTGTCAGGAGCGATCGTGAGGGGGTGGCCTGAAAGAATTCCAACCGCCGCTGGCACCGAGGGGCCCAGTTAGGGCCCCCCACCCGCTGGGAGGCAGGGACGTATAGGTACGCCCATATGCCTGCCCGTGCCATTCTGCCGACGTACATCATCGTGCAACTTGTTAAAAATGTACCTCAAACTCCTGATTTTCATGCCAGTGTGAACAGGGCCTTAGACTTTGACGTTTCCACTGTGCTTTTGTTACATTTCCGACAACTTAAAAGGTATGAACAAGGCAATGGGTAGTCAAAATAAGTGCACATTTTTGTTCCATTTATGAATATTTTGGGAACATTTCAAATATTATAGACCATTTTGCATCTAACATTATCCAAGGCAGGTTTGACTTTGGTGGCTGTGGAAGAATACTTAAAGTTCCACTCTTTCTCCTCCTCCTTCAATTGTCACATTATTTATTTATGTATTAATTTATTTAATCTATTTATTGGTGAGTGAGTACCTGCTCCCACTTCTGCTTGAATTGCCAAGGCCCCTCTCTTCACCTTTTCCCTGTCTGCAACCTTCTGGGACACATCACAGGTCCCATGAGGCTGCAAGACCATTCACAGCGTGCAGCAGGTCTCACGTATGTGCAGTGGGAAGCTGGCTATGAAGGTGCAAGGAATCACACCCTGTCTCCCACAGTTAACTTGCCAGTGCCGGGCACCAAAGATCGGTGAAGAATTGGTACGGGTGAGGCCGGAGCTGGATCCCTGGACAGGTGAATATCAGTTTTTGTAGAAGCTGACTTTGAATTTGGAAAACCTGGCTGAAGGACCTCTTTAGTATATATTTTGACATCATGCTTTCTGCAGAAATCATACTTTAAGAGTCAGTAGTGGTTATGTTTAGGAATTCTTCTCACATGCATCACATGCAGGGGCAGTGGCGGCCTGTGCATTGTGGGCACATGGGCGCTGCCCCCCCCTGACACCTTTGCCGCACTTTATGTGCTTGGCCCCTTTCAGGATGCTGGACACATGAAATACTATGGCAGGGGGTGTGTATTTTGAAGCATGTGATTAGAACCAGAGGTTCTAATAGGTTTCTAAATAGAATGAGCTAGAGGCGCAGAGCACTGCGTGCCGATCCCACCCTGTTGTGTGACATAGCATATGAATTTTCACTATTTTCACATTAATGTTCCTCCCTGCCAATCAGGAGGCAGGTCAGTGAGACCTGTGTCCCAACTGGCCAAAGCATTAGCCGATCCTATTGGATGCCTAACGATTTTACAGAAGAGGAGACACAGCCGAGGAGCCTGAGGAGTCGAGCGGACACAGGAGTTGACGCTTCCTGACACAACAGAAGAAGTGGAGGAGAGTCAGGTCACTCTAGGAGAGAAGCAGAGCCTCACCACACAAGCATTAAGTGCTGCTGGACCGGCCGTGGGGGGCTAGGTTAAAGTGACAGTCGGGGGATGCACCTGGCTGCATGTGATGGGCACAGTGGCTGTATTTTCTGGGCACAGTGGTTGCATATGATGGGCACAGTGTCTGTATTTGCTGGGCCCAGTGGCTGCATATGATGGGCACAGTGGCTGCATTTGATGGTACAGTGGCTGCATATGATGAACACAGTGGCTGCATATGATGGGCATAGTGGCTGCATTTGATGGGCACAATGTCTGTATTTGATGGGCACAATGGCTGCATATAATGGGCACAGTGGCTACATATGATGGCACAGTGGCTGCATATGATGTGCACAGTGGCTGTATTTGATGGGCACAGTGGCTGCATTTGATGGCACAGTGGCTGTATTTGATGGGCAAAGTGGCTGAATTTGATAGGCACAGTGAGGTTGCAATTGATGTTTTTTTTATAAAGTATTTTTCAGAATTTTTCAATTTGTTTTCACCCCCTCCCCCCAAAAGTTTTGAGCACCAGCCGCCACTGTCCAGGGGTATTAGATTACCAGAATATTAAGGGATTGGGGTAACAAAGGGAACTGTAGCAAAGCCTGAATAAGAACTGAGGATGATTGCTTTGTTTCCTGTATACATTTCAAGGTTTAATTTTACATTTTGATATGAATTTGCCTTTATTTCAAACTGTAATATTGATGTTGGAACTTTCGGAGCCTTCATGACAGGTATACTTTAGTACTTCTTAGCAAACACCATGCTAATAAGGTTCATTATAGCCTCTTACTGCCATTTTATAATTGTCTGTCCATTTAATGCCAAGTTCTGCAAAACAGTAGTTTGTGTTGTCTACCTTGCATGGTATATTTCTTCACCATAAAAAAATATGCTTACACTCACCATGTTCTTTGCAGTGCATGAGTGCAGCATCAGCAGTTTAAGTGAAGCTGATGAGTCCGCCAGGAGTAAACAGCTGGCTTTGAGTAGGGTCACTGAATTTGTACATTTCTCTGTTTCAGGACTCTCCATGCAAGCTGTATAAAACATCATGAAAAACTCTCTTGGGAGTCTGGAAAATATGTGTGGAGAACTTCAATGAACATCATTTCTTTCAGGTAAGCATATTACTAAAATAATCATTTCATAGACACAGTTTAAAGGAAGTTCCACATTTAACCACTTCCACAATCCATCTCTGTACTTTCTAAAATCCAAAAATTGAAAGAATTGAACAGAAACTAGTACCTTTTCTCACATGACATGCCCTGTAAGAATAACACAATCAGTTTTTTCAGCAGAGAGTACTTAAAGAGTAACTTCACTTTTGTTAAGAAAATCTAAATACTTTTCAAGGATTTTAACAAACCTTGTAACAGTGTCCTACCTATTTATGTTCTTAAGAAAAAACTATGCTCAATTACATCCTGAAAGGGAGTGTCCATATTCAATCTAGATTTTCTGGTACAGAGTGTCTATTACATAGAATTATTCCAGCAGTTTTGCTACTTTACTGAAGAGGTCAGCAAGACAATGGCATCCTGCTGCACATTTTATGGACCTACCACCTTATATGTCTTTTCTGGGGAGAAGTCCAACGTCCCATTTTTAAGCTAACCAAAATCCCAGAAGACCAATTTCTTCTACATCTGAACCCACTTTCCAGAAGGAGATACAAGACATTTCTCCTGATCCACCTCCTTAATGCAGCACAGGTATGTATTTCAGAAAGGTGGAGATGTCCTGATCCCCCAACGGTGAGCCAGTGGATTTGGTAAATGTACTCAACAATGTGGAAACACTGACCACTGCTCTGCAACATAAGGAGGAATGTTTCCGGTAGAAAGCAGTATCAGTGGCAGGATTTCCAGTTGTGTCAGGAATACAGCCCCCTGGTCACAACTTAGGTGACCCATTATCCTCTGTAAAAGGCATCTTATGGACCCTTACGTATGCTTTTCCTGGTAAGGGTATTAGTTATAGTTTCCCTTACCCCCCCATCCCACTTTTTTTCCCACCTCCACGTCTTGGTATTGAGGACTCTATCTCTAATGCCGCGTACACACGATCAGACTGTCCGGCAGACTTAGCCTGGCGGACAAACCGCCGGACTTTGAAGCGGAGGTCCACCAGACTTTCTGAACGAGTGGACCTGCCCACACACAAGCAGACTTTTCCGGCGGACTAGGTCCATCGGACTATGGCGGGAGTCTGCTGTACTTTTGAAATGAACGGACTTGCCCACACACGGAGGAAAGTCCGTTCATTTTGAACGCGGCTCCAGGTAGCCGGGACTAGCGGAGGAAGTCAATGTCGCCGCCTTAGGCGGCGAGATTGACATGTCGCTGGCCCCCGTCACCTGGTATGGACTTAAAGCTGAAGCCCTACGCCGAAAAAATGGCGTGGGGGTCCCCCCAAAGTACATATCAGACCCTTATCCTTACCCTATAATTGGCACATATCTGGCTAATATACAGGGATGCTGGGAGGCTATCAGTCTGCAGTTCTCTTTTTCCATTTGTTGTTGTGATTGTATTTAATGTTGAGGTAAAATGTTGGGAATGGAAGGAGGGGCGGGAGACAGTGCCTTTGGAAATTAACTTGGAGTATTGTTATTTCGTCTTTGTGACCCTTACTTGGCAGTTTCCTAACTCTTGATGCAAATTGTTGGCTCACTGTCAATGGTTTCTGTATATTTGTATATTGCTAAAGGGCTTAATAAAAAAAAAATGTTAGAACAAACTTTTCCTGCAATATTTACCCTAAATTAAAATATTTCCCCCACAATATTTTGCTTTTGCTGCTAAGTGTATCCCAGGCTAATGGCCAGTATCATTTAATTCACTTTATCTGAGCCCAGTCTGACCTGGGCCTGCCCCTACCACTTATTGGACAGTGAAATGAGATGCAGAACAGTGATGCACTAATTTCTCTGTCACTCTGCTTTCTCCTCTTACCAATATTCTAGTCTAAAGCCCACACTTATTTTTTTTTATTTTAGTTTTGGGGAGATGTGGAGTTATAGTCTCAGTCAGGTTTCCATTACTGTCTTTGTCCTTATTAGGAAGTTTCACTTCCTCTGCTTTTCTGAGTGACCTCTGTCATTAGGACTGAAAGTGAGCAAAAACCCCCCCAAAAAAAAGTTTAGGCACATGAATTCAAGTAAATGATCTGAATCGATCTACTACTGCCCAGAATTCTGTAAAATAAAATTGAATTTTTTTCTGCATAGATTATTAAAAGCTCTTTATTCAATAAGGCGTGGTGTATTGCTTCAGTTACATAATGCACTGATTCAAATAAATCTTTTAGGTTAGATGGGATTTGTCCCAGATAAGACATTCAGTGATGGAAAATGTCATTACTTGACTATCATAAGTTATCCTATTAGAAATAAGGAGACATTCAGCCCTCTGCAACATTACATACAGTACTGTTCTTTGATAATAATAAATGCCCTGGTGTTTTTGAGAGTAATACATGCCCCAGTGTTAGTGGAAGTAATGAATGTCCTGGAGTTATTGGTTAGACTAGTGCTCTATAAGTCAGATTATGGGTCTTAGCAAAGTGAATGTTGCAAAATGAGGTGGAACTGTGTTCACGTTTAATACCCAATCATGTGAAAGGGAAACCAAAATTATATTTTGTTGTCTCACAATTAGATATTCAGGTATACAGCTCTATATGATTATACACCACACATGTACAGTCCTGTCACTTTAGGTGCAACACTAACTTGCAATAATAATAACTATTGTCCCTTTAAGAAATGTGAACAATTTGATTATTGTGACTTTAAATTCCAACGTCCATAAAAAAAAAAGATTTATATATACTGTATAAACCAAGTCCCATCAAAGTCCCCCATGCATTAGTTAAAAACACTTCTCTCCATTTAACAGTGTCAGTACTAGGGATTGGCGAATGGTTTGGCCCGAACATAAGTTCAGGCCAAACTTTGGTTGTTCGGGTGTTCTGCACATTGAACAATATATGAACAATATGCGGTGTTCGGGCCAAATTCGAAAGCTGCCAGAGCACCGTTAAAGTATATGGGACATTAACAGAAAAAATCAAAAGTGTTAATTTTAAAGGCTTATTTGCAATTTATTGTCATAAAAAGTGTTTGGGGACACGGATCCTGCCCCAGGAGACATGTATCAATGCAAAAAAAAGGTTTAAAAACAGCAGTTTTTTCGGGAGCAGTGATTTTAATGATGCCTAACCCCGATGGTTCGGGGGTTCCCTTTAATATTCAGACCCAAAGAGCCTGGTATGGATTTTTGGGGGGGGGGACCCCCATGCCATTTTTTCAATGACTTTTATCTGTATTGCCGTGACCCAACAATTCATTATACCCGCGAATAGTTTTAAATTACTTTTTTTCCTTTAGGCGGCGTACACACGCGGGGACTGTCTGCCGAAACTAAGTTCGTCAAACAGTCCGCTCAAACTTTTGAATGAACGAACACGCCCACACACGGCACTTTTTGAGCGGACAAATACGGCAAACTTTGTTCGTCGTACTAAGTCCGCGCAACTTTTGAAATGAGCGGACTCGCCCACACACGAGGCAACAGTCCGCTCATTTCGAGCGCGTGTGCAGGTAGGCGGGGCCCGCGACGGAGACGTCGCGGGCTCCGCTGCCTGGAATGGACTTAAAGGGGAACCCCAACGCCGAAAAAAATCGGCGTGGGGGTCCCCCCAAAGTCCACAACAGACCCTTGTCCGAGCACGATACCCGGCCGGCCAGGAAAGGGGGGCGAGCGAGCGCGCCCCCCTCCTGAGCCGTACCAGGCCGCGTGCCCTCAACATGGGGGGTGCCTTGGGGAAGGGGGGGCCGCGCGGCCCCCCCACCCCAAAGCACCTTGTCCCCATGTTGATGAGGACAAGGGCCTCTTCCCAACAACCCTGGCCGTTGGTTGTCGGGGTCTGCGGGCGGGGGGCTTATCGGAATCCGGGAGCCCCCTTTAATAAGGGGGCCCCCGGATACCGGCCCCCCACCCTATGTGAATGAGTATGGGGTACAATGTACCCCTACCCATTCACCTGTAAAATAAAAGTACCCAAAAAAAAAACACAACACACGAGATAAAATATTTTATTGCACAGCTCCGGGGGTCTTCCGTCTTCGGGGGTCTTCTCGCCGGACTCCTCCGCTATCTTCTTGTAGCTCTTTTGCTAGCGGAGGAGTCCGGCTTTCTTCCTCCCCGCCGCCGGCCTCTTCTCCCGACTTCGGGGGTCTTGTCCCCCTCTTCGGTTCTTCTGCCGGGCCACCGCGCCTTCTTATAACTCTTTTGCAGGCGGTGGCCCGGTCTTCTGTCGCCGCTGTCGCCGCCGCCTTCCGTTCTTCTTCTTCTTCTTGTTCTTCTCCAGGAGATGTTGACACGTCGCTCTCTCCGGTCGGAATGCCAGAGCCGCGCTGAGCGGCCACTTATATAGTGACAATGGGGCGGTGTCACATGGTATATGTCACATGGGTTGGTCACATGGTGACCCCGCCCCCTTACGATGTCATAGTCCCCATGTGACATCAACCCATGTGACCAACCCATGTGACATATACCATGTGACACCGCCCCATTGTCACTATATAAGTGGCCGCTCAGCGCGGCTCTGGCATTCCGGCCGGAGAGAGCGACGTGTCAACATCTCCTGGAGAAGAACAAGAAGAACAAGAAGAAGAAGAAGAACGGAAGGCGGCGGCGACAGCGGCGACAGAAGACCGGGCCACCGCCTGCAAAAGAGCTATAAGAAGGCGCGGTGGCCCGGCAGAAGAACCGAAGAGGGGGACAAGACCCCCGAAGTCGGGAGAAGAGGCCGGCGGCGGGGAGGAAGAAAGTCGGACTCCTCCGCTAGCAAAAGAGCTACAAGAAGATAGCGGAGGAGTCCGGCGAGAAGACCCCCGAAGACGGAAGACCCCCGGAGCTGTGCAATAAAATATTTTATCTCGTGTGTTGTGTTTTTTTTTTGGGTACTTTTATTTTACAGGTGAATGGGTAGGGGTACATTGTACCCCATACTCATTCACATAGGGTGGGGGGCCGGTATCCGGGGGCCCCCTTATTAAAGGGGGCTCCCGGATTCCGATAAGCCCCCCGCCCGCAGACCCCGACAACCAACGGCCAGGGTTGTCGGGAAGAGGCCCTTGTCCTCATCAACATGGGGACAAGGTGCTTTGGGGTGGGGGGGCCGCGCGGCCCCCCCTTCCCCAAGGCACCCCCCATGTTGAGGGCACGCGGCCTGGTACGGCTCAGGAGGGGGGGCGCGCTCGCTCGCCCCCCCTTTCCTGGCCAGCCGGGTAGCGTGCTCGGACAAGGGTCTGTTGTGGACTTTGGGGGGACCCCCACGCCGATTTTTTTCGGCGTTGGGGTTCCCCTTTAAGTCCATTCCAGGCGTCAGAGCCCGCGACGTCTCCGTCGCGGGCCCCGCCTACCTGCACACGCGCTCGAAATGAGCGGACTTTCCTCTGAGCGGGAACAGTTTGCTCATTTCGAAAGTGGCCTACACACGGGCGGACTGTTCGCTCAAACCAAGTTTCAGCGGACAGTTTTTCGAAATTTCCGAAAAACTTTGTTCGTCAAACTGTCCGCTGAAACTGTCCGCTGAAGCCCCACACACGAGCGGACTGTCCGCTGAAACACTGTTCAGCGGACAAAGTTGAGCCAACAGTCCGCCCGTGTGTACGCGGCCTTAGAAATTTCATTTTGTGCAGGGAATGTTCTACATGGGAAAAATGTGCCATTTTACAATTATACTATCAATACCCCCAGGTATGAAATTTAAAGGAATATTTCACTTGTTATTGTTTCACTTTAAGCATTATTAACCACTTGCTGCCCGCCCTATAGACAATTGACGGTGACAAAGTGGTTTCATAATCCTGATCGCACTGCGCGCCCCCGGGGGCGCGCATCGCGGTGATCGTTGTTGCGGGGTGTCAGTCTGACACCCGGCAACTACGATCTCTGTAAAGAGTCTCCGACGGAGACTCTTTACCACGTGATCAGCCGTGTCCAATCACGGCTGATCACAGTGTAAATAGGAAGAGCCAGTGATCGGCTTTTCCTCACTCGCGTCTGTCAGACGCGAGTAGAGGAGAGCCAATCGGCTGCTCCTCTGACAGGGGGGGGTCTGTGCTGATCGATTATCAGAACAGCCCCCCCGAGGATGCCCAAACTGGACCACCAGGGACGCCACCAGACCACCAGGGATGCCCAGCAAAAGGTAATCCTCCCTAGACCACCAGGGATGCCAGTCAGCACAATGGATGCCAATCAGTGCCC
Organism: Lithobates pipiens; assembly: GCF_037356315.1. NCBI lineage: Eukaryota > Metazoa > Chordata > Amphibia > Anura > Ranidae > Lithobates > Lithobates pipiens. The sequence goes on along the minus strand of NW_027507903.1, from coordinate 422,864,087 downwards.
ATAATGGATGCCAATCAGTGCCCACAATGGGCATCACTGATTTGCATGCATTATTGTTTGGCACTGATTGGCATCCATTAGTACAGTATAACACCAATGCTGCCTATGAGTGCCCACCTGTGCCGCCTATCAGTGCCCACCTGTGCCGCCTATCAGTGCCCACCTGTGCCGCCTATCAGTGCCCACCCATGCCCATCTGTGCCGCCTATCCATGCCCATCTGTGCCGCCTATCCATGCCCATCTGTGCCGCCCATCCATGCCCATCTGTGCCGCCCATCCATGCCAATTCGTGACAGCTATCAGTGCCAATTTGTGCCACCTATCAGTGTCCATCCGTAACGCCCATCCGTGCCGCCTATCAGTGCCGCCTATCAGTGCCACATATCAGTGTCCATCAATGCCACCTCATCAGTGCCACTTCATTGGTGCCACATCATTGGTGCCCATCAGTGCCGCCTTATCAGTGCCCATCAGTGTAGCCCCATCAGTGAAGGAGAAAACGTACTTATTTACAAAGTTTTGAAACTGAAACTCAAAATTTTCGGTATTTTTTTATTTGTAGCGCAAAAAATAAAAACCGTAGAGGTGATCAAATACCACCAAAAGAAAGCTCTATTTGTGGGAAAAAAATGATAAAAATTTCATTTGGGTACAGTGTAGCATGACCGTGCAATTGTCATTCAAAGTGCGACAGCGCTGAAAGCTCAAAATTGGTCTGGGCAGGAAGGTGTTTAAGTGCCCTGTATTGAAGTGGTTAAAATTAAAAAAACTGCAGTTTTTAAAACTTTTTTTTGCATTGATACATGTCACCTGGGGCAGGATACCAAACACTTTTTATGAAAATAACTTGCATATTAACCCTTAAAATTAGAACTTTTGATTTTTCATGTTTCTGTTCCATAGACTTTAATGGTGTTCACGTGTTTGAACACATTTTTTGCCTGTTTACATGTTCTGCTGCGAACCGAGCAGGGGGTGTTTCGGCTCATCCCTTCCCATCAGCATGAGAACAAGGTGCTTTGGGGGGCTACCCCAAAGCACCCTCCCCATGTTGAGGGCATGTGGCCTTGTACGATTCAGGAGGGGGGGTGTTCTCTCGTCCTCTCCTCTTTTCCTGAAGCCTGCCAGGTTGTGTGCTCGGATAAGGGTCTGGTATGGATTTTTGGGGGGACCCCCGCACCATTTTTTTTATTTTGGCGTGGGGTTCCCCTTAAAATCCATACCAGACCTGAAGGATTAGAGGAATCCCATGTCATTTTTTCAATGACTTTTATCTGTATTAGCGGGACCGACAATTCAATATAGCTGCAAACTTTTAGATTACTTTTTTTCCTTTAGAAATATCATTTTCTGCAGGGATTGTTCTAAACACGGGAAAAATGTGCCACTTTACAGGCATACTATAGACACCCCCAGCTACTAAATTTAAAGAAATATTTCATTTTTATTGTTTCACTTTAAACATTATTAAAATCACTGCTCCCGAAAAAACTGCAGTTTTTAAAACTTTTTTTTGCATTGATACATGCCCCCTGCGGCAGGACCCGGGTCCCCAAAAACTTTTTATGACAATAACTTGCATATAAGCCTTTAAAATGAGCACTTTTGATTATTCATGTTTGTGTCCCATAGACTTTAATGGTGTTTGTGTGTTCTGCTGAATTTTTTGCCTTTTCGGTATGTTCTGGTGCGAACCGAACCGGGAGGTGTTTCGGCCCATCCCTAGTCAGCACACCAAGTGAAAGCATCCTTCACTGCCACCAATGTATAGCCATACTACAGTCCTTACCATGAAATTTGACCCATAATTAATGGAAGTATCGTAGTGGTTGGACCCCCACAGATAGCTCACAGGGTGTCCACTTCATCTCGCCAACATGGATCTTCACATAACATCCAGTAAATTCAATGTGTTGTGGAAATTTTTATTAATGTATGTTGTCAGATGTCCCCCAGTGTCAGTTTTGCTGTAATATGCTCATGCGGGCATATTCACACGTACAGACGTTGGTGGAAGACCATTGGCTGCGGAAACCTTCCCATGGACACGGCAGATCTGTTTGCTCTTTTAAGGATGTTCGTGCATGCCTCACAAAGAGACTTTTTACCTTATGGTGACTGCATTAACGCTCCTAGTAAGCAGATCTGCATACATGAGAACTATAGCATAACCATACAAAATTATGGCCCACTGAGCCATGATAGAGTATGGTTTGCATCATTGGTAGCAGTGGGAATGTGCACAGGATCATGTTCAGAGCCATGTAAGTGTGTTCAAATTGTGAAACACTTTGTGTCTCACAAGACGCTTGCCGCATGGCTCTGCACATGACCATCTGCACACGTCACTCTTGGAATTCTGTTTGAATATATACATGTGTGTGTGACTGGTTCTTTTAAAAGAATACAAGTGCCTGATTGGCTGATTCTGAAGCCACCACCTTCCTTTGTTATTCATCTTTACAGTATAAAGAACCACTTGACAACTGGGCAATTAAACCCCCTTCCTAACCAGACCAATTTTCAGCTTTTGGTGCATTTTGAATGACAAGTTGGGCAACACTGTACCCACATGAAATGTTTGTCCTTTTTTCACACAAATAGAGATTTATTTTGGTGGTATTTGATCAAAACAGTTTATTTTTTATTTTTTGTGCTATAAATGAAAAAAAAAAAAAAAAACATTTTGTAAATAAAATGCATTTTTCTTTGTTTCTGTTATAAAATGCTGCAAATTAGTAATTTTTCTTCATACATTTTGGCCACATATTACTACATATCTTTGGTAAAAATAACCCAAATTAGTGTAAATTATTTTGTCTTTGTGAAAGTTATAGAGTCTACAAACTATGGTACAAATCATTGAAAATTGATCACACCTGATCACACTTGATGTACTGAATTTTACATTGCGAGGCTGCACTGCAACTACATAAAATTCTGCACCCAAAAGGGTAAAGATGCAATAGCATGTGTATAGCTTTGCCCAGCTGTATTTTAACAGTTCAGGTGGGCAGCCAGAGGGCAGTAAAATAACTGTTTTTTACCACCTCACCCAACTGAAATAGCCCTTAGGATTTATTCATATGCATATTTGTAAATTCACATGATTTGAATTTTGCTGTCATATTTTGTGTGTATTTATGTCATATATATATATATATATATATATATATATATATATATATATATATATATATACATACATATATATATATATATATATACATATACATATATATATATATATATATATATATATATATATATATATATATATATATATACATACACACACAGTGCTGTGAAAAAGTATTTGCCCCTTGTTGATTTAATTTTTTTTGCATATTTCTCACAGTTAAATGATTCAGATCATCAAACACATTTTAATATTACACAAAGATAACATGAGTAAATACATGATGAAAATGCTAAAGGAGAATGCCTAAAGGCTGAAAATCCTAAAGGAGAATGTCCGGCCATCAGTTCTTGATCTGTGCATTTGGGTCAGGGGCGGGTCCAGGGGGGCGACGAGGCCACCCCCCCTGAGAAATTTGTTGAGAATGAGCGGCCGGGAGCTCGACGGGTGAGTGAGCAGGCGGCTCGTTGGGCAGGTAGCTCGGTGGGTGGGTGAGTGAGCAGATGGGCAATTTGGTGGGTGAGCAGGCAGGGAGCTCGGTGGGTGAGCAGGTGGGTGGCTCTGTGGGTGAGCGAGTGGGCCAGTCAGCAGGTGAGCGGGCAGCTGGTCAATCATTGGGCTGCCAGGCGAGGAGCAGAGAGATGATATCATCTCTCATGGCCTGGCGCCCGCTCTGCATCCCTGTAGTTCCGCTCCCACTGTGAACCAGCCGCGGGCAGCAGAGAGATTACATCATCTCTTTGCTGCCTGACTTCCCTCTGGGACACAGGAAGTGACAATCCGAGTGTGGCAGGTGACGTGGCAAGTGAAAATCCGCAACATGTAGCAGGGGACGTGGCAAGTGACAATCTGCATCTGGTGACAGGCGACGTGGCAAGTGACAATACGCAACATGTGGCAGGTGACGTGACAAGTGACAATCCACAACGTGCAGCAGGTGACGTGGCAAGTGACAATCCACATCTGATGATAGGCGACTTGGCAAGTGACAATCCAAAATATGTGGCAGGTGACGAGGCAAGTGACAATCCACAACTTGTGTCAGGTGACGTGGCAAGTGACAATGTACATATGGTGACATGCGACGTGGCAAGCAACATTACTCAACGTGTGGCAGGTGATGTGGAAAGTGAAAATATGTAAATTGTGGCAGGTGATGTGGCAAGTGACAATCTGCAATTTGTGGCAGGTAAAAGGCAAGTGACAATCTGCAACATGTGGCAGGTGACGTGATAAGTGACAATCCACAACGTGTGGCAGGTGACATGGCAAGTGACAATCCACATTTGATAACAGGCGAATTGGCAAGGGACAAGCCAAAATGTGTGGCAGGTGACATGGCAAGTGACAATCCACAACTTGTGGTAGGTGATGTGGCAAGTGACAATGTACATATGATGACATGTGACGTGGCAAGCGACATTGCTCAACGTGTGGCAGGTGATGTGGAAAGTGAAAATATGTAAATTGTGGCAGGTGATGTGGCAAGTGACAATCTGCAATTTGTGGCAGGTAAAAGGCAAGTGACAATCTGCAACATGTGGCAGGTGACGTGATAAGTGACAATCCACAACGTGTGGCAGGTGACATGGCAAGTGACAATCCACATTTGATGACAGGCGAATTGGCAAGTGACAAGCCAAAATGTGTGGCAGGTGACATGGCAAGTGACAATCCACAACTTGTGGTAGGTGATGTGGCAAGTGACAATGTACATATGATGACATGTGACGTGGCAAGCGACATTGCTCAACGTGTGGCAGGTGATGTGGAAAGTGAAAATATGTAAATTGTGGCAGGTGATATGGCAAGTGACAATCTGCAACTTGTGGCAGGTGAAAGGCAAATGACAATCTGCAACTTGTGGCAGGTGATGTGGCAAGTGACAATCTGCAACTTGTGGCAGGTAACCTTGCAAGTAACACAATCATGGCTCCCACTGATTCTGCATTATGGTGAGTTGAACTATTTCATTTTATATAACAATGTAATAATAGAAATAATGTGCTTTTATCATTCTGACACCATAACAACCATAGTGCCAGGATGATTGAAGCGCAAACACCAGCCATTTCCCTGATAAATTGCCTGCAAAAAAAAAAAATATTTTCTGGCAGTGCCCCTCTCGAGACTAGACTCTGGATCCTCCCCTGACTTGGATTATGCAGCAGGATAGTGATCCAAAACACAATAGCAAGTCCACCTCTAAATGGTTCAAACAAAGCAAAATTTAGGTTTTGGAGTGGCCTAGTCAAAGCCCGGACTTAAATCCAATTGAAATGCTGTGTTATGACCTTGCACAGGCTGTTCATGGTGGAAAACCCTCCAATGTGACGGAATTAAAACAATTCTGCAAAGAAGAGTGGGCCAAAATTGCTCCACAGCAATGTGAAAGACTCATTGTCAGTTATCGCAAACGCTTGATTGCAGTTGCTGCCGCCAAGGGTGGTACAACCAGTTATTAGGTTTAGGGGGCAATTACTTTTTCACATACAGCCAGGTAGGTTTGCCTTAATAAATAAAACTGCATTTTATATTTACTTGGGTTATCTTTGTGTAATACAAAATTAGTTTGATGATCTGAGTCATTTAAGTGTGACAAATATGAAAAAAAAAAAAAAAAAAAATCAGAAAGGGGGCAAATACTTTGTCACAGCATCATATATAGTATGTTAGGCTGTCTTTCACAGCTCAATCTCTGTGCTGGAAGTGCACAGTGAGCAGTGGCACTCTCTCAGCACAGAAATATTGGCTGCCCAGCAATGCTTTAAAGTCCATCCTTTTGCGGCTGCACATATGTGTTATAAGGCCCGAAAGAGGTTAATCTTGACACTTCTAAATAACATATCACCAGCATGGGCATTCACGGTAATGAGCTTTTATTTGCGTTGAGATTTCATACCACTTCCTGTTGTCACCAGGACAGGAAGTGAAAGCAATCTTCCAAACAGTATATCAACTGTGCAGAGCTTTAACCAGTGATCTACATCCATAATTGGATTGACGTTAGCCTAGTAAAGACAGAAGATCCTTAGAGTGTAATCTGCCAAGAAATTACATAGCAGAAGTGACACAGTGAGGTTAACTTCGCTCTAGGCATTTTGTATACACAATGTCATCAGGAAAGGTCACTGTGTCAATTCCACTATGTAATTTCCTGTATCAGAACACACGCCAGCATTCTGGACTGGGAAGTGGATGGTACTACATGATCTGTATGGTTAAATTGATATCAAACCTAAAAGCAAACATTTATTATATTGCAGATTACTTAGATGTGATGGGTGAATAATATTTCTTTATTAGGTTCTTTTTTACACGTGTTTTAAATGCATTTTTTGTGTGGTTTTGATGAGTTTTGTGGGGGTTTTTTTGGCCAGTTTGTTGCCAGGCAGATTAAAAAATGCAAATTGATGTAACATCGCTGCAAAGTCACAGAAAAATCACTACATGCTTTTCTGAAGATTCTCCATTAAAGTGTATTGAACCATAAATGCACCATTTTGCATTAAAAAAAAGTCCCTGACCCTTAAAAAATGCAGCGAGCGGCTGAAAAAAAGGATAGATGTGGGGGGTGTGGCTAGCCACAGAATGGGGATGGCCACTTGAAGCCTGAGCTCTGCTTCATGGCAGTGATAGAATGAATGACAACTAACTTCTCCCTTCTCCTCTGGTCTGTGAGGGGAAATCACTGGTACACTAAACAGCATGTCAAGGAGGTGAAATCTGCCGTGCTGCCTGACCCAGTACTTCAACCTCATGGAATCAGACTCCAGACAACTCAGCCAGTGGCATAACTAGAACCTTCAGGGCCCCGATGCAGGAAACCATGGCGGCCCCCCCCCCCCGACCTCCGGACAGGGCTCTTTTCTCCGAGCCCGATGGTGGAGTGGGTGGCTGCATATAAAGGAACCGATTTAAAAAACATCAATTACAGCCACTGTGCCCATCAAACGCCACCACTGTACCATCTAATGCCACCACTGTACCATCAAATGTCACTACTGTGCCCATCAAACTCTGCCACTGTGCCCATCAAGCTCTGCCGCTGTGCCCATCAAATGCCGCCAGTGTACCCATCAAATGCCGCCATTGTGCCCATCAAATGCTGCTACTGTGCACATCAAATGCTGTTGGTGTGCCCATCAAATGCTGGCACTGTGAATCCCCACCGCCCGCTCACTGTCTGCCCGCCACTTACCCTGTCTTGGTGGGGCAGCGGGTAAAGGCCATGAGTGGGGTCCCCCATGCAGCTACTGCCATCCTCATCTCCCGTCCTCTCCTCCGTTCGCAGTTCACCTATTTTGAAGCCTATTAAAGCCCATGGCTCTAATCAGGTGCTGCAAAAACACCCCCCCCCCCCCCCCCGCCGCTGTAATTCAGGCACCCGGCACCCCAAAAGGGACCAGACACCTAAATATGAGTGTGTAGCGGTGGCCATGGATAGATTCATGCTATGCTATGCATGAATCTATCCATTGGTCATAGAGGGGGTGGAACCTGTGCACCCTTTTGGATGCACCGCCACTGATGCACACACACATGCATACATACACATACATATATGAACACACACACATATACATGCATGCTCACACACACACACATACAAGCATGATCACACATACTCACACACAAGCATGCTCACACACACACACGCTCACACACATACAAGCATGCTCACACACACACACACATACATTAATGCTCACACACACACATACATGCATGCTCACACACACACACACACACACATGCTCACACACATGCACATACATACATGCTCACACACACACATACAAGCATGCTCACGCACATACAAGCATGCTCACACACACGCATACACATACAAGCATGCTCACACACACATACATGCATGCTCACACACACATACATGCATGCTCACACACACACATACATGCATGCTCACACACACGCACACACATACATGCATGCTCACACACACACACATACATGCTCACACACAGCCGCACATACAAGCATGCTCACACACACACATGCAAACATGCTCACACACACACGCACATACAAGCATGCTCACGCACACACAAGCATTCTCACGCACACACAAGCATGCTTACACACACACACATGCATGCTCACACACATGCACATACAAGCATGCTCACACACACACACACATACAAGCATGCTCACACACACACACACAAGCATGCTCACACACACGCACATAGAAGCATGCTCACACACACAAGCATGCTCACACACACACACGCACACACAAGCATGCTCACACACATGCACATACAAGCATGCTCACACACACATACAAGCATGCTCACACACATGCACATACACGCATGCTCACACACACGCACATACAAGCATGCTCACACACACATACAAGCATGCTCACACACATGCACATGCAAGCATGCTCACACACACACACACACACAAATACAGTAGATAGTCTTATTAAAAAAAAACAGCAGACATTTACCTTGGCTCTTCCGGGTACTGCACTCTAGGGGGAGACAAAGAGCACACACTGCTTTCACTAAGCCTAATGTGAGGAGCTCCCGCACAGTGCCGATTTCAGTTCGGGCTGATGATTGTGAGCTCCTCTCAGCCTTCCCTCCTATCGAAGAGTACTCGGGCCCCCTGCAGGAAGGGGCCTGGTCGCCATGGCGATCTTGGCGACCCCTGTAATTCTGCCACTGCCCTCAGCCACTAAATGCAGCCAGTCCAGCGCTGCGCAGCCATCACAACGCTCTGATCAGGCAGCTTTCTCAGGGATGAGAGAACTGAAGAGATGGACAGTCTACCTCCTCCAACCTCAGACCATGCAAATTGGAAAAGTCACAGAGGTAAGAGGATCGCCTCATCTCCCTTCAACTCTCCTAGCAAAACCCCCCTGGCTAAAAAACATAATTGAGCTGCCTAAGACCCCACTCTCCAGAGCTTCTCTCATATATCTGCAATAGGGATGAGCCGAACACCCCTCTGTTTGGTTCACATCCAGAACATGCGAACAGGCAAAAAATTTGTTCGAACACCATTAAAGTCTATGGGACAGGAACATGAATAATCAAAAGTGCTAATTTTAAAGACTTATATGCATGGTATTGTCATAAAAAGTGTTTGGGGACCTGGGTCCTGCCCCAAGGGACATGTATCAATGCAAAAAATAGTTTTTCGGGAGCAGTGATTTTAATAATGCTCAAAGTGAAACAATAAAAGTGTAATATTCCTTTAAATTTCATACCTGGGGGTGTCTATAGTATTCCTGTAAAGGGGCGCATGTTTCCCATGTTTAGAATAGTCTGACAGAAAAATGACATTTCTAAAGGAAAAAAAGTAATTTAAAACTATTCGTGTCTATAATGAATTGTCGGTCCGACAATACACATAAAAGTTCATTGATAAAAACGGCATGGGATTTCCCCACAGGGGAATCCCAAACCAAAAAAAAAAAAAAATCCCTTCAGGTCTGGTATGGATATTAAGGGTAACCCCACGCCAAAATAAAAAAAAAATTGGTGTGGGGTTCCCCCAAAAATCCATACCAGACCATTATCTGAGCATGCAACCTGGCAGACCACAGGAAAAGAGGGGGGATGTACCAGGCCACATGCCCTCAACATTAGGAAGGTGCATTGGGGTAGCCCCCCAAAGCACCTTGTCCCTGTCAGGAAATGTTCCATCCGGTGATAATATCTGTCTTTTGGCGTGCAGTACTGAGGTCCACCAGCAGGTGTCTCCTGTCAGTTTTGAGCTGTCAGGATCTTTTGGCTGCAGTACTGGCATCCACCAGCGGATGGATCCTAGCAGTATGGAGCAGGCAGCACCTCCTGCAATCAGGTGTCACTTGAGGCCAATCACAGGCCTATAAATAGCTGGCAAGCACTCATATGTTTGCCTTGGTATTGTCCTTGTGCCCTGACCTGCTGCTTGTGATCCTGAGCCTGATTCTGAACCTGTTCCGGCGCCCTGAACCTGTGACCTGTGGTTCTGATCCTGTTTCCCTGTCCTGGTCCCTACCCTGCCCCACCTGTTACCATCATCCCTGTCCTGCAGTCTGATCCGTCCACCTTCTCCCTGTCCTGTGTTCCTTACCCCATCTGCTGATCTCCCCGTGTAAGACCTTGGCCTGGCTTGTGTCTCTGATTCTGGACTGCCCTTGTTTATCTACTGATCCTCTGTGCATGACCCTGGCCTGCCTATCATTTACGATCCTGGTATTTCCCATTTATTGTACATATCTATCTGTCTGTTGTTTTTGGGTCTCTGTTGGTTGATTTATTGCACTGTGTGGTTGTATTTATATTATTCACTTTCCTTAATAAATCATTATATTTCACTTATACACATTTGGGTTTCCTCTGTTGCAGTCCACACAGTTCTGGTCTTATCTGATACATGACAGAATACCAAGGCCATCCCTGACCAGAAGTGGCTACACAGAGGGACCATCTTGGTTCAGGTTGCTTACTGAAATGAATTTAGAGGTGATTCGTTATTATGCTTTGCTGGCGTCTGAGAGTAGTGACTATCTCCGCCAGACACTGAAAGAGTGGACCAGTGATCAGCTGTTGGAAACCATTCGTTTAGCTCACTCCTGGGTTGATCAGGGCTGTATGCTGTTTGGGGATGTTCAGCCATTAATTCAAATCTGCACAGAGCTGGCCCTGACCTGCATCCCAGGGGGCCATGATGATTTTTCTCCTCCTTTCAGTATTAATCAAGTCACATCACTGGTATGGCTTCTGGAAGATGATTCCCTTTACTTTTTTGAGCATTACACGACCTGTTCCCAATAGATGATAATAGAATGTGTTGATTCCGTATAATCCCTTGTTAGAGAGGCAGTCTGTAACCCACAGTTTGTACAACCACTACTTTTAGCATGGTCTGGTATTTTGCAATCAGCCACAGCCAGCCCACAACAAACCATCTCTGCTACCAAACACCTGCCTGCCCAAGAGTCTCTTCCTCCATCACCTATGGCAACCTCAGTTTCAGCCCAATATACTCTACTTCCAACCAAATATCAATACCCTGTTTCTTCCTGTTGCACAGGACCTTCAGGTCTGGTATGGATATTAAGGGGAGAACCCTGCATCAAATTCAAAAAAATATTTGAGGTGGGGGTCCCCCTAAAAATCCATACCATACCCTTTATCTGAGCACGCAACCTGGCAGGCCACAGGAAAAGAGGGGGGGACGAGAGAGCGCCCCCCTCCTGAACCGTACCAGACCACATGCCCTCAACATTGGGAGGATGCTTTGGTGGTCTGTGACCCCTAAAAGCACCATGTCCCCATGTTGATGGGGACAAGGGCCTCATCCTCACAACCCTGGCCGGTGGTTGTGGGGGTCTGCGGGCGGGGGGCTTATCAGAATCTGGAAGCCCCCTTTAACAAGGGGTCCCCCAGATCCCGCCCCCCCCCTGTTTGAAATGGTAAGGGGGTACAAAAGTACCCCTACCATTTCACAAAGAAAGTGTAAAAATAGTTAAATAAGACAAACACACTTTTGAAAAATTCCTTTATTAAAAAAAAAAAAAAAAAAGATTCCAGCGGTGCTAATCCACTCTTGCTATCCAGAGACGGAACCCCATGGCTTCCCTTACCAGCGTCAGAGGGGGTAGGGTCAGGTGACGGGTGGCCCCGCCCTCCTAATATAAGAAACGTCAGCGCTGGGATCCCGCAGTGTCTCCGCAGTGGAGACAGAAGACGGATGCATGTATGGACAGCGCTGGACTGAGAGATTCCCCATCGCTGGATCAGATCAGCCATCTCTGGACCCCGGAGAGATGATCATCCATCGCTGGATAGCAAGAGTGAATTAGCACCGCTGGATTTATTTTTATTTTTTTAATAAAGGAATTTTTCAAAAGTGTGTTTGTCTTATTTAACCATTTTTACGCTTTCTTTGTGAAATGGTAGGGGTACTTTTGTACCCCCTTACCATTTCAAACGGGGGTGGGATCTGGGGGTCCCCTTGTTAAAGGGGGCTTCCAGATTCTGATAAGCCCCCCGCCCTCAGACCCCCACAACCACCGGCCAGGGTTGTGGTGATAAAGCCCTTGTCCCCATCAATATGGGGACATGGTGCTTTGAGGGGTCGCATCCTCCCAATGCTAAGGGCATGAGGCCTGGTGTGGTTCAGGAGGGGGGCGCTCTCTCGTCCCCCCCTCTTTTCATGCGGCCTGCCAGGTTGCGTGCTCGGATAAAGGGTCTGGTATGGATTTTTATGGGGATCCCCACATTTTTTTTTAATTTGATGCGGGGTTCCCCTTAATATCCATACCAGACCTGAAGGGCCTGGTAATTGAATTTAGGGGAACCCCTACGCTTTTTTTTTTATCAATGAATGAATTGTCGGCTAATACAGAGAACACTCATTGATACTATGTCAATAGTGTGCCAAGTTGAACATTGCTCTATACCACCTCACAAGTTACACATTTCTTGCCTTTCTTCTCCATTTCTAGTGTGGGGTATTTTTACCGAACGTTCATAATCTGTAATAACACGTTCAGACTTAATTGCTCTTCATTATAATGTTTAATACAACAGTATATCAATCTCCTTTTAAAACTACTTAAAATATACAGTGCTATAGTCTTGCTCAACTTCCACAGGCCAGCCACTGTATTCCAAAAATATGTTACTCAATATTACATCTATTAATGCCAAAGGGCTTAATTCTCCTTTTAAAAGGACTCTTCTCTTGGAAGAAGCATGTTCCCAAAACGCAGACATACTATGTGTCCAAGAGACTAATCTTTCCAAAATCAAACCCCCCTTGCACCCTTAAAAAATACTTTCATTATTTGTTTGCCAGCGTTTCATTCATCTTACACCATGTAGACACAGATGAGGACGGCAGATTCATAATCTTATCGGCCACTATTGACAATCACCCCCTGACTATAGTGAACATTTATGCACCCAACACTGCCCAACGTAAATTTTACTGAAAGCTTCAGAACAAACTGGGCCTCCTATAAAAACACTGCATTAGTCATGTGCAGTGACTTTAATAATATCCCAAACTCCACTTTGGCCTCCACAAATCCTCACAGACATAGATCATCAGCCCTCTCCCCATTCATTGAAAATTAAGATCTACACCATCCTTGGTGGTGCTTGCATGACGTTGAGTGTGATTATACCTTCTACTTCCCTTCTAATAATTCCTACTCTCAGATGGACCTCTGAAGTAAAATGATGCAAACAAATATTATACAAAGGTGGTTATGGGTCCCCTCTATCTATATTATGGGTTTGAGTCCCATCTGGGGTGCCAATTGAAGTAAATGGTACAATAAATATTATTGTACCTATGTATTAACTTGTCTATTCCCCTAGTCATCTAGTCTATTAAAACTCTAATCACGTTACTGTTGATATCACTATATAATAAGGTTAGCTATGAAATCAAGCACAGGGCTTAATAAAACAGTCTCAAGAAGATAGGAAAACGCTAACATGAGAATACTAAAGAAAGATATTACAATATTACAAATCATATAACCAGAATATATAATACAAGAATCAAAGATACTTATCACAAGGCTCTCCGCGAGACTTGTTTCTTCTAGCTAGGCTCAGATGACCAAAAGATAGCCATGCGGCTCGGAGAGTCATCAGGCTCACCATGCTTGAACCAAGAACAAAAAAGGGACATTGCTTCCTGTGTGTTATTTTTACACATTCATCCAGAACTATTCATAACCACCTCCACTAGCCTCCTGCCCAATGAGGCATTGCCAAGAGGTATTCCTTTCAATATTTTCATCCTGTTGTATTGCTCTATAGGGGCAGCATTGTCCATGTATCATCTCTAATGGCTGTTGATCCTTTGATCTTTGTCACCCACCATCATCAACCAACCTGGCAGCCATAGCTCTTTGAAGATTACTTTATAGCAATAGACGATCTGGAGCCAAACCTTGCTAGATTTCAGATGCAGATTCTGATATGTTACAAGTTCTGATGTGTAACTGGTTACATTTCAACTGCCTGTATCAGACAGGGAATGAAATACCATAAATATGATATTAAATAATGTTGGCTACATTAGAAACCGACATTACATGGTCAGACCATGCCCCTATCTCTCTTAAACTTTTTCCCCAATCTCGCCCAACCAATCATTCTCTGAGGAGGCAAAATTCATCCCTCCTACAGTAACCAACCCAAGATATGAAACCCAAATCAAATCTGAGCTAGAGAACTATTTTAAGAATAATTTTAACTCTATTAATGATCAATCTATGATATGGTTAGCACATAAAGCCTTTCTACGAGGTCTTCTTATTAAATTTGGCACTCAAGAGCATAAAAGAAAGTCAGCTGAAATAGACTCAATGCTACAGCAACTCAAAACTCTAGAACAAATAAAAATTCACCCAATCAGGCAACCTATAACGCAAGCGGACTCCTCTATCATCATTTCAACTACTATGTCAACCATATGAAGCTGAATTCATACTCCTTGAGTTATAAAAATGAGGGCAAATATAGAGCTGCGCCAATAAGTATTACATGAATCAATTAAACTATCCCAATTATCATTCATTAAATAGTATTATAACTGGCAGAAAGTCCTTCACTTATTTTGCATAATGAAAGTCCACACTCTTATCATTCATTAATATTACAACTGGCAGAGTGTCCTTCCCTATTTTGCATAATGAGCAAAATGGGGCTTTCCTGGCTAGACAAATCAAACAGCAACAAATCTGCATCAAAATTCCTTTCCCCCTAAACCCGCAAGGAGCATGCATGACTAATCCACTGGACATAGCCAATACCTTTGCATCTTTCTATGCTCAACTATACAACTTGCAAGAGTCAGAATCCACCACCTCACCAGATTTAGAAAAAATATAATCCTTTCTATCATCCATACATCTCCCCTCATTATCTCCCACACAACAGCTCTATCTACCCCCTTCACTCCGGATGAGGTCTCTAAAGCTATTAAATCGCTTCCACTTCACAAAGCCCTGGGTCCTGATGGGTTTTTTAATGAATACTACAAACACTTGAGTGACATTCTATCACCTCACCTATGTACCACATTTAATCAATATGCCTAAACTGGGAAAATTCCCAAAGAATCCCTGGAAGCATTAATAGTGACTCTCCCCAAACCGGGCAAAACAACATACTCCGAAGAACTACAGACCCATCTCTCTATTAAATACAGACACAAAACTATACACAAAACTACTAGCACTCTGTCTCACCTTGGTTTATACATATAGACCAAGATGGGTAGAAGACAAACGAATGCTGTCTCTGCTCCGCTCTGCTCCGATAGAGAACAATGGACTTACCTGGAGGCTTGCATAAGTTCGGCATAGCAGGTATATTTTAAAACGCCCATCCTCAGCCTATACACGTCCCCAAGCGTGAATGTATGTATATGGGGGGTAATATCGAACTTTTTTAACATCACAAACGTCACGAGACAAGGTTTCCCATTGTCACCTTTAACCTTTGACAAGGTTATGGAGCCCTTAGCCCAACTGATTAACTCCACACCCCAAGTCAAGGGTGTCAACATTGTTACCATAGAACACAAAATTGGGCTGATGATTTGATAATTGCCCTTACAGATCCTGGGCTATATCCTTATACAAAGTAAATCATAATAAGTCATATATGCTAGCAATAGGATTAGACAAGCACACCACACAACACATTTCAAAACAATCCCCATTTTTATGGTTGCCAAACTCATCCCTGTCCTACCTAGGTTTTCTCCTGATCTCACCCAGTAAAAAAATATTACGCTCCAATCTAGCAGACCTTGTAGAAAAGCTTCAATGATTTTTAAATTACCTTCACCATCCTTTTGTGTCATGGGCCGGCAGAATTTCTTTAGTCAAAAGGTATATGCTTCTGCCTGTTTTATGTATTTTTCACATATTACCCGTTCCATTCCTTCCAGTGCAATTACGGACTATACAAACTCGTATTAACTCCTTTATATGGCAGCAAAAATGCCCCAGGATAAAAAAAAGCCAACCTGATGCTCCCAACACGAATGGGTGGAGTAGGCACTCCTAATGTACACTATTATTACAAAGCAGTCCTACTGGACCAACTCAAGCTCTGGTGGAAGACAGATGTCCCTTCCAATTGGAAACAAATAGAAGCAGTGGTACTGACCAAAGAATCACTTCTAACCCCCCGTTACTAAGCACTTCCCAATGGACACAATAACAGCCTCCTTAAGAATCTGGTCATCAATACCTCAAATGGTGAAAGGTATATCTCATACTATACTATCACACTTGCCAATCCAAGCTATCACACTTATTCTTCCGGATCTTCAACTACATCCTTGGATTGATGCAGGAATTAGCACCATAGGAAACCTCTTTGCCAGGGGCGGACTGACCATTCAGCCACTCGGGCACTGCCCGAGTGCCCCGGACCACTAGGGGGCCCCATCAGGGTTGCCAGCCTCAGTAAAACCAGGGACAGTATGTAAAAATCTGTGTTGTTTTTTACATCTGTCTCTGAAATACCCCTTACCGACATCCTTTTCGTCTAAAAATCCAGAGATTATAGCTGCACCACCTCTCCAGTACCTTCTCAGCCAATAGAAACATGTCTGTGTATACTGTGTGTACATGTATGTGTATACTGTGTGATTGTATACTGTGTGTGTGTATTTTTGTATACTGTGTGGCCCCATAATCTGATTGCTTGGGGGCCCATAATCTCCTGTTGCCCAGGGGCCCCATGAGTTGTCAGTCCGCCCCTGCTCTTCGCCTCTTCTTGTATAATGACTTTTGAAAAACTCCAAGCCAAATATGACCTCTCTCCAAGAACATTCTACATCTACCTCAGGATCAGATCTCTTCTCACTAAAACACAGTGGATAGAACAGGCCAAGATTCTACCTCCCCTGCTACAATGTTATGGCTCAAACAACCATCTATTCAAGGGGCATCTCATACATACAGTATCTCACAAAAGTGAGTACACCCCTCACATTTTTGTAAATATTTTATTATACCTTTTCATGTGACAACACTGAAGAAATTACACTTTGCTAAAATGTAAAGTAGTGTAAATTTGCTGTCCCCTCAAAATAACTCAACACGCAGCCATTAATGTCTAAACCGCTGGCAACAAAAGTGAGTACAACCCTAAGTGAAAATGTCCAAATTGGGCCCAATTATCCATTTTCCCTCTCAGGGGTCATTTTATTCATTAGTGTTATAAGGTCCCTGGTGTGAATGGAGAGCAGATGTGTTAAATTTAGTATTATCACTCTCACTCTCTCATACTGGTCACTGGAAGTTCAACATGGCACCTGATGGCAAAGAACTCTCTGAGGATCTGAAAAAAAGAATTGTTGCGCTACATAAAGATGGCCTAGGCTATAAGAGGATTGCCAATACCCTGAAACTGAGCTGCAGCACAGTGGCTAAGACCATACATCAGTTTAACAGTACAGGTTCCACTCAGAACAGGCCTTGCCATGGTTGACCAAAGAAGTTGAGTGCACGTGCTCAGCGTCATATCCAGAGGTTGTCTTTGGGAAATAGATGTATGAGGGCTGCCAGCATTGCTGCAGAGGTTGAAGGGGTGGGGGAGTCAGCCTGTCAGTGCTCAGACCACATGTCGCACACTGCATCAAATTGGTCTGCATGGCTGTCGTCCCAGAAGGAAGCCTCTTCTAAAAAGGATGAACAAGAAAGCCCGCAGTTTGCCGAAGACAAGAAGACTAAGGACATGGATTACTGGAACCATGTCCTGTGGTCTGATGAGACCAATATAAACTTATTTGGTTTAGATAGAAAGCAAGAAATTTTGGATTTGTATCAGTCTGAATTTCTCAGATTAGGGCATCTCAAGTTTGCTAACACAATGGCTCGAGTTAAGGGACCCAGAGAGGAGAGGAAGTGCCCTATCCTAAACAACCCTTTATTTAACCACCGCTGGAAAGCTCTAATATCAAGAACCGGATGAAATTGCGGATTACGAAAGAGGTGGGTTAATGGGCGAAGTTCAGACGTGAACGCAGGGTTAGAGTAAAGGGAGTCGCATAAGGCCATAGAATGTGAGATGGTAGGTGTTAAATTAGGTGGTCTGCTCTTGTAGGGTCACTAAAGAAGAAAATCTATGGTGTGCCTGGGAGTGGATTGTCTCTCTATGCTGACCCAATCAGGTCTATTACCACGAGCATAGACTATGGAAACTTGAGCTTGTTGGGCTGTCTGGTAGTACCTCCATAAATCTGGAAGGTCTAAGCCCCCTTGAGCTGGCAATCTGAAGAGAACACTCCTAGGACATCAATTGACCTTAGAACCCCAAACAAAATTGATGACTTTGGATTGGAATTTATTAAGGTTGGATTTTAAAATTGGGATAGGTAGAGATCTGAAGAGGTATAATAACCTTGGCAATAAGGTCATTTTAACAGAGTTTACGCTACCTATTCAAGATAGATCACATCTGGACCATGTATCCAAATCAAAACTCAGTTTTTTAGGGAAATTATCACTATAAAGATGTCCCATATCAGCGGTTAGGTTGACCCCCAATTAAGGAAGAGAAGATGAGCTCCAATGAAAGGGGAAATAGTTTTTCAGTCTTTAAAGTAGTGGAGTCAGAATGGTAATGTTTAGTGCCATAGATTTAGACAAGTTAACTTGTAACCCAGAAGCCCTCCTGAATTTATATAGCAGTGTCAGAATGTTTGGTGTAGAAATCAGTGGAGATGTGACAAAATGTATAAGTCATCGTAAAATAGAGCGCACTTATGAGTCTGAGGGCCACACTGCACCCCATGAATATCAGAGGGTTCTTAATCCCAATTGCCAGTGTCTCAATCGCGATGATGAAGATGGGGGGACAAGGAACAACCCTGTTCCGTGCCTTTTGATATAGGAAGTGGGTCCGAATAGTGGCCTTGAAGTCTCACGCATGCGGTCAGCTTGGAATGCAAGGCCCTAAGGATCCCTAAGAAATGGGGTCCAAACACCCTCTTGGAAAGAACCTCAAATGAGTATGGCCATTCCACTGTGTCAAAGGCTTTTTTTAAATTGATGGACAGGAGAAAGCCCTTCTCAGGAGTCCCCCCATCCCAATGTGACAACAGAAGCAAGATTACATCAATAGCTCTCTGTGGAGGAGGCGTGAGTGTTCATCTCCCAATTTATAAAGGATCTGAGCTACATTTCGAATAACCCCCTATAATAACCATGACTGTAAAGTGGGGGGAGAGGGTCTTCATCATAGATGAAAATAATTCACCTTGCCCACATTTAGGAGCATAATAGGGCACAAAGGTGAAGTTGGATCCATCAATGGTTTCTGCAAGGAGAAGAAACCTACCCTCAGGCTCTTTCATTTCTTTTGATAGGGAGAAGGAGGTGTGTCTGAAAAAAATATTCCAGACACACTTCAGTTTTCTCCTCCGTATTAGAAAGATAAAACTGTGGGTATTTATGGTGAATAAAAGAGTGATTATATTGTTTAGGGAAGTGTGTCTCTTGTAGGAAAAGAACATCTAAGTGTTGGGAGTGGTAGGTTTGAAACAGTTTATGATGTTTAATCTGAGAGTTTAGGCCCTGTACATTATGGGAAGCTGTCCGTATGAGGTATGTGGAAGTGTCAGTAGGCATCATGGATCAGAGAGAGATCAATACTCATCACATAGCCGAGTCTTACCATATGAAGTGAGGATGTACCTGATAAATGTAGTAGCAAGAGCACCTGGGTAAAAGGGAACAGAGAGTTACCATATGGGAAGTATCCTTGATGTCTAAAAAAAAGAAGAATATTATTGTGAACTAGAGCAGCATGGTGAAATAAAGAAGAGAAAGAGAAGGGAGCCATAGAGTATCCACCAATTAGAATCCCAAAATTAAGGTAGATGGAGGAGCATGTACACCACTCCGGCCTAGGTCCTATTCAACTAAACAGCTCCCTCAAGGATAAAAACAACCCTCAGGAAGTAAAGACCCCAAATGCACAAAGGTCCCCATTCAAGGCAGTTCAAAACAGATGGTCATAGCAGGATGGGACCAGACAGTACCGTAAGTGAGGCTCGATGAGCAAGAATACAATTACAAGGTTAACCTGTGAGGAAGGACCTGGGGTTGAAAAAGAAAAGCCTCCAGGTTCTCCCTGACAAAATGTGTCATAGTAAACAGTAAGCAGTAAAACTATAACGTACAAACATGTATATAATCAAAATTTATAGGGAAGATAGGGGACTGAATAATTGTTAAACAGCTCTTGAAGGATACTGTAATAAGTATCAAGCCAACAGTTATAATCATGGAGAAATTGGAATTTGAAGATCCTAATGGGCAAAGAATGTAATCAAATAGCCCTAGAGTCTTTGGACCTCTTGGTTTGCTGCTTTTTCCATACTGGGATGACAGGGCTCAATGGAGGAGGCCTCTTGGAATATTCTGAGATTTTGTAGGAAGAAGAAGATGCAGGATCTTGAAAAATAAAACCCAAGTGCAGGAGTAGATATTCCCCATCTTGAATTGTAGAGAAGCTGTGTGTTTTGTTCCAGTAAGTGAAGCTTAGCTTGAATTTAAATGACCGACAGTATTTGGTAGACTTATGTGACAGGATAAGTAGTAGTGATTTGAGAGAGCAGCTTCTCTGGATAGTAGTAGGGGATAAGTCTGCAAACATCTGGACAGGGTGACCCTGGATAGTAAGTTGGTCAGCCTCCCTAGATCTCTGAATAATGTCCTCCTTCACACTATAATAGTGTGATTTCATAACAATGTCCCTGGGGAGGCCATCAGAGGGAAGTAGTTGCAATGCTCTGTGTGCTCTATGCAACTCTAGATGATCTGGTGTGTCTGGTATCAGGTCCTTGATTAGGAAGCGAACTGCCATAGGAACATCTTTAAAGTATTCTAGAAGTCCTCTGATTCTGAAGTTAGAACGCCTGGACCTGTTTTCAAGGTCATCAATTTTCCCAAGAGCAAAGTCCAGCTGATCCTGCAGATCCTGTATACGAGCTGTATTTTGATTAGCTCTGGCAATCGTATGCTCTGCTTTTTGTTCAATGGCCTCTATTCTTGCTTCCAGATTGTGCAGGTCAGCCTGGATAGTTGAGGTAATTTGCGTGGCTGATTGTGCAAGGCCCCTGGCGAGCATGTTAGAGAAAGTGGCCATAAATGTTGAGAGATCAGTGGGATTAACTGCTGGAGTCAGGGCTTGTCCAACAGACAGAGAAGGGCTTCTGTCTATGTCCCCCAGAGGGGTTACACCCTAGTTTTCGATTGGTGACATGTAAAGATTTGTGAGGTGTGTCCGGACTCTTTCTCTTTTTGACCTTGTGTGGAGTCGCCATAATACTGGTGTTTAGTGCTTTGTCCATTTTTGTGTTGAACAGATACATGTGAGGGAACAGATAATACATTACTAGACGGTTTCGAGGAAGATTAAAGTTGAACACAGTACAGATTGGCTCTAACACTGGTCTTATTAGTATGACTCCATTTATATGCCTTTCTTCCTTGAAAGGCATTTTTATCCCGTAGGAATTTCTGTCCCTTTTTGAACAATATTTCCTGTTTTCCTATTTCCAATGTTTTCTCTCTATTCTATATAGATGTATGTGCTTTAAAAAGTTGTAGTTTACCACATAGATTAGTAATGTCAATATCAAGGGTGCTGGACCTTTTCTTGTATTCTTCTATCAGGAGTTCCAGCAAACCAAGTGAACAGGTGTGACGTACTTTTTCCCAACTCAGTTTCATTTCAGAGTCCATATCCTCCAAGGTAGGGAATATATGAACCCTCCAACCAAGGTGTTTCAGATCTTCTTGATATAAATATTGGATGGATCTAATGTGCCAGAACAATAGGGACTTTTTCTAATCTCAGATCTCTGATTATAACTGCTCGTTGTACTATTGGCTATGGTACGGTTGCCCGTCAATAGCACGAATATATTAATAAAGTCCATAGCATGGGTATTTTTTTTTTTTTTTTTTTTTTTTTAATTATTAATCTTTATTAAATTTTCACATTTATACAGACCACATTTTAAAATAACATTACCAGGGTTCAAATACCTCTTTCTTCCCTTCCGAGATCTGAGTTTTAGAGTTCTAGGAAGGGAAGGGGGACATGAAGATACATCCATACATCACATATAATTAGCAAAAAAAAAAAAAGCACATTATCTAAACAATACCATATCCCCCCTTCTCCTACCATCACTATTTTTGCAATTCCTACGTTTTTCCTATTGTTATAACCCCACCCCTCCCTCCCATCCTTTCTATCAACCCCGCCCCCCCTCCCCTCCCCTCTTATATATATATTGGTGCTTCTATCCTACAGTATAGCATAATTGTGTTATAATGATTCCCGAACCTTTAATGTACCCTACCCTACTCCTTCCCATTACCCATCCCCCCTCCCCCTCCCCTCTTCCCTTTCCTATCATGGTTTAAACTGGGGTATGCATCACTTCTATCCACTCTCGCCAGTTCCTATTAAACTCCTTTAAGTTATTTCGTTTTGCATATACTGCCCTCTCCTTACATAGATAGTCATTTACCGCCCTTGTCCAATCCTCTACTGTAGGGGGTAGCTTTGATTGCCATCTCCTAGCTATCATCCTTCTAGCTTGAAATAAACATCTTAGGATTGCCGTTGTTGTTCCCTTCCTTTCTACTTCCTCCTCTCTGTAGCCTAAAATGCACACTATGGGATTTAACTCTATTACCGTCCCAAAGACCCTACTTATTATCTTTACCACTCCTTCCCAGTATCTAAATAATTTGGGACATTTCCAAAGCATGTGCATTAAATTCCCTGACCCCCCACATCTGGGGCAAAAGTCATCTGTTCTCTTACCAAATTTAAATAATTTCTGGGGAGTATAGTATGCTCTATTAATTACCATTAAATGGGAAATCCTCTGAGGAGGAGAGACCGAGACCTTTGGGCATGCCGCTAGGATATTTTTCCACTGTACTCGTGTTATATTACCTAGGTCTTGCTCCCATTTCCCTTTCTCAACCCTCCCTTTCCTCTCACTATTAATCTGTTCACCCAGCTGGGCATAGAATTTAGATATTAATCCTTTAGTGGGTCCTGCTTGTGCTACTGGGTATAGCAAGGGCATTTCCTCCCATGTTAATAACAGATTTCCAAACTGGGTCCTTAAAGCATGCCTCACTTGTATATAGGCATAGAATGAATTTTGTGATATCTTAAATTCTCTTTGCAGCTGGTCGAAGGATTTAATACCCCTGCCGCCATATAAATGGCTTAGCCTTACAATGCCACATTTTTCCCAATCTGCAATTTTTCCAACCCGCCATATTTCCTGTAGCTTCTTATTGTTCCATAGAGGCGTATACTTTGTTATTTCACTATATCCCATTTTTTTTTTAACTGTACCCCATAGCTTTAACATCATTTTTACTGTAGGGCATCTACACTGGAATGAGTCCGCTTCCAGGGTCTCAATCAGGGTACTATGTGGGGAGCCTGTTAATACTAATCTCCCATTTGGGGTTCCTCCGTTCTTCTCATCGATCCCCCCTAGCTGTTGTAATTGGGACGCCCAAAAATAGCACTCCGGGTAAGGGACCGCGAATCCTCCTTCCTCTCCCGGTAGCTGAAGCATCCGCAATCTCAATCTAGCCTGTCCTCCCCTCCATATTAGCTCCCTAAACAGCATCTCGATTTTATCAAACCAGCTTTTGTTAATCCAAATTGGGGCATTGTGTAATATGTATAAAAGTTGGGGCATCCATATCATTTTTATCAGATTGCATCTGCCAGCGACCGAGAGAGGCATTCGTTTCCATATAGCAATTTTTTGTTTAAACTTAGCCAATAATGGGACTAAGTTATGACTTATATATTGCTTAGGATCCCTTGACAAGGTTACTCCCAGATATTTCAACTTATCCACTATTGGCATTTGGGGGGTTCCCAGGGCCGTTTGCTGACCAATTGGGTCCAAAGGGAGACATTCCGATTTTTCCCAATTTATCTCCAGCCCAGTAAAGCCTCCAAACCCTTGCACCAGTCCCATTGCCCTTGGTAGTGAGTATCTCATATCCCCTAAGAACAATAGGATATCGTCATAGCATGGGTATTTTTAGTTTATTAATATATTCCAAATAGGTACACAGACAGCAATAAAAAATAGAGGTTCTAACCCTTCTTCACTCTAAAACAACAACAAAAACTACAGCTATAGTTGTAGATCTGCTTTTTCCTAATTACATTTATGGGCTCCTCAATGTAGTACTTTAACTCTTTAGAATGTATACCCTCTAAAGCAATAAGTGGGGGTTGCTACTTTATACTATTTTGTCTCAGGATTCCCAGATGTGCCTTTTGGAAGGAATTTAAATGGACTGATCAAGCAGCCTATGAACACTTTTATGGTGTGGCCCACAATTCCAGCAAAAACTAAAAAAGGTTAACCCAAAGGCCCACTTCAAAGACATTAGAATACAGGTGGGAATAAACGGGGCCACGTTAAGTGAGGAAAAGAAGGAGCTCTATTATGATGAGACCTACAGAATAAAATGGAAGCATCAAGCTGAATTTCCAGGTATGTGGGCAAACAAACCTCAGGTTTTAGGTTTTATTTTTCTAGTTTGAGTTTAGTTGCCAATTTGGTCTAAAGATGGCCTAATAATTGGCAAACCTGACAATATAAGGAATCTATTTATTAATGTTTTCATTGTTTATTAACACAATTTGCACCCAAGATTTTCTTGTGACAACCAAAAGGGGATTCCCCACATTTTGAAAGGATTGAAGTCTGCCCAATGGAACACAATCAAAAAGGGAAAGGGAAAAACCATTGTCTCCTGCATCCCAATGTAAATCCATCTTGCATGTCAGAAAAATCTGTTAATATCTTTTTAACAGTTTATTTGGTGTTACAAGTATTTTGGACCTCTATGCTAAATGCTATCATTAAATTATACATTTTGTTTTGCAATTAAACACCTTTTTTTTGTTGTTTTTAGATTGGGAGTATTGACCAAACATCAAAAAAGGGACAAGATCTTATTGAACCACCAATACTTTCCATCAACTTCTGAAATTCCTAGCAACTCTATAAACATTCCACAAGCTATTCCAACTACAGGTGTATTGTGTTTCTCTACTATATGTATAATATATTTCTATCTTTCCAGCTACATCACTAGCCTAGTCTCAAAATAGCAACCTAATGGTTCTCTTCATTCCGCCTAAGACCGCCTGCTCTCTAGCTCCCTTGTCGCCTCCTCCCATGCTCACCTCAATGACTTCTCCCTAGCCACTCCAATCTTCTGAAAATTCCTACCCCAATCTTCCTGACTATTTCCTACTCTGTCCACTTTCAGATGATCCCTGAAAACCATTCTGTTCAGAGAAGTCTATCCCGCCTCCACCTAGCAACTGTAGTTTTATTTTCCCTATCAGCTTAACTCCCATAGTCAGGCCTGGATTGGCCACAGGGCAAACTTATCCAGTGAGCCGGGCCGCCGGGCCGCCAGGCCGCAAATCCTTGCAGGGCTCCGCGGCCGCCCGGTTGCCAGTTAAGCTCAACAATCGGCACCAGGGGAGCGGAAACATGAAGGGGGAGGAGCTAGAGGAGACACCTTCAGCCTCTCTGCGGTCACGCGGCCACCCATATAGGTCAGCTGTTGGTGCCGGGGGCATGACTACGAAGGAGGGAGGAGCTAGAGCAGACATCTGCTGCAGACACCTTGGAGCTGAATGAGAGAGAACAAGAGTGTGGCTCCCCCACGTAACCTGAGCAGTGGGGGCGGCAGCCCTTAAACAAACAATCTGCATTAAACTCGACTTTCACAAACCATGCCTTGGAAGCAAAGATGGTGCTTCCTTTCAACCTTCGGGCACTATTACACAGTAAATTGACTGTGCTCCTGTGAGAACTTCAGCAAAATCTGCTTATTTGAGACACATTGGTCACCTGGAGGGAGAGGTGGGAGCAGTTATTTATTCCAATCGATACCTTTCAATCCATGACAACCCCTTATTTGCCCGAAAATATGGAATATACAGCTTTTTTACAGTTGGAAATGTAAAGATTTGACATCAGTGTAATTTCCTTTCCACAAGGACACTCAAATTAAAATCTTACTCGGAACTAGTGTTTGAGATTCACCTATCTCCTCACCATGTATTCCACTACCATCTGCTTAATGACTATACCAAGGCGTGCTACACAGAGAAAGATCTCTTTCCACTATCGGTGGTGGATCAAGCCTTAAGGTTCCTACTCAATATCTTATCTTTATCTAATGCTTAATCTCAAATTTGCCAAGGTATGCTGAAATAATTTTCAGAAAGCTTGGCACAAAGACTTCTCTGATGACACTGTAGTGCAATGTTTCTCAACTCCAGTTCTCAAGTGTCCCCAACAGGTCATGTTTTCAGGCTTTGCATTATTTTGCACAGGTGATTTGATGAGTTTCACTGCATTAGTAATTACCACAACCGTTTTATCTGAGGGAAATCCTGAAAACATGACCCGTTGGGGGTACTTGAGGACTGGAGTTGAGAAACATTGCTATAGTGGATAAGCTTTTTTATCACTATCTCAGAACTTGCAAGTTGATTGAATTGCATCAGCCACCAAATCTTATTAACAAACAGCTACGCAAAATAAATATGTAACAATCGTATAAAACATTTCAACCTTAACTGAATTATTGGTGGATTATTTTTGTTGTTGTTATTTGCAAGTTTGTAGTTTGGAAGTTAATTAGCTTTGATTTATGCTGTTCTGATCTAATATTAACATATGATTCTGGTAGTAAAATATTTTTAACGTATTCAAAATTTGTTCATTCTGTTTTATAGCTTCTCTAATCCATCAAATGGATTTCTCACTTACAGTGCACCTGCACCAGGTGTAAATCAGTAGTAACTTGGATAGAACTGTCTTTATCATCTCATCTGTATGACAAAGATGTTAAAGGTCTTCTTTACCACTAAGGACAATCCTATTGTACATATTCACTCATGATTGCCTCTTTTAAATTATAAATAAATAAATAAATAACGTGCTTATAATAATATTACAGTGCATTTCTTGTTAATAAAAATATTTTTTGGATTGTCCAGACTGTATTTATGTTACCTTTAATCTATTAACAGTGTTCTTTTGTACAGGTCATAATGTTACCACCTATGTCTATTATTACAAACTTTACACTTGACTGTAAGCAGTATGGTGCATGCCTTAAAGGCTGAGCTACCATTACACTATTGGATTGCATAGTTCCCCCAATCAGAAGACCACATAGAAACCAAAACTGACTGCATGTTCAGATCACCTGCAGCCTACTAAAGAAAAACAATTCTTTCCCCCTCCCCTACTTGCAATGATGATTTCATAATTATAAACTATTTTTAAAAACCATCTCTCCCACTCCTCCTACATATTCTGCAAGCCATGTATAAAAAAAGGTTGGCGCAATTAACTTTTCTAATGGAGTCTGGTCAAATGATCCAGCAGCTTTGGTTACCCAATGTACAGGAGTGCTCGACGATAGGGATGAGCTTCGAGTTTGAGTCAAACTCATGTTCGACTCGAACATTGCCTGTTCGCCTGTTCGGCGAACAGTGAACAATTTGGGGTATTCGCGGAAAATTCGAAAAGCCGCGGAACACCCTGTACAAGTCTATGGGAAAAATCTAAAGTACTCATTTTAAAGGCTAATATAATATGCAAGTTATTGTCCTAAAAAGTGTTTGGGGACCTGGGTCCTGCCCCAGGGGACATGTATCAATGCAAAAAAAAGTTTTAAAAATTGCAGTTTTTTCGGGAGCAGTGATTTTAATAATGCTTAAAGTGAAACAATAAAAGTGTAATATTTAAATTTTGTACCTGGGGGTGTCTATAGTATGCCTGTGAAGGGGCGCATGTTTCCCATGCTTAGAACAGTCCCTGCACAAAGTGTCATTTCTGCAGGAAAAAAAGTAATTTAAAAGCACTCGCAGCTATAATGAATTGTCGGCTCCCCGTAATGCAGAGAACAATCATTGAAAGTCATTGATAAAAAAAAAAATGTGGGGTTCCCCCAAATTCAATTACCAGGCCCTTCAGGTCTGGTATGGATATTAAGGGGAACCCCACGTCAAATAAAAAAAAACGACGTGGGATCTCCCCTAAATATACATACCAGACCCTTCAGGTCTGGTATGGATTTTAAGGGGAGCTCCAAGTCAAATTTAAAAAAAAAATGGCATAGAGCTCCCCCTAAAAATTCATACCAGACCCTTTATCCGAGCACGCAACCTGGCAGGCCGCTGGAACAGAGGGGGGACGAGAGAGCGCCCCCCCTCCTGAACCGTACCAGGCTACATGCCCTCAACATTGGGAGGATGCTTTGGGGGTCTGTGACCCCACAAAGCACCTTGTCCCCATGTTGATGAGGACAAGGGCCTCATCCCCACAACCCTGGCCGGTGGTTGTGGGGGTCTGCGGTCGGGGGGCTTATCAGAATCTGGAAGCCCCCTTTAACCACTTCAATACAGGGCACTTTCGCCCCCTTCCTTCCCAGCCCAATTTTCAGCTTTCATCGATCTCGCGCTTTCAGTGATAATTGCACGTTCCTGCTACACTGTACCCAAATTACATTTTTATAATTTTGTTCGCACAAATAGAGCTTTATTTTGGTGGTATTTATTCACGACTCCGTTTTTTATTTTTTGCGATATAAGCGCAAAAAAAGCGGAAATTTGGAAAAAAAACAATATTTTCTTTTTTCTATTTTAAAAGAAATCCAATAAAATCGAATTTTGTCATAAATTTAAGCCAAAATGTATTCTGCTACATGTTTTTGGTAAAAAAAAAATCCGTTAAGTGTATAATAATTAATGTAATAATGTAAAAAACAGCTTATACTCACTGATCATCAGCCGGCTGCAGCGATCTGCTCTCCTCTCCTCAGCGATGACTTCTGTGTGAGGAGAGGAGGAGCCGATTGCCTAGCAACCAGCTGTTTGTTTACATCACATGACGGCCATGATTGGACACAGCCGTCATGTGATCAGGAGGGCCAATCACAGAGCCCTTCTGCCGATCTGAGATGCGCCGTGTCCGGGTGACACGAGCACATCGGGATCGCGCGCACGCGATCCCGCTCCTTCTGAAGGACGTTCCTGAACGTCCTATAAGAAGTAGATGGCTCCCACCCGGCCGTATATGTACATTGGCTGGGTGGGAAGTGGTTAACAAGGGGACCCCCAGATCCTGCCCCCTCATTTTAAATGGTAAGGGGGTACTACCATTTCACAAAGAAAGTGTAGAAGAATGTTAAAAAAGACGCACACACCGTTGAAAAAGTCCTTTATTAAAAATATATTTTTTTTTTAAAAGATTCCAGCGGTAGTAATCCACTCTTGCTATCCAGTGACAGATGATCATCTCTCCGGGGTCCAGCGATGGCTGATCTGATCCAGCGATGGGTGATCTCTCCCTCCAGTGCAGCACCGTCCATCCATCCTCTGTCTCCACTGGCGGAGACACTGCGGGGATCCCGTCAGCCTGACATTTCTTATATGAGGAGGGCGGGGCCACCCATCACCTGACCCCACCCCCCTCTGATGCAAGTGGGAAAGCCTGGCTTTCCCAATGACGTGTGGGTGACCCAGCCCCCTCTGATGTAACGGAAACCTGCATTACATCAGTGGGGGGCGGGGTCACCCAAACATCATTGGGGAAGCATTATTAAAATCACTCTTCCCAAAAAACGGCTGTTTTTGAAACTTTTTATGACAATAACTTGCATATTAACCTTTAAAATTAGCACTTTCGATTTTGAACGTTTAAGTCCCATAGACTTTAATGGGGTTCTAAAGTTCACACGAAGTTTAGGTCTGTTCGCAGGTTCTGGTGCGAACCAAACCGGGGGGTGTTCGGCTCAACAATGTAAATTCTCAAGGAACAGTGATATCACCGTAGGCTCCCATTGCCCCTCCATTGTTGATGCTCCCTTCTCTCCACTGCAACTGCTCACTGACACAGGGGAGATGGAGCTGCTGGATCATGTGACATGATGGTGTTAAAAGAAAGGTTAGTTCAGAAATGTTATTTTTTTCGTACAGGTTATGCAGGATAGGTAGGCGGAAGGGGAGGGAACTAAGAATAGTTAGGTTAGCCTTATCCTCCACTTTAATTTCAAGTGTCTACCATGAGCACTGCCCTCTTCCTCTACTCATGTTGTGATGTGTAAGAGCCATTCTATTCATTACATTGTGAACCCATCACCTTTTTGATGATGCTAGCCCAGGAGGTGTATTCTTCACAGCCTAAGCTCAAAGGAAAATGCTGAATGACGATGGGTGGTGTTCAAACTGAAAGCAGGGCAGCGGGCAGAAGATGGGCTTTAAAAAGGATGCTTAATTCTGTATATTTATCATTAAAATGCATCGATGATGAATTTATTGATAAATATACTTGATGGTAAGATTTTTTGTTTATTGTCCGCCACTTAGATTTGTAGAGAGGTTGAGGGAAAAATAAGCACAGACATTTTTCAACGGATTTCAAACAAAGGGTGTCAAGATATGTACGGTATACATATATAGGAGGGATGCCTCAAAGGTATAGGAAAAAAATGCACCAACACATACCACCTTTTAAGTATACCACTGCCACTAAGGGCAGGGCAGAGGTAGTCTCTGCCAGGCAATCAGGTTAGCAAGGGGTCCAGGCACAGTATGAGAGTATTTATTTGAACACTGTGGATATAGAATTGTAACCATACACTGTCACTTTGCCCTGCATGGACAAGGTAACAGTGTCTCTTTAAATCAGGAGATTGGCTAAACAACATTATAAATCCAACAGTGTCTAAATCAGCATTCATATACTGTATGAACTTCTTCTGTAGCTATTTTTCTGAATAGTAATTATATGAAAGGTAGGATGACACTGTATGGGTGCTATTACTAGATGTAAGCAGGCTGCAAAGTGCAGTTGCACTATGCCAGAGCAGTTGCTCCACAGCTTGGTAAAGCTACTGTATGCTGACTTCCATCATCCAATCACATGCTAAAATGTTTTTTTTTTCCTTGCACGTAATTGGGTATTTTTTGCAAAATGAAGCTTTACCTTATTTACTAAGCTCTGGAGCTACTGCATTTTCAGAGTGTAATTGCCCTTTGTAAGTCCATTTACCTGTAGTAAATCAACCCCTAGAGTCTACCCAACAGAAAAAAGCCTTTGGGAAAAGTTTAAGTCAAGAAAGGTTAACCAGTGAAGGCATCTGGTGGGTGAAGTATTAAAGAAGAGGTCCACCCACCGCTTCAAAAATTAAAAGCCCATAGCTGCAGCTCTTGGGTACTGCCGCCGCCATTGCAGAGAAGGGAACCAGACAGTGTAGCCTTTCAGCTTCACGCTGGAAACCCTACTGCGCATGTGCTCCTCTTCTCTCTCCTATTGGCCCAGCAGCGGGGGAAGGAGGAGGGAGCCTAACAGTGACGTCAAGGGCTGCGGCAGGCTCCCAAAAGTGGGGACGGGATACCTGTGAAAGACAGGTATCCTCTTCCCCTTCCTGCCAAAAGGTGCCAAATGTGGCACTGGAGGGAGTGAATGAATGAATGAATGAAATACTTATATAGCGCACAATGCGAACTGAATCGCCTCTAGGAGTGAGGAATCAGATGGGCGGAAGTTCCCCTTTTGGGTGGAACTCCACTTTAAGGTAAAAAACACCCCACTACTTGTTCCTCCCCCACCTCTTAACACTTTCCTTGAGTCCTCTCTTGATTCAGTAATATGCCCATCTGCGAAAGCGCTGCTCTCTCTTCCTCTCCTCACAGGATACATTGCTGCACCCCATGACCCCTGCCACTGTCAGCCAAATCCTGTCAGGAGAGAGTGGGAGCCATAATGCGCTATGTGTGTCTATAGACACACACAACCCAGCTTGAAAGTGTGCCCCCATGAGTGCCCCCTCAGTACACAGCATTCAAAGAAGAGGGAGAGCGGAGAGTGCTGGCGGGGGACCCCAGAAGAGGAGGTGAGAGGTTGCTCTGTGCAATATCACAGACCAAGGTAAGAGTAACTTCTTTTTTATTTTAGGAAAAAAATTATATTTAGTAGCACTTTAACCAAACCAGTATCCTCCTAAGTTAAATTAGTTGCCTGCAAGCAAGTTCTCACTAGAGAACTGTATTGTGATAAAGTATGAAATAAGGCATATTTCTTATTGGGGTATTTCAATTCCCTAACATTCCAAGAAGTAACTAATATTCTTTTACTCATAAATAAAACAATCAAATAGGCACAAAGCGACAGCCCAAAACATATTAATATGGTCCTCAAGCAGAGAGGCAATTAATACCAAAATTTTACAAACATCTAACAGCACAGGAATAGCAACAATGCTTTCGATGAAATACAGTATGTCCCAGAACTGCCACAGGAGCTACGAAGAAAGGATTAGAGGTTGCCCATTAAGCCCAGGTGGGCAAAGAGAGAGCAGCAATAGCATTTCCAGTAGTAGTAGAGTGACATTCATAGTTATGTTGTTCTGACCACCTCTTTGCACTGTGGCCTTCCCTGGATTGCAAACAAAGCTCTCCAGCTTACTAGAAACCCCTTTTCTACTGTCTCTTGGAGCACACTGCAGCAGAGATCCTGCACCATCTTGGGGAACTCTGCCTGGCATGGTTTGCTTGACTTTAATCTTTCTTGTTATGATGCAGGCAGGGCATCTGCGAATCAGGATCACTATCTGGGTTGTCCGATCTGTTAAGAAGCAGCTGGAACAGTGGTTGGCCCGCTGACGCAAAAAAGTAATCAAGGTTTCTGCAGAAGCTCTGAAGTCAGGGTATTTTCACATCAGCCAGCCACCAAGCCATGCCCCCCCCCCCCCACCCCAATTTACATTTCCAGCACAGTGCCAGTGAGCTGGGTTGAATGACTCCCAAGCATGTGCAGGAGTGACGTCATCACCCACCTACCAATCAAGATGATCAAAAAACAGTATGCAGAGAAACGTTTATGGCACCTTTGATGGTCTTTGTGGGCGTCTGACCCTTGGAGCAGAGGTATGTATTTGTACTTTTATTTTCACTTTAAAGATAAACTTTATTTTACTTAATACTTGGCTTGCCCATGACCTGTCTCTGGATTTCCGCCTGCCTGCTGTGACTTTGACTTGTACTATGACTTTGATCCTGTCTTCTGTATCTTGCTGCCTGGCTGTATACCAATCCTGGCTTGTATCCTAATGCCCCGTACACACGAGCGGACTTTTCGACATCCAAACTCCGACGGACTGAGTCCGGCGGACTATCCGATCGTGTGTGGGCTGCAACGGACTTTAGCGAAGCTAAAGTCTGACGGACTTTAGAAATGAAGCATGCTTTAAATTTTCCCGACGGAACTCCGCCGGACCCGGTCCCCTTTGAAAAATCCGCTCGTGTGTGTGCTACTCCGACGGACTAAAACCGACGCTAGGGCAGCTATTGGCTACTGTCTATGAACTTCCTACGTCGAATCCAGTCGTACGTCATCACGTTCGACTCCGTCGGAGTTTGGTGTGATGGTGTGTGGTCAAGTCCGTTCGGTCGAAAAGTCCGCCAGAACTCCGTCGGAACTCCAGCGGAACTCCGGCGGAACTCCTTTGGAGGTCTGTCAGACTTAATTCCTCTCGTGTGTACGGGGCATAACTCTGCTTCTGCCTGATGTTCCTATACCTCGCTGCCTGGCTGTTGATGACCTTTTGGTTTATGTCCCGACTACGCTCCTTCATGCAAACATTAGCTGGCTGTACCTGTTACGCCAGCTCTCATGCCACTCTGCATTCTCACACCTCCTCTCATCACTACCAGGGGTGTTGGACAAGGGTTACAAGAGAAGCCTCCTCTCCATCTCAATCTCCACCAGGTACATGAGAGACCATCAAGTTCAGGGACGAAGCCACAAGGCGAGATCTTGGCACAATAGTCAACCAAAGTTTATACTCAAGATGCACAAGATAGTTGTGACAAGTCTTTCCATGATAGAGAAAGCATCCTGCCAAAGCGTGGCCCTGGAGTTTGACCCCACTGTTATTGAAGTGCCTCTTTTGAAGGCCATCCTGTATAGTCTTGAAGAATCTAGTTCTGCTCTAATTTATTATAAGGGAAGAATCACAACTCTATCCCTTTTGAGACCCCTACTGGGAGGATCGTCCCTCCTTACAATACCCTATACTTTGAAACTGTTTAACAAGGTTCCTCAAAATCATTAAAAAGGTGGATGCGAGCAACACACAATATATTCTAAAGAGTGTTTTATGCTGTAAAATTAACTGGGTAAAGTAGGAACTGGTGCAACCTATCACATCACAGTGTGTCTCCTAAAACAATGAATAAAGGTTATGTCTCTAAAAGGTTTCTATGGTTTCGAGCATTAAGAGAAATATAATTTACATGTTCATTGTGCATTGCTGTTTGCACATAATGAGTATATTGTGAGTGTACTGAACACCAGGGCTACAAAGAGAGATGAACCAAATAAACAATCAAGCACAAACAAAACAAAAAAATGAAAACGCACAGAGATATGATATGCTTAATTCTTTCTGAAAACGAATAATTACATTGTAGAGCAGTGATGAATAATATGATACATTTATTTTTCTGCAGGGAAAGGAGCTGCTGTGTGGGTTTTTGAACCATTGTTCGGTAGGGATGGTGACAATCAGATGTTTGACCATGTAAAAAATATGGTTTATATGTAAAGCAGAGCTTTGCCCATAAAAAAGAACTTCTTCTCCTCTAATGCCTTGCCCCTCCCTCTTAAGCAATTGAAAAAAAATTACCTTTTTTATAGTTTTTATTTCTGCCACCCTAACCTAAACAAGGAAGATGTATACTCTGCTAAGGCTGTGCATATCTCCATATCTGCAGGACCTGTCAGAGAACCACAACATTTCAGCACATGTGTGGAGGGTGTTAAACAGATTTTGTGCATGCGCAAACATGCCGCAAGTCTTCGACAGGTCCTAAAAGACCCACAGAAGCAGGGCCGCCCCCCCCCCCCCAAAAAAAAAACCCTTTGAGCTGGAATAGGACATTGTATGGACTATTAAGTATGACTTTGTTCACGTACAATTACCAAGGAATACAAACAATTGTTAGGAAGGGTGAAGTTCCTCTTTAAGAAGACCTAATCTATCTATAAAATTGATAATATAAGTTTATGCAGCTGTTATGCTGCACAATTATATAACCCCTGTTGTGATAAGTAAAATTCCCTATCAATGTTAATTATACCTGTAGAGGCAGCGGTCAGCAGTGTACACATGCCATGGCCACAATGCTTTGCTCTACAGCAGGAATTATGGGTGGTGAGGAGTCAGTTCAATGCCTCCTCACTGCCTGTCAAATGCTCTTTAATGCTTTGTCTGAAATTGATCGTTCTTCAGAAATTAAAGCATCAAATGTGAACAAGCTCTAACTGAACCTTTGGCAGACTTCTTTCCTAAGTAAGTTTCAATATTTCATTAAGAAATCCTAGGCATTTTTATCTGAAAGGCTCTGAAAGGGTTTCATAAAAAATTCAAATTCTATTTGCAATGGATAGCTATAATTTGACTTCAAGCTCTATGCAAATTTATCAGAAATGTATTGAGCCAATCACATCTACAGGAAATTATATTCCTGGGGCATTCTGTACACAACCAACTCACAGAACCACTCATGGCTAGGGATGGGCGAATGGTTCAGCCTGAGCATTAGTTCTGGCCGAACTTACGTTATTAGGTTGTTCGGTGAACATCCGAACAAACGGGTCATTTGACCGTTTGTTCGGCCCCCCGAACCGACCACAATGCATTGCGCTGAAGCAGTGAAAGCTTCAGCCAATCAGGGCACAGAGCACTGTCAGTGTCATGATTGGACACTGTCATCACGGCTTTATCCAATCATGGCTCATTCCCGCCCCACAGTATAAAAGTATTCTTTTTTTTTTATTGAATTTCACAATGGACAATATTAAAAGAAATAACATTCAATTGGATACAATCTTAATATATCATAACAGAAATTGCCAGTAGGAACAATATTCTCGGCACACATATATACAATTGATAGTAAATCAGGAAAAAGGCAAAAGAGTTGTTAGTGTGCCATGCAACAACTGAAGTATAGGGTAAGGGGATAGGAAATGGGGCAGGAGAGGGAGGAGGGGGGCGGATCAGGAAGGGATAAGGGTCTTGAGATTAGGGTTGTAAGGCATGTAGTGTTTCACGTACAGGAATAATAACAAAAGAGAAAAATAGTCAACAAGTGGATGATCAATTAATTTTAGATTTATACCATCTGAGCCATGGGAGCCATTTGTTCTGAGTTTTGATGGATGAGGCTAGGCCTCTTGTTCCTAGCAGTTCATAGGTGAAGTGTGAGTGAACCAATGTAGTGACGTCAAGGATAGTGGGCAAGTTTGATGATTTCCAGTTTCTAGTTATAAGTAGTCTAGTAGCTAGAAGTATGTGAGTAAGAACTGTGTGAAATGTATTGGGGACATCATCTGGTATTATATTAAGTATGGCCAGTTGTGGTGTCAAGGAAAGAGTGGTATTACTGATTTCATGTATGAGATGAGTGACTTCTGACCAGAGGGATTGAATTTTAGGACAATACCATAAAATGTGGATCAGAGTCCCTGTATGATTGCAATTTCGCCAGCATAATGGAGTGACGGAGGTTTGAAATTTAGCCAACCTGTGAGGGGTTAGGTACCATCGAAGTGTGATTTTAGTTGTTAGTTCCCATAAGTTTGTGCACCGTGTGGCTTTATAGACAGAGTTTAATGCTTGTTGCCATTGGGCATCAGAGAATTGCATGTGTGTTTCTGTTTCCCAGTCCAAGAAGGGTTTGGATTTGTAGAAGATGTTTTTTTCTTGAAGTAATGGGTAGATAAGTGAGATGCCTTTAGCCGTGGAGTTATGGGAGAAATAGAAATTCCACAATTTGGTAGGTAGTGACCCTTCTATGCTAGTGTATGTGGTTAGACAGGAGCGTATCCTGTGGAATGTGAGGAAATCTGAGTTGGGTGCCCCGTATGCGGACTGGATCTCAGGGAATGTTTTGAGGTCAGTGAGGGTTCTAAGT
Source organism: Lithobates pipiens (assembly GCF_037356315.1). NCBI lineage: Eukaryota > Metazoa > Chordata > Amphibia > Anura > Ranidae > Lithobates > Lithobates pipiens. Next base: position 422,826,835 of record NW_027507903.1, on the reverse strand, counting down.
TCAGCTGTGTTGAAGCGTGTGATGTGAGTCAAGTAGGGAGGGTCAGATCGGGGGACAAAATTTGGAGAGTTTGTAGGGGTATCTGTATGTCTTTCGTGGGAAACGATATCCACTTATTATTGAGCAAACTTTTCCATGCAGAGATCGATGCCTGTATAGTGGGGGAGTAGAGGCGTAAATTTGTTACAAAAGCTGAGGTGCTACATAGCCAGCTTTTAAGATCAGAGCCGGGAGTGGCGTGATTTTCGATATCTCCCCATAGAGTGGTGTGAGGGGGATTAGTCCATTCCTGCAATTGGGAAAGGATAGTGGCTAAGTAGTAATCCCGGATGTCGGTGTATCCCATGCCCCCCACACGTTTATGTTTGATAAGCTTAGAGTGGTTGCTTCTAGGTCTTTTACCTTGCCATATGTAGTTGGCAAGGATAGATTGCAAAGAATTTAGGTAGGCTTTAGATAAGGGGATGGGAAGGGTGCGAAACGTGTATAATAGTTTGGGTAGTAGAAACATTTTAAAGGCTGCTAGTCTACCTGACCATGAGAGTTCAAATTGGGTCAGCTTGGATAGTTCTTTGATTAGCATTTGTTTGGCGACTATATAGTTGGACTGGAACAATCTGGAAGTTGATTTGGTGAGTACGATGCCTAAGTATGGTATACCATTGTCAGCCCAGGGGTATGCATATTGATGGAGTAAAATAGAACTGGTAATAGCATCAAGACCTAGGTCTAAAATATACGATTTAGATTCATTGACCTTATAGTATGAAACCAAACCGAAGTTGGTTAGGACACGTTGTACCGAAGCCAGGGAAGTCATGGGATTGGTAAGCATCATTATGACGTCATCTGCGAACAGATTTATTTTATGTTCAAGGTGTCCTATTTTGAAGCCTGTTATAGTGGCACATTTTCTGATATGTGCTGCTAGGGGTTCCATTATTAGGTTAAAGATGAGTGGTGATAGGGGGCAGCCCTGACGGGTTCCATTGGTTATTGGGAAGGAGCGGGAGACAATGCCATCAGTGTAAACTTGTGCAGACGGGGAGGAATATAAGGCCATGATGGCCGAAAATATATGGCCATGGAAACCAAATTTATGAAGTGTGGCTTCTAAATAAGCCCAGTGGACTCTGTCGAACGCCTTCTCTGCATCCAAGGATAGAAGCAGAGAAGGCGTTCTGGTGGTCTCTGCATGGTGTATTATGTTGATGAGTCTCCTGGAAGCGTCATAGGTTTGTCTACCCTTCGTAAAGCCAGATTGATCTGGGTGGATCAGAGTGGGCATAATTTGAATCAGTCGGTTAGCGATAAGTTTAGCAAATATTTTGGTGTCTACATTGAGGAGTGAGATTGGGGGAAAGTTTTGTGGTGTGTCAGGTTCCTTCCCTGGCTTCGGCAGCGTAATTATTAGAGCTTTAAGCATTTCATCTGGAAGAGAAGAGGAGGAGGCAGCGTCATTGCACACTTGAGAGAGATAAGGAGCCAAGGTAGTACAGAATTTTTTGTAGTATTCATTGGTTAAGCCATCAGGCCCTGGTGATTTGTTGGTAGGTAACGCTGCTACTGTGTTTTGAATTTCCAACTGGGTAAAGGGTGCATTCAGGTCAGTTAAGTGTTGTGGAGATAGTGTCGGTAAATCAATGGTATGTAGGAACGTGTTAATGTCTGCGAAGGAGGGTTGTTTCGTGTTAGTGTCATCCTTCAAGTTGTACAATGATTGGTAGTAATGACTGAAGGTATCGGCAATAGCCTGCGGATCTAAAAGTTTCTGCTTTAAAATGGGGTGGAAGAGGTGGTGTATTTTGGATTTAATGTAGCGACCCTTAATCTGGAGTGCAAGTGCCTTTCCCGCTTTATTGCCCGTAGTGTAATAATGTGCTTTCAATTTTGTGTGGAACTTAGTGTGTGTTTCTAGGAGTACATTTCTAAGTTCCTGCCGAAGGAGAACTAACTGGTCTTTGAGTTTGGGATCTGGATTGGTTTGATTTTGCACATCAAGTGCATGTATCTTGGCTATAATGGTGTCTAGGCGCTGTGATCTCCTCCTCTTCTCTCGTGAAGAGAGTTGTATAATGATCCCTCTAACAAATGCCTTGTGAGCATTCCAGAGAACAGTGTTACTAGAGACTGAGCCAGCATTGATCTTAAAATATTCTTCTAGCCGAGTGCGAATATAAGAAGAATGTTCCGTGGAATGGATTATGTCTGCATCTGCCCTCCATACCCCGTGTCGCTGGGAATTTGGATGATCTGTAACAGTGAGTGTTATTGGAGCGTGGTCCGACCAGGTTATCGTACCGATGCCCGAGTCTGTGGATCTGGTTAGCGTCCATTTATCGACAAGAAAGTAGTCAATCCTCGTAAAACAGTTATGCCTATGAGAAAAAAAGGAGTAGTCCCTTTCTGTGGTATGATGACATCTCCAGATGTCGTAGAGGTTGTTGTTTCGGATGAAGGCGGTCATTGGAGAAGCTAGTCTGGAAGAACGTGAAGAAGCGTCCATCGAATTGTCTGGCACCACATTAAAGTCTCCACAAATAATGAAACAACCCTGCCGAAATTTTTCGAGCTTTTTCATCAATCTAGATAGAAATTTGATTTGGCCAGTATTGGGGGAGTAGACATTTACAATGGTGTATCTTGTTTTGTCAAGAGTGCAGTCTAGTGCTATGAATCTCCCATCCTCATCCATTATGCTGTTGTGTAGAGTGAAGGTAATGGTGTCTTTAATCGCTATCATAACCCCATTGCGTTTGTTAGGACCTGAAGACTTAAAAATGTGGGGGAATCGGCGGTTAGTACAGCGAGGCTCATCAGCTTTTTTAAAGTGTGTCTCTTGGAGACATAAGATGTCACATTTGGATTGAGTAGCGGTCCTCCACATGGAAGATCTTTTCGCCGGATGATTAAGTCCTTTTGTATTAAGTGAAAGAAATTTAGGCATAATGTATAGTAGGCTTGGGTGCTAGGTGTAGTAGTAGTAGGTAGTACTCACGTTAAGTGGAAATCTCTGTAGAATGGCAAATGGTTCCTGGGTGCAAGTTCCTGTAGGCGTTGCAGGTGGATTTCTCAAGAAGAAGGTAGATCAGGGAGGGAGAAGGTGGAGAAAAGAGGTTACAATAGAATACTGTGGTAACTGTAGCAACTGTAATACTGTAAACAGAACAGTGAAGTAATCGGTATGAACTATAGCTTAGAACAGCCGTAAACTCTAGGCTGTGTTAAGTGAATTGGGTAAAAGTTTGTGGTGAACACTGCCCAAGCAGGGCACCGACCGGAGTAAGCATATTGTAAGAAGAATGATCATCGCCTAAAAAGTGGTTTCAGCGAGCATTGGGAGGTTGTTTGGCATAGAGGGGTTGGGAAGGACCCTTTCGAGTATTGGACAATGCAGTAGGTTCTTCTGGGATGATGTCCCATTGTTGTAGGAGCTTTAAGCCTTCAGGGACTGAAGAGATGACATGTTTCGTTCCATTTCTGGTGACGATTAGTTTAGTCGGAAATCCCCATTGGTAGGGGATCTTGTGGTTAAACAGTGGTTTGGTGATGGAGATCAGCTGTTTGCGCAGTTGTCTGGTATGCTGCGACAGATCTGCAAAGAGCTGCAGGTCAGTAAACGGTTCGGGTAGCTTGTTCAGGTGTCTGGTCTTGAATAGTAACTGATCTTTAGCGTGTAAAAAATGGATCCGCATCAAGACATCCCTGGGTACGGTTGCTGCAAGATGTGGCGGCTTGGGAATGCGGTGTATGCGATCAATTATGGTCTCCATAGGTGACAGGTCTGGCAGGATAGTGGAGATCATTTTTCTGGCATATGTGTTAAGGTCATGAGGCAAGATCGATTCGGGGATACCTCTGATTTTGACGTTGTTACATCTAGAGCGGTCTTCGAGGTCCGCCATTTTGGATTTCAGCCACTGTTGTTCATCATGCGTGTGGTCTTGGGCATCTACAAGGTCATTGACTGTATTTGTCAGGTCACCCATATGATGTTCAACACGTTGGATTTTGCGGTCTATGTGCAGCACATGAGAGGAAAATTTAGTGAACATGGATGTAAGTTCAGCATGTAGGGAGGATTGTAGGGAGATGAGCATCTCCTTCATGGTAGTGTCCAGGACAGGCTGGTCAGAGGTAGGGAAGGCCGCAATAGCTGAAGGCTGATGTGTGATAGTGAGGGATGCAGGGCTTACCTCAGAGTTGGGCCCTGCAGAATCCAGTCGCATCCGCGCCTTTGCTGGGCTATTACTGGCCGAGGAGAGAGTATACTGTGTGGATGATTCGGGAGAGTGCTGCAGAGTAGATATGACATGTTCATCTGCATCTGGGAGGTCTGTGTATGAAGATGATTCTCAAGCAGGGCCGCGGGCGCCATCTTGGATTTCAGAGTCAGGCGGCTGATTAAAGTAATCAGTCAGTTTCTTCGGCGGCCTGTAATCTTTTCGTTTGCGGTTCGGCTGGGACATAGCTGGGTCTAGCGGCAGTCTCTCCGTGTGATTAGGAGATTGGAAAAGCAGACTGAGCGGCGATGGTTCCGTTGTATAATCCGGTCGGTGCAGGAGCTGAGGATTCAGGCGTCCATCAAGCTCGGCGGTTAGCCACGCCCCCTAAAAGTATTCTTTTAATGGCTGCCATTTTCAGTGTGATTTTGACATGGAGAGAGGTAGAACAAGGCTCTGTTCAGTACTATTAGTTAGTGTGCTATACTGAGCTATTTTGCTTCAATTGTCAGTGTAGAATATTAGTTTAGTGTCAGCATAGGAATAGTGTGAGTGTAGTGAGGAGGACTATCATTCAGCTTTGCATAGTGTGCAGCTAGAGTAGGGTCAGCTCAGATAGTTTCATTGTAGTGTAATAAGACCTATGCATGCAGCAGAGGGCCATCAACAAGTACCTGTGCGAATACGGCACTATGACATTCTCAGGCCAACTCGGCTTTGTTTCCCCACGCCAATGGCATTAAGGATGCATGCACTGTATTGTTACCATTTTAAGAGGCCACAAGGATGGTGAGCTGTGACAGTGCATGCATCAGTGACACAACCCCGGTTGTGTCCCTGCTGGAGCAGGCTCTGCGTGGCAATATGGACAGAGCACTGGGGGCAGAGCAGCAGGAGGAAGAGGAGGACTTCCTTTCCTCTTAAGGTCCACTTGATCCAGACACCATCATTCCTATAGCACAGAACACACAGGAGGAGAGAGGGCAGGAGGATGAGGAGGGGCATTCTGGCACTTTCATGGGCTTTGAAGAAGAGGAAGACATGCGTCAATCTGTAAGCGATGGCTTTCCAACCCCAGGACCCTTGGGAGTAGTATGTGACTGGGAGGAGGAAGTTCCAGATGCTGTCATCCTGAGTAACCCCAAGGAGTCTGCGTCTCAAGCTTCGGCAAATTTGAGGCGCATGGGCAACCTCATGCTTCAAAGCCTGCGAAAGGACCCAAAAATACGTGGCATAAAGTAGAAGGATTATTACTGGTTGGCAACTATGTTTGACCACCGTTATAAGAGAAAGGTCTCAGAACTCATCCCGTCCCCACAGAGAGTAGAGAAGATTACCTTCAATCACAACTGCTATATCCAAAAATGGAATACATTGCATACTCTGATGCATAGTGAATTTTAAGTTGAATACATTGTGGCCTAAATCAAGCATAACATTAGCCAGGTCGGCAGTGGAACCAGTCCAAAGCATCGTCATCTATATATCGGTTCCACATTAGAATGGAATCCCAATATTTGACGTATCTTTCATCTGAGAACAGCATACGTTCCCACCCCCAGGTACAGGTTGGCATACAATGGGGCACAAGAGGTCACCATCGCAACCCCCTGCACCTGGAGGTAGTGAGAATCATTAAAAGATACATTTGCTAAAGGACCATGAGTCCTGTGTAAGTCCTGTATAACAGAGAGGCCTGAGGAATGTGGAATGCTACTGTACAAAGCGTCAATGGCCACTAAAATGGCATCGGTGGGTACTTGGATATTTTCTAGACGTCACAAAAGATCTGGTGTGTCCTGAACATAGGAAGTGACATGACATGAGGGCGAAGGTATTTGTCAACGAATTGACCAGCCTGTTTGGTATATGCACCATTCTCAAAAATAATAGGCCTTCCAGGAGGACAAACCAGATCTTTATGCATCTTAGGTAGAAAATAAAAGGTAGGGATGGTAGGATGTTTGACGAGAAGGGGCTTGTGTAGATCTTTAGTGATAAATCCTTGATGAAAGGAGTCCAGAAAGAGTAAATGAAATTCATCCTGAATTTTGCTGACATATTCTGCAAGGATCCTTTTATACCAATCCTAATTTTCTAGGATTTTGTTACACATGACAATATATTGAACTTTGTTCATAAGGACAATGTTGCCCCCTTTGTCCAAGGGCTTTATAACAATTTCCTCTTGTGAACAAAGTTTTTGTAAAGCCTGTTTCTACATGGGAGATAAATTATCCACGTTATGAGGATAAACTTGTAATTTTTCAATTTGTTTTGCAACCTGTATAATAAATGCCCAGATATTTGGATTTGTTTGCAATGGGGGGTAATTTATTTGATTTCTTTTTCATAGAGATGTGAGAGAGGTTATCCGTATAGACATTGGGAATTACATTCCTGTCCATAACTTGTGGGGTCTGTAATTGCTGATCATATCTTTTGTTCTCTTCCAAGAGATCCGTTAAGTCTCTTAGTGCTCGAAAGTCCCTCACTGAGAAGGTTTTCCATTGATCCCCAAGTTTTTTATCTTTATCTTTTCTTTTTCTATCTGAATCAAATAGATATTTGTAGGTCAGCTTATGAGCAAACAAATGTAAATCCTTAATAGTCTCAAATTGATCTATTTCCTGGGTGGGACAAAATGTTAAACCTAGGCTCAATACTTTTGTTTTGGCAGGAGTCAAACTGTAATCACATTGATCGATCACATTCAGGGCAGTGTTAGTTATGTGGTCTTGTCTACAAATGGTTCTAGATTTCTGCTTGGTTTCCTTTCTTTTGGTGGAGGAGCCACCCCTTTCTTTGGCCCGGAAAAAAACAAAGGTGTGGATGTGCCAGAAGGAGCGGGGGATTGTGCAGAGTTTGGATTACCCATATCATGGTGTTCATCTACTTGTGTAGTTGATCTGTTGGTAAGTGTACTCGAACCCTCCTCATTGGGATTGGACCGAGTATTACCATGTAGACCACCCGGGTGCAAGTCGTCGAGAAGCCTATTCTTACCACCTCATGTTCGTCCATTACTATGACTGAAGGGTATCTTTTGGGAATTATCACTGACACTATGTATTCTTCTACATATCTTTGGGGAAAAGAAAATCGCAATAAGCTTATATTGATTGGTTTGCGCAAAAGTTATACAAAATAGGGGATAAATGTATAGCATTTTTATTATTATTTTTTTGTTTTTTTACTAGTAATGGTGGCAATCTGCGATTTTTATTGGGACTGCAATATTGCGGCAGACACATTAGACACTTTTGACACATTTTTGGGAGCAGTGACAATTATACCGTGATCAGTGCTATAAAAATGTGGTCAAAAGGCGAAGCCACACAGGGTAACCTGCATTGGATACTTGCTGGAGATGCTGCTTAAACATGGACACATTCTTGCACATGTAGTGGACCTGTTCTCCAATCCATGACTTTTGGCAACAAATCATACGCTGGATCACACAAATTATGGATTATGGATACTCCATTGGTCTTAGATGCTGCTGCTTGCTTATCACACATAAACTCTCACTCCATCTGGAAATACAAGAGATCGCTTACTAACTAAGGCCCTTATCCCAATCTATTGGAAATCCACATATGTCCCAACACTCAAGGACTGGTTCGCAAAGGTCAATACTGTCTATAATATGGAGGAAACTTTAGCAATGCAGAAGGAATCTACTGTTAAATTTCATAAGATGTGGAAACACTGGTGGCTTTTCACTCAATCGATGAGTTTGCAAAAGCTAATGAATAAATAACTGCAAGTATTACCCAAACTTGTTGAACTGGAATGATATCCAACCTCAATCAGAAGATAAGAAATAACGCCTATGTAAAACATTCTTACTCCTTTTCCTTTATCAAGGAAGCATTAAAGTGTCCTTATAACATTAAACTTTATACTCTTCACTAATAGGCCATACTCTCACTCATTACCTCAATATTATAACGTATCTGTTATTATTTTACTATGCATCACCCCACTTACTTCCCATCCCCTCAACCTTAAATCTACCCTATACATACTTTCCCTGCAGATCAAGGGGTGTCTTCCCCTTTTTGCAAATTTTTGCTGAATACATTGGATTATTAAACAATTGTAAACTGACCTAAGATTGGAAATTGCATCTGATGAATATTATTATGTTACCTTGTTATTCTGTCAACATTCAATAAAACTTTGATTGTGAAAAGCAAAAAAGATTTAATTTGGCTTTAAACAAAAAAGGAAAAAAGTAAGATTATTAAAAAGTTAACTATTTCTGCACCTTGACTTAGACCAAGTTGTGAAAGCTTAAGCTACAATTGTATTTAAATAACAGAAGAAATAAATAAGCTGGTCTCATTCCTGAACATTAATCCATTTCAATTCATGAATATTTTTTTAATGTCTTGCTTGAGAAGTTTCTTTCAGATTACACCATGGTATTTTATTTGAACTGAAGTCAGGCCTTGGTCGTTCTAAAATAAACACATTTTTCCTTTTGTGCAGCACTGTATTAGACTTTTGTGTTTAGGTTCGTTGTCCTGTTTCTATCAAGTTTTAGATCACAAGCAGACACCCTGATATTCAGCAGTAAAAAGTTGTTAATCCAACTTGGATTTCAGTGGTTCTGCAGTAATTACAGTCTGTTGAAGCCCTAAGGCAGCAAAGCAGCCCCACGCTGTAATGTTCCCTTTACTATGCTACAATAAGTTTTTTTGTCTGGTGTGCAGTGTAAAGCTTTCTTCAAGTATAACAGCATGTACAGAAGGTCCGTAAACAGCAGCCACAAAAAAATAACAGGAAGCATAGGGTAGACCAGGGTAAAAGCAGAAACAAAAATAAATAGTATAATTGATTGTTTATAAATATGACGTTTATAAATTATAATTTATGCAGTATATCATATCAATTCTATTCATGATTGATGAATACATTAACAAAGGAAACCAATGTTAGGCTAACCATGGAGACTAAGGAGTCTAAATGGTTCCCAATTTGGTGTTTTGCACTTTAAACTATGATGCCTTTTTATAGAGTCATTTGCTTTTGGATATCAAATATGTTTTATCCATATATGACTTTTATGACAAGGGCTGCAGACCCCCAAGTCTGACTCTAAGGCCTTATATAAATCCTCTTAGTGGTGTCATGAATAATATAAGGTTTTCTAAACATTTATATTTTTTCTAATTATAGTTGTCTCACTTGTGTGGCTTTGTTAATTGCAGCACTGTGCTAGGGGCATGTGGGACCACTGGAGATCCAAACCACTGCATTCTGTGTTACAATCGAAATCTCCAGCATGCTGCAGACACATAGCAACTTGATATAGTTCTACAGCATTTTAAACACAAAACATATATTATTTGCTTTTTTAAACCCTGAATGCTTAACAGTAATATAGAAATGGTATTAACTGAGCTTTAAAAGCTGTCCTGCCCTACCCCAGAGTCCCCTTTACCAGCAGCACACTGTAGGTGAGGATCACTGCCCTCTGTGGGACAGCTGTATTCTATCTCCAGTGGTCTGACACACCTGCTGCTCAGTGATAACTACTGCGTTCAAATTAGCAGAGAGTGTGCACACTTTCAAAAGCCCTTGAGAACGTCCAGTGGACGCAACACATCAGGTGGAGTAGGTTGTGACGTCATCATACTGAGTCTGACAATCCAACAGCAGGACTGCATTCAATACATCTTGGTTCTAACTCTGTGAAGCACTTGTGTTAATAATTTAAAACTATAAGTGCAATTAATTTGGTATACATTTATTAAATACCCAAGTGAGCACTATAAATAAGCGGGTGTAGCATTTTTGAATTGATGTTGGAGTGTGGAGAAAAAAACTGTGGGATTCAGAGTGGAGTCTAAAATATTCCCATTAAGCAGGAGTCCTGGGGGAAGCCATCTTAATATTAAAACGTTTGGTTTGTCCTCATCCATCGGTACAGGTGAGAGTATATCTGATTGGGCACATTGGTGTTTGGAGAAGAGCACAGCTGCGAAGTGTGGAATAACAGTATATTGCACTTCATTGCCTCTCAGAAAGTGAACATTTATATAGTATATATCATTTGTTGCACATTTATTTCATTTGTTGCACATTATAAGTGTATGTATATACGTCGAGATTATATTGGTTGATACAGTGTATTATACAGATATCAGTTAATTTTTTTATGAAAGGTCACTGATTGGAGTGCTGCACTGATTGTAAAATATTTGTTTATTGCTGTGTTTGGTGATTTTACAGTGCAGATATTGAATTTGTTTAACCACTTGACCTTTGAAAGATTTTACCCCCTTCATGACCAGGCCATTTTTTGCTATTTAGCACTGTGCTACTTTAGCTAACAGCTGCATAGTCATGCAACCCTGCCATACAAAATTCATATATATTTTTTTTTCACACAAATAGAGCTCTCTTTTGGTGGTATTCACCATTGTTTTTTTTTCTGTTTTTGCCATATACGGTATAGGAAAAAAGACCAACAATTTTGAAAAAAATTATTTTTTTCTCCTGCTACAAACAGCCAATAAAATAAAATATTTTTTCTTCATACATTTTGGCCAAAATATATTCTGCTACATGTGTTTGATACAAAAAAAAACTCATAATAAGTATATATCGATGTGAAAGTTATAGTACCTACAAACTATAGCATATACAGTGCCTTGCGAAAGTATTCGGCCCCCTTGAACTTTTCAACCTTTTGCCACATTTCAGGCTTCAAACATAAAGATATAACATTTTTATTTTTTGTGAAGAATCACCAACAAGTGGGACACAATTGTGAAGTGTAACGAAATCTATTGGATTTTTGAAACTTTTTTAACTAATAAAAAAATGAAAAGTGGGGTGTGCAAAATAATTCGGCCCCCTTGCGTTAATACTTTGTAGAGCCTTTTGCTGCGATTACAGCTGCAAGTCGCTTGGGGTATGTCTCTATCAGTTTTGCACATCGAGAGACTGAAATTCTTGCCCATTCTTCCTTGCAAAACAGCTCGAGCTCAGTGAGGTTGGATGGAGAGCGTTTGTGAACAGCAGTTTTCAGCTCTTTCCACAGATTCTCGATTGGATTCAGGTCTGGACTTTGACTTGGCCATTCTAACACCTGGATACGTTTATTTGTGAACCATTCCTTTGTAGATTTTGCTGTATGTTTGGGATCCTTGTCTTGTTGGAAGATAAATCTCCGTCCCAGTTTCAGGTCTTTTGCAGACTCCAACAGGTTTTCATCCAGAATGGTCCTGTATTTGGCTGCATCCATCTTCCCCTCAATTTTAACCATCTTCCCTGTCCCTGCTGAAGAAAAGCAGGCCCAAACCATGATGCTGCCACCACCATGTTTGACAGTGGGGATGGTGTGTTGAGGGTGATGAGCTGTGTTGCTTTTACGCCAAACATATCGTTTTGCATTGTGGGCAAAAGGTTCGATTTTGGTTTCATCTGACCAGAGCACCTTCTTCCACATGTTTGGTGTGTCTCCCAGGTGGCTTGTGGCAAACTTTAGACGAGACTTTTTATGGATATCTTTGAGAAATGGCTTTCTTCTTGCCACTCTTCCATAAAGGCCAGATTTGTGCAGTGTATGTCTGATTGTTGTCCTATGGACAGACTCTCCCACCTCAGCTGTAGTTCTCTGCAGTTCATCCAGAGTGATCATGGGCCTCTTGGCTGCATCTCTGATCAGTCTTCTCCTTGTCTGAGCTGAAAGTTTAGAGGGACGGCCAGGTCTTGGTAGATTTGCAGTGGTCTGATACTCCTTCCATTTCAAAATGATCGCTTGCACAGTGAGGATGGGATGTTTAATGCTTGGGAAATCTTTTTGTATCCTAATCCGGCTTTAAACTTCTCCACAACAGTAATACGGACCTGCCTGGTGTGTTCCTTGGTCTTCATGATGCTCTCTGTGCTTTCAACAGAACCCTGAGACTATCACAGAGCAGGTGCATTTATACAGACTTGATTACACACAGGTGGATTCTATTTATCACCATCAGTCATTTCGACAACATTGGATCATTCAGAGATCCTCGCTGAACTTCTGGAGTGAGTTTGCTGCACTGAAAGTAAAGGGGCCGAATAATTTTGCACGCACCACTTTTCAGTTTTTTATTTGCTAAAAAAGTTTAAAATATCCAATAGATTTCGTTCCACTTCACAATTGTGTCCCACTTGTTGGTGATTCTTCACAAAAAATAAAAATGTTATATCTTTATGTTTGAAGCCTGAAATGTGGCAAAAGGTTGAAAAGTTCAAGGGGGCCGAATACTGTCGCAAGGCACTGTATATTGGGGTTTTTTGTTTGTTTATTATGAGGTGATCAGTGACTTATAATGGGACTGTGATAGTGTGGTGGGCAATCTAACACTACTGACATTGGGGGGGAACTGACTAACTGAAACTGACATCACCAGTGACATTAATACAGTGAGCGGTAATAATATACAGCACACTGTCACTGTACTAATGACACTGGCTGGGAAGGGGTTAACAGCTAGGGCAATCAAGGGGTTACATGTGTGCTAAAATATGTGTAATGTGTGTAAAGTGTACTGCTTTTACCACTAGATCTCTAAGTTTCTCATCCCTTTTTTGCAGGGATGAGAAAAAGGGAGATCATTCTCTCTGTACAGTTCTCTGTGTTGATTGTCTATACAGAAAAAAGACATAACCAGAGAGAAGGTAACGTCAAAAGTACCACATAATTCAGCCTCAGGGGTGTAGTAACAATTCATGAAATTGAGACCTCCTAAAATCACAAAAAGTTTTTTAGGCACAAAGTCTATATATAATGCAAACCTCCACCTTCCACCTCCTAAAAAATAGACAACGATGTCTAAAAACCCAAATTAATGCATCTAGACATCATGCATACCTCCGATCAGCCCAACAGATAACAAATATTATAACAAATAAATATTCCACGATTAGTAACCTGAAGTGGAATCATGCAGAATCATAGTGATGTCAAACCTGTATAGAATACGGCAGAGCAAAAGGGGAGCAAACAGACTCTGTGTTATTTGTCTAAACAGGGCTCTGGGCTGTGATTGTTCAGTGCTGATTAGGAGGTCCTGATCGTGAATAATTGGCCGGGGCTTGCTGAAAGGCTCCTGCTGTATATAATCACAGTGGGTGATGGCCAGGGGGCACGCGTGCACACCCCTTAAGCCTAGAAGTAGGAAGCAAGGTACATGTACATTGTTTTGCCTGTGCAGGCTGCCCATCTGCGGTACTTTGCGGACGGGCAGTCAGCAAGTGTTTCAATTATTATTTTAGGCATATGTTAGTGTTTATTTATTTTTTATTACATTTATTGCATTTTAGTGTGTGCATTTATGACTGAAGCACATTGGTTGTGATGGGGCAGAGAGTGTATTGGACCACCTGAGATAGATTTCCGCTCTTACATACTGTACTGTGCAGTGGTTCTCATATTCAGCGGGCTGCTGTGGAAGTGAAATCTAGGGTAGCATAGGAGCACTATTAAAGAAAAGAAAAAAAAGACAATTAAAAACGTATGTTTTATGACTTTGCCTTAAAAGCTCAGGCTACTTCGTATATTGTATGAAATTCTATAACAATGACTGCACAACATTCAGTGAATCTTCCTTTTTTCTTTGGCAGAAAACAAGTCATTAGAGTGTGTTAACCTCTGTTCCTCAGAAGTTTAGTGAGGTGTGAGAAAACTGAATAACAGGTTTTCCACTTATAAACTGAAAATGCTTTGTGTACAAGAATGGTCCAGAATACCTAGAAGTCACTGTGCAGATCTGATCAGAGGTTATAGAAAACATTTGGCTGAGGTTACCAGAAATAAAGAAGATTCATCTACTTTCTAAATATACAAGTTCGCACAATTTTTATTCATTTTGTCTATTTGTTGAAATATTTGTAAGTACAGATAAAGCAATGTAATGCATTGTGTGTAATCCCCAATGTTGGAGAAAAGTAAAAAGGCTTTATATACTAATATATACAGTATATCTATCTCTATATGTGTGTGTGTGTATATATATATATATATATATATATATATATATATATATATATATATATATATATACACACACATACATATATATATATATATATATATTATAATACAGTAGCTCATAAAAGTGAGTACACCCCTCATGTTTTTGTAAATATTTTATTATATCTTTTCATGTGACAACACTGAAGAAATTACACTTTGCTACAATGTAAATTAGTGTACAGCTTGTGTAAGAGCCAGTTCACACAGGGGCGACACGACTTCCAGGACGACTTTGTTGGAGACGACTTACAACACGACTTTAAGTCGTCCCAGGCCAGACCCTTATCCGAGCACGCTACCCAGCCGGCCAGGAAAGGGGGTGGGGAGGAGCGAGCGCCCCCCCCCCCCCTCCTGAGCCGTATCAGGCCACGTGCCCTCAACATGGGGAGGGTGCTTTGGGGAAGGGGGGCCGCGCGCCCCCCCCACAACCCTAAGCACCTTGTCCCCATATTGATGAGGACAAGGGCCTCTTCCCGACAACCCTGGCCGTTGGTTGTCGGGGTCTGCGGGCGGGGGGCTTATCGGAATCCGGGAGCCCCCTTTAATAAGCATCCTCTGGGACTGTGAAATCATAATGGGCGGGGACATCATCTGGTGATGTCTCTATATAAGTCTCCGCGTGCCGCGTCCTTGCCACTGTGAGCGGAGGCAGCGACAAGGCAACATCTGAAGAGAAGAAGAGAAGAACAGAAGACGGCGACAAAAGACCAGGCCACCGCCTGTAAAAGAGCTAGAAGAAGGTGCAGTGGCCCGGCAAGAAGAACCGAAGAGGGGGACAAGACCTCCGAAGTCGGAAGAAGAGGGCGGCGGCGAAGAAGAAAGCCGGGCTCCTCCGCTAGCAAAAGAGCTAGCAGAAGATAGCGGAGGAGTCCAGCGAGAAGACCCCCGAAGACGGACAGAAGACCCCCGGAGCTGTGCAATAAACTATTTTAACCCTTGTGTGTTGTGTTTTTTTTACTTTTTTTTTACAGGTGAATGGGTAGGGGTACATTGTACCCCATACTCATTCACATAGGGTAGGGGCCGGTATCCAGGGCCCCCTTATTAAAACTTTTTTGGGAGCAGTGATTTTAATAATGCTTAAAGTGAAACAATAAAAGTGTAATATTCCTTTAAATTTCGTACCCGGGGGGGTGTCTATAGTATGCCTGTAAAGGGGCATATGTTTCCTGTGCTTAGAACTGTCCCTGCACAAAGTGTCATTTATGCAGAAAAAAAGTAATTAAAAATCACTCGCGGCTATAATGAATTGTTGGCTCCCCGTAATACAGAGAACAGCCATTGAAATTCAATTACCAGGCCCTTTAGGTCTGGTTTGAATATTAAGGGGAACCCCACGTCAAATTTAAAAAAAAATGACGTGGGGTTCCCCCCATCGCTGGACCCCAGAGAGAAGATCATCTGTGGCTGGATAGCAAGCTGTTCAACTCGAACTCGAAGCTCATCCCTAGTCCACATAAAGAGATGTACCCCTGCAGGGGTGAACAGCCCCGTATTTCCTCCTATCTCATCCGTGATGAAAACACATACATAATTTGCGCCTGCAAATGTAAACAGTATTCAAACCCCACATGTGAAGTTTTGCTCCGATCGTTAAAGTGAGAGCAATAATTATAGCGCAAGACTTCCTCTGTAACTCTAAAAATAATACAATTTGGAGATTTTTAAGTACCATAGTTTGTCGCCATTCTAAGAAAGTGCACAATTTTAATGCATTATATGTTAGGTACCTATTTAATCATAACATCATCTTTCACACTATACAAAAAAATTGGGTTAACTTTACTCTTTTATTTTTACTTCATTGCAGTGTATCCCCCCCCCCACAAAAAAAAAAAATTGGATTTGAAAGACCACTGCACAAATACAGTGTGACAAAAAACATTGCAACAGACATCATTTTATTCTCTTGGGTCTTTGCTAAAAAATATAAATATAATGTTTGGGGGTTCTAAGTCATTTTCTAGCAAAAAATACTGATTTTACTTTAAGCAACAAATGTTAGAAAAGGCTTGGCTTTCAAGTGGTTCATTATAAAACCCAAACTGTGTTGCAGCTTACCAATCATTAGATGTGTTGGTCGTTTTCTTTGTTTAGGCTTTTCCCCTCTGTTTTCACTTTGTGAACTGGCCAGTAAAACACCCATCAGAGTGCCTCCACTCTGGATGAAAGGAGCACAGGGGGTACATTTGGACTACCAGATTTAAATACACAAACAAAAAAAGTTGAAGCTGAACTCTAACTATTAACTACTAATACTTAGTAGTTACAGCAATTTTTTTTTTTCCTTTTGGGATAAAGGTCTTACATAAAGAAATAAAACTGATTTTTTTAAGCACCCCTGTTAGTGTAAATGGTTTGTCTCATCCCTGTAACTGATACATCTGCAATAGGGCTTGCTCTTTTTAAAAACAATACACTTACTGGCCAGATCACCATATGAACATAAGGGGAAAAAAGCCTAAAAGAGAAAATGAATGCAGCCATCAGAGAAGAATTCTTGAGCTGCAATATAATAAATGTTTGCATTTGGGTTTAATATCACTTTAACCGCTTGCCACCGCCCAATGTCATATGACGTCGCAGACTTTGAGCGGTGATATCTGAATGATGCCTGCAGCTATCATTATCTTCTTTTAGAGCCGTCGATTCCCTGCACCATATAACCAGTTCCCAACCAGCGCACGCCGATGTACGTCGACAGAATGACACGGCAGGCATATTGGCGTACAGGTACGTCCAATCTTTAATGCCACCCTGCCACCCTGCCATCACAAGCGCGCAGTGTGCTGGTCGGAACCCCCGTGGACTCAATCGTCGCGGGCATACCCATGATCGTCTCACAGGGCGGCTGAATGGAGAAATGCCGTTGTAAACAGCATTTCTCCATTCTGCCTAGCAATTAGTGACACTGATCTCTGCTCCATGTGATTGGAGCAGAGATCAGTGTTCACTAAATGAAAGCCCAGCACCCCACAGTTAGTAACACACCCCTAGAAACACTTAACCCCTACACTGCCACCCACTGGTTAACCCCTTCACTGCCAGTGTAATTTACACAGGAATCACTGCATTTATATAACAGTGATTACAGGCATAAGGTGCAAATAAAGAATTGCATAAATATGTAAATGCATTAAAAAAGGACATAAATATTCATCATTAAAGTATTCACCATTAAAATATCAAAAGTGCAGGGAATCTTAAAATTATGTATGGAATATATATCCAATATGTGCAAAATATACAAAAAATAGATCAGCGAGTGAGTGATCTGTGATAATTGTGCGAAATATATAAATAATTCATACAGTGCTTTTCAAGAAGAGATCAATAAGCAAGGTAAAATATAAAAATAGAAATAAAATCGGAGAAAATATATATATAAAAAAATGGAAAATATATATATAAAAAAAAAAAATAATAATAAAAAATCTTAGAATAAAGTCTCTTAGTGCAAATTGTTGGACGTTTATTTCTTGGTCCAAAGTGCAACAGGTAGTGGAAGTGTGAAAGTGTTTCACAAGGACACTTTGTGCTGCTATCTTAATATTCGGTAGTGCTGTGCCTTTAAGTGATATGCTAGAGGTCTTCAGTGTCTCTGACACCTGTGGCTAAAATGAATGGTTACCTTACTGCTTTAAGGTATACAGCATGTAGTGAAATTTGAAGGAATGGATCCCTCTGTGTGGGCCCTTTTCCTAGGCGTTCCTATGGGATGAAGCCAGGAGGACGGGGGGGGGGGGGGGGTCCTTTCTTTGCCTTTCCGCTTTCCACATCAGTAACTTGACTCACTCAGGCAGGTACTCAGTGTGTTAGAAAGAAGATAAAAGAGCCTACCATAGTGTAATATGTTGCAAACAGCATTGACGTTTATTTAGGTAAAACAGGTAAAAAACTCACATTTTATGGTATCAATAGTGCATTGTAAAAACGAGCGCCGCGCTCGTACCTATCTGTCTGTTCCGGTGTCTCTATTGCCTCTGGTATCCTACGCGTTACGTCACGCCACGTGACTTCGACTGGGATGAGGCTTCTGGGCAATGAAGTTTATTTAAATAGGCTCAGGCAATTGTATTGTTCCGCAGCCATTTTCTTGTGGATTATAATTAAAGCAATGGGGAAGCCATTTTTTTGTGGACCATATGTGAACTAATATAGCGGCCATTTCTTTGTAGTTCATTGCATGGACTACACTGGCGGTCATTTTGTTGTATACATTTTGTGTATAAACAAACTGTATTGATGCTGTGGTCAGAGGCACTTCCGATTTACGATGTATGCTGAAACTGGAAGTGTCAGCAAAGTTTGTTTTACTATTTAACGAGCGGATTCCATAGTGGTGCTATATAGTTAATCAGATTATGTTATATAGCTGAATCCTATTATTTTAAACCAGGAAAGTTAAAAAAATTCTAAAAAATTCTTGATGATGTGAGCCGCAAAAAAGTATATATATATATAAAAATCCTTTTGTAGATAAATATATAAGTTGTAAGACAAGTATTTGGCGCAAATCAAAGATATTTGGTTCCCACTAGAAAAAGAGTCTATAAAATTACATATAGTAGTGAGTGCAGGGAATGCACTACTTTGTCAAGTCCAAAAAAGGAAAAATAAAATGTTCTTTAGTTCGTGAGGAGAGGGGGGGGAGGAAAGAAATGGAGAGGGGGGATGGATCCGCATGGAGGGCTGCCACCTTAAAAGAGCTGAAACTTAAGCTCCTGGATTGCTGCAGATAAAGGAGAAAAAAGAGAGAGAGGGGCGCCTCTGGGTGCAGATTTTTCAAAAGGTTTTATTTTCAGTGTAAAAACATAAAATTTTGCACTCACATTTAGTAGGCAAAAGGTAGGCATTTAAACACAGAGGGTCATCAGGTGTATCTGATTATGGGACGTCAGCCAGTGATCCGGTCCACATCTGTCATCTAGTTGTTCCTGTTCCTCTCACATAAGGTCCACTACAGGTGTTTTTTAAGAAGCAGCCGGCTTATGGTGGACACGAGATGTGCGGTCTTCAGAAGGAGGCTTGGGAAGCAGAGATGACCAGGGTGCGGTGCTGTGACGTCAGAGGGTATGCGACGCTCAAGAAACGCGTCGCATACCCTCTGACGTCACAGCACCGCGCCCTGGTCATCTCTGCTTCCCAAGCCTCCTTCTGAAGACCGCACATCTCGTGTCCACCATAAGCCGGCTGCTTCTTAAAAAACACCTGTAATGGACCTTATGTGAGAGGAACAGGAACAACTAGATGACAGATGTGGACCGGATCACTGGCTGACGTCCCATAATCAGATACACCTGATGACCCTCTGTGTTTAAATGCCTACCTTTTGCCTACTAAATGTGAGTGCAAAATTTTATGTTTTTACACTGAAAATAAAACCTTTTGAAAAATCTGCACCCAGAGGCGCCCCTCTCTCTCTTTTTTCTCCTTTATCTGCAAATATATAAGTTGGCTTAAATATAGCCCATCCATGCATATAGAAAAAACACGCACATACATGGACTAAAAGGGAGATTAAAATAATTATTATATATAAAAAAATAATAAAAATATATATTAGCCCAGCAATTACAATCGAGAGTACAGTTTCAAAATAATCATATCTAAACGTTCAATATATAAAAATATTATTATAAAAAACTGTAAAAGAATTATAAAAAAATTAAAAAATTATTTGAGGATATTTATATTATATTAATGATTATATGGGAAGGGTGATTATAAAAATTAAAAGGATAATTTGGAATATTAACAGACTCCGGAAGAGAGGTTTCGGCAGGAGGAGGCATAAGTACATATGTATACGCAGGTAAAAAGGTATGGAAGGCATTTTTTAGAAAATATACAAAGTATTAAAAATCATTTATAAAACAGTTAAGATCAAATTCTATATTTAACCCTTGAGGGGTGAGTGTGTCGAGGGTGAAGATCCATTTGGACTCCATTTGGCTGAGGGTCCTGACCTTGTGTCCCCCTCGCCAATGTTTTTTATACGGCTCAATGCCCCAAAATTTTAAATGTGTGGGGTCTTTTTTGTGGTGTGTTGCGAAGTGTTTAGAAACACTGTGCTTATCAAAGCCTTTTATAATGTTTTGTATGTGTTCCTTAATCCTTATTCGCAATGTTCTTTTTGTACGTCCGATATATTGCAGGCCGCAGCTGCATTCCAGTGCATATACTGCACCTTCTGTGTTGCAGCAAATGAAATCGCTAATCTCGTATGAATTTCCGGTACTGGTAGATGTGAATTTAAATATTTTTTCAAATGTTTTTTGTCCTGGTTTTTTTGTTTTATTACAAGCAAAGCAGCGTTTACATGGGTAAAAGCCCTTCCCTGTAAAAAACGAGAAACCAATGGTAGGAGGATCAGGTACATTTCTCACTATTTTGTCTCTTAGGGTCGGGGCACGTTTGTAGATAAATTTAGGTACTGGAGGAAGGATAGGTTTCAAATATGTATCATTTAGTAGGATATGCCAATGTTTTTTAATAATGCTCTCTACTTTTTTATATTGGGCATTATATGCACTGGAATGCAGCTGCGGCCTGCAATATATCGGACGTACAAAAAGAACATTGCGAATAAGGATTAAGGAACACATACAAAACATTATAAAAGGCTTTGATAAGCACAGTGTTTCTAAACACTTCGCAACACACCACAAAAAAGACCCCACACATTTAAAATTTTGGGGCATCGAGCCGTATAAAAAACATTGGCGAGGGGGACACAAGGTCAGGACCCTCAGCCAAATGGAGTCCAAATGGATCTTCACCCTCGACACACTCACCCCTCAAGGGTTAAATATAGAATTTGATCTTAACTGTTTTATAAATGATTTTTAATACTTTGTATATTTTCTAAAAAATGCCTTCCATACCTTTTTACCTGCGTATACATATGTACTTATGCCTCCTCCTGCCGAAACCTCTCTTCCGGAGTCTGTTAATATTCCAAATTATCCTTTTAATTTTTATAATCACCCTTCCCATATAATCATTAATATAATATAAATATCCTCAAATAATTTTTAATTTTTTTTATAATTCTTTTTTTTATAATAATATTTTTATATATTGAACGTTTAGATATGATTATTTTGAAACTGTACTCTCGATTGTAATTGCTGGGCTAATATATATTTTTATTATTTTTTTATATATAATAATTCTTTTAATCTCCCTTTTAGTCCATGTATCTGCGTGTTTTTTCTATATGCATGGATGGGCTATATTTAAGCCAACTTATATATTTATCTACAAAAGGATTTTTATATATATATATATACTTTTTTGCGGCTCACATCATCAAAAATTTTTTAGAATTTTTTTAACTTTCCCGGTTTAAAATAATAGGATTCAGCTATATAACATAATCTGATTTACTATATAGCACCACTATGGAATCCGCTCGTTAAATAGTAAAACAAACTTTGCTGACACTTCCAGTTTCAGCATACATCGTAAATCGGAAGTGCCTCTGACCACAGCATCAATACAGTTTGTTTATACACAAAATGTATACAACAAAATGGCCGCCAGTGTAGTCCATGCAATGAACTACAAAGAAATGGCCGCTATATTAGTTCACATATGGTCCACAAAAAAATGGCTTCCCCATTGTTTTAATTATAATCCACAAGAAAATGGCCGCGGAACAATACAATTGCCTGAGCCTATTTAAATAAACTTCATTGCCCAGAAGCCTCATCCCAGTCGAAGTCACGTGGCGTGACGTAACGCGTAGGATACCAGAGGCAATAGAGACACCGGAACAGACGGATAGGTACGAGCGCGGCGCTCGTTTTTACAATGCACTATTGATACCATAAAATGTGAGTTTTTTACCTGTTTTACCTAAATAAACATCAATGCTGTTTGCAACATACTACACTATGGTAGGCTCTTTTATCTTCTTTCTAACACACTGAGTACCTGCCTGAGTGAGTCAAGTTACTGATGTGGAAAGCGGAAAGGCAAAGAAAGGACCCCCCCCTTCCCCCCCATCCTCCTGGCTTCATCCCATAGGAACGCCTAGGAAAAGGGCCCATCCGGAGGGATCCATTCCTTCAAATTTCACTACATGCTGTATACCTTAGAGCAGTAAGGTAACCATTCATTTTAGCCACAGATGTCAGAGACACTGAAGACCTCTAGCATATTACTTAAAGGCACAGCACTACCGAATATTAAGATAGCAGCACAAAGTGTCCTTGTGAAACACTTTCACACTTCCACTACCTGTTGCACTTTGGACCAAGAAATAAACGTCCGACAATTTGCACTAAGAGACTTTATTCTAAGATTGTTTTTTTTTTTTTTTTTTTATATATATATTTTTTCCATTTTTTTATATATATATTTTCTCCGATTTTATTTCTATTTTTATATTTTACCTTGCTTATTGATCTCTTCTTGAAAAGCACTGTATGAATTATTTATATATTTCGCACAATTATCACAGATCACTCAATCGCTGATCTATTTTTTGTATATTTTGCACATATTGGATATATATTCCATACATAATTTTAAGATTCCCTGCACTTTTGATATTTTAATGGTGAATACTTTAATGATGAATATTTATGTCCTTTTTTAATGCATTTACGTATTTATGCAATTCTTTATTTGCACCTTATGCCTGTAATATATGTCTTTCTATCTAGTATCACTAGTTGATAATAGGATTACATGTAACTCTATACAAGGAGCGCAACACCACACTTAATAACTTTGTTTATTTACACATTTGGACACGAGTTTGGTCCCTACGGTGTACGCAGCACCTTTTTTCTATATATTTATATTTTTTTAATATACTGTCATCTATTTCCGTGTAAGCGCAGGAGTACTCACTTTACATTCTATATAACAGTGATTGCTGTATAAATGACAATGGTCCCAAAAATGTGTCAAAAATGTCCGATGTGTCCGCCATAATGTCGCAGTCACAATAAAAATCACTGATCGCCGCCATTACTAGTAAAAAAAAAAAATTATTAATAAAAATGCCATAAAACTATCCCCTATTTTGTAAACGCTATAACTTTTGCGCAAACCAATCAATAATCGCTTATTGCTATTTTTTTACCAAAAATATGTAGAAGAATACGTATCGGCCTAAACTGAGGGAAAAAAATGTTTTTTTTTATATATATTTTTGGGGATATTTATTATAACAAAAAGTAAAAAATAATGCGTTTTTTTCAAAATTGTCGCTCTATTTTTGTTTATAGCGCAAAAAATAAAAACCGCATGGGGTGATCAAATACCACCAAAAGAAAGCTCTATTTGTGGAAAAAAAAAGGACGTCAATTTTGTTTGGGAGCCACTTTGCACGACTGCGCAATTGTCAGTTAAAGTGACGCAGTGTCGAAACGCAAAAAGTGGTCTGGTCTTTGACCAGCAAAATGGTCCGGTCTGTAAGTGGTTAAAAGAAAATTACAATATCTATACCTTAATAGTTAGTTGGTTAGTTAGTTATTCTATCGAATTTCCCGATTTTGGATTTTCTGATTTTTGAATTCAAAAATTTTTACATTTTCGGATTTTCAAATTTAGGAATTCATGAA
This sequence comes from Lithobates pipiens, assembly GCF_037356315.1. Lineage (NCBI taxonomy): Eukaryota > Metazoa > Chordata > Amphibia > Anura > Ranidae > Lithobates > Lithobates pipiens. Next base: position 422,802,995 of record NW_027507903.1, on the reverse strand, counting down.
TTTCGGATTTTCAAATCTTCACATATTCGATACAATTTCGATAATAACGACCCGAAAAACCAAAAAAAAAAAAAAACGAATGAAATGAAAAAAACTATTTTTTTTAGCAGTGCACATGTCTAACAACTTTGTTTACAAAAATACTAATTTTCTTTCCTCTGTTTCCAAAAATGTGTGTCAAAAAAAGGAAATCTTCAAAAGACTTACTGTACCTCTTAAAAATACCTTGTGTTTGCTCTCCAGAAATCGAAGAAATTTTGCAGTTGTTTCTGCTTTCTCAGTGCTCCTGGGCCACCAGAAATGTAATAGGTAATTGATAGATTATACTGTAAGCAAAATGTATGCCCCTTGAAAGCATGAAGGGACTATTTGAATTTTGGTCCCTTCAGTGACTAGGCTGCAGAAAATTCTCACATATGTAATATAAGCTTTACTGAAATAATGCAAGCTAATAGTTCAACATAAAATGCAGTCTTTTCCTAACACCCTTAGTTCCTAACTAATATTATTATTATTATATAGGATTTATATATAGCGCAGACAGTTTACGCAGCGCTTTAACTATAGGTTTGTATGCTGCCCCAGCACACCTGCTTAGGAAAGAGTCCATGGCTGGTATCTTCTGGGAGGACTGCAAGTCCCAGAAATCCGCCTACATGTGGAAGGCACCAGGACACATGTTTGTAGCAGCTTTGCTGGTATGAGGAATATAAATGCTCTCCCACATCTTGCTGGCTGTCTGTGTCTTTCCTTTCCATGCAGCAGGCTGTTTGTTGGGGGTCTACAGGGCTCAGCAGTCCCAGCCATGTTAGCAGGATTCTCCAATTAGGACAGTCAGGATGAGAAGGTAGCTGAAGCAGGGATGAGCAGAGCCCCTATAGCAGTGATGGCGAACCTTGGCACCCCAGATGTTTTGGAACTACATTTCCCATGATGCTCCACTACACTGCAGAGTGCCAGAGCATCATGGGAAATGTAGTTCCAAAACATCTGGGGTGCCAAGGTTCGCCATCACTGCCCTATAGGCATGTGGTGTGCTGGTAGATCAGGTTACATAGCAGCTGTCAGCCTGCCCTCACTCCCATGTGGCTGGGACTTGTCCAGGCATCATTCCCTTCTGCTTTTATATGCACAGGAAAAGGGGCAGAGCCCAGCAGAAGCCCACCATTGTAAAAAAAAAAAAAAAAAAAAAAAAAAAAAAGACATAAGTTAACTCTTTCCCTCCCTGCTGGGCAGCAGCTAACTAGCAGTTTCTGCATAAGTAACAATGCAGTGCAGACAGGGCTAAAATAATCACAGGCACCTTGTCAGTACCAACTTACAAACAGTAGAAGAAGGGAAATCTTCATGTATTTATAAAAATATCATTTGTCTCTTAGAATAAATGCCACTTCCTGCTCTTCTAATCGATTGCTCTGTGCTGGCATAGCTAAAAATCAACATTTCTTCCACTGCAGTTTTCAATGCTGGTAAAGCTGAGTGACCACCACGCACCTTATTACTAGTGTCCTCACATAGACTTGTATTGCAAAGGAAGAGGGAGTTGTTCACAGACCAGGTTTTTTCTGAGTACTGAGTACACTGGACAGAACTCTGGTACCTATTGGAGTGTACAGTTATATTTGGACACCCTGTACAACTACTGTATATCAAGAATGTGAAGGTACAGCTGATATAATGTTTTTCTAGCTGAGTCTCTATTCCTATAACTTCAATTGGGATTCATGGCTACTTTTTTACATTTAGACAGCTAACAAAAACGACAGTATCTGCATTTGATCACGTAGTTTAGGATCCTGTAATAAATCTCATTTAAAAAGTCCACTTTTTTTTGTTACTTACTGTATTTCCATTGTTAAATTAGCCTTTGTAGAATGTGTGAAATGTAAGGAACACAACACAATGACTGTACAGTACCCGGCGATTCTTCCTTTGTTTGTGTGCCAGAACAAAAGTCATTAGATTGAGTTAACCTCTGTTCCTGAGGTCTAGGGAGGTGTAAGAAAACAGGATAACAAGTTTTCCACTTGTATAAACTGATAGAAATAAAACAATTTCATCCATAGAACAAGTCTGGACACTGATGTAACAAAAACATCCCTGTCCCTGTCACAATTCTCTGTAGTGATGAAAGGAGTCTTTAAATACATTCAACTATTCAGATCACCTTCAATTGGCTAAATAGACAAAGCTATAACATGTGTTATTTGTCATAATAGATGTTATTTTCAGCCATGTGATTGGCATGTTCAGCTTTGATTATTTCTAACTGCTGAAAATAATGATCAATATACAGTATATTTTAATTAAAGCATGCAGTATATAAAACTTAAAGTGATTGTAAAGGTTGTTTTTTTTGTTAATAACAAACATGTCCTACTCACCTGCTCTGTGCAAGGGCTTTGCACAGAGCAGCCATGATCCTCCTTTTCTGGGGCCCCCCAGCGGCGCTCCTGACCCCTCCCCTTTTATCAAGTGCCGCTTTCCATGGGGGCACTCATGCGGGTGGGCTCCCGAGTCCTTGACACAAACAGCAAGACTCATTTCCACCCCTGGCTCACATGTCACTCCTATCAATCTATCCAATGAGAACCTGAGACAGCCACTGGAGCTGCTGGGCTCGTCCTCGACGCTGGAACGATCGGGCTCAGGTAAGATAAAAGGGGGCTCTGGGGGGGGGGGTGCTGCAGAACAAAAGGTTTTTCACCGTAAAGCATAGAATGCATTAAGGTGAAAAAGCCAGAGACTTTACAACTCCTTTAAATTGTAACTTCACCCAAAAGAGGAAGCTCTGCTTGTTTTCCCCCTTTCTGTTTTCATGCTCTGCCACATTTGGCACTTCGTTTTTATTTGGGGTGTGGTGGGTACCTGGTTTTGACAGGTACCAGTTCCCACATCCACCCGGATCCCCGCAGCAATCTGAACAGACGTTCAACCCCTCCCCTCTTCGCTTGCAGCCTTCTGGGACACATCTCAGGTCCCAGAAGACTGTGGGATAGGTCACAAAGCACAGCATGGTTTGCGCATATGCATTGAGAAATTGGCTGTGAAGTCTCAGACATTTGTCCGTGGAAAATTTTAAAACCTGCTATCCGACATTTGTTCACGGAAAATCCGACAACAATTGCCCGATGGAGCATACAAACGGTCAGATTTTCCACCAACAGCCTGTCATCACACAATTCCCGTCGGAAAATCCGATCGTGTGTATGAGGCCTAAGTGTGTTGAGATCTGAGCACTTCTGGATTCAGAGCTGCAAAATCCTTACCCCTTTCTGATAGAGAGAGGTGAATGGCAATAACAGTGCTAGATTTGTACCACATCCAAAGTTATTTAGAGCAAAAAAACATGGTTATTTCCCCTTTTAAATTGACTTTTTAGGCAACATGTATTTAATGGTATCAAACAAAAAAGTGTATTTTAAAATAGATCAAATTCATTCAAGTTAAAAATAATAGAATCAATACAAACATAAAATAATGACTCGCTGAACACAGTCAGCAAATATCACCATATGAATCATAAATGATAAGACCTCCTTACACCCAGCGCGTTTCAGAGTTCATTCTTCACGGGTGCGACAATAAGGAAGGTTTGATCTGAAGCATAAGATATACAGTCAGTACAGACTTATACATAATATTATATATATATATATATATATATATATATATATATATATATAGACATATAGAGATATATATATATATATATATATATATATACATATATATATATATATATATATATATACATATATATATATATAGATAGATCAATAATTTTACTTACATATTGGTGAAAATAGTTTTTTTTTGTCCCCTCATAAAATGTCATTGATCAAACATTAAAATCAGAAACCAGTATTGCCTAAGATAGGTATGCCGATGGGGCCCTCAGCTCAGGAGGAAAAGATTTGGGCAGGAAAAGCAGCAAGATGTATTGTATTAGTCACCACCATTTAGGGTGATTTTCTTCAAAAGGTTAATGCATTTTATTTTAGAGTTCTCTGGGATGCCTCAGGGACCAGGCCAAGACCCCCGAACACACTGGAGCCCAACGTGGATGTACACTCCCACATCCAGCATACACTGCTGAGTGTGAGAGTGTGCCTGGATCTGCCTTTTAAACCAGCCGCCAGTCAATCAGCTGATGCTCATAAGAGCAAACAGCTGATAGAGAGAACGGGCGGTCGGGACGTCCTAACAGGGCTCCCTGAGCCGAGGATGCGTGGTGTCACACCCCCCCCCCCCCCGCGCGCACATGCTCACGTCGGGGCGACGGCACGCACACTCGACCCACCGACACAGGAACTTCTGGATTCAGAGCTGCAAAATCCTTACCTCTTTCTGATAGTAGCAAACAAAAAAAATGCTAAAGACAAAAATATGGTAAATCATAATAAAATATTTCATATATAAGAAAAATGAACTTAAACCCATGAATAAAAACACAAAAATGGGTGAAACCAATATAGTGAAAATATATGTAAATATCTTTGTATAAAAAATATGTTACGCATAAAAAAAAAAAATAGAACAGCATTTTTGTCCAATTCTCTGCTTATTATAAACCATATATTCAGGGAATTTAAAGAAAATAAATAACTAAATGGTGGACCTATATTTGCTAAAAGAAAACATTTTGTTTTATTGAAACATAAAAATATTATGAAATCACTTGAATTACCATTATTGACACTTGAAAATATGTGACTCTATCTAGTAATATACATTTTTGGAATTATATCTGAAAGACACCACTTTGACTATAACATGGTCATTTTAAAAATACACTAGATTACATCATTATAATTTCTGGGAAAAATGGTATTGTATAAACAGTATACCATTGTCTACCTTGTTCCCTGAACAGGCTTTTTTTAAGGTTCCATTATTACATCTTATGTAAAGAATTCTAATTTTACTAGATACAAAAGGCAAGTAAACATTGTTTACTGGCATGCACATCTTTTTCTTGCAATCTGCCTTAATGTCTCCCTCTGATGGAGTCAATTTTGTTCTCTAATGACTAGGGCAATACCAGGAAGCCCTAAAAGTGGTACATTCTCTGACAAATGCTTTATTTGTTACTATTTTTTACCAGAGGTTGCAAAAGATGGTAGGACAAATCCCCAAAAATCACATAAACGAGTTCTTGCTGGAAAAAATATTTTAAGCAACAGACAGCATGGATTCATGAAAGACAGAAGTTGTTAAACAAACCAGAATTATTTTTATGAGAAGGTAAGTAAAACCTTGGATAGAGGGGTGGCTATGAATGTGGTATATTTGAGCGGACTAATACGGCGTATTAAGTCCGCCGTACTATCTGCCCTACTTTTGAAATGAACGGACTCGCCCACACACGCGGAGGAAAGTCTGCTCATTTCGAGCGCGCCTCCAGGTAGGCGGGGCCCGCGAAAGAGACGTCGCTGGCCCCGCCGCCTGGTATGGACTTAAAGGGGAACCCCAACGCCGAAAAAAATCGGCGTGGGGGTCCCCCCCAAGTCCACAAAAGACCCTTGTCCGAGCACGCTACCCGGCCGGCCAGGAAAGTGGGTGCGAGCGAGCGCCCCCCCTCCTGAGCCGTACCAGGCCGCATGCCCTCAACATGGGGGGTGCCTTGGGGAAGGGGGGGCCGCGCGGCCCCCAACCCCAAAGCACCTTGTCCCCATGTTGATGAGGACAAGGGCCTCTTCCCGACAACCCTGGCCGTTGGTTGTCGGGGTCTGCGGGCAGGGGGCTTATCGGAATCCGGGAGCCCCTTTAATAAGGGGGCCCCCGGATACCGGCCCCCCACCCTATGTGAATGAGTATGGGGTACAATGTACCCCTACCCATTCACCTGTAAAATAAAAGTACAAAAAAAACACAATGCACGAGATAAAATACTTTATTGCACAGCTCCGGGGGTCTTCCGTCTTCGGGGGTCTTCTCGCTGGACTCCTCCGCTATCTTCTTGTAGCTCTTTTGCTAGCGGAGGAGTCCGGCTTTCTTCCTCGCCGCCGGCCTCTTCTTCCGACTTCGGGGGTCTTGTCCCCCTCTTCGGTTCTTCTGCCGGGCCACCGCGCCTTCTTATAGCTCTTTTACAGGGGTGGCCCGGTCTTCTGTCGCCGCTGTCGCCGCCGCCGCTGCCGCCTTCCGTTCTTCTTCTTCTTCTTCTTCTTCTTCTCCAGAAGATGTTGACTCGACGATCTCTCCGGCCGCAATGCCAGGGACGCTGCGCTGCCACTTATATAGGGACAAGGGGCGGTGTCACATGGCTTTATGTCACATGGGTTGGTGTCACATGGTGACCCCGCCTCCTTACGATGTCACAGTCCCCATGTGACATCAACCCATGTGACCAACCCATGTGACATAAAGCCATGTGACACCGCCCCTTGTCCCTATATAAGTGGCAGCGCAGCGCGTCCCTGGCATTGCGGTCAGAGAGATCGTCGAGTCAACATCTCCTGGAGAAGAAGAAGAAGAAGAAGAAGAACGGAAGGCGGCGGCGGCGGCGACAGAAGACCGGGCCACCGCCTGTAAAAGAGCTATAAGAAGGCGTGGTGGCCCGGCAGAAGAACCGAAGAGGGGGACAAGACCCCCAAAGTCAGAAGAAGAGGCCGACGGCGAGGAAGAAAGCCGGACTCCTCCGCTAGCAAAAGAGCTACAAGAAGATAGCGGAGGAGTCCGGCGAGAAGACCCCCGGAGCTGTGCAATAAAGTATTTTATCTTGTGTGTTGTGTTTTTTTTGTACTTTTATTTTACAGGTGAATGGGTAGGGATACATTGTACCCCATACTCATTCACATAGGGTGGGGGGCCGGTATCCGGGGGCCCCCTTATTAAAGGGGGCTCCCGGAATCCGATAAGCCCCCCGCCCGCAGACCCCGAAAACCAACGGCCAGGGTTGTCAGGAAGAGGCCCTTGTCCTCATCAACATGGGGACAAGGTGCTTTGGGGTGGGGGGCCGTGCGGTCCCCCCTTCCCCAAGGCAACCCCCATGTTGAGGGCACGCGGCCTGGTACGGCTCAGGAGGGGGGGCGCTCGCTCGCCCCCCTTTCCTGGCCGGCCGGGTAGCGTGCTCGGACAAGGGTCTGTTGTGGACTTGGGGGGGACCCCCACGCCGATTTTTTGCGGTGTTGGGGTTCCCCTTTAAGTCCATACCAGGTGGCGGGGCCAGCGACGTCTCATTCGCGGGCCCCGCCTACCTGGAGACCCGCTCGAAATTAGCAAACTTTTCTCCGGGCGGGAAAAGTCAGCTCATTTCAAAAGTACTGGCATACACACGGCCGGATTGTCCGCCGAAATGCGAGTCCGGCGGGAAGATTGGTGTGCAACACGGCATTCTAAGTCCGCCGTACTTTCGGGTCAAAAAAGTATGCCGGAGGCTACATACGGGGGGATTGTTTGGCGGACTTGAGTTTGCCGGACTTTTCCACCGGATTGTTTGATCGTGTGTACGCGGCATTACTTTTTAATATCTTTATAAATGATATTGGGTCTGGGATTAAAAGTACCATTTCTGTCTTTGCAGATGACACCAAGCTATGCAGTGGAATAACGTCCTCACAGGATGTCTCCAACTTACAAGATGACCTCAGTGCACTAATTGGGCAACTAAGTGGCAAATGAGGTTTAACCACTTGGCGTCCGTGCTATTGCCGAATGACGGCCACAGCTTGGACCTGAATTTCTGGGAGGCCTTTGCACGCTTTCTGCGCGTGCCCTGTAGGGTGCGCACTGTGATCACCGAGTCTCTGAGACTCAGGTGATCACAGATTTAAGTAAGGGGCCGATCCTGGCCCCTTACCATGTGATCAGCTGTCAGCCAATTAGAAATCAAATGTGCAGCTAACAAAATATGCTTAACTTGGATACATCTATACAAAAGTGTATAATAAGATTTCCATAGAACATTAGGACAAACCAATACTATATCCCATTGTGTTATGATTCCCAGAATGGGAAAGAAAAATATATATATATCAGAAACAACCACAAATGTTACAACAGTAAGACTCAGGTAACATCTCTTTTTAGTAGAACTATGTCAGTTAATCAGGGGTCTATGCCCATATGTCCTTTCACAAATGGTGAAGTTGTTATCATTTCTGTTATTGAATAGTACTTCAGTGATTTCGCATAGCTATCATAGTTGCTTAACCGGTTCCCGACCAGCGCACGCCGATGTACGTCGGCAGAATGGCACGGGCAGGAATATTGGCATACAGGTACGTCCAATCTTTAATGCCACCCTGCCATCGCGAGTGTGCCGCCGCTGGCGCGCTCGCGTGCTGGTCGGGACCCCCGTGAGTCTCGTGGGTCCTGTGGACTCGATCGCTGCGGGCATACCCGCGATCATCTCACGGGGTGGCTGAACGAGGAAATGCCATTGTAAACAGCATTTCCCCGCTCTGCCTAGCAACTAGTGACGCTGATCTCTGCTCCATGTGATTGGAGCAGAGATCAGTGTTCACTAAATTAAAGCCCAGCCCCCAACAGTTAGTAACACACCCCTAGGAACACTTAACCCCTACACTGCCACCCACTGGTTAACCTTCACTGCCAGTGTCATTTACACAGGAATCACTGCATTTATATAGCAGTGATTGCTGTATAAATGACAATGGTCCCAAAAATGTCCGATGTGTCCGCCAAAATGTCACAGTCTCAATAAAAATCGCTGATCGCCGCCATTACTAGTAAAAGAAAAATATTAATAAAAATGCCATAAAACTATCCCCTATTTTATAAACGCTATAACTTTTGCGCAAACCAATCAATAATCGCTTATTGCAATTTTTTTACCAAAAATATGTAGAATACGTATCGGCCTATACTGAGGGAAAAAAAAATTTTTTATAGATTTTTGGGGATATTTATTATAACAAAAAGTAAAAAAAATTTGTTTTTTTTCAAAATTGTCGCTCTATTTTTGTTTATAGCGGAAAAAATAAAAAAACGCAGGGGTGATCAAATACCACCAAAAGAAAGCTCTATTTGTGGGAAAAAAGGACGTCAATTTTGTTTGGGAGCCACGTCGCACGACCGCACAATTGACAGTTAAAGCAACACAGTGCTGAATCGCAGTGGTCTGGTTTTTGACCAGCAAGATGGTCCGGGGCTGAAGTGGTTAAAGAGCAGAGTAGAAACAAAGTAGGAAACTAGTAAAGAGAGAGAGAAAAAGAGTCAGTATTACTCTGTTTAATAGGTACTTCTGGAAGAAAAGTACCATGTCCCTTTTAACTGCTGATCTAGAAGTTCTTCAGATCCTCATATGTTTTGGCGTAGCGAAACACAATCCACGTGGACCAGGTATTATGAAACTTCTTGACTTTCTCGGTAGATTGGGCTAGTGTCTCCTCCATTGCATAGGTTTCAGAAATTCTATCTAGCCACTCATTCACAGTCGGAGTTCGGGAGGAGCGCCAGTGAATCGGTACCAGTGCTTTAGCAGCATTAAGTAAATGTTTAGTCAGTGAATTCTTGTATCTTTTGAATGGGAATCTAGCCTACTCCTGGTATCTGTTATTTGTACAATTAGTTCCTTAACTTTGTCCCAGAAAGGAGTCAGCAAAGGGCAACTCCACCATATATGTGTAAGGTTACCCACGTCCCTCCGGAAACCTCCAGCAAGCTTCGGGCATCTGGGGGCACCACCTATGCAATTTATCAGCTGTGAGATACCATTTTGTTAGCAATTTGTATGCAGTTTCCTGCATTTTTGTACTAATTGAGCACTTATGGGCCAGTACACAAGCGCTCCTCCATTGAGACTCTGTAATGTTCATCTGAAGTTCACACGACCACTTCTTTCTAAAACCATCTTCTTTTATGTGTTCTGAATTTTGTAGCCATTTGTAGGAGACTGAGGTAGCCCTATTGGGACGTTCGCCAGACACACAAACTGATTCTAGGTCTGTTGGCTGCCTATTAAAGTTTGTTTTTGTGTGTTGAGTTATTGGTATAACTTCTGATTTGAAAGTAGGACCACAGTGGAAGGTGTGTAATTCCACAGTCTTTTTTAAGGGTATTAAGGTCTTTCATTTGTCCATTAGAGAAGCAATCTCTTTCTAACAGTTATTGTTATTTTGAAGTAGCACAGTTACAGTTATTTTGAAGTAGCACGTTCCCCAGGCCTGGGATAAAATCAGGATTGTCTCTCAAAGGTGTCAGAGGGCTAAATGGTGTGGTTAATTTGGAACATTTAGCTATTGTGTGGAAGGCGGTCAGAGTTGTCTCTGTCAATAAGTTTAAGTCAGACTTTCCTCTGTAACTATTCCGTGGGATCCATGGGGAAAAGTGCAGCGGAATAGGGTTTAGTTCAGCTTCTAACACTACCCAGTCTTATGATTCCCCGTGGCAATGCCAATCTATCACCCTTGTCAGGTGGGATGCTAGGTGGTAGTTACTAAAATCAGGCAGGCCCATTCCCCCAAGTTCCTTTGGTTTAGACAGAAGAGCAAACTTAATTCTTTTCCTTTTTTACGATTCCAGAGGAATTTCAGCATTATAGAGTGTCGTTTTTATTGACAAAGGCATTGTATGTAGGAACTGGTGATGCCCTGAATAGAGCCGAAAAATATCCTGATTGCCAGGATTTAAGATCCTTTTCTATGGCCTGCAGCAGTGGAGGAAAGTTTTGCTTGAACGTTTCAGTCAATGTGGGTGTCAACCAGATTCCCAGGTATCTGAGCGCCACTGTTTCCCATTTAAATGGGCAGTTCCCTTTAGTTCTTAGGTGGTCATCAAGTTTGAAATATATTCACAATTTGTGAATGTTTTAAGTAAGTTGGGTATAGTGGTATGTGAGTGAGTCAGGAAAAATAGCAGGTTGTCTGCATAGGCTGCGACTTTGAACTTCCTGTCCATGATTTTAAATCCACTGATTTATCCATCTTTATTAATCAGTCTAATAAACGGTTCTAGTGATAAAATGAATTACAGGGGAAATAGAGGGCACCCCTGTCTTGTTCCGTTGGAGATAATTATTTTCTCTGATAAGGATCCGTTGACCTTTAGTTTGGCTGTAGGATTCTGATAGATAGCTGAAATCCATGACATCATTCGAGATCCCAACCCAACATGAGCACATGTCGCTAACATGAAGTCCCATGCCACCCGATCTAAGGCCTTTTCCGCGTCTGTGGACAAGAGAAGGCCTTCGATCTTTCCAGCACAGGCCACCTGTGTCAGTAGGAGGGACTTAAAGATGTTATCCTTGGCCTCTCTCCCTGGCATGAAGCCCACCTGCTCTGGTCTAATCAAGTCAGATAAAAGAGGACTCTTTTTTTCAAAAAAAAATCAAAAATTTTTGTCAGAATTTTTAGATCTAGATTCAGGAGTGAGATTGGCCTGTAACTAGAGCAAATAGTGGGGTCTTTGTTAGGCTTGTGCATGACCATTATGTAGGCCGCTAAGAAGTCGGGCGTGACCTGTCTTTGTTTGGACAGGGAGTTCAGAGCCTTCATGAGTTGATCAGTTCTTCATGAGTGGATCAGTTAGGGTGTTCATAAAAGTCTTGTAGTATATGGCATTATAGCCATCTGGGCCTGGGCTCTTCCCTGGTTTCAGGTCTTTAATGGCCTGCTTAATTTCCAAACCATAATCTGTTCTTCTAGAGGGGTCAGGTCAGAGTCTTTTAGAGTGGGGAGTCCGCTATCTCTTAAGAAGTCTTTAATTATGAGTGTCCTAGCTCCATTTAACCACTTCCCGACCGCCGCACGACGATGTACGTCGACAGAATGGCACGGGCAGGCATATTGGCGTACATGTACGTCCCTGCCTTCCCGCGGGTCGGGGGCCCGATCGGGCCCCCGCCCGGTGCCCGCGGCGGTCGGTATTCGTTCGGGAGCGATCCCGGACGAGGGGACGGCCATTCATTCATGGCCACCCCCTCGCGATCGCTCCCGACGAATGAAAATGCTCCGTGACATCACTTCCTCTCCTGTAATGTAAACACAGGAGAGGAAGTGATGTAATCTCTCCTCCGTGTCGGTATTTTTCGTTCCGACACCGAGGAGAGAGGATCGGTGAGTTGCACCAACACGACACTACACAGTAGAACATGCCAGGCACACTCACACCCCCCCGATCACCCCCCCCAATTACCCCTGCCCCCCAGTCACAGTGACACCAATGTCATTTTTTTTTTTTTTTTGCATTGGTGTCATTTGTGACTGTAATAACTGTTAGGGCAGTTAGGGTTAGCCCCCTTTAGTTCTAATGTACCCCCCTAACCCCCCCAATAAAGGTTTAACCCCGTGATCACCCCCCGTCGCCAGTGTCACTAAGGCTGGGTTCACATTGCAGCGGTTTATGAGAACGAATGTGATTCGCACCGCACTGCAGTGCAAATCACATCCGATCTCTGTGCGATTCAAGTTCAGCCATTCGCCGCACCCGCCGCACCCGCCGCACCCGCCGCAAATTCGCACGGGACCCTTTTTTTGGTCCGCAGCAGAATCGGATCGCATGGGTGTTCACACCATGCGATCCGAGTTTGCAGATCGCACTGCGATATGCGAACTGATCTGGGGGTGTCATTAACATTTCACTGACACTCCCAGCAGTTCGCATAGGGCAGTGTGAACTGCCGCCGGGAGGCATGCGATGCGGGAACCCGCCGCGGATTCGTGGCGTTCCCGCATCACTCCAGTGTGAACCCAGCCTAATAAGCAATCATTTTTCTGATCACTGTATTAGTGTCACAGGTGACGCTAGTTAGGCAGGTAGGTATTTAGGTTCGCCGCAGCTTTTTATAGCGCCAGGGACCCCCATATACTACCGCATAAAGCCCCCTGATTGCCCCCTAGTTAACCCTTTCACCAGTGATCACCATATAACTGTTACAGGTGACGCTGGTTGGTTAGTTATTTTTTTATAGTTTCAGGGCACCCACCATTTATTACCTAATAAAGGTTTAACCCCCTGATCACCCAGCGGGTGTCATTTGTGACTGTAATAACTGTTAGGGCAGTTAGGGTTAGCCCCCTTTAGTTCTAAGGTACCCCCCTAACCCCCCCAATAAAGGTTTAACCCTGTGATCACCCCCCGTCGCCAGTGTCACTAAGGCTGGGTTCACATTGCAGCGGTTTATGAGAACGGATGTGATTCGCACCGCACTGCAGTGCAAATCACATCCGATCTCTGTGCGATTCGAGTTCTATCTGTATGGCTGAATTCGTGTCGCACCCGCCGCAAACTCGCACGGGACCCTTTTTTTGGTCCGCAGCAGAATCGGATCGCATGGGTGTTCACACCATGCGATCCGAGTTTGCAGATCGCACTGCGATATGTGAACTGATCTGGGGGTGTCATTAACATTTCACTGACCCTCCCAGCAGTTCGCATAGGGCAGTGTGAACTGCCGCCGGGAGGCATGCGATGCGGGAACCCGCCGCGCATTCGTGGCGTTCCCACATCGCTCCAGTGTGAACCCAGCCTAATAAGCGATCATTTTTCTGATCGCTGTATTAGTGTCACAGGTGACGCTAGTTAGGCAGGTAGGTATTTAGGTTCGCCGCAGCTTTTTATAGCACCAGGGACCCCCATATACTACCGCATAAAGCCCCCTGATTGCCCCCTAGTTAACCCTTTCACCAGTGATCACCATATAACTGTTACAGGTGACGCTGGTTGGTTAGTTATTTTTTTATAGTTTCAGGGCACCCGCCATTTATTACCTAGTCTCACTAGTGTACCCCTAAATTTAGGGGTGTCTACTTTCCAAAATGGGGTCATTTGGGGGGGGTTTGTGCCATCTTGGCATTTTATGGCCTTCAAAACTGTAACGCCCTTAGAAAGCCTGAAGGTGGTGCTTGGTTTTCGAGGCCCTGTACGCGGCTAGGCTCCCAAAAAGTCCCACATATGTGGTATCCCCGTACTCAGGAGAAGCAGCAGAATTTATTTTGGGGTGTCATTTCACATATGCCCATGGCATGCGTGAGCAATATATCATTTAGTGACAACTTTGTGAAAAAAAAAAAAAAAGTTTGTAATATTCCCGCAACTTGTGGCAAAATATAAAATATTCCATGGACTCAACATGCCTCTCAGCAAATAGCTTGGGGTGTCTACTTTCTAAAATGGGGTCATTTGTGGGGGTTTTGTGCCATCTTGGCATTTTATGGCCTTCAAAACTGTAATAGGTAGTGAGGAGTGAAGTCAAATATTTACGCCCTTAGAAAACCTGAAGGCGGTTCTTGGATTTCGGGGCCCCGTACGCGGCTAGGCTACCAAAAATCCCACACATGTGGTATCCCCGTACTCAGGAGAAGCAGAAGAATTTATTTTGGGGTGTCATTTCACATATGCCCATAGCATGTGTGAGCAATATATCATTTAGTGACAACTTTGTGAAAAAAAAATAAAAAAAAATTAAAGTTTGTAATTTTTCCGCAACTTGTGGCAAAATATAAAATATTCCATGGACTCAACATGCCTCTCAGAAAATAGCTTGGGGTGTCTACTTTCTAAAATGGGGTCATTTGTGGGGGTTTTGTGCCATCTTGGCATTTTATGGCCTTCAAAACTGTAATAGGTAGTGAGAAGTGAAATCAAAAATTTACGCCCTTAGAAAGCCTGAAGGCGGTGCTTGGTTTTCGGGGCCCCGTACGCGGCTAGGCTCCCAAAAAGTCCCACATATGTGGTATCCCCGTACTCAGGAGAAGCAGCAGAATTTATTTTGGGGTGTCATTTCACATATGCCTATAGCATGCGTGAGCAATATATCATTTAGTGACAACTTTGTGTAAAAAAAAAAATAATAATTTTTTTTTGTCATTATTCAATCGCTTGAGGCAAAAAAATAAAATATTCAATGGGCTCAACATGCCACTTATCAATTTCCTTAGGGGGTCTACTTTCCAAAATGGGGTCATTTGGGGGGGGGTTTGTACTGCCCTGCCATTTTAGCACCTCAAGAAATGAGATAGGCAGTCGTAAACTAAAAGCTGCGTAAATTCCAGAAAACGTACCTTAGTTTGTAGATGTGACAACTTTTGCGCAAACCAATAAATATACAATTATTGACTTTTTTTTACCAAAGACATGTGGCTGAATACATTTTGGCCTAAATGTATGACTAAAATTGAGTTTATTGGATTTTTCTAATAACAAAAAGTAGAAAATATCATTTTTTTTCAAAATCTGCGGTCTTTTTACGTTTATATCGCAAAAAATAAAAATCGCAGAGGCAATCAAATACCATCAAAAGAAAGCTCTATTTGTGGGAAGAAAAGGACGCAAATTTTGTTTGGGTACAACATTGCATGACCGCGCAATTACCAGTTAAAGCAGCGCAGTGCCAAATTGTAAAAAGACCTCTGGTCATTTACCAGCAAAATGGTCCGGTCTGAAAGTGGTTAAACCTGGTGGTTTGTGCTGCATTGGGAGATTATATAGTTTAGTATAATACTTGTAGAAATGGGAGGCAATAGCTTCAGTAGGTACATCCAATGTGCCATTCGGGTTTCTTTATGCCCGCAATATGGGGATTCAGATTAGGATCCCTCAGAGCCCTGGCCAGCCATCTGCCTGACTTATCTCCCGCCTCATAATATATTTTCTTTTTGAAAAGTAGAAGCCTTTTAATTTTGGTTGTCAGTAAATGCTGTAGTGCTTTCCTAGCGTCTAATAATAATTTGTCTGACTGCTCGCTTAGAGAGTGTTTGTGTAAGGATTCCAATCTGAATATTTTTTTCTGATAGGTATTTAAAATCATTTTCTTGTTCTTTTTTATGTTGAGGACCCAACTTAATCAGCTTGCCTCTAATGGAGCATTTATGCGCTTCCCAGAGCACCAAGGGGTCCACACCCGGTGTGTCATTAAGTAAGAAAAATTCCGTAAGAGCGCCCTCAATTTTGGGTAGTAGTGAGGGGTCAGTCAGAAGCGATGAGTTCAGTCTCCAAGTATTAAATTTGGGTCTGGGTGTAAGTAAGTCCATGGACAAGGCTATTGGAAATTGATTGACGATTAGAGAAGCCAAAATTGTAATACAATCGGTCCCGTTGGGAAGTGAAAAGGTAATCAATGTGGGAATACTTGTTGTGGGATATTGAATGAAATGTGTATCCCTATCGTCTGGATGAAGGAGTCACCATGAATCTACCATGAATCTTCCAGTTGTAGAGAATGTAGAAGATTTTTGATTCTTTAGAATTTTGTATGTGACACACGATTTGCCCGACAAGGTGTCTGTTAATGGGTTTAGAGGGATATTAAAATCTCCACCCAGGATAAGACAACCTGAGACGAAGTCTTGCAGCTCTCAGACAATTTTTTTACAGAATTGTATATTTTTCTTGTTGGGAAAATATACATTTGCTAATGTAATAAGCGAACCAGCATATGTACCTTTCAAAAAAATAAAATGTCCTTCTGGGTCTGTCATACAGTCTGTGATAGTGAGCGGTGCTTCTTTGCTCAGAACTACCGAGACTCACTTTGTCTTGGCTGTATCGTTTGTGGCATGAAAGGCAGTGGTGATATACAGTGGTGTGAAAAAGGGTTTGCCCCCTTCCTCATTTCCTGTTCCTTTGCATGTTTGTCACACTTAAGTGTTTCGGAACATCAAACCAATTTAAACAATAGTCAAGGACAACACAAGTAAACACAAAATGCAATTTGTAAATGAAGGTGTTTATTATTAAAGGTGAAAAAAAATCCAAACCATCATGGCCCTGTGTGAAAAAGTGATTGCCCCCCTTGTTAAAACATACTATAACTGTGGTTGTCCACACCTGAGTTCAATTTCTCTAGCCACACCCAGGCCTGATTATTGCCTCACCTGTTCACAATCAAGGCATCACTTAAATAGGAGCTGCTTGACACAGTAAGGTCCACCAGAAGATCCTTAAAAGCTACACATCATGCCGAGACCCAAAGAAATTCAAGAACAATTGAGAAAGAAAGTAATTGAGATCTATCAGTCTGGAAAGGGTTATAAAGCCATTTCCAAAGCTTTGGGAATCCAGCGAACCACAGTGAGAGCCATTATCCACAAATGGCAAAGACATGGAACAGTGGTGAACCTTCCCAGGAGTGGCCGGCCGCCCAAAATTACCCCAAGAGCGCAGCTACGACTCATCCAAGAGGTCACAAAAGACCCCACAACAACGTCCAAGGAACTGCAGGCCTCACTTGCCTCAGTTAAGGTCAGCGTTCATGCCTCCACCATCAGGAAAAGACTGGGCAAAAATGGCCTGCATGGCAGAGTTCCAAGGAGAAAACCACTGCTGAGCAAAAAGAACATCAAAGCTCGTCTCAATTTCTCCACAACACATCTTGATGATCCCCAAGACTTTTGGGACAACATTCTGTGGACCGATGAGACAAAAGTGGAACTCTTTGGAAGGTGTGTGTCCAAGTATATCTGGCGTAGAAGGAACACTGCATTTCATAAAAAGAACATTATACCAACAGTAAAATATGGTGGTGGTAGTGTGATGGTCTGGGGCTGTTTTTCTGCTTCAGGACCTGGAAGACTTGCCGTGATAAAAGGAACTATGAATTCTGCTGTCTACCAAGAGATCCTGAAGGAGAATGTCCGACCATCTGTTCGTGTACTCAAGCTGAAACGAACTTGGGTTCTGCAGCAGGACAATGATCCTAAACACACCAGCAAGTCCACCACCGAATGGCTGAAGAAAAACAAAATGAAGACTTTGGAGTGGCCTAGCCAAAGTCCTGACCTGAATCCTATTGAGATGTTGTGGTATGACCTTAAAAAGGCCGTTCATGCTCGAAAACCCTCTAATGTAACTGAATTAGGACAATTCTGCAAAGATGAGTGGGCCAAAATTCCTCCAGGACGCTGTAAAAGCCTCATTGCACGTTATCGCAAACGCTTGGTTGCAGTTGTTGCTGCTAAGGGTGGCCCAACCAGTTATTAGGTTTAGGGGGCAATCACTTTTTCACACAGGGCCATGATGGTTTGGATTTTTTTTAACTTTAATAATAAACACCTTCATTTACAAATTGCATTTTGTGTTTACTTGTGTTGTCCTTGACTATTGTTTAAATTGGTTTGATGTTCCGAAACACTTAAGTGTGACAAACATGCAAAGGAACAGGAAATGAGGAAGGGGGCAAACACTTTTTCACACCACTGTATGCATTTGTCAGTTTGGGTGTTTGACGAGTTTTAAAATGTGTCTCCTGTAAGAAAACAAAATGCGGCTTACCATTCTTTAGTTCCCTCAGTAGGGTGGACCTCTTTTCTGGGATATTCACGTTGTACAAGCTCACCATTGGCAAACACCCCAATGATGAGTATGCCATCTGAGGAGAAGACAATCCCTGCCTAAAGCTGTACGAGAGAATATCGGAGAGCTCTAGAATGATATGAGAACAAAAATAAAAAGTAAAAGTTGTTAGAGGAGTTATATGATGTTGTCTTTATTATGTAATAACTGCCA
This sequence comes from Lithobates pipiens, assembly GCF_037356315.1. Classification (NCBI taxonomy): domain Eukaryota; kingdom Metazoa; phylum Chordata; class Amphibia; order Anura; family Ranidae; genus Lithobates; species Lithobates pipiens. Next base: position 422,784,584 of record NW_027507903.1, on the reverse strand, counting down.
ACAAGTAGAAAGAGATAGAGTAAGTGGATTAGACTAGAAAAGAGAGAAGTAGAGTGAACAGATAACAATCTGTGTAGTATTGTGAAGATACAGTTATTATAACCTTGGTAACTGAGCCCAGCTACCAAAGAAACAGTGCAGCTTTGCTTGAGGCCAAGTAATTCACCTAAACTCAAGAGCACTTTGTGAGGACGTAGGTTGGTTATCACAGCAATGGACACATTTCCAGAACTAGGTCATGGACTACACTAAGGAGTAATTATAAAATAACCAAGTTCAGCTGGGCTAGATAGGGGGAGAGAAACAAATAGACATGTGCATTCGTTTTCGTCCGAATGCATTTTCGTTTGAAATTCGGGTATTTTCTTTGTGGAGCACAATTTTATTTATCGTTAAACAAACGATAACAAACATGCAGAATCCGAAAATCGAAAGATCCAACATAAACAAATGCTTTATTTTTGTTTTCGTTGTGACAACAGTTCGCTATAGATAGGAGATTCGACATGCCGCTGACAATAGCAATCTGTGTCCATCGAACCTGTGGTCGAATGTGCCTAACCTTAGTTCTATTAGTCCAAGATTATTCTACTTAGAGAGAAAAGATTCAACATAGAGAGAAAAGATTCGACATTATAGAGACAATAGCAAAAAAGGTTGAATGTGCCTAACCTAACTCTATTAGTCCAAGATTATTCGTCATAGAGAGAAAAGATTTGTCATGAAGATTCGACGAAGCAGTCACTGGGAGTGGATATTTATGGTCAAATGCTCCGCCCATAGGCTATAGAAAAATTCTAATGTTGGTTGGCTAGTAATAATAATTAATAAACATACTTATTACTAGTGTCATACAACAGTCGAATTCTACTATAGCTTATAGGCGAAACATTAGACCGGAAATGTACGATTGTGGCGTCGTACAGTTAAGCTGCTCCGTCGAATCTTCTTAGAACATTCGACAGACACTATAATCCTTCAAAGACAGATTTGACCTTAATTATTTCGGATTTTTGGACAAATGCATTTTTTAATGAAACAAAATAAATAAAAATGAATTTGGGGAGCAATTAAATCAATTTATTTTTGGAACGAAAACAAAATTCCAAAACAAAATATTTCAGTGTGCACATGTCTAGAAACAAACAGCCTATAGCTATATATAATAAAAAATAAATTGTCATGTGAACTAAATCAACCCTGTGGTAGAGTCATAGTAATTATTTATATAAACTTTAAGTTCACGGTCCTTCCTTTATGAAAGTACAGTTCGCCTTTATAGAGGCATCACTCCCGACTTCAATATCAGACTGGTGTCTTTAGCAGTATTTGGCCGTATACCAAAACTATTTTCTTGTCCCCATTGTCCCTACATGTAGATGGTCCCATATCAGGGAGGTGTCATGACTGCTAAGGGTTAAATAGTCTGTATCAGCTATATTGCTCCATGCTAATGCAGCTGGATCAGCCCATAATAGTATTTAAAAAATATTCAGGAGACTATAAATCATGCTGCTTCATCTAAGTGTATGAACAACCATGGTGAAAAATAGAACAATAATAAAAAAGAGGAACTTTCAATATGTCCGCAGGAGGACAAACAAACTATGTGATGGTTGAATAAGCTTAAGGGAAATGAATTGCTGCATCTTTAACCCTCATCTTGTACTCCAGAAGGCACCAGTCTTGGTTTGGGTGTTCCCATATTTGAATGTCCCCCTCTGTTGTTTTTCATTCGCTTAGAGAAGTGCATCTCTGGCATGGAAAGTGGCAATCTCGGTGGGCTTCTGCCACCCATTGGGAATGCAAACTCTTGGTACCATTCTGGAAGTGCAATCAGATCTATATGAAGAGCTTTGCAGAAATCTGGGAGATCCATTGGGGTGCACAGAATGTGTTGCTTTCCCCCCTGGGTAACAACCAGAGCAAAGGGGAAGCACCATGTATATCCTATTTCTTTTTCTCTTAGCACATCCGGCAAAGGGCTCTATGATTATAATCGTGTAATCTGTGATAAATTCTGAAAGAGCATGATGGATTCCCCATTGAAAATGATACGCTCATTCCTTTTGGCCCTATGCATTATGTCTTCTTTGAGGGGGAAGCTGTGGAGACATCAGATGATGTCTCGGGGGGGGGGGGGGGCAGTGTCTGGGCCTCTGGCCCTGAGAGCTCTGTGGGCTCACACAAAGTCTATTTCTGTGTCTTCCTGTCTCTCCAGCAGACTATTAAACAGCCTCTATAATGCTGGGATGATTTGTTAATCCTCCACAGACTCAAGGATTCCCCTCACCCTGATAATATTCCGCCTCCCCCTATTGTCCAAATCTTCTAAGTGCCTTTTCATCTCTATGAAGTGAGATTAATGTGCCACTGCAACTTTCTCCAGCTTTTGAATTCTCTGTCTCTATGCTTCCCTGATGTCTCCACCGCTGCAAGCTTCTCTGTGAGAAGCCAGACATATCGTCATAGTTATGGGGCTATGATGAGTGTGAGTGACCCCTACCTGTATCTTCAGCTGTAGACTGGGATCTCGAGTGTGGTGTCTGTTGTAGTCTTCTGCCCATTTCAGACTCCATCTGATCAGCGTATCAGGCTGTAGGCCACTTTTCTCCACAGGGCTGTGCTGCCATCTCCGCTTCTCACCAGGCCACACCCCCATTTTCACCTTTTTTATGTTTTGTTGCATCTCAGTGCTGTTGATCTTATTTGCAGCCACTTCCTGTCTACATGCATTTACTACAATGATGGCCACTTGACATTTCTCAGAGTAGGTTCCATGGTGGCTATAACAGGGCAGTATGCTTGAAATAAGCAGGATGTGTCTGAATAAAGACCTTCACGACAGAATCCTCAATTATCGTAAGGAGTGGCATTTTTATTACTTATATGCAGATTGACTGCATTACAATAATACACACAGATTGGTCGTTTGGCCTAAATACAAACAGTACCTCCTAACTTTTTGAAATGGTATCAATGGACACCTATTAGCAAAAGTATTTAGGCACAGGACACACACCGTCTGCCATGCCCTCTTAAAGGAGAATTATACAAAAAAAAGATTAAAGGGGTTGTAAACCCTCAAGGTTTTTCACCTTAAGGGTTTCTATCCCTTAAGGTGAAAAACCTCCTGTGATGCAATAGCCCCCCAGATCCCCCCTTTACTTACCTTAACCCAATCTTTCCAGTGATCGGAAGGAGCAGAGCCGCTTCAGCCGCTGTCTCAGGTCCTAATTGGATAGATTGATAGCAGTGCAGCCATTGGCTCCAGCTTCTGTCAATCAAATTCAAGGGGGAGGGCCAAGTCCTGCTGTCTGTGTCAATGGAAACGAGAAAAGGAGGCGCCAGGAGCACCGCTGAGGGACCCCAGAAGAGGGTGATCGGTGCCACTCTGCGCAAAACCAACTGCACAGAGAAGGTAAGTATGCCATGTTTGTTTTCTTTGTTTTGTTTTGTTTTTTAAAGGAACCTTTACATATCCTTTAAACCCACAAGTACTTTTTTTTACCACTACTATTCCTTTATATTGGCATTTGACATTTACAAATGCAGCAATTTAGAAATTGGATGAAAGGTTTAGCACTGGGAAACACTTTCTGAAAGATAAATAGTGCATTTTTATACAACTATATAGATCAGACCAAAATGAGGGACACATGAGCAGGAAAGAGGGACATTGTTCCAAATCAGGGACAGTCCCTCTAAATCAGGGACAGTTGGGAGCTATGCTAAACATATAACAACGTTATATCTTTTTAATATCTGGACCAAAGTTCAAAATAATAGATTCAAACCCACAACGCTTTGCACTCATGAATATCAGTAATTATGGAGAATAAAAGTATCTAAACTAAAAATGGCCAAGTTCAATTTCAAGGCATACATCCTAGAAGAAAGTAGTGAATTACTTACAAAGGCAAATAAGCAGAAAATATAAACGACTGAAACTAGGACAGCCATCTATAGTCACTGAGAATGAGACCTTTTTGCATACAGCAGTCATTGTGCATTGCTGCCTTTATACTGACAGCATTTCTTTCAATACATACATATATTAACTCTGCACCCAGCACAAAATGCAGACAAGCTGGGAAGTATGAAATGTTTCTGTCCTTTCCAATACAGCAAGGTCAACAAACACCAACTTTCTGCTAGACATGAGAAATGAGCAGTTAAATAACAGAAAAAGGTTAATCACTGGACTTAGCAAGCTGTTCTCAAAAACACCTAAATGTATTCTGCTTAGGTGAAGAGCAGATTTAAAATGCAACTCTGGTATAAAGAACTTTGCACTGCTGTTGGAAGATTTATATATGGAAGCGTGTTTCCATAGTTTTCCCATATATCACGGACTTGATTGACACTTTCTGCCCTGTAAATCTGTAGATTTGTGCTCCATTTTTGTAATGTGCGCCTAACCAGGGCTAATTGATATTTAAAAAAAAAAAAAAGTGTCATTCCATTCTCATCTAATCAGCTTATTCTTCAATAATATAAGTCCAACATAGACTTGAGTTTTTGCTAGTAAATTAAATCATCCACCAGATTCGTATATACTATTTTACCAAAAGTATTGGTACACCTGCCTTTACACACACATAAACGTTAATGACATCCCAGTCTTGATTCATTGAGTTTAATATTGAGCTGACCCCCCCTTTGCACCTATAACAGTTTTAACTCTTCTGGGAAGGCTGTCCACAAGGTGTGTCTATGGGAATGTTTGACCATTCTTCCAGAAGCACATTTGTGAGGTCGGGCACTGATGTGGAGGAGAAGGCCTGGCTCGCAGTCTCCGCTATAATACATCCCAAAGGTGTTCTATCGGGTTGAGGTCAGGATGCGGTGCAGGCTAGTCAAGTTCCTCCACCCCAAACTCACTCATCCAAATTATATAATCTGCTATCATACGAGAAACATTTTTGTCCCTTCACATAATTTTGCATGAGTCATGATTGGCTCGGAAGCTGTGCACTAGTGATGAGATTATGGTACGATCATTTCAAAAGCGGTATTTATCATCCAATTTTCTGATCATGTGTACTAGGCTTGAAGGTTAAGTTCACCTTTTAAGAAAAAAAAAATAAATGTCTTTTTTTTGGAAGGTAAGATAATGTGCATTTATTATTTTTTTGTTTCTGGAGTCTCTTAAGCATTGCATCAGCGATCAGCAGATCTCTGGTGCCATGCAGGTCTCCTGCAGACCTGTCAGTGTATCTGTGTGCCCGTACATTGTTCAGGCAAGCAGATACATTCTGACAGAAAGACTCAATGAACTACCACAGCGCTCCCCAGCACCGTAGTAGTTCATTGAAAACTGCAAGCTGACACCTGTAAAGGCTGTCGAGACTTGTAATTTTCCATTCACAGAAGACTGTGAATGAGTGACGTGGCCGGCTGGGCAGGGCTTGACTGCATTTTTTTAATTGTGATGGCTAATTGGGAGAGAAAATCCCCCACTAGCTGTCACATTGGGGGATCAAGGGGGTGTGGGGGCATGTTAAACCCAGTGATGATGGCATTTTGTAATATTTGTGAATGGACTGATGCAACGTTGAAATACAAGCACGTGTGATCACAGTTTGTGGCATTTTACTTAGCACTGTGTTGATTTATGGGCACAAGGAGAGCACCCATTTTGCATGGAGCACTTTATTTGTACTTAGGCTATTTGTATATGTTTTAAACATTTTATATAGAGCTGTTTCCTTTTTATACAGTATATAGTGTGACAAATTTCAAATAATTATGGATGAAGTCATGTATTTTAAAGAATTTTTAAAGATTCCAGTTGGGCGAACGGTTTAACGGGAGCATGAGTTCAGGCCGAGCACTGGCTGGTTACCCGTTCGATGAACACACCAATTATCGGGGAATTCAACAGTTTGTACAGCCCGCTGAACCACCACAATGCACTGCGCCGCCGCATAGTGCATTGGAAGCTCTGATTGGCTGAAGCAATGAAAGCTTTCCCAATCAGCGCACATAGCACTGTCAGAGCCATAATGAGACATTATGATGATGACTCTATCTAATCATGGCTCATTGCTTAGCCCCACCCCATGCTATAAAAAATATTCTTCCCATAGCGACCATTCGCAGTGTGATATGGGCGTGGAGAGAGATAGAACAGGGCTCTATTGAGAACTACTAGTGAGTTAGTGTGCTACAGTGGGGATCGAACGTTTGGGCACCCCAGATAAAAATGTGTATTAATGTACATAACAAAGCCAAGGAAAGATGGAAAAATCTACAAATGGCATCAAATTACAGATTAGACATTCTTATAATATGTCAAAAAAAGTTAGATTTTATTTCCATCATTTAAACTTTCAAAATTACTGAAAAAAAATGGCGTCTGCAAAAGTTTGGGCACCCTGCAGAATTTATAGCATGCACTGCCCCCTTTGCAAAGCTGAGACCTGGCAGTGTCATGGATTGTTTTCAATCACCATCTGGGAAGACCAGGTGATGTCAATCTCAAAGGTTTTAAATGGCCAGACTCATCTGACCTTGCCCCAACAATCAGCACCATGGGTTCTTCTAAGCAGTTGTCTAGAAAACTGAAACTGAAAATAGTTGACGCTCACAAAGCTGGAGAAGGCTATAAGAAGATAGCAAAGCGTTTTCAGATGTCAATATCCTCTGTTCAGAATGTAATTAAGAAATGGCAGCCATCAGAAACAGTGGAAGTTAAAGCAAGATCTGGAAGACCAAGAAAAATATCAGACAGAACAGCTTGCAGGATTGTGAGAAAAGCAATTCAAAACCCATGTTTGACTGCACGATCCCTCCAGAAAGACACTGGAGTTGTGGTACACTATTCCACTATAAAGAGATACTTGTACAAATATGATCTTCATGGAAGAGTCATCAGAAGAAATCCTCTTCTATGTCCTCTCCACAAAAATCAGTGTTTGAACTTTGCAAATGAACATATTGACAAGCCTGAGGCATTTTGGAAACAAGTTCTGTGGACCGATGAGGTTAAAATAGAACTTTTTGTCTGGAATGAGCAAAGGTACGTTTGGAGAAGAAAGGGCACAGAATTGAATGAAAAGAACCTCTGTCCAACTGTTAAGCATGGGGGTGGATCAATCATGCTTTGGGGTTGTATTGCAGCCAGTGGCACAGGGAACATTTCACGAGTAGAAGGAAAAATTGATTCAATAAAATTATTGGATGGTAACTTGATGCCATCTGTGAAAAAGCTGAAGTTAAAGAGAGGATGGCTTCTACAAATGGATAATGATCCTAAACACACCTCAAAATCCATGGGGGATTACATCAAGAGGCGTAAACTGAAGGTTTTGCCATGACCTTCACAATCTCATGACCTCAACATTATTGAAAATCTATGGATAGACCTTAAAAGAGCAGTGTGAGACAGACAGCCCAGAAATCTCAAAGAACTGGAACACTTTTTTAAGGAAGAATGGGCAAAGATACCTAAAACAAGAATTGAAAGACTCTTGGCTGGCTACAAAAAGCGTTTACAAGCTATGATACTTGCCAAAGGGGGCAGTACAAGATATTAACTCTGCAGGGTGCCCAAACTTTTGCAGACGCCATTTTTTTATTTTCTGTCATTTTGAAAGTGTAAATGATGGAAATAAAATCTACATTTTTTTGACATATTATAAGAATGTCTAATTTGTAATTTGATGCCATTTGGAGATTTTTCCATCTTTCCTTGGCTACGTTATGCACATTAATACATATTTTTACCTGGGGTGCCCAAACTTTCGATCCCCACTGTATAGTGTACTATTGTTATACTATTGTCAGTGTAGAGTGTCAGTTTAGTGTGAAACTAGTGATAATGCAGTGTGAGTGTAGTGGGATCGCTCATCTTTACTTTAGTGTCACATTAGTGTGAATCTGGTGAAAGTACAGTGTGAGAGAATTGAGATTGTTCCTTTTTACTTTAGTGTCATTTTATTTTGTCTGGGCAGGTTTCATGCAGTACATTTCAGTGTGCTACTTCACGTTTACTGCAGTATATTGCAGTGCATTACTGCACATTTAACGCAGTATATTGCAGTGTGTTACTGCATGTTTAACGCAGTATATTGCAGTGAGTTACTGCATGTTTAATGCAGTGTTTTGCTGCAAATTTAAAGCAGTACATTTCAGTGCATTACTGAACGTTTAACGCAGTATATTGCAGCGTATTGGTGCATGTTTAAGGCAGTATATCCCAGTGCATTCGTGCACATTTACCACAATACATTTCAGTGTGTTACTGCAGTTTAATGCAGTATATTTCAGTGCGGTATTGTATGTTTAACACCGTATATTTCAGTGCATTATGTTTTAGTGCATTAGTGTATGTTTACCGCATTAAATTGCAGTGCATTACTGCACGTTTAACGCAGTACATTTCAGTGCATTGTTGCACATTTAAAGAAGTATATTTAGATAAGTTATTACAGGTTTACCACAGTATATTGCAGTGTGTTAGTGCACGTTTAATACAGTATATTTCAGTGCGTTTTTGCATCGGTGTCCACAGGCAAAGATGGACGTGGTCTGTCCTCAGGCAGGGCATCATTTCCTCTGTTTAATGATGTTTCCCATGGTTTCCAGCCACAATATGCAGAGGAGGAGGTGGTGGACTGGCTTACTAAACCATCCTCATCCTCCATCACCCAAGCAGAGACTAGTGTGCAGTCCACCACAGCTGCCAGAGTGGCTTATTCTGCCTCCTTGTTAACAGCTACTCATGCCATAGCCCCAACATCAGTCATGGAGGAGTCAACTGAAATAATTAACACAGCGTCAACCACTTGCTCATTGACAATGCACAACCATTACTTGATTCAGATCCTGGTTCTGAAGTTGAGGAAAGTAGGAACATGAGCCTACAAAGAGGGGAGAACACTGGTAAACAACAAAATTGTCAGTCATGTTCTCCCATCCATAGTGTATTGCCGGGTTGGCTCCAGCGATGATGAGGATGGAGGGGATAATGATGATGAGGTCACTGAAGTGACTTAGGTGTCAGATAGAGCAGAGGAGGAAAGTAAGGGTGAGGCACAACCCCAATGAGGCAGCCATCATGGAAGAGTAAAGAGAAGCCACCCTATTCCACCAGATTGTGGAGCTGTTATCTCCCTGCCCACTTCCCACAGCTCAGTTGTCTGGGCCTTTTTTAGCACATGTGCAGCCACTGTTTCAATTTGCAAACTTTGCCTCAAGCAGATCAAGCATGGCAAAAACCCCAGCCATTTGGGTACCACATGCTTGACAAGGCATTTAACCTCCCACCACTCAGCTATTTGGCAAGAGCACCTGAAAGCCACACAAGGGATGCAATTTTGCTCCTCCTCAACTTTGCAGTCTACCCCCGATATACCTCATGCCCTCTCAGCAGCCTCCACTGAAAGGGATGCTGGTATAGCAAAGGGTGTCACAGGTCCTTGCATCAAGTCTGCCAGTAGTACACCACCAGCTGTAGAGTTTAGCAGACACATTTCTCTGCCCCATCTGCTGCAGAAAAAAAAAAATAATACATTTACTGCCACCCACATGCCCAGCATCTAAATTCAAGCTTGTCAAAGCTGCTAGCTTTACAACTCCTATCTTTTCATCTGGTGGAGTCTGCCCCCTTCCATGATTTTGCAGAATGTGCTGTACCACAACGGCAGGTTCCCAGTCGCTATTTCATTTCGAGTCAAGCCATTCCAGCTTTGTATCAACACGTGGAGTGAAGTCACATGACGATACGCGTGGGAAGGAAGTGCTTGTGGATACAGGAAGCCACGTCTGAGAGACGAAAAGGAACATTTTAAACTGCTATCTGGCGTTTTTAAACTGATTTGTTTGTGAGTACCTTTCCATTTGTTTGAGTTTTGTAATAAAAGTGTATACATACTTCACCATTTGGAGCCCTCCTGTTTCCTTCTCTGTGAGATCCTGCCTTAATGTGGGGAGAAGTCCTCCTAGCTTGGAACTAAGGGTACACCGCTGTCACCATCTGAGACCTTGGTCTCTTTATGCTGTTTGCCTTACAGCAGTAAGGTAAGGGGCCACCCTATATGTTAACTGCAGGACACTGAAGAGACACCACAGTGTGCACAGTTTACGTTGTATTGCACCTGCTACTACGAGAAGCACTTTACGGATTTTTTTGCCACTTTTTTATTTTTGTTTGCAGTTTGAGAGACTTCTACATTTGTTTGCACTGAATGTTTCACTATTTCATTTTGCTTTATACACACTTTGTGTAATACTTTATTTATTTGCATTCATCACTTTATGGGTATATGCGATTTCTTTTCTATTTATGCGATTTTATGTGTTTCTATTTACACCGAGTAAGAAAATCTATTTATTGGTATTCATCACTATCACTGTGTGATTTTATACTTTATTTATTTGCATTTATCACTTTATGGGTTTATGCGATTTCTTTTCTATTTATGCAATTTTATGTGTTTCTATTTACACCGAGTAAGAAAATCTATTTATTGGTATTCATCACTATCACTGGGTGATTTTATGCGATTTTTACTTTGGTCTATGCGATTTTATATATGTGGTTTCTATTTCTTTACATATATATATATATATATATATATATATATATATATATATATATATATATATATATATATATATATATATATATATTCGTTTGGAATGCTTTGTTGCACTAGTCACTTTGATCACTGATCACGATTTATCACGGGAATCAGAATTTATGCACAGATAATTTATGTTTTTATTGGTTAGCATTTCATGGATTAATATTATTTAGTTTAAGGGAGCGCAACACCATTTATTTGATTTGTTGCTATATGTTTCAGTGGTAGGGCTTATACCTCTGTCGGTGTTTGGCTACAACCCTAATTGAGGCTTAATAGATTTTTGATAGCGCAGGGATACTTTTGTCTATTACTTTAGCTTATATAATACACACTACCGCCCTCACACTTGTGTATCACCACTGTGCTTACACTAAAAAACAAAACAGAAAAAAACAAAAAACTTGCTGCTACTCTCAATAAATAATAATGTGCAAAAATCCTACCAAGCAGTGTAGAATGAGAGGTGCCAAATACTCAGTGAATATGCTAATAATACTCAATCTCAACTCAAATGTATCCAATAAAGTATACACATAACATAAATAACATTGATTGTTACCACTTTAAACTATAATAGTAACACCCTGTAAAGTGAATAGTTGCAATAAATTCTATGAATGAATGAATAAATAAATAAATAAAGTGTCCAGTTTTTAAACACAAAAAGTCCAACGTTCATTAGATAGTAACCAGTGAATCAATTATAATTATAATTCATAAAGACTTCCAGGAACACTCCTCCACAACACCGTCGTGACTGCGACTTCAATCCCCTCACATACACTCACCAGCTGACTATGCCTCACACTGCCGTGTTTGGCTATAGACGCTTAAAACCTCTTTTCACAGGGATAAAGAGTGACAGATCTTCAGGTGTCAGTCAGAAACAAATACACAGCTCCTGATCAATCCTCTTTACACACAGCTGTTTATGCCTCACACTACCATGTTTGGCTATAAATGCTTAAACCCTCTTTTTTCACAGGGATGAAGAGTGACAGATCTTCAGGTGTCAGTCAGAGGCAAATGCACAGCTCCCGATTAATCCACTTTACACACTCCATATGTAAATGAAAAAAAAACACAGCCTCAGATAGTGTAAAACCTTCACACACTTTAATCTCATAAAATTTCACTGCATTGCACTCATATGTGGAATATCAAAGGCACACCATAAACAAATTGCACAGCACTCCAAGACCAAAGTAGCTTGATAATGGATGGCCACGTCAGACTTAGGTCTTAGGAGAGAGCAAGATAGCAGCTGTAAGGCTCACTACTCCTTGTCCCAGCCCCCCATCAGTAGATACTCGGTGTATGTTGGTCAGCGTTCCGTGTCTACCTCAATGATCGCTTTGTAGCCACGCCTGACATGTTTTGTTATAGAATTTACGTAATCATGGGATTGGCTACCCACCAGAGCGATCCCTCTTTATCCCATAACCTCACCCCCAGGGCGGAGAGAACACATCCCACACAAGTGCATTTCCTGTGTCCCTGTCCCATCAATACACCAGCCCTTCAGATGCAGATCCAGTGTTATTAAGTGCATAAGCAATGTAGCAATACTTAATATAGGAACATACTAAAGCTATAAACTCCCAGGCTGTGTTTTTTTAATTTACATGTGGAGTGTGTAAAGAGGATTAATCGGGAGCTGTGCATTTGCCTCTGACTGACACCTGAAGATCTGTCACTCTTCATCCCTGTGAAAAGAGGGCTTAAGCATTTATAGCAAACACGGCAGTGTGAGACATAATCAGCTGGTGAGTGTGTGTGAGGGGATTGAAGTCACAGTCACAACGGTGTGGTGGAGTGGAGGAGTGTTCCTGGAAGTCTTTATAAATTATAATTGATTCACTGGTCACTATCTAATGAACGTTGGATTTTTTGTGTTTAAAAACTGGACACTTTATTTATTTATTCATTCATTCATAGAATTTATTGCAAACTATTCACTTCACAGGGTGTTGCTATTATAGTTTAAAGTGGTAACAATCAATGTTATTTATATTATGTGTATACTTTATTGGATACATTTGAGTTGAGATTGTGTATTATTAGCATATTCAGTATTTAGTGCCACTCATTCTACACTGCTTGGTAGGATTTTTGCAAAAGAAAGGCAATGTTGTGGCATTATTGGGCAAGGCAGTGAGCTGCAAGGTCCACGTTACTGCTGCCACATTGGCACAAACACCCTGTCCACCATTAAACAGGTGCAGCATTTCTTAAGCAGGTACCCAGGGTTGGAATATCTGCTAACGCAGGCCAGAAAAGTCTGTACCCATTTCAGGCGGTCATACACAGCCAGTGCTCTGTTGGCTGAAATTCGTCAGCTGCCCGTAAACGACCTGATTTGTGACATGCCCACCAGGTGAAACAGCGGCTGCACATGCAGCAGAGGGCCATCAATGAGTATCTGTGTGAGTATGGCAAAAAGACAGGCTCAGGCCAATGGCTGCCGATAAAGCTCAAAGCCCATTTTTTCTGCACCTGTTACTTCTATCCAAAGTCTACAAAAGAGACACCAGAATTTATCCAAAAAACCTCATCATACAGACTGGCCATTGTTAACAAAATAAAGAAAGTTTGCAGGGAAAATGTCTTTGCTTTTGGCTTTATACAGTACATGTCATCATTGCTGCAGCAGGTTCTATACACAGAAGAGCTGCACGATTAATCATCAAGAATCGTTACCGCGATTCTTTCCCCATTGCTATGCAAAGAATTCTCTCTGCTCTTCTGAAGCCACAACCATCAAAAGAAAGGAAGAAAAAATCTGGGCAGTCTGCCAAGAAACACAACATTATTTATCAGTTGAACTAAGTCTAAACATTGTAACAATTTGTCAATGGAATACACTTTGTGTGTAAGTGAGGAAAGTTTAACCACTTAAACACTAAACCTTTTTCTGACATTTGTTGGTTTCAAGTTAAAATATTTTTTTTTGCTAGAAAATGACTTAGAACCCCCAAACATTATATATATATATATATATATTTTTTTAGAGAATAAAATGGTGGTTGTTGCAATATTTTATGTCACATTGTATTTGCGCAGCGGTCTTTCAAGTGCAATTTTTGGGGGAAAAAATTACTTTAATAAATTTAACCACTTAAGCCCCAGACCAATTTGCAGCCAAAGGACCAGGCCCCTTTTTGCAATTCGGCACTGCGTCGCATGGAACTGACAATTGCACGGTCGTGCGACGTGGCTCCCAAACAAAATTGGCATCCTTTTTTTCCCACAAATAGAGCTTTCTTTTGGTGGTATTTGATCACCTGAGCGGTTTTTATTTTTTGTGCTATAAACAAAAATAGAGCGACAATTTTGAAAAAAAATGCAATATTTTTAACTTTTTGCTATAATAAATATCCCCCAAAAAAATATAAAAAAAGTTTTTTTCCTCAGTTTAGGCCAATACATATTCTTCTACATATTTTTGGTAAAAAAAAATCACAATTAGCGATTATTGATTGGTTTGCACGAAAATTTATAGCGTTTACAAAATAGGGGATAGTTTTATAACATTTTTATTAATATTTTTTTTTTTTAACTAGTAATGTCAGCGATCAGCAATTTTTATTGTGACTGCGACATTATGGCGGACACATCGGACATTTTTGACACATTTTTGGGACCATTGTCATTTATACAGCAATCAGTGCTATTTAAATGCACTGATTCCTGTGTAAATGTCACTGGCAGTGAAGGAGTGTGTGTGTGTTTTTTTTAACTGTAGGGGGCGTGGCTTGGCATCTGACGTCACTGATTGTCTTTCCCTATAAGAGGGAACAGACGATCAGTGACAGGCTCAGTAAGAAGCACGAGGAGAGGTTTGTTTACACTTACCTCTCCTCGTTCTTCAGCTCTGTGACCCTATCGCAGGACACCAGCGGAGATCGGGTCCGTTGGTCCTGCGTCCACGGTCACATAACTCAGGACCAGGGTCACGAGCTCGCCGCAGGTGGCGCGCTCGCGACCCACAGCTGGGCACTTAAAGAGCAACGTACCTGTACGTGCTTGTGCCCAGCAGTGCCATTCTGCCGACTTAAAGCGGTTGTATACCCGCTAATGTTTTGTTTTTTGCCACCTGCAAAGGAAAAGGCATAATGAGCTAGTATGCACTGCATACTAGCTAATTATGAAATACTTACCTTAGAACGAGGCCCCGACATCTGGCCTGATCCACGCTAAGGGAGCTGACATACTCCCTCAGCGGTTTTTCCAAGTATCGCGGCTCCGGCGCTGTGAGTGGCCGGAGCCGCGAGATTGTCACTCCCGCGCATGCCGAGAATCCCCTTGTGCACATGCGCCGCTGCAGTCAGCAGCGCATACCGAGGGGAATATCCCTGTACGGTTTAGGAGATTTTTTTTTACCTACAGGTAAGCCTTATTATAGGCTTTCCTGTAGGTAAAAGTAAAATGACTATACAACCACTTTAAATGTGCAGGAGGCGGTCCTTAAGTGGTTAAAAGAAATATAAAAAGCTAACCAGTAAAGTTAGCCCAATTTTTTTGTATAATGTGAAAGATTTTATGTTGCAAGAATCGTGAGAGAATCGTGATCTTTGTTTTTCTAAGTAAAAAAATTGTGATTCTCATTTTGGCCAGAATCGTGCAGCTCTAATACACAGTACAGATGTGCCACTTTACGAGCAGACTAAGGGCAGCCCCCACCCCTACCCGGCACTATATTTAAAGGATTATTTTATTTTTATTGGTATTTCTCATTTTTATAGTTTCATTTAAAGCATCAGTAAATTACTGCTGATTTAATTATATTAAAAGTTTTACAAACGTTGTTTATTGCTATATTTCCCCCAGGGCAGTACCTGGACTCCCATACCCTTTGTATACCCAATTACTTGCATAAAATCCTTCAAAATTAGCACTTTTGATTTTTCCAGTTCTGGTCCTATAGACTTCAATGGGGTTCATTATTTGGTTCTGAACTTTTGTGATGTTCGAAAGTTCTGCCGCAAACCGAACTGGGAGTCATTCGCCTCATGCCTATTCAAGATCCTACAAGACACTCAAAGCCTGATTCATTAAGGTAACGGAACTAAGGAGGGATAAACTGATGTGGCATGCTAAGATTATGGGATCATATCTGTGTGAAGATTTAGGCGCACACAGTGATCCAGAGGATCCCTAAGCCTACCTAACTTGCGTTGCGGTACACTGATTTTTGCTGCGTATGGCATTGTCTCAGTTTATAATGAATTTTAAACTTTTGAATAATAGTACACCCTATTTTGGTATTAAGGTGCACTAAGTGGTATAGATGTCAAAATTTTACTTGAAATTAAAAATAAAAATGTTTAATTGCATATCCCTGCCTTACGGTATTATGCAGTCAAAAAATATGGGTATTTATCAATGGAATCTCCAGAACAAGTATATGGAATTGCATACCATATTTAGTGCTTGAGCTTCTGGAGTTGATTAACTAAAGCCAAATGGGCTGTTTACTTTGAAACAAAAATTTCCCTCAGGGCTTAGTGAATGAGATGTATCTCTGCTGACTAATATCATCCAATCATGTGCAAGCAATAATGCATTTTCTTTATTTTCCTTGCACATGATTGGGCATTCTTTGCAAAGGAAAACTTTACCACATTCGCTAAGCTCTGGGGAAAATTCCCTTGCAAATTGAACAGGTGATTTGGCTTTAGTAAATCAGCCCCACAGTATGTTTGCACAAACATGCATGCATGCACAGTTCAGTATTCCCTAGGTTATGGTACACTGAAGCAATTTAAAAATGAGGAACTTGTTTCCTCAATGCTCTTTACCAAAGCAATGTATACTTAATGCTGTTTAATGTGTGCATGGTATGTACATTGAAAAACGACAGCGGTAATATAGACCCAAGCGCTTTAGAAAAAAAAGTACTCTTTAATTGTAGGAATACCAGCTTATAGTACATTGCAGCCTATGTGCACATAACGTTCTAGCACCCGGAGAACCCATTACATGATAGTGTATTCTCCTAAGTTGATTTTGTAATTGGTAAGCATGATTCATTTAGAAATTGAATGGGCTGAACTACTTGTAACATGTTGTGATAGAGAGTTAATTTTTCGAATACTTGTTAAACTCATGATGTCGACATTTACAGTATGCATTTGGATTAAGCAACTGTGTCTTTCATATTTATTTATTAACAGCATTCCTGGATATATTCAAGTTTTTGCACCCAGGTTCTGCCTTTTACTTATGGCATGCTGGTCCTCAGTAACTATAAAAATTGTGAAAACCTTGCACCAGAAAAACTAGTGTAAAGTGCTGAAAACCTATTGAGTAATTCTGAAAAAAAATGAAAAAACGAAAGCTGCTAATCCCCGTGCTAGGTTAAAAAAAATCCTAGAGTGAATGTGATATTTAGAGTGAGGGGTGCTAATTGACCATATGAATACCACTGTGCTTGCAAGTCCTGAATAAACATTGAAGATAATATATATTTAGGACTTGCAAGCACTCAGGACTGCACTTTTTATCAAGCACTGTATATACATATAATTGTATATCAAATCACGTTGTGTGATTTGGGTGATTTAATGTCAGTTTTGTTAATAACTATGCAATATTTTTTGGTTTAGGTATCATATTTATCTATGCCCAGTGGTATTCATATGGTCAATTAGCGCCCCTCACTCTAAATATCCCATTGCCCTCAGTAACACTGAGCTAAAAACGTTCACGTGTTCTTAATAAATACAGCTGCAGCAGAGCAAACAGAGTACAAAGTATCCACTGGGTGATACAATCATTTACCAACTCAGTCACCAAATACCTTTAAAGAGGCCTAAATATGCCTACAGCAGTCTCCCAAACATTTCTGTCATGGCCAAATCTCATATCCTGGCAGTGCCAAATGTTGCTTGTCTCAGTCTATCTTCTGCTTAAGGGTGAGGTTTAGTTGCATGTTCTGACATCACCTGGAAGTGTCAGAAATGTTCTTGTTAGAACAGCCTGGCAGTTGGTTGTGATATGAAGGTTTAGGAGGCTATTTCAGAAATGTAAAAATAAAATTTTATGATTAAAGAAAAATATCTCTCTATATATATTTTTTCCTAGAGCTCTTCCCTTTGTATTCCCCCAAAAGAAGACCCTAAATTCTATGGTCGAAATGTGTCAGTGTTGGGGAGCATAGTATGATTATACCCTCTGTTTTAGACACACTACATTTATTCATATGTACTCACTGCTTGTATTTTCATGTGCATGTTTTAAGCTCATGTTTTAATACATTAAATGTCTTTATTGTATTTCGTATAACTTTTTACTAAAATAAATACTTTTTTGATATAGAGAGATATTTTTCTTTAATCCTGTGTTTTGCTGGCATTAAAATCCCATGGGGAAACTTCCCATTTTCTATATATATCCAGGGTGAGCAGCACCTTCTATCTCATTAATAGCAATGCCATTCCCCTTCTTGCAGAAATGTAATACCTTCATACATTTGGCACAGTTTGCCCCCCCCCCCCCTTCTTCCCAGTGATAAATTCTCTGTAAATCATTTTATGTGTATAGAGGAAGCACCTTGATCCACACCATATACTATGCATATGCCTGGTCCCTTGTCAAAAATGTAGTCTTGCCTCTTGAAAAAATAAGTCTTACCTGCTTGTCTATATAGAACATCTCTACTGCTCACTAGTTTTTGCTGTAGACTGTTAAAAGGTTAGGGGAGAGGAGATGGAGCATGTGTTATCTTTGAGTCAGGATAGGAAGTTAAAACCCATTTATGACCCCAAAGATATCTTTACAATGCAAGCATAGATTACACTGCAAACTAAAGTAAATAAGCACTTTATCTTATAAACCCTTAAACTACAATCCTATGAAAAACCACCAATGATTGGGCTCCTGGAATATAATGCACATAAAGCGTCATATCTGGATAACTTTGGCAGTCTTTACTGAAAGGTGGGAGGTCACCCAGGGCACACGGCTTATCCATTGTCCACTAGTTTAGGACAATAACTTTACTATGTGATGGTAGTACAGTTGGATAAGGTTTAGTTTACAATTGTGGTCAGAGAATAGTAAAAATATGTGGTTGAGTCGCGTTTTTACCATTCGTCACCATTCACCTCTTTTAACTTTGTACAGTGGCAGGGGGAGTTGTACACATGCCACAGCATTTTGCGCCACGGCCGTGGCAAAAATTATTCCCCCTGTTGCATTCGGAGGGCAGCACCATTGTGGAACTAGATCCATTTAAGTGAATAAGGCTGCTCCACAACTGCCCCAGAACACAGTTGCAGTGCAGTCTT
Organism: Lithobates pipiens; assembly: GCF_037356315.1. Classification (NCBI taxonomy): domain Eukaryota; kingdom Metazoa; phylum Chordata; class Amphibia; order Anura; family Ranidae; genus Lithobates; species Lithobates pipiens. The sequence goes on along the minus strand of NW_027507903.1, from coordinate 422,765,698 downwards.
GCAGCCTTTTTAGAGTTAAAACAAATGGTTAGGAGGTAACATTTTGCCTCCAAGCCACGTGTCAACTGTCCTCTGAAAAATGATCCACCATGGATTGCTTCTCAAAGGGGAGTCAATGGCTGCCACACATGTAAACAAGCTCTAAAAAATATGGGCAACATTGTAGATAATAATAACAAAAATAAAAAAATAAAATAAAATGTGTGTTTTCTTTTCATATGATATTCTCACACCTTTTCTAAGTGATGTTTAAGTTATTAATGCATGGCTAAAGTAAATATTAGACCTTCTGTGAAACTGAGTCAAAGCACTGATGAAAGTAAATTTTTCAATCTTCAGTGTCTTAGACTTTATAAACAGCAAGGTCAACGAAGGACATTTTAATAGGATGTTGAAGAAAATCACTTATGATGAGATTTCAGGCAGCATAACATGCAAAGTTGATCTACAGTCTGGCAAAAGGGCTCTCAAAACCTGCTTATCATTCTGTTCCTCAGCTGCTTCATTAATACTTTCAAAAAATTTCCTGCATGTTTTCCTGTGTTCTCAAGTACCACATTAATTTGATTGTAAGGGAGATCTATCCAGCTGAGAATGAGTTAATAGGAGAATGATGTTTGCCTGTCTTCATAATCTCGGGAAATTACATTTTTTTTTCTTCCTTATATACCAAATCCAGGAAAAAAAAATTTAATGGATGTGTTTTTTTATTTTTTTATTATATTATTGGGGTGTTAGAAACGTTGGCCAGCTCACTGCTTTTCATGACCTGACAGGGAAGGTCAAAGAAAGCCAACCAGTTACTAAATAGGCTAAAAAATAATAGTTTATCCCCGCACACGTTTAATTAATAAAATCCTAGATGCACACTGTGAAGAAAATCCAGCACATAAACATAAAGGTAATGAAACTTGCAGGTATTCTAAAGAGCATACATAATTCAATTCAGGATTTATTCACCACTGTTTTGGTGGAGCAAAGCTCACCTTTATCATGGCAAATGACTCAAATGCCACACAGCCTTCAATACACCACCAAATGTAACCACACCACCAGTTAGTGACGTCAACACCAACATTAACACTTTAAATCAAAACATCACTTCATATTGTACAAAAAGACATTGGTGTACTAATGAGTGTATTAGAAAGCAACAGATATACAAAACCAACCATTAGAGCAGTCTGATGCAACACTGGAAAAAAAAAATTGCACATATACTTATGTTATAACAGAGCATAGTAAATCAAAGCATTGCTGCATCTTATATAAAAACATTAGCACATGTTCCAAGTGCCGGAAGTTCGGCGTCCTCTAGGCGTACTTATACCGGCTGCTTGGTTGTACATCTCCGACAATTGGAGGGCTCGGTCTGACGCTCGCGGCTGCCGAGCCGGGCTGGCGTGGCAGGCAGCTGTGGACGCTTCCCTTGCCCTTCTCCGTATCCGCTGCTTGGCGTTGGGGGTAGGTCTGTGGCGGCGCCCTCTGCATGGGTTCTCTTCCCTGAGCAGGTTCCCATACCCAGGTCTTATCTCTCTTCTGCAGTCTTTTTGTTACACTCCCCTTAAATACACACATTATGTGTTTTTTTTTTTGTGTTTTTTTTTACCCTCACTCACGTATTCTCATGCACTCATACATTTGTAGTTCTTTAATTCAAGAACCATTCTCCCCTTTTGCACTTTTTCTATTTTCACCCACTTGATCCCATTTTTGTAATTTTCATCACCCAAGTCTTTCCATTTCATACCCTTCATCATTCCTTTTTCATCAAACCTTTTCTTCCACCCTTATTTTTATTTTCATTTTCATTTTTATTTTTATTCTTTTCCCCCTTTTCTTTTCTCAACATCACATATTCTCCTCACATTCACTTGTCATACTTTGACTCTTTGATTGTTTTACTTTTAGATGTCCCTTTAGCATCCATCACTCCATCTTCAACACTGAACTTGTGTCTCATCCTACACTTGGACCTGCTTGGGTTGCCATTCGTGCGTTTGGGTGTCGCTTTGACCCTGCCCCCTCAACGCCCTCAACCCCGGTCTGTGGCATCCTTGGCTGGCCTGACTACCGGTGTCCCGCACCACCTCTGCGCAGGTATATATGCAAGTTTATGTATCAAGTGTACATGTGGGTTTCTCCACATTGTATATTTGTCCAGCTCTTTCCCTAGACATTTCCAAATATGGCGGTTCTCTCTATTCATAGGTTACCTTCATGGTTTTGCTCCTGATGAGTGATAAAAAGATCCCTACTTTTGTTTTCATTTATTCTTAGGTGACACTTTAGAGTGCCACATATCCATAGATAACTGGTATTCATTTTATGTGAAGATTCTCATGTATGTACTATTAAGTCCTTGCTGGAATGTATATTTTGATGAAATTCTAAATATTAATTTATGATTATGTATAATAATATGTGCAATATATGACTATTCGAACTTATTAAAACCTGGTTTTTATCTAATTGGATTTTCTTGTTTCCGTGTGCCTCATTTATAGTCCCGCTCGTTGCTCCCCTTTTTTTTCTATAATTGAACCCGGGATGGAGGAGGGGTTTTGAACGGCTCCTACATATACCTCATTTAAAGTCCCAAACACTGTTGCAGAGCCAGTGATATGACTGCACGGGTGTTCTTCTGTCTCCCGCTGTCAGGGGAGCTTTCTTCCCACTTACTACCGCCAATGTAAGGGGCATTTTCCTAATAACCTCCAATGTACTAATGTTACTAGGGGTTCTCTGAGACCATAAAATGATTTCAAAAGCTTATTCAGCGAGTTTAGAATGGTATTAGGTAGAATTAACCCAATATCATTAACAACTTCCATACAGGGCATTTTGACACCCCACCCAGGCCAATTTTCAGCTTTCAGTGCTGTCACAATTTGAATGAGAATTGTGCAGTCATGCAACGTTGTACCCAAATTAATTTTGATAATTTTTTTACCCACAAATAGAGCTTTCTTTTGGTGGTATTTGATCACCTCTGCGTTTTTTTAATTTTTTGCGCTATAAACAAAAAAAGAGCGACACATTTTGAAAACAAAACCACAATATTTATTACTTTTTGCTATAATAAATATCACAATTTAAAAAAAATATATTTTTTTCTCCTCAGTTTAGGCCGATATGTATTCTTCTACATATCTTTGGTAAAAAAAAATAAGCGTATATTGATTGGATTGCGCAAAAGTTATAGTGTCTACAAAATAGGGGATAGAATTATGGCATTTTTATTATTTTTTCTTTACTAGTCGGCCATCTGCAATTTTTATTGTGACTGCTATATTGCAGCGGACATATCAGACACTTTTGACACTATTTTGGGACCAGTGACATTTATACAGCGATCCGTGCTATAAAATGCATTGATTACTGTAGAAATGTCACTGGCAGGGAAGCGGTTAACGCTAGGGGGTGATCAAAGGGTTAACTGTGTGTCCTAGGAGTGATTCTAACTGTAGGGGGAGGGGACTCACAAGGGGAGGAGACTGATCAGTGTTCCTCTGTAATGGGAACACACAGATCGGTCTCCTCACCTGACAGGATGTGGATCTGTGTGTCTACACACACAGATCCATGGTGCTGCTCGGTTAATTGGCAATCGCGGGTGCCCGGTGGACATCGCAGCCGCCAGACATGCGCATCGGGTGATCACCTCAACACTAATTAGTGTCACTGTCAGTCACTGCCCTTGCTTTGCTCCTCCAGCACTTTTTGAAGAATCAGGCTGGAAAGAGGGTGAATGCAGCTGGTTCCTAGCACTCAGGCATGCTCTGGATCCTTCCTGAACTTGCTGTGCCCTGTCAGCCGATAACAGGCAATAGTCTGGGTCACAGGAAAACATTAGTAAATGCACCCGTGTGACCCAGAAGTATGTCCAAAACAGGATTTGTCCATTTGTTTGCTACAGGGCGGACGCACTGGGCAGGATCATGTACTGTATATATATATATATATATATAAATATATATATATATATATATATATATATATATATATATATATATATATATATGATCCTGCACTTCCGGGTATCAGGTGCAAGTGCACGCTGCCAGAGGCTCGCTCCAGCAGTGATACTATACAGCAGGAGCTGATCAGTGGGTCCTGAAGACCCGATATTCGCCAGCACCTGCTCATCATTCAGGACACAGCCAGAATGGTGATTAGCCTATGTAAACAAGGCAGATCGCAGTTCTGTCAGAAGGGAAGGCATTAATCCTTTGTCTCTGCAAACAGGCACATGGATCCATGCCTTCCCCTAGTACAAGCACCTCCCCACTACAGTAAAATACCACCTAGGTACAAAGTTAACCCTTGATCGCCCTGATGTTAATCCCTTTTCAAGCCAATGTCATCAATACAGTGACAGTGCATATTTTTAGCACTGATTGTTGTATTAGTGTCACTGGTCCCTAAAAAAGCATCAGTAAGTGTCCAATTTGTCCGCCACAATACCGCAGTCCTGCTATAAATCGCTGATCACAGTCATTACTAGTAAAAAATAAGAATAAATAAACATTCTATAAATAAATCCTATAGGTTGTAGACGCTATATCTTTTGTGCAAACCAAACAATATACGCTTATTGGGATTTTTTTTTACCCAAAAACATGTAGCAGAATACATATTGGTGTAAATTGATGAAAACATTTGATTTTTGAATTTCTTTATTTGATATGTTTTCTAGCAGAAAGTAAATAATATTGTTGTTTTTTTTTTTTTTTTTTTAAACTGTTGGTCGTTTTTGTTTATAGCACAAACAACAAAAAGCACAGAGGTGATCAAACAGCAGCAAAAGAAAGCTCTATTTGTGGGATAAAAGAGGGCAAAAATTGTATTTGGGTACAGTGTCACACGATTGTCAGATCTGGGTACAGTGTAGCACAATTGTCAGTTAAAGTAACACAGAGCCGTATCACAAAAAAACAGCCTGGTCAGGAAGGGGGGGGGGGGGGGTAAATCTTCTGAAGCTGAAGTGGTTAAAGGAGTTCTATGGTCACAGTATATGCTTTCATTTTATAACACCAGTATTGTGATATCAATATAAACACGGTTTATTTTTACCAATCCAATATAAGTTTACTTGAAAAACCTCCTTTCCTGTTGTGAGTTCTGCCGGTCTGCTGGCCATCTCTTATTACAACTTCCTGGATTCCATGCATGCTTTGTGGTGTCTCCTCTGTGCGTTTGGTTAATTTTGATCTGTAAGGACTACATGTTCCATGATACGTCGCTGTCTGCAAGCAGTGAAGATGTGTTGTTTACTTCGGTGGCCCTTTATTCCAGATATTATTCAGCTTTTTTTATATGTTATGTATGCTCTGTGTATATAACAAATTGCCAACAACAAATGTGATTCAGGCTAGGAAATGTAATTATGCAGAAGAAGTCTGCAATGTGAAGGCTATGGATTTGAGGGTATTAGGGCAGGACTTTGACAAAAAAAAAAAAAAAACAATCAAGAATGTCCTGTTACAACTCTCTATGATGCAAAATGCTCTAAAATAACAATAGAGGCTAATAGTAATAAACAAATCATAACAAATTACTTTGTATAACATAGACCAATATGAACTGGAGGTCAGTATTGAGGCTGAAGCTGCTTTTTTGGTCTTGCTTGTAGAATAACCTTTTTTTTTCGCTGGTTCAATACCCCATTAGCAGAATAGCAAAACAGTTTTGACACATGAAGTTAGGCAGAATATATTTGGTGCTGAAGCTTTTGAGCGATATAAGGTATGTGTGGGTTTTCAGACTCCAGGCTAATGCTCTGTACACACAGTCGGACTTTCCAATGGAAAATGTGAGATCGGATTGTGTTATCGGAAAATCCAATCATGTGTGAGCTTCATCAGACTTTTTCCGTCTGAATTTCTGACACACAAAGTTTAAGAGCTGGATCTAAAATTTTCCGACAACAAAATCCGATTGTTTAAATTCTGATCGTGTGTAGACAATTCCGATGGACAAAGTGTCACGCATGTTCAGAATAAATTACGAGACAAAAGCTATTGGCTACTGGCCTCTTTGTAGGCCTGTCGTATGTGTTGTACGTCACCTATTTCTGAACGATCGAATTTTCCGACAACTTTGTGCGACCATGTGTATGCAAGACAAGTTTGGGCCAAAATCTGTCGGAAAAAATCTGATGGATTTTGTCGTCGGAATGTCTGACCCTGTGTTCAGGGCATTAGTGTTAAGGATTAGAGTGAAGATTTCATTTTAGTGAAAGTTAAAGTCAGTTGGGGGTTATGGATTAAAGGGGTTGTAAAGGCAAAAGTTTTTTTTTTTAACATTTTTTATCTGGGGGAATCTAGAATGGAAAAGGACCCCGGGGTCCTAGTAGATCATAGGCTCGGTAATGGCATGCATTGCCAGGCTGCTGCAAGCAAACCAAACTGAATTTTGGCATGCATTAAAAAGGGGATTAACTCCAGAGATAAAACAATAATTCATCCGCTCTACAAGACTCTGGTCCAGCCGCACCTGGAGTATGCTGTCCAGTTCTGGGCACCAGTCCTCAGGAAGGATGCGCTGGAACTGGAGAGAGTCCAGAGAAGGGCAATAAAACAAATAAAGGGTCTGCAGGACATTAGTTATGAGGAAAGGTTACGAGCACTGAACTTGTTCTCTCTGGAGAAGAAACGCTTGAGAAAGGAGATTATTTCAATGTGCAAATATTGTACTGGTGACCCCACAATAGGGATAAATCTTTTCCGCGTTAGGGAATTTAATAAGACACGTGGCCCTTCACAACAATTTGAAGAAAAGCAGTTTAACCTTAAACTGTGTAGAGGGTTATTTACTATTCCTTTTTAGCCTGGCCTACTATGTAACTATGTAACAGTTTGAATATTTATGCAGCTTGAGCCAAACCCTTGGGGAAGGTGCCCAGATGATGGCTGGGAGAGGCTATAACTAGTCTGGAGCCTGGGAGAACAGTGTTCTTCCCCAGGTGGAGAGGTTCCCAGCCAAAAGAGCTGCTGCCCTTCCTGGAAGTTTAGCTGAATAGCCCTCTAGTTTCATCTAAGCCTCAGCTGTGCATAGCTGGGGGGGGGGGGGGGCTATTCTGCTTTTCCCAGAGAGCTAAAAAAGAGGTTTCATCCAGGATCCAGTCTGAAGGCTCGCTGAGGAGATTATCTGTCTGAGTCTGAAGGGAGATATTCAAGTCCCAATGGCACAGACCTGAGAGGGTATCCAAGTGAATGCTGCTGCTGTTAACCTAGTAACTAGAATTAAGGCTTGCCAGGCCTAGAAAAATGCTTATGGTGTATCAGTGCTGTCCACTGCATGTCCTACTGATCCAGGGACTTTAAAAAGGGATTGTAGCTTCAAAGAGTGTCCTCACATTCATGTATAGTGTTCTGGAGTATCCTTAAGCCTATCCAAGTTTCTCTGCAATAACCTTGAAATAAGTAACCCCTGAACTGTTTATTTGAACCAAAGGAGTTAATGTTGCTTTTTGCCTGGCTACCGCTATACATAGGGGAAAAAAAACTGGGACACATCAGCTGATCTGGTGGTGGTAGCACTACAATTATAAAATGCATTTGTTGTCAGTACATATACCACATTCGATTCTGTGCTGCACCACTTGATTTACCATTCTTCAATGAAATCCCCATTTCAGAATGTAAACCCCAAGGGGTGTTCATTTGATTCTCCCTCCCAATATATGCTGGAGGTCTCCAGAAGGCAGAGGGAAGCAGTCAAACTTGCAACTTAAAGCTGGGGAAGAGCCCAGAGCAGACTAAAGCAATCACATGCTGTTCTGTTGATTATACCAGAGGCACAAGAACTAAATGTGCCTAATACTTGCTAGCATCCTATCTAGGAGGTTGCTACTGTACAAACCTTTGGCAAACAAGTGAATGGGCAGCAAAAGCTCACTCTTTTTCAGTATACATACACCCCTAGTTCTTTAAAGTTCTTTTCAACCAAAACTAAAACTAAAACCTTCATAAGAATTCATAGAACAAAGCTTACCTGCTGCACAGTTAAATGTTTCAGCCAGGCATTGCGCCAGTCCTCACTCTTATTCTTCTGTATAATGGTGATTTTGGAACATAGCTGCTGGTAATACTAGAACACAGTCACCAATCAAATTTAAAGCTAACTTGGAAATATGTGATTGGTAATGCAGTAAAGGGAAAGAAAGAGACAGAGAGAGAAAGAAAACAACACAAACACAAACAGGAAGTACCTTCTTACCGCCATCCCAAAGACTCTTCATAGATGTGTGTGTGTGCGCATGCCAATTCTGCATATGATAACACAAGGCTCAAATTAGGGTAATTTGTGTGATTTTACTTTAGTACAATTGCTGTACTAATACATTGCAAGTAGGGATGAGCCAAATACCCCCCCCCCCCCCTCCGGTTTGGTTTGCGGCAGAACTTGCAAATGGACCGAAAGTTTGCGTGAACATTCAAACACTGTTAAAGTCTATGGGACCCAAACGTGAAAAATCAAAAGTGCTAATTTTAAAGGCTAATATGCAAGTTATTGTCCTAAAAAGTGTTTGGGGACCTGGGTCCTGTCCCGGGGGACATGTATCAATGCAAAAAAAGTTTTAAAAACTGATGTTTTTCTGGAGCAGTGATTTTAATAATGCTTAAAGTGAAAAAATAAAAGTGAAATATTCCTATAAATATCGTACTTGGGCGGTGACAATAGTTTGCCTGTAAAGTGGCGTTACATTTCTAAAGGAATAAAAGTAATTTAAAGCTCCCCAGGCCCTATATACTTTGAACAGCAGTATACAGGCGGTGCAAACAAGACAGGGACTATAGGTTTGTTCTTAAGTATAATCTGTTTGTAATTTGGAACGGATACATTTTGTAAGTGTAGCTCTAGCCAAAAAAATCAATTTTTAAGCTTTTTGGATAACATAGGGAAGGGTTATCACCCCTGTAACATTTATTTTGCTGTCTATGCCCCTGCTCAGAAGATTTCCCATCACTTTCTGTCCCAATGACAATTGGATTTAGAAAATTTTGGGTTATTAGGGAAACGAGGATTGGTGATAAAGCATCAGTGGCAACACCTTTTTCCCATATTAACTCTTACAGGAGAGAATTTCCCTTCCTAGGGGTAGATTGCCTTTCACTTCCTGCTGTCTCCCTCTGTTTGTAAGTAGGAATCATTTGTAAGTTGGATGTTTGAAAGTAGAGGACCACCTTTATATACTATACGGCCTGCCCTATATACTCTTGCCAAATCAGCAGAGGAAGAGGCCATAGAGGAAGAAGAAGAAGAGGGGGTGGAGGAGAGAGGTGTGGCAGAATCACCACTACTAGCATTTTGGAGGCATGGTGGCAGAACAAATGCCAACAATACTGCACCCTCTCCTGCATCCTTCCCAGCTGCCAGCAGAGTTACCCAGTGCGCCGTGAAAGAAAGGTAATGTCCCTGTCAATGCCTGCTGGACCTTGAGTCAGCAGTAATATGTAACTTAACGCTGACCGCCCTGTCCAATGAGGCCAAGACATTACCTTCCACATGCTGGATGAGAGCCTGAATGTCCTTCCGTGAAAAGAAGTGGCATCTGGGAACCTGCCACTGAGGTTCCGCACATTCCACAAATTCACAAAACGGGGCAGAGTCTACCAGCTGAAAAGGCAGCAGTTGGAGTGCTAGCAATTTAGCCAATCTAGCATTCAGCCATTGAGCATATGGATGGCTGGGACCAAATTTCTTTCTACAGTTTAGCAACCGGGGTAGGGAAATTTGCCTGTTATAATCGGATGTTGGTGTAGCGATAGCAGATTGCCCACAAGTACTTGGCACACCTAATTCTACACCTTCACTCCTCTCTGTGCAGTTTCTGAGAAGACTGAAGGTATAGTGGGGTTGGAGATCCCATCTGATGAGGAGCACCTTGTTCTTTAGTGTGGGTCTTTTATGTACTGTTGCCAACGGACTGCATGGGAGGTCGACATATGTCTGGTCAAGCATGTGGTGCCCAAGAGGCTGCTGTTTTGGCCACGCTTGATACGGTTCAGACATACGTTTCAAACAGCAACGGTGTGATCTGCTGCACACGTATCAAAAAAGGCCCACACCAAAGAACTTTTCAAAATACGCACGGAGTCAGCAGCGCCCTGCACATGTAGAGCTCTGTGGCATGAGGCAGTCGGGTGGCTGCCCTTAAGCTGGCCCCTGGAGGGAATCCTGCCTCGTTGGAGATGTGCTTCCTGCTCCTCCTCCTACTCCTCTCTTCTATCAGGCACCCATGAAGAGTCAGTGACCTCATCATCCCCTCCCTCCTCATCACTGGAGCAAACCTGGCAGTATGCTGCAACTGGGGGAACATGACTGCCAGTTTATTGTCTTTCTTTGGCACCCCCTCTCTCTGGGCTCACTTTACTGTTTTCCTCAACCTGGGTACCATCATCGGAGCCTTCAAAACACTGCGCATCCTCTTGCAGCATGTACCCAACAGCTGCATTGGCAGGCAAACTACTCTGAGTCTGGGTGACAGAGGATGAGGAGGATGAGGACAGCTTAGTTATCCACTCTACCAACTCTTCTACATGTTGTGGATCAACGCGGCCAGCTGTCGAAAAAAAGGACAAGCATGCCCCACAGCCACATGCTGAGGATTCACGTGTCCACGACCAGCACTGTTGGATGTAGACACAGAGCATGCTTGCCCTCTTTTAGTGGCCTGTGAGCGTCTGCCTCTCCTTGGTGGCCTTCCAGACATGCTGTAAATTTTAGTAGCAAACCAACGCCTGAAGTTTACTAGAAAGAGTACACCAGGAATGGCCTGCAGTCATATGTATATATATATATATATACGTATACATGAGACTGACTGTATATATATATATTACATACACTGCAGCTAACTGAATAATCTGCCTGCCTGAAGTATATTAGAAAGAGTAAACAAGGAACGGACTGCAGTGAGATATAGCTAAACTGCAGGTCCTAGTGCATGCTTGGCCAATCATCAGACAACAATGCATTGCTCTCCCACAGTGCATTATGGGCTGTTACGTGCCACTTGAATTTGGCGCAAGCGGCCTATAATGTTAGTTTTTCAATGAACGGACAAACAGCCAATGTTCGACCCGAACAGAAAGCGCATCCCTAATTGCAAGGTCAATGAATCCTTTAGGCTACATGGACAAGGATGTAAATATATGGTGTATGGCCATAACATTTGCCTGTATTTACAGTGTTCTCAAGCCTCAGCTGCTGATGTATTTCTGTCCATTATACCATATTACAAAATGCACTAGGGGAGATTTACTAAAACTGGTGCACACCAGGGGGATGCTTTACTAAAACTAGAGAGTTCAAAATCTGGTGCAGCTCTGCAGAGAAACCAATCAGCTTCCAGGTTTTATTGTCAAAGTTTTAGGCCCCTTTCACATGTAGGTGATCCGCTCAGCAGACTCCGCCAGCTCAGAGGAAGCTGCTCACTGTGGAGGGACGGACCTGTCAGAGCCCCATTGTTCTCTATGGGAGACTGGAAAAAAACGGATCCGCCTGTCCGTTCTCATCTGGTCCCATCTGATCCACTGGATGGATTGTGAACGTATCGCCATCCATCTGTTTTTAGGGGATTTTGTCGGATCGCATGGCAGGTGGGTGTCAGTGGACACATCTCTGTTGACATCCGCATGCCCATACAAGTCAGTGGGTGGCTGGATTGGATCCGCCTGAAAAATGGATAGACGGATCCAAGTGGGCCCATTGTGTGTGAAAGGCTAATTGAACAAGCTTAAAGCTGTTCTCCACCCTAAAGTGGAAGTTCCGCTCATGTGATCCCTCCCCCCCTCCGGTGCCACAATCGGCACCTTTCAGGGGGGAGGGGGTGCAGCTACCTGGATAATCCAGGTATCTGCACCCACTTCCGGGACAGACCGCCGCAGATGCCCCACCCCCCACCTCCGTTGTGTTCTGGGAAACACACTGTTCCCAGGACACAGCGGGGACCAGTAGAGACACGCAACGAGACTCGCGCATGTGCAGTAGGAGCTTCACTTCCTGATTCCCTGACAGAGGATGGTGGCGGGGGCAGAAGAGAGACGAGCGATCGCTCGTCATTTGCCGCCGACATAGCTGGACCCTGGGACAGGAAAGTGTGAATTTATTAAAAGTCAGCAGCTGCAATATTTGTAGCTGCTGGCTTTTAATATTTTTTTTAAAGGTGCAGAACCGCTTTAAGTTAGAAAATGATTGGCTACCATGCACAGCTGCACCAGAATATAAATGCTTTAGTTTTAGTAAATCCACCCCAGAGTCTGATGCAGCTGAGCATTAGACTTGTGCACAACAGAAAATTTTGTTTAGTTTCGGTTCGTTGTCATTCGTAAAGTACATCATTTCGTTCTGTTTTATTCGTTATGTTACGTTAATACGTTTTCGAATAATTCGGTATTATTCGTAGAGTGTCAAATTCATTCGTTCGTATTCCTTGAAATTCGCTATTTATGTATGTATAGACATTCGTGATAATGATTCGTAGTTTGGAAAGTCGTTTGTTTATTGAATCTTTTAACACACACAATGACAACGTCTCTTCTCCTCGGCTCAAATACAATACAACACCCTTCTAACTCAGTTCTCAGGAATGCACTTTGCCAGTAATCCAACCTCCGACACAAAATTAATTAGCTGATTGGACTATAAGATTTACTTTGAGCTGACCTTTTGTTTCATTAGATCTTTAAAGAATTACCAAATTCATTTGAATTCATTCGAATTCATTCATTCGTTACATTTCTTTCGTATTCGTTGTTATTCGTTATTTTTTTATTCGGACATCCGAATGTCCGAAAGATGCAAAATTCAGCAGAATTTCGATTCGTTAGGAAACGAATTGCACAAGCCTACTGAGCATAGTAACCAAGCAGTTTTTAGGTTTCAGGCCGGGTTCACATTGTTCCAACATGAAAGTGTGGCAACTTTGACGCAGTTTTAACGCAAAGTTGAAGCAACTTTAGTGAATGCCTGTGTGATCTTCCTGTAATGTCAGATCCAAATCACATCTATTGAGATGATGATTTGACTTGGATGCATCTTCCATTCAATTCTACTGGCTGAAATCGGAGAGAATCCGGAACAAAGTAGTGCAGGAACCCTTTCCAAGTCAGATCAGTTAAAAAGACACTCATAGAGAAACATTGATTTTTACATGTCGTGTGACATGTGCTCTCAAATTTGGAGAGGATGTCACACCAGTGTGAACCGGACCTTATTTTCAAAGCCTAAGGGCTCATGCATACAGGACGTTTACAGAGCTACAGCAGTGCTAAAAACGCCCGCTTTTCGCGTTTAACCACATTTTTACATTATCGTTATTGTACGTTTTTCCGCTTTTTTTGCATTAACGTCTTTTCATTAAAAACACTCCATATAATGTGAAAATGCCTAAAAATGTCAAACATGGTTAAACCCTGGCTTGGCAGGTTTAGCTGCATTTTTTGGCATTTTTAGTTTTTACAGCTCATTTTTACTGCTCCTGGAAGCACAGGCTGTCGTATTTTTCTACTGCCTCTAAACGCTTATGGCTTCAAATTCCTCTGACAGTTTATATGTGCATGAACACATAGGCTAACATGGAAGGGCTTTTAGAGACAGTTAAAAAAACATCAAACACCCCTAACATAAGCTGTAAAAATGTCCTGTGTACATAAGCCCTAATTGAAAAAGCTAAAGTTAGAAGCTGATTGGTTACTATGCACAGCTGCAACAGATTTTGTGTGCACTCGTTTTAGTACATCTCTGTGTGCCGGTAATCTCATGTAAGCGCTGATGCTTGCGATTACATGCGCATGTAGGTCACATTCAGGAGAATATGTCCATGCACATGCATGCATGTAATATGGACAGCTGCAGCTGGGGATCCCAGGCGCTGTAAATACAGACATATTTTTTGATGAATGACTATATTTATGACTGTGTACATGTAGCCTAAAAGAGAACAAATATGTAAACATTAACCCCATATGTGTTTTTCTGTTCCTTATTTTGTTAGCAATATTTCATTTTGCTATGCATCCATTACATTTTCCTATGCATCATATACTGTGAAAATATTAAATCATTTACAAAAGTAAAAAAAAAAAGAAAAGTGAGTTTTCCCCTTTTAATTGGATAAAGACAGTAGCGCCATCTCCGATATGTCATGTATAATGATTTTTCTGTCCCACCAAAAAAAGGAAGTCACACTGTACCCTCCACTGGTTTTTCCACTGACATATTTCAATCTCACGAATGCTGATGGTTATTTTCCAATTCTTTTGGTACGTTTAGTTTGACTTGTTCTCTAATTCTCAGAGGCTTATAAATATATGTATATTTTTAAACCAAAAGTGTGAAGCACCTAATTAATGAATCTGCCTTTGAACAGATGGTATGTTTTATTCATTGTGTACTTTTTTTTTTTATATTCTGCCCCCGTTCTGTGTAAGAACTAGTTGAAATCTTTTTAATTAAACCCTTTTGAGTCTTAGTCGATGGGGTTAGTTTTTTAATGAGATGGAGAAGGGGTCACTTCACGATCATTACCTGCATAGGGTGATTTCAGTGATGTAATGAGACAGAACAATGAGAAAGCAACACTGGAAATGTGTGAAACAAGACAAACTGGTGAAGAGGAGGGTGAGATGTGAACAGATGGAACAAGGGGGGAAAAAAAGCCAATGCTCAAAAAGAGATTGTTTCGTTGAGAAACTGTTGTGTGTGAGTGCATGTGTGTCCTCTTAGTTATCCCCTTCTGTCTTGAATCTTTTGCTATTTATGCCTCTATGTGTATGCCTTGTGTGTTAAAAGTCTATAAGCCTGCATTTTGCATCTAATTAAATTAAACATTTTCAACTTCCTTGTTGTGTACCAGTCACTGAAAGCTAATATCCTGACTAAATTAGACCCAAATATTACTACCATTGCATCCCTACAAAAAAAAATCACAAAATATGTGCTATGGGATGTTATATTTAGTGACGACAGAGATGAAGATGCAGCAATTAAAAACAGTGTTTTCAAAGATTTCCAATAGCTATGTGAATGGTATTAGCCTTAGACATAAAGTAAGGTATACCGTGGTTATGGGGGATACATATATATATATATATATATATATATATATATATATATATATATATATATATATATATATATACTATATATTACTAATAAGGTGACTTCTGAAGGCAATTGGTTCCATTAGATTTTAGTTAGGGGTATCAGAGTAAAGGGGGCTGAATACAAATGTACTCCACACTTTTAGATATTTATTTGTAAAAAAATTTGGAAAACCATTTATTTTCTTCCTTTCATTTCACAATTATGTGCCACTTTGTGTTGGTTTATCACATAAAATCCAAATAAAATACATTTATGTTTTTGGTTCTAACCTGACAAAATGTGGAACATTAAAAGTATTCACACCCCTTAAAATGTTCCGCATTTTGACATGTTAGAACCAAAAACATACATGTATTTTATTTGGATTTTATTTGATAAACCAACACAAAGTGGCACATAATATTATATATATATATATATATATATATATATATATATATATATATATAAATATAACTATATATAACTATATATTAATCATATTTCAGGTCACTATATACAAGTGCATCTATCCCTATAAGCCTTGACCTCTTTGCTTTGTCCCTTTGACATCAAAAACTTCTATATGACTGTCAGCATGTGTTTCCTTTGTAGATCTATTTGATCACCATTCATAGATATCTATATATGCCAATTCATTTGGTGTGCGGCATACATTGGTCCTAGTGGTGCTTCCTATTTCTATCTTCAAAAGGGATTATTAGGTCTATCCACTTTCACCATCATAACACCGAAAAATACTGAGGAGCCCTAGTCCCTATGTCCGCCCCCCTCCCCCTTACTGACACAAGTGACTATGCGCCATATTGCTTGTGAGTGGGTAAAGGGATATTATATGTAAACAATTTTGAGAAAAGGATTTTTGTCAGAGAAATGGCAGAAGCCAGACTTGCCAGTATCAGCACATTCCTATGCGCTCCGGTGCATACGGTTGCATGATACAGTAGGCCGGAGCATACGCGTCATAGCTTGCACAATGTGAGATCCCCCGGCTGGCCGATAAAAGGCAGTTCATCCCCTTGGTTTGTCTTTCAGCTTCCAGTGTTCCTGTTCCAGGTTCTGTTTACCTGTGTTTGCCTGTTGTGATCTGGATTGATCCTGACCTCCTCTGATCTTCTCCAGTATTTTGACCCCGGCCTGCTAAAAGGACTTCTCTACTACCTGAGCTCTGTGTATGATTGAGGCTTGCTTGAAGGACTTCTCTACTGCCTGAACTCTGTGTTTGACCATTGGCTTGCTTAAAGGACTTTTCTACCACCTGATCTCTGTATATGACCCCAGCTTGCCTAAAAGACTTCTCTACTGCCTGATCTCTGTGTTTGACCCTCGGCCTCCTCCCCAAGACTCTGCTCCCAGATCTATGGCTTTAGACCCTCAGCCGGGCTTCCCATCCCAGTTCAGTGCTAAGTCCTCCCCTGCATGGTTCATCCATCCTACAGGAGATCTCCACGCAAGCCTCTTCTACTTGCTGGTGGCCCGTACCTCTCTGTGCCCTATACCCTCTGTACCACCTTCAGGGGTAGAGTGTGCTGAGCTGCAAGGGGAGCCACTCTCACCATCTTGGCCTTGATGAATACCTGACAATTTCTTTGTATGTATAATACATGTATATGATTTTATTATTATTATTATATTCAGCAGCATATGATACTCTGTATGTTGGTCCTGAGGAAGCTATGCAATTAGTGAAACACGCTGACCAGCACATGAAATACACACACCTCCATCCTTTGAATTTAAAGCATGGTTAATAATAAGAGGTATATGTATAGTGGTCCCAAGTGGGACAAACATATATTATTATGACAATATTGTTTTTAATGAATTACTCGTTCTATGTGATTTTAAGAAAAAATTTTGTACAATAAAGTTTTGATATTTTTTTTTATATATAATTTTGACTCTGTCTCATGTGGGTGCCAGTAAAGTCCATTAGCAGCAAGACTGGTTCTTGCAAATTATACTTGTGCTTGACAATGAGGATGTAGCACAGGTAGAGGTCTCTTATTTGTTCTATAAATAATAAATCAGTAAACTGGTCAAAAAGCATAGCAACTCAAGCTGAATTTCTGGTGAAATAAAATATATTTTCTTGTTAAGTGTTTACAAGCTAAAGTAGTATTAAACCCCTTAACAATAATTTATTATATTTCAGCTTACCAAATTTTAGTTGTAATGTCTATATTTGTTTTCTTTTTTAGGCTTTATTTCCTAGATTTTTATCTATTGATCCAGTCAGTATGTCTGTTGTTTTTCAAGAGAATAAACTGTCCTGCAGTTAGAAGGTTGAGACAAGCCATTTAACACCCACAGGGATGCTCACAACGGTCAGCTTTTGCTTATTTCTGTAAAAAAATGTATCTCAATTTAAAAAAAAAAAAAACCTGCTTTGACTGCTTATGTAGCTGCAGTGTGAGCTGGATTCTGGCTTCATTTTGGTAGTGCATTTCAATCTGCTAGTACATGTAATACTCTTCTTCCCCCCAGACTGACAATGTTGCTGTCCAAATATGTCCACTGTGCTCTTTCAACCAAAGTGAGGGGGCACTCAAATACAGGAGGTGTGTTCCTTGTCAGATCACCAGTTGAACATAGGAGGAAAGAAGCCTAGAAAAAACAGCAGCAAGTCCCCAGTCACACCAGTGAGACTCATCATGTGATTTGATTAAATTTTTGGTTTTGGGTTTAATATAGCTTAAGCAATGTGTAAGTGTAACATATATGGGTGTTTATTAAATTTCACAGAGATCACAGTTACTCCCTTGTAATCTCTCTACTAAAAGACAGAGCCATTATATTTCAGGCATTATATCTGCCCAAACTTTTCATGCTGTTTCACTAAAAGTTAAACAATAAAAATGAAAAATGTCCTTTACATATAGTCCCTGGGGGGACCTCTTAGGCCGCGTACACACGGGCGGATTGTCTGCCCAACTAAGTTCGTCAGACAATCCGACAGACAGTCCATCCAACTTTTGAATGAACGGACTTGACCACACACGATGAACAGACAGTCCGCCGAAAGCTTGCGCGATGACGTGTACGGCACGTACGACGGGACTAGAAATTCGACGTCCAATACACTGCAATGCAACCTTCGGCGTGTAAATCCTTTCTGAGCATGCGCCATACTTAGTCCGTCCAACTTGCCTACACACAAGCGGACTGTCCGCTGAAACCAAGTTTGGACGGACAAAATTACGGAAATTCCGAAAGACTTAGGCCGCGTACACACGGGCGGATTGTCTGGCCAACTAAGTTGGTCAGACAATCCGACAGACAGTCTGTCCAAACTTTTGAATGAACGGACTTGCCCACACACGGCACTTTTTGAGCGGACTAATACGGCGGACTAAGTCCGCCATACAATCCGCTCTACTTTTGAAATGAACGGACTCGCCCACACACGCGGAGAAAAGTCCGCTCATTTCGAGTGCGTCTCCAGGTAGGCGGGGCCCATGAAGGAGACGTCGCTGGCCCCGCCGCCTGGAATGGACTTAAAGGGGAAAACCAACGCCGAAAAAAATCGGCGTGGGGGTGCCCCCCAAGTCCACAACAGACCCTTGTCCGAGCACGCTACCTGGCCGGCCAGGAAAGGAGGGCGAGCGAGCGCCCCCCCCCCCCCCTCCTGAGCCGTACCAGGCCGCGTGCCCTCAACATGGGGGGTGCCTTGGGGAAGGGGGGGCCGCGCAGCCCCCCCACCCCAAAGCACCTTGTCCCCATGTTGATGAGGACAAGGGCCTCTTCCCGACAACCCTGGCCGTTGGTTGTCGGGGTCTGCGGGCGGGGGGCTTATCGGAATCCGGGAGCCCCCTTTAATAAGGGGGCCCCCGGATACCGGCCCCCACCCTATGTGAATGAGTATGGGGTACAATGTACCCCTACCCATTCACCTGTAAAATAAAAGTACCAAAAAAAAACACAACACACGAGATAAAATATTTTATTGCACAGCTCCGGGGGTCTTCCGTCTTCGGGGGTCTTCTCGCCAGACTCCTCCGCTATCTTCTTGTAGCTCTTTTGCTAGCGGAGGAGTCCGGCTTTCTTCCTCCCCGCCGCCGGCCTCTTCTCCCGACTTCGGGGGTCTTGTCCCCCTCTTCGGTCTTTTGTCGCCGCTGTCGCCGCCGCCTTCCGTTCTTCTTCTTCTTCTTCTTCTTCTTCTTCTCCAGGAGATGTTGCCTCGGCGATATCTCCGGCCGGAATGCCAGAGCCGCGCTGCGCGGCCACATATATAGTGACAATGGGGCGGTGTCACATGGTATATGTCACATGGGTTGGTGTCACATGGTGACCCCGCCCCCTTACGATGTCATAGTCCCCATGTGACATCAACCCATGTGTCCAACCCCTGTGACATATACCATGTGACACCACCCCATTGTCACTATATAAGTGGCCGCGCAGCGCGGCCCTGGCATTCCGGCCGGAGAGATCGCCGAGGCAACATCTCCTGGAGAAGAAGAAGAAGAAGAATAAGAACGGAAGGCGGCGGCGGCGACAGCGGCGACAGAAGACCGGGCCACCACCTGTAAAAGAGCTATAAGAAGGCGCGGTGGCCCAGCAGAAGAACCGAAGAGGGGGACAAGACCCCCGAAGTCGGGAGAAGAGGCCGGCGGCGGGCAGGAAGAAAGCCGGACTCCTCCGCTAGCAAAAGAGCTACAAGAAGATAGCGGAGGAGTCCGGCGAGAAGACCCCCGAAGACGGAAGACCCCCGGAGCTGTGCAATAAAATATTTTATCTCATGTGTTGTGTTTTTTTTGGTACTTTTATTTTACAGGTGAATGGGTAGGGGTGCATTGTACCCCATACTCATTCACATAGGGTGGGAGGCCGGTATCCGGGGGCCCGGCCCCTTATTAAAGGGGGCTCCCGGATTCCGATAAGCCCCCCGCCCGCAGACCCCGACAACCAACGGCCAGGGTTGTCGGGAAGAGGCCCTTGTCCTCATCAACATGGGGACAAGGTGCTTTGGGGTGGGGGGCCGCGTGGCCCCCCCTTCCCCAAGGCACCCCCCATGTTGAGGGCACGCGGCCTGGTACGGCTCAGGAGGGGGGGCGCTCGCTCGCCCCCCTTTCCTGGCCGGCCGTGTAGCGTGCTCGGACAAGGGTCTGTTGTGGACTTGGGGGGCACCCCCAAGCCGATTTTTTTCGGCGTTGAGGTTCCCCTTTAAGTCCATACCAGGCGGCAGGGCCCGCGAGGTCTCCATCGCGTGCTCCGCCTACCTGGATACCCGCTCGAAATTAGCAGACTTTTCTCCGGGCGGGAAAAGTCCGCTCATTTCGAAAGTACAGCGGACTGGCACACACACGGGCGGACTGTCCGCTCAAACCAAGTTTGGACGGACAATCTTACGGAAATTCCGTAAGACTTTGTTCGTCAGACTGTCCGCTGAAAAAGTCAGCTGAAGCCCACACACGAGCGGACTGTCCGCTCAAATGTGTTTCGGCGGACTAAGTTGGGCAGACAGTCCGCCCGTGTGTACGCGGCCTAAGTCCGCCAGACTGTCCGCTGAAAAAGTCAGCTGAAGCCCACACACGAGCGGATTGTCCGCTGAAACACGTTTCAGCGGACTAAGTTGGGCAGACAATCCGCCCGTATGTACGCGGCCTTAGTCTGCCTGTAAAGTGGCACATCTGTAACATGTATAGAACCCGCTGCAGCAAATATGACATTTCTAAAGAAAAAAAAAATTGTCAAATCATATTTAAATTGACTCATGGTTGAAATTGCTATTTAAACAAAAATGAAGAAAAAAATGAATTTGACCCCCCCCCCCCCCCAGTCCATACCAGCCTGTTCGGGTCTTGCATGGATTTTAAGGGGAATGAGGTCCGCCCAACATTCATACTAGACCCTTATCCGAGCATGCAGCATCCAGGAAAGGAGGGGATGAGCGAGAGCCCCCCCCCCCACTCCCGAACCATAACAGGCCACATGTCCTCAACATGGGGGGGTGCTTAAAGGCAGGGGCCCCAAAGCATCTTGTCCCCATGTTGATAGCATGTGGCCTGGTCACTTTTGGGGCCACCCAGATCCCACCCCCATCTGAATGAGTAGAGGTACATCGTACCCCTAATCATTCATCAAAAAAACACTAGACATATTTTTGACAAGTCCTTTATTAAAAAAATAATAATAATGTGGGGGTCTGTGGGCAGGGGGCTCATCTGAATCTGAAAGCCCCCTTTAACAAGGGGCACCCCATATCCCAGACGCTTCCATGTGAATGAGTAGGGGTACTCATTCACCAAAAAAAAAGTAAAAAATAAACAAAAACACTAGACAAGTTTTTGACAAGTCTTTCATTAAAAAAAGAAAACCAATGTCCCCTCAAAAAAGCTCTCCTCCTGACGAAGGCTGACCACCAAATGCCTCCTCCACCGGGTTCAGGGGTAAGGGGTGGGGACACCTGGTAATGTCACTGGGTGGCCACACCCCCTGTGTCATCACCAACCCAACATGCACCAATCAGTGACATCACAAGGGGCAGGGTCACCAGGTGACATCACCAGTAGGCTCCACCCCTTACCTATTTAAGAACTGTCACCCTACAGAGTAGGCATTCAGCGGCCAGCCTTCATCACGGGCGGTGCTTTTTTTTGGGTCCGGCGGAGCATCCGACGGCATCATTGACAGTGGATCTACATTGGAGGGACATTGTTTTTTTTGTTTTTTTTCAATAAAGGACTTGCCAAAAACTTGTCTAGTGTTTTTATTTATTTTTGACACTTTTTTTAGTCAATGAGTAGGGGTTCAAGGTGCATCTACTCGTTCCCCAATTCGGGGGCGGTATCTGGGGTCCCCCTTGTTAAAGGGGGCTTCCATATTCCAATAAGCCCCCTGCCCGCAGATCCCCACAACCACCGCCCAGGGTTGTTGGGAAGAGGCCCTTGATATTTTATGACGGATTCACACTATGAGGCTCATCCTTTTGTATGTATGTGGATGCACCGCTGCTGAAGAATTCTAACCATCCCTGAGAGGAGAACAGCGTTGGAAGGCTTACAGTCTTTGGGATTAAAAGGATATCCTGGCATGGGGGACATCACCTTCTGGATTGGAATATTATGCCTGTTACCCCTGCAGAGGTGAGGCGCTCCGGTGAGTCTAATCACAAGAGGGGAAAGTGAATGAAGGAGGGGAGCACTGAAGAGTCACCTTTATTTTTGCCCCTTTTTGCACAGATTTTCACTTATTGACTGTGGCCACTTTGTTTATTTTTTTTGGACACTGTAGTATTTTGGACATTTACTTATTATTTATATATTTTCGCATATTACCACTGTTATCATTAGTAGTATTATTATCATTTTTGCTGCTACAAGAGTATACACCTTCATACACAGATATAGATTTTTTTACATATACATTTGTTTATATTTTTCCATGCATGTATTTTTTGTGGAACTTTTTGAGATCATATCTATTTTCTTGCAATTGATCACTTTGCACTGATCATTTTGCATAGACATTTTCATTTTTATTTTTTACCTGATATGCACATTGCACTTTATATTGCACTTTAAACTCATTGCTGTATTCACTATATACACATCTTTTTAGTGGTGTTTAGTTTACATACATATTTCCCCGGTGCATATGTACTTATGCACCCACTACGTATTCGAACAGCGCCATTATCCCTTTCCAGGGTGATTTATATTAGGAAGAGCCCTTGCCCCCAAAGCCCCCTGCCCCAAAGATGTGTTTTTGCTAAATTAGCTGGGCCTGGATGTTCTTCTTCATAAGAAAAGGCTTCTGTCTTGTCACTCTACCCCATAGCCCAGACATGAAGAATGCGGGAGACTGTTGTTACATGTTCCACACAGCTAGTACTTGCTGTGTGGAAACCACAGCAGCTCCTTTAATGTTGCCGTAGGCCTCTTAGCAGCTTCTCTGACTAGTTTTCTTCTGGTCTTTTCATCAATTTTGGAGGGACGTCCAGTTCTTGATAATGTCACTACTGTGCCATATTTTTTCCACTTGATGATGACTGTCTTCACTGTGTTCCATGGTATATCTAATGACTTGGAAATTCTTTTTTTTACCCTTCTCCTGACTGGTTCCTTTTTAACAATGAGATCCCTCTGATGCTTTGGAAGCTCTCTGTGGACCATGGCTTTTGCTGTAGGATGCGACTAAGAAAATGTCAGGAAAAACTTCCTGGAACAGCTAAACTTTATTTAGGTTTAATCAGAGGCACTTTAAACGATGAGACGTGTACTGACTCCTATTTAACAGGAGTTTGAATGTGATTGCTTAATTCGGAACACAGCTACCAGTTATAAGAGGGTGTGCAACCACATTATTTTAGTTTTTAGTTTTCCTATCCCCGCCTAAAAGATTTTGGTTTGTAGTTCGATTGAGTTGTACAGTTTATAGGTTACATTAAAGGTGGAAACAGTTCTAAAATGATTTATCTTTGTCTCATTTTTTTTCATATTGCAGAAACCTGACATATTAACAGGGGTGTGTAGACTTATATCAACTGTAAAAGGGAACCTGCTAGTGGCCACACAAGGGGGCTTTTTACAGTAACCCATTCCTACAAGTTTGTCTATCCTAACTCTGCTCACAGGTGGGGTCTATCTTTCTTTTGGTTGTGTAATCTAATCTCTCTGCTAGAAGGTCTGTTTTACCACAGATGATGTTTTCTTCTCCTCCAAGTATCTACTTCTATTGTTTAATACTGGCTTAAGAACATGTAAAACAAAAGATCTACTGTATATGTAATATTGTGAATATACCTGATTAGAAAGAAAAACAAAATAGATTTTTTCAACACTAAACACAGCATATAAAGAGAATGTCTACAAAAAAACATTATACATTGCAACAGTACATTATACTATAATAGTATAATTTTCACTTGAATATGTGCATTGCAGTGTGTGTTATTTTCTAATGTTCAGAAAATATTCCGTGAACCAACCGCTCTCCCAGTCTAAGTCTTTGACCATGCCCAGAGCTACGACCCATAATGGTTATTGCCCATTCTCATTAAGCTGAACATTCTGAAAACTTCAGTTGCAAAAATAAATTGCTGATTCAAGTAGGTTGCATTCCAGTCCTTTTATTTTCTAAACTTCCCTATGCTTACATGTGTCTGGCCCTAGAATCACTGGCTGTGCTCTATTTTATTTTTTATTTTTTTTGTTCACAGAGGTCACTGTAATAAATCTCTGAAGATTTGCCGCTTTGCAGCTTTTATGAAGTGGAATCCCATGAAAGTAAAATGAGCTTTGGAATGCCAGTTTTGAACTTATTTCCTTTTTATCTTTCTTAAACAGTATTTTTCAGGAAGTACGAAGCTTTACCAACTGGATATGGGCCACCTCTTTCTACCTATTGGAACTGATGTGGTGTTCAACTTCAAAAAACATTTTTATATGACCTGTAAAATTATTTACTTACAGTGTAATATTTTAATAGAGAATTTATGGCATACTCTCAAGTAATGCTTTCACTTGCAGCTGTCAAGTAAAATGGAAAACTCTACTACGGAAAAAAGTCTTACTAGTAATATTTACTTCCTGACAGTAAAATGATTGGTTGATATAACATCCACCTTTGTTTTCTTTTTGTGCTTTTTTGCTCAAACTGTATTTTTATTATAGGTTTTCAATACCATGAAGCAACATACAACAGTACAATGCATGGTTTCATAAAAGAACATTTCCAGACATATATATTTTTTGATCCATTATGGCCATGCAATGTTGCTTTCCAAAAAAATGAAAACTCTTCCTTTTTGGAGAAGTTACCTAAGCTCAAAAAAATGCATATTCTTTGCTAAGCTAAAGCAGTTATTTAGTTGAGTACTTAATTTATAGGAGGATAAGGCAAACATCAGTTATTTCATACACAGAGAATTGGAAGGCTGTAGTTATGGTTCTGCTTCAGCTAAATGTTTTTCTTTATTTAATGTTTTGGTTTGCAATAGAGTGAATAAGAGTCTAAACTTCTGTTGAATTTGTAAGACTGTCCCCATTGTAGAGATTTATCCTCACTTCCTGCCCCAGAGGAACCAAGATAAAACATGAGATGGGTGTCACTGGAACAGGAAGACAAACAGAACAATAGATGACAGATGTTCTAGCCCCATACCCACTCCTACTGCTAAATACATGTGCTTTTGTTGCTGTCTATGTCTCAGTGAAATATACCATAGGTGCTGTAGGTGTTAACCAATAATATCACCAAGGAAGACACACATTTTTTTAATGTGATAGTTCATTAAAAATAAAAGCTATTATTGTATAATGTATCATTACGTCCTTTTACTTTGCAAGGGAGTTTTTACTTTGCAAGGGAATTTTCAATTAACTTAGGTGAGCTCATAAGGTGGAGCTCTGTTAACTTCCAATATCCAATCATGTGTAAACTAAAAATGTTGTTTTTTTATCTCATTTCCTTGCACATGATTGGGTATTCTTTGCAAAGTCAATTTTCTCCACCTTTAGGCAAGAAATGATTGGTAAGGTGGGTAAGTCTAGAAGCAGCATGCATGATAGACTGAGAAGAAGATAGGCTGTGTACAGGAATGCCCATCAAAGTTGTAGTGAGTTGTAATAGTTGAGGCAAGATATAACCAGGGAGTGAATAAGCAGCTTGTGTGGGGCATAAAAGAGAGGTCAGACTCAAGTATTATACCTAGCACCCTGGCATGAATGGAGGGACTGATTTTTGATGGGGTTAGCTGAGGGATAGATACATAGATTTGGGTGTTATCAGGACGTGGTGGTGCAATGGTTTCTTACATGGAGGAGGTTTTCAGATAGAGGATATCTTATTGTGAATGTCATCAATCCTGTATTTGAAATGACTGGCAAACTCCTGAACCCTAAACGCATCAGTGAGATGAGACAGTGAGGACAGTGTAGACTTTTAAAGGAAGGAGTTTAGCTTTATACTACAGTTGTTCCAGAGCAGAGCAATGTCTCTTGGGGCATCTGATGTCAAGACTGTAACAGACAGGGCCTAATTCTACATGTGGTGATGGGAACAAGTGTTCATGAAGGAGAAGTGTGAGCTGCTGTAAACAGGGATGGCATAGCCAGGGTAGTATAGGGGTGAGATTTTGTTGTAGATGTAATCAGTAGCAGAAGAGAGAGTACAGGGAGAGCATGAAAATGATAAAGCTGTGATCATAGAGAGGAAAAGGAATATTGGAAAGGTTGAAAGAAGGACATAGGCGAGAATACAATGTCAATTGTGTTGCCATCAGAATGGGTAGAAGTGTGCATCAATTGCCTTAGGTGGAAAGAAGAGACAAGTTTAAGATGTTGACAGGTTGCTGGACTGTTAACATTGACTCTAGCTTGAAGGTCACTGGAGAATGATAGTGGGTATTTAAGAGGAGAAAGTGGCACTGGTCCAGGAGGACAATAAGTCACAGCAGTCCTCACAGAGACTAAAAAAATAAATAAAAAATTATGAATACAGTGAGCTTCAAAAAGAGGATGGACAGAGATGGGGTGTAGGATTAACTTTTTAAGGCCACCATGGGAGAGGACAACTGAAGAGGCAGATTCCTGAAACCAGTTTCCAATAGACATGTGCATTCGTTTCCGTCCGAATGCATTTTTGTCCGAATTTCAGGTATTTTCGTTATCGTTTTAACAAACGATAACGAAAGTGCCGAATCTGAAAAACAAAAGATCCGACATAAACAAATGCTTTATTTTAATTTTTTGTTGTGACAACAGTTCGATATAGATAGGAGCTTCGACATGATGCTGACAATAACAATCTGTGTCTATTGAACCTGTGGTCGAATGTGCCTAACCTTAACTCTATTAGTCCAGGATTATTCTACATAGAGAGAAAAGATTGCTGCTGGAATTGGGTGGGGGAAGTAAAATAAAAATAACGATGATGATGAATGTTATTGGCTGATTGTAACCAAAGAGGAGGAGCAGTAAAATAGCTAGAACTAAGTGCACATGTACAGCCAACTTACTTTCACTTACGATTGCTAGCAGAGCGAGACACAGACACTGAATCATTTCAGAAGACAGTCAATCTTAGCTGGTCCATTTGTCAAAGAACCTGAATTATTTAACAATTAAGCATAAGAACAGCAGCAGAACAATAGTGAAGCAAGCTGCAGTTCAACTTCACTTTTTTAATAATAATGTGCTGCTATTGTGTTAGTGTTGTGAACTTGATAGTGATAATAGTGTTGCTAGTGTTGCAATAGCCTCAGAGGCGGCCCGTGTTGTGGAGGAGGGGAATTATTATTATTATAGATTCTATATTATAGATTGAGATTCTATATAGATTCTATATATCCTATCTTGTCACCTGTCTGATCAGTGATCACTATCACCAGTCCATTTTCTGTTTGAACTATATACATTCAACATGAACGTCAACGATTCGATAAAGCAGCGAAAAACATACAACGTCAAATCGTTGGCTTATGGTGTCTGTCGAAAGTTCTAAGAAGATTCGACGGAGCAGTTAAACTATATGGAGTCATACAGTTTAGCTGCTCCGTCAGATCTTCTTTGAACATTCGACAGATACCATAAGCCTTCAATGAGAGATTCGACCTTAATTGATTTTTGATTTTCGGACGAATGCAATTTTTAACGAAAAATTAAATAAATAAAAACGAATTTCGGGAGTAACTAAATAAATATTTCAGTGTGCACATGTCTAGTTTCCAATAACAACAAGTAGGTTGAAGAAATTGGAGATTAAAAGGTCATTGACAGGGGTTAACTTGTTACAGACAGAAGGAGGCATCCAGAGTGCACATGAGAAGGGGGAGCTGGGTCTTAGAAGGGCAATCAAATTTAGAGTGTCACTCATACATAGCAAGTACACGTTTGAGATTTTATTGCAAGATGGTTACCATAGGCAATTGCAAGGCATATGTGGTTACATTATTACAAAGCAAACACACTTTGGAGACATTATTGAAAGATGGCTACTGTGGGAGGTTGGGAAACCCTTGTTTCAGCTCCCCATGCACCTCCTATGTCTAAGTCACCCTGTGTCTCTAATAGGGGCACAGGGAGGCTGAGAAATCCAGTCTGAATCTGTACTAAGGGTGGACAAGGGGGAGAGAAGCTAGGGGAACATAGGGGACAGGGGGAGCTTTTAACCCCTGCTGCTATATCACAGTATCCATAGTTCTTATCATGGGTCCTACTAAAGGGCGGAGACATTGATGTTTTATTTATTTTTTTTTTATTTATTTTTTTTATTTTTTTTTTATTATTATTCATTTACTTTTTATTACAATTTGTTCATTATGGCCGTGTCGATTCTGGGTGTACTGCTGCTATTTATGATTCATTATTTATCTTTACATATGATATATCATTTATTGTGTTATTATATTTATTATTACTATTATTATTATTATATACTGTATGATATAAAATTATGTTCGTGAGATATTATATGAATTATATTTTATTTAATATACTGGTGATTTAATTTAATTATATGGTAAAGTACTGTATCTGCATCAAGTATTATTATATTTTTTAATTATTTACTGATTGATCTCAATTAAATATCTGATGAATTTATTGCTTTATGCCCATTATTGCCACGTCAGAACATTACTTATATTATATATCAATGTCTCAGCCAACCCTGAGTGCTGTATTTCATATAAAGTCCCCCTGTCCCCTATGTTCCCCTAGCTTCTCTCCCCCTTGTCCATGTATAGATTAGGGATGGAGACCTCTGTGCGGGATGCATAAGGTCTCATATAAAGTCCCAACTTTGTTCTCCTTGTATTTCAATGAATCTGTACTAATCAGACTCACTATACAACCACACTGGAATGTTGTATATATATAAAGGGGATTCCTCCAACAGCTCTCACTGCTAATTGGACAGTCTACCACACCCAGAGTGCAAAGGTGGGGGGATTGTCCCGAGTATTACCTGTGTTTGCAATAAACAGTTCATGTTGAGCAACCAAATGAGCATTGCCTTGTTGGGGTTGAAAGTGGTTGGAATATCTGATATCTATATTCAGACTGGGAGGCAGTGGAATGCTTCCTGCAGTCTGGGACATCCAAACCTCCACCTGGATCCAAGGTCTGGATAGCAGGAGAGGAGAGGTACATATACCAGCCGCCATGAAAGAGGAATTCGGAAGGAGGATTCGAGAGCTGCAGATACAGCACAGAGGACCAGTATCAGAGCAGGTCCTGCTGGGATAATATGATTCTATCCACTGCAACCTCTGGAAGGAATTGTTAGCCCGTGAGGAGCACCACCAGGGAAAAGTTCTGCCCTCCATCCAGGAAAGGTAGTGGTCGCAGTATGGATTGTGGGTGCTGTTTTTGGGAGAAAAACCACACAAGGAGCAAACAGCTGAATTAAGCTGGTCTGAGCAGAGATGCGGCTGGATGGCTGGATGAGAGCTGCAGAGCCCTCCTGTGGCATGTATACCAAGCATGCCCTTTGATAGCAGATGACAGCCCAAGGGAGGCTTTGACTACAGTGGTCTGAGACTGTTGTATGTGAAGCTGACAGGGGACTCTAGCTTTGGGAGTGATTTGGAGTGGCGGTTAGATGATATATATATATATATATATATATATATATATATATATATATATAGAATATTTTCTCATTTTGTTATGTACTCTTTGCTGGGTCGTTTGGGGTGTGGCTGTATTCCATTGTCCTATTGTTTCTGTCTGCCTTGGATAATATGGGATGTGTAAGTGTGTTTTCTGTGAGGGGGGAGGAAGGGGAATTCCTCCAATGGCTCTCACTGCTGATTTGACAGTCTACCCTGCCTGGAATGCAAGGTTGGCAATTGTCCCAAGTATTACCTGTGTATCTGTGTTTTCAATAAACAGTTAATGTTGTTGAGCAACCAAACGAGTATTGCCTTGTTTGGGGTTGAAAGCGGTTTGAATATCTGGTATCTATATTCAGACTGGGAAGCAGTATATGATGAAAGCACTCAAGCAGAGTGTGGGATGCGTCGTTACAGCTACTATAGGTAGCAGGAAGGCAGATTATGTTCCATTTACACACAGCAAATACATATTGTTATTGAAAGATGGCTACCATAGGCAATAGCAAAGCAGGGCAGATGTAGATTCATCCCTACATACAAACAAATTTGGAGATGTTAATGATAAAAAGTTACCTCTGGGAGTGGAGCAGAGAGGACATGATGAGAAATCACGGGAGGATGATGAGATGGCTTTAACCTCCTCCCGCCCGCCCTATAGCCGAATGATGGCTATAGAGCTGGCGCTTTCGTCCGGGAGGCCGTCCCTGGACGTCCTGGTGTTTACTTACGCAATGCGGGCGCGCATCAGGGAAGTTCTGTGTTTGCCGTGTCCCCCGGAGACAGGCAAACACAGATCGCTGTAAATGGCCAATCACAGCGGCTGTTTACAGTGCGATCGTCGTGTCCAATGTGAGATGATCTCATATGTAAACATATGAGATCATCTCTCAGCGCCGCTCTCCCTCCTCACACAGACAGCATGTGAGAGGGGAGAGATGAACGGCTGCAGCGGCCGTAAGTGGAAAAATAAAAAAATGTGCCATCTGCCCCCAGTACCATCCTCCCCCAGTACCATCCTCCCCCAGCGCCATTCTCCCCCAGCGCCATGCTCCCCCAGTGCCATTCTGTCCCAGCGCCATCCACCCCAGTGCCATCCGCCCCAGTGCCATCCGCCCCAGTGCCATCCACCCCAGTGCTACCTGCCCCCAGTGCCACCTGTTAGTGCTATCTGTCCCCAGTGCCACCCGTTAGTGCTATCTGTCCCCAGTGCCACCTGTTGTCAGTGGCATTTGTCCCCAGTGCCATCTGTCATCAGTGCCACGTATAAGTGCCATCTGTCATCAGTGCCACGTGTCATCAGTGCCACATAGTGCCATCTGTCATCAGTGCCACATATTAGTGCCATCTGTCATCAGTGCCACGTATCAGTGCCATTTGTCATCAGTGCCACCTGTCAGTGTCACGTGCCATCTGTTGTCAGTGTCACGTGTCATCAATGCCACTTATCAGTGCCATCTGTCATCAGTGTCAGTCGTCATCGGTGCCACGTATTAGTGCCATCTGTCATCAGTGCCACGTATTAGTGCCACGTATTAGTGCCATCTGTCATCAGTGCCACGTATTAGTGCCATCTGTCATCAGTGCCACGTGTCATCAGTGCCACGTATAAGTGCCATCTGTCATCAGTGCCATGTATAAGTGCCATCTGTCATCAGTGCCACATATTAATGCCATCTGTCATCAGTGCCACGTATAAGTGTCATCATTGCCACGTATCAGTGCCATCTGTTGTCAGTGTCACGTGTCATTGTCCTGGTGCTCCAGGGCCTTCAAAAGTGTAATAGGTAGTCAACAAGTTAGATGTGTAATTTATGCTCCTAGAACACCTGATGGCGCTCCCTGCATGTTGGGCCTCTCTATGTGGCCAGGCTGTGAAAAAGTCCCACACATGTGGTATTGTAATACTCAGGAGGAGTAGCAGAATTTTTTGGGGGGGTATCATTTGTGGTATACACACGCCATGTGAGAGAAATAACCTATTACAATGACAATTTTGTGGAAGAAAATTTAAAAAATTTAAAATCTTAATTTTGCAAAGAATTGTGGGAAAAAAATGACAACATCAAAAAGCTCACCATGCCTCTTACTAAATACCTTGGAATGTCTACTTTCCAAAAAGGGGTCATTTTGGGGGTATTTGTACTTTTCTGGCTTGTTCGGGTCACAAGAAGCGAGATAGGCCACCAGTACATCAGATGTGATCAATTTTGTGCAATTCGCACCATAGCTTGTAGACTCTCTAACTTTCACAAAGACCAAATAATATCCACTAATTTGGTTATTTTTACCAAAGATATGTAGAAGTATAAATTGTGGCCAAAATTTATGAAGAAAAAATTATAATTTGCATAATTTTGTCACAGAAACAAAGAAATATGCGTTTTTTTCAAAATTTTCAGTCTTTTTTTCATTTATAGCGCAAAAAATAAAAACCCCAGAGGTGATCAAATACCACCAAAAGAAAGCTCTATTTGTGGGAAAAAAAGGACAAAAAAATTAATTTGGGTACAGTGTTGCATGACTGAGTAATTGTCATTCAAAGTGTGAGAGCACCGAAAGCTGAAAATTGGTCTGGGCAGGAAGGGTGTTTAAGTGCCCAGTAAGCAAGTGGTTAAAGATGTGTTTAGGTATTTATTGAGTGAGGATTCTCAACTCTATTTGTAAATGAACCTCATTGCTCTAGCTGTGAAAATTAATATAAGAAAGTGTGGAATAGAACATTATTGTTGTTTGCATATATCAGATGTTTTGGCTATAATCTAAAACAACAGTGAGGACCCCCCAAACACAAAAGCGCTTGCTATTTTCTTGAAAATTCCCTTTAAAAGCAGGTGTGCTCTGCAAAGAAAAAATATGTTATGGGATATAACTAGATTGCCAAGAGCTTACATTTTTAATGATTTCAGAAGCTAGAATTGTGTTAAATTTTCATTAGTTCGTTATAAAATATAACTACTATACGGCAACTTCATTGTCCAGTTAGAATACAACTGTAAATTTTTAAAAGACTATTAGACAAAACTATTCTTTTAACAACACCTCATGTTATAAGTCTTCAACAGTGACTGCAGCAAGGCTAAGCTAATATTTTGCTTGATTGTGGTGCAATGGAAAGCAATTCATTCAGTGAATCAGTGATAGCTTTAGCAACATAATTAGCCCAAGGCCTATGCTTAAAATATGTCCCTTGTTGGTATAGTCTGCCACCTTCTCTTACAGCCTTTCTCGAATGCGTTAGCCAACATGAGCTGTCTGACTGCAAAATGCAGTCAGAAGATGAATGTGTTTGTGTTTTAATGGAACCAGCTTCATTTCCTTTTCCTCCCGAAACAACAAAGAAAGAATTATTTAGAGAGATCATACAGTTTAAAAGTTGTTGTTTAAAAAACATCATAGAGTGTAAAAGTTCCTAAATTAACATAAGGGCAAAACAAAAAGAAAAAAAAAACTGCTATAATCATAACCTAAAGTCAAAATGGAAAACCAATTACCAGAATTCAAATGTATAATTATGAAACATATTTCCTATTTTACATTTTGAGTAATAACAATTTGGAAAGTTCATGAAGGATTTACAGTACTATATCAAATTGTTACTTTTTCTTTGAAAATCTTCTTCAATTTTCTTTGCAAATCCTACACTAAAAGCACTTTTTTTCTTCATTATAGTGCTCCTTTATGAAAGCAATCATTTAAAAAAAATGAATTGACGCTATGTGATGTAGGCATAGCTCACCTGTCATATTTAGCTAATAAACATTTCATTATAGAGAACAAGTTGAATGATGTATTGGAGGAGCTGGTTTTATGAGTACATTCATACTGATGAAGGGATCATTTAAAATTATAGCAATGAAAAAAAGTGTTCCTGAAAAGTTGTCGTTGTTACCAAAGCAACTAGTCAGGCTCTTCTTTTTTTTCCCTATCTTTCACTATGTATTGGTTGCAAGATCACCCAATGCTAGGATTTTTTTGTACTTGTATAGCTATATTTTAAATAATTACTATATGATTTAGGGACTGTATCAAGCCTTGGAATCTCAACAAATAACATAGAATTACATTTGTTATAGTGACCGGTCCTTCATTTTTTACTATCTTGAATATTGAAATATTAGATAATGCTTTTGATTGCCCAACGTAAAATGTATGGACAACATAAAACACTTATATTTTAGTTTCTCGTTTTTCTTTTAAAATAGCTCCCTTAGTAAAAATGTCTGCTGCATAAGAGAACCCATTACGTTTGTGCTTATTCAAGCATTGAAATAATCAACTTTACAAAATATCTCCTCACTGTACAGTAGGCAATGTCTAGTCCCTGTGCTTACTACCTCTCCTCCTATTTGCAGCTCACTACAAGTGCACCCACAACGATCTGTACAAAGATTGACTTTATTTGGAGGCTGCTTTTTGCTTTCCACTGTATACAGATACCTGCTGCCCATGATGCAGAACTCTGGCCTGTCAAGTAGCTGCTCAAGCACTGAGAAGGGCATTGGATTGCAGAGGAGGGTCTATACAAGGATGCACCAGGATATTCAGTAGGGCATCAACAGTGATCAGAGTGGTGTTTGGGAGCATTAGATAAGAGTATACCATACTCTGTATGGACATAGAAGGATGCCTACTGTACAGTAGAGGGTGGGTTTTGGAGGTTTTGATTCAGCATGCTTTAATTTATGCTTGTTAGGCTTTGAGATTTGAATTCCGTCTAATTACAGAAGGCGAGTATAAGCAGCTAATAATGGTAAAAGGATGACCAAGAGACTGCTTTACATGGACAACTTACAGGTAACCTGATACAGACTGTCTCACTCAGGTCAGCAGTATTTGGAATATTTTTGTGGATATTTGAACAATAAAAAATATTTGAGTTGGTGCTCTCCTACCTGTACAGTAGGGATGAGCAGAACACCCCCCAGTTCGGTTTGCACCAGTACTTGCGAACGGACCGATAGTTTGCGCAAACCTTCGAACCCTGTTAAAGTCTATGGGACTCGAACGTGAGAAATCAAAAGTGCGAATTTTAAAGGCTAATATGC
Source organism: Lithobates pipiens (assembly GCF_037356315.1). Lineage (NCBI taxonomy): Eukaryota > Metazoa > Chordata > Amphibia > Anura > Ranidae > Lithobates > Lithobates pipiens. The sequence continues at coordinate 422,730,973 of NW_027507903.1, read as the reverse complement.
AAGTTATTGTCCTAAAAGGGATTTGGAGACCCAGGTGATGCATTAATGCAAAAAAAAGTTTTAAAAACAGCCATTTTTTCAGGAGCAGTAATTTTAATGATGCGTAAAGTGAAAAAATAATAGTGAAATATTCCTTTAAATATTGTGCCTGGGGGGTGTCTATAATATAACTGTAAAGTGGCATGTGTTTCCCGTGTTTAGAACTGTCCCTGCACAAAATTACATTTCTAAAAGGAATAAAAGTCATTTAAAACTGCTTGCGGCATTAATGTCATGTCTGGTCCCGGCAATATGGATAAAAATCATTGAGAAAAAAGGCATGGGTACCCCCCCCCGCAGCCCATTACCAGCCCCTTTGGCTCTTGCATGGATATTAAGGGGAACCTCGCACCCAAATTAAAAAAAGGAAAGGCTGGGGTCCCCAGGCCCTATATACTCCAAACAGCAGTATATAGGCGGTCGAAACAAGACAGGGACTGTAGGTTTGTTCATAAGTAGAATCTGTTTGTACTTTTGAACTGGTAAATTTCTAGAGTGTAGCTCCAGCCCAAAAATACATTTTAAGCTTTTTGGAAAACATAGGGAAGGGTTACCACCCCTGTAACCTTTGTTTTGCTGTCTACGCGCCTGTTCAGAAGATGTCACCTCACTTTCTGTCCCAATGACAATTGGATTTTGAAAATGTGGGGTTTTTAGTGAAACAAGGAACTCTTATAGGAGAGAATTTCCCTTCCTAGGGGAAGATTTCCTCTCACTTCCTTTTGTCTCCTTCTGTTTGAAAGTAGGGGCCTGCCTTATATAATCTACAGGAATTTGGGCCTTAGGTGTTGGTGTTGCCAAAACACTGTAAGCCCTCACAGTTACTCTAGGTGGGTGCAGGAACGGACCCTGCTGTGAAATATTAGATCAAGAATTGTAATTACATGCCCCTGTTGAACAGGGTTGGAAAAATTGGGCCTTTGGTGTTGGATGGTGTGGTGGTGTTGCCACAACACTGTAAGGCCACAAAGTTACTCTTGGTGGGCGCAGGAATGGGCCCTGCTGTGAAATATTAGCTCAAGAATTGTAATTACATGCCCCTGTTGAACAGGGTCAGAAAAATTGGGAATTTGGTGTTGGACGGTGTGGTGGTGTTGCTACAACACTGTAAGGCCACAAAGTTACTCTTGGTGGGCGCAGGAATGGGCCCTGCTGTGAAATATTAGCTCAAGAATTGTAATTACATGCCCCTGTTGAACAGGGGCAGAAAAATTGGGCCTTAGGCATTGGTAACGGTGGCAAAACACTGCAATCCCTCACATATACTCTAGTTGGAGCACAGGAATGAGCCCTGCTGCAAAGTATTGCATCACAAATTATAATTACATGACCATGTTAAAGAGGGTCAGAAAAATTGGGCCTTAGCCACTTGTGGAGGCGCTCAGAAACAAAAATGTTCTTACAAGCTATCAGCAAGATCATTGAGGAGGAAGAGGATAGTCACTCAGCATAACAGGATAGTCACTCAGCATCAGCATAGGCAGTCTTGAAGGGATCTGACATTTCAAAAAAAAATATTCGGTTACATCAGCATCAGGTGCTTGGTAGCACCAAATGTGCGTTCCGAAAGAACGCTGGATGCAGGACAGGCCAGTAGCTCAATTGCATACTGTGCAAGCTCTGGCCAGTGATCCATCCTCAAGACCCAGTAACCCAGAGGATTTTCAGTGGGAAAGGCGTCAAAGTCTGATATTGCCCCTAGGTATTCCTGTACCATGTAAATCAGACGCTGGCGATGGTTGCTGGAACTGATCATACCTTGGGGTTGCGGACTAAAACACATCGGTCAGAAGGCCACCTTGTCCACCGCTCCTTCTGTGACTGACCGAAGCCTTAGCAACACATTGTCCAGGACCAGGAATTTGTAACCGCCCAAGCTCTGGAAACGCGTTGCACAAACCTTTCTGCAAGGCCTCCCAAAGATGTTTCATCCTCTGCTCCCTCTGCGACAGCAAGATAAGGTCCACAACCTTACCCTTGTAACGTGGATCAAGGAGGGTTGCCAGCCAGTAATGTTCCCTCTCCTTGATACCACGAATATGAGGATCCTTCCGCAGGCTTTGCAGGATCGGGGAGGCCATGCAGCATAGATTTGCTGAGGCATTCGAACCGGAGTCCTCTGGGTCACTAAGGATGACAAGATCCGCAGCTACCTCCTCCCAGCCACGTACAAGTCCATGAGTTTCTTGGGACTGTGAATAAGCCCTTGAAGACTGCTGCTGATGCTGAGTGCTAGGCTCCACCTCCATGCTGACACAATCCTTCTCCTCCTCCTCCTCCTCTTCCTATGTCATCGGCGCGCCAGCAGGAACACTGTCTGGATAAAGGGGGCCTTGAGAGGTAAGCAAGTTCTCCTCTTCCTCCCTCTGTTCTGCCTCATGTGCCCTGTCCATTATTCCACGCAACGTGTGCTCCAACAGGTGGACAAGAGGGACAGTGTCACTGGTGCATGCACTGTCACCATCCTCGTGGCCTCCTCAAATGGTGACAGGACAGTGCATGCATCCCTGATCATAGCCCACTGGCATGGGGAAAAAAACCAAGCTCCCTTGACCCTCTCCTGGTGCCATAGTCATGCAGGTACTCATTGATGGCCCACTGCTGCGTGTGCAGCCGCTGCAGCATGGCCAACGTTGAGTTACACCTGGTGGGCATGTCACAGATTAGGAGGTTCTTGTGCAGGTTAAATTCCTTTTGGAGGTCAGCCAGCCAAGCACTGGCATTATATGACTGGTGAAAATTCAGACAGACTTTCCTGGCCTGCCTCAGGACATCCTGTAAGCCCGGGTACCTGCCCAAGAACCACTGCACCACCAAGTTAAGGATGTGAGCCATACAGGGAGCATGTTTGAAGTGTCCCTGTCGGAGGGCGGAGAGGAGGTTGGTGCCATTGTCGCAAACCACCATTCCTGGCTTAAGCTGGTGTGGCGTCAACCACCTCTGAGCCTGCCACTGCAGAGCTGACAGAATCTCTGCCCCAGTGTGGCACCGCATGGTATCCTTTTGCCTGCGTACTTGCATAGCCCCTTGAACGCCTACGGAGCACCGCTGGTTCCATGGACAAATCAGCACAGGAAGAGGCCATGGAGGAATAAGAAGAGGAGGGGGTGGAGGAGAGAGCTGGTTCAGAATCACCACTAGTAGCATTTTGGAGGCGTGGTGGCGGAACAACCTCCAACACTACTGCACCCTGTCCTGCATCCTTCCCAGCTGCCAGCAGAGTCACCCAGTGGTCCATGCCTGCTGGGCCATGAGTCAGCGGTAATATGCACCTTACCGATGACCACCCTGTCCAGAGAGGCCAAGACATTGCCTTTCCACATGCTGGTAGAGAGCCAGAATTGCCTTCCATGAAAAAAAGTGGCGTTTGGGAACCTGCCACTGAGGAACCACACATTGCACAAACTCACGGAAGGGGGCCACGTCTACCAACTGAAAAGGCAGCAGTTGAAGTGCTAGCAATTTAGCCAAGCTATCATTCAACTGCTGGGCATGTGGATGGCTGGGAGGGAACTTCTTTCGGCGGTGCAGCAGCTGGGGCAGGGAAATTTGCCTGGTACAATCAGATGTTGGTGTACTGATAGCAGATTGCACGCAAGTACTTGGCAGTGACACACCTAATTCTACACATTTATTCCTCTCAGTGAAGGTGTCTGAGAAGACTGAAGGTACAGTGGTGTGAAAAAGTGTTTGCCCCCTTCCTCATTTCCTGTTCCTTTGCATGTTTGTCACACTTAAGTGTTTCGGAACATCAAACCAATTTAAACAATAGTCAAGGACAACACAAGTAAACACAAAATGCAATTTGTAAATGAAGGTGTTTATTATTAAAGGTGAAAAAAAATCCAAACCATCAGAAGGAACACTGCATTTCATAAAAAGAACATTATACCAACAGTAAAATATGGTGGTGGTAGTGTGATGGTTTGGGGCTGTTTTGCTGCTTCAGGACCTGGAAGACTTGCCGTGATAAAAGGAACTATGAATTCTGCTGTCTACCAAGAGATCCTGAAGGAGAATGTCCGACCATCTGTTCGTGTACTCAAGCTGAAACGAACTTGGGTTCTGCAGCAGGACAATGATCCTAAACACACCAGCAAGTCCACCTCCGAATGGCTGAAGAAAAACAAAATGAAGACTTTGGAGTGGCCTAGCCAAAGTCCTGACCTGAATCCTATTGAGATGTTGTGGTATGACCTTAAAAAGGCCGTCCATGCTCGAAAACCCTCTAATGTAACTGAATTAGGACAATTCTGCAAAGATGAGTGGGCCAAAATTCCTCCAGGACGCTGTAAAAGCCTCATTGCACGTTATCGCAAACGCTTGGTTGCAGTTGTTGCTGCTAAGGGTGGCCCAACCAGTTATTAGGTTTAGGGGCAATCACTTTTTCACACAGGGCCATGCTGGTTTGGATTTTTTTTCACCTTTAATAATAAACACCTTCATTTACAAATTGCATTTTGTGTTTACTTGTGTTGTCCTTGACTATTGTTTAAATTGGTTTGATGTTCCGAAACACTTAAGTGTGACAAACATGCAAAGGAACAGGAAATGAGGAAGGGAGCAAACACTTTTTCACCCCACTGTATTGTGGGGTTGGAGATCCCAGCTGATGAGGAGCAAGGAGAGGTCCGCTTTCTTCTTTGGTGTGGGTCTTTTATGGGTGCTTGCCAACGGACTGCATGGCAGGTCGACTTATGTCTGGTCAAGCAGGTGGTACCCAAGCGACTGTTTTGGCCATGCGAGATACGCTTCAGACATATGTTGCAAATAGCAATGGTGCGATCTGCTGCACATGTCTCAAAAAAGGCCCACACCAAAGAAATTTTGCAATAACACGCAGCGCTCTGCACATGCAGAGCTCTGCGGTATGATGCAGTCGGTTGGCTGTCCTTAAGCTAACCCCTGCCTCATTGGAGTTGTGCCTCCTCCTCCTCCTCTTCTATTCTATCAGGCACCCAAGTAGAGTCAGTGACCTCATCATACCCTCTCTCCTCGTCACTGGAGAAAACCTGGCAGTATGCAGCTGGGGGAACATGACTGCCAGTTTGCTGTCCTTCTTGGGCACCCCCTCTCTCTGGGTTCAAATGAGGCTATATGGTTTAAACCCTTCTTGGAGGGTTTTTCCTCCGGAGGGATGGAGAAATGAATAAATGCCCATTTTCTTTATATATATATATATATATATATATATATATATATATATATATATATAAAATACCAAGCCACCTGGCTCTCTCCAGCAGTACTGCCGTTTAGGCTTTACACTTCAGCCCTCTTGGCCATATAACAGAGATCACGTACAACTACTGTACCTCTTTTTATGTGCCTTGCTGCTCAGCCCACAGCTTTGGGCCCTCTGACTATACCATTCAGACATGTATGCTTCTCCCTTGCTTGCCTGGACTCCTCGGGAGGGTGGAGCCCAGAACCATGGTCAGGTGTCTTGAAATAGACAAACACACACCTGACCAGTCAGTGTGCTGGTGAGTCCCAAAACCCTGTCCTAGGATTTTTTTCATATTTGTTTATTCAATATACATGTTTATTATATTAATGATTTATGTAGCTTCCTTTTCTAAATTATATACGTCTGTAATCTATTTATAATGCCATAATCTAAAATCTCTTCTTTTCCCCTTTTTTTTTTCCTCTAGGAAAACCCCAGGTTGAGCCCTCTCTTTTTCATCTCTTGAATTGCAGCCAGACAGGGGAACGTTTAATGCTTCAGCTTTCTCCTTCTGTATTTCCTCTATGTGTGCGGCGCTGTGGCTGGGGGACGCCCACTGGGCTGCCTGGCACGCCAAGGCGCCCATCCCCCTTCGTGGGGATAGGGGGGAGGATTAGGAGACCCAGTGTTAATCTCTGGTGCTGGGTCTCCATCTTGCCTTTAAAGAGATTTAATTTATATAACAAAATCATATATATATTTTTTTACATTATAAACTAGGATAAACATATATCTAAATTTTTCATTCTTTTTATATTTTAGAGCTCTCCCACTTTTTCCATCCCCAGTGTACCCCTGTGGCTTTCCCTGCCCTCTGCGGCACACATACTATCCCCCTCTATTGGAGGAAGGGGAGTTACCATCCAAGCATTTTTACTATCCCTCTTTCCCGGCTGATGGGCTTAGGCCCTTCCATCTGAGTATGCTCCCCTGGGGATCCCTAGAGTGAAGACCTCTGAGTACTCTTGTCCCAACACATGGTTTTAAACTAATTGAAGTGTGACTATACATACGGTTTGAGCATCTGTAAGTTCATCTTCTCATATGCAACATTTTCTGTATATATGCATCTTACTTTAATGTATTTCTTTTGATGTATTGTCTTGTTATATTTCCTTGAAATAGGGTTTCTCTTACATTCTCACCCCTGAGGAAGGAGGAATTTATGGTCTTCGAAACGCGTCGGGTGTGAGAAACCAATTTTATGACTATAATGTGTATTCACAAGTTGTATCTACTCTTTGAGAGATGTTCAAACACTTCATGTTTTTAATATATACATATGTTTTCCTTGTGTATTTTTTGTAATAAATTATTTAAAATGTATTATTGATTATATTTTTCTTCTGGGAAAATAAATATCCTGTGCCTTAAAAGTCCACCCCATAGGGGATCCTTTTCTTTTTCTTTACTGTAAAATGAGGATCACATAACACAGCAAACGTGATACAGAACAAAATGCTCAGAGCTTAGTTGTAGCTTGGCTAGACGATATATATATATATATATATATATATATATATATATATATATATATATATATATATATATACACATACACACAAGGCTGTACATATATATATATTAAATGCACTGAGCTCAGTGAGTCACCTGCCTGGCTGAAGTATATTAGAACAATACACCAGGAATGGTCTGCAGTGAAATGAAGCTAAACTGTATACATTATATATATATATATATATATATATATATATATATACAAAACCGGAAAGGCATATATACACACAATACACTGCATCTAACTGTCTCGCCTGCCTGTCTGATGTATATTAGCAACAGAACACCAGGAAGGAATTGCCTGCCTGCTGAAACTAAATGAAATGACAGTCTCTCTCTAAGTAACAAACGCCACCAACACACTACACACGGCGGACATGTAGTCGGCCTTATATTGTCTGCGGCGTGTACTTAACCCCTTTAGCCATAATTGGCCACAGGCACCCTGTGGCCAATTATGGCTCTCTTTGCTGACAGCGCTGTGATTGGCCAAAGCAAAGCACTTATGTTCGACTCAAACTAAAAGCTAATCTCTACTGCACAGCTACAAAAGGTCTTCAATTATGGGTTAAACCTGAGGGAGCAGCCTAAATTAAGCTTTAATCACCAAAGTTCCAGTCCACTCTTGACAAGATTTGGGGTCACCATACAGCTACTAATATAATGAATATTTCTTTCACACACAGGTTTATTTTAAGCTTCCCATGTTAAAAATTACTAGTGTTGGGCTGGATTAAATTAAAGTCCCATGTTTAAAAGAGAACACTATCCCTGCTAGCCACTGTTTGGGGAAACATTTGATCAGGCAGCTCGGAAAATTATTCCAATATTTCTCACCTCTGGCATATCTGTCGTTGGCCAGATCTACCAACATTGTTCATTTTGAGAACTTTCCCTCACCCATGCCATTCTCAAAAACAGGAAAATTCAGCCATCACAAAACATCATTACTAAGAAATCTTCTGAGTACCGTAGATAAAAAGACAGAAAAAATAAAGGGAATTTTTCTCAAAAGCTGTACATATGTTCCATCAAACCGATCAATGAATTTACATTTAAATTGGACTTTGCTCCTGCTTACTGGCTTGATCACCAAGTATGACTCCGGCTTACTTCACAGATTTTTCTCCTGCTTACTGGCTTGATCACCTGTGTATGACCCTGGCTTGCCCTATGGACTTGGCTATCTATTACCGGATTGCCCACCTGTGTATGACCCTCAGGCTAGCTTTTACTTTTGTATCCTGAGTACACAAATTGCCTTAAGCACAGCTGGGTTTCCTAAGAGACATTTACCTTGCTACCTCCTCAACGACCTGCTCATCCAGATCAAGCTGGCAACCTGTGCTTCTTTGGGCACTATAACTACTGTTCCACTCTCAGGGGTATACTGCACTTAGCCGCAAGGGGAGCTCCTCTCTGCATATTGCCTTTGGATCAGGTATGTGACAACAAGACACATCAGAGGAGAGTGAAGTCTCCTCCTACAAATATATTCAGGGCTTGGCTGAACACGGCTTTAGTAACATGGGTTTAGTAACACTTCAATAGTATGCTGTCACAATACAGAGTAAATGGTAGTATGGACAGAAAACTGTAGATATGAGTAGAGGCATATGGAAATGTAATAGGTGTTAGGAAATAATGGTACAACTCTATTTTTAAGCACTCGTTTGATTTTATTAAGCCTAACAAAAAAAAATATATATATATGATTTTCTACTAAAATATATGTGGATTTGTGTAAGTTCATTGATCATATTAATGGGACACATGAATACACCTCTAAAGTCCCTCTGAGGTCCTTCTTTTGAAAAAAAAAATTCCCCTTATTTTTTGGCTCCTGTTTTATCTATATTTTCTGGACTGTGGTGTAACATAACATAAAGTATATGGGGACAGAATATATGAACACATCTTCTGTGTACATTACAAAGACAAAATTAAGATAGTAAGTGAATCAAAGTTTAGTATACCAAACATGTGTGTGCACTGGGACTATAGTGTAAAAAAGCTGGCCTATATTTTCTTATTTCTTTTTCCGACTAAAAAATATTGCTTCTACAAAAGTAAAATTGGCATTACATTTTCTTTGTCCATTTGCATATTCTAAAGCTTGCTGTTGTAAATAACACAAAAAAACAATACTTTTTATTTGATCAGTACAGTTTCAAAATAATCCACAAAGACCAAAGCTAATGCTGCTGCAATTAGAGGGGGTTTTGGAGCTTCAAATACTAGCTTAAATAAGTTTCAACCAAAGCTGAATTGTTTACATTGCTGTTATAGAAATTTTCATAAAGAATAGTGGGGTTCACTTGCATGGAAAATTAGTAATGCTTCTTGTGTATATCCATATGCTTCCACTATTACTTATATCCATCTAAATGCATTTTTATCCATTCCTTTTCTTTTTATGGATTTGTTTTTCTCTTTTAAGGCCTCATGCACACGAGACGCAGTTAAACGCGTGTTCAGATGCAGTTGGACAGTTTTTTCAACTGCCCCTGAACTCATTCAATGTTATCCTATGTGTCCATGCACACAGTCTCGTTTTTTTCCGTTTTTATGCAGTTGCGTTTAGTCTCGTTTTTCCAGAAGCAAAAAAATGCGTTCAGAAACAAAAATTTCCACGTTTCAGACGCAAAACGCGGCAAAACGCGGTAAAACGCGGCAAAACGCCGCTACCGCGTTTAGCCGCGTTTGCGTTTATATGCTTTTTAAAGGTGACCTTTTTTTTACATTAAAAATCTCAAAAATGATTGCAAATGATGAAAAACCATTAGAAAAATATTTTAAACAATTGCAATTGCAAGTGGACAATCCACAACTTGTGGCAAGTGACATGGCAGGTGGCAAGTGACGTGGCAAGTGGACAATCCACAACTTGTGGCAAGTGACATGGCAGATGGCAAGTGATGTGGCAAGTGGACAATCCACAACTTGTGGCAAGTGACGTGGCAGGTGAAGTGGCAAGTGACGTGGAAAGTGGACAATCCACAACTTGTGGCAGGTGACGTGGCAAGTGACCTGGCAGGTGACGTGGCAAGTAGAAAATCAACAACTTGTGGCAGGTGACTGGCATGTGACGTGGCAAGTGGACAATCCATAACTTGTGGCAGGGGACGTGGCAAGTGGACAATCCACTTGTGGCAGGGGACGTGGCAAGTGACGTGGCAAGTGGACAATCCACTTGTGGCAGGGGATGTGGCAAGTGACGTGGCGAGTGGACAATCCACAACTTGTGTCAGGTGACGTGGCAAGTGGACAATCCACAACTTGTGGCAGGTGATGTGGCAAGTGATGTGGCAAGTGGACAATCCACTTGTGGCAGGTGACGTGGCAGGGGACATGGCAAGGGACGTGGCAAGTGGACAATCCACAACTTGTGGCAGGTGATGTGGCAAGTGATGTGGCAAGTGGACAATCCACTTGTGGCAGGTGACGTGGCAGGGGACGTGGCAAGGGACGTGGCAAGCCGCGTTTGCGTTTATATGCGTTTTTAAAGGTGACCTTTTTTTTTACATTAAAAATCTCAAAAATGATTGCAAATGATGAAAAACCATTAGAAAAATATTTTAAACAATTGCAATTGCAAGTGGACAATCCACAACTTGTGGCAAGTGACATGGCAGGTGGCAAGTGACGTGGCAAGTGGACAATCCACAACTTGTGGCAAGTGACATGGCAGATGGCAAGTGATGTGGCAAGTGGACAATCCACAACTTGTGGCAAGTGACGTGGCAGGTGAAGTGGCAAGTGACGTGGAAAGTGGACAATCCACAACTTGTGGCAGGTGACGTGGCAAGTGACCTGGCAGGTGACGTGGCAAGTAGAAAATCAACAACTTGTGGCAGGTGACTGGCATGTGACGTGGCAAGTGGACAATCCATAACTTGTGGCAGGGGACGTGGCAAGTGGACAATCCACTTGTGGCAGGGGACGTGGCAAGTGACGTGGCAAGTGGACAATCCACTTGTGGCAGGGGATGTGGCAAGTGACGTGGCGAGTGGACAATCCACAACTTGTGTCAGGTGACGTGGCAAGTGGACAATCCACAACTTGTGGCAGGTGATGTGGCAAGTGATGTGGCAAGTGGACAATCCACTTGTGGCAGGTGACGTGGCAGGGGACATGGCAAGGGACGTGGCAAGTGGACAATCCACAACTTGTGGCAGGTGATGTGGCAAGTGATGTGGCAAGTGGACAATCCACTTGTGGCAGGTGACGTGGCAGGGGACGTGGCAAGGGACGTGGCAACTGGACAATCCACAACTTGTGGCAGGTGACGTGGCAGGTGATGTGGCAAGTGATGTGGCAGGTGATGTGACAAGTGGACAATCCACATCTTGTGGCAGCTGATGTGGCAAGTGACGTGGCAAGTGGACAATCCAAAACTTGTGGCAGGTGACGTGGCAAGTGACGTGGCAGGTGACGTGGCAAGTGACGTGGCAAGTGGACATTCCACATCTCGTGGCAAGTGACGTGGCAGGTGATGTGGCAAGTGACGTGGCAAGTGGACAATCCACAACTTGTGGCAGGTGACGTGGCAGGTGATGTGGCAAGTGATGTGGCAGGTGATGTGACAAGTGGACAATTCACATCTTGTGGCAAGTGACGTGGCAGCGGACGTGGCAAGTGACGTGGCAAGTGGACAATCCAAAACTTGTGGCAGGTGACGTGGCAAGTGACGTGACAGGTGACGTGGCAAGTGGACAATCCACAGCTTGTGGCAAGTGACATGGCAGGTGGCAAGTGATGTGGAAAGTGGACAATCCACAACTTGTGACAGGTGACGTGGCAAGTGATGTGGCAGGTGATGTGGCAAGTCACGTGGCAAGTGGAAATCCACAACTTGTGGCAGGTGATGTGGCTGGTGACGTGGCAAGTGGACAATCCACAACTTGTGGCAGGTGGCATGGCAGGTGACATGGAAAGTGGACAATCCACATCTTGTGTCAAGTGACGTGGCAGATGATGTGGCAAGTGACGTGGCAAGTGGACAATCCACAACTTGTGGCAGGTGATGTGGCAAGTGATGTGGCAGGTGATGTGGACAATCCCTAACTTGTGGCAGGTGACGTGGCAAGTGGACAATCCACAACTTGTGGCAGGTGACGTGGCAGGTGACGTGGCAAGTGGACAATCCACTTGTGGCAGGTGACGTGGCAGGGGACGTGGCAAGGGACGTGGCAAGTGGACAATCCACAACTTGTGCCAGGTGATGTGGCAAGTGATGTGGCAAGTGGACAATCCACTTGTGGCAGGTGACGTGGCAGGGGACGTGGCAAGGGATGTGGCAAGTGGACAATCCACAACTTGTGGCAGGTGACGTGGCAGGTGACGTGGCAAGTGGACAATCCACAACTTGTGGCAGGTGACGTGGCAAGTGACGTGGCAGGTGATGTGGCAAGTGACGTGGCAAGTAGACAATCCACAACTTGTGGCAGGTGATGTGGCAAGTGACGTGGTAGGTGATGTGGCAAGTCATGTGGCAAGTGGACAATCCACAACTTGTGGCAGGTGATGTGGCTGGTGACGTGGCAAGTGGACAATCCACAACTTGTGGCAGGTGGCATGGCAGGTGACATGGAAAGTGGACAATCCACATCTTGTGGCAAGTGACGTGGCAGGTGATGTGGCAAGTGACGTGGCAAGTGGACAATCCACAACTTGTGGCAGGTGATGTGGCAAGTGACGTGGCAGGTGATGTGGACAATCCCCAACTTGTGGCAGGTGACATGGCAAGTGACGTGGCAAGTGGACAATCCACAACTTGTGGCAGGTGACGTGGCAGGTGACGTGGCAAGTGGACAATCCACAACTTGTGGCAGGTGACGTGGCATGTGGCGTGGCAGGTGATGTGGCAAGTGACGTGGCAAGTAGACAATCCACAACTTGTGGCAGGTGATGTGGCAAGTGACGTGGCAGATGATGTGGCAAGTCACGTGGCAAGTGGACAATCCACAACTTGTGGCAGGTGATGTGGCTGGTGACGTGGCAAGTGGACAATCCACAGCTTGTGGCAGGTGGCATGGCAGATGACGTGGAAAGTGGACAATCCACATCTCGTGGCAAGTGACGTGGCAGGTGATGTGGCAAGTGACGTGGCAAGTGGACAATCCACAACTTGTGGCAGGTGGCATGGCAGGTGACATGGAAAGTGGACAATCCACATTTTGTGGCAAGTGACGTGGCAGGTGATGTGGCAAGTGACGTGGCAAGTGGACAATCCACAACTTGTGGCAGGTGATGTGGCAAGTGACGTGGCAGGTGATGTGGACAATCCCCAACTTGTGGCAGGTGACGTGGCAAGTGATGTGGCAAGTGGACAATCCACAACTTGTGGCAGGTGACGTGGCAGGTGACGTGGCAAGTGGACAATCCACAACTTGTGGCAGGTGACGTGGCAAGTGACGTGGCAGGTGACGTGGCAAGTGACGTGGCAAGTAGACAATCCACAACTTGTGGCAGGTGATGTGGCAAGTGACGTGGCAGGTGATGTGGCAAGTGACGTGGCAAGTGGACAATCCACAACTTGTGGCAGGTGATGTGGCTGGTGACTTGGCAAGTGGACAATCCACAGCTTGTGGCAGGTGGCATGGCAGATGACGTGGAAAGTGGACAATCCACATCTCGTGGCAAGTGACGTGGCAGGTGATGTGGCAAGTGACGTGGCAAGTGGACAATCCACAACTTGTGGCAGGTGATGTGGCAAGTGGACAATCCCCAACTTGTGTCAAGTGACGTGGCAAGTGACGTGGCAAGTGGACAATCCAAAACTTGTGGCAGGTGACGTGGCAAGTGACGTGGCAGGTGATGTGGCAAGTCACGTGGCAAGTGGACAATCCACAACTTGTGGCAGGTGACGTGGCAAGTGACGTGGCAGGTGATGTGGCAAGTGACGTGGCAAGTAGACAATCCACAACTTGTGGCAGGTGATGTGGCAAGTGACGTGGCAGGTGATGTGGCAAGTCACGTGGCAAGTGGACAATCCACAACTTGTGGCAGGTGATGTGGCTGGTGACATGGCAAGTGGACAATCCACAGCTTGTGGCAGGTGGCATGGCAGATGACGTGGAAAGTGGACAATCCACATCTCGTGGCAAGTGACGTGGCAGGTGATGTGGCAAGTGACGTGGCAAGTGGACAATCCACAACTTGTGGCAGGTGATGTGGCAAGTGGACAATCCCCAACTTGTGGCAAGTGACGTGGCAAGTGACGTGGCAAGTGGACAATCCAAAACGTGTGGCAGGTGACGTGGCAAGTGACGTGGCAGGTGATGTGGCAAGTCACGTGGCAAGTAGACAATCCACAACTTGTGGCAGGTGACGTGGCAGTTGGACAATCCACAACTTGTGGCAGATGACATGGCAAGTGACGTGGCAGGTGATGTGGCAAGTCACGTGGCAAGTGGACAATCCACAACTTGTGGCAGGTGACGTGGCAAGTGACGTGGCAGGTGATGTGGCAAGTGACGTGGCAAGTAGACAATCCACAACTTGTGGCAGGTGATGTGGCAAGTGACGTGGCAGGTGATGTGGCAAGTCACGTGGCAAGTGGACAATCCACAACTTGTGGCAGGTGATGTGGCTGGTGACATGGCAAGTGGACAATCCACAGCTTGTGGCAGGTGGCATGGCAGATGACGTGGAAAGTGGACAATCCACATCTCGTGGCAAGTGACGTGGCAGGTGATGTGGCAAGTGACGTGGCAAGTGGACAATCCACAACTTGTGGCAGGTGATGTGGCAAGTGGACAATCCCCAACTTGTGGCAAGTGACGTGGCAAGTGGACAATCCAAAACGTGTGGCAGGTGACGTGGCAAGTGACGTGGCAGGTGATGTGGCAAGTCACGTGGCAAGTAGACAATCCACAACTTGTGGCAGGTGACGTGGCAGTTGGACAATCCACAACTTGTGGCAGATGACATGGCAAGTGACGTGGCAGGTGATGTGGCAAGTCACGTGGCAAGTGGAGAATCCACAACTTGTGGCAGGTGCCGTGGCAAGTGACACGCTAAATACAAGTACACTGCAGCTCTCACAGCTGCTGCTACTCACTCTGGTCTCACAAAATTGCTGAAATAGTTAATTTTTGAGCTGGGGAGGGTCTAGCTTAACTAAACGCTTCTAGACGCAAACGCGGTAAAACGCGGTAAAACGCCGCTAAATCGCGGTAAAAATCGCGGCAAAACGCGCGTTTCTAAACGCCGGTTTCAACATGTGTCCAGCAGCGTTTGCATCTGCGTCTCGTGTGCATGAAGCCTTATAGTTCCCTTGCTTTCCTAAGCCTTCCAATTGACTGTCGTTCACCTGGACTCCTTATTGTAGTCATGTTTCCATGTAGCCTTACCAATTGATTTTATGTAAGTAAATTCTCATAATAATCCCATTTTTTGGGTATTTTTGAAGTGACTAATTTCCCTAAATATTGGAGGATTTGTATCCCCTTGTGTTACATCTTTTGCAACCTGTATTATAATATATTTTCCTGAGGTAATATATGTATATATATATATATATATATATATATATATATATATATATATATATATATATAAAAATTGGCCCCTTTTTTGCCCTTTTTTTGCATTTCTGTTTCTCTAAGTTTTTTTTTCTTTTTTAGCTGGTCTTTTAGCCCTCTATGGTCTACTGGTGACAATTGACCTGTGGGGTGGATGAATGGTGGTGTTTCCAACTAACAGAGACTAGAGGTGGGTCTCATGATGTGGGGCTGGGGAAGGTCCGCCATCTAAAAAGTGCTTTTCCTCAGTGTGTTTGTTGTTCTACTAAAACCTTTTATTTATATTTATATTTATGTCAACCGTAACTTATTATATATTCCTTTCTAAATTTAGATATTTTACTGTTTGAATATTGGCACATCCCCAGAGGAAGCATTTCTGTGAAATATGTCAGGAAAATGGGCAATAAAATATTGTCATCCAGTACATCTGTTCATCTAGACCACCATTGTATTGTACTGTACTGTACTATTGTGATTTCTACATATTTTCTAACTTTGAGCTAAATAAAATATTTTTGTATAATTTTATACTACCATATTTTTTTATTTGGGATGTGGTGCCTATCTTTATGGGTGCTTACTTTGTTTAGTTGAACCAAACCTTCTGTAATGCTACTGTAGCACTTACCCACAAAGGAGCTGCTGGTAATTGATTGGGCCTGTACTTTGCTTTTCCAACCCCAAAGAATTGGCTCAACCCACTTGACACAGCCGTGTAGTAGTGTTGGTGTGAAACCCAATAGCAAGGAACAACCCAGCAATAGTATTATATATTGTACCTTTACGGTTACCTGGTTATCCGTCAATCCAGTCCACCTGCTTTAGAATTAGATAACATCTCACACCATTTGTACTTTAACCACACAATAAGATTGCTGGAAACGGGTTTAGGATAGCAAATACAATAATTATTCTGATACACAAGGTTAAAACAATAATAATCACGGTGTATGTAAACATTCAGACTCAAAGATCACCTGAAGAGCGCATGCGGGCATGTCTCAAAGTGTGACTGATGCTCAGGGTGGTAAAACCTTGACACTGGGCACCTTCCCACTCCTGATGCAGTCACACAAGCACACTACTAACCTGCTGTACACTATCCAGTACTAGGTAACAATGCAATACAGTACATATGCTCAAGGGCTCCCCCTAGGTTGTACTGCAGTCCTTAGAGTGTGTGTAGGAAAAGTAATAAGCGCTTTATAGTGAATGGCAAAGTATTTGATCTTCTTTGTTGTGCTAGCTTTATTTTTCTTCAGTATTTGTAATCCAGTGAGTAAGCAAATGTTAAGATAAGATAAGGGTGATAGGTGAACTGTGAACTTGGTTATGTGAAACAAGTGCAAACTTCTTCTTCTATGAAAGGTGCAGCCAGACACTCTATGTTATGTGAAAGGGCAAACTTTGAGGCCTTTTTGGAAACAGTCTATAACAGTGAGACTGCTCTGTAGCACTACAGGTCTCTAATCCTCTGGACTAGTCTGCAAAGTGACAAAACTATATACAATATAGAAATCTTGGGCAACAGCCCTCTCACCACACAGGGCCCGAACAATTGTGCTGCTCCGCTTCCGTGATCTCAGTCCCACTCCAAGTTGGTTCTGTAACCCAAACCTCTCCATCAGATGACTGGTGACTGTGTTTTTGCACTCTTTCCGGTATCCTGGATCCTCAGATCCGATCACACACTGATCCAGCACATTGTGTTTAAAACGACTCCAGAGGCTTCAACTCTGCTCCGCGCCAAGCAGAACACAACTCTTCCGACCACACCCGCACAGGTCCCTGCAGGCAGGTCTCACATCCCGGGCAGAAGAGAGTGAAACATGGCCGCTCTTTATCTTTTTTTTTCTCCAATATAATTTTTATTATTAAAGATAAAACAATTACAGCAAATCACAATATAACAGTATAGCTTATACAGACGTTAAACGTATCTGCACAATATTCTTAATACAGCGTCTCAACGTAGCATAGTAACAGTAATTGTAGTCTAAGTAACAGTAAGTCTATTTATGAGTCTAACTATACCTGTTAACAGAATAAAGCCATCTATATGGTGGTGAGGTGACTTACATAGAAAATGGTCGCTTTGAACGATACGATAGTTCGGGCCACAGTTCTTAGAGGTGGTTATATAAATCTTCAAGTAGATCTGGACAATCCCTTCTCAACCTCCGCACCCCTAATGGGAACATGCTGTGCAGAGGGAGCGGGGAAATGTACTTCTCACAATGTGTCAAAAGTGTTGAACTACGAGTTGGGATGTAATGTGCCCCTATGCCGAAAGCGCTAATGAGCATAATCCCCAGTCTTAGTCATTTATGAGTATAATGCAGTAAGTAAGGAACTGTTAATACATTTTAATACAAATAAGCTATTTAAAAAGGACTTAAAATTAGCCCTATTTGCCAAGGTGGGCAACCTTCGGGGTATTCTATCGCCTAAAGGGCATGTTTAGATAGTTTTGCCTTTACGCGAAGGCAAGGAGAGTATGAACGTTCAATGTATACAGGGAGAGATGGGTAAACATAGATATACATGGCGGATACGGTTCAGATTTTAAACTTGTAGCTATTCGTATTAGTGTAGCGGTATTTCTCATCTACATTGGAGTGGAGTTAAGGCAAGCAGAGAAGCTCCTGAAACTTTGGGGAGTCTTTGAAGTGTAACCAACAGGCCCAGATATTTCTGTATTTGGTTGGGGTGTCTGGCTTGATAGATTAAGTTTTCCATCTCTGAGATTTTTTTCTACGCGCTTGATCCAATCCGCTAATGTAGGCGGGTTCGCTTTCTTCCAGTAGAGCGGTGTACATTGTTTGGCGGCATTAAGTAAATATGGTATAATAGATTTCTTATAAATGGTTTGTGGAATTGAGGCGTTATGCAGTAGGAATTGAGTTGGCATAAAAGCCACAGTGTATGTTGAGATATGTGAAATTGCTGAGATATGTTGAGATATATGTTGAGATATGTGAAATCCAATCCGCTAATGTAGGCGGGTTCGCTTTCCTCCAGTAGAGCGGTGTACATTGTTTGGCGGCATTAAGTAAATGTGGTATAATAGATTTCTTATAAATGGTTTGTGGAATTGAGGCGTTATGCAGTAGGAATTGAGTTGGCATAAAAGCCACAGTGTATGTTGAGATATGTGAAATTGCCTTATGGATTTTTCCCCAGTAGGGTTTAATCAGAGTACATTTTCACCAGATATGGAGTGGGGAGCCAGTGTCCAAACCACATCGCCAACATAGAGGTGAAACTGAGGGGTAATATTTGTTAATGTTGTCTGGTGTCCGATACCATCTAGCATAAATTTTGTAACAGTTTTCTTGGGCCGAGATGTTTATGGAGCCTTTGTGAATAGTTTTGTAGATAGTTTCCCAATCTTCTCTAGGCAGATCTAATTTGAGTTCCCTTTCCCAGATCCTGACGATTGCATTATGTTTAGGGCAGTGAACGTTAAATAGAAGTGAGTAAACTACTGATATAAGGTGTCTTTGGGGGGACAAGCTAGTGCACAGTGCTTTAAAAGGGGTTTGTTCTCAACACCATTGTATGATAGGGCAAGCACTATTGAGGAAATTTCTAAGTTGTAGAAATTTATAGACCGGAATTTTTGATATTCAGGAAAGCGTGAGAGTATAGTGCAAAATGTAAGGATGGCATTGTTTTGGAAGAGTTGAGAAGCTCTAAGTGTACGTGGTATGAAGACATCGGTCGGGTTGAGTATGGGTACCCCCAGTGAAAAGTGAGCGTTACCATCTAACGGAGTCAACGGGCCTGGGGATGGGGTCTAGTTGTGTGTCTGGGATATTGTCCTAAATGTGTAGCGTTGCTCCGGTTAGTGGATGCTTGGTGTATACCTTGGGTGTTCTTGTTGCGGAAATCCATGGTAAGTGGGCAAGCGGGACATGATCAAAAGAGTACTCAAGGTTGACCCAGTCTTTAGTGAGCTTGTGTATGTGCCAATCTATTATTCTCGTAAGATGGCATGTGGAATGATACGTATGGATGTCAGGGAGGCTTAAGCCACCTTTTGGTTTGGGGATCGTTAATTTATCCCAACTTATCCTAGGGGATTTGGAGGCCCATATGAAGTTCCGGCATATTCTTTTGTATGTTGTGAAGAATGAGGTGGGGAGTTTAATCGGTATGGTCTGCAATACATATAATATGAGGGGTAAAATGTTCATCTTCAGAATGGCGATGCGTCCAAACCAGGAAAATTGACCTGATGTCCATTTGAGGAGATCTGCTTGTATAGTTCGCAGTATCGGCAAATAACTCAGTTCATAGAGATCATCTAGGTTATTTGGTAGTTGGATCCCCAGGTAAGTGAGCGGTCTGTATCTTTTATTCTCTACCCAACATGCAGTTCTTTAACTTGGTGTTGTGGGTAGGTAAGTGAGCATGTAATTCCTCGACTGGTAATTTACATATGAGTTTTTCTCTATTCACTATATACCCCACAATGCATTGGAGCTGGCTATTGCAAAAGTCTTAACAACAATAATGCAAAGAAAGGACACTAGAGGGACTAAAGCAACTAATAAGGCATTTTCTTTTATTTACAATTTAGACAACAAAGATAATAGTCAGAAACTTATGAGATCAAAGTGTACCATTGGCTCCAGTAAATTAAGATTCTGATGCATTTTCAGGCTAAAGTAGGCTGTAGACAGAAATTCAGTATTTGCTAATTCAAGCCAGTTAAAACTATATAACCAAGACTAAGGATGAGGTTCAGGTTCAACGCTGCCATAGTTTTCCATCGAATTGATGTTTGCACACTCAGTGCAATAATGCAGGAGCTTGCCATACTATCTACAATGCACTGTCTGGCCTTAGGTCAGCTTTTCTAAAAGGACCAATAAAGGCGCTTTTGGATAAGCTACCCCCCCCACCACACACACACACACACACACACACACACACACACACACACACACACACACACACACACACACACACACACACACACACACACACACACACACACACACACACACACACACACACACACACACACACACACACACACACACACACACTATAGGGTGAGGGTAAAGGGTGAGGTCACAGCAACCATATTGACAAAAAGATTTGGGTGTAATAGACAACGTGTAAGGGATGGTTCTGTTAAAATACATACACAAAGACCAGTTTAGATTTGGGAGGTCTGTTAAAGTAGATGTAAAACCCTAATGTTATGTAGGTAGCAAAATGTTTGTGTATCTTGGAGAAATTGGAGGTAGAGGCATGGAAGAGTGTTTACCTTTTTTCTTGTTCAAACATTTTATTGAAGGATAGAGTGGTTTCACATAGAACATTAAGGACAATTCCCATCTACAGTGCGATAGGTTAATGTTTCCAAGAGAATACATGCAAAATAATCATGCAACATCTCAATTCGTACATATGTAGAAGGATATAAGTAGCAGTTTCATAGTCTCAGATAAATAGGCAGGTTGTAACCTCTTACATATTTCAGTTTAAGCGAACAAACCTAGTGTGGAACAAAACAGAGGATGCTAGGGTCTCTGTCAAATAAACTGGAGAATCATTTCAAGTTTGGGCCATGAGTCTCAAAAAAAGTCACAGATGTTGTCCTGCCAAATATAATTCGACTAGTAACCCAATATTAGAGAAGTAGGTCACTAGTAATTGAAAACTAGTGGGAATCGAGAAGTTGTAAAGCATCAAGAAGAGCAGGGAACAGAGGCTAGGAGGAGAGAAAGGGAGGAATTAATAAGGCAAAGAGGGTTTAGGGCCCATCCAGAGGGGAGGAGAGGGGACTGGGAATGTGAGGTGCCCTAGCATAAGGGCTCTGATGAGCAGTTTGTTAATAATCAGGGAGTTAGCAGTGTACTGTCAAAATCAACAGGGAGGTAATGGTCCACCCAAGGTTTCCATAGGTTTTCATATTTCTTTACCTTATAAACCAGAATTGCTTCGACCTTGGCATGGATCTAAAGATGAGCTTTTTGTTTGGGTCCAGTATGATGTGCTGAGTATATGGTCCTGGTCCTCCTGACCAGCCCCCAGGAAGGCTATGGCCTGGGGTGCGGTTCCACCCAACATTGATGCCTCGGGGCTGGCTAGTCCAAGATAAGGGAACTAAGGAAGGATTCCAAGGTGGATGGGTGCTGTCTCCGATGTGGGAGAGACCCAGTGTACTTCGAGCATTCCAGGGGAGGACTCTTTAGAAGAACACCACGCGTGAGGTTGGTTTTCTTAACAAGAGCCTGGAAGGGCTGAAGTAACCGAGAGAATCCGGTCTTGGGGATATCGCTAAGTGGGCTGAAAGATCCAGGTATCCTACAAGTGTTCTACCGCTTAGTTTCCCTACGTGTTCTGCAACAATGTCGGTGATAAAGACTTTGTTTCTGAACAAGCACCTTGTTGGCTGCTCGGCCTTGTGAGAGAGGGACTGTCCAACCTGAGTGCTCATCCAGCTGCGAATGGCTATTCTCTGGATGCAGTCAAAATAAGCAAGTTCCTTAAAGTTTATAGACTTTGACATTGAGAGTACCTGAACTTTCCTTTCTAACCCTCTGATCCCAAATTAAAAGACTGTTCAATGGTTGACGTTTGCAAATAAAATCCATTCAACTGGATCTATTGTCAGTCTCAAGTTACTGGGCCATCTACCAGGGGACAGCCCCTAGACATGTCACAAGGAGAACGAAAGGTAACAGTAAGCCCAAAAATAACCAGCAGCTCCTTCGGGGCTTAGTGCTACATTATATATATATATATATATATATATATATATATATATATATATATATATATATATATATATCCACTGTATCCAGTTTAGCTATATCTGACTGCAGTCCATTCCTGGTGTACTGTTTCTAATATACTTCAAGCAGGCAGTTTATTCAGTAGTTAGCTGCAGTGTATTTAAAGTATATATACAGACAGCCTTATATATATATCTATCTATATATAGAACGTGAACGTTCGGGGCGGGCCCCATTGACTTCAATGGGAGGCAAACTTTGCAAACCTACAGGTCAAATTTGCAGCCACAAAATAATTACTAGCTGTGCAAACATAGTCCCACCACATGGCCAATGACATAACACATGTATGAGGTGAATCTGGGATCAACAACTACAAGCATTCTTTTTTTATATGTGAAATTGTTGTGACAATTCAGGAATGTGGAGCGCATGAAGGCAATGGAGGAGAGGGAAGGTCAGGGTAGGCAAAGAAGAGGGTGCAGGAGATGATCACCAGCAGCGTGACATACAGCAATGACACCTGCACCGTGATAGAGTCATCTGACAACAGCACCGTGATAGAGAGCCCTGACATCAGCAGCATGACATAAAGCACTAACACCAGCACCGTGAAATGCAGCACTGACAGCAGCACCGTGATAGAGAGCACTGACATCAGCAGCGTGACATACAGCAATGACAGCTGCACCGTAATAGAGTCATCTGACAACAGCACCGTGATAGAGAGCACTGACATCAGCAGCGTGACATAAAGCACTAACACATGCACCGTGATAGAGAGCACTGACACACCCATTGACCATATTTTAAAGTGTATGTACCTAATTTTATACATATATGGAATTCTATCACAGGTGTGACCTGCCATACTGTCTAGCTGCCAATGTCCGCACCCACTCCCTATGTTCATGGGGGGTGAGGTAGTAGTGTGCCCTCTCGTAAGCCACGACGTTGGACCCTTATTTTTCCTCTTGTCACTTGGCGACATTTTGGACCTGGGGACACTCTAGATATGTGAAGGGAAATTGAGGCAGTCGTTCTAAGGGGGAACTCCACTGAAAGTACTTCGCTCTATTTCTTTGGACCTGCATCATTGGGTAAATTATACTAAAATATCAGGTATTCCTAGTATAAACAACTAATATTTGATGTATTTATTCATTACATCTTTGTTTTATAACAGACCATTTCTCTGAAGTAGACTCCCTGAGTGGGTTGAAACGCGTTAGGACTATACCTTCACTGTTGTCATATTTGTACAGTGTCAGCAATAGTCGTGTCTGTTTTTGCACATCCATTGTTATCATTGTACTTTTTATTCAGCCCTTATGTTATATTATTTTTTCATTTGGAGTTTTTCAATTGTTCAGGTGGAGCTCATGTTTTTACCTATGTGTCATGTTGCTGTTTTTTTATGGTAATAAATATTAAAACATTTTTTTATACTACCCTGTCATACATTTATTGCTTTTGCTGCCTAAAAACCCCTATTGTGGGGGAGTTTGTTCTATTTTTCATTCTGTTTTTAGTTTCCACAATGCTAAGGCGTGGGGATTTCCATGGTTCAGCTATAGTTTGACTCCCAGTGAGCAGACACATTGTGAAGGAGCTCCACTGATCCTGCTTTAATCCTGCACCATCTGTGCATCTGCTGGCCTGGGGAGCATTCCTACTCCAATAGATCATCTGCCTCCCCGGCACCGATCCTAACCTGTATTTTTCATCCTACCTACCCAATCGCTGGTTAAATCCGGCCATTGCCGCCATCTTTCAGGCCTCAATCCAGCACCATCCTCACTCATGCTGGCTTGGGGAGTGTTCTTACTTGCACAGACTGTACATCTATATCCCCTGCCCAGGTTATTACCTATATTTTTCAGCCTGCCTGCTGGATTACCTGGCTGCCATCAGCCCCACTCAATAGTGGTCTGCCGGCCTCCTGTGCCTCAAACTAGCACTACCCTTACACCTGCTGGCCCGGAGAGCATTCATGCTTACACAGATGGTACATCAGCATCCCCTGCTCTGGTTTTGCTCTGTATGTTTGAGTCTGCCTGAGTGATTGCAGGATAAACCTGGCTGTTTGCCATCTTACGGCCCGCTGTGCTGACGGCAGCCAAAAGGACATATAAGTGTCGGTGGCCATCTTGCTACACCCTGGACAGAAAAAAAGGACATAGAATTCTACTAACTTTAAGACTTTCAAACTTTTTAAATTTTAGTCAAATTTTTTTTTTTACGTTAACTCTTCAGTTTTTCAATTGACATCTCCTGCCGATGTTATCCGGGTTGCTCCAGGCTGCAGCACCCGCCACTGCTACCCCCTCCATCACCACAAAACCAATCACCACCACGCCAACTCTGCTCCAGGACAGAGCCTGAGCGGTGATATGGCACCTTAAGCCACTTACTTCATAACACGCACCCCAGAACACTCTCCCATCAGGTGCGCCATCAATTATTCATTTGACACCCTCTGCAGCCTAAGGAATACCACTACAACATTACCGTCCACCAGCCTAACAATACTACGAAAAGAACAACTTTTAAGAACAAATTTGAAACCAACCATCCAAAACAGGAATACACCACATCCAGGACAACACCTAACCAAAAGTTCAGAGTTGGGGATACCATGTGTTTCGCATGAGGAAGAGAGTGGGAAAGGGTTTAAATATACCAGGAGTTGTGAACTTATACACGTGGATAAGCTTGGCTGAAGACCAGTTATGAAACGATGAGGGGGGAGACTATGCCTGGTAAAAGGCTGGGCTCCGAATAAAGGATAGGAGTGGGTTATGAGGAGACAAAAAAAACAAATTTAGTTTTGAGTCTGTCCTATAAGGATAGATAGGGACAAGTGACAGGGTTCCGTAATGACCTGCGGTCGGTTGGGTGTAGCCACAGCAAATTATCCACTGAAAGGGGATCACAACCAATGGATTCCAGTGCAACCCTTAAAGGAGTTTCCCTATGATGCGTGGTATTTCAGGAGTTGAGCCAGATGTGCTGCTTGATGGTATTTTGGGAAATTTGGGCGCCCTAGGCCACCTTTGTATTTGGTGCAATATAAAATTGTTTTAGCTATCCGTGATCTTGTTCTGACCCAAACATAGGTGAGCGGTACTTGATGTCAGGATTAGATCGTATTAAGTGGGCTAGGAGTTCAATAGCTAGGGCAAAGAGGAGTGAGGAGAGGGGTTATCCCTGCCTCATTCCGCATTGGATAGGGAAGGGGTCTGAATTATATCCCGCACATTTAATATATGCCATAGGTGCAGTGTATAAGGAGGATATCCAATTAAGGAGATGTGGGCCAAAGCCTCAGCGATGCAAAGTGAATTGCAAGTATGGCCAAGAAAGTGTATCAAAGGCCTTTCTAATGTCAAGTGAAACAAAGCAGGTTGGTATGTGACGGGCGGGGGCTACATGTGACAATATGACTGCCCGGCGGACATTATCATCATCTTGTCTCAAAGGGATAAATCCCACCTGATCTTTGTGGAAAAGACCCAATTATCAGATTCAGATGAGAGGAAATTATTTTAGCCATCAGCTCAATGTCTATGATGAGGAGGGATATGGGTCGATAATTAACCCAATAGGAGCCGTCAGATTGTGGTTTAGGCAACAAAGAAATAATGACCGTGAGAGATTCAGTGTGAAAGGCATGACCTTTCAGGATAGAATTAAAGGCTTTGACTAGTAGGGGGATAAGCATGTCAGCGAAGTGCTTGTAGTAGGTAGATGTGAAGCCATCAGGGCCTGGATGTTTGTTTGCCTTCAAGGCTTTGATGGCGGTGAGGACTTCCTGATCAGAGATGGGTCTATCTAGCTCAGTGCACTGCAATGTAGATAGAGATGGGAGGTTGAAGTTAGAGTATAGTGCTGAGGTCCGAGCTTTGTCGAATGTTGTGTTTGCAGTATATAGGTCAGAAAGGTGCTTGCGGAATAGGGCAGGCATTTTTAAGGGGTTGCTAGAGTAGGAGTCTTTGCTAATTTTCAAACTATAGGTTTATGCGTTTGGTCTAATCTGCATAGGGACAGAACAAGGAAAGTGTTGGGCTTATTGGCTTTTGTGTAGATTTTGTGTCTAGATCGTCGTAATGTCTTCTCGGCCGATTCCGTTTAAAAAAAAGATCTAATTCTAGTCACTCCCTGTCTAAAGTGAGTTTATGAGTGGGTGTGGGGTCAGTTTGAAAATCAGCATTGGCTTGATAAAAGGCTTTCTTTCTAACTACTGGTGTAGAATTAATCACTCGTTTTCATCGTAGGATGCCTAATACAAATGCCCCTGATTATGGTTTTATGAGCTTCTTAAGTTGTTAGGGGTAACACATCACCTGTAACATTATGATTAATGTACTATTTGATGGCCAAGGCAATGTCCATATGATGTGTAGAGTGAGAAAGAAGGGTGTCGTTAAGGCACCATGTACGGTCTCTTAGCCTGGGTATCAGGGATTCTAGGGATGTGAAAACCATGTTGTGGTCAGACCATGCAATGGGTAGAATATCTGAAGAGAGAAGGACTGGGGTGGTTCCAGTAGATAGTAAGATATGATAGATGCAGGAAGATGTTTTGTGGGGATGGGAGTAATAAGTATATTGGTGCCTTGTTGGATTAAATTCTCTCCAGGAACCCAGGCGAGGGTAGTTTTGCAGTAAATGTTGGAAGCTGAGTTTACTGGGGGTGGGGGTGGCAGGGATAGTAGATTTATCTAGCAAGGGATAAATCACTTGGTTTGAGTCTCCACATGTTAAGAGAGTGCCTTGTTAATGCTGATTGACAACTTGCAATAGGTGGGAAAGAAACAAAGTGGGATTGTGGTTCGGTGAATAGTACGATACCACAGCCACCTCTGTGTCAAGAAGGTGGCCGGTCAAAATTATATCTGCCTGCAGGGGTCACCAATCTCTGTCCAGAGGGTGAGAGGGGTGGTACGGTGAAAAGCAATTACAACCCCTCTATGTTTAGCGTCTGCGGATGCTGTACAAAATTGTAGGTAAGAGGCACTAATAAATTTGGGTGATAAACGTTTAGTAGAGTGTATCTCTTGTAAGCAGACCAAATGGGCCTTGGCTGAAGCAAGGCCCAGAAGGCTTTAATTCGCTTTTAACCACTTAACAACCGCCCATTGCCGATTAACGGCATCAGGGCAGTTGTTTAACTCTAAGAGGCCGTTAATTAACGGCCTCCTAGAATTCTGCTCTCGCGCGCCCCCTGGGGCGCGCACACGAGAGCATCCGTGACCGCTGGGTCCAGTGGACCCGGCGCATCACGAATCACGGTAAACGGCCGCTCATCGCGGCCGTTTACCACGTGATCGCTCCGTCAAATGACGGAGTGATCACTTGTAAACAAGCCGGCGTCATGTTATGACGCCGGTTCCTCCCTCCCCCTCTCTGTACCGATCGGTACAGCGGAGGGGGAAGAGATCGGTGTCAGCAGCGATGTGGGCTGCATCTGCAGTGCCCACATCGCTGCTCACCGAAAATTAACCCCTCAAATCCCTGCAAATACTCTGCATTACTCTGCAATTCCCTGCAAATACTCTGCATTACTCTGCAATTCCCTGCAAATACTCTGCATTACTCTGCAATTCCCTGCAAATACTCTGCATTACTCTGCAATTCCCTGCAAATACTCTGCATTACTCTGCAATTCCCTGCAATTCCCTGCAAATACTCTGCATTACTCTGCAATTCCCTGCAAATACTCTGCATTACTCTGCAATTCCCTGCAAATACTCTGCAATTCCCTGCAAATACTCTGCATTGCCCTGCAACACTCTGCATTGCCCTGCAACACTCCGCAATGCCCTGCAACACTCCGCAATGCCCTGCAACACTCCGCAATGCCCTGCAACACTCCGCAACGCTCTGCAATACCCTGCAACACTCTGCAACACCCGCCAATACCCTGCAACACTCTGCAATGCTCTGCAACCCCCGCCGATACCCTGCAACACTCTGCTCTGAGATACCCAGCCATAGTCGGTGATACCCTGCAATACCCAGCCATAGACATCTCCCGCCGCCCTCCGCCCTCCGGTGCTTCTACCGAATCGCTAATACGATCAAAGCCAGAATCTTTTTTTTTTCAGGCTTCCCAGCTTAGAGGTGAGATGTGGGTCTTATTGACCCCACATCTCACTGTAAAGAGGACCTGTCATGCCATATTCCTATTACAAGGGATGTTTACATTCCTTGTAATAGGAATAAAAGTGATCAAAAAAATTATTTTTGGGGAAAAAAATGTCAAACTAAAATAAATAAAGTAAAATGAACAATAAAAAATAAAATGTTTTTTTTAAAGCGCCCCTGTCCCCATGTGCTCGCATGCAGAAGCGAACGCATGCGTAAGTCCCGCCCACATATGAAAACGGTGTTCAAACCACACATGTGAGGTATCGCTGCGAACGTTAGAGCGAGAGAAATAATTCTAGCCCTAGACCTCCTCTGTAACTCAAAACATATAACCAGTAAAAAAAATGTAAATCGTCGCCTATGGGGATTTTTAAGTAGCGACGTTTGCCGCCATTCCACGAGCGTGTGCAATTTTGAAGAGTGACATATTAGGTATCTATTTACTCAGCGTAACTTCATCTTTCACATTATGCAAAAATTGGGCTAACTTTACTGTGTTTTTTTTTTTTTAAGCACAAAACTGTTTTTTTTCCAAAAAAAAGCATTCGAAAAATTACTGCGCAAATACCGTGCGAGATAAAAAGTTGCAAAGACCACCATTGTATTCTCCAGGGTGTTTGCTAAAAAAACATATATAATGTTTTGGAGTTCTATGTAATTTTCTAGCAAATAAATGATGATTTTTACATGTAGGAGAGAAATGTCAGAATTGTCCTGGGTGCTCCAGAACGCCTGATGGCGCTCCCTGCATGTTGGGCCTCTGTATGTGGCCACGCTGTGTAAAAGTCTCACACATGTGGTATCACCATACTCGGGAGTAATAGCAGAATGTGTTTTGGGGTGTAATTTGTGGTATGCATATGCTGTGTGTGAGAAATAACCTGATAATATGACAATTTTGTGAAAAAAAAAAAAAAAGTAAAAAGAATCTTGATTTTGCAAAGAATTGTGGGAAAAAATGACAACTTCAAAAAACTCATCATGCCTCTTACTAAATACCTTGGAATGTCTTCTTTCCAAAAAGGGGTCATTTGGGGGGTATTTGTACTTTTCTGGCATGTTAGGGTCTCAAGAATTGAAATAGGCCGTCAGTCCTTCAGGTGTGATCAATTTTCAGATATTGGCACCATAGCTTGTGGACTCTATAACTTTCACAAAGACCAAATAATATCCACCAATTTGTACTTATTTTTACCAAAGATATGTAGTAGTATAAATTTTGGCCAAAATTTATGAAGAAAAAATTTCTAATCTGCTAAATTTTCTAACAGAAACAAAGAAAAATTAGTTTTTTTACAGAATTTTCGGTATTTTTTCTTTTATAGCACAAAAAAAAAAAACCCAGCGGTGATTAAATACCACCAAAAGAAAGCTCTATTTGTGTGAAAAAAAGGACAAAAATTTCATATAGGTCCAGTGTTGCATGACTGAGTAATTGTCATTCAAAATGCGAGAGCACCGAAAGCTGAAAATTGGTCTGGTTATTAAGGGTGTTTAAGTGCCCAGTGGTCAAGTGGTTAAGGGGTGTTCAGACCCTGAGCGTTAAGGGTGAGGACATTTAAAGGAGCCATGATGGAAAGTGATAGATAGGCCTGTTGATAATTGTGGAACAGGGGATGGGCCTCCCCTTCCGATATGGCAAGAAGCCATGGGAGGGAGAGTTACAGAGCAGAATGGGAGAGAGCATAGGGGGAGAACACGGAAAGAACAAGAGAATCTATCGAATAATGACATATTACCTGTAAGAGCAGGTAATGTGTACCTACTCTGACGGAGTACATTGACCAAGAAGGGTCCAATAAGGGTCGTCTGAGGACAAGGGTGGGGGCTGCAGCGACAGCCACTGGAGGTCACACATACCACAGAATGTCGACATTTAGGTGGAAGGTCAAGCCCAGCCAGAACAGGGGATTAACTGTGGGCAACCTGTAAGGGATTATTGAGCCGTAGAGTTCAGGCCATGGGTAGGAAGTATGATCCCTGCAAGGCTAAGGTACACTGTGGACACTCATCCAGGGTGCGAGATTCACAAAAAAGGTATGGAACACCAATGTCCTAAAGTCCTGGTGTATGAACATTAAGGTTTGAAAGGAGGGGCTGTTAGTTAGAGAAGAGGGGGAAGGAGCAACAGTGGGGTGCATCTAGGTAATACAAGGATCAGCCTGGCGATGTGCAGCCAAAGTAACCTGAAGTGGAGTACAGCCTAGGCAGGTTGAGAAGGTAATGCTTGGTTCAAGCAGTATGCCTGCTTTGCCTTGTGTACTATAAGGTGTAAGATGTGTGATGTAGTAACCGGCAAAACCTTATATTCATACCCACATTATTCATTGAGCTTTCAAAATCGCATGAGTTCTTGGAGAAAAAAAAATAGTTACAAAAAATTGTTAAGCTGAGGTGGGGAGGGATGTAGCCTATGTTGTCTGGTCCCAACCTAATGAGGCCAGGTAGACAGGGCAAAAATAGTGAGCGGTATGTCCCTGAGAAATCATATAACATAACGTCTGTAAATGGAGCCTGATTCCATATAGAACAGAAGCAACCTTGGTTATTGTTAAAACAGTTTAACTCTCTAAGAACTTGTTTATTAAATAAAAATAAAAAGGTAAATAGAAAAAGCATAGTCAAAGTACGGCCAGAGTCCAGTAACCGGATCGAGTAGCCAGCCAGGCCAAAGTTCAAAAACCAGATCGGGTAATCATCCAGGCCAGAGTCAGGGATCCAAGTAGAGCAACAGCAAGCAGGATGAAGAGCCAGAAGGGATGTCAGCAAGCCAGTCTTTAAACAGAACTGCAGGATATGGTTTCTTGTGATGTGACCAAGGCAAAGGCAGTGGTGAAGTGAGCTGGACAGCTTTAAGTAGGCAGGTCAGACGAGCATGATCAGGAACAGCTGGTAACTGTGGAGAGAGATGAGAGCTGGCAATTAGCCAACAGCTGAGCAGCCAGCCCAGAGAAGGAAGGGCTAAGCCAGCCCTGACATTGGCATAAAAAAAAAATAGTGAGACTAGGTCTGGGGCCCATCTTAGGAAAAAACAAGCAGATGCCACAACAGTCAAGAAAGGAACATAGTTTCCAACTGGTGAGGCAATAACCTCAATTAACACAGGAATGAAAAATAACAGGCTCAAAAGTGAGGTCTTACGGCCGATACGGGCGGAGGAGGAATCCAGGTAGGTGAGTGTTGCTGTCAGTCCATTGAATCAGATTAAGCGAGTGGTGGAGATACAAATCTACCATGCTTGGAGGATCCAAGAGATAGATTCTTTCTGAGGAGAGCAGGATGAGTATCATCGTCACTGTCGCTGTTTAGCCAGGAGCGATGGTGGGGCCAGACGCAGATTTTGAAGCAAGGATTGAAGTTCTTTTGAGGTTCTGCAGGGGTATTTGTGGCCTTGGGAGGTGAAGCGAAGGGCAGAAGGAAACCCCCATGTATAGGTCATGTGATGCTGCTGTAGGACCAGCGGGTGCAGTTTCAGTGCTCAGTGTTTTGAAATGGTGGTTTAGGACAGGTCTGCAAACAGCTGATATTCATAGTCTTGAAAAGAAAGAGATTCACACTGGTGTGCGGCAGTGAGGAGTTGCTCCTTAGTGCGGTAAAAATGCATTTTAGCGACAATATACATGGAGGCCCATCCAGTTTGCTTTTGTTGATAGTTCTATGTATCCAATTTATTTCGAGTTACTTGATGGGGATGGAGGGTGACAGCCTCTGAAATAACGCAGATTGCAGATCCACCACTGATTCAGGAATCCCTCAGATACGTAGACTGGAGCAGCAAGCTACATTTTCGCAATCTTCCAGTTGCAACTATAACTTAAGGTTCTCCTCACAGATGGCTTCCAGCTCATCCGAGGGCCAAGTGGACCTGCTGTTTAAGGTCAGATGTGTGCTGGCCCAGTTCTTGAATCTCCTTTGTGAGGTGATCAGTTATTTGATCAGAGGTTTGTTTAAGAGCCCTCTGAAGCATGCATTCTATCTGCCTAAACAGATCTGGCTGTGATGAGGAGGACTGGAAAGGCAGTGGGCTAGCCTTCAGGTGTGTCTGACTCACCGTCATCTCTCGTCTGCAGCTGCTTCTGCTTGTGAGAGCGGGGAGAGATAGCGTGTGAGGGAAAAGGTGGCACCATTTTGTTGGAGGCCGGCTCCCGGACCTCCAGGATGGATTTACTCTGGGCCTTTTGTTTGGAGCTATTAGTCACCATCACTTGTGTCTGGATGTGCCACGGGTCCTTACCAGGTGGCGGGAACTGACAGAGCAGCTTGGCGGGTGCTGTAGGCGGCTGTGTAAACCTATGGGGAGCATTAGGCTGGCAAGACCAGCCCAGGCGACTTTGCGCATGTGCCGGCCGTGTTTACCTTTTTTCATACTTTGTTACACCCTAAAGTAAGATAACAAGCAAAACTTTATTTAGTTTTGGATAGGGTGTGGATGGAATAAATCACCTGTCAGATTTTTTATGGCTGTCTGTGCCCTCTTTAGGAAGTTTCCTTTTCTCTATTTTTCTTGTTTACCTTTATCATTTAAAGTGAAAGTAAAAGAAAATCCTAAATTTTGGGTTCCCCCAGAACAGTAATTGAGGGTAAATCTTTCAATGGGAATGCTAGTTTTGGTAACCCTGGTGATCCCATGTCCAAAGCAGAATAACAGCTCCCCGAGCAAAGGGGAATGGAGAGTGGTGACAACATTGACCAAATATGGATATGGCCCATATTTGGGCAGTGATTTAACTGCTTGTCCGCACCACTTTTCTTATGTGGTGGAGATTTCTGGTGATGTCATCAGTTCCTAGGGACATAGTGGGTGCAAGCACTGGCTGTTCTTCTTGCAAGCAGTGACAGTGGAAAGCTGTCAAATATAGAGACTGTAGAAATATCGATTATGTATGTGATGTTTAGTTACCAACAAACAATTGGCTGAATGGACAAAAGTTTCGGGAGGTCTTCTGAATGCTCAAAAGGCCAAAGTTTGGTTGAAACCTAGGTTCGGACCGAACCATTGGCTCATTCCTAGTCCACACCTCTTCTCACTTTGCTTTTTATTCTTGTCAGCATTTTCCCTGTCAGCACATGCACATTCAATATACACTGTTTGGCTCCTAGATTGCTCCCTTTCTTTCTCAGTCAAAGTGCTGCTATACATTTTGTCACAGAAGGCTGTTATCAAGACAGAATCAGATACTTACTCTAGCTGCATATAAAAAATATATTTAACTGTTTTAAAGAAATACACAACTGCATTTAAAGCTTTTCGCTTTTTTTTTAACGTCTGCCTTGAGTTACATTTCAAATCCCAGTGCAGACACGGTTCAAAAAATCATTGCAGAGGTCAGCCTATTAAAAAATAATAATTCAAGCCAATCAGAAAGGAAACATGATATCATCATATCATGCAGATCTGACTTTTGAAAGTGAAATAGATTTTTACACAGAGTTCCATAGCTGCTATCTAGGGATTGCTGAAGACCTGTGACATGGAGAGTGAGCAATAAAGAGCTTACAAAAATCTCTATTAACATCTACTGTTAGGTAAGAAAGCAACATAAATAGCAAGGGGGTATCTGTGCCCTATTGGGGAGACTTAACTTCCCCTATAGCCCTGTTGTCACCAGAGGAAGTCTTTCACAAACAGAGACAAACAATAATCAAACACCTTTTTTAACAAGTGGCGTTGTCTTGTGGAACACTGGGTCTGGATTTCTCCAGGACAGGATGGGAGTAATACTCTCCCCAGCTGAGACAAAATATAATAATATATTGAGTTCTATAGCATCCCCACTTTATCTTGGGAAAAAAAAAAGCTTTGGGTAGGCTTTAATGTCAACCGAAATTGAAATATATATTCAGGGTGGTCCAACCTTCCATACTTTTTTTAATTATTTACTTTTAAGTTTATTTTGCAGTACACTGCATGTAGACTTCACTAATCAATTATTGATGTATTTTTTGTTTTAAATCTATTTTTGGTATATTTCTCACATCCCTCATTTTAACACTAAGTCCAAATAACAGATTTTTGTATGTGTGAAACAAGCATACATTACAGTACAAGGGAATTCTTGTCAACATAAAACCTCAGAAAAGTAAACCAAATGTCGCCTTCAAAAACCTGTCACATTGATTATTTTGCTTCTCTTGGCTTTTAATTAAAATATATTTAAACCTTGCACAGCATATTGAATAAATTCCCATTACTCCAACTCCAACTTGAGAATACTAATCATTTGTCACACAGAGAGCAAACTAACTTTTAAATATAACTGTTTTCATTGGAAACAATTAGTTATCTTTAACCATGACTGGGCTTTCTCTCCATATTGGTAATAATAAATGATTTAGCTTTTTCTTTGTGAGAGCAGAATTTGATTGAATTATTATGGCAGATGCATGTGTGAGGGTGCTGTGCTTTGGAGTAGCCGCAGAGTATATTTCATCATTCAATTTATTTTTATTTTTTTCATATTCAATTTTTTATCAACCGCATTCATTTTAAAATATATGTGTGATAACATATTTGATGTACAACAATACATACAATATAAGCTTAAAGGGAACCAGTTCTTTCTTCCATGCAAGTCAAAGCAAGACATTTACTTTAATGGCTCCCTCCCCAGAAACACATATTTACATTTCCGCTGCTTCCCCTGTTTGTGTAGTCTCCAAATCACTCCAGTTGGAACTTGCACGGGGCCAAGAGCTCTATCTGTCCCCATGTGAGCACACTAGACCAAATATGCAGGCAGCACATTGGCTTAGTGATTAGAATCTCTACCTGGCAGTACTGGAGTGGTTGGTTAAAATCCTACCAATCATGCCACCTTCTTGGAGTTTGTATGCTCTCCTGTCAAAGTTGGCCCTAGTATGTATGAATGTGAGTCATGGACCTTAAATTGTAAGCTCTTTTAGGGCAGAGACTGATGTGAATGTGCAATATATATATATATGTGTAAAACACTGCATAAGTTGTCAACTCTGTAAGTACCTCAAGTAAATAATTATCAAGCACCGATATTGTCACATGCTCGCCATTCTCGGCACAGTGGTGTAGTGGTTAGCACTCTCACCTAGCAGTAAAAAGGGTCGCTGGTTCAAATCCCAATCACGACACTACCTGCCTGGAGTTTGCATGTTCTCCCTGTGCCTGCGTGGGTTTCCTCCGGGTACTCCGGTTTCCTCCCACACTCCAAAGACATGCAGGTAGGTTAATTGGCTTCTATCCAAAATTGGCCCTAGTATATGAATAGGGACCTTGGATTGTGGGCTCCTTGAGGGTAGGGACCAATGTGAGTGTGCAATGTACTGGGAAAGGGACAATTGTAGACACTTAGGTTGAACTGGATGGACTGGTGTCTTTATTCAACCTTACTAACTATGTAACTATGTAACTATGTAACTATTCTCAGAAGTACCACATTTTTATTTCATACTGGCAGTTGAATTGAGCAACAGGTATACAAAGGAGAGGTAAATATATGCTGCATAGGAGGTATTATTAAAGTATATATAACATATATATTATAAGAAGTATTTTTCTTCTGTCTGTTTCCCATTGAGAAGACTTCTCTTCACTTTCCGTATCATAGACCAGTGTTTCTCAACTCCAGCCCTCAAGGCGCACCAACAGGTCATGTTTTCAGGCTCTCCATTATTTTGCACAGGTGATTTGATCAGTTTCACTGCCTTAGTAATTACCATAGCTGTTTCATCTGAGGGAAATCCTGAAGACATGACCTGTTGGGGCGCCTTAAGGACTGGAGTTGAGAAACACTGCCGTAGACACATCTGGAAGTGAGAGGAAATCTCTCCAAAGTAAAGGAAATCTCCTCTTATGCCCCATACACACAAGCGAATTTTACTTCGGAAATAAACTTGGATGGTTTTTCCAACGGAATTCATATACACGGTCATACAAAAGTTCTCTGAACTTTTGACCGCCAAGAATGTGGTGACGTACAACACTACAATGAGCCGAGAAAATGAAGTTCAATGCTTCCGAGCATGCGTAGGCATTTTTTGCGTTGGAATTTGTGCAGACAATTGGAATTTCCGATCTGAACTCTTTCCAACCGAAAAATAGAGAACCTGCTCTCAATCTTTTGCTGGCTGGAATTCTGCCAGCAAAAGTTCGATGGAGCATATACACTGTTGGAATTTCTGACCAAAAGCTCACATTTGACTTTTACTGGCAGAATTTCTGATCGAGTGTATGGGGCTTTAGACAGTTGTCAGTACAACAAATGCCCAATTGAAAGATTTTCCATTTGTTCTATTTCCTAGGAAAACTTGAAATGTTGGATTTATACTCACATGTAGTGCTGGTGACAATTGTCCCCAGTACACTAGGGAGGCAAATTCTCCACACCTTCACATGGACAGCTTAAAAAAAAATACTCTTAAGCCCCGTACACACTATCAGATTGTCTGCTGATTTTTTTCCTTCAGATTTACCAAAACCATGTAGAAGGGCCTGCCTGATTGAATACACATTGAAACTCCTAAGGTTTGACCTCATATTATATGGTTTTGGTAAATCTGAAGGAAAAACACAGCAGACAATCTGATAGTGTGTACGGGGCTTAACTCTTTCCAAATCTGTGGTTTTGCCCATGAATGCCAAGCTGCAAGCAGAAAGTAAAATATTTCAGAAAATTATTACCATTTTACAATAAGAATTACCATTGATCCAAAGTCATAACATTCACTCTGTTCTCCTCTATTTAAATCTTGTACTGAATGAGCATGAAGGCTGCCTCTGTTAAATTCTCCTTCTGAAAATGCTGGTGACCTGACTTATGCTGAGCCAATGGCTTTAACAATTTATAAACCATTGACTTGGAACAAGATCGGGAATTCTGACTTCATCTGACTTTCTCTGTTTTGGGTTAATGTTTCAAAGAGCACTTAAAGTGTTGTTGCACACAAAAAAAAAAAAAAATCACCAAAATTCCTAAAAAAATAAAAAATAAAATATTTGGATTTTTTTTTAACTCACCTCTAAATGCCTGCTAGGGGGTCCCTCGTAGTCTGCCTCCTTCAGTGTCGGGGCTCTTGACGTCACTTCCCCTCGATGCAGGAAGGGCTCAGCTCCGCACCCTTCCTCCTATCAATCATCTGGGACACGTGACAGGTCCCAGGTGACTGTGCGGCCAATCACATTGTGCGGCGCTGCTTGTGCATACGCAATGGGTGCCTGGCTGTGAAGCCACAGCCGGGGGGGCCCACAGTTAGAATGCTGGTGCCGCCGAGTGGAGTGGGGAATGAGCGGGGCTTCGTTCCCCTGCATTGCTGGACCCTGGGACAGGTAAGTGTCCAATTATTAAAAGTCAGCAACTGCGTGAAGGACCTAACCCACAGTCACTTCAGCCACCCGTTAAACACAATATTTAACCCCTCCAAATCCCCCCACAAATGACATGACGAGATTTTGGAGT
This sequence comes from Lithobates pipiens, assembly GCF_037356315.1. Taxonomy (NCBI): domain Eukaryota; kingdom Metazoa; phylum Chordata; class Amphibia; order Anura; family Ranidae; genus Lithobates; species Lithobates pipiens. Next base: position 422,693,319 of record NW_027507903.1, on the reverse strand, counting down.
AAATGGCCTTGACGGCCTTTTATTAAAAATTAAATAAATAACATTTTAAATAACTCTTAAACAACTTTTATATACTTTTAGGGTCTTTGAGGGAAACACCCACCACTGGTCACTGCGCCAAACTTCCTTTAACTTTAGGCCTCCGGTCGCAAGCCCCCGGACCTGGAGACGGTACTCAACTTTCGCAGTGACCTACCTTTTACCCCTTCCTGGTTAACCTCTCGTTAACCGGAAGGTACCTGATAACCCCCATCCACAGATGGGTACCACCCATGTTAACCCCATACCACAGATGGGTACCAACCCTGTTAAACCCCATCCCACAGATGGGTACCAACCATGTTAACCCCCATCCCACAGATGGGTACCAACCATGTTAACCCCCATCCCACAGATGGGTACCAACCATGTTAACCCCCATCCCACAGATGGGTACCAACCATGTTAACCCCCATCCCACAGATGGGTACCAACCATGTTAACCCCCATCCCACAGATGGGTACCAACCATGTTAACCCCCATCCCACAGATGGGTACCAACCATGTTAACCCCCATCCCACAGATGGGTACCAACCATGTTAACCCCATACCACAGATGGGTACCAAACATGTTATATATGCATATAACATCCATATTCTCCTCCTCCAAAGCCCCAACCACTGCCACAGCACGAAAGGGGTAAAACCTTACCCTTGCGTGCACCTCCACAACCTCATTGCTCGCTGCATGCATTTCTGCAAACCTAGAGCCCAAAGATTGGTCCCCCCTTTGCTAAGGTGCACCCTACCGCTCCCAAGACACCTCCTTATATCCACCTCCAGCGCTCTGCGAGGTACAACCACACCCCCGTTCCTGAGCACAAACCTATTCACTGCCATATTGTCTGTCACTCAGGTCCAATCAACCTTTTTTGCTGGCCAAGGCATACTGCCCACCACATCTGACCAAACGATGACCCCCCTGGCTGAGCTTCCTGCCTGGGGATGCCCAACTGCCTACCGTTGGTCCGAACATCAGCTCTTCTGGCCCGCCCCCATGAAACATATGAGGGACCCAGGATCCACCTTAGGCCAACATTCCCACCCACAAAAAAAAGAAAAATTACAGCACAAAACAGTAAGTTCCCCCATACTAACACTAACATAAAAAACCAAAACAAAAAACCCATCGTCAGACCCAATTCTGCAACCAATGTGGGTGGATGTAAAACCCCATATTACCGAATCCCACCTACCAATGCACTTATCTGTTTCACAACTGAGACCAGCAATGGAAGCCTCTGCGGCCACCCTGTTTAAAAAATAATGGGAGGCCTACCATTTTGGATAGTAGCCACCGCTGTCAAACCTACTCGAAACATGGCCCTAAGTTGGAACCTTGACAAGGACTACCCAGCATTCTGTATCCTAAAAAAAAAAAAACGGGGGTCTGTGAACCCAGACCACATGTTCCAAAAGGGGGTACGCTCCTCTCACCGAACAATTGTGTGTCTCTGTAATCCAGAACACTCCCAGCCGCATGTCCTTGCCGGTCTGATCGTTTTTTTAGACCGTCTAACCCACCTTCTGACCGAATCTTGCAATTAACCCCCACCAGCAGCCCCCTTAAGAGACCATTCCGAAGGGCAGACCAGTTCGCTTATTTGTAATGCCCCAAAGAAAGCCAGTGTGAAGGCCGTGCGGAATAGGGAACGTTCATACCCTGAACGTCAAACGTTGCTCAGCTACGAAAAATTGAGGCCGTGCAGCATGTCAATGGAAACTGGGCACTTCGTACTGTGAAAATAAAGGCCAAGCCTGCCAATGTCCGATCAATGACACTTGCCAGGATACCTCTCTCAAACCCGTGGTAATAAAATAGAGGCCTACCTGAGCTCGATCTCGACCCTTGGAGGCGGTACCAAGCCTGTACCAGCCTGCTGCATTCCTGCCCTACCTCGTAGTAGCCCACCCCAAGTTGCCAAGAGCGTCGAATCCTGCGCGCTGTGACACAAGGCAAATTTTTTATTTTTTCCCAAAGTCAGGACGTGTGACCCGCATTGTTCCATGACTGGTGCCAACTCTCGGACTAGACCCGCCGAAAACGAGACAAAGCACCTGCCAAGGTGCTGTCCCTCCCTGGTAAATGTACAGCGTAAATGACGGCGTTCAGTGGCAATCAGCACAATACCAAACGTCACCACCACCGACATGGATGCTGCCGACAAGTGGTTACCACCTGACCCCCCCAGGTAATCACAAATGAGACTCACCTTTTACTTACGGAAGGATTCCCCTCACATTTCCATTACTAATACGATTGGAAATAGTTCCAGGAGAACAAGTTCTTCAAAAACCGGCCTCCCACCCACACTGGGGACAAAAAAGGCAGCGCTACCTTTTTCCCGCAAGAAAGGCCCCCATAGCCCGTGGGGCCCGCAGCGTCTGTGAACAATCTAACTTGCCATACTGATGAGCCCAGACCTCCTAAGCATTCCCAACAAATGACTCCAGGAAGTCCACCCAGTGCTCCCTGTTGAGACACACAAAGTCCCTATGGGCCGTGGCTGCCTGGTACGCTGCCGGCAGCCGGTGGCAAAACCATGCCCATGGGAATTAAATGGCAAGCAAAATTAAGTCTGCCATTGGCATTCCATTCCAATCGACTCCACTGCAATTCCCAGGAACAATGGAAGATGTGGGGGCCCTCTGTTTTACCCCTTTGCTAGCGGACCCCGAAATGTTCCGCTATATGGTGCCATGTCCTACAACCGGGACGGCGCCGATGTTGAAACCCCGTACGCTAACGCATCTGAAGTCATCCATATCAGGAATGCCTGAGTTGAGCTCGGGGACCTCCTGTACTGCCTATACTAAAAGGAGCGAACGGTTCAAAGAAAACGCATGAGATGGAGCATCCCATCGGGAGACAACGATCCCCATAATATGCCACATCCATGTACAGCCTAGCATACGGCAACTGTCTGGATGAACTGGCAAAAGCCAGAAACTGAATCAAAATACACTCTAGACCCCAGTGACCCTTGCCCATATCGACGCACCCATGATATCGCTGCACCCCATCATATGTTACCTCAAGCCCCGCAAAGCAATCGAATCACTAACCAACCTACGGAAAGGAAAGGTGGAGAATCAATCTGAACTCATTTTGGCTCTTTTCAGGGAACTACTCCCAATGGATAGACCACCAGGTCTGGAAGCGGAACCCTATTAACAAAAAAAAGGGGGGGGGCAGGCGTCCTGCCCAGACAACTCTTAACAAAGCTTTTCATAAACCGCGGTCGGACACTGCTGGGCCGAACGTAATTTTAGCAACCGCTTGAGAAAAAACCCAATTCCAACAACTGAGCCGCTGTTTGGTCAGGGGTACCTACTGAGAAAAGGCAGCGTCTAGTCCATCCACCAGCATCGTCCCTCCTCTTCCAAACCCCTGGGATCCCCCTGTGGCCAAAACACGTGTGTTTCAAGCGAAGCTCGCCCCCCACACCGATCCTGTTCGGTCGGTTGTCGTGAGGCTGCGGTACCACCAACCCCTGCCTGAACTTCATTAGGGGACTGCTCTGTCATCCTAAGCTTCATCCACTGGCTAACACCCTGGTGATCCCATCGCCATGCCCGTCGGCCGGCAATTTGTTGCCGAATCCGTCCGTCGTACCATAGCCATGCCCTGCCACCATCCGGCTGAAGTGCCGTGCTAACGGCTTCTATATGTACGAACAACGTCGAGCAGTGAACAGGGGCCTCCTCCCCCCCCCACACGCTCACCAAGATGGCAAACGCCTGTAACCAGTTTGAAAAAGGTAAGAGGAATCCTCTCCCCTTACCAACTCCTTTTTGCGGGAACAGCCATTCCTACCGCAGTCGCTTAATTCTCCCCTGATTTTTCTGGCTATCAGGAGCCTGAAAGCTGGCCTGTACTTGGGGAGGACCGACTACCGCCGTCCCTGTCCCACTGCCATCGCCGGGGAATCGCATGTAACCTGGACGGTAGCCAGCGGTGTAGCCGCCGTGGCCTGCTCCTCACTTACGTGGTGCCTGGGCTGTTCTGCCCGGGGCCCGTCACTGCCTGCCCTTGATGAACTACCCTCGCCCGGGGACCCTGCTTTCCACCCCAATCTGCCTCTTGTGTTAATAAAGAAGAAACATATACTGAAAAAATTGCACTCACCGGGCTGCCCAGGCCTGGGCCCACCAGCCGCCACTCTGGAATCCACCGCTGCCGTATGTCCCAGGTCCTCGTCCCTCTCTGACCCAGACAGCTCTCCCTCAAGTCTATCGATGTTCACTGGCCGAAGGACCCCTGGCTGCACACCCGAGGGTCCTGCTCAGGTCGCCGGGGGGGGGGTCTGCATTGCTGTTCCTCATCCCTCTCACCGTCCCGACATGCCAGACCAGCCCGCTGCCCGCATCGCTTGGGCACCCGGTCCCTCCTGGTCCGCCCTCTGATCAACCCGGTACCACTGGTCACCCCGACTATCCTGAGACACGGCTTACCTCCGCTGGGCCGACCGGCTGCTCCGACCTTGCCCCGCAGCCCTGGCCGTCTTCTCCTGGCCTCAGTGACGAGCAGGGGGGGGGCAGAGCCATGTGTCATAGTGCTGTACTGTCCTGCATCTGTAGCACCCTGGGCTCCCCCATCCCTGCGCTCCTGCCTCTGTGCTGGGCCCTTTTGAAGTCCCCCATTCCTGGATCCCTGTGGCTGCTGATCGCTGTGGGGGTGGAGGTTCTTCCCTCTCCCATGTGCTGCCGCTGCTGCCTCTGACCACCGGGAGAGGTGTCAGGGCCGAATATCTCCTGCCGCAGGTACCGCCGAGCACGTGGAGCCACTGGTCCCCCGAACTAAGCCGCTCTCTTTTCATCCCTTAATGGCCGCTATCCGTGCCCTCAGCCAGCCTGCGTCCTGCGCTGCCGCCGCCACCGCTAAAAGCTATACCATGCAGGCTCAATTGTCATGTGCTTGTACAGGGGATAGAGAGCGGTGGGAGCGTGTGCAATCTTCTCCTCCGCCGCTCACTAATGATGTCACTCTCCTTCCTTCCTAATAGCTTCCTAACTCAAGCGCCTCCCCTGCTTCAGCCACTCCCCCTTTCTTAAAGGGGACAACTTTTTCTCCGAAAAGCATGACTGTGCTGTCCACACCTGTCATGCCGTCCCTACGCCAATCCTTTCCTCTCCTTCTGCTCCGGGACTCTCTGTATTTGTAGCTGCTGACTTTAAATGTTTTTATTTTTAGGTGAACTCCGCTTTAAGACAGCCAGGAAACTGGTACTCTGGTACAACTGGTCAGTAATAGCAACTTCCATATTTCCCAAAACATTTTCCTTGTTTCCTTTTATGTTAGTGTTATGTACTGCATACTCCACTGCAACCAGGTAGACCATGCCTTTCACAGTGTTTCGTTATATGGTATGAGCAATACTTTCACACTCACATTTATGTTCTGTAACCTCTTTCTAATTTCCAATGTGAATGAAAGAAGCAGCAGTGAACTCAGATAGAGGATAGTGCTGGCATCCAGGGATAACTGTCCATACTTTTCAGGCTCAGATTGAGGAAGGTGAGGAATACCAACAGCTCTAGGTATTAAGTAGTTGAAAATGAATATTGGGAGAAAAGTAGAAATACTTGACAGTTAGATTGTATTTTCTAAATTATGTTTCAGTGATGTTTCATTAATGTTATCTCAGTTGACATAAAACTGGTAGAGCTCTGCATTGAAATCAATCAGCTTCCATTTTATTTGTTGGCAAAGCTTAATTGAACTAGCTGCAGTTAGGAGCTGATTGGCCAACATGCACAGCTGCACCCAATTTTGCACTTCCCAATTTTAGTAAATCAACCCCATTGTCTTAGTTTTGCTATCCGAAGTTTGGATTTAAACCTATCAATGAAATATACCCTATTGGTCATGAAGTAACACAAAATTCAAAAAACCTTGATGTTTAAAAGCAATTAATTTAATATTTAACCACTTGCCGCCCACCATATAGCAAAATAACGGCGACAAAGTGGTTTTGATATCCTGACCGGATGTCAAATGACGTCGACAGGATATCAAGCCGCTGCATGCCCCCGGGGGCGCGCATCGTGGCGATCGTTGTTGCAGCGTGACAGTCTCTGACAGAGACTCTTTACCACATGATCATCTGTGTCCAATCATGGCTGATCACAGTGTAAACAGGAAGAGCCGTTGATCGGCTTTTCCTCACTTGCGTCTGTCAGACGCGAGTAGAGGAGAGCCGATTGGCTGCTCCTCTGACAGGAGGGTCTGTGCTGATTGATTATCAGCACAGCCCCCATGAGGAAGCCCACACTGGACCACCAAGGACACCACCAGGACCACCAGGGATGTCACCACCAGCTATGCCACCCTAGACCACCAGGGATACCAATCAGTGCCCACAATGGATGCCAATCAGTGCCCATGATGGATGACAATCAGTGTCCGCAATGGGCATCACTGATTGGCAGGCATTATTGTTTGGCACTGATTGGCATCCATCAGTATCATCAGTAGTGTACATCAGTGCCACCTATCAGTGCCCATCCATGCCCATCTGTGCCACGTATCAGCACCCATTCGTGCCACCTATCAGTGCCCACCTGTGCCGCCTATCAGTGCCCATCCGTGCCACCTATCAGTGCCTATATGTGCCACCTATAGGTGCCCATCCGTGCCACCTATCAGTGCCCATCCATGCCACTTTTCAGTGCCCATCAGTGACACATATGTGTACCCATCAGTGTTACATATCAGTGCCGTCTATCAGTGTCCATTAGCATTGCCTATCAGTACCCCATCAGCGCCACATATTAGTGCCCATCATCAGTGCCCATCAGTGCCACCTCTTTGGTGCCACCTCATTGGTGCCACCTCATCAGTGATCATCAGTGCCCGTCAGTGGAGCCCCATCAGTGCCCATCAGTGAAGGAGAAAACTTACTTATTTACAAAGTTTACAATTTTTTGTAACAGAAACAAAAAAACTTTTTTTTTTCAAAATTTTTGGTCTGTTTTTATTTGTTTAGCAGAAAATAAAAATACCAAAGGTGATCAAATACCACCAAAAGAAAGCTCTATTTGTGGGAACAAAATGAGAATAGTTTAGGTACAGTGATGACCGCGCAATTGTCATTCAAAGTGTGACAGCGCTGAAAGCTGAAAATTGGTCTGGGCAGGAAGGTGTATAAGTGCCATGCATTGAAGGGTTTAAATAGTTTTTTTAAATAAAACTAGTGTTAGTACTAAATATGTTTATATTTCAGCTTTTTGTGAGCCTCTTTTGAGCAGCACTGAGATTGTGAAAAAAGCTGTGTTTGCTAATCCAGCACGTTGCATTGTACATTGTCATCATCATGGTGATGGAATGGGTGAGTCAAATTAACAGGAGTGTGAAAACATGATGTACCTTCATTTTACAGTCATCAAGTTAATGGCAAAGCTGTATGTCTTAAATAAAGTGGTGAAAAACAAGGTAATCAAGGGTATTATATTGATTGGCAGGGTTGTCTTGATCTAAAGATTGGCTGAGCAAAATTGAATTTTTTTTGCCAAGTAAGATAGTTAACACATATGTATTTCAACTTTGTATTTACATATTTTGCTAAAAAAAACATACAGTTAAAGCTGAATTCCATGCAAACAGATAATTGCAAAGATGAAATACATATATGTGAACTATTTTACCTACTAAAAGATTTGAAATTGTGTATCTCCAGTTCTGAAATTTACACTGCATGGACACACACAGCCCAATATGGTCTGGCAGAAGGCCTAATTATTCTCTTGCAGTTAACATACACTTACAAGTTCCGGCCCTTCCAAGTCTCCGACTGGATAGTGAAAGGGAAGAAGACTGGTGGGCTCATCTTTGTCACTCTGTTCTCTCCTCCGATCAACATGTCTTGTTCACGGTAGAATACCAGTTTGGCTCCTTGTGCTGCTCATCCTTCTCCTGGCTTTCACTCTGCTGTAAAGGAAACTGATATCAAGTCAACTTTAGGTACATACACTGCTTACATTACACAAACCATTTAATGATATCTTAAAAACCTGCATTGATTTATTTATTAATTTATTTTTCTTGAAGGTTAGTTTTAAAAGAGTTTTTTATTTTGGGGAAAAAAGAAAATATTCTTCTGGTAGGTTGAACTGTCCAATGATTAAAGTGATTTAAAACAAAAAACAAAAAAAACAAAACAAACAAACCTGTCATACTCACCTGCTCTGTGCAGTGGTATTACACAGAGCAGTCCTGGTCCTCCTCTTCTCGGATCCCGCGCCAGCGCTCCTGGCCCCTCCCTCTTGCTGAGTGCCCCCACAGCAGACAGCTTGCAATAGGGGCACCTCTGTGTGTCCGTGCACACATGGAGAATGACACGGGTCCTCGCCTGGTCTCTCCTCATTGGCTCACTGGCTGTTTTTGACATTAGTGGGAGCCAATGGCTGCTGCTCTCGTGCACATCGCTGGATAGAGTTGAGGCTCAGGTAAGTATTAGGGATCAGCTAGTGCACACAGAACTTGTTTACCTTCATGCACAGAATGCATGAAGGTAAAAAACATTTAGCCTTTACCCTTTCTTGGTTGGGGTCGACCCCTAGTTCTGTTGAGTTCATGAACTTTGAACAACAAATACTTGATGGATACAATTGAAAAACAATAATTGGACATTATTTCCTTAGTTAGAAGTAGATTCTAGCATTTTACTTAAAGGCCCTCTAAATGTGAAAGTAACAAATTAATTTATTTGAGATGAATGTTTGAATACAAACTGTAAAAACTGTCAGATAATTAAAAAAGCATGTTGTGCTATTAATGGGATCAGAATTTATTTGCTATTAAAATTAAAGGCTAACCTGTTCTAACCTCCAGAATGGCTTATTACTTTATTATGGAAGGCATGTTCATAAGCCTCCCACAGGAAGTAATTCTTTTAAAGTAGAGAATCCATTAGCAAACATTAATAGCAATTTAAGCTATTGACCATTAGCAGTCATTAATAGAGTCCATCATTTAATGACTAAATGCTACTTTTATTTACAAGAAAATACATGTTTTTAAAAAGGCTAAAATTGAGGTTGAATGCTCCAGCTGCATTTTTATCTGTGATGAAAGAAAAGTATGATGAAAAGGCACAAGTAATTGCTTTAGCTCTGTTCTGCACTGGTCTTCCCAGATGGATGATGGCTGGGGTTTGGACTTCAAATTTATAGAATAGAGAAATGGGGAACACCAACATCTCAAAAAAAATAAAAATTACAAACATCAACATTGGAACTTTGGAGATCCATTAAACATTATTTAATGTTTTAGCTGTCACTTACTAGTAGCAGAAAAACATGTAAACCCCTTATTAAAATAAAATAATAATGAGGGGGTGGAGCTAACCATGGAAGGAGATGGACTGAGAGAGGAGCTCCGGTGCAAGCGGACACATACCGACACATAGCGAACAGCAGAGTGGCAGCCGCGACTCCCGGTGAGTGCCGGAACACACCTGCAATAGTGGGGCACACCGTGGATATGTCCAGGAAAAAAAAAGGAGACACGGAGGCTGCAGAAATTGACCTACTACTATCCCCTGGGGCGCAAGTAAGATGGTGGAGGTCTGTCAGAACACACGATGGAGGAACGTCCGGTTCCGGCGCCACATGAGCAGGCTGTGAGCGGACACAGCTCCCGCCGACCCCCTCTACTTCGCTGCCTGCAAACCTGCTAAAGCTCCGGGGTTGATCCCCAAAATTCACCGCACTTACAGGGGGACCCATGGACCGCTTTGTGGAGCGGTCATATGCTCGGGCTGTCTCGGCATCGCCATCCCCTGCAGAAGACGCAGCCTTCGACGCGGCTAAGATGGCGACCGCAATGCCAGCGGACCAGATCGGACCGTCGATAACGGTAGCGATGCAGGAAAATCAACGACCAGCGGGCATAGCCCAAGAAGTTGTAGCCCTCCTAGGCCCTACTTTGACAGCCACGGTGGATGCGGCCGTACATAAGGGTCTGGAACAGCTCCATATAGAATTGCAAGCTCAGGCACAACGAATTACCCAGACGGAAGATAGGATATCTTTCCTGGAAGACGACACTACTGCCCAATCGGCGACGATTGCCCGTCTCTCGGTGGAGACAAGAGACCTGTGGGACAAGATCGATGACCTCGAGAATCGCTCCAGGAGAAACAATTTACGAATCATTGGTCTTCCGGAAGCTGTTACTATGAATCACCTCGCTGACATATGTGCTAAAGTCATACCGGAGCAGTTGGGTCTTTGCATACCCTGTGTTGTCGAACGCGCACATCGCATTGGTCAGTATGAAGACACCCGTGCTAAGCCTAGACACGTCATTGTGAAGTATCTCAATTATGCTGACAAGGCAGCGATTCTACAAGCTTTTCGGCGCAACCGCAACTTGGCCATCGATGGAGCGAAACTATTACTGTTTGCGGACTATTCGGTAGAGGTTATGAAACGTAGGAAAGCATTCGCTCCGGTGTGTACCACACTGCACCAACAACAAGTGAAGTTTTCCCTGGCTTACCCTGATGTTTTACAAATGGAAGCCCCTTCGGGGGAACTACTAACTTTTACATCACCGGACGAAGCAACACGATACTTGGCCCACGCTGCCACGGAAATGGATCACACCGATGCCTCGACCGGCTCTCCATCCCGCCTTCACTCTCCGTCGGAAGATCGCAGACCGCGCTCCAGCCCTAGCAAGCCGCCGTATAAATGCACCCGCCTCACCCAGCTGTCGAGTCGTGTGGGCAATCGAGGCCGATGAAGTCGGACGCTTGAGTAACGATGTAGCCGAATCACTGCTGATCGCACCAACGACAGACATGGCCTGATAAGTATAATCTTGCTCTACTCCCTCTTTACTTGCCTACACTCCTGTAGTCCACACCAGTTTAGCATTTCTATGGTCTTGTGGATCAGGACCCCTGCTGGGTCGATGCGACTATAACGAAGTCGAATATGTTCTGTTTAGCTGCACCTACCCTACTTACTACTGCTGTTGTAGCTTACTTTTGCGAGCTGGACCGCCACGTCCTAGAGGCGAATACTTTCCTTGGCCCGCTACTTTGGTGTATTCCGACACTGACTTGCACTCAATGTGTGAAACTGTACTACACGAGGAAATTGGAACCTTTGCCGCCATCAGCCTGGGCTATCCCCATACCGACATCTACACCGTCCCCCAGACTGGGTGCTAGACCCAGCTCTCGATCACTACTGGACAATATTTGGCCATCGGGGGAGGGGGCGGGAGGGTCAGTTTCCGCATATAGCTGAATGTGGAAAAAGGGAAGTTCATGGTAGATTGTTTTGATACCTTCTGGTTAATAGTTTATTTTTTATTTCTTTCACGCTATGCCTTTCGATGCATGATGTTCTTTATTACTTGTTTGCATGAGTGTTATATGCCTTTAAACCTAGGAGCGACACGGTCTTCGAGAGTCCCCCTCTTTGATGGATCGAGACTATGGGGAAGGTTTCCCCCCTGTCTCTTAACGTTGAATTCTGAATCATTTCAATTATGGCTTCATCAATCGAGGGGAATCACTTGAAAATCGTGTCATGGAATGTTAAGGGGCTTCGCTCTCCGTGTAAGCGGATGATGATCCTTAGACATTTGAAGAGGTTACGAGCGGATGTGGCTCTGTTACAGGAGACACACCTGTCGGCAGATGATTTGCAGCGTCTCCGTAGATTGTGGGTGGGAGAGGTTTTTGGGTCTTCTTCTGATGGTCGTAGGGCAGGGGTAGCGATCTTATTACATAAAAAGCTAAAATATGCTATTAAAAATGTACAACTAGATCAGCAAGGCCGCATGGTCACAATCTCCCTCAAATTAGCCCATTCGGATATTGCAATTACCAATGTCTATGCCCCTAATTCACCTGACTCTACCTTTTTTCGAGACTTGACTACCTGGACGACGATGGTACCGGAGGCTTTGCACATTTTGGGAGGAGATTTTAATGCGGTAATGTCACCTACCCTCGATCGTTCGGGCAGACCCGCTGTGGGTGGGTCGGCACGAGACAAACCTATCTCCCCACCGACGCTTTTGGCTAGAACGATCGAACAGTTACCACTGATGGACCCGTGGAGGATAGCTCACCCAACGGGCAGTGACTTTACTTTTTATTCCCCCCCTCATGACTCGTTTTCCCGTATAGATTATCTCTTTGTCACCCAAGCGCTTTTCCAACTGACTCGAGACCCTGAAATACACGACCCTAGGATTTCGGACCACAGCCCAATAGTTATTAACTTGCTAGATACACGTGCGGGATCCTTGCCACCTATGTGGCGATTCCCCTCATACTTAGCGAACAACGAGGATTTTCGCTCTGTGCTGGAATCGGCATGGACGGAATATACCTCTAATAATCTGGAACACCTTTCTAACCCGAATCTATTCTGGGAGGCTGGTAAAGCATTTCTGCGCGGTAAGATTATATCGTACACTACCCAATTCAAAAGCAACGCCAAAAGGCAATACTTGACGGCGAGCGAGACTCTTTGGTTAGCGCATGAACGACTAATATCCAACCGTACGCCTGTTAATATTAGAACATGGACGACAGCCAAGAGGGAGTTTGACCTCTGGGCGGAACAACAGGAATTGGCTAAAGCGTCATACTCCACTCTCTACTTTCACAAATTCGGTAACAAGGCAGGTAAACTGCTCGCCAGGATATGCGCCGGAACTAAAAAACCTACGCGTATTATGTCCATGAAAGACACTACGGGCTTATTACACACCTCCCCCGAGGAAATTAGCAAAATTCTTACGGATTATTACACCCAACTATACTCTACAGATCCGGTAGATCAGGAGGGAGCGGCGACCCTTCTGAATAAATTACACTTACCCGAGCTCACCACTGAGGCTCTAGACGCCCTTAACGAACCCATTTCGATTGAGGACATTCAGGTCACGATTAAGTCGTTGGCATCGTCTAAAGCTCCGGGCCCAGACGGCCTCACTGCTGAATTTTATAAACTGACCAAGGACTTCATTCCGGCTACTTTACAAACCGTCTTTAGGGCAATGTGGGAAGGTGGCCCATATCTCCCTACGGGAACTCAGGCGTACATACGGCTTATTAGTAAAAAAGATAGGGATCCTACTCTCCCAGGGTCGTATCGACCAATATCGTTGATAAACGTGGATGTGAAAATTCTATCTAAAATTGTCGCAACTCGTCTTGCGTCGCTACTCCCATCCCTTCTGCACCCAGCCCAATCGGGTTTCGTTAAAGGACGCTCGGCTACATTGAATATTCGTAAAGTTTTGACTGTTTTAGAATATGCCAAATTACGCCCCGACCAGGATGTAGCCATAATGTCATTGGATGCCGAAAAGGCCTTCGACAACATTAGTTTGTCTTGGCTTTTTCAAGTGCTGGAAAAATTAGCATTCTCTGGACCGATCCTGAACTTCCTACGCCATATGTACGAATCTCCGACGGCTCGTTTAGTGACACCTGACTTCGTATCGGACACAATCCCCCTGACGAAAGGGACGAGACAGGGCTGTCCTCTGTCCCCCTTATTGTTCAATCTAGCCATCGAGCCGTTATCTAGATTGATTAACTCGACTAACAGGATTAGTGGGATAACGCTGGGAGATCACACGCTCTGCTCCGCCTTTTTTGCGGACGATATTTTACTATTTTCCACGGATCCGGCGGGAGACTTTGGGCGCCTTACGGACATATTCCAAACGTTTAGGTCCTACTCTGGGTTACGTATTAATTTTGATAAAAGTGAAATTTTGTCCCTTAGACCTAACTTAGCCACTGCTTGGGCCTCTAACTCCCCCTTAGCAATAGCGAACCACTATATTACCTATCTAGGAATACGTATTGGCCGGACACCCTCAACCATTTACTCACTTAATTTTCCTCCGGTAATATCGAAAGTTGTAAAGGAGCTGGAGGCTTGGGCGGCTCTTCCTCTCTCGCTTTTCGGGAGATGTCATCTTTTTAAAATGGTTTCATTTGCTAGATTACTATACCCAATGCAAACTATTCCTCTCTTAGTTAAGCACTCGGATATCAGGTTGATCCATTCTGCATTAACGAAATTTTTATGGGCCGGGAAGAAGCCGAGGATTGCTTTGAATAAGCTGCGCCTCCCGAAGGTAGAGGGAGGAGCGAGCCTGCCCAATATATGGTTTTATAACCTAGCATGTCTACTTAGACAGGGTCTCGACTGGCTATTAGGAAAGTCCAGGTATTCGAATCATTCTTTAGAAACCGCAGCAGTTTCGCCGTTTGCCCTCTCAGCTATCCTCCATTCGAATCCAAACAAGTTACCTAACCACCTCCGATCAAATCTATTGATTAGAGACACAGTGATAGCTTGGAGGGAGACGGGCAAACTGTTGGGGCTACCATCCGATATTTCCTGCTATTTGCCTATCCAGTCAAATCCCATGTTCCCTGCGTCCACAATGCATAGTGTATTTGCCTATTGGGCTGCGAAAGGTCTCACTAAGGTATATGATGTATACTTGCACAGTTCAGGTAAACCTAAGCCTTTCCAGATGCTGGCGCGGGAGTTTTCCTTACCAATAACCCATTTCTTCTACTACCGCCAGCTCCTTAGTTATTTGGGTGACAGACATAGACACGTAACGAATCAGTTTCAGAAATCCTTCATAGATACGATACTGCAAAATGGGGACTACTCTATTTCTACCATTTATATCTCTCTTATTGACTATCAATCCGCCAAATACCATCTACAACCATTTCGAAAGTGGGCAGACATCTTCGATGATATGGATCTCTCCAGGAAGCTACTAGATGGGTACACTAGAGTTAGACATGTTACGATCTCCGAAACATGGAGAGAAACCCAATTCAAGATTCTACACAGAGCTTACTACCCCTTCCGTACTAACCGCACTGATCCCAACCAGGAAAGTTGTACATGGTGCTCAACACTACGCCCCACGCTTCTCCATCGCTTGTGGGAATACCCACATGTTACGACTTTTTGGAACTCAGTGTTGCGATTTATTCGAGATGTGGCTAACCTTGACCTACCCAGGGACCGCCTCTTATGCTTATTCGGTTGTACCTCATCTGTTGAACCACACCTTGCGGATAGCTCTACGGATATACCTCAATGGGTTCATTTATGTCTTCTGGTCGCACGAAGAACTATCCTAACACAATGGATCAAAACTTCACCGCCCTCACTACAGGCTGTGAAAAAAGCCCTGGAAACTCTTTTTTATCTCGAACGCTTGGATACCATCCTGCTAAGCTTTAAATCTACCACACGTTTCTTTTCGAGATGGCGCAAATTTATGGAGCATGTTTTTTCTAAAGAGGACATACACACGACTATGCAGCCATTCCGATACACAGAATGGTATCTCAAAAGGGATATTACTAACTCTTTGGGCGTACTGAAGATACCCAGTAGGGCAACTAGGGAGAAACCCCCCTGAATAGTTGGTAATAAGTGATGAGTATTAGATACAATTTTGTGATGACTTTATGGTATTATTTTACGTGCTCAGTGATAAACCGTGCTCTCGCTCCTATACACACCGTTATGCTTGTATGGTTTTTAGGCATATTGTTATTCGATACGAACCATGTATATGTTTTATGTACTGCTTCTACTCCTACTGTCTATGTTTATCGATTGCTTGTCATTCGAAGTAAATCTGAATAATAAAAAAATTTTATCAAAAAAAAAATGAACACACGATGGAGAGTACCCAACAGCGCGGCTCAACCAACGCCAATCCAGCCAAAAGAAACAGCTCATCTAAGAGCCCACAGTCTCCAGTGCACATTCCTACCTTTGGGAGCCCTGAAAAAGCCAGGATTAGACTGGATGCCTCGGATGCAAGCCACAAGGTGAGCAGGGGCTTAGAATCAGAGGAAGACTCCAGGGACCTCCCAGACACCATAGACCTATTCCCCACCAGTAATCAGCATGTACTAGACACCACACTAAAGGACATGCTGGTCTCCCTAAAGAGCTCACTCAATGCAGATTTGATGTCTTGTATACACAGATTTGGGGAGGAATTACATTCAACAACATCCAGAGTGGAACACATAGAAACTAAAATGGAAGAATTTGCCACCACTATCAATGACTTAGTGGATGCCCATGACACTAATGAGGACGAGATGGAAGCAGTTAAATCAAAACTTGCTGACATTGAGGACCGCTCAAAGCGGAACAATTTAAAAATCAGGGGAGTCCCTGAGTTGGTCAAGCAATCTGATCTTCGCGAGTATGTGGCACAAATATTCAAGTCCATCTTACCTGAATTAACTGAACTGGACATTGTAGTAGATAGAATACACAGACTCCCGAAGCCAACATACCTACCGGACAACGTACCTAGAGACATCATATTGCACTTACACTTTTTTAATGTAAAAGTGCAACAAATGGCAGCAGCATGCAACAGAGATCAGCATCCTCCACAGTACCAAAATCTGCAATTCTTTGTGCATTTATCTCAATTTACTCTTCAGAAAAGAAGGAACCTCAATACCATCTCGAAAGCATTGAGAAACCATAAAATTACTTACAAATGGGGGTTCCCTACAAAGCTGATCATAACCAAGGAGGGGAAAGACCATGTGGTGGACTCTCTGGCTAGAGGCTTGCAACTGCTCAAAACGTGGCAGATAGTACCAGAGGACTCTCCTCACTCAAACTCCTCAGAAAACTCTGAATGTGTAACTGGGGAATGGAACCTTGTGACCGCGAAAAATGCCCGCAAACACATTTGACCACTCTGCAGCTGGACAAACCCACTCCCGCCTTCACACATAGGAGACTTTTGATAGCAGAATTACTCCCCTGCTGTCCTTCTTCTTTTGCTGGACATTTGGACCTCACTTGATTTGTTCCTTTTTGTTGTTTATTAACCCCGAACATGTTGAGTGGCGACAGCCACACCCAGATCACACAGATCCCTTCTAATTACCTGTTTGCAGTTCAATATCTGTTTTGTTTCTTCTAAAGTTTTACAGTCAACCTTTACTTATGCCTACAGTCACAGATGAGGATAACTTTGTGTACCAGGAGGTGTATTACACCGGAAGCCATGAGCCTGGCTGGAACAACTTCTATCATAGAAGACAGTGCCATGAAACAACCATAATATATAAGTGCTGTTTATGCACCTTGCACACAACCCCATACTTCACCACACAAGAATGGCTATAACCTTTATGGCAATCAATGCCAAAGATCTTAACCATCCGGCTAAATGCAAATCTATGTGGAAGGAGGCGATGCACCAACAGTGTGACGTCCTCTGCATCCAAGAAACACACTTCCACTGCCAAGCACAGCCCAAATGTTCTAAACCCAGGTTTCCGAACATCTTCTTTGCCAATACAGCAGCGAAAAAAAGGGGTGTACTTACAGCTATAAGGGATTCAGTTGTCTTCACATTGTACAATCAGTTATCTGACCCACAAGGAAGGTACCATATATTGGTTTGTGACATCAATCATACCAAATATACAATAGTAAACGTATACCCACCGAATGTGCATCAAACACAATTCTTCCACAAAGATATGAGGAAAGCTAACTGCATCAGGCAGGGTTCCTTGTTGCTGTGTGGGGATTTCAATCTCCCTCCAGACCCTGCAGTAGACTCTACTACAACCTCCAACCGGCATCAGAGTTCCCTGCAACCAGTGATCACTAGTCATGACTTGTACGATGCCTGGAGGTGCTTAAATGCCTCAGAAAGAGACTACTCCTTTTTTTTCCCACAAGACATAGAGTCTATAACAGATTAGACCTTTTCCTGGTAGACAAGTGGCTACTGACTAGAGTTGGGTCATCCAACATTAACACCATAACCTGGTCGGATCATGCCTCAGTGACGCTGCGGGTAGAAGAAGGGCTGAAAACCTCTCCCACATTTATATGGCTCACCTCTAAGATTCAATACCTTGAGGCCCAAAACAAAACTAAAGCTACGATAGCAACATCTCAACAATTAACCAATATAAGACATGACCTGCGTCTACTCCTACTGGAGGATTTTGATAAGTCCGCTAGGAGGCTAAAAATGTCATACTATGCTAGTGGCAATAAAGCAGGGAAGCTACGTGCTGCTCGACGTGCTGCTCGACAGAAAGCCAACATTCCATATATAATACACCCAACTTCCCAAGCCAAATTATGCCACCCTCAGGCCATTGCGGATGCTTTTAGTTCTTATTATAGCTCATTATATAACCTGAGTCAAGACCCTGAAACTATTCAACCTACCCCCTCTATGATTTCAGCATTCCTACATATGGTCAAACTTCCGCAAATAACGGAGAATCAACTGTCTGTCCTGAATGCTTCGTTAAAAGAGGAAGTAAACCCTGATGGGTTTACTTCCTCTTTCATTCCCTGCAAAGGCAAAGCATAATGGACTACTATGCATCGCATAGTAGCCCTTTATGTGTCACTTACCTGACACAGGAGTCAGCGATGTCACCACTGTCCCCTGTAGTCCGGCGCATCTATCTTTTCGGTGGGGTCTCACAGCTCCGCCGCTGTCATTCGGCGGAGCCGCGATGACGTCACTCCCGCGCATGCGCACGGGAGCCGACATTCACTCCCGAACAATAAATCACCTGGGCCAGATGGTTTTACGGAGGAATATTTTAAAGCATTCAAAAGCATCCTAGCCCCTCATCTAACTGACATTTATAACCATGCCGTCTCCTTGTCCTCCTTCCCCTCTGAAATGCTCCAAGCCATGATTGTTGCTCTGCCGAAGCCACGGAAGCAACCCAACATGCCCCAAAATTTTCGCCCCATATCACTGCTAAATAATGATCTGAAGATATAAAAGAGGGTACTAGTGCACACAACCCCAACTAATATCCCTGATATATCTCTAACGCTCAAAAATTACTATGGGAAGCTGCCAACATATATAGTGATCTCTGCACCATCAAAAGAAGTGTGATAAAAGTAGTATGTGGCGCTACCTAACCCTATGGAAAGATTGGATGAAATGTCCATTTTCATCAGATCTCACCCAATCTGATCCACCAGCGACGGATCCGGATATAGGGCTATCCGTATGATTTTGGCGGATCGGACCAGAACGGATGTCAGCAGACATGTCACCGCTGACATCTGTGACTCCATAGACCCGCATGGAGTGCACGTTCAGGTCCACCATTAAAACTGACAGGTGGTCCTGAACAGTCGACAGTGTGAAAGGGGCCTAAGAGAGGCAGATTTTATCTTGAAATAAGCACTTTAAAACCACAAATGAAAGACACATTTCCCAAACACATCTCCCATCGCTGTATCCCCAATTATGCCCCAAATATTTCAAATTTAGACTTTAGGTATGTGTTTTGTAGAAATTAACATCAGGACCATACACTAGCAGAGGGTATTATCTGAGAGACAATAGCCATAAACATTTTTCAGTGGTTGGACTGTATCTGAGAAGTATGATTAGACATTAAAAGAGGAAGGGGCAAAGAGAAGAGCCGATTACCAGCACTTCCACTTTTACAGAGCCATGTCATCAGCTCTTAAAGCGGGAGTTCCGCCATTTTTTGTTTTTAAAAGTCAGCAGCTACAAATACTGCAGCTGCTGACTTTTAAAATAAGGACACTTACCTGCCCAGCGCGCCCGTGATGTCGGCACCCGAAGCCGATCTCTCGATCGGCTCTCGGGTGCTGCCGCCGCCATCTTGGGTATGGGAATCAGGAAGTGAAGCATTGCGGCTTCACTTCCCGGTTCCCTACTGCGCATGAGCGAGTCACGCTGCGCAATAAGGATGGTCCCCGCTGTCTCTGGGATCCGTGTGTTTCCCAGCAGACAGCGTGGGATCCGCAGGAAGTGGCGTAAATACCAGCAGATTCTGCAGATATCTATGCCGGAAGTGGGTGCAAGTACCTGTACTATACAGGTATCTGCACCCCCCTCCCCCCTGAAAGGTGCCAATTGTGGCACCGGAGGGGGGGAGGATTCCAATGAGCGGAAGTTCCACTTTAGGGTGGAGCTCTGCTTTAACAGAGATCGGGGTCACCCCATAGTGCAGCCGTGATTGCCACACTGCACACCCCCACGAGCATGACCGTTCTGGGGAAACATCATATGACATTGTCCCAGAATGAGAGCCGCACCACTCCTCCGTAATTTGATGGCTGGCAGGTGGCAAGTGGTAAATATTGCTCTTTACTCATAATTAAAACAGCTGCTTCCCATCAAACACAATTAAAAAAAAAGGTTTTCTTTTTTTGCTTCAGTACATGTTCCTCATGCCAGTGTCCAGTTCCACGTGCCCTTTTTTGACAGCCCCTTGGCTATTATTCTAAAAAATGGCCATTACCCCTATATATATTGTGGTAGTATGGTACCCCACCAGCGGAAAGATGCAGGGTTCTCAACCAGGCAGGTTGAGGGGCTCCAGGGGAGTTGTTTGTTTGAGAGGAAACTGGCTTTTCAGTTTCCTCATCTTTTCAAAAATCCAGTTTGGGACCTGGAGCCCAGAGATTCCATAGTGTTATGGGTGGGGCGGAATCTCCAATCCTGGGACCGGGTTTTGGGAACAGCCAAAAGTCTGGCTGGATGATTGAACAGGTGGGTCCTGGGCTTATAACAGAGCCAAGACCATGGTTCTAGGCTTCACCCTCCCGAGGAGTCCAGGCAAGCAAGGGAGAAGCATGCATGTCTGCATGGTATAATCAGAGGGCCCAAAGCTGTGGGCTGAGCAGCAAAGAAGAGAAAAAGAGGTACAGTAGTTGTACGACATTCAGTGGCGGCCCGCCCATAGCGGGCGCCCGGGCGCCGCCCCCCCCTCCCCCAGGTGTAAAAAAAAAAAAGTTTAAAAAAAAAAAAATAAAAAAAAAAAGTTAAAAAAAAAAAAAAAAAAAACGGGCCCTTTAAGACATAAAAAAAAAAAATGTCATTTAACAATTTGACATAGTGTACTGTGGCGCCGGTCACGGTGCACTATGAGAAGCGCCACGTCGATGCAATCACAAGATTGCATCCATGGCGCTTCATTTGCGGGTTAAAAACCCGCCTTGCGGCGCACTGCAGAACGCCGACTGGCTTCCGCCCGTAAAATCACTGTGATTCTACGGGCGGTAGCATTGTCATTCTTAGACAGGCACGTCACTTCCGGCTTTCGGCTGCTTTACGAAACCCGGAAGTGACGTCGGCAGCTCTGTTCCTCAGCCCGAGCGGAGCTGCAAGACAGGCAGGAGGTGAGTCAAGTCACCGCATAAAGACCTTATAGTTTCTACTTTGTTAAATGTTCATGCATTTAGCTGAATGAATGGAAAAAAAGCTTTCACACTTCACAGCCAGAAAGGTTTCCCCAGGCCAGGCGACTTTTGCCGTGGCCAATCAGAGAATGAGCTCTGAAGGGGAAACTCCTCGCCAAATTTCTGAAAAAAAATTGGCGTGGGTTCCCCCTCCGAGAGCATACCAGGCCCTTAGGTCTGGTATGGATTCCAAGGGGAACCCCCTACGCCAAAAAAACGGCGTGGGGGTCCCCCCCAGATCCTTATCCGAGCACGCTACCCGGCCGGCCAGGAAAGGGGGTGGGGACGAGCGGGCGCCCCCCCCCCTCCTGAGCCGTACCAGGCCACGTGCCCTCAACATGGGGGGGTGCCTTGGGGGAGGGGGGGCGTGCGCCCCCCCCACCCCAAAGCACCTTGTCCCCATGTCGATGAGGACAAGGGCCTCTTCCCAACAACCCTGGCCGTTGGTTGTCGGGGTCTGCGGGCGGGGGGCTTATCGGAATCCGGGAGCCCCCTTTAATAAGGGGGCCCCCGGATACCGGCCCCCCACCCTATGTGAATGAGTATGGGGTACAATGTACCCCTACCCATTCACCTGTGAAAAAAGTACAAAAAAAAACACAACACAGGGTTAAAATATTTTATTGCACAGCTCCGGGGGTCTTCCGTCTTCGGGGGTCTTCTCGCCGGACTCCTCCGCTATCTTCTTGTAGCTCTTTTGCTAGCGGAGGAGTCCGGCTTTCTTCCTCCCCGCCGGCCTCTTCTTCCGACTTCGGGGGTCTTGTCCCCCTCTTCGGTTCTTCTGCCGGGCCACCGCGCCTTCTTATAGCTCTTTTACAGGCGGTGGCCCGGTCTTCTGTCGCCGCCGCCGCCGCCTTCCGTTCTTCTTCTTCTTCTTGTTCTTGTTCTTCTTCTTTTTCTCCTCCAGGAGATGTTGACTCGACGAGCTCTCCAGCCGCAATGCCAGAGCCGCGCTGCGCTGCCACTTATATAGTGACAATGGGCGGTGTCACATGGGTTGATGTCACATGGGTTGGTCACATGGGTTGATGTCACATGGCGACAGTCCATGTGACATCAACCCATGTGACATCAACCCATGTGACACCGCCCCATTGTCCCTATATAAGTGGCAGCGCAGCGCGGCTCTGGCATTGTGGCCGGAGAGCTCGTCGAGTCAACATCTCCTGGAGGAGAAGAAGAAGAAGAAGAAGAACGGAAGGCGGCGGCGGCGGCGGCGTCGACAGAAGACCGGGCCACCGCCTGTAAAAGAGCTATAAGAAGACGCGGTGGCCCAGCAGAAGAACCGAAGAGGGGGACAAGACCCCCGAAAGTCGGAAGAAGAGGCCGGCAGGGAGGAAGAAAGCCGGACTCCTCCGCTAGCAAAAGAGCTACAAGAAGATAGCGGAGGAGTCCGGCGAGAAGACCCCCGAAGACGGAAGACCCCCGGAGCTGTGCAATAAAATATTTTAACCCTGTGGTTTTTTTTTGTACTTTTTTTCACAGGTGAATGGGTAGGGGTACATTGTACCCCATACTCATTCACATAGGGTGGGGGGCCGGTATCCGGGGGCCCCCTTATTAAAGGGGGCTCCCGGATTCCGATAAGCCCCCCGCCCGCAGACCCCGACAACCAACGGCCAGGGTTGTCGGGAAGAGGCCCTTGTCCTCATCGACATGGGGACAAGGTGCTTTGGGGTGGGGGGGGCCGCACGCCCCCCCCCTCCCCCAAGGCACCCCCCCATGTTGAGGGCACGCGGCCTGGTACGGCTCAGGAGGGGGGGGCGCCCGCTCGTCCCCACCCCCTTTCCTGGCTGGCCGGGTAGCGTGCTCGGATAAGGGTCTGGTGTGGATCTGGGGGGAACCCCCACGCCGTTTTTTCAGCGTAGGGGGTTCCCCTTGGAATCCATACCAGACCTAAGGGCCTGGTATGCTCTCGGAGGGGGAACCCACGCCAATTTTTTTTCAGAAATTTGGCGTGGAGTTCCCCTTTTAGGGGTGACCTGAAGTCGGTTCGCAGTCGCCCCTGTGAGAATCGAGCCTTATGGTGTGTGTCCAAGGTCATGGGTGGAAATTAATCGCTTTAGAAAACTGGTATCTCATGATCTGCTTGTCTAGAACATTTTTTGCACAGAGGTTGAAGAATCTTTTGTATACCACATTGAATTTTAAGATAATAAAATACTATAGACACCTTTTTTCCACTGAAGAAAGTTTTTACTGTTTTAAAAAAAATGTCTTCAGTCAGGACTCCTGGCCTCCCTTCTTGCCACTGCTCCTAATCACATGAAATATACATTTTAACCTTTGCTAGTCCTTACTAATACTGCTAGTGGCCTAGTCACCCATGTCACCTAAAGCTCTCCTGCTACATGCATCCCATTTAGGAGTACTTAAGAACTTGCCTTATATTCTCCTGACCTGAGTGCTGTTCCTGCTTTGCAGCATGACATGGGAAATCCCATACACAGGGGGAGCAGTCCAGCTGTATTGGGTCCCTCCAGCTCTAAATCCCCTAATAGTTCCCTCTGAGGCTGGGTTGTCACCGCTGCGGCAGTGAGAACCGGATGTGATTCGCACCGCACTGCAGTGAAAATCACATCCGATCTCTGTGCGATGCGAGTTCAGCCATACAGATAGTATGGCTGAATTTGCATCGCACCCGCCGCAAACTCGCACGGGACCCTTTTTTTGCTCCGCAGCAGAATCGGATCGCATGGGTGTTCAGACCATGCGATCCGATTCCTGTCCGAGTTTGCAGATCGTACTGCGATATGCGAACTGATCTGGGGGTGTCATTAAAATTTCACTGACACTCCCAGCAGTCCGCATAGAGCAGTGTGAACTGCCGGTGGGAGGCATGCGATGCGGGAAAACGCTGCGGATTCGCGGCGTTCCCGCATCGCTCCAGTGTGAACCCAGCCTCAATGCGGTATTCTTATTCAGCAAAGTGCAAAAAGTAATGGTCTGCTGATGCTCTGTTGCTTGTTGTTACTCACAGTTAATTTGCTGGCAAAGACATTTTATAAACCTTTTTTGTATTTTAGTGTAAATGTGAGATCTGGGGACTTTTTGACCCAGATCTCATATTTGAGAGGACCTGTCATGCTTTTTTCTATTACAAGGAATGTTTACATTCCTTGTAATAGGAATAAAAGTGACACCATTTATTTTTTAAAACTGTGAAAAAAATGTTTTTTAAAGCACCTAGTCCCGACGATCTCGCGTGCATAAACGAACGCATACGTGAGTACTGCGCCCGGCCGCCCGCATATGAAAACGGCGGGACAAACCACACATGTGAGGTATCGCCGCGATCGTTAGACTGAGCTCAATAATTCTAGCCCTAGACCTCCTCTATAACTTAAAAGATGCAACCTGTAGAATTTTTTAAACGTTGCCTATGGAGATTTTTGAGGGTAAAAGTTTGACGCCATTCCATGAGCGGGCGCAATTTAGAAGCGTGACATGTTGGTTATCAATTTACTCGGCGTTACATTATCTTTCGGAATATATCTAAAAATTGGGGTAACTTTACTGTTATCTTATTTTTTTATTTAAACATTTTTTTTTTTCCATAATAAAGTGCGCTTGTAAGACCGTTGTGCAAATACAGTATGACAGTAAGTATTGCAATGACCGCAATTTTATTCTCTAGGGTGTTAGAAAAAAAACCAATATATAATGTTTGGGGGTTTCTAAAGTAATTTTATAGCAAAAAAAAACTGTTTTAAAGATGTAAACACCTAAATTATAAAACGAGGCTGGTCCTTACGTTGTTCAGAAGGCATTTGCTGTATATAACGTTTAAGAATCAGATCACTGCTCAGTCAGATGCATAAACCCAGGGCAGGGACATATTTAAGGCCGGGAAAAAGGGGCAGCTGCCCTGGGCCCTGGCATTGTTGTATGTCCCCAAGCAGCTGACTCATACTTGCAAACTTTCCCAGTTTAAATTCCCTTGTCCCTTGAGGTTTTAGTCCTGTGCTATGTCCCAATATCTCAGTGTGAAGTTCTGTTACTAAAGCTGCCCAGCCCTATTGTTGTGTACAGATAACTCACCTGCAGAGTGCAGACCCTGTGTTTACATGTAAATACAGGCAGTCATATGTAAATAGCGGCGGACTGGTGGCATTGATATGTAAATAATAGAGTGGCCATTCATATGTATATCATACCAAATACAAATTTTTGCCCAGGGTCCAATCAATATTAAAGCTTTTTTATTTATTTATGTATTTATTTATTTTTATGTAAAAGGATGAACTTCCGATGCAAAAGGCTGGACCCACAAATCTATATATGATGTGCAGGGTCCTGTGTATAATGTAGAGCCTGGTATGGTGTATAATAATAACTGATAGCTATTGTTTTTCCAAGATAAACTTCAAATTTCTGGCTGTGTTTTTCACATGGCAATATTGAATAAACATGCATCCAGAACAGCAGGAAAAATGTTGTGATCAGATTGAACCTACATTATGTACCCTGTACACTTGTCCTCTGAAGTCTATTGCCACTGTATAAAAGCCAGCCAGGAACTTAGCACAGGGATGGGGGGAACCCCTTATAATGGGCACAGCAGCCAGCAGCTGTACAGGCCCGGGAACTCAGCACAGGGATGGGGGGAACCACTTATAATGGGCACAGCAGCCAGCAGTTGTACAGGCCCGGGAACTCAGCACAGCCATGGTGGGAACCCCTCATTATGGGCACAGTGAGGCTGCAATTGATGGGCAAGGTGAGGCTGCATTTGATGAAATAGACACTTGCATTTGGCAGCGCCATAATCTCTCTTTTAAACTTACCCATACTTTCATTTGACTCATAGGTATTGAACATTGTGCAATTTATTTTCAAAATGACTGAAAATTCGGTTCCATCTTTGAAACTATTTCCCTTCACAAGGCGTACAGATGAGGAAAAAATGAGGTTAAAGGAGCTTGGACCATATCAACCCAAACTGCAAATTCAGCAGAGGTCAAGTGATCGTGGTCGAGTTTACACGCGAAGCTTTTCCACCACTTCTTATAATAAATGGAGTTGGCTAGCTGGATGTGATGTGACTCATGCATATTATTGTTTTCCATGTTTGCTATTCCAAAGTCATGGCACCGACACACTGTGGATATCAACAGGGGTTAACGACCTAAAGCATCTCACTGAAAAATGCAAGCGGCATGAAACTACCCAAAGCCATCTTGACAATGTTATGAGGCTCGAGTTTTTTGGAAAGCGTAGCATTGGTGAACAGCTAGATGCAGGCTACAGAATTTCCATTAGAAGACACAATGAAGAGGTCACAAAAAATCGACAGATCCTGTCTAGGATAATAGACTGTGTGAAATTTTGTGGTGCATTTGAGCTGGCTTTGCGTGGTCATGATGAGAGCGAGAGCTCCGAAAATCGTGGGATATTCCGTGGCTTGGTTGATTTTGTTGCTTCTCTTGATGGAGTTTTGAAAGAGCACCTTGAGAATGCCACTGTTTTTAAGGGCACTTCAAAAACTGTGCAGAACGAGCTGTTGGACTGTATGCTGTCTGTAGTGAAGGAGCACATTATCCAAGAAGCACAGAGCAGCAATTTCATCTCAATCCAGGCCGATGAGACCACTGATATTGCCACCCATTGCCAACTTGTGCTTGTACTGCGCTACATAGATGACAAAAACAATGTACAAGAGAGGTTTTTTGAGTTTATTCCTCTACATTCCGCTAATGCAGATTCCATTGCTACAGCACTACAAGAGCGCCTTGCTGTCATCCTTCCAGGGGATCAGAAACATAAGCTCATCTCCCAAGCATATGATGGAGCCAGCGTGATGAGGGGTGCCACTTCAGGGGTTCAAAAGAAGATTCAGGATATTTACCCAAATGCCCATTACATCCACTGCTATGCACATCAGCTCAATCTGATAATGCAACAGGCCACTTCTCAAATGCCCAAAGTGAGACTTTTTTTTGCAAACCTTGGAGGATTTGCCAGCTTTTTTGCCAGATCACCCAAGCGCACAGATGTACTTGATAAAGTAGTTGCCCATAGACTACCAACATCAAGCAGTGTTAGATGGAACTTCCACAGCCGTGCCGTCAATACAGTGTTTGAGCACAGAGAGGACCTCATCCGCTGTTTTGAAACCATGAGAGACTCAGGTGATTTTGACTCTGTTACCATGAGAGAAGCAGCAGGCTTTGCCGTGCTGCTGGAGGATCAGGATTTTAAATATTTTCTTGCGCTTTTCCACAACATTATGCCGCATGTTGACCTCCTTTATGCCAAACTCCAGAAGAAGGACATAGATTCAGTCCACATTAAGGGGAGCATCCAGCAGTTCCAGCGGGACATACAGATGATCAGGTAGCAGCCGTAATCCTCCTTTTCCATGTGTTGTTGTTGTTATTATTATTATTTTTTTATTATTATTGCTCATACATTTTGCAGAGATTCTATCCCATCCCTGGTTGACGAAAGCAGTCAAGGTGGTTCTCAACCGAAGAGGCGGGGCTCACTGAATCCAGGAGACCATAAACGCATTGCATCTGAGGTGAGTGTTTATTTGTTGCAATATTTGTCTTTTTGATAGCTCCCTTATAGATATGAAGATTGGAAAGAAAAATATTTTTCTTACAATAGTCATATAAAAATGTGATCTAAAAGGATTTGTTATTCCCTCTAGTGGATAACATTAGTATTACAACCTTCATCTGTGTTAGCTGCCTGAACATCAGAAATGCATGAAACTTGACATATTTACTAAGAATGTCTTGTTGTCCAATGTCCATGTGTATGGAGTGCTGAGAAATTATGGATTCCAAACCACTGAAACTGAGCTCCCTTTATAACTTTAAAGTGAACATTTTAAAATGACCAGTTTTAAGTTATGACTCCATACACATGGACAAGAAATTCTTAGTAAATATGTCAGGTTGCATGCATTTATGATGGTCAGGGAGCTAACAGAGATGACATTGACACCCCTAATTGACATCACTGCCTAATTTTTGTTTTTATCCTTCACTCTATAGGTCTGTGATACCATACTATTGCACACCATGCGACGTTTCTCCTTCACAAAACACCTTGTTAGTGCCACTTTGCTTCAAGCAGACAGGTTTGAACAGTACGCAGTGGAGTTTCCCGAGGATGCACTGAGTGAGACTTTGAAGGCCTATCTAGTTCTGAATAAAAATAAGTTAAAGACAGAGCGAACAAGCCTACACACGAGGGGACTGTTCGTTGAAACAAAGTTTCAGCGGACAGTTTTTCGGAAATTCCCAAAAACCTTGTTCAGCGGACTGTTCGCTGAAACTGTCCGCTGAAAGCCCACACACGAGCGGACTGTCCGCCGAAACACTGTTCAGCGGACAAAGTTGGGCGAACAGTCCCCGCGTGTGTACGCGGCCTGAGTCTTTTTGTTGTTTGTTGTACAATAAAGTTTGTTTTCTGTTGTAAAAAAAAAATCACTGATTCGTGGTACTTTTATTGCATTCTTTAACAGTTGGTTTAAACATTGACATTTTCAATATTTTATCCAGATATATAATCTGTCCTGTGATTCTGGGGCTGTATACTCTGTCCTGTGATCTGAGCTGTATACTCGTGACACTATGGGTGGAAGGAAGTGGAATACAGGGGACGGATTAGGTGGATTACATAAGGGGCGTGGTTTATGAGAAGTGGGATGGGCCAAAATGATGGGCGGGGTCATGATGGGCGGGGTCTTGCGCCCCCCCATCCAAAAACTTCACCAGTGCCACTGACGACATCCCTGATATAGGGATAAGAGGGCTGAAGTGTAAGCCTGAATGGCGGTATTGCTGAGGAGAGCCAGGTGGCTTGGCATTTTTCATTTGTATTATTACGCTGTTGCTGTGGAAAGCTGAAACCCCTGTGTGGGAAACCCACCTGTTGTTGGACTTGTTTTGTTTTACTTTTAATAAAAGTGGGCCAACAAGCCCTTAAATGGCATAACTGGCATGGACTCTACTCACTGGTGTGCTCTACACAGAGGCTAAATAACCCCCAAATATCACAAGTGGTGCTCGGATGCGGGCATAACTGAAGATCTTTGCATATACCAGTGAGCTATTGCCATAAACTGCCTGTGCTCTGCAGTGTGTGCAGCAGGTGGTGTACCTGGAAGGGAGAGGCCCCTTAAAAAGACAGTACTCCTGTTGTTGCTCTGTGTAGTGGAGAGTCCACCAGCATTTGAATCTGCGGTGGATTGGTGCAAGCAGCACCTGGCAGGAATTAACCAAGCTACAGAGGAAAGCAAGCCAACCCTCAGTGCAAGGGTAAAGCCGCTGGATGTCCATAACTGGAAGAGGGGTGTTGTTGCCCCTGGCAAAGCTGCTGCAGTTAAAACAGCTATTGTGAAAGATGTGAATGTGTCACAGCATGAGACAGGATCCAGCAGAGAGAAGCCCATGCTATATGCAAGGAGAGAGGCTGATCAAAGGCTGAGGATGAGAGTGGTTGCCCATAGCAACGCAGAGGAAGCCAGTCGGGCTGTCTCTGTACCATGGGCTATGTCTAATAAGGACCGTGGAAAGTGGCTTAACGAGGAGCCCATATATCATGTTGGAGAGCGCCAGCAAAGTTCTGCTGGGAGAGTGCGGTCTCCCATGGTGACCAGAGTGAAATGTGTGCCTGAAAGGAGGAGCTGCAGTAGAGGTTTGGTTCAGCGACCCCACGAAGAGGCCTGTGCATTTCGGCCAGCTGGGAATCACCAGGAGAGAATCGCTTTGGAAAAAAATCGTCCAGCACCATGCCTGGAATGTGGCCAGCTGGGGCATGGTGTGTTTTCTTGCCCCAGGTTATGGAATACGGCTGGAGATAATGTTGCTGAGAAAAAAGTTTTGTCTGCAGGCCCAGATTCCTATGAAAATATGTTTGCAGTCACCCCTAGCAACAAGGAATTTCCTGTTGTGCCTGCAGGGGGTGCTAAACAGTGGGAGATGCCTGCTGTAGTTTCATCCCATGGCCACCAGGAGGAGTTGGCCAGCAAAAGTGAAGCAGAGGACTGGTGCATAAGACAACGTACTCAAATGAAGATGGTGACCCCAACTACTGCGGTGGGTAAGACTGTCTTTAATGAAATGATGGCTGGAACTGCTGATTTCATGTATAAAAGGACTGGTTATGAGACTGTCCATGATGATGTGAGAGTGACCCCAGTTAGTGGGGCCACTGAATGTGCACTTGAGAATGACTTTTCCCTATACAGTGGGAATGCAGGGGTTAAAGTCCAAATAGAACCTGTTTTGGTGACTAAAAGTATTGTGTCTAATGACTATCAGGCTCAAGTTGGCCGTGGGCTAGGACAGCCTGCAAAAGCTAAAAATGCTATAAGTGTTACTGTTAATGAAAACTTTGCTGCTGTTGGGAAAACTTTTTCTCTGAAAGAACCTGGGGTTATCAAAAATGGGCCTTTGTCTGTAGCAACTGGTGGTAAGACAGCACAGTTGTCCACAGGAATCTCCAGGGAACTTCATGTATTGGAGTCAGAGGTTGCCCTGGACAACTGCGATGTCACTCTGGTGGGACAGAATGGAACTGTACCGTGTAATAGTAATGTGTTAGTGCAAGCTGCTAGTACTAAAAATCTGCAGGTAAATGGTGGATTAACACAACCTGTGAAAAATGCAAAGATGTGTGAGTTTTATGAAACGCAAGCAGAGAAAGGTGGTGAATATGGTGTATTGCAACCTGTGCTACCACAGTCTGACATGATTTACAATGACTGGTGTAATGAGTCTGCAGCTAAGCCAGTCTGTTATGTGTCTCATTGGGCAGATGTCTCGGTTCTGAGGAGTACCGCAGAAGGGAGCGCACATACAATAGATTGGAATAGTTGGGGTAAAAATCGTATCTCCCTGATAGATAAGGCTTTTATACACAAAAATAAGGTGGACATGGTTTCTGCTGTGCCAGCAGGAGGGGCTGCAGAACAGCTTGTACCTGAGGGCGCGGTGGCTGCTGCAGGGGTTAACCCTTGTAAGCAGGATGAACCAAATAAGGGCACAGCAGAGACATTGTCCGCAACCCACAAAACTGAGGTTTGCATGGAGGGTCAACGTGACGTTGTCACTGGTAATGTTCTGGAGCAGTTCACTGATGCTGAGCCTGAGAAGTTGGGTATGAGTCCAGCACCTGGCAGTGCTCTGGTGGAGCACCAGGCAGTGTTTACCTCCAGCTGGGAGGAGGGTCCGTTAACCATTGCAACTTTTCAAGTCTCAGCAAGTGAGTCTCTCTGCATCCCCAGTGTCATGAAAGTCCACAGGAAGAACTTAGGTCTGGAGTCAAGGGCCTGGTTTATAACCGAAGCATTAAAAGAGATGCTTGAACTTTGGGATGTACAGCCAATCTATACTAGTGTGTCTCCTCCACAGTCTGATGGTCTGGTACTGCATGTGGCAGGCTGTACAGAGCAAAGCAAAACGGGACAGGAATGGTTTATTCCTAAATTTGCTACTTTTGTTAAAAGTTGCCGCTACGTATGCTGCTGGATTACGTCCAGAAGAAATATTTGAGACAGACTTTGGAGAAATGGAAAATAAGCCTAAAATGTATGTGGTTTCACCTCTTAACAGCCAGATGGGAAGCATTTCTGCTGCTATGGTCCAGTGTGGTGCTGGTCAGTTGCTGAAGGGCGTGTATACTGCACCAGTAGAAAAAACACATGAGGTGGAAGGGCCATGTGTGGACCTGAAAGCAACAGAGATCCTGACCAGGGCTCAAACAAAGGTGGTTAAAGAGACTGGGGTCCCCAGTCCAATGGTTGGTTTAGGTGACAAACCTAATAAGGTCTCCGGGACAGGGGAATGGACAAGGAGCGTGATAAAAATTGTATATGGATCAGACGAGAGCTTGCCTGTTCAGGTGGATAAAAATACAGATGGCATCAGAACAGGTCAAGTGGTAGGACAGCTGCCTGCAGAGTGGGTGAACCCATGAGAGGTGACGTCCTGTGAGGTTCCTGTGGGTGATGGCGGCCCTCCGGTATGTGTGCCCTCTGCGGACTCTGCCTTAGCAAATGTTGAGAAAAAAGGCATTGGTGATATGTGCAACATTGAGAGGTCTAATGTTGGTTTGAATATGTCTGTCAATGATGAACCAAGTAATGTGTTAACGGTACATGGTAATGTGGTGTCCAAAGGTACAGGTAAATCTGGTAAACAATTAGTGACTGCTGAGTCAGGTACCAGAAATAAGAAGCGGGTTTCCGTTATAAACACTATAGAAATATGCCCCCCTACAGCCTCAGAACAGTACTGCTGAGAGTTTTGGGGAAACCTGGGAACCTGAAGCGTGGAGGCAGAAGGGTTGGTAGAAAGACCAACGGGAACCCATTAAGATTTCAGGAGAGGAAGTGCTTATGGAAATACACTCGGAAGAATATGAAGAAGATATGTGGTAGTATGGTACCCCACCAGCAGAAAGATGCAGGGTTCTCAACCAGGCAGGTTGAGGGGCTCCAGGGGAGTTGTTTGTTTGAGAGGAAACTGGCTTTTCAGTTTCCTCATCTTTTAAAAAAATCCAGTTTGGGACCTGGAGCCCGGAGATTCCATAGTGTTATGGGTGGGGCGGAATCTCCAATCCTGGGACCGGGTTTTGGGAACAGCCAGAAGTCTGGCTGGATGATTGAACAGGTGGGTCCTGGGCTTATAACAGAGCCAAGACCATGGTTCTGGGCTCCACCCTCCCAAGGAGTCCAGGCAAGCAAGGGAGAAGCCTGCATGTCTGCATGGTCTAATCAGAGGGCCCAAAGCTGTGGGCTGAGCAGCAAAGAAGAGAAAAAGAGGTACAGTAGTTGTATGACATCCCTGTTATAGGAATAAGAGGGCTGAAGTGTAAGCCTGAACGACGATATTGCTGAGGAGAGCCAGGTGGTTTGGCATTTTTCATTTTTATTATTGCGCTGTTGCTGTGGAAAGCTGAAACCCCTGTGTAGGAAACCCACCTGTTGTTGGACTTGTTTTGTTTTACTTTTAATAAAAGTGGGCCAACAAGCCCTTAAATGGCATAACTGACATGGACTCTACTCACTGGTGTGCTCTACACAGAGGATAAATAACCCCCAAATATCACAAAAAAAATAAAATATATATATATATATATATATATTTACCCTCACAAGACCCATCTCCCTGCTCCCGTTTGCCTTCAAGCTCATCGAACACCTTGTCCATGACCAAATGAGTCGCTACCTCATGGACAACAACCTTCTCGACCCCCTACAGTCTGGCTTCCGCCCACAACATTCTACTGAAACTGACCTACTAACTGCTAAAACCAACGGCCACTACTCCATAGTCATACTTTTAGACCTCTCTGCTGCCTTTGACACAGTTGACCACCTGCTCCTCCACAGCAAATTATGCTCCCTTGGCCTCTGCGATTCTGCTTTATCCTGGTTTTCCTCCTACCTATCTTTCAGTGACATGGTTTCCAATACCACCTCTATGTCGATGACACCCAGATCTATCTCTCCACTCCTCAACTCACCCCCTCAATCTCCTTTCAGATCTCCAAATTACTGAATGACATATCAGTATGGATGTCACACCACTTCCTCAAACTCAATCTTTCTAAAACTGAGCTTGTTATATTTCCTCCTTCACGATCCCCCCCCCCTGTGACTTCACCATCAACACATGCCAGGGTCCTGGGTGTAATCCTTGACTCTGACCTCTCCTTCAGCCCCCATATCCAATCACTGGCTAAATCCTGCTGCCTTCACCTCCGCAACATCTCCAGAATTCGACCCTTGCTGACTGACACCACAAAGCAACTCGTTCACTCCTTGATTATTTCCCGCCTTGACTACTGCAACTCTCTCCTTAATGGCCTACCCTTAAGCAGGCTATCCCCCCCCCCCTTTCAGTCTATTATGAATGCTGCTGCTACACTAATACACCTCACTAATTGTTCCGTGACTGCTGCCCCTCTCTGCCAATCCCTTCCCTGGCTTCCCCTACCCCACCGTGTAAAATTTAAAATGCTAACCATAACATACAAGGCCATCCACAACCTCGCCCCCATCTACATCACCAACCTCATCTGCAGATATCGCCCAAATCGTCCCCTCCGCTCCTCTGAGGACCTTCTGCTTTCTAGCTCCCTTGTTACCTCCTCTCATGCTCTCCTTCAAGACTTCTCCAGAGCCTCTCCCATCCTCTGGAACTCCCTGCCCCAGTCTATCCGCTCAGCCCCTACCTTGTCCCCTCTATAAATTGTAAAGCGCTGCGTGTACTGTTGGCGCTATATAAATCAATAATAATAATAATAACATTACTGTTTTTTTAACATTTGGCTCAGATTGGATTCAATAGGTTTAGGGTTTAGTACCTGACTTTTTATAATGTTCACTAAACCCGCCTCAAACACAACCCAGGTACATTCAGCTCATCTCTAATGCCTAGTAGCACCAGGAATTGACTATCGAACATAAAGCAGTAACATCCATCACAACTACATTTTCAATGTAGAACAAATGAGGGTTTTAAAAGCTCTAATTGCTTAGTTATCACATCTGCAGAGTCTTTGTTATGTGCGACTGTCCCTATGGTGAATATTCTGGGCACATTGTCTATACTTTCTGCTGCATGATACTATAAATATGAGTCAACATGCAAATGTGTGTAAAATTACTGTAATGTCAAATCTGACTTTTTTTACAGGATTATCTCAGAAAATGCTTCCAAAGCCCAACTTATCATAAGTAAGTAATGCATCGTGTTAGAAATCAGTTTAGCAGAACTTGGCTTTAAAAGCACAGAAATCTCAAAATATTTCTTTGCTTAATTGACTGAAGCGCATGAAAAATGTGCTCTGGTTCTTGGCATGGAAATGCGCTATGATCCGCAAATTTTCCCACTATGCACATTTACAGGGAATATTTTTTTTTTTTTCTGGAGAGACAGAAGAAGAGAAAAAAAGTTTTTTTTTCTATTTGTTTTACATGAGCACACAAGGGTATTGCTAGATAGTGATGGACGAACTTCCGACGGGACGTTTCGCGAACGTGGCCAAAAGTTTGCGAACTGCAGGGTGTGTGGCGGACCACATTGTCTTTAATAGCAGGCGAACCTTAAAGACCTCCAGGTCATATTTTCAGCCACGAAATATTTACTAGCTGTGCACACACAGTCCCACAACATGGACACTGACATAACAAAAGTATTAAGTGAATCTGGGATCGACAACAACAAGCATTCTTTTTTTTATCTGTGAAATTTTGACCATTCAGGAGCGCGTGAAGGCCATGGAAGAGAGGCAAGGTCAGGCCAGGCTATGAAGAGGGTGCAGGAGATGATCAGTGCCACAGTCAGGGCAGTGCAGTCCTGTGCCAGTGTCTCAGTGTGACAACCTGTGCTTGAGCCCCTCTCTCTACCTGGCCCTTACCCCCACCTATGCAGGGCTCTACTGTGGTGGTCCGGAGGTGCCAGTCTGGTGCTGATCCTCAGCCATGGTGCTGGCACTGCCTGCTGATTGGCTTCTCCGCTGCTATCTCCCTCACTGTCTGAAACCAGCACCGCGATAGAGACTGAGCACTGACATCAGCACCGTGAAAGCACTGACACCAGCACCGTGATAGAGAGCACTGAGACCACACCAGCACCGAGATAGAGAGCACAGACACCAGCACCATGATAGAAAGCACCGTGAGAGCACTGACACCAGTACCAAGATAGAGAGCACTGATACCAGCAACTTGCTGTGGGACCCAAAAATATGACACTGCTCAACCTCTTCAAACAGGAGGGTATGGGCATATAGTACGGTGTGCTTTTTTTGTACAAGGAAGTGAGCCAAAAAGGGTCCGTGTGCTAGATTAAATAAATTATTTATAGAGTTATGCATATACATGGTCTACTGGTCACATGTGTTGAATTTCTCCGAGATCCATGCCTCATTCATTTTTATAAATGAGAGGTAGTCAACACTGTCGTGAGCTAGGCGAGTGCGCTTATCGGTCATGATCCCCCCCCCCTGCTGCGCTGAATGTCCGTTCGGACAGGACACTGGACGAGGGGCAAGCCAACAGCTCCATTGCAAATTGGGCAAGCTCTGGCCAGAGGTCAAGCCTGCCCACCCAGTAGTCCAGGGGTTCGTCACTCCTCAGAGCATCCACATCAGACATTAACCCGAAGTAGTCGGACACCTGTCGGTCTAGGCATTCCCTGATGCTGGATCCGGATGAGACCTGTCGATGGGTCGGCTGAAAGAATGACCTTATATCAGAAGTCACCAACACATCTTCAAACCGCCCTCTTCTTGCAGGCGCTGTTGGATTGGTACCCGCAACTCTTTCTCTGGGAGTGGGAATTTCTTCTCTGCTAGCCCACGCAAAAGCAGAATGCAGCATTTCTCTAAGCAAGGCCTGGAAGTGCTCCATTCTGACAGCCCCCTGTGACGGTGGTAACATTTCCGCCATTTTGTGTTTGTACCGGGGGTCTAAGTACGTTGCCATCGTACTGGTCCTTGACCCTTATGCTTTTTATACGGGGGTCCCTGTTAAAACACTGGAGCATGAAGGCCCCCATTTGCACTAAACTGGAAGTGGTGTGGTGGCCTGGCTCCTGCTCATCATCCAGGATAATGTTGTCCTACTCGTTCTCCTCTCCCCATCCACGCACAACAGGGATCCCAGAAAGGTTGAAAGCATCTTCTTGCTCCTCCTCATCTGCCCCGACACCATCCTCCTCTGACTCCTCTTCAGACTCTTGTTGTTGACTTATCTCAGAGTAGCCCCCCTGGGAATTCATCCAGCATTGCGACTTGCTCATCTTCCCGCTCCTGCTCCTCCACGGCTTGATCAACGACACAACGCGATGCACGCTCCATAAAGAAGGCATAAGGTACCATGTCACTGATGGCGCCATGGCTGCGACTGACCAGTTTGGTGACCTCATCAAATGGCCGCAGAAGTCTGCATACGCCGCGCATGAGTAGCCACTGGCATGGTGGAAAAAAAACAGCTCCCAGAACCTGTTCTGCCGCAGAGTTCGTACAGGTAGACGTTAATTGCACGTTTCTGCTGGAGCAGCCTATCAAGCATATAGAAGGTTGAGTTCCATCGTGTCGGTCAATCGCAAATAAGATGTTTGACTAGCAGATTGTGTCACAGCTGAATGTCAGCAAGGCGAGCCATGGCCGTGTAAGATCTTCTGAAATGGGCTGAGATTTTCCTTGACTGCCGTAAGATGTCCTGGACCCCAGGGTATTTGACAACGAATTGCTGCACGATCAAGTTTAAGACGTGTGCCATGCATGGCATGTGTGTAATTTTGCCCTGTTTCAATGCGCTAAGCAGATTGGCACCATTGTCCCACACCACTTTACCAACTGTCAAATTGAGCGGTGTTAGCCACTGATCTGCCTGTGAACGCAAAGCTTAAAGAAGTGCAGGGCCAGTGTGACTCTTGGCTTCCAGGCACGACACATCACAGCATGGCAACGTCTCAACCGGCATGTCTAATAGATTCTGGGGATCTTGGGCGGCGCAGCGGAAGAGACGCTAGCAGTGGAAAAGGAGGAGTCAGCTGAGGAGGAGAGGGAGGAGGATGGAGTAGGAGGAGGAGAAGAAGAGGCAGGACTGCATGCAATTCGTAGCGGTAAAACCAAATCTGCACGTGTGCCACGGGTTACCTGCTTGACGGCCGTCAGAAGGTTCACCCAGTGGGCAGTAAAAGTTATATACCTTCCCTGCCCGTGTTTGCTAGACCACTTGTCTGTGGTCAGATGTATCTTGGCACCGACACTGTGTGCCAGAGATACATTCACTTGCCGCTGAACATGGCCATATAGCTCTGGGATGCCCTTCTGTGAGAAATACTTCCTTCCTGGGACCTTCCATTGTGGTGTTCCAACAGCCACAAATTTTTGAAAGGCCTCCGCGTCCACCAGTTTATATGGCAGTAGTTGGCGGGCTATCAGTTCTGACAAGCCAGCCGTCAACCATTGGGCAAGAGGGTTATCCTGTGTCATCATTTTTTTACGTTTGAACATTTGGCCCACGGATGCCTGCCTTTTTCCAGAAAAACGTGAGGACGGCATGATGGAAGGTAGAGTGGAGGCTAATTGTGAGGAGAGAGAGAAGGAGAAGACGAGGCTGGATGGTGAGAGCCTGGAGTGTGGCTTTGTGGGTTCCATTGCTTCCACGGGGCTCGGTGATTGCAGCTCATGTGCCTTCTTAAGGCGGTCGTCCCTAGGTGAGTGTTGGGCTTACCGCGACTTATACGTTGACTGCAAAGATTGCAGATGGCAAAACTATTGTCAGCACGTTAAAAAAAGCCCACACTGCGGAGCCATGTGCCGGCGTCCTGGGAGCACCAGATGTGACCGTACATGGTTGGTGCCTCACTCCTGATACATTAGCAGTCTGCTTTGTCCCTCCTGTGCAATCTAAGTTCTGCCTGCTTCTCCTCCCTATCCTCCCTATCTGCTGGTCCATATCTCCCTGGACTCCCTTCCTCTTCCTCTCTTGTGGGCACCCACGTGACATCACTAGACACGTCATCATCAACGTCACCTTCCCCACCGCTATAATTAGAGATTTCGGAGTAGGCAGCAACACCGGGGACCAACCTCCTCCTTGGGCTGATCTGGGTACTGTCGTCAGACTGCTGAGTGGTGGTTGTTGCTACCTCCTCTTCCTGATCCAATGCCAAGAGTGGCTGCGCATCAGAAATGTCTTGTGATGGATCGGAAAATAATTCCTGTGACTGGTGGTAGTGTCTTTGGGGGTGCACACAGCAGAGAGTGAACAAGAGGGTGCAGATCGAGAGGATGAGGAGGGTGCAGAAGAGTAAGGCTGAGTGAGCCACTCAACCAAGTCTGGTGCGTCCTTTGACGTAATTGCACGCACCTTCTGCAATTTGCCACTTTGGCTCAAGCCTGTTGTTCCTGCCCTACCCCTACCACCCCTGCGGAAGGGCTTGCCTCTTCCTCTGCCATCATTTTTTTAAATTACCCTGTGACAAAAGTCTCTAGAAAAGTGCAGTATGTATGTGAAAGAAGGTATATAATATCCCGCTTCAATCGGTCGTTTTGGGGGGTGAATGGTCTATCACACCAGTTATAATACTATTTTTAATTACGTTTGTCACTCTTTGTAGTATCACTGCAGAACCGCTCAGCAGTCACAATGCTGCACAGTGGAAATGCACTATACTATGCTTTCTATATTTGCAAGTATTTTATACGTGTATTACACCCCTATATACTGCACACCAAATGGTACACCTATACCAGTCCTTAAAAGGACCTTTGTGGACCTAATAGTAGCTAGCTAGTAGCTAGTGAATTGCAGACTGTCCCTGCTCCAAGCACCAAACTGTCCCTCCATACACTGAGAAACGACACCTGCAGAATCGGTCAGCAGCACAGCAGTGCAGTGCACTATAATATTCTTTCTATATTTGAAAGAAAGTATATTATACGTGTATAACCCTATATATTGTACACCTATACCAGTACTTAAAAGGACCTTTTGTGGACCTAGTAGCTAGTGATTTGCAGACTGTCCCTGCTCCAAAACACCAAACTGTCCCTCAGTCCCTACACTGATAAAAGACAGCTGCAGAATCGGTCAGCACTCAGCAGCACAGCAGTCAGCAGTGCACCATAATATACTTTCTATGTTTGAAAGAAAGTATATTATACGTGTATAACCCTATATACTGTACTCCTATACCAGTACTTAAAAGGACCTTTGTGGACCTAATAGTAATAGCTAGTGTTTAAACTGACTGTCCCTGCTCCACACAGCGTCCTTTCCCTACTTTGACAAAAGACAGCTGCAGAATTGGGCAGCACTCAGCACAGCAGTCAGCAGTGCACCATAATATACTTTTATATATTTGAAATAAAGTATATTATAGGTGTATTACAACCCTATATACTGTAACCTATACCAGTCATTAAAAGGACTTTTGTGGACCTAATAGTAATAGCTAGTGATTACACTGACTGTCCCTGCTCCACACAGCGTCCTTTCCCTACACTGACAAAAGACAGAATGTAAAATGGCCGCCAGATCAGGTCTATTTATAAGGTAGGGGTATGTCCAATTGTCCATGTGCTGAAATGTCTCAATTGGCTGTCCTGTACCCCATGATGGATGTGTCATGG
Organism: Lithobates pipiens; assembly: GCF_037356315.1. Classification (NCBI taxonomy): domain Eukaryota; kingdom Metazoa; phylum Chordata; class Amphibia; order Anura; family Ranidae; genus Lithobates; species Lithobates pipiens. Next base: position 422,652,880 of record NW_027507903.1, on the reverse strand, counting down.
GTCAAAGTTCTTCACAATGTAAACACATATGTCCGCCACGCGAACAGCGCCAGAAGTCGGCCGGTTGGCGAATCGCGAACGACCAAAATTCGCCGCGAACTGACCGCTAGGCAAACCGCAAGGCCATCTCTATTGCTGGATTCTTAAAAGACCCAGAGCATCTTTTGATATCACAACATTAAAGAAGCTCACTACATAAAATAAAAGGTATGACCAAAGCACTTGTAGCGGCATAGCCAAATTGTGGCCAATCAGCTATATTACATATTCTCCAAGGAATTGGCATTATGCAGGGATCTTCAAACTATGGCCCTCCAACAGTTGAGGAACTACACCTCTCATGAGGCATTGTAAAACTCTGACATTCACAGACATGATGGGAATTGTAGTTCCTGAATACCTGGATGGCCATAGTTTGGAGACCCCTGGCATAAGACACCATATTATACTGTATCTAGAATTATATTTAACAAGAGCAGCTTTTTCACTTTTTAACAAGGCCCCGAATCCTCTAACCAGTAGGGATAAGCCGAATGTACCTGAGTTTGGTTGGAGGCAGTTTCATAGGACATGAGTAGAGTTTGGTTGGCAAATCCAAACCCTACTAAAGTCTATAAGAGATGAATGTTAAAAAAAAAACTGTTAATGCAATCTTCTAGAATAAAAATCAAGGAATTTTAAAACGAATGGGTCTTAAAGTGATTGAAGTGGCACATCTGTATGATGTTTACATCCTACTACAGTAATACGGACCTACTTATTCACACAGTTTTAGGCAAGTTCTTTATTAATAAAAACAAAAAAGAACAAAATATGTCCCACAATGTAAATCCATCATCAATTTCATCATCCGGCATTGCAGATCCACATCAATCATGATAAATGGTGCCTGCCAAAAGCAAAAAAACGCTGAAAGATGGACACATCCAAAACCTGGCACTGACTGGTTTCAGATAACATCTCTAATGCCCCGTACACACGAGCGGACTTTTCGACATCCAAACTCCGACGGACTGAGTCCGGCGGACTATCCGCTCGTGTGTGGGCTGCAACGGACTTTAGCTTCGCAAAAGTCTGACGGACTTTAGAAATGAAGCATGCTTCAAATTTTCCCGACGGAACTCCGCCGGACCCAGGTCCGATGTAGAAGTCCGCTCGTCTGTATGCTGTTCCGACAGTCCTAAAACGACGCATGCTCTGAAGCAAGTACGAGACGGAAGTGCTCGGTCTTGTAAAACTCCAGTTCGTATTGGAAGTAGCACATTCGTCATGCTGCAAATTCTGTGCTCGTTTAAATGTATAGCGCATCTTCTTTATAATGCTAGAAGAACAAAGCCTTTTTATTTATAATGCTAGAAGAACGAAGTTGCTTTGCTGCTCATATTCACTCACAGAGTTCTCACCAAACACATTTCTGTTTTATTTCTCCTCATCTCATGAATGATCTTGTTTTTATTTTAAAGCCCCATCTCAATATTTTTTATTTTTATTTTTTTTTTTTATAATTTTTTTTACTCCATATTTTTGGTACAATTCTTTACCATGTTTTTCTTGTGATCTCCATATTTAATTATTCTGTCAATTAAAACCAAAAAAAAAAAAAAAAGTTGTTAACTTGACCGAATAATTAAATATGGAGATCACAAGAATAAAAATGTTCATGATTTCACCCAAAAATATTGATGAAAAAATTACTCCAAAAAAATAAAAAAAAACAAGAAAAAATGTTGGTGACTAATTTTTGGCCTACATATTTTTGGTACAATTCTTTACCATTTTTTTTTTATTGTGATCTCCATATTTAATTGTTCCGTCAAGTTAAAACCAAAAACTTTATTTTATTTTATTTTTTTTTCATTACCACAATAACCTTTTTATTTTTATTCTGGTGACAAGTTACCACAATAACATTTTTATTTTGTTTATAACCTCAAGGAGGTTAGTGTCCCTTGTTAATTTCACATTGTCTTTTATAGAAAGGTATTTGACCAAAAAACACATAGGCAATTATATTTTCAAACAAAAATATCCATTTATTCTGGTTCTACAAACAAAAAAATGAAGGCAACACTGGAGAAAATTGTGACATTTCTGTAGCCTTTTGGCCCCAGGGCAAACGTGAAACTATGTGGACAAGAAAATTCAAATATTACAAAATCCAATATGGTCCCAGAATCCCAGACATCAAGAGCAGCATCAGATGGTATATATGTCCCCAGGCTGTGGTTGGTCGGACCAGAGTGAAGCCAGGTCATCACCTTCTTCTCTTCGCTCCACCCTTCACTGCACCCTTCCCTGCAGACTTCCCTGTAGCCTTCCTGGGAGGCTGTGTCTCCGGTGGTGGACTCGTGGCAGGAGGAGGAGGAGGAGGAGGAACAGGAGGAACTTGCTCCACAATAGTACTGTTGGCCGATAAATCTCCACTGAGCCCCTTCTGTAACGACAGGAAAATGAGCCTTTCGCAGTGGAGACGTTGGCCCATCTCTAGTTGCTGGAGCCGGCTGGCAATGTAGCAGCCATAGGCCTCTTCTGCGTCAGGGGGGCTGTTTAAAACATTAGTCGCCTCTCTAATTAGTCGCAGGGATTCCTCCTGTGCCTGTGTATTTTTTTTGGCCCTTTTGGATGGAAGACGGAGGGGAGGCACTTGAGAAGTCGTCATGCTTCTACTAGGCCCGGCCACCTCCTGCCTGACAGAGGGCATGGACTCCTCCTGGCTGAGAGTGGGCATAGCCTCCTCCTGCCTGCCACTTTCACCACCTTCCTCCTGGCTGAGCTCCTCCTGTGTATAAAAAAGGGACATTGTTTTAGTTTTTTGTTCATCAATCCTAAACATTTTTCAGCTCCTGACTTCAAAATTCTGTTAATACATATAAAAGAGTATCATTATGACACCACTATTTCTTGTTTCTGCTGGTAACAAACATTTGTGGCCACTACTGTAAATTGATATGTCCAAATTTTAACTATTTTTTAACATCAATAATAGCGTACAAATTCGAATAACATCTAGTTAACATCATTAATATTCTGAATATCACTATTTTTGGTAAAAAAATACCTGGCTCCAGCTGGGTGCATCCGCTTCCTCCAGGATGGAAGGCTCATCAGCCTCTGCTGAGGTGGAGGGAATGCTGCAGGGAAGGGTGGAGGGAAGGGTGGAGGGAAGAGTAGAAAGCGACTCCCTGGGTCTACACCGGTCGTCCAGGAACCGTAGCTTTTCAAAGTACCACAGCCTGGGTACATATACATCACCTGGTGCTGCTCCTGATGTTTGGGATTTAGCGATTTTCCTCTTTTCCTTTCGGAACATATTTTGCAATATTTGAATTTTCTTATCCACAAAGTCCACGTCTGCCTCTGGGATCCAAGTCTGCACAAATGTCACAAATCTCTCCAGTGTTGCCCTCCTTACTTGTTTATTAAAATAATCCTTGTGCTTGGTATGCCACAGATTAGACATTTCTTTATACTTGTCGATAAACAGACTTAAAAATTCTGGATCCCTGAATTTTTTATTCATTTTTCTGCAAGACAATACACAAGCCAAAAAACATAATGTTAGCTCAGACTCTCCTAATCTTAGCCCAAGATAGACTCCAGGATCTGCCACTTATTTGGGGAAATGGTTTAAACTTACCTTCGTTTTTCTTGCTCCCAACTTCTGTTCCTATTTTCGCAAACGAACATACGACATGTGATTTTTGTCGTTATATACAGTGCGTACGCGTAGAACTACGCCTGCGTTGCCCGCCCCTGACGTTCTTTTAGTCAAGTTCATGTTTTCCCGCCCCTTTCTGCGCACTTAACGTACGTACGACATGTGCATTTTGGCTTAAGATCCAGTGCGTACGCGTAGAACTACGCCTGCGTTGCCCGCCCCTGACGTTCTTTTAGTCAAGTTCATGGTTTCCCGCCCTTTCTGCGCACTTAACGTACGTACGACGTGTGATTTTGGCGTAAGATCCAGTGCGTACGCGTAGAACTACGCCTGCGTTGCCCGCCCCTGACGTTCTTTTAGTCAAGTTCATGTTTTCCCGCCCCTTTCTGCGCACTTAACGTACGTACGACATGTGCATTTTGGCTTAAGATCCAGTGCGTACGCGTAGAACTACGCCTGCGTTGCCCGCCCCTGACGTTCTTTTAGTCAAGTTCATGGTTTCCCGCCCTTTCTGCGCACTTAACGTACGTACGACGTGTGATTTTGGCGTAAGATCCAGTGCGTACGTGTAGAACTACGCCTGCTTTGCCCGCCCCTGACGTTCTTTTAGTCAAGTTCATGGTTTCCCGCCCTTTCTGCGCACTTAACGTACGTACGACGTGTGATTTTGGCGTAAGATCCAGTGCGTACGCGTAGAACTACGCCTGCTTTGCCCGCCCATGACGTTCTTTTACAAGAATATTTCCCGCCCCCTTTTCTCTACGGTGCGCAGTAGGAGAAACATGGCGGAAACACAACAGGTGCTTGATATGAACGACTCCAGTAGTCAGGAATCCCCGGAGCCACAAACGTCCCGATCCGGAAAGAGGAGATTTAAGGCCTCAAATATGGCATTTCAAGAGATGGTGGAGATGGTGGGAATCTTGCAAAGTAAGGATTATGATGGCAAGCATGGACCATACACCCATCCGAACTTGCGCAAGGCCAGAATCATGGCCAAAGTAGTTAAGACCCTGCATAATCGTTTTGGGGTACGACGGTCAAAAGACCAATTGAGGAAACGGTGGTCCGACCTGAAATTGAGGGAGCTGGATCAATACAGAAGGATCAAGAAAGTTCTGAAAAAAAGTAAGTACTTGTCGTGTGTTCCTATTTTATGATTATTGCATACAGATCCATATGCTTTACCTTTGTACAATGTAAAAAATTGCTGCTTTCATGTTGTATACAGTAAAAGAATCGTATCGTTTTTCAAACCCTCGTAAATTGTTCGTGGCAAACCTCGTTTATGATACAGGGTTTGAACAGCATTTTTTGGGTGTGTAATTTTTAGGACACAACAAATGATTAGGACATTGTGGTTTAGATGTGTTTCAAAATACAATGACTAGAAAAGAACATTCAGTGTAATTGAAGGAGAGGACACTTGGCAGCTGGGTAAAAACACATCTGCACTCATGAGCAAAGGTGTGGGACACCAGAGAACATTTATTAGGGTAAACCACACGCCACACGGGGTTCCCTGGTATACTTGGGGGGAGGGGGGGGGGGGGTTTGGGCATGTGTGAACCTTGGCACAAAAAGCAAATTATTTGCTTTTTTGGCAAAGTGAATTGATTTCTCATGTCTTCACATTTTGCATCTCTTCATAAACCGACAATTGTACAACACTTCTAATCAAGGTTTCATCTTCCTAGTTCTGGCCTTAAATATCTGTGTGCTAAAGTATACCTTTTGGTTTGTTAATTTCTCATAGGGGAGAAAAGCCTCACAAAGCAGGATCCCAGGGACCGCCATCCTTGCCAGCAGGAATGTGAGGTTAGCCCCATCCCCCCCGTGGATGTGCATGTGGAGGAAGGAGAGGTGGAAGAAGGAGAGGAGATGGGCACCCCACCAGGTGAGTGTCTGACACCACAGCTTCAGGTAATCGATGTATACCTGCATATTTCCAAACACATGTTTTTACATCTATTTTAGGTGATGTTGTGGTTGTGGAAAGCGACACATTTCCAAGCACCAGTGCCCCCCCCGAGGATGTCGAGGAAGGAGAGGTTGAGGAAGGAGAGGTGGAGGAAGTAGGGGAGCTGGGCACCCCACCAGGTGAGTGTCTGACACCCCAGCTTGTTGAAATCCATGTATGACTGCCTAATTTTTGACCCAATTTTTCCCATCTATTGTAGGTGATGTTCTGTTTGTGGAAAGGGCCCCATTTTCCAGTGACAGCGCACAAAGGCTGATTGGCCAGATAATGGGCTGGAATGGGGAACTAGATGACATGCGGACTAGCCTGGATCTCATGAAGACTCAGATTGACAATATGCAGCTGGAAATGAAGAACATGATCGATATTTTGGGGAGAATATAATCCGTTTCTCCATAATATCGATCATGTTCTTCATTTCCCTTGTTTTAGTTCAAAGATTGTTTTACTTCACCAATTTTTACGATTGTGGCTGATTGTTGTTTTATACATTTTTCATATTTTTTCTAGAAAAATAAAAACCACCAAAAAAAAAAAAAAAAAAAAAAAAAAGTTTATAAAAAATAGGAAACCAAAAAATGTTTGGCAAAGAAAGTTAAATAAACCCCAAAAAATTTTTAGATCACTAAATATTCAATGGCACATGTGAATGTGGCCAAATTAAAATTTTGAATAATCAAGAATGTGTGGCGTATTCTTTCAAAGCTTAATACCAGTTTGGGAAAAGGGATTTTGTGTATCCAGTGACAATGGGCCTTATTGAATTTAATGAAAATACACTTGGCACTACAAGTGCACTAGGATAACATAGGAGACAGCACAAACCAAAAGCAAGCAAGAAAACACATTTCAGATTTGAGGTTATTTTATTATTTTCCTCTTTTTTAAAATTAAATATTGGGTGGCATTGCAATGGCCCCCCTACCATTAAAATAAGTCACATATCTTTCACGCACTTCCCGTGCACTTTGGGGGGCCAAGCCAGTACGGCCAGTATCCAGGCCTGTCATGGATTCTGGCCCAACTCCAGCCTCCGGCATTATTCCTGATAAATATGTATTGGAATATTTGTGCAAAAAGTTGTGCAAAATGCAGCACGTAAGGATGACATAGTTCAGTTTGTATTCCGCTAGGTTGAGATCCGTCAGAAATACACGGAACCGGCTGGCCATTATTCCAAAAGCATTTTCCACCACTCTTCTCGCTCTGGCCAGCCGGTAGTTGAAAACCCTCCTCTCCGGGGTGAGGGCTCTTTGGGGGAATGGCCGCATTATGTGGTTGTCAAGAGCAAAAGCCTCATTCGCAATGAATACAAAGGGTAGTTCCTCCACATTCTCCGAATCAGGTGGCAAGCCCAGGCCACCTGTCTGTAGACGGCGGTAGAACTCCGTCTGGGCGAAGACTCCTCCATCCGACATGCGGCCATTCTTCCCCACGTCCACATAGAGAAATTCATACTGTGCCGACACCACCGCCATTAACACAATACTGTGAAACCCCTTGTAATTAAAAAAGTATGACCCCGAATGGGGTGGTGGCACAATGTGGACGTGCTTCCCATCTATGGCACCACCGCAGTTAGGAAAGTCCCACCGGGTGGCAAAATGGGATGCCACAGTCTGCCATTCCTGTGGCGATGAAGGAAACTGGGGAGGCAAAAAGCAGAAAAAAAACAAAATAAGTACTTTGGCACATTAAACATTGTACATTACAACACAAACTTTATTTCACGCTTCTGCCTAGTCACATGACACCGATCGTCTGCTCCCTGTCATTGGGAGCAGTGATCAGGGTCATGTCACTGCTAGCCCATCCCCCAGACAGTTAAGAAAAACACTCACCCAGAACACACTTTAAACCATTCCTTGGCCCCCTTGTGCTTAATAAAACACCTTCACTGCATGTGACATTTTTACAGTAATCAAGACAATTTTGGACAGCATTGATCACTGTATTAATGACAATGGTCACAAAAATGTATGGAAATTGGCCAATGTGTCCGCCATAATGTGGCAGTCACCAGAAAAAAAAAATAAAAAAATAAAATAAAAATAAAAACGGTTAGCAACGCCATTACTATTTTCAAAAATGGCAAGATTTTACAAATGCCAGCAAAATAGACCATATTTACTAAACGATAGAACTTTAAAAAAAAACAATCAAGAAACGCTTAAATTGTGATTCATTTTAACACATTTTGGTTTACTAAAAGACTACGTATCAGCATCAAATGATGTCCCAAAAAATCATGGTGATATATTTTTGTGACTATCTTTCTTTAGAGCGAAAAGAGAGAAAAAAAAGCATATTTCGAAAAATGCATTTTGGGTTTGTTGGTGGTTAATCACCAAAACTAAAAAAGCAGAGGTGATCAAAGACAACCAAATACAAAATCGCTTTGTGCTAATAAAATGAAGATAATTTACTAGGAGGAGCCATGTTACAAGGACGCACAATTGTCAATTCAAACAACGCACTGCCAAATCACCCAAAAAAGTGATGAAGGTCAGGAAGGGGGGAAAATCATTCCAGGGTTGAAGTGTGTTAAAAATACAATATATAATTCAACATTAATTTAAGGACACACAGACTCGTTGGAATTATATTAAGTGTGTGTGGGGGGGATCCAGTTAAAGGACACACAGACCATTTGGGATACTATTAAGGGGGGGGGGGGGGATTCAGTTAAGGGGACACAGACCATTTGGAATAAGCTTTAAAATGTTTGGTTTTAGGATAAAGCAATAGAATGGAGCTGACAAAAGACATTTTAAGTGACTAGACTAGGTGGATATGGGCCTACCATAGCATGTTGGTGAGGTTTAATGAAGGCAAATATGCATGAAAAAGAAAAAAGGAGCATTAAAAGATTGCAGCATGCATGAGGACAAAGGGGACATTCACAGCATATTGCAATCATGGTAATTAGAGATTGAGGAAAGAAATACAAGGCATTAGCAAACATTAAAGACAATAAAATGTGATGTTAAATGCTAAAATCTTACCTTAATATAGTCCTCCTGCAGGACCTGTATAATGGCAGAACAGGTCTCTGGGATAATGATCCCCAGAGCCTGGGGGGAGATGCCTGTCGAGAACTTCAAGTCCTGAAGGCTTCTCCCTGTCGCCAAGTAGCGCAACGTGGCGACGAGCCTCTGCTCCGGAGTGATGGCTTGCCGCATGTAGGTATCCTGCCTGCTGATATAAGGGGTCAGCAAAACCAGCAGACGGTGAAAAACGGGGTCCGTCATCCGGAGATAATTCCTGAAATCATCAGGATTATTCTCCCGGATCTCACGAAGCAAAGGCATGTGCGAGAACTGGTCACGCTGGAGCAACCAATTCTTCGTCCATGAACTCCTCAACACCCCGTCCAAGGACTGTTCTTGGGTTGCAGAATGAACTACAACACCAAGCGCAAGCAAAGCACGAACTCGACGACGAGTACGTACACGCAACATGGCTTCAAAACGGTCGGATTGTCAGAGCGAACTTAACAGACGTCACTGAAGAACAGCAAGGCCTGTGAAGAGCGAGCTGAAAGTCAGCGAGCGCAGTTAGATCGCACTGCAAAATACAGACACGAACTGACTACAGCAGTGAAAAACGTTCTGAAAAATACGAGTCTGAAAAACGCGAATCGTCTCTCACCAAACTTCTACTAACACGAGATAAACACGAAATTAGCAGAAGGAGCCCAAAGGGTGGCGCACTTGGTATTGAACTTCCGTTTTATAGTCTCGTCGGACCTGGTGTACGTCACCGCGGACCAGAGGGGCGGACTTTAGTGTGATCGTGTGTAGGCAAGTCCGTTGCGTCGGAACTCTGTCGGAACTCCGGCGGAACTCCGGCGGAACTCCGTTGGGAACTCCTTCGGAATTAAGTCCTCTCGTGTGTACGGGGCATAAGGCCTTGCTCCTAAAGTAAACAAAGAGATGGGGGTCTACCATGTGATGTTTTTGTTTAACCAACTATGGCCACATCAATATTTGATCAATGTAATTTTCCAAATAAAGCCATGAGTACAGGAATTCCTGTCACACTCCTAATTAGGGATGAGCCCGATGTTCGAGTCGAACGTAAGTTCGACTCGAACATTGGGGTGTTCGCTGAAAATTCGAAAGCCACGGAACACCCTTAAAGTCTATGGGAGAAATAAAAAATGCTGATTTTTAAGGCTTATATGCATGGTATTGTCAAAAAGTGTTTGGGGACCTGGGTCCTGCCCCAGGTGACATGTATCAATGCAAAAAAGTTTTAAAATGTTTCCCGTGTTTTGAACAGTCCGAGAGCAAAATTACATTTCTAAAGGGAAAAAAAGTAATTTAAAAGTACTTGCGGCTAATATAAAAAAAAAAAAAATGGCATGGGGGACCCCCTGAAAAACCATACCAGACCCATCAGGTCTGGTATGGATTTTAAGGGGAACCCCGCACCAATTTTTAAAAAAAATGGCGTGAGTGTCCCCCCAAAAATCCATATCAGACCCTTATCCGAGCACACAACCTGGCAGGCCACAGGAAAAGAGGGGGGATGAGAGAGTGCCCCCCTCCTGAACCATACTAGGCCACATGCCCTCAACATAGGGAGGGTGCTTTGGGGTAGCCCCCCAAAGCACCGTGTCCCCATGTTGATGGGGACAAGGGCCTCATCCCCACAACCCTTGCCTTGTGGTTGAACCACAGGAGGCACCACTGTATGATGCGTCTTCGCTTTGACAGTTCTTTTTTGAACTGAGGGCAGGGCCACACCATGACGTTCCCGGGTGACCCGCCCCCCCTATGATGCACAAGGACTTTGCTATGGCTTCCCCTTAGTCAGAGGGGGCGGGGCCACCCGGTTGCATAAACGTGTGGTCCCGTACCCATCCGATGCCCGGGGAAGTCCCCGTGCATCAGAGGGGGCGGGGTCACCCGGGAACGTCACGGTGTGGCCCTGTCCTCAGTTATAAAAGAACAGTCAAAGCAAAGATGCGTCATACGGCGCGTGCCTCGTGTTTTTTTTTTTCTTTTTCAGTCCATCGGAGGAGCAAGAGAAGAAGAAGCCTTTGTGGGACATTTTAATTTTTTTTTTCTTTTTTAATAAAGTACTTGTGTCATGTCATTTTTACCATTCTCACACTCTTTTCGTGAAATGGTAGGAGTACATTTGTACCCCGTTACCATTTCACACGGGGGAGGCTGGGATATGAGGGTCCCCTTGTTAAAGGGGGCTTCCACATTCTGATAAGCCCCCTGCCCACAGACCCCCACAACCACTGGGCAAGGGTTGTGGGGATGAGGCCCTTGTCCCCATCAACATGGTGACATGGTGCTTTGGGGGGCTACCCCAAAGCACCCTCCCAATGTTGAGGGCATGTGTCCTGGTACACTTCAGGAGGGGGTGCGCTCTCTCATCCCCCCCCTCTTTTCCTGTGGCCTTCCAGGTTGTGTGCTCAGATAAGGGTCTGGTATGGATTATGCGGGGGAACCCCAAGTCTTTTTTTTTTTTTTTTTTTTACATTTTGGTTCGGGGTTCCCCTTAATATTCATACCAGACCCTAAGGGCCTGGTAATGGACTGTGGGGGAATCCCATGCCATTTGTTTCAATAACTTTTATGTGTATTGCTGGGACTGACAGTTCAGAGTACTTTTAAATGACTTTTTTTCCTTTAGAATGTAATTTTGCTCTCGGACTGTTCTAAGCACAAGAAACATGTGCCCCTTTACAGGTATACTCTAGACACCCCCAAGTACGAAATTTAAAGCAATATTTCACTTTTATTGTTTTACTTTAAGCATTATTAAAATCACTGCTCCCAAAAAAAGGCCCTTTTTAAAACTTTTTATTGCATTTATACATGTCCCCTGGGGCAGGACCCAGGTCCCCAAACACCTTTTAGGACAATAACTTGCTTATATGAGCACTTTTGATTATTCATGTTCGTGTCCCATAGACTCAAACAGTGTTTGCGTCTTTGAACACATTTTTTGCCTATTCGCATGTTCTGCTGTGAACCACACCGGGGGGGGGGGGGGGGGTGTTCAGCTCATCCCTACTTCTAATAATGACAACAGTGTACTATGCTTGCATGACTGCTTTCTGTCCACCTTACATATGCTGTATATACATCTTAGGACGGTAATGTTGATATCAGGATGATGGCTTCAGCTGCATCCATGTTCCTAATATCCACATTTTCTGCTGACGATTCTCTTTCTGTTAAAAGATATTTGAGTGACTCTACAGCCACCTCATCACTTTTCAGGCAGCAGAATGAGGGTCTGCTCGACCTACCAACACCTCTCATGTTCCCCAGGCTTTCCTGTCCCACCAAAGAGTCTGGGTCTGGTGCAACCTGTAGCACTGGATGCACTAGGAAGAGTGGGAGGAACTTCCATAGCTCTTCCTCCTCTGTGACATCAGAAACCTGAAGAACCTTTCACTTCTGGTTTTGGTTTGTTTGCAAGAGCCCAACCATGGCATTGCCTGTCTGGAGTTTTGATGTTCTCCCTGTGGCTGCGTAGGTTATCTCCCACAGTCAAAAGAAATGCTGTTAAGTTAATTGGAACCTTTATTAACAGACCCTAGTATTTGTATGTATGAATGTAAGTTAAGGACATTAGATTGTAAACTCCATAAGAGCAGGGACTGATGTGAATGTACAATAATAATGTAAAGTGCTCTATACATTGTCAGAGCTATATAAATACTTGTAATAAATAAATAATACCAGATTTTTAAAGCGGCTGATCAAACAAATCTTGGTTTGATTAGCTGCTTTGGAGGGCAGAGGTGAGATCTTGGGTCTAATAGACCCCCAGATCTCTACATATTGAGGACTTTTTATTGGCCAGGTTATCATAATGGATATTGTTCAAAATAGATGATGAAGTTTAAAATAATTAAATCACCACTGTACCCCTGTACTCACACGCAAATGTGAACATACATGTAGGTTACGAGTGCATAAGTAAATGGTGATTGCACCATAAATGTCAGCATAAGAGCAATAATTCTAGTCCTAATTCTAGTGACCAAACTTCTGTGTAACTATACACTGATAACTTCAACGAATTTAAAGTAACACCTATCGATAATTTAACGTATTATAGTTTGTCACCATTCCATTGGCGTGCACAAATTTAGTGTGACATGTTTAGGTATCAATTTACTCCGTGTAACATCATCTTTTATATTTTTACATACAAAATTTGGTATTATATTGTGTTTGTGTTCACTAAAATTCATTAAAGTGTATTTTTTTTTTTAAAGTGCATTTGATAAACCGCTGTGCAAATTATGTGACATAGAAAATTACAGCACACTTTTATTCTCAAGGCACTTTTCTTTCAGAACATATACATAAATTTTCTGCTCCTCTGTACCTGTGTCCTGGTCAAATTTGAATGAAAGGCTGCTGCATCCCAGCAGACTTGAATGGGGTGCCCGCATACAGCACCTGGATGTTCAAGCCGCACAAACACGGGGCTCATTTATAGACTATGAACCCTTGTGATGACACCTTTATTGTAGAACCTTTCTTTGCATTTTGAAAAACCTCTGTGTATCAATACTGCTTGAACTAGAAGAAGGAAATTAATCTAATGTTCAGGCTAATGAGCTCTCCTATCACATGGCACAGTACAGTTCAGATTACTTATCAATAGTAGGCCCACATTGCATTGTCGAAAGGAAAGATGACAGATCTTAGCATTCGTTTTTTAAAAATTCCAAATTTACTTTGTATGGGTGCTGAGGTTTTTGAAGTGTTTCTAGGGCATCCTACAGCTGCCTTTTGGCGAAGGAACCACAAAGATCCAAACTAGGTAATGCCTAATATTTCATAATAAGGTATGTTTCTTTTTCGCTTGCAACAGGTTTCCTCTTCGTATTCACCCTCAGATATAGTTTTTCCTTCCAATGTACATTTCTAGCATGCACTTTCATGACTATATTCTCCCTGTTCCTAAGTGAGCATTGGCCATACAGCTTTTCTGGGCTGAGATCCACAATCACCTAACCAGGGAATTTTTGGCAAAGTACTGTGAACACACTTTGGCATAAATAAATTGCTGTTTAGCTAATTAAAATAATGCAACTCAGCAGTAAAGCAAATCGTCTTCACTTGATTTTGTGTTAAACAGCTGCGGGGCTCATCAGTTGCATTAGTAATTTATTTCTGCAAAACAGTTTTATGGCCCAAAAAACACATCATTCAGTTACTTAAAACAGACTTCTTTTTTATGTCCTCTGGATTCATCTGCTATGTTAAAGTAATGTGTTCTATAAATAACAATACACATAAGGTGAATGGACTTCTTATGCCTAATGGTAATGTGTCACAAGTGTGTGTTTTAGCTATATAGATTTCACAGCAAAGCAATGTCAAACCACAGTAGTGATACCAGATATATAATATATACTACACTAGGATCAGAATAAAATACCTCTGGCAGAAAAAAGTGACAGAAAAATGCTCATAGTGACTAATGTTGCACAAGAGTTTAGGAGAGTTTATTGGCATCTTCTTTCATAAGTGTCCTTTTCCAAAACATTGTCCTCTGCTCATTTTCCAGCCTCATGCTTCCACCTTGGATGGAGGCACAGAACACAGGCAAATACTCACCCCAGCTATCCTATACTTCACTCCTTTATTAAATGGGATCAGCCAGCAGGCAATGACACCCTCCCCTGCCTCTACAGAATCCCTCATCGGCCACACCATTGGAGATAAGGCCTGTTAGGCCCTGCAGGGAAGAAAGCTTTATCACAATGACTTCACCACCCCAGGCCTACACCCCTAGATCATAACTTTAATGCAGCAGACCTATATGACAGATTGTCAGCACTCCTAGAAAGGGGTTTAGCTACAACTGCGGCCAAAATAACAGGGGACATAAAATCAGACCTGCAGAATATAGGCTCCCAGATGGAAGCGATTGAAAATAAAGGGGACCTTACTGCCCCAGTATCTAATCAAAACTCAGACCTGATATAAACTCTGCATGATAAACTCGATACCGCCATGTCACACATAGATGACCTGGAGAAAAGGTCCAGACGATACAATTTCCAGATCAGGGGTTTACAAAAAACCATCACAGATGTATCGGTGGCGACCCAAGACCTAATCAAGTCCCTGCTGCCTAACACCCAACAACAGCGACTACGGCCCTGTGGCCCCCCAGGAAGGCTGGTGTCCCTAGAGACATAATAGTCAAGCCACACTATCATGCAATAAAAGAAGCGGTCATGAAGCAAACCATGTCCCAGGTAACCTGCCAGGACCACACAGTCAAGATTTTCGAAGATGTTTATCCTTCAACAATTCAACATAGATGCTCCCTGAAGCCACTTCTGTCCGCAATGGCCCAGAAGGACACCAAATATAGATGGGCATTCCTATTTGCGGTTACATTTTCCTATAATGGACAGAACCAGGCCTTCACCAATTTTGCAACTGGAGAGAAGCTCCTCCTTAACCTGAAAATTATTTCCCAGGACTCAGACATGGAAACCTCTTTCTCCTTCTCTGGATCCTCCAAGAGGCCTTCACCAGTCAGCCCATCGTCCCCCCTTTGGAACAAACCAAAGGCTCGAAGATCGGGTAACAAAGGCCCAACATGATCGCACATCCCAGTTAACCATTGGATCTTCCTCTCTTTTGACTTAGGTCATCCTCCCCACTAGTGGTCCTCAGCCACTTTAAACATGAGGTATGAGTGTCTTGCTCTCCCATCACCCACATCTCCTTCCTCCCTTTTTTTGGGGGGGAATGGTTGTCTGTCTGGAGTTTTGGGCTACTCTTCCTACCCTAATGTGATTTAAGTTTATCTCTAGAGCCAGCCACACACTACAGAACTGAATTGGATAGTTTTTTGCTGTTGCTCAGCAATCAAGCATTTTGGAATGGGAAATACCTTATGGGGCACAATTATGCATTCAATATTGGTGTTTATAATGTTCTGTTTTTCCACTTTTTTAATGCATGTTCCCTAATTGGTCAGTTTTGCTTCCTTGACCCTTCCTACTAAGTTTGTGTTCTTCATAGCTAAACTTTAGGTATTTTCTCCCTTCGTCTTTCAGGACAGCACCTGGAGAGAGCACAGCTCCACCCACTTTCCCAGGAAACACTGCAGATCACTTTAAAGACCGGACACTTCCACCATGGCCTCAGTTGTAGTGTTTCCTCCGGCCATGGTGGAAGCGCTGCAGGGAACCAAGGGGTGCTGCGCTCTCTCCAGGTGGGGAGAGTTGGAGGCATACCATGTTGTTTGCTTTTTTGGTACAGACCTGGCCCAGCTTCCTCCCTTCACGTGCGGGGGTCGCTCCGGTGTCCGCTCTCCTTCATACCCAGGGGGGTCAGGCCGTGGAGGTTCCCCCTCTTCTAGACCGGCGGCTGGGTCTGGGACACGGCTGAGATTCATATCTCGCGCCGTTTGTTCAGGCTCATGCCTTCCGGGTCCGGATGATGAGCACGTCATTCCGGCCGGGGGTGGGACTTCCGACGGTGCTACGTGGCTTCCGGTTCCGGCCGCTGGAACACAGGGAGAGGGGGCGGTCCCTTCGGCTGACATCACTTCCTGGATTGGCACGGAATTTAAACTGATAAAAGCGCCCAGACACAATTGATCCTTGCTGAACGATGGAGGAGGATCAATCGGCGGTGGCAGGAGCAGGAGCCACGATTGTCAGCCAGGCTCAGGTAAGCAGGGGCAGTGGTCTCTGTCATTACTGTTTGAGCCATGTTGTTTCCTCCCTTCCTTGCATTGGGAAGCCTGCAGCATTGTTTTCCTATGATGCTATTTAGCAATAATGCTTTTCAATAGTTGTTTAGTGAGTCTGTGGGGGGATTCACTGGCTGAAGAGCAAATAGAATTTGAAAATTGTTAATCTGTTCTATTTTTCAGCATATCTTTTTTCTATGTTCATGTGTATTGTAACTGAGGTTTTGGGGTTTTTTTCCTTGGTATATTTCAGAAAGCGAAAGAAAAGACCAAACGTGTCCCCTCCTAGCAAGAGGAGATGTCCATCAAGTAAAAACGTACTGAGAGATTCTTGGATTAAGGTGTTATGCAGGTCCTGCATAAGCGACTTGGTCAAAGAAGAAGCAGCTTCCAATACCCCTGCGTCTCAGCAGGGAGAGCTACTAAGTTCAGGAAAGAATTGTCAGATACCTTTGAATCTTTCTGGTCTTATTTAGACAGACACCCAGCTGCAGGTAGTAGCTCAGCGCCCCGTTCTCACTCCCCAGCATCTGCGATAAAGTTCCTGGGGTACACCATCGACTCCAGACAGGAAAATATTTTTCTCCCAGTAGAGAAAATAGAAAAAGTTCAGAGTGCCGTGAGGAGGACCCAGACAAACCTGCCTATTTCTGTCAGGGCAGCATGTCCGTCTTGGGCCTCCTCACATTATCCATCCCTGCAGTACAGTGGGCACGCCTTCATGCAAGGGAGCTCCAACAGGCAATATTGACGAATTGGTCCTACGGGGAGTCCCTGGAGAAGCAATTCAGGATGCCCCCTCAGGTCCAGAGAAAGCTCTGGTGGTGGAGGAATCACTCAAATCTAGACAGGGGTCTACTTTGGTGTTTTCCGGTAGACCGGAAGCAGACTACAGATGCAAGCTCCTGGGGGTGGGGTGCCCACCTGGAAGGACAGATTGCCCAGGGGAGCTGGACAGTCAGGGAGGCCAGGAGATCCTCCAATTGGAGGGAACTCGGGGCCATCCTGCTCGGACTTTGGGCCTTCAGGGAAGTGGTTCAAGGTCTCCATATCCAGGTCTTATCCGACAACGCCACAGCTGTATCCTATATAACAAGGCAGGGGGGCACAAGGAGCAGGGTGCTGCTATCCCTGGCCAGCCAGATTCTGTCATGGGCAGAAAGCAACCTGAGGCCCATATCAGCAGTACACCTAAAGGGAGACCTGAATGTTGTAGCGGATTTTCTGAGCAGGAAAAAAATTCAGGAATCAGAATGGAGTCTGAACCCAGAGGTTTTTCAAGATCTGACAGTGAGATGGGGTCTGCCTCAGATAGATCTATTCGCGTCACGGAGCAACACCAGAGTAAGGGCCTTCTTCACTTTAAACAGGCAAGATCAGGCAAGGGGACTGGATGCCTTAGCACACCCGTGGGATTTCCGCTTGTGCTACGCTTTCCCCCCTTTTCAGATGATCCCTTTGGTTCTAAAGAAATTGCAGGGGGAATCCACAAGTCTGATTCTAGTGGCCCCCTTTTGGCCCAAAAGGACATGGTTTGCTACCATACAGAGGATGGCGGTGGGACCCCACTGGGTTCTTCCGCTTCGAAGGGATCTCCTAACCCAGGGACCTCTTCAGCATCTCAGCATCGGGCAGCTCAATCTAACCGGGTGGTTACTGAAGAGCAAATCTTAAAGAAAAAGGGGTTATCTGAAAAGCTCGTCACAACCCTCTTAGGAAGTAGAAAAGATACTACTAGGTCAATTTATTTTAAAACGTGGAAACGTTTTAACTCCTGGTGCCTATCAAAGGAATTCCCTCCCCAGGAGATACTTTCGGTTCCTGAATTTCTCCATGAGGACATGGAACTTGGGTTGGCAGCCATATTATTATTAGATTTTTTAAGGCATTGGCCAGAGCTAGGTCCGTACCATTTAAGTTTTTCCCAAAATGGGACCTGTCTTTGGTTCTACAG
This sequence comes from Lithobates pipiens, assembly GCF_037356315.1. Taxonomy (NCBI): domain Eukaryota; kingdom Metazoa; phylum Chordata; class Amphibia; order Anura; family Ranidae; genus Lithobates; species Lithobates pipiens. The sequence continues at coordinate 422,634,577 of NW_027507903.1, read as the reverse complement.
GCATTGACCAAGGAACCTTTTGAACCCCCAGTAGAAGCGACTATCAGGTTGTGGTCGCTTAAGTTAGTTCTTTTAGTGGCTATTACATCTGCTAGAAGAGTAAGTGAGTTACAAGCCTTATCAATAGTGGAGCCTTTCTGTTACATATTCCCAGACCGGGTGGTTCTTAAAACTGACCCGGGTTTCCCACCAAAAGTCTCAACAGCCTTCCATAGGACGCAGGAAATAGTTCTACCTACCGTTTGTCCTTCACCTTCAAATGCTAAGATGAAATCTTTTCATAGCCTAGATGTAAGAAGGTGCCTATTACACTATCTAGAGATCACAAGTGAGTTCAGAAAGTCAAACTCTCTCTTCGTCGCATTCTCAGGACCACGGAAGGGCTATAGTGCGTCTAAAAATACTATAGCTAGGTGGCTACGAATGGCTATTAGGGAAGCCTATAGTGCATCCGGAGTAGAGCCCCCCGCAGGGGTTGTCGCCCATTCCACTCGGGCAGTAGCAACATCCTGGGCGGAAAGAGCAGGGGCCTCTCCAAATCGGATCTGTAAAGCGGCTACGTGGACAAGCTTCTCCACCTTCACCCGCCACTACAGGTTGGACCTGCTTTCAGCTTCAAACCAAGCGTTTGGCAGAAAGGTTCTGCAGGCGGTGGTCCCACCCTAGAGTAAGTACTCTCTTATCATCTCCAGGTGCTGTCCTGAAAGACGAAGGGAGAAAACCCTAGTTAGACTTACTGGTAACAGTATTTCTACGAGTCTTTCAGGACAGCGCCGATGACCCACCCTAGATTGTATTTGAAAAATGTGGTGTTATTGCTATGTTCTGCTTATTTAATTTCAGCATGGCTGGAGGTACTCTATGAACAACTGAGGCCATGGTGGAAGTGTCCGGTCTTTAAAGTGATCTGCAGTGTTTCCTGGGAAAGTGGGTGGAGCTGCGCTCTCTCCAGGTGCTGTCCTGAAAGACTCGTAGAAATACCGTTACTGGTAAGTCTAACTAGGGTTTTTTTCCCCTGGGTGCCCTGGTCCAGGGTGGTACCCATCCTCCTATCGCCTGAATCCCTTTCAGCTCCATAGAATAGGATAGCCAAGACCTTTAGCTCGGTCAACCTACTTTTGGTGATAGACAATGGCTCCTGGGGATTCCTTCTGCCCCCTGGGACCTATGTTTTTCAAAGGGAGAAGCTCCTTGCTTCCACTTTTTATGTTCTATCTTTCTCTGTTTATTTTGTCTATGACAGATTGTCTCCACAACAGGCTTCACAAGAAATCCTCATGGCTCAAGGGGGAATCTCCAGTTGCATGACACCAGGGGCAAAGACTTCTCTTGGTAAGTGCCAGTGAATGCATCCACACCCCTCTCCTCTGTTCCAATGGCTAGCTCCACACTAAACTCCCTCAGGATTGCTTCCCATAACGATTAAGGGAAGAACTCCCCTCTCAAATGCAGGAAAATGTTCAATCCCTTCAAGTCTCTTAACCTGGATGTCATTATGCTCCAGGAGACTCACTTCCCGGTACAGTCCATTGTTCCTACATGCACACTTCCCTCAGTTCTATTTAGTAAATGCAGAAAATAAGACCAAACGGGGTAGCTATCACCTTCTCTAAGAACTGTAAGTTCTCTTGGTCCTTGGAAACTAAAGATTCCGAGGGCAGGTTTCTTCTAGTCAAGGGCACAATAGAGGGTAAACTATAGTCACTGGTGTCTTATTATGCCCCTAACAAGGGGCAAGCAGCTTTTTTTGTTCATCTATTTGACACCCTCAATCTCCTACTAGAAGGCACTGTCATTCTAGGCGGGGACTCCAATATTGCTTTTGAACAAGGAATAGACATATCTAAGCCCAAAGGAAAACAGTTAACACGCTCACACAGGGCCAGCCATAAAATAGCCAAACTAATACACTCTCAAGGTCTAGCAGATGTTTGGAGAGAACTGAACCCCTCCACTAGGGACTACACCCACTACTCTGCTCCTCACCACACATATGCTAGAATCGATCACATTTTAATCCCCACACATTCAATCCCCCGGTCTTAAAAGCGCAAATCAGAGACACAGTATTGTTAGACCACTGCTTAGTTATAATGTCCATGGGCTTCTCCTCACCAAAATCTAGACAGAGATGCTGGAGACTAAATGAGTCTCTCCTGTCTGATCCGGTTAGAGTAATCATGCTTGAGAATTCTTTGAAAGAAGGGTATCTCAATGGAAACCTTGTGGGCAGCCCACAAGGAATTTATTAGGGGGGAAATCATTTAAATGCCATCCCAAATTAAATGGGAGAGAACAGCCAATATAGAAAAACTAGAAAGAGCGTACACCTCAGCTTGCACACAACACAAAAGAAACCCCTCAAATGCCACAATAACCCAACTTGACAAACTTATGTTTGACCTCAACCTGGGTCTCACAACATAAGCGGAAAAATACTTACAATGAAATAAAAACAAATTCTATACACAGACAAGATCGGATCTATACTTGCATCTAAGTTATCCCCCAAAACACGGCTTCACGTAATGCCAGAGATCAGGATTCCATGATCTCGCAGCTAATCCCAAGAAAATCCTGGAGGCTTTTCAGAGTTTCTATACAAAACTCTACAAGGCCCCTGCCGCCATAGTCAAAATGGCCATTACACAATTCCTGGATTCCTTACCGATCCCTGTCGTACCCCCTGAACACAAGAGTATTCTAGATGCTTATTTCTCGGAGGAAGAGGTCCTAGGGTTCATCAGGGAACTTAAACATGTATCCGCTCCAGGCCCGGTGGGCTATCCAACCCTTAATATAAAGCCTACCATTTGCCAACACCTTGGTGCCATTCCTTGAAAAAAATGTTAACACAAAAACCCGGGGTGACCAAATAGACACACACCTTAATGCAGCATATATAGTGGTGATCCCTAAACCAGATAAAAATCCTGAGAATGTCAGCAACTACCGCCCGATTTCACAAATTGATAGTGATCTTAAAATACTGACCAAAATTCTCACCAACCAGTTCTCAGCCTTTATTAGTAATTACATACACAAAGATGAAGTTTGTTTCATACCCGGCAGACGGGGTTCTGACCAAATTAGGCGAGCTATCGAGTCTCTATTCTCCACTCTAACTGGGAGGGGGCCCTAAACAAGCAGGCATGTTACTTTCCTTGGATCTAAAGAAAGCATTTGACTCTTGTCTCCTGGCCATACATCTTCACTCTTTTGGAGTGGTGGGGCTTTGGAGACAGGTTCATGGGCTTCATTTGAGCTCTCTACTCTTTCCCACAGCCATGAGTTTGCCTTCAGGGATATTACTCGGACCCAATACACATTGCAACAAGCACCAGGCAAGGATGCCCACTCTCGCCACTAATCTTTGAGGTAGCTATTGAGACCCTTGCTATAGCAATCCGGCAGAACCCAAATATAAAGGGAGTAGCGTGAGGTTCTCAAATTCACAAAGGCGGGCTGTATGCAGATGACATCCATTTATTCCTTACCTTACCTATCACATCTCTCTCAAACTTATGACAGATGCTAGAAGAATTCTCGGTTATTTCAGGACTTCAAGTGAACTTCTCCAAGTCCCTCGCGATGAATGTCTCCCTCCCACCGGACACGGTTTTCCTGCTCCAACAATCTTTTAAATTTGCATGAAATTAATTAAACGTACATTAAATATCTAGGATTAACTTGACACCAAACACAGAACCCCTCTATAGTAATAACTACCCCCGATGTTCCGCAAATTGGAAACAGACCTCCAGACTTGGTCCAAGCACAACTTCTCCTGGACAGGCCAGGTAAACTCAATAAAAATGACCCTTCTCCCCAAACTGCTTTACCGGTTTCGCTCCCTACCTATTCCAATCAAACGAGCCCGCATCAAATCCTTTCAGAGTAAGATTCTGAAATTCATTTGGGGTAAGGGAGGTTACAGGATTCCACAGAACACACTGTACTGCCATAGGAAAAGGGGAGGTTTGGGGTCTACCTAAGCTACTTCAGTATTACTTTGCAGCTAGGATAGCACAGATTTCGATAGTATATTCAAGATATGAAAAACCAGACTAGATTCAAATCGGAAGGCAATCAGTCCCTCGCCACACTCTTGACTTTTTGATGTGGTGCCCACCAAAATCCTATCCACCGATAATGGCGCCAATCCTGATGAATTCACTTGCCCTTTGGGACCGTTTACACACAGCTACAACCCTGACCTCTGTGGGCAAACCGCTGTCACATTTATTTAATAACCCTGACTTCCCCCCAGGTATGAACGTAGTTGCTTTCAAATGGTGGCTGGACAAAGGACTGTACCGGATCAGACATTTTTTTTCACATCTTTTGGCCCTCTTACCCTCAACCATTGTGTCCATGAGCTGGAATTACCCCCCTCAGAGCCATTCAGATTTCAACAAATATCACATTACTTACACTCAATCTGATCGGAAAGACCAATGCCGCCTAGGTTTACTCCATATGAACTATGGTGTGGTCAGGGATTGGAACAGAGGGGAGTGATCTTGATCGTTTACTTGTCACTAGTACTACCGCACGCAAAACTCCCCCTATATGACAGCCTGGGAGTCAGATTTCCAATTCTGCTGGGATCTGGAAACCCGGCAGTTGACATGTTTTAAATCTTCCAAGGGCATTTTAAATACCACCCTCCCAGAGGCCAGCTTGAAAGTGCTCTCTAGATCAGGGATACTGAAACTACGGCCCTCCAGCTGTTGCAAAACTAAATATCCCATGAGGCATTGTAAACTCTAACATTCACAGACATGACTAGGCATCATGGGAACCATGCTCTAGATGATAGACAGACTGGCTGCCATGTACGCATCGGAAGATCCTCTGTGTTTTAGAGGCTGCCAACTGACAGGAACAATGGCCCACATATGGTGGGAGTGTCCAGTGCGTTTATTCTGGAGGAACATTTTTAACATTATTGATAAGCTCGCGGCAGCCGGGTACCCAGGTCTCCGATGGTTGCTCTCCTCAAATGAGTGATTCCAAAAATCCCCAAACACAATCGAAGGCTAATAGATTTAATTTTGGTGGGAGCCAAACTACCCATAGCTAAGGCATGGAAACAACCAAAAATCTCAATCAAAGCAACCCAATAATGTCACAATAAAAGTTATCCAGTATACTACTGAACAAGGTTGGCAAATTTGAAACCACATGGGAACCATGGGCCCAACATGTGGGCATATCCCTTTCCCTTTGCACTAAACCTGTCTGAGACTTCTGCTGATCCCATTGATAGACAAGTCCAATATTCTTGTATGTTCTCTTTCTCATTCCTTCTTTCTCTCTTTACCTTTATTTCTCTATCCTACTGCTCTCTCTCGATATTCCTCAAACATGTGGAATGTCAGAGTTTTTTTTTTAACTGAAAGTTAAACATTTTGTTCCTCAGTTTCACATAAGGCCAGCCATACTACTGGTTGCAATTGCAGACATCTGTTGGGATGGGGGATGGATTTGGGGGTTTTGGGCCCTGCCTGGCACAGCTTTATCCCCATGGGGGGTGCTGGGTGTAAAGGATTCTACGATGGTCCACCCTGATCTCTCTATGTCTGATTTTGCCTATATGGCACCCAAAGATCCAACATAGTCTCTTGAAATTTTTGTGTTTGGGTCATGCCCTGGGTTCAGACACAGACCGTATGACAATAAATTTTGCCTATTGTTTCCTTGATATGTTTTTGCATTCAACTTGGTAAGTTATTGTTCGCTCCCTCAGAGTTACTCCTACACTCTAACACAAAACTCTGTTACCAGTATATAGATGTCCAATGTCTAAATGTATGTTATATCTTACACTGAAAATAAAAATGTTAAGAAATAAAAAAACATTGGTGTTATCACTCTCACTCTCTCATACTGGTCACTGGAAGTTCAAAATGGCACCTCATAGCAAAGAACTCTCAGAGGATCTAAAAAAAAGAATTGTTGTTCTACATAAAGATAGCCTAGACTATAAGAAGATTGCCAAGACCCTGAAACTAAGCTGCAGCATAGTGGCCAAGACCATACAGCAGCTTAACAGGACAGGTTACATTTAGAACAGGGATTGCCATGGTCGACCAAAGAAGTTGAGTGCACGTGCTCAGCGTCATATCCAGGGGTTGTCTTTCGGAAATAGACGTATGAGTGCTGCCAGCATTGCTGCAGAGGTTGAAGGGGTGGGGGGGGGGTGGCCTGTCAGTGCTCAGACCATACACCGCACACTGCATCAAACTGGTCTGCATGCCTGTCATACCAAAAGCAGAGCATGATCCCCTCCCTTCAGAGATTGGGCTGCAGGGCAGTATTCCAACATGATAACACACCTCCAAGATGACCACTACTTGCTAAAGAAGCTAAGGGTAAAGGTGATTGGCTTGCCAAGAAAAAGGTGGAGGAGTGCAAGGTCTCTAACATCCACCAGTTCCGTGATGTTATCATGGAGAAGTGAAAGAGGACTCCAGTGGCAACCTGTGAAGCTCTGGCAAACTCCATGCCCAAGAGTTAAGGCAGTGCTGGAAAATAATGGTGGTCACACAAAATATTGACACTTTGGGCCCAATTTGGACATATTCACTTAGGGATGTACTCACTTTTGTTGCCAGCGGTTTAGACATTAATGGCTGTGTGTTGAGTTATTTTGAGGGGACAGAAAATGTACACAGTTAAACAAGCTGTATACTCACTACTTTACATTGTAGCAAAGTGTGCTTTCTTCGGTGTTGTCATATTAAAAGATATAATAAAATATTTACAAAAAATGTGAGGGGTGTACTCACTTTTGTGAGATACTGTATCTGTATAGTTCACAGTGCAGCAAGGTATTGAATAAGGAATGTTGGAATCCTTGGACCTTACTTGGAGAGGACTTGAAAACATAGTCCACAAGTTGCTGAGCATGTAGAAAATGTTTGGAAGGTAAGCAGAGCCATTCAGTCAACTTGGTTATTGATTGTGAAGTCCCAAACGTGGTTTCAAATAAGTCTGAAATACTAGTTATCCCTGTGGATGCCCATGTACTGAAAGCTGCATACTGTGAAGCGCAAGGAAACATTGGGTTTTCTTGTATAGGGAGATAGTTTGACATCCTAGGAGACAAACCTAGTTTGCGTCTAATCTTTTTTCCAGGCTATGATGGCATCTCATAATAATAAATGCTGTCATAATGGTTGAGGCAAGGAGCGCAATTTACATGTAACAGAGCAACCAAATTATAAGTGTACACCCTGTGGGCCTTCAGGTCATAGTTAGTATATCTAGCTATCTGCAATTACCAATCCAGCCTAGCCTGTAAAAAGGCATGACATATTATAAACCCTAATTTGCAGGAGCCCTCTCACCTCGCTTCTTGGGCGATACAGTTTGGTCAATGAAATACAAGGTTGCTGTCCACACAGTAGAAAGAAAGAGAAGGTCCGATTGATCTTTGAAAATCTTTGTATCTAATTAGTAGGGGGATGGTTTGGAGGAAAGGTCCATCCATGTCTCACCAACTCACCTATGATTTTTTTTCTATCACGGGAGGTAATTGAGATGGCATTGAGAGGAAGGCAATTTACCTATCTTAATACCAAAATCTTTAATGTGGCCCTAGTAATAGGGAATAGAGAGGAACTGGCTCATGAGGGGCACTTTGCATCATAGAGGTGAATGACTTCACTTCCTGTATTGTGGATAAGTCCACTTGCGGGCTAGAAGTAAATATCAGGATGCCGTTGGCAAAAAGAGCTAAACGGAGCACCTGTTGACCAACCTTCACTCCATGGAACTTGGACTTAAAGTGGTTGTAAAGGCAGAAGGTTTTTTACCTTAATGCATTCTATTCCATCTGTGTGTAGCAGCCCCCTCATACTTTCCTGAGCCCTCCATTGGCTCCCGCTGCTGTCAATCAAAGTCAGTTGTATGTGGAAAACAATGTGTAGCGCTCAAGCTTGTGACCATGTAAATGGAAACATAAAATTAAATGACCTGAAGAGGTAATCATACTCTATGCATATAATGAATGTGAAACAGTCAATACACAAAAGTGAAGTATTGTGAAATGAGGAAAATATAAACACTGATTGTGCTAGTGAGACACAATGGGATGTGAAACATAGTCCATATGATAAGTGCAAATAAAATGTAGAGAGTTCTTCTAGCCCCGTATCCAGATAAGTTGGCTAATAAATGGTCCCGATGAGCCAGTGGGTATGCCTATGGACACTTCCAAAGCATATGGTATATGAAGAAGTGTACTCTTACCAGCTGTGGTGGACACACATACTTGTAGTCCTCCTGAGCATGTCACACTGGATGCGATGGTCAGTAAGCGACTCCAAATCACAGGACCAGAAGGAACCAACAAACGACAGCCAGAAGAGTCCAAAACCCATCCACATAATGATGAAAGGATAACCAGCAATATCAAAATATAAAAAGGAAAGAAAAAGGGTGCTCCATATGGTGCAGGTCAACCAGGTATGGTTTATTGGGCGTAAAAAAAAAATCTTACAACAGTTTGCAAGATAGACAGTAAAATGATCACAAAATGGATAAATCATGTATAAAAGCAATGTGAGAGGTGAAAATGTGCAAGCCCAATATGTTTCAACTCCAGGGGTCTTCAACTGGGGCATCTATGCAGTATTTCCCCCCCTTATCACAAAGCTGACTTTTAAAGTCAGTTAGCCAATGAGGAGAGAGAGGGGGCAGGGCCGAACTGCAACTCTGTGTCTGAATGAACACAGAGCCGTAGCGTGGCTTGGGTGCCCCCATAGCAGGCTGCTTCCTGTGGGGGCACTGGACAGGAGGGAGGGGCTAGGAGCTCCAGACAGGGACCCAGGAAGAGGAGGATCCAGGCGGCTCTGTTCCTAAACCACTGCGCAGAGCAGGTAAGAATAACATATTTATTACTGTTAAAGAAAAAAAAAAGAGACTTTGTTATCACTTTAAAGAAAAGGTAACAGGAAGGTATCTGGAAAGGGGTTCCAAAGCTAAGTTAAAGAGTAAAGGTCATAGTGGTTTCTAAAAACTCAAAATATGGTGTTGCGCTCCCAATACATAAAATAATTAGGTAAATCAAATAAATAAAGAAATTAATAAATACATTCATAAAAATATAAAATTATTATACAAGTGTCATTTACCAATCCCTTAAATTAAGCACCGCTTCTCTCGATTCAAAGTATAACTATGTAAATAAATATAAAGTGCAGCAAAATCCTCACAACTCCAAACAATCCAGCTCTTAGTTCAGAGTATAACTGTGCAAATCAAAGTGCAATAAATATAAAGTGCAAAGTGGTCAGACAAATGTAAACGTGCAGTCATACAGTATGTGAAGCACTCCACAAAAAATATTCCTATGGGAACACCGTGAACAAATAAAAAATAGAAACATATACAAAAACTGCAACATATATAAAATGTCCAATCCGTGAGTATGACACTCAAAACAGCTTGAATGTGGCCAGCCAAGTGATCCAACAACACTTCAAACGTGCCCGCAAACACCAGGTGCAATGGCTCCTTACCTTACTGCTGTAAGGCAAACAGCAGTGAAATATTAATCTCCAAAGCGTTGGATTCTAAATGCACCATGAGGTTAGTTCTATCACTTTGACACAGCTCCCCTCAGATTTCCATTTCTCCCATGGTATGTAGTGTCATAAGGGAAACAAACAGAAGGAGCCCCAAATCGTGAAGTATGCCAATTTACTTAGTAAATATAAAACAGATGGAAAGGTACTCACAATACACATAAATAAAACAAGCGATGTAGCAAACGAGCAACGCACTCGTGGTCCAGACGTTGCTTCCGGTGTCCAAGGTTATGTTATTCTTCCTACGCCTGGTGTCACGTATCACGTGACTTCATTCCCTGATGTTGCTGGGCAGAGCTCAGTGATGTCAGTCCCTGATGCCAGCTGTTCCGCTGGGAAGTAAACTGACCTCTAAGTGGCCTTGCACACATCTTCCAGGTTCACCAATTGTTACAGGCAGAGGTCAGCAGCTCTCTGCCCTGATGCTAGCTCCTGTGCTGGAGGTTCATTGGGTTGTTCCTCCTCAGCAGAAATGTCTATTAAATCCCCAGCCTTTGGAATTGCTGAATGTCCAGGGCATGGGCTGGTGGCACTTGGGCCTTGTGCTAGCACTTCGGCAGGTGACGCATAATTCATAACAACCTCCGATGAATACATGCTTTCTGTGTGCCTCTATAGTCAGAAAGATACTTGCGCATTTAATAAAAGATCACATAGACGAGTTCTTGCTGGAAAAAAAACATTTTAAGCAACAGACAGCATGGATTCATGAAAGACAGAAGTTGGCAGACAAACCTTATTTATTTTTATGAAGAGGTAAGTAAAACCTTGGACAGAGGGGTGGCTGTGGACATGGTATACTTGCATTTTGCAAAAAACTTTTGATACAGTTCCGCACACATGGCTCATGTGTAAGGTAAAGTCTACAGGCTTGGAAATATCAGTTTGTAAATGGATGGAAAACTGGCTAAAAGACAGAATTCAGAGATTAGTGGTTAATGATTCTTACCCTGAATGGTCTAAGGTTATCAGTGGTGTACCCCAAGGTTCAGTGCTGGGACCCTTACTTTTTAATATCTTTATAAATGGTATTTGATCTGGGATCAAAAGTAAAATTTCTGTCTTTGCAGATGGCACCAAGCTATGCAGTGGAATAACGTCCTTACAGGATGTCTCCAATTTACAAGCCAACCTCAATGCACTGTCTAATTGGGCGACTATGTGGCAGATGAGGTTTAATGTTAAGAAATGTAAAGTTATGCACTTGGGGGCTAAGAATATGCATGCTTCATAGATGCTAGGGGGAGTACCACTGGGGGAATCAGTAGTGGAGAAGGATCTGGGGGTTTTGGTAGATCATTAGCTCAATAATAGCATGCAATGCCAAGCTGTGGTTTCCAAAGCGAGCTAAGTCCTTTCTTGTATTAAGAGAGATATGAACTTCAGAGAGAGAGATATAATTTTGCCCCTGTTCAAATCATTAGTAAGACCTCATCTGGAATATGCCGTTCAGTTTTGGGCACCAGGTCTCAAAAAGGATATCGGTGAACTGGAGAAAATACAGAGAAGGGCAATCAAACTGATAAGAGGCATGGAGGAGCTCAGCTATGAGGAAAGATTAGAGGAACTCAATTGATTCACTCTTGAGAAGAGGAGAATAAGGGGGGTAGGATCGACATGTTCAAATATATAGGGGTCCATATAGTAAACTTGGTGTTGAGTTATTCTCTTTACAGTCAACACAGAGGACATAGGAGCACTCTTTACATCCAGAGGAAAAGAGATTTAATCTCCAAATACGGAAAGGTTTCTTCACAGTAAGAGCTGTGAAAATGTGGAATAGACTTCCGCCAGAGGTGGTTCTGGCCAGCTCAGTAGATTGCTTTAAGAAAGACCTGGATACTTTCGGACACGTACCTTGGAGGTGAGCCTGATGTGTAGAGGGAGACCTCTCGTATGGCTCTGGTTCCGGGATCACTGGAGTGGGAACAGTGACCCTCGGAGCACAGGGGGGTATGGGAGAGTGCAGGGTTTGCTTGAAGATGATGTCCGCTTGGCAGAGACAGGAACAGGCTTGGCTACTGTGGATGCAGGAACCATGAGAAGCAGCAGACAGATGCGCACAGATGCAGGACTGTAGGCAAGTGCAGCAGCAGGCAGGTGCGCACGGATGCAGAACTGTAGGCAAGTGCGCACAAGCACAGGACAGCAGGCAGGAGCAGGGTCAGACAAGCCAGGTCATAACAGCAGGTCAATCAGACAGAAGCGGCAGGCAGAGAATGGTCAAAGTTCAGGCAGGATCGGCAACAGTAGATCAGACAAACAGGTACACAGAGCAGGTCAAAGGCAAGTCAAGGGGTCAGGTTTGGAGACAGCAGCAAGGTCAGGAGAGCCGGGTTAACATTGGAGCAGGTGCAGGTTCACGATCGGGTTACAGGATGAGCTGCAGATCAGACAGCAAGAGTGCATTCTGAGGAGGCCCTTTTTAAAGATCACTGGGCGCCAAAGCTGCATTTCTGTGCGCGCATGCACGACCCCCACAATCTGCGCATGCGCATTGGTGCACGTCTATTCACCGCTGGATGCCTGTGAACAGGAACACATCTCGGGGAACTCTTGCACCTGTGGCCAGTTGCAGCGTCATGCGCAGTGTGTCCATGACACTTTCCTAAATGTACATAAAATAACTGAGTACTAACATTTATAGGTAAACTTGATCCCGGGAAAATATGATTGGCTCTTTGGGGATTAGGAAGAAATTATTTCCCCTGCTGTAGCAAATTGGAGCATGCTCTGCTGGGGTTTTTTGCCTTCCCCTGGATCAACTGTGGGAATAAAATTGGGTATATTGGATTACACAACATTTTTTTTTTTTTTTTATGGTTGAACTGGGTGGACTTGTGTCTTTTTTCAAGCTAACTATGTAACTATGTGATCTGCGGCTGGAGAAGGAGGACGGATTTCTCTTCTCCTGAGCCCTTGAACCCAAAATGAGAAGATGAACTGGCTGCTCCATCTCCCGTACCTTTTCCCGGCTGCTGGACAAATGCATTCCTCCATCCAAGCTCGCCCTGTGCAGAAACAGGTTTTTGAAGATCAGTCAACACTTGCTACATCCACCATAAGAGTTCTGATTCCATAGCTGTGGGTGGTGGGCAAAGCACACTGTTATCTGCCCCATTGCCGACACTTCAGCCAGGATTTCAGAGCTGTCGGCTGGTACTTCCTAATATTCCCAGGCAAAGGGTGCCCAGCCCTGCTGCTTAGCAGAGTCTAGCAGCCGTCTGCAGGCGATCTCCAGCTCCCATTCCTGAATGGACAAAAACTCCATATATTCCAGTGCACTTCCAAGATGTTCAGTATCTCTTCTTCAAAATCCATCATTTTCTCCAACCGCCACTCCAAATCGCTCCCAAAGTTAGGGTCCCCTCACAGCTTCCCATACAACAGTCCCAGACTGCATTAGCTAAAGCCTTCTGTTGGGCTGTCATCCACTATCCAAGTGTATGCTTGGGATACATGCCACCGGAGGGCTCTGTAACTCTCATCCAGCTGCATCTCAGCCCAAACTAGCCTGCTTAACTCAGCTCTCTGCTCCTTGTGCATTTTTTTTTTCAAAAACAGCACCCGCAATCCATACTGCAACTAGTACCTTTCCTGGATGGAGAGGAGAATGTTTCTCTGGTGGAGATGCTCACGAGCTAGTGTTTCCTTCCAGAAATCCAAGCGGACAAAGTCATACCATCCCAGCAGGACCTGTATTGACAGGAAGCATCCCACTGCTTGCCACCAAATGTATCGAGACTAGGGATGAGCTGCACACCCCCCTGTTCGATTCGCAAAAAATTATTTCGAACACGCGAACACCATTAAAGTCTATGGGACACGAACATGAATAATAAAAAGTGCTAATTTTAAAGTCTTATATGCATGGTATTGTCATAAAAAGTGTTTGGGGACCTGGGTCCTGCCCCAGGGGACATGTATCAATGCAAAAAAAGTTTTAAAAAATGTTTTTCCTATGTTTAGAACAGTCTGACAGCAAAATGACATTTCCAAAGGAAAAAAAAGTTATTTAACCACTTCAATACAGGGCACTTAAACACCTTCCTGCCCGGACCAATTTTGAGCTTTCAGCGCTGTCGCACTTTGAATGACAATTGCGCGGTCATGCTACACTGTACCCAAATGAAATTTTTATCATTTTTTTCCCACAAATAGAGCTTTCTTTTGGTGGTATTTGATCACCTCTACGGTTTTTATTTTTTGCGCTACAAATAAAAAAATACCGAATAAAAAAAAAAAATGTTTTTTTTTGTTTCAGTTTCAAAACTTTGTAAATAAGTACGTTTTCTCCTTCACTGATGGGCACTGATGGGGCTACACTGATGGGCACCAATGAAGTGGCACTGATGAGGTGGCATTGATGGACACTGATATGTGGCACTGATATGTGGCACTGATAGGCGGCACTGATGGGCGACACGGATGGGCGACACGGACGGACACTGATAGGTGGCACAAATTGGCACTGATAGCTGGCACGGATTGGCATGGATGGGCGGCACAGATGGGTGGCACAGATGGGCATGGATAGGCGGCACAGATGGGCATGGATAGGCGGCACAGATGGGCATGGGTGGGCATGGATAGGCGGCACAGGTGGGCACTGATAGGCGGCACAGGTGGGCACTGATAGGTGGCACAGGTGGGCACTCATAGGCGGCACAGGTGGGCACTCATAGGCAGCACAGGTGGGCACTCATAGGCGGCATTGGTGTTATACTATAGTAATGGATGCCAATCAGTGCCAAACAATAATGCATGCCAATCAGTGATGCCCATTGTGGGCACTGATTGGCATCCATTATGGGCACTGATTGGCATCCATTGTGCTGACTGGCATCCCTGGTGGTCTAGGGAGGATTACCTTTTCCCTGGTGGTCTGGTGGCGTCCCTGGTGGTCCAGTGTGGGCATCCTCGGGGGGGCTGTGCTGATAATCGATCAGCACAGACCCCCCCCTGTCAGAGGAGCAGCCGATCGGCTCTCCTCTACTCGCGTCTGACAGACGCGAGTGAGGGAAAGTCGATCACCGGCTCTTCCCATTTACACTGTGATCAGCCGTGATTGGACACGGCTGATCACGTGGTAAAGAGTCTCCATCGGAGACTCTTTACCGAGATCGTAGTTGTCGGGTGTCAGACTGACACCCTGCAACAACGATCGTCGCGATGCGCGCCCCCGGGGCTCCCTGGCGGTATGATTCAGTCTGGAATTAGGTGCTGAAAGCGGTACAATTATTTTGCACAGAAATCTGGCTTTTATTTTGTAGTCCTGTAATTCTTAGGAATAACTCTCTTAAATCTGTTCAAACCAGAGTCTAGCAGACATCCCGGGTATGATAAAGTTTATAATATAATAAAGAATAATAAAAATTATTCAATAATGTAATCAAATCCAAAAACACTGAAAAATTTACACTTTTTGGTTGCTATGGACAATCTCCAAATTCCAGGCAGTAAAAAACAGTATTTATAATATAAAAGTGCATGCAGGGCACTGCACAGACCACTAGGGACAAAGGGGGTGTGTATTTTTTAATACAGCACTGTAATCTGTAAGATTACAGTGCTGTGTGTGTTTTGTGTCTTTTTAAATTTGCCGCCGTTCTCCGCTCCCGTGCGCCGTAACACCGCAGGGAACATAGCTCGGCGGCATTCGGCACTGTGAATCGAGCGGAGGACGGCTCGATCACACAGCGCGGCGGACATCGCTGGATCCAGGGGACAGGGTGAGTAACTCTCCCTGTGTACTCCCCTACATCGAGCGAAGCCATCCCGAGTCTGGCTCGGGGTTACTGCTCCTATCAGTATATTCCTACCCCGAGCCAGACTCGGGATTACCGCTAGGGGGGTTAAGGGGAATCCCCGTGCCAATTTTTTTTAAAAATGGCGTGGGGGTTCCCCTCAAAATACATACAGGACCCTTCAGGTCTAGTATGGATTTTAAGGGGAACCCCACACCAAAATTTTAAAAAAACGGCCTGGGGTCCCCCCAAAAATCCATACTAGACCCTTATTCGAGCACACAACCTGGCAAGCCGCAGGAAAAGAGGGGGGACGAGAGAGCGCCCCCCCTCCTGAACCATACCAGGTCTCATGCCCTTAACATTGGGATGGTTCCTTGGGGTAGCAGCCCACCCCAAACCCCCTTGTCCTCATGTTGATGGGGAGAAGGGTCTCATCCCCACAACCCTTGCCCGGTGGTTGTGGGGGTCTGCGAGCGGGGGGGCTTATCGGAATCTGGAAGCCCCCTTTAACAAGGGGACCCCTAGATCTCACCCCCCTGTGTGAATTGGTAATGGGGTACAAATGTACCCCTACCATTTCACAAGAAAAGTATCAAAAGGGTTAAAAAACAAAAGAGACATTTTTTTGTCCTTTATTAATTTCTTCTTCTTTCTGCTTCTTCTTCCATCTTCTTTCTTCTGGTCTTCCTTCGGTGTTCTTCTTCCTCCATCTTCTTCTTCTCCATCTTCTTTCTTCTGGTCTTCCTTCAGTGTTCTTCTTCCTCCATCTTCTTCTTCTCCATCTTCTTCTCCATCTTCTTCTTCATCTTCTTTTTCCCCCGCTCTTCTTGTCCCACATCTTGCTCCTGCTTCTTCTCCGCTCTGTCCGCACGATCCACCTCAGTGGGAGTCTTCCGCCGTGTGACGCTTCTACTCTTCTGACACTTCTTGAAGGGTCTGGTATGGATTTTTTTTTTTTTTTTTGGCGCAGGATTCCCCTTAATATCCATACAAGACCTGAAGGGCCTGGTATGGAATTTAGGGGGACCCCCACGCATTTTTTTTTTACATTTTGGTTCGGGGTTGCCCTGTGGGGAAATCCCATGCTGTTTTTATCAACTGTTAAGTGTATTGTTGGACCGACTGTTCTAAACACGGGAAACATGCGCCCCTTTACAGGGATAACATAGACACCCCTCAGGTACGAAATTTAAAGGAATATTACACTTTTATTGTTTCACTTTAAGCATTATTAAAAACACTGCTCCTGGAAAAACGGCCATTTTTAAAACTTTTTTTTTGCATTGATACATTTCCCCTGGGGCAGGACCCAGGTCCCTAAACACTTTTTATGACAATACCATTCATATAAGCCTTTAAAATTAGCACTTTTGATTTCTCCCATAGACTTTTAAAGGGTGTTCCGTGGCTTTTGAATTTGCCACGAACACCCAAAACAAGGCGAACAGCCAATGTTCGAGTCGTAAAGACATAAAGCTCATCCCTGATCGGGACCATCCCATGGACAGCTCTGCCTGGTCAAATGGAAAGATATAATAAAATATTCACAAAAATGTGAGGGGTTTACTCACTTTTGTGAGATTCTCTATATTCCACAGAGCAGACTAGGATGCAAAACCTGCGATGTAACCTACAGTAAATGTTTTACTGCTTGTTTTTTGTATACTTTCAGCTGCATTGTATTATGGTGTAGAAAAAATAATGCAGATGTTTTTTGGTACTATGGAATTTGTGAATTTCTGAATTATTGTGTGGACCTGTGTCTACAAGTTTTGTAAGATTGAGCAGGTCTAGAAAATATTGAGCAAATTGCCGAGTGCACATTTAGCAGGTCTCTGAAAGGGATGGATACAAGGCATAGAGAATATTTGGTGTGCAGAACCACAAATAACACTTGGCTGATTCCCTATACCTATTGCTGATGGAACACTTGTAAAGCCGCGTACACACGGGTGGACTGTCTGGCCAACTTAGTCCGTCGAAACACATTTCAGCGGACAGTCCGCTCGTGTGTGGGCTTCAGCGGACTTTTTCAGCGTGCAGTCTGGCGGACTAAGTATTTCGGAATTTCCGTAATATTGTCCATCATACTTTGGTTTCAGCGGACAATCCGCTCGTGAGTAGGCTAGTTCGACGGACTAAGTATGGCGCATGCTCAGAAAGGATTTACACGGCGAAAGGTTGCATTGCTGTGTATTGGACTTCCTATTTCTAGTCCCGTCGTACGTGCTGTACACGTCATCGCGCAAGCTTTCGACGGACTGTTTGTGCATCCGTGTGTGGTCAAGTCCGTTCATTCGAAAGTAGGACGGACTGTCCGTCGGATTGTCTGACGGACTAAGTTGGCCATACAGTCCGCCCGTGTGTACGCGGCTTAAGAGTTAGAATAATGGTGCATGCCTCAAGTGAAAGAGAGTTTTGGAGATCTTTCTCCCATAGGTCCAGGAAACAAAGCTTGTATCCAACTTTTAATTATGTTTTAGAAATCTCAAGCTGGAATTTTGCTACAAAGTTTGCAAATGCCGTTTTCAAGTAGAAATACAGTAAATGTACACATTTAAATCCATATTTCAGATTGCTTTTTCTCCTGTAATGTTATGTTTGGTATGTATGACTGCAGGATATGTTTCAGTTTAGCCTTTCAAACACTGTCAAGGATGTTCAGCAATTATATTACATGTGGCCCCTGACTCAATAAGCATTTGTAACACTGAATCTCCAATTCTGAGTTGAAATTTTCCGGCATTAAAAATGTCAAGAGCAAATATGTATTCATCATCTGATGAATTGCCTGTCATCTTTGTTTTCATTTAATTAGCATTAGCTCAAGACTTTACCAGCAAAAATATCCAAGACCTTTGAAATTTTAAGTACCTGTTTTTAGCCATGTTTCATAGAAAGGAATAAACAAACATCATTGCCTTCAGATTTCAGTTCTATGACATCTCTTTGTGAGCTTACAGTCAGAGCAAACTTCCTTCCTAAAATTCACACAGGCCTACAATGTTAACAGTTCACATCTCTTTTTTATTTTTTTGCTGCTGCACAGAGGTTTTTTTACCTTCATGCATAGAATGCACAAAGGTAAAAAACCTTGGTTCTTTAGAACCACTTTAAATATTAAAGTCCAGCCCCATGTACCAGCAGGGACCAAACTTAAATTAACTCCATATTTTACAAAATACATAATATAACAGACCTGCACAAAAATATACCAATTATAGCCAAAATGCCAGAAAAAAACATTAACAAATGTATGGCATTAAATTTTTGCCACACGTGCACATAATACAGGAATATTGTGAAAAAAAAGACACAAAAAGGATTTACGCAGTAAATACATATACATTATGGAGGTATTTATTTAGTGGATCAGGGTTGTTCAATAAAGCTGAATGTTGAGGCTTTCTTTGTCCATTTATTAGAACTAAATTAATCTCTATAAGTCTTTAGGCTTCATTCACGCGACTGACCTGGGGGTACACCACCAAGAATCAGCGCTTTGCTGTGACAAGCATTGACGGGTGCTCGTGATCAGCCACCAGCAGCCTGTACAAATCAACGACAGGCGCCACAGTGCTTCTCGTGTAACTGCACACCTGAGCAGTGGCATGTGATTAGGGGCAAATGAGATGCGCCTATCAACCTGTCATTGATTTGTAGAGGCTGCTGCTGGGCCAATCACAAACACCCGGGAACACCCACCACAGAGAAGCGCCGACTCTTTACGATGCATGGCCAAAACTGGTTGGGTGAATGAAACATTATTAAAAAAATCCCTTTTTAAACTGTGATAAAACCTTAAGGTGCTAAATTTAGTTTTTTTCTGTAAATGGGTGCTGAACACTATCATGCACTCCTGTGTAATGGAAAGCATTACATAGTTACATAGTTAGTAAGGTTGAATAAAGACACCAGTCCATCCAGCTCAACCTGAGTGAGTGTCTACAATTGTCCCTATCCCTGTACATTGCACACTCACATCAGTCCCTACCCTCAAGGAGCCCACAATCCAAGGTCCCCATTCATATACCAGGGCCAATTTTGGACAGAAGCCAATTAACCTACCTGCATGTCTTTGGATTGGGGGAGGAAACCAGAGTACCTGGAGGAAACCCACGCAGGCACAGGGAGAACATGCAAACTCCAGGCAGGTAGTGTCGTGGTTGGGATTTGAACCAGTGACCCTTCTTACTGCTAGGTGAGAGTGCTAACCACTACACCACTGCGCCGCATTGGGTTATACATCAGTAGCTCTCTTAAGTTAGGTGGCATGGTACTACAGATCTAATCACGCTAAGGAGACCAGAATATCAACAATCTCTGGATTCATTTTAGCTTCACATAATTCCAACACTTCTCTGAGTATTTGACCTGAGCACTGAGAGCATACTGATCTGTGCAAAACAGAAACACGTCGTGTAAAGGAGGATTATACTTTTTTCTAATATTTACATAAGTGCCTTTAAAGTCCACCTTAGGGGTATATTTTCTTTTGTTCAGACTTCTTGAATGTGGCACTACATGAGGATATAAATCACCGATACAATTGTTTGTGCAAGACAGAATATTAATTTTCCAAGTAAAATTTAAAAAGATAAAAAAATTGTTGGTACTGAAACCATGAAAGCTGCAAAGAAACACAAAATGTCTAGAAAAGGCTATCCTTTGAGATCTCTCTACTGAAGCACTTATAGTTAAACAGTAGTTAGTGTACAGTTTTATTGTTCTTAAAGTAATGAAGAATGACATTTCTTAAAGTCTTCTCACATCATATCCTTTGAGCTACATTCCTTTGCGCAAAGTCCCACATGCACGGTTTGGGCACAGCTCACAGAAAACAATTGTTTACCCATGTGCCCTGTGCACACCATGCCCGTGTGATGGTCATCAGAAAAAAGCAGCACAACAAACACGGTGTGAATGAGCCCCTAGCCCTAGTTTGCATTTGCAAGTCATAGAAGTTGTGATGTATTTTCCAATATGTAAGCTAAAGCCTGTTGAATTCTTGTCTAAAGCTACAACCATAAAAAACACACATAGTACATCCATGCAATACATAAACATTGCCTCACGTTTTATTCCTTTACTACCACCCAGCACGTGCAGCGGCAAAAGACTGGGATTTAACACCTACATGTCGCACATATGAGCTGCTGGGCGGCCAGTGCTTATGTGCTCAATGACAGCTCTCAGTCCAGGGTAAAGATCAGTCATCAGTGGGACCGGCTTCTGATCATGTGACCACTGTGCCTCAACTCCCAAGAACCTTCCCACACACTGTGTTTAGGAAAATGGCTGTTGAGAGATGTAGTTCTGGGGCTGTGCCTACATCAACAGGAACTGAGCTTCCAGCAACCCCTGCAAGAATTTTACAAATATGGTGATGACATCACAAAGAGTACAAAAAAATTCTATTTTTTTGCTACAGGAACATGGTAAATAAAATAAATAATGCTGGGACATGCTCTAAAAAATAAGAGGGAGGTTTGGGTGTAAGTTTGGGTCATACCTTCACAAAATCCTTCATGAAAGTTGCCTGACGCTCATTTATTTATTGCAGTCAGTTATATAGTGGCAACAATTCATACAGCACTTTATATATAGTAAATTCTCATCAGTCCCTGCCATCAAGGTACTTACAATCTAAGGTCCCCATCCCACATACACACCCAAACTAGAGCCAATTTAGATGGGAGCCAATTGCCTACCAGCATGTATAAGGAGGAAAGGGAAGTACCCAGAGCTTGGCTGGAGGCTCTAATACTGACAATACCACAGCACACTCTTTACTTCCATTAATCCATCACTTCTATTGCCCAACCCTATTGCATCTCTGTCTATACCTAGTAGACAGAGCACACTTGATTCACATCTGTCACCCATTGGATCACAAGCTTCTCATTTAACCACAGCAATGACTCCCAACACCCAAACGTAGAAACAACTATCATTAATCTTACCCCATATACTTTTGTAGAGGCAGATATCGATCTTTTAAAATATGAATTACGTTTTTGTCCTACCTTCCAGCTGGATAAATATCACACTATAAAAGATCTGTACCTATTCTCTAGGAAATTAAAATACAAATACCTATTCAACCACAATTGAATATGTTCCAGGCAAGAAAGGGATCTATCTGAAAACATAAAACACTTTTCTATGGATGAATTTAGGGCTTATCCTCCTTTTGTAGGAGAGCGATACCTCTGAATCCCAAGTAGCCAGTACGGACACTGCTACAACACTCCCTATTCCGGCATCTACATTTAGTAAGAAATTCAAACTAAAACTAATCAACTAATGCTCATATCTGGGCATTTTTGGTGTCCACTATTAATGAGATGAAAAACCTAGCATTGGACCCAGTCTTTCACAATTTCAACAGAAATAATCCATTACCAGATTAGAGAACCACCAAGACTTGATAATTAAACAGGCAGATAAAGGTGGAAATATTGTTTTATTTACTAACAAACAATATACCAAAATGTGTTCGGACATTCTTTCCAACCATTCTTGGTATCGTAGAATTTTTTCTGTTTCTACTAAGTATTATGTTAATGAATATAGGTCCTTGATAGGAGAAGCCTACCTCTCAGGTCTTATAGATCAGGATACCCATGCTTATCTGGATACTAAACTTCCTCAGACAGCAATGTTCTACGCACTACCTAAGATTCATAAGAACAGGCAAGCTCCCCCTGGGAGACCCATAGTACCCAGCATAGGATCTTTGACTGAGAATGCCAGCAGGCTAATTTACTTTTTTCTAACTCCCCATATGACTACCATCATTTGTACAGGACACACTCGACCTCCTCCAACATATTCAGGGGTTCAAGGTCTCTCCCAACACCCTACTCATGACTTTGGATGTGGAGTCATTATATTCCAGCATCCTTCACGAGTTAGGCATCGGGATAGTATGCATCTTCCTTTGAGAACAGGATCATCATCTTTGGCCCTTTGGCGAATTTCTTCTGAAATTACTCTTTTATTTTGATGCAGAATTGGTTTATGTTTAATGGCTCCTACTACCTCCAGGTACAGGGCATGGCCATGGGCACATGTTGTGCCCCGGCCTACACCAACCTGAACCTGGGGGGGGGGAATGTGACATTTTTTCACAGGAATGTATGCCTAGCCTCACCGGCCATGCGTCGGTGTGGCTTAGATATTTTTATAATTTGGACTGGCACACAACAAGCTTTGGATGATTTTGTCATGCTTCTCAATAACAATATATACAATTTGAAATTTGCGGTAAATTCAGACTTTTGAAAAAATGATTTCCTTAATCTTACAATTCTTAAAGACCATGACAACTGCTTGGCAACTACATTATATCATAAGGAGACATCTGGCAATATCATTCTCCATGCGTCAAGTGCCCACCCTGCCACTTTGGTCCGTAGCATCCCCTACGCACAGTACATTAGACTCAACAGCCAAGAAACACATTACTTTTAATACTAATACTAAATTGGAATCTGCCTCTACTGTGAAATTCATCACACAATATTCATACCTACAATACCTATTAAGGGACATACTGGCCAAAAACTGGCATATACTATATGATGACCCTACTCTGAATAAATATATTTCTGATCATCCTGAAATTGTCTTTAAAAGAGCTATGTCACTGTGAGATAAACTTACTAACGGTCACTATACTCCTTCCCATGGACATACTGTGCAGTCAGAAGGCATTTTTAAATGTGGTCATTGTAAATTCTGTCCCTGGATACTGACAGATTCTAGATTCACCCTACCTAATGGTGAACTGTTCTACCCACATTTTAGAGCCGACTGCAGTACTCAGGGGGTGGTCTAACTGATGTACTGTAAGTGTGGCAAGTCCTATGTTAGAAAAACTATTCGGCAATTGCGCCAAAGAATCTATGACCACATATATTCCTCTGCTAATGGTAGAATGCTCAGTCCTATGAGTAGACGTCTGAATATCCATCATAGATTCGATAATTTATCCGTTTTTTTGTTTTGACAGTTGTGTGGCGCAATCCCAGGTGGGTGACTGGGATAGAAGGATACTACAGCGAGAAACAAGGTAGATTGAACGCCTCAATGCCACATGTTGGCCTGGCATTAAACTCCCTGGCGGTATGATTATTTCGGATTTTAGGTGCTAAAAGCGGTACCATTATTTTGCATGAAAATTTGGCGTTTTATATTGTAGTCCTGTAATTCTTAGGAATAACTCTCTTAAATCTGTCCAAACCAGAGTCTAGCAGACATCCCGGGTATGATAAAGTTTGAAAAATGAAATCATAAATTATAATATAATAAATAACTATAAATAATTGTACCAAATAATAATATAACAATAATAAAAATTATTCAATAATGTAATCAAATCAAAAACACTGAAATTTGCTCAGTTGCAGAATTGTCACTGTCATTACTTTTCAGTATTTGATGACGGATCTCCCCACAAATCGCTATCGCTCAATTCTGCGAGTGATTCCAATTTATTATCACTGTTTTCTAGCTGGTCTAAAACCATTTTTGATGTAAAATGACAGTTTGGTTGCTATGGACAATCTCCAGTTTCCAGGCATAAAGAACAGTTTTTATTATATAAAACTGCATGCAGAGCACTGGACAGACCACTAGGGACAAAGGGGATGTGAAATATTTACATACAGCAATGTAATCTGTAAGATTACATTATACTGTATGTATACTGTCTGTTTCACTTTTTGAATTTGACGCCGATCTCCGTCCCCGTGCGTTGCAACGCTCGCAGGGCACGGAGATCGGCTCCGTGATAGATCGAGCGAGACACGGCTCACTCGTACAGCGGGGAGACGACGCTGGATCCGAGGGAGAAGGTAAGTAAACCTCCTCCTGGATCCAGCGATGCAGTCCCGAGTCTGGCTCGGGGTTACCGCTCTTGGTATAAAAATTCCCCCCTGAGCCAGACTCGGGAATACCATCAGGGGGGTTAACAAAGTTCATTCCTATAGATCATTTCTATAGAGTGAAGGACTTATTGTTTTCATTTTGTTTCATTATATTGTTACCATATATCTTTTATTATTCTCCATCTTGTTTTTATTTCTGTCTGTGTGTTCTTGGGTTCCGGTTCACCCTTCCTGGCTGGGTCCACTTTACTGCTACTATCTACTTGCCATCTTGCCCCACTTCTGTTCTGTTTTCCTTTCAAGTAATACGTATTCTGTGATGTTATTTGGGTCACTTTCATTTTTGCATGTTCAGCCCTATGAGCAATCCATATGTTTATATTTTTTTATAAAAGTACACTAAATGTATCTCCAATGTTACTGTTTGTTGTTTTTTATGTTATTACTGCTCTAATTGTATATTATATTTTGTTTTCAGGTTGCCATGGCCATCTACCTTCAGCACTAGTCTGATCTGATCTGTGTGGGGATTTTGCATGCTTTGGACTTCTGTGTGGCCGGGTAGCCGCATTTTCCCCCTTTGGGCAATTTGTGTGGCTATCTTGAGTACCATTACTGTTATTTGGCCAAAATTTTTTTTTTCCCCATTTACATATTTGTGGTTAGTTTGGTTTTCTCTCTTGCTTTTACCATCTGTCCACTCACTATTTTCTTTTTTCAGTGTAGTGTCTGCATCCCTCACTAAGGGGAGCCTCCAGTCTTGGTCTCTTGAGCATGATGTTCCCTTGGCCTTGGTCTCATTTGTTTTAGTGCCCTGTTATGCTGCTCATGCGTGGGCTTGGCGGTGGTGCTCGCGCACACGTTCCAGAATAACCTGGCAATGCAGCAGCAGCTTCTGTGCACCTTCCTGGGATGTGTATGATGTTCCCGTGGGCGTGTTTGCGCCTGTTGTGGTGCTCTGTTGTACTGCACATGCGCGGTCATGGCAATGGTACGCACGCACGTAACCTGGCCGAATCAGGGGATGCGGAAGTGATTTCCATATACCTGATTGGCATGTGTATATAGGGCTGTTTGTTCAGCCCTATATCACGGCCAACAAACCTACCTGCTTGCTTGGACCTGTCTGCTTGTTTAACTGATTATAGATGGTATGATATCTCTTTTGTCTTATACTCCAGCTTGTATTTAGTGACTGCCCTCCCTTTCCTTTTCTCTGCTGTACTAATTCTAGTGTTTTGTTGTAGATGCCACATATATTAAAGAGGGATTCCACCAAAAAAAAAATATTAAAAGCCAGCAGCTATAAATACTACAGCTGCTGACTTTTAATAAATGGACACTCACCTGTCCCGGGTTCCAGCGATGCCGGCAGCCGAGGCCGATCGATCGCTCGGCTGCTGCCGCCACCATTCTAGGTGAGGGAATCAGGAAGTGAAGCGAATCGGCTTTACTTCCCGGTTCCCTACTGCGCATGCGTGAGTCGCGCAGCGCAATAGGAATTCTCCGCGCTGTCTCTGAGACCCGTGTGTGTCCCAGCAGACAGCGCGGCAGGACAGGAAATGGCGTAGACTCCCACGGGAGTCTATGCCCGGAAGTGGGTGTAAATACCTGTCTTTGACAGGTATCTCCACCCCCCTCCCCCCTGAAAGGTGCCAATTGTGACACCGGAGGGTTCCGATCAGCGGAGGTTCCACTTTAGGGTGGAACCCCCGCTTTAAATCTGCTGGCTTTGGTTGTGGTTTAGACATAAACCTCTACCATCTGGTTATATCCTTCTTCCTGTTAAGAAATTTGGATTGAACATTGATGTTAACGCAACAACTTTCTTGTCTCATTTAATCTACTACCCAAGCTCTAGGTGAGTATATTATATTCACACTACCATGTTTGTTTTGTACCCCTTATATATACTTAGACACTATATTCGGCTGGAATCCGTATCTATAGTAATTGTATATTCATAAACTTTATAGGTAGTCTGCGGCTTAATATTCTCTAGGCCAGGGTATACCTTTCTATTACTACTATCAAACCGAAGTTTAGCCATCTATACTGCATTTAAAGGTACTATTAGTGATTTATATATTAAAGTGGAAGTAAACTCCCCTATCATTTTCAGCCAAGGAAGCTGCCATCTTTGCCTCTGTTTAATCTTCAACTGCTATGGTCCTGCACATGTGGTTCGTTATGACACCAGCCATTGGATGGTTGATAGTTTGGCTGAGAGCACAGCCTATGTGCAGTTAGCATTCCCGGCATGCCTTTTTTTTTTTTTTTAACTGTTTAAATCGATGGGTTTACTTTAAACACCTTTAAATACCTTCTCTGGATGTATCAGCATGGGTCTCTTTGATATATAGAGAGTGGTAGCTTTCTACATTATTCACAGCTATATTTGATATACTTATATTCAGTGCTTGTTTGCACAGTATTTTGTTGATGCTGTACTCATTTCACAATAACTTTTTACCATTCTTACTAGCCAAGCCCCCACATGTTGTCCATTGCACTAAATGCATGCCCTGTATCTGGTCTTGTTCGGTCTGATGCTATGGTGGGCCTATGGTTTCCCTGAGACAAATATTTTATACTGACTGCACGACACTAACATTATTGACTGCCTCTTTTTCCTCTCTTAGAAATTGTTCATGTCCTGAAGAAGCATCTCTGCGAAACATGTAGAGCTAGCAATTCATGTTATTCAGTATACATTATATGTCTTATTTTGACATGTTTTTGATGTGTTTGATTCACATTGGAGAGGTTTAGTCATCACTGCAATGGGCAGTGTTTTTTAACTTTTTTGTACTATATATGTAATAAAATGTATCTTATTTTTAGTATAATTGGTGCCTTTAAAATCAATTTTTTTGTGCTTTTCAAATTTCGAAGTACCCAAAGAAAACCCAATCATACACATGCAATTTCCATGAACATAGTGTTCTGTTTGGAATTTGATTCAAACCAAAACCCCAATGCTGCAAGGCAGATATGCTAATCACTATGTTAGCACTGTGCTGCTCACAGATGCTTCCAAATGCTTTGTAAATGCTTGTTAAATAGGTTTGTTTCTTTTTATATTAGGGTTTTAGAAAACAAAAAAAAAAAAGCTTGAGTGCCCAAAAATTGGCAGCAAAGTACTATCTTACCAAACTGACAACTGAAATACAAAATAATGTTAAAAACTTTAATAGTTAAAGACAACTTTACAATCTCTTTACAGGAATGTAATCAATAGGTCTTTGCTCATTAGCAAGTGGCTCTTTGTAACCTTTAGTAGAATACAATGGGGCTGATTCACCAAAACTTCAGAGTACAAACCCCATTGCAGCCCGCATAGAAACCAGTCAGCCTCCAGGGTTTATTGTCAAAGCCTAATTTATTATGCTTAAGTTAGAAACTGATTGGCCATCATACACAGCTGCACCACATCCTGCACTATCCAGCCCCAGCTAATCAAGCCCAATGTGTTTCCTAAACCTGAACATAACAGCCATCTCTGATAGTGATCCAAAGCAAAGGGCTTCTTATTAAAACTGATGTCATAGGTGCAGTAACCCATAGTAACCCCTCTGAATTCACTTTACTGCAAACAGTATTGGAAAGAATCGATACATGTACAAAATAACTGGAGCTACACAACTGTCCTTCCATCTGATCATTAGTGAGCCTTTGTAGTAGCACTGGGCTATTTATTTCCTATTATGAAAGGAGATGTAATTTTGGTTCCTTAGGCACCATCATAGCAAAAGATCATCTAACATACTCTGTGCAGTAAATGTGTACATATAAAAATACGTTAATAAAGCCCAAACAGATCATTGACTGGTTATGCGTTACAGGTTTGCTGAAAGCATCACATGTGAAATAATTGTGCTTCTTTTACACTGTGTTAAATGAAAATCTATGCAAGCACATGGGAGCTGAATAAACATGACCTGTTACTGGTTTTGGATGGAAGAGGCGACAGTCTCATGTGGTAGTTCCATACAGTACTGAGTGATGCTCTTAATGAGGCAGTGAGACAGGCTATTCAGGGCTATCTGCAGTCAGATCTGTCCCTGTTCTCCCTTCTGCATAGCCTAGGAATAGGCTAGGAATACTCAGCACTCATGATTATTTACAGCTAAATTGGGACGGACCTGCAAATTCAACTGGCCATTGGATGTTTAAGGGCATCTTTAGATGTGCATTGTGCAATGTATAACATTTGAAATCAGGCTGACATTAGGAGTGTCTATACTTACTGTTGGTCAGAATGATTTGTGCATAAAGGACATCTCAGAACAGGTTGTATTGCATGCTATGAGGCTAAGTGGTCAAAGTACAGACAGCACACATAAAATTACACAAAGTCCAGCCATGTGTCAGAAGACAGTGATGAGACAGAACTGCATAGATAGAAAATAGGAGTTTCAATCTTGACCAATTAAACAGCAGGACTTGCAAAGATGTAAGAATATTTGAAAGTGGAGGCTATACCAACAGGATCATTTTTAAATGAAGTCTCTTTAAAAAGTCCCTGTCACCATACCCGACAGTATATATGCAAGTTAAAGGTTCAGTTCACCTTTGGGAACAAGTTACATGGTCCACCATGTTCCCGCTCCTGCAGTCTCTCCCAGACAACCCTTCTAATTGTGACAACGGGCCAGGAACCTTCTGTCACAATTTGAAAAGAACACAGATGTGTGGGGCCCCGCCCACAGGGCAGTGTCATTCATCCACAGAGTTCTGTGAAGGAATGAACTACAAGCCTTTACGGCTGATGGATTGTAGTTCTTAATGAATTACCAGGGCACTGGTAACTGTCTGACAGTATGAGGTACAGGCAGCTAAATACCACACAGACAGTTTGCAGGATCCTGAGATTGCACCCACAATCTGATGATGGCTGGTGCAATGCTTCACAGTCCCCTTAAGAAATAAAGTAATAAATGCAAATCCTTTTTACCTGCAAAAAGATGTGCATTTTTTTTTTTTTTTTTTTTTTTTTTTTTTTTTTTTAGTAAGGTGAACTTATCCTTCAATGCAATGCAATCTCTACTGGTGGTTACTATTCTCCTATGGTATCAGGTTCTGAAAGCAGTTCCCAAACCCAACTCTCAATAGAACATCTAACCCTGCTGAGGCTGTGTTCAGGAGAGGGCACATGCAATGGCAACATTGCCAGTAAGGTATCTGGATAGGATATCTCACCTGCGCAGATCGATAACTAATCATGGTGTCCCTGCACAAGTTCTCTCCCGAGCACAGCCTGATCAAACCCTCTGGATGCCTGCTCTTCATGTCTTTTAGGATCTTTCAATATTAGAGTGACAAATTATCTATAAAACCCAACCTTCATTTTAAATCTGCTAAAGTCTGAGTAGAAACGCCTGTATCATGCCAAGAAGATACAAAGAAGAATCCTTACTTTCCATATTGAACCATCCATCTCTCTGCAGATGTCCAACCCCACCTGAGCCAGAACATTAGCTCTGCAATCAGCAAAATGCATATTCCCTGCTGATTAGAGAGTTCCAACATTGACAAACCAGGGCACTTGTTGGACCTCTGCAAAAAGATCATTGCCTCCACACAGAACAAGGTATAGTCTCTACAGCATGTTGGTAGGGGGGCAAGCTTTTCTACCAAGCCTATGGCTGCTTTATTTTATTTGGCCGATATAAACTGAAAGTTCAATTGCTCTTTACATTTAAAAATAATACGATTATGTATAGAGATAGATTCTCTTCAAATCCCTAAAGCAGCAAACATTTTTTTTTTCATTTTGGTTTGCAATTTCTCTTAGTTTCTATACTGGTGACACCAAGACCAGAAATTAGGGAAATGTGTTTGTTTTTTTCCAAATGCAATAAGCCAAGGACCAAATAAACACTTGACAGAGATTCTTACAATTCCCTATTCTCCACTAAGAAATTTTATTGCCATTTCTGTCCTCATTGTATAGACATCCTGTCCCTCTAACTCTGTCACTGGCACAGATAGAGGAAATCTCCCCAATAGGGGCAAAAAAACCAAACTGTATAAAATCCTAAGAGGAGTTGTAACCCTTCCCCATTACATCCAAAAGAGTTTTGGATAGAATAAAACTTTCAGCCAACTACATAATAAAAAATGCTGAAATCAAGTACACAGGTCCTAGGATGTGGATGATAATGAACAAAATACTGACACACTCTATAAATTGGGGGAATACAATTCATGGCACAATGCCAATTCTCATACTGATTCTAGGCAGCTTAAAAAATATTTAAATAACTTTAGTCAAATATTTGTCTTTCCAAGCATATATAGAAAGCCTCAGATGCAAGCTGCAGTTCTTTGGTTCCGTCCAAATGCATCACTGGGCAACTGGTTTGTATCAAAGAAATTAAGTAGCTTCTGGCTTGCTGATCCAAAATGAGTAGTGCGCAGGAATCAGAGAAAAGCTAACAGCAGCTTCCACTAAGGTTTCTTACAGAGATATTATGCCTTGTACAGTATAGCCAGTAATAAGGCAGTGTATGGTCATAGATATCAACCAATATGATTTCATCCTCTATAAGATTGTAAGAATCATAACCAGAAATGAGGACTATGGATTACTGTACTAAGTCTAATTAAATAATAATTTTACTATGACACCTCATCAAAGCTTACTAAGTAAAACATGGTGTTAGAATGGATTTTTTCTCAGTCTCTAAGTTTTTCCATATAAAACAAAGCTGTATGCTTACATTAAGACATGTATAAATGAAGGCTGGGAAAGTCTTACTCCACATATAGCGTGAACTGTTGGTTTTCAGTAAGATCCCCTGTAAGTCTTCAGGTAGTTCCTGTATGATAGTGTCTACTTGTCCTTGAAGTTCCTGCAAGGTGTCCACACTTACAGTGAATTGTTCCCTCTGCATCAGAGCCAGTTTATTTTTCAGTTTTAAAACCAGGTCCACAGCCTCAACTTCAGAGTGCTTCTGTACCAAGAGCAGCAAATCTTCATTACAAAATGCTTCAAGTTGAAGAGCTTCTAGCTTTTGCATCATTTCTTTTTCCCCCTGGTGAACGAAAAAAATGCCTGTATAAGCCGATCCAGTCTCCCTTTAACCGAGATGTAAGCTGAGGACGTGCCTGCCTTCTCAAAGGTCTTCATAGACTCCTCCTGATTGAAGGGATTGAGCTGTGGAGGACTCTTCCATGCAGAGATGCTCTTCAGCAACGGCAAAGAATTGCATTTTGTACTTCTGATGGTCGTTTCTGCTAAACACCCTTTTCCAACTACTTAATAATCTCTTCATCTTTGTTCAGGTATGGCTTATAGGAGCTATAGACACCAGGCTTTGAATCTAAAGTCTTTAATGTTTTCAGTTTCCTTACTTTCACCTGTTTGGGAAAATCACCTTCCAGTTTTACATCACCAATGTAGATGATATGCGGTCAATGCTGAAGTGTTTTTGCAAAAAAAGGGGTTAGTGACACCAAAAATGACAGAAGGCGATACTTGTGTTCTGGTGGTACATTCCTTGAATTCAGCATCATGATTTGTGAAGTATGGTCTGAAATCACTACAGTATTTTAAAGGTGCTATGCAACCAACAAGGGCTAGCACAGTTTCAGAAGACCGTGCTGGAGAAGGAGCCATTACCACCAGAGGTTCCCCAAGTAACACCAATTCCCATAGCAACTGGATGTGGAAGAAGACTGGGGAAAAGCACCTGAACAGACCAACTTCATGGATGGTTGGTAATAACATAATGTAATAACACAGAAATGTGTGCATCTGCTGAGTCATATCCACCAACTGTGTTGTTCCTGGCTTGTCATGTCTGGTATTCGCAATGTTATTGCACAGAATGGTCCCTTCCCTTTGAAGGATTAATGGTGTTTCTAGATGTCTGTTTTGAAAGTTGCCATGTGGTTGCTGTAATATTTCTATTATCTGAGACTGACTTAAAAATGTGTGTTCATACTAAAATATGTTTAGACTAATGAGATAAGAAGGGCGGTAAACAGCTATTTTTTAGGAATATTTGGGAACACTCTGAAATGACATGTAGACATATGCCTGTATCACTGAAAATATGATGAAGTTTCATTTTGTGTAGAAAAACCCATGTATTAGAGATTGTCATTTTTGCTCTTCTGTAATCAAGCTTTGGATATATGTAACCCTTCCTACTTGTATTTCTTAAAAAACCACAGTCAGTAGACCATATTAAAGGTAATATGGTTTAATTTAATCTTGTATGCAAGTCACTCTGTACTTCCGGAATATTCCTATGGGATCTATCGAGCGGTCTTCACGGGTTCCTTACACCCTCCTCTTTTGGAGTCCTTCACCAGTGCTCTCTACTCCTCATCCCCTATATGTGCCCCCTTAGCAAGCCAGATGCTAAGGTGACACCTGTGCAGACGTGTTCCTAAGCTGGGCTGTGTGCATTTATAGACACAGTTTGGCTTGGCCATGCTCTTCACTCCTTCGTCACAGGATTTGTCTGACAGCAGCAGCCAATTGCTACTGCTACTCTCAAAATCTTCTGTGAATTCAGGAAGAGTGAGCAGTGCTGCTGCAGACCAGACAGCACTGGATTGAGAGAGGACTCGGTTCAGTGTTGGGTGGGGGGGGGGGAGGGTTGCTTGGGAAACTGGCGTTAGAAGTTATTTTTTTCATCATAATGCAGAGAATGCATTAAAGTAGAAACATAGGAAAACTTTTTTTTATATTTTTATTTTGAACAGCATAAGGGAGGGTTATAACCCCTGTAAGGTTTACATTTGCCATCTGTGTCCTATTGTGAATATTTACCCTCATTTTCTGTCCCATAGCCAAAACAAGGAGTGAGAGGAAATTAGGGGAATCTCTTGGGGGGGCCCTCAGGACACCAGATCTAGCTTTTCCACTGGATGACTTCCCCTCTATTTCTTTTTTGGGGACAACTTAAAAATTGGGATTTCCTATTACTTTTACTTTCAATGATTTTGGTAAACAGGACAAACGGAGAGGTTGAATCTCCCTAACAGGGACACAGACAGCAATATAAACTGACAGGTGTCCTAATCCCTCTTCCCTCTATCCATTTTTTTTTTTAAATTCTTCCTTTAGTTGTACTTTAAGGTAAAAAAATAAAAAATGAAAATGTTGCCTTTAGAGCCGCTTAAAGGAAAATGCAAACTGTGCTGTAATCTGATAATGCTTGTGGATATCCATTAGCATCATATCGGCACAATCCACAGTGGATCTCAGACATGGCAGATTATTTTTGTTCATCTGCAAATACTATCAAAAACAAATTGCTTTTGTCATCTGGAGAATGTATGTATGTATAAGGTATGAAAGAAAACATTTCCAAAGTTCCAATAGTTCAGACTTTTCAATCCCTTGTCTTCCTTGGGTTGCCTGCAAACCTTTGCTATGGTACATCTAAAAGTATTCACATGCCGCCGTGCAATTCACGGTGGACTTAAAATTATTACTCCTTTATTCCATGATTTTCAAAGATAGAACATCGATATTTTAGAACATCGATATTTCCGTAGTTGACAAAAATCCCCCTAGATACAAGACATGTGCATTAGTTTTCGTTCAAATGCATTTTCGGCTGAATTTAAGGTATTTTCGTTTAAGTTTTGACAAATGATAACGAAAGCGCAGAATCCGAAAAACGAAAGCTCCAACATAAATAAATGCTTTATTTTCGTTTTCGTTGTTACAACAGTTCTATATAGAATAGAAGATTCAACGTAACTCTGACAATAACAATCTGTGTCTATTAAACCTGTGGTCGAATGTGCCTAACCTTACCTCTATTAATCTAAGATTATATAGAAAAAAGATTAGACAGAGAGAAAAGATTCGACAGAGAGAAAATATTCGACAGAGAGAAAATATTCGACAGAGAGAAAAAATTCTGGAATTGGGTGGGGGAAGTAAAATAAAAATAATGATGATGATGAATGTTATTGGCTGATTGTAACCAAAGAGGAGGAGCAGTAAAATAGCTAGAATTAAGTACATACGTACAGCCAACTTACTTTCACTTACGGTTGTTAGCAGAGAGAGACACACACACTGAATCATTTCAGAAGACAGCAGCAGAACCATAGTGAAGCAAGCTACAGTTCAACTTAACTTTTTCATAATAATCTGC
The DNA here is from genome assembly GCF_037356315.1 of Lithobates pipiens. Lineage (NCBI taxonomy): Eukaryota > Metazoa > Chordata > Amphibia > Anura > Ranidae > Lithobates > Lithobates pipiens. The sequence continues at coordinate 422,600,204 of NW_027507903.1, read as the reverse complement.
TGCTATTTTGTTAGGGTGTGAACCTTATAGTGATACTAGTGTTGCTGCTAGTGTTGTTGTGATAGCCTCAGAGGCTGCCTGTGTTGTGGGGGGATTTATAATTATAGAATCTTGTTACCTGTCTGATTAGTGATCGCTATCACCAGTCCACCAATTTCTGTTTGAACGAGTATATAATATATATACAGAAACACTTGTAGTTTGCCCAGGAAGTCCTCCAATGCCTCCATGTTGCTCTCACAATAGGTTGCCGCCATATTCATTATTATCAGTCACTCACTATCTGACACCTGACACTGTGAGACTTAAACCATTCATTCAACATGAACGAAAGAGATTTGAAAAAGCAACGAAAAACACACATGTTTATAATAATATTTGACAGAGCATCGAAACTGTACGACGTTGCAATTGTACATTTCCGGAGTCAAATGCTCCGCCTATAGGCTATATAGAGTTTAGCAGCTCCATTGAATCTTCTTTATACATTCGACAGACACCATAAGCCTTCAAAGACAGATTTGACCGTAATTCGTGTGGATTTCCGGACGAATGCAATTTTTGAACGAAAAACTAAATAAATAAAAACGAATTTCGGGAGTAACTAAATACATTTATTTTTCGGATGAAAACACAATTCTGAAACAAAATATTTCACTCTGCACATGTCTCCTAGATACCATTTTAATATTTTGGATCTAATATTAGAGCCTTTCTCAAGCTAGGACACTGGGTCATATTAGACCCCTTAATGTTGTGTTGGTTTCTTGAGTGATGTTTATGCCCAGCTGAATTATTAATGTTCTATCTTTAAACAGTATGGAATAACAGAATCAAGTGTGTATAATCTTTATGAGATAAGTGAAAAAAGTGGCTCTAGTTTTTATTAATATGAGATTTATTCTTTTACTTATAAAGCAGTACATTTCACCACCCATTTTAAAGAGGGTGTGTCAGAACATGTGTATTACTTGGGTATTTCTGGTCAGTATGCCATGATTTCAAACAACAATTTAACAGGCATTATGTTATAAAAAATATAACTCGTTTTATATTATTTAATATTATTTACTAAAACAAATCAATTCTCTTGTTTGGTATACCACTGGAGACAGACAGTAAAAAAAAAAAAAAAAAAATGTATTCATAATTTAAATTCAATCTTCTGGTCTAATCCATTTGACTTTTATTTTTCCAAACGTTGACATTTTGTCTGGATATCAGTATTAGTCACTCGATTCACAGCTGTCTAACTCATTATCTGATTACTCACTTTTACAATGATCAGAGAGGTGTTAATATTTTCCAGATTTTCTAATGAAGGAATGTCTAATTTTTTTTTTTATAACTGGATATTTTCTTTTTCCCCATAATATTTATTAAAGAATGGATCAGTAGTTTTTCTGTACTTGGAGTACTGGTATATCATCAGGTATAACTTTAGGTGCCCTACAAGGTTAAAAAAGGTTAACATGAACCTATATTGACAGAAATATTGACTACAGATTGAGTGGGGGCAATAGGAAGGGAGACATTTAGGAAGATGCAGTAAAAGCCTGGTCATGTCGTAATATAGTACAATGTTGAAGCCCTAACTGGATGACATATAGTTTTCTAAAGCACTGTGCATGATAAACACTTGCTATTATTTCATTGTAAAATGCTGTGTTCACTGATTATTTTCCTCTTTCAATGTATTTTAAGTGCTGTCAATCTCCTCAAGACTTTGCCAGCTACTTCCTGTCTAAATGCACTCACTCTATCGTCATTTACATCATTGCTCATTTTCCATGCCTGCTCCACCAGGGTCGCATGCCACAAGATGGAAATGCTGGTGCACAATTAAGAGACAATTTTCACTCCTTAACAGTAAGTGCTGGAACACAAATCGTCATGGTAATATCACCAGTTTATTTTTTAATGAAAGCTGCAGATTTAGAATGATCAAATATAAAAAGTTGCTTTACAACATTTAAAGTGTTTGTTACCCCAACGCTTCATATTCTTGATATGTGTCTGTTGTACCATGTACTTGCATGAGAAAGTCTCCAGTTCTTGTTGTATTGCTTCCTTTGTGTGAAATCCCTGGTGTTCTTGCCAGTCCTCTACTCTCCTATTAAAAACTGACCACACCAAGCAGGAGAGCACATCATGGTCAGTTTTCTAACTATTCTGAGACCTCAGTGTGCTCTCCTCCAATGATCAAACTCTCCTGACATACTCCTCGCTGCCTAGCCACTGCCCAGGAAGACCAGTGTGCAAAAATGTTTTACATTTAATTTTTATTTTAAACGGAATGGGTTGTTTTATAAGGTGAATGTTTACAATCACTTTAAGCCTATATGTCAGGAATTGGATCACCTGCTGGTGGCACTGTTGTCCCCAGACCTATAGGTTGTAGTTCCCCTGTCCATTAGTGAATGTCTCACAGCAGCCAGCTGTTCCTAGCAAGTAGCTATCATCTGATGCTGGCTGCTGGGAGGGTATTTAGTTCCTTCTCTGCTAGTTCATCTTTCTTCAGTGTTCTGCCTGTGTGTCCCTTGTTCCGTGCTCCTTTTGATCTGTTACTCCAGATCCTGAATATTCTCCTTCCTGCTTGAACCTGCTTCTGTCTACCCTCTACCACACATGCGCATGGGAGCCGGCATTAACTGCATGACCCGAGCTAGGAATGGCACAGCGCGCCCTTTCTAATGCTGGCGCATACGCAGAAGAAATCCCCGTATGGCGATTTGCAAATATTTCCTAGACCGTGCAGGTCTGGGAGACATTTCAAGCACCTACAGGTAAGCCTTCATCTTTTCTCTTACTTATGGATAGAGCAAGGATTAGAACTCCTGATAACGTACTACAACTGTCCCTCCCAGGCCCCATCACTTCAAAAGGGGGTCCGGGCATCTGTCAAGTAGGAAGGCCGGCTGTACTGCCTTGTGACTTTTGTGGATCCTCCTGCAGCGCTGCTGGCTTTCTCCTTCCAGCAGGCAGGATTGTCTCTAATATCTTCCAACCATATTCTGGGCCCCCCATGTGCCCCCTCACCACTGCAGTGCTTCCAGCTTCCCTCCTCTTTTCTCCCACTGGCAGATGCTGTGGGTACACAGTGATCATTTCAGGATGGATAGCAGGGCCAGCAAATTTACACTTATTTCATTGTTTCTATTCATAACTGAAGCATAGTAAACTGTGGCTGCTATGGTTTGATTTGTGAATGAGCAGGAAGCTGCCCAGCACAGAGCACTTGCCATTTATTCACTGTCCAGTGCAGCTGAGGCTGCAGAGAAAGGGACTGGGGAATCTCTGTGCTCAGTCCCTTTCTCTGTCTGAAAAGTGAGACATCAGGGGTCTAGTTTAGACCCCTGATATTTCATCAAAGTCCCCTTATAGAGCAGTTAAAAATGTAAAAATAAAATATATACTCTAAATGAATAAAAATACTATTCTAAAAAAAAAAAATAATAATAATTAATTAATTAAGGGATCATGTGCATGTGCTTTTCTCTTTAATGAGCAGTCAGCATTTGGGTTGTTATTCAGAGAATGTTTGACAGGCAGTGGGGAAGCATATTGCCAAACCTCACCACCTGCTTTAACCCCACACTAAAGCACGCTTTGCGGGGCACTTGCAGAGCAGTGCTATTCACTTGAATGGGCCTTTTTCAACAAAGGTATGATTTCTGCCACGGCTGCAATGCATAGCATTGTGGCCTTGGCATTTTAGTGAAAATATAATTAGATATTTTAGGGTATGTGGGGGAGTGGGGAGGAGGAGGGCAGCCCTTCATTAGGGAGATTAACCCTTTACCTCCTGTTCTGCTGGCAACATTTTACCACTTTTACCTTTAAAAAAGTGAACTTTAGTCTCTGCTGTATACCAATTTATATTTTAGTAATATTACACTGCATCTATTATATACTACATTTTGGTTACCTCATTCTTCTTATTTCTTCCTTAATTCAGCGCAAAACGTACTTGCCTTTCAACCTTTTACAAACAACTGCATTTATAATAGCTGAACTGAGTTATTTTGCTGTTATTTTTGAAAGTACATTAATATGTTATATCATCCTTCAACATAATTGTTTGTGGTTTATCTTTTTTTTTGCTAATAAAAAATATATATAGCACAATTCCCCTCAGTGAAAGCAGAACACAACATTTCCTTGTAGCAGCCAATATTAAGCACTGTATTATCAGTTAAAAACATAACACACTAGAGCAGCCTTCATAATATGTAACAGTTATCAGTGAGCAATACAAATGTTAAAATGACAGCGAATTGAAATCTTTTCATACAATGAAGAGGAAGGGAAGATAATCTCTGGCAAAGTATGTGTAGATAAAGACATATTGGAAGTTGCCAAGAATAAAACAAATTGTGGTGGCCAAGATAGGGAGATATAGAGAAACTGGAAGACTTTAAAGAAAAGCTGTTGTTCCTATAATTGGGGATGTAAGTGTAAATATAGCGAGCAGATGTGTCCTTAAAAAGCAAAGATTGTTATTTTTTTGTTAATTACCCTATTTATTGGCATATAACACGTGCATTCATTTTAAGAGGGAAGTTTCAGTTTTTTTTATTTTTTATTTTAAGTAAGAAACTTCGAAACAAAATAAGGGTCAGTGCCCATCTGCAGCCTTACCATTGCCATCAATGCAGCCTGATCAATGCCCATCTGCAACCTCACAAATGCCAACAATGCAGCCTCATGAGTCTACATCACACAGCCTCATCATTGCCATCAATGCAGCAGCCTCACCATTGCCATCAATGTAGCAGCCTTACCATTGCCTTCAATGCAGAAGCCTCACCATTGACATCAATGCAGCAGCCTCCCCATTGCCTTCAGTGCAGTAGCCTCACCATTGCCATAAGTGCAGCCTAATCAATGCCCATCTGCAGCCTCACAAATGCCATCAACGCAGCCTCATCAGTCTACATCACACATCCTCACCATTGCCATCAATGCAGCAGCCTTACCATTGGCATCACTGCAGCCTGATCGATGACCATCTGCAGCCTAGAAAGGACAGGGAGGGGCGCGGGATGAGTGCCGACAAATTACATACAGTGATAATCTCCTATGATAGACAGAACAGTGATCCAATGGCTGTCCAGGAAGGAGACCGGACTTCCTATTACAGAGGCCACCGAGTAAACAGGAGATTCTCACAACGTAATCTGACGATGCTCGTCTCGACCCCCTCCAATCCCCTCCGAGATAGCTAAAATTTAAGTATTGGCGTATAACACGCACGCGTTATTTCCACCCAATTTTCAGGGTGAAAATGTGCATGTTATACGCCAATAAATACAGTATTTTTTGTATCACTAGTTCATTTCCAGCACAGTCAGTTTCATAAGCCTATGGCACCTATTGTTTCCTTTATGAACATGCACTGAGAATAAAGCTCATATTGCCTGGACGCCTTACCCTTTAAAAACCACTGACTATGTGAAATGTTCCTTTAAAAAATAAAGTTAGATTTCTGCTTATTTCACCCTCAGCATTTGCTTCTCTGGCCATCCTTCTAGAAAGAGTCCTGATAAATGCACAGCAGGCACAGAAGACACTCCAGTTCATTGCAAAAACATATTCTTATGAGATTTTGACAGATGTTGAGCAGAAATAAGAAGTTGTGTGATGCTTTTAGGGAATATAAACTTATGCTGAAAATCCACTTTTTCAAGTGGTACCATGCAGTGTCCATAATAGCATATACTAAAATGAGCAAATCCAAGCACCCAGCATATAAATTCAGAGTAGTTGTATAAAACATCATCCTTAGACCCCTTTCACGCTGAGGCAGTTTTCAGGTGTTTTAGCGCTAGAAATAGTGCCTGTAAAGCGCCTGAAAAATGCCTCCTATTCATTGCAATGGATGCTTTCACACTTGCGGGCCTTTAGAAAAAGTTCTGCAAGCAGCATCTTTGGGGCAGTGTGGGAGCACTGTATATAGCACCCCCAGAACACACTTGGCCATTGCAATGAATGGGCAGCGCCTGGAAAGTGATGTGGAAGAGCCGAATCATGGGAATTTTTAACCCTTTTTGGGTTTAAAAACACCCCGCTAGTGGGCAAAAAGTGGTGCAAAAGCAAAACTTAAACAGCAATAAAATGCGGCTAAAACAAGTGGCGCTTTACTGTGAATGCGCGGGTGGTCTCAGTGTGAAAGCGCTCTTAGATACAGAATAGAAGCAAATTCTGAGAATTTTACACAACATACAGAACAAAATAAATTGTTATAAAGCAGTGATTCCTCATAAAAAATAAAAGCAGATAGGGCTCATCCACATGAGTGGCCAGGGAGCAGTAAAAACAACCAGCTGAGCCCCCTAGCCTCCCACTTCAATCCTAACATTACAGGTGGCACCGCCAAGTTTTTTTGATTGTGATCAATGGGGCCACAACAACGAGCCAAGCGCTCTCAGTTTAAAAAATAAAAGAATTTCAGTTATCCAATGCTTCTAAGCATCTGAGGATATTCTTCATCTTTACCAGACTCTAGGGATCCTAGCCTGCAATGGTCTATCACAGATCTTTAAACATCATGAAGTTTCTGTGACACAAGAATTTTCCTAAATCCAGGAATTTCATCATTGATCTTGCATTTTACACGATGATCCATCATCAATCACATTGTCCATCAATGCAGATCCTTGTCAAGCATACTGAATGAACGGCTTGCCAAAAGAAACAAAAAACTACTGATCAGCGATACATCCGATCCCACTGCTCACTTCAAATGCCCCCACAATACATCGTAAAAAGAGGGTTTGCGTCTCCCAGAGGACACCACATAACCAAATATGGACACAACATATACACATATTTGGTAAATGAAGCCGCTGGGGATCCATGTGATGTCATTGACCAAATATGGCTGTTATTATTTGGTTAATAAAGTAAACTTGTAGACCACACCCCTTTGTTTATGTAGAGGGGGCTGGGAGCTTACCTTTGTGACAAGTTAGCAATGGGATTGGACGTGGTGGCTAGATTTTACTTTTAGCAAGTCAACTGGAGAGGTTTATAGCAGTTTATGCAGATCTGCATCACTGAATAGATTTAAATTCTGGAACATTTTTGAGATTTTCACATTTTTGAAAAAAGTGTGACTTTATTTACAATTATTTGTGACTATGAGGGGTTCCAGATTCCAACAAACCCATGCCCACAAATCTCTACAACCTTATGGCCAGGGTATTTAGTAAATAAACCCCACTGTGACATTCCATTAAAGTTTGGAAAAAAAGGGGCAATTGTGCCCTATGGACATTTTTCTCTGCGGGTAGTGTGAACCTACCCTTAGCAGTGGGAGTAAATTTGAAATATTTCACTTGCTGCACAGCTGGAGATTTGGGTCAGACAAACACCCAATTAGTTTGGCTCCTCACTGAACCTCCAGCAGCTCATCCCTAATCAAATCCCTTTTATGCTATATAGACTAAATGCTATATAGACTAGATGAAGCACTTGAATAGTCGAGGTGAGTTACAATGTAAAATATTTACATGTGCCACCGTCCCCGCTCTGCATTTGCTGTTTGGGTTGGTGAGTGTGGTTGGTTAACCACCTATATATGTATTAATATTCTTGATATTTCTAGAGTATGGCTCATTATATTTTTATATATATTCCATAGGAGGGTCTGTCGCATCTGCTCCCGATGGATGGGAATTACCCATGAAACATGTAGAGCTTTACTTGATGCCACAGCAATACTTTATACGGACCAATTTTACTCTTTTATTACCATTAGACTCTATGACATTGTTAATACAGCATTTGATGGATACATATTTACCATGTAGGCGCATGTGCCAGCACCTGGGCATGTTGCCAGTGGCACTAGCAGGCCATATTTATTTACATATCTACCTCTTGGAGCACGTGTTGCAATGCATGTATCTGTCTATTCATCATGTCCAGGCCCTGCGTACACTGTATGTGTATATATATATATATATATATATATATATATATATATATATATAAAATCAACAATGGTTTAATGTCTTTGTATCAATTCTATTTAATAAATATTTTACATTGTAACTCACCTCCACTATTCAAGTGCTTCATCTAAAGTCCCAACTTCCTTTTAGTCTATATTCATTAACCAGGATGGAGGCACCTCTGGGTGCTTCATTTAAAGTCCCAACTCTCCCCTCTATTTCATTCATTATGCTATAAGTGTACATCAATAAATTCATATTAATTGTCTTATAATCACCTGGTGTCTAAACCCCCACATACAAAACATGGCCCAGTATAAAAGGCATGTACTGTGGGTATATATATATATATATTTTTTTTACTTTTTATCCAATTATCATGTATAAATCATGGTAATGGCATTTATGTGGAACGTCACAAATGGTATTACTTTCATAATTACCTTGTACGCATGGCTTGATCATTAATAAGATACCTGTATAACCATTAGCAAGTTACTAGATTTAGCTCACTATTAAGTCTGATATGCTTTGCATCTTTGAGTACGTGAATTAAACTTAAGAGACCTAGGAACAAAATAATCATGAAATACCTCATAACAACCATTATACACGTCACAATTATCTGCTTTAATTGTTCTAACCAGGCATTTGTTATTTTTTTACTTAGTGTAATAAAAGATAAGTAATTTGATTTACATTAAGGTGATCTTTTTGTCAGGATTCAAAGAGTATGTAAAGCTAAAACTTTCAGATTTTTTATAGAGTAGATTAGAGTTAAAACACTTATCAGTGTAATATTATTATTATTATTATTAACACTTCTTGCTCTAGGGACAGCTGGGAATTTGGAGATTTTCCTTCACTTTGATCATTAGGACAAACATAGATATTCAAGTTTAATTATGTAGCTTAGCCGATTCAATACCAAAGACTTTCACCCCTTCTTGCCCAGGTCAGTTTTCAGCTTTCAGCACTGTCACTTTGAATGACAATTGCTCCCAAATTAAATTTTTATAGTTTTTTTTTTTCACACAAATAAACCATTTTTTTGGTGGTATTTAATCACCACTGTTTATTTTTTATTTTTCTAAATAAAAGACCAAACATTTTGTTTCTGTTATAAAATTTCGCAAATAAATAATCTTTCTTCATAAATGTAGGTCAAAATGCATTCTGCTACATTTCTTTGGTGAAAATAACCCAGATTAGTGTATTATTTAGTCTGTATTAAAGGTATAGAGTCCGCAAACTATGGTATATACTGTACAGTTGTGCTCATAAGTTTACATAAACTGGCAGAATTTATGATTTCTTTAACATTTTTCAGAGAATATGATAACACAAAAAGTTTTCTTTCACTCATGGTTAGTGTTTGGCTGAAGCCATTTATTATCAATCAACTGGGTTTACTCTTTTTAAATCATAATCACAACAAACTACCCAAATGACCCTGATCAAAAGTTTAAATACCTAAGTTCCTAATATCATGTATTGCCCCCTTTAACATCACATGACAACTTGAAGTCTTTTGTGGTATTTGTAGATGAGGCTCTTTATCTTCTCAGATGGTAAAGCTGCCCATTTCTCTTTGGAAAAAGCCTCCGGTTCCTGTAAATTCTTGGGCTGTCTTGCATAAACTGCATGTTTGAAATCTCCCCAGAGTGGCTCAATGATATTGAGGTCAGGAGAATGAGATGGCCACTCCAAAACCTTCACTTTATTCTGCTGTAGCCAATGAGGTCGACTCGGCCTTGTGTTTTGAATTATTGTCATGTTGGAATGTCCAAGTACATCCCATGTGCAGTTTCCTGTCTGATAAATACTGGAGGAACATTTGCATTTTTTTATAGCATACTGCATTCATCTTGCCATCAATTTTGACCAAATTTCCTGTGCCTTTGTAGCTCACACATCCCCAAAGCATCAGAGCTCCACCTCCGTGTTTCACAGTAGGAATGGTGTACCTTTCATCATAGGCCTTCTTGTCTTAAATAATTTATGGTTGTGGCCAAAAATCTTCAGTCTCATCAGTCCAAATGACTTAGTGCCAGAATGTTTGAGGCTTGTCTCTGTGCTGTTTGGCATATTGTAAGCGGGATACTTTGAGCACAACTGTATATATGAAACTAGATCAATCCTGATGTACCAATGACCTATCTAATTTCTTCAGGCCCACGTCAAGTGATAGTACTTATACTTGATTGCAGTTGTTGCTGCCAAGGATGGCACAAAAAAAAATATATCAGGAAGGGGGAAATAATTTTTCACAGTACTGTATGTAAACCAAACAGATGGCACCAACTGCACAAGCCAACAATACTTTCATGGATCCTGAGCACTCATTAGCATGATGGCATCATCAAAATCACATGCTCCACCCCTTTACACATATCTTCCTACAGTGGGACTTCTTCAGAATGTGTGCTATAGCAGAGCTATGAAAATTAGCTATAAGGAATTACAAATCTTTTAGCATACTGATGAAAAAGTTATTAACTTGATAAGCCTTGGACTGAGATAAGAGAAGCGGAAAGCGCAGCCACTATCAATATGCTTGTTTAAAGCTAAATTCCAGGCAGATATATAAGACCTAAAAAAAAATCCAGCTCTGTATTAATTACAATATCATTAAATGTATTTCTTTTTCAAATTTACAGGTTTAGTCAACATATATTCTGCCTGTTTGTTGTTCTTCTATAAGGCTTGATTCACCCACCTATGCATTTTTAGTGCTTTTTGCATTTTGCATATTTGCTCTACAGAACGTGTTCCATATGGAACCATGTTAAATAGGCTGTAGTGCCAATCTGCAAAATACAAAAAGCACTAAAAATGCAAAGGTGGGAATCAGGTTTACATGTTTGGTGTTGGCAGTCCAACACTTTCTCAGCATACGCTCACTCCATACTCTATGGTCTCCAGTGAGGGTGAGGCCTGGTTCACACATATGCAGGTTGCAGTTTGCATAATGCAGGTGCATTTTGCGTTTTTCAATACACGCTTTTGATCCCATGAAGTCTATGAAACCAAAAATTTTTAAAAAAGTCCCTGGCCCTTTCCATAAAATGCACAGATGTGAACTACATCCATAGGAAACCATGTTAAATGGACTGTAGTGTGCTTCTGCAAAACTGAAAACACACTAAAAAATGCATAGGTGTGAACCATGCCTAAAGGATGACATAACTGTGGGAGATATAGTGTGCTGCCACAGCAGTCTGCTTATTATTTCCATTTTGTGAGTTAGTTATGTTCTCCTGTTTCCTCCATCTCTTTGTGCTAGGTAGTATAGTACCCTCTGAGATACTCTGCTCCATGCTCCATTATTCTCTTTCACATTCAAGAAATTGCCAGTAAACATCCTTGTAATATCCCAATCCTGGAATAAACTACATTGGATTTAAATCTAATGGGTTTATTTACTTAAGGCACTTAAGTGAATTTGCACTTTGCAAGGGAATTTAATCCAGAAATGTTCTTTGCATGTGATTGGGTATTTTTTGAAAAGTGAAATGTCACCGCATTCACTAACTTTTGGGTGAAATTTTCCTTGCAAAGTGCAATGCATCTTGCAAAGGGAATAGACTAGTGGCCTTTAGTAAATCAACCCCATACAGGATAAGATCAGAACATTTGACAAGGAAAGCATGGATCACAGTGGGTTCAACAGTAAGACCAGAGAGGGAAGTTATTTATGAATATAAAGCTGAATGAGCACAGAACGCCTTCATTAAATCTGCACGAAAACGTAGCAAAGCAGAGCAAGGCAGTGAAGCTCTGAGAAGGAGAGCAGAGAGAAAGAAAGAGCATACTTGTTGAAGATATAAAAAAGAATGGATGCACAAAACCTCAAGTACTGCTTAGAGGAAACAGTAAGACCCCTCTCACACTGGGGCGGTTTTCAGGTGCTTTAGCACTGGAAATAGCCTTTGCTAAGCACCTGAAATCCACCTTCCATTCATTCAAGTGTGTCTTTTAACAGTGGGGCGATGCATTTGCGGGACGTTCTGAAAAATCCTGCAAGCAGCATCTTTGGGGTGGGTTGGGAGCACCGTATTTAGAGATCCCAAAAAGCCCTGTCCATTGAAATAAATGAGCAATGATTCCAAAGCGCTGCAACACAGGAGTTTTTAACCTCTTCTATGGGGCTAAAAGCGCCCCGCTAACGGCCGAAATGAGCCGCTTAAACAGCGGTAAAATGCTGCTAAAACAAGCGGTGCTTTATTGCGAATGCGGCCGCGGCCCCCTTATGAAAGGGGTCTTAGTGTTCTTATTTTGTATATTATACAAGATTTGCAGGATATCATTAGTAGCCCACATATGTTATTCTCTTGTTACTTGAATTTGTTCTTTACCAAAGTTTTTTTCATCAAGTATTATTGTTGAATGAAACTTTTTAAAAATATTTTGCCTGCCAAAATGGTGTGCAATTGTGCAATGAAATGTATGCCTGTCTCTGCCTGTATTGTTATGCTCTAATGGTAGGCATATTATTACAGGTCCACTAACTACTTAGGTAATAAAATAAAAAGAATATTTACAAAGTTCAGTATTTAACCGCTTCCCGCCCGCACTATAGCCGAATGACGGCTTTAGAGCCGGCGCTTTCATCCGGGAGGCCGTCCCAGGACGTCCTCGTGTTTACTTCCGCAATGCGCACCACCGCGGGCACGCATCAGGGAAGTTTTGTGTTTGTCGTGTCCCCCGGAGACAGGCAAACACAGATCGCTGTAAACGACCAATCACAGCGGCAGTTTACAGCGCAATCAGCGTGTCCAATGTGAGATGATCTCATATGTAAACATATGAGATCATCTCTCAGTGCCGCTCTCCCTCCTCACACAGACAGCGTGTGAGAGGGGAGAGATGAACGGCTGCAGCGGCCGTAAGTGGGAAAAAAAATAAAAAAAAATTAAAAATGTGCCATCCGCCCCAGTGCCATCCTCCCCCAGTGCCATCCACTCCAGTGCTACCTGCCCCCAGTGCCACCTGTTGTCAGTTCCATTTGTCCCCAGTGCCATCTGTCATCAGTGCCACCTGTTAGTGTCACGTGCCATCTGTTGTCAGTGTCACGTGTCATCAATGCCACTTATCAGTGCCATCTGTCATCAGTGTCACGCGTAATCGGTGTCACGTATTAGTGCCATCTGTCATCGGTGCCACGTATTAGTGCCATCTGTCATCGGTTGCCACGTATTAGTGCCATGTGTCATCAGTGCCACGTATTAGTGCCATCTGTCATCAGTGCCACGTATTAGTGCCACGTGTCATCAGTACCACGTATAAGTGGCATCTGTCATCAGTGTCACGTATAAGTGCCCTCTGTCATCAGTGCCACATGTCATCAGTGCCACGTATAAGTGTCATCATTGCCACGTATCAGTGCCATCTGTCATCAGTGTCACGTGTCATTGTCCTGGTGCTCCAGGGCCTTCAAAAGTGTAATAGGTAGTCAACAAGTTAGATGTGTAATTTATGCTCCTAGAACACCTGATGGCGCTCCCTGCATGTTGGGCCTCTCTATGTGGCCAGGCTGTAAAAAAAGTCCCACACATGTGGTATTGTAATACTCAGGAGGAGTAGCAGAATTTTTTGGGGGGTGTCATTTGTGGTATACACATGCCATGTGAGAGAAATAACCTATTACAATGACAATTTTGTGGAAAAAAAAAATGAAAAATCTTAATTTTGCAAAGAATTGTGGGAAAAAATGACAACATCAAAAAGCTCACCATGCCTCTTACTAAATACCTTGGAATGTCTACTTTCCAAAAAGGGGTCATTTGGGGGGTATTTGTACTTTCCTGGCTTGTTCGGGTCACAAGAAGTGAGATAGGCCACCGGTACATCAGATGTGATCAATTTTGTATGATTCGCACCACAGCTTGTAGACTCTCTAACTTTCACAAAGACCAAATAATATCCACTAATTTGGGTTATTTTTACCAAAGATATGTAGTAGTATAAATTGTGGCCAAAATTTATGAAGAAAAATTAATAATTTGCATAATTTTGTCACAGAAACAAAGAAATATGCGTTTTTTTTCAAAATTTTTGGTCTTTTTTCATTTATAGCGCAAACAATAAAAACCCCAGAGGTGATCAAATACCACCAAAAGAAAGCTCTATTTGTGGGGGAAAAAAAAAAGGACAAAAAATGTATTTGGGTACAGTGTTGCATGACTGAGTAATTGTCATTCAAAGTGTGAGAGCACCGAAAGCTGAAAATTCGTCTGGGCAGGAAGGGTGTTTAAGTGCCCAGTAAGCAAGTGGTTAATGTAACCAGATAGACTTCAGTTTCCTCAAGTTTGGTTAGTATAAAATTACATTTCCTTTCAGCAATGGTTACATATTTTTCTAATGTTTGGTTTGTTCATTTTTAGCATTTGGTCAACTTCTAGATCTTGTAGGTGTCAGCCATATCAGTCTGCTTGAGCTTGCAATTCTACAAAAGGTTAAATGTTGTATTAAGCTAACTAAATGGCTAAACTTTTATTTGTAAATACCTGAAATAATTTTTTTCTGTTAAAGCACTTTTCCTCTTTATTTTTTTTTCTCCGTACAATTATGGTTCCCCTTAGAAAACCCTTCCTATTACTACCACATTATAAAGTGTCTTTTAAACTATCCACCGTTCAGATATTGTATTGATTTAGAAAGCAGATTGTAGACTCTTTCTGGTTAGAGAGGACACGCATGACACTTGAACTGATAAATGTATAAAGCCAGATGGCTTCATAAAGTAAAATAAATACTGTTCGTGATGACAATATATCTTTTTTCTTTTAAGCCTATCAACAACATTGGGAGCATAAAAATGAGGGATATTAAAGCGGAGCTCCACCCAAAGAGGGAAGTTCCGCTTTCAGTACTCCTTCCCTGCCACAATTGGCATGCAACTGGGGTGACACAACTCACCTTAGTTTTTGCCCCCAAAACATCACAATTCGTTTTTTTGTTCACTTTTTCACAGTTTTTTTGGTATGGTTTTTCTTTTTTGTTTTTTGTTTGTTTTTTGTTGTGTGTTTCTTTTTCTTCTCACAGCAATTTGGAATAGTCAATTTGATCATGGGTAAAAAATACCCACTATGGGAAATAACGTGGGAGAGGGATAAAGGGGTAGGGTTAGGGAATATAATGAGAGAAGGTAAGGGCAGAACTTGGCAGACATAATCCTCCCTAGGTCTTGGCCCTTAAATACTGCAGCTGCTGACTTTTAAAATAATGACACTTACCCATCCAGCGCGCCCGCGATGTCGGCACCCGAAGCCGATCTCTCGATCGTCTCTCGGGTGCTGCCGCCGCCATCTTGCGTATGGGAATCAGGAAGTGGAGCCTTGCGGCTTCATTTCCCGGTTCCCTACTGTGCATGCGCGAGTCGCGCTGCGCAATAAGGATGGTCCCCGCTGTCTCTGGGATCCGTGTGTTTCCCAGCAGACAGCGGGGGACCTTCGGAAAGGGGCGTCGATTCTGCGGAAAGGGGCGTACCTTCTGCAGATATCTATGCCAGAAGTGGGTGCAGATACCTGTACTGTACAGGTATCTGCACCCCCCTCCCCCCTGAAAGGTGCCAATTGTGGCGCCGGAGGGGGGGAGGGTTCCAATGAGCTGGACCTCCGCTTTAATTATCACACTACATTTTTTGACTTTTGATTTTAGCTTAGACAAGGTGGAGAAGTCAGGTGACCCCTAGATTTGTTCTTGTGGGGAAGATCTGCTGGAGTTTTTATATTTAGAAGCAGGGTGTTTCGGCTATGAGGACGCAAGAAGTCCTAGGGTGAGATGCCCTAAATGGGTTTAGTAAAAAATTTTTTTTATTGCGGATAAAGCACCAAACATAGTTATGCTTAATGCTGTGTATCCCATATCCTGCATGTTTACTCCCTTTATGCTGCCTTCATAGCTACTAGATATTACCTTGTCTGACTGTCTTTCATTGCTGTATGGCTTAACAGTAGCTGCAGCCAGAGTGAAGAGTTTTTGCCTGCCTCCTTTGCCTTTTAGAAAAATCATACTACTATTCTCCCACAGTTCAACACACTCTGTAAATTTAGGAGGAACAGATGAATGACAGGATCTCCACCGCTTATTTGCAGAATATGATGTATTGTGGAAGAATACTAGTTCAAGGTGAAAAAAAAAAATCTTTTGTGAAGCCTAAAAAAATGAATCTTCATATTGAAAGGGTTTTCACTGTAATGCTGCGTACACACGAATGGAATTCTCATCGGAAAAAGCTATCATAGTTTTTCTGACGGAATTCCGCTCAAACTTGGCTTGCATACACACAGTCACACAAAAATTCTCTGAACTTTCGACCGTCAAGAATGCAGTGATGTGCAACACTACAATGAGCCGAGAAAATGAAGTTCAATGCTTCCAAGCATTCGTCAAATTGTTTCCGAGCATGCATAGGAATTTTGTGCATCAGAATTGTTACAGACGATCAGGATTTCAGATCAAAACTTTTTCCGTCTGAAAAATTTAGAAACTGCTCTCAAATTTTTTCTGGCGGGAATTTGGCCAGCAAAATTCCGATGGAGCATACACACGGTCATATTTTCTGATGAAAAGCTCTCATCTGTCTTTTGCTGGCCAAATTTCCGATCGTGTGTTCGCGGCATTAGGGCTATGGAACATCCATCCACAGAAATAGATTGTGGCGGATTCTGTAGACTGATTTATAAAAAGAGTTGAATGTGTCTTATAGGACAATGAGGTTGATTTACTAAAACTGGACAGTGCAAAATCTGGCTCAGTTGTGCACCAGCTGGTGCTAGCCAGTCAGCTTCAGCTTGTTCAGTTTGAGCTTTGAGAAAGAAAAAAAAAAACCTGGAAGATGATTGGTTTCTATGTGGGTGCTGCACCAGATTTTCCACTCTTCAAGTTTAGTAAATTCCCCCCAATATGTAAACAGCCACTTATGTTTGTGAAAGCATGCATTAGAACAGCCTTTCTCAACCTTTTCAACACAGAGGAACCCTTGAAATCGTTTTCCGGTCTCGGGGAACCCCTGCTAAAAATTAGAAATCTACAACTCATGATACATTAGTGTGATGGTCAGTGGGAAGAATGGTCCTTACACTTGTGGTCATTGGGAAGAATTACCTCCTTAGAGATAGTTAAAAAGATCAATGGTGTCAATGGGAACTTATCTGAGAGGCAGAAATTGCCCAATGCTGAAGGAACCCCTAGCAACCTCTGGAGGAACCCTGGTTGAGAATCGCTGCATTAGAACGTTGATCCACAGAACATTATGATTTTTTTCAAGAAGTCAGTAGGAAATAGTTTTACTTTAATGGAGATAATTGGACTATGCTTTATACGATTTTTTGTTTTTGTTTGAATTAACTGGGGGTTAAGGCCTCTAAAAATTAAAATTAATTATCTTTTTTTTCTTTACTTAATTATTTACTAATTTATATTTTGGTAGGGAGAAGAGAAACAATGGAATACTAGTCAGTACCAGTGTGCAAATTGTTTTGGAAGAATTAATCCTCTGGGTTCACATGCTGGATATCCTTCATGTGTGGATGTTGCTGCATTACGTAAAACTTTTAGTTTAGATTTCTACATCTTAAATGGGGTGCCTCAAGATTGAGCATGAATTTAAAGAGTTTCTTGTCTAAAAAAAAAGTTAGGAAACGCTGCTTTAGACATTAAAAATGTGATAAGTAATATATCATTTCTGCTGTGGAGGTCATAGGATACCATTCCCAACCTTTGATGAGACCTGTAAGTCACTTTCCTTAACTGATAGTCCAACTCCCATTCATGTCATTCATGTTTACAGTATTTCTGAATAACACAAAAATGTTTAACTTTTAATACTATACTCTTCAAAACATCTTTTCTGTCTGCTGACATAAAAAGAAAACAGTTTGCAGTTCTTCAAGTATGATCAAAGATTGAAAAGCCTGGGTCCTCTTCAGTATGTACAGCTTTCATCATCAAGTGGAGAGACTTTATTTTTATGTTGTATATGCTGCCTACTGTCAAAAGAACTTTTAAGTTTCCAAATATGATCTATACCATAGGAGTAACTACATTCCTTTCTTTTGTATGCTTCAGGTTGAAAAAATTACACATTAAAAATCACTCTGTATAATGTAGACATAGCCTAATTATACAAATTATTTTATTCTCACTTCCATAAAGCTGTTTAAAGCTCAACTCCAGGCCAATATACAATATATAAGAAAAAAAAATATTGCAGTTTGACCCATACTTTACATGTTTGGTGTTCACCGACCATCCAAACTATTTGGCGGGTTTGCCAGCCCAAGATCCTGCTGCTTCTTCAGCAGAAAGTACTTCATTATTGGCAATATTACTATGGACAGTAAATAATTACTTCACACAGAGCAGACTACACAGAACAATTGGTTCCTAAGATTTTGATGACTGCCATCAACATGATGACAAGGGGCTTGGTCAGGGGTTGTTTCTTTCGAGCCAGCCAGGCTTCATGTCAGATAGGGGTCAGGTAGGGATTTTGTGAGGGCCCCCATTTAATATGGACTTGGGGCAACCCCACTTTTTTTGTGTTTTTTTTTTTGCTTTGGGTCTATAGCAGACCCTTATTATGGATAAGGTTATTGTACACATGTTGGGGTATACCCCACTTTTTGTGTTTTATTTTAATGGCGTTCCCCCCTTAAAATCCATATCAGTACCTAGTATTGATTTTGGGGGAAATGTATGCTGTTTTTTGTCAGCTAGACATAAAAAAATAATGGAAGTGTATCTAAGACAGTGGTCTGGTATTAATTTTAAGGGGGGCGGGGGGGGGGCACTATGTAAAAAATAGTGTTCTGCTGAAGACTAGGCATGTGCGATTAGTTTCGTATGAAACGAAAATTCGTACGAATTTCCAAAAATTCGTACATTTGTAGAAATCCGAAATACACATTTTTATGCATACGAATTACGAACGAATTACGAAATTTTGTTTACGAATTTCGGATCCAAAAAGTTAAAAACCCAAGAAGTCAGCAAAGCACAGGGATGGTGGGAACCCCTCATAATGATAAATTCATCATAACGGAAATTCGTAAGTGTTACGAAAAGTTAATGAACCTAAAAGTTAAAACCTCAGGAAGTCAGCACAGGAATGGTGGGAACCCTATGGGAATTTCCATGCTTACGAATTTTATACGAAATACGAAATTTTGTTAACGAATTTCAGATCCAAATAACAGAAACATGACTGGTGTTTTGTTCACCAATCAGAGGAAGTCAGCACAGCACAGGGATGGTGGGAACTCCTCATAATGATAAAGTCATCATAACGAACTTTCTTTATTTTAACGAAAAGTTTACGTAAATAAAGTTTAAAAACCCAGGAATTCAGCACAGCACAGGGATTGTGGGAACCCCTCATAATGGGCACAGCAGGTGTGCACTCAGACCCGGGAACTCAGCACAGGGATGGTGGGGACCCTATGGGAATTTCTATGCTTATGAATTTCATACAAAATATGAAATTTCATTAACAAATTTTGGATCCAAATTAACAGAAACATGACTGGTGTTTTGTTCAACAATCAGAGGAAGTCAGCACAGCACAGGGATGGTGGGAACCCCTCATAAGGATAAATTCATCATAATGAACTTTCTTTATTTTATCAAAAAGTTAATAAAACTAAAGTTTAAAAACCCAGGAAGTCAGCACAGCACAGGAATGGTGGGAGCCCCTCATAATGATACATTCATCATAACGAACTTTCGTTATTTAACGAAAAGTTTACTAATCTAACGAAAATTTGTATTTCGTACAAATCCGAATTGAATTTCGTACACGAATTGTGATTTTTTCGTACAGAATGAAACTAAACAAATTTTTTGAAGGCGCCCATGTCTACTGAAGACCCCTTTCTAAGCATGCTGCCCTGGTGAAGAATCAGGCTGGGGCTTTGACTCAAATAAAATTAAAACGTCTGCCTTTATAAGCACTTTAATGTATTTTAACACATTAGAGCACCATGCACTTGAAAAAATAAGGATGATAGCGTACTTTCTACTCTATATTTTGCATGGCTAACTAGAAAAGTAGGGCAGTAAGCATTTGATTTGAACCATACCAGACCACGTTATCCCAATATTGGGAGAGTACTATGCAAGAGGGAACCCCTTGGTAAGACACGTAGTCCCCATGTTGATGTGAGAAGGATGTGCAGGTACGTGAGGGGGGTTCTAATCCCTTTTAAAATAAGGGGTAGGGATGAGCCGAACACCCCCCTGTTCGGTTCGCATTCAGAACATGTGAACAGGCAGCAAATTAGTTCGAACACACAAACACCATTAAAGTCTATGGGACACAAACAAAAATAAAAAATGCTAATTTTAAAGGTTAATATGCATGTTATTGTCATAAAAAAAGTGTTTGGGGACCCAGTTTCTGCCCCAGGGGACATGTATCAATGCAAAAAAAAGTTTTAAAAACATCAGTTTTTTCGGGAGCAGTGATTTTAATAATGAGTAAAGTGAAACAATAGAAGTGAAATATTCCTTTACATTTTGTACCTGGGGGGTGTCTACAGTATCTCTGTAAAGTAACGCATGTTTCCCATGTTTACAACAGTCTGAGAGCAAAATTACATTGCTAAAGGAAAAAAAGTAATTTATAGTACTAGAGCCAGTGCCGGCTATTAATGAATTGTCGGTCCCAACAATTCACATAAAAGTCATTAAAAAAAAATGCGTGGGGGTCCCCCAAAATTCCATTACCAGGCCCTTCAGGTCTGTTATGGATATTAAGGGGAACTCTGCTCCAAAATAAAATAAATGGCGTGGGGTTCCCCCCAAAAATCCTTAAGGGCAACTCCACACCAAAATGTAAAAAAATACCCTTATCCGAGCATGCAACCTGGCAGGCCGTAGGAAAATGGGGGGCCAGAACCGTACCAGGCCACATGCCCTCAACATGGGGAGGATGTCCCCATGTTGATGGGGATAAGGTCCTCATCCCCAAAACCCTTGCCCAGTGGTTGTGGGGGTCTGCAGGTGGGGGGGCTTATCGGAATCTGGAAGCCCCCTTTAACAAGTGGACCCCATATCCCACCCCCCTGTTTGAAATGGTAACGGGTACATTGTACCCCTACCATTTCACAAAAAGAAAGTGTCAAAATGGTAAAAAAAAAAGCAACACACACCGTGGGAGAAGTCCTTTATTAAAAATAAACAGATAAAAAAAGAGATTCCAACGATGTTATCCAATAAATTCATGCTTCTACTCCAGCGATATAATCCAATTCTCGATCTTCAGCAATGGATGATCTCCAGCGACTCCAGCGAGGAATCTGCACAGGATCCAGCCAATGATGCGGCGCCAGCTTGACACTTCTCTGACAAGGGGAAATGCTGGGGTTTCCCAGTGACATGTGCGGGTGACTCCACCCCCCTCTGATGAAATGGGAATCCTGCTTATTTTTAATAAAGGACTTCTCCCATGGTGTGTGTTTCTTTTAACCATTTTGACACTTTCTTTTTGTGAAATGGTAGGGGTACAATGTACCCGTTACCATTTCAAGCAGGGGGGGCCGGCATCTGGGAGTCCCCTTGTTAAAGGGGGCTTCCGGATTCCGATAAGCCCCCTGCCAGCAGACCCCCACAACCACTGGGCAAGGGTTGTGGGGATGAGGTCCTTGTCCCCATCAACATGGGGACAAGCACTCTCTCGTCCCCCCCTCTTTTCCTGCGGCCTGCCAGATTGCGTGCTCAGATGATGGTCTGGTGTGGATTTTTGGGGGAACCCCACACAATTTTTTTAAACTTTTGGCGTGGAGTTCCCCTTAAAATCCATACCAGACCTGAAGGTATGGGTTTTTGGGAGAAACCCCACGCCATTTTTTTTCTATTTTGGCACAGAGTTCCCCTTAATATCCATACCAGACCTGAAGAGCCTGGTAATTGAATTTTGGGGGACCCCCACGCATTTTTTTTCCCAATGACTTTGAATGACTTTTATGTGAATTGTCAGGACCGACAATTCATTAATAGCCGACACTAGCGCTTTTACTATAAATTACTTTTTTTCCTTTAGAAATTTAATTTTGCTCTCGGACTGTTATAAACACGGGAAACATGCGCTACTTTACAGACATACAATTTCACTTTTATTGTTTCACTTTAATGATTAAAATCACTGCTCCCGAAAAAAATGACGTTTTTAAAACTTTTTTTTTGCATTGATACATGTCCCCTGGGGCAGGACCCGGTCCCCAAACACTTTTTTATGACAATAACTTGCATATTAACCTTTAAAATTAGATTTCTCCCATAGACTTTTAAAGGGTGTTCCGCGGCTTTTCGAATTTGCCGCAAACACTCCAAATTGTTCGCTGTTCGGCGAAGGAGCGAAGAGCCAATGTTCAAGTTGAACTCATTTTCGACTTGAACAGATACCCCATCCCTAATAAGGGGGCCCTCAGATACCAGTCACCAAGTGAAAAAGTTAGACAACGTCTATTATTATTAAAAAAAATATGTCCCATTATTTACAGTAAATCCATCATCAATCACAACATGTCTTCAACCGACAGAGATTTGCTGCAAAAGACAGCTCCGCAGCCGACAGCAGAATGTAAACAAAAGTGCAGGGTATCTCAGGTGATGTCATTGACCAAATATGAATATAACCGTATACAGTACATCAGAGCTCAAACTAAGAGAGGGAGAAACAGTACAACATGCCATTCAGCTGTGCTACAGTGTTATGTGCTAAAAAGGAGAATGTGCAACGGAGAAATTAGCAGAGTGACAAAAAGATGAGCTCATAAGTGTACTGGTTCTATTTTCATTGTTCAGTCACAGGCTATGGGAAGTATAAGACTTGTAAACGTAACTTAACTGCAGCAGTAAAATGTTTCCTTTGTAGAAGAGCCGTATAAATCTTAGGATTGGATAGAAAAACAAATCCGTAGACAGGTAAAATGGCTTACTTATATGTATTTCATCTGTGTATTTCCTGTTTGCTTTAACCACAGGGGTATAATGGATTTTCCCTTATATGCCCATTGCCATAAAACAATTATTAATTTGTGGTAGAAATGAGAACATGAAAAAAACTTTGTGTTTTATTAAGAAATATGTTACTTTAGAAATAGGGCCTTTTCGGTTCATTTTGGCATATCTTATCATAAGCTGGCTAGCTATAATATTAAAATATTAGATTCAGGTTTTAAATAGGTCATATTTGTGGGCTAGCACAGTTGAGTGCTGGGAAATTTTGCAGTGTCTACTTATTATGTATGAGACTGACAGACTTCAACCCCAGGGGCAATTCATATACCGCTTATATGCATCTTATTGAGATAAGAGTGTGAATTAGAGTGTGTAATACATGATCATTTGTCATCATTGTGACACCTCAACACATTAAAGGCTTAAGACACTGAGACTAGCTGCTGCCTTTTATTTTCTATGTCTTTTTTTTTTTTTTTACTGTGGTACCTAGAAATTTGAACACAGTCAATGCTTTCTTTTCCCTCTCGCTGTCTTTCTTTTTAGATTAAAGAGACCTTTGTCTCCCCGGATTCCCTTAATAGTTTGATCTAGAAGTGCTACAGGCTCACTTCTACAAAGTCCTGTGAGGGAAGGCCTTAGTACAAGAGAGAGCCTTTGGGAACTTGCATGGCTACAAGGTGTAAAACAAAGTACCATTTTCCTTTTGTCTTTTTTACGATAGCTGTTTAATTGCTGTGTGGTCTATTTTTTGTACTAAGCTCTTCCCCTCATGTTCCCTCTTGGATTATATTATAAATCAAGACTCTATAAAGATTTTTCTTATTCAGTGCTGTGTGTAAATTCAAGAATTCAAGGAATATTCAGGACCCTGACATTTATTAGGATGTATTATATTAATACTATTACTTCTCACGCTGCAATGTTAAGAGCAAAGGCCAAAATTGTTTAGCTATTTAATTTTAATTTCCAAGGTTACCAAAGTATTACATTAAATAGGGTACTTTGTCAAAGTACAAGAAATTAAAACTGATGCTGTGGTCTACAGCAACCAAATATATTTCAAAAGATCTAAGAGGATGATGTTAAAATGTATTTTTTTTTTTGGGGGGGGGGGGGGGCAGAAATATTCAACACAATTGCAATTTATATACAATTACTGTAAACCTCTCCAAAATGTATTTCTTTTTTATATGATTACTGTGAGTGCAGACAGGACTTTACATAAATTTAGAACGTTGAAAGAAATAGCATAAAAAATAAGCATCCAGCATATCCAACACATCCAACTAACTTGCTTAGCTTTCACCATTTTTTTTTTGTTTATTTTGCTGAAGTTTTATATCACCCTATGCATGATGCAGTAAGTTTTATTTTTAAACATGGAAAACTGAAAAGCAGCTCTCTTAAAAAGGGACATTTGTGTAGCACTGACCCCCGAAGGAGCGGCTGATTTGATTGGGCTTACCGTTACCTTGTTGACCTCGTGTATGTCTAGAGCAGGGGTGGCCAACCAGGCAAAGACCAAGAGCCACATTTTTTACCAAGTTACCGCAAAGAGCCACATCATACGCATGGGCACACATGAACATCACCCCATCCCTTCCTCATACACACATACTTTTGGAAATTCCTGGTTGATGTTAGCATGGAGTGAGCTGAAGTGGCGCTGAAGGTTTGAAGCTTTGAAATGCGACAAGGACACCTGACATATAAGGCAGAATGGCTTTCCATTACGTTCAACAAAAAAATATAAACTCTCCCACTCTGTTAAAAACGTCCTGTGTTCTCCTTCATATTTTCGTTTTGCTGTGCATTTTTTCCCTGCCATTTTGAGCGCGAAAGGTTTACTCAAATGATTTTGCTCTTACTGAAAAACTGCCCAAATGCGCATTTGACGAAAATACAGAGCAAGTGGGTGGGGGAGTGACAGTGAGGGGTGAGCGGAGGTGTGTGTGAGAGCGGATGGTGAACAACTGGAAGAGAGTAAGGAAGAGAAACGAAGATTGTTGAAACGCAGATTGTTTTTTGTTTGTGTTGTTGAACGTAAGAGCCGCATGGAACCGGGCAAAGAGCCGCATGCGGCTCAGGAGCCGCGGGTTGGCCACCCCTGGTCTAGAGGTTTCCCGAGGTAGATGGATTTTTATTTGCCAAGAAGAATAAACTAACACAGTCTCTCAAAGTAGGGTTAGAGGGTTTAGGTAGGAAAGTCCAGGTACTCTTGGAACTAAGTCAAGTAGAAAAGAATCTCTCACTTTAGGAAAATACAGAGAATAACCATTCACAACTGTATCCTCACCCTTATCTGATAGTCCTTCTCTCACCAGGCCTAGCAGCCGATAGAGTGCTCAAACAAAGCAAAGTCTCTGCCACAGACTTGCTATAGGACACTTGAATAAAGTCTCTGCCATAGACTTCTTGTAGAATACTTGAATAACAAAGATGAAGACAACTTAGAGAACCCTCATATGGTACCAGTATCTTGCAGCCGGTCCGGCGATACCATACAAGGTCAGATTCCCCTTGGGGTCTTTCAACTAAGCCTCCAGGCTCCTTCTGAGAAGCCAACACTTGCGTGGCCTTCTCCCGAAGAGTCCTCCCCTGGATGTTTTTTCCAGTTGCTGGGCCTCTCCACAAACTGAGATGGCACCGGACCACCTCCGAATCCTTCCTTCAGTTACTTTGCCTCGGGCCAGCCAGCACCAAGACTTGGAATCGTATGGATCCGCACCCCAGACCATGAGAGCCCTGGGGGCTGGTCAGGAGGACTAGGACCAAACAGCCAGAAAGCACTTCTGGACCGGTACCCCGAAGCATGTGATGTCCGCACCTTAAGTACCCCCTCCTAGAATGCACAGTAAGAGTTACACTCCCACTGGGCTGGTTCTGAGAGAGAACTGGCACTCAATGCACCTAACTGGACTGCGTTCTAGCACCTGCCAGAGATGATAGCGCCGCCTATGGTCAAGCAGAACACAATGCAATCCAGCCAGACTGGTACTGAGACCAAAATTTTTGTGTAATTGAACCCAAAACCAAACTGCTGTTCCAGGAATATTAAATGACAAAAATACATAGCACGTGCTCTTCAGGAGCCGGCGCTACATTTGTATGTTTTTATTCTGAGATAGTTTTTGATAGCAGCCAGCTGCTGATAGCTAATTTCCTGTCCGATCCTTCCCTTACCATTAACCAAAATGTATCTCCAAAAATAAATTACCTAATTACAATTGAAAAAAACAAACAAACCAAACAACATTGTAAATACTTACCTAAATCTATGATTACGTGATTTGCTTGGTCCAGATTCTTCAGGGGCTAAGGTACAGTTTGTCACAAAAGTGAGTACACATCTCACATTTTTGTAAATATTTTATTATATATTTTCATGTGACAACACCGAAGAAATGACACTTTGCTACAATGTAAAATAGTGAGTGTACAGCTTGTATAACAATGTAAATTTGCTGTCCCCTCAAAATAACTCAACACACAGCCATTAATGTCAGCTAGACATTAAAAAAAAAAATAACGCAAGTGTTTCACTTAGAACAGGCCTCGCATTGGTCGACCAAAGAAGTTGAGTGCACACGCTCAGCATCATATCCAGAGGTTGTCCTTGGAAAATTGACGTATGAGTTCTGCCAGAATTGCTGCAGAGGTTGAAGGGGTGGGGGGTCAGCCTGTCAATGCTCAGACCATACGCCGCACACTGCATCAAATTGGTCTGCATGGCTCTTGTCCCAGAAGAAAGCCTTTTCCAAAGAAAGAAAGTTTACAAACAGTTTGCTGAAGACAAGCAGACTACGGATGTGGATTACTGGAACCATGTCCTGTGGTCTGATGAGACCAAGATAAGCTTATTTGGTTTAGCTGGTGTCAAGTGTGTGTGGCGGCAACCAGGTGAGGAGTACAAAGACAAGTGTGTCTTGCCTACAGTTAAGCATGGTGGTGGGAGTGTCATGGTCTGGGTCTGTATGAGTGCTGCCGGCACTGGGGAGCTACAATTCATGAGGGAAACATAAATGCCAACATGTATTGTGACATACTGAAGCAGAGCATGATCCACTCCCTTCAGAGACTGGAGCACAGGGTAGTATTCCAACATGATAACGACCCCAAACACACCTCCAAGACGACCACTGCCTTGATAAAGAAGCTGAGGGTAAAGGTGATGGACTGGTTAACCCCCCTTGCGGTAATCCCGAGTCTGGCTCAGGTTAGGAATTTACTGATAGGAGCGGTAACCCCGAGCCAGACTCGGGATCGCTTCGCTGGATGCAGGGGAGTACACAGGGAGACTTACTTACCTTGTCCCCTGGATCCAGCGATGTCCTCCGCGCTGTGTGAGCGAGCCGTCCTCCGCTCGATTCACAGTGCCGAATGCCACCGAGCTACGTTCCCTGTGACGTTACGGCGCACGGGAGCTGAGAACGGCGGCAAATTCAAAAAAGTAAAAGTACACAAAACACACACAGCACTGTAATCTTACAGATTACAGATTACAGTACTGTATTACAAAATTACACACCCCCTTTGTCCCAAGTGGTCTGTGCAGTGCCCTGCATGCACTTTTATATTATAAATACTGTTTTTTCTGCCTGGAATTTGGAGATTGCCCATAGTAACCAAAAAGTGTCCCTTTTTCAGTGTTTTAGGATCTGATTACATTATTGAATATTTTTTTATTATTATTTATTATATTATAAACTTTATCATACCCAGGATGTCTGCTAGACTCTGGTTTGAACATATTTAAGAGAGTTATTCCTAAGAATTACAGGACTACAATATAAAACACCAAATTTCCATGCAAAATAATTGTACCGCTTTTAGCACCTAAATCCAGACTGAATCATACCACCAGGGAGGTTAAGCATGTCTCCAGACCTAAACCCTATTGAGCATCTGTGGGGCATCCTCAAACGGAAGATGGAGGAGAAAAAGGTCCCTAACATCGACCAGCTCCGTGATGTCATTGTGGAAGAGGACTCCAGTGGAGGCCTGTGAAGCTCTGGTGAACTCTATGCCCAAGAAGGTTAAGGCAGTGATGGAAAATAATGGTGGCCAGGCAAAATATTGACACCTTGGGCCCAATTTGGACATTTTCATATAGGGGTGTGATCACCATTGTTTCCAGCGGTTTATACATTAATGGCTGCGTGGTGAGTTATTTTAAGGGGACAGAAAATTTACACTGTTATACAAGCTGTACCCTCACTACTTTACATTGTAGCAAAGTGTAATTTCTTCAGTGTTGTCACTGAAAAGATATAATAACATATTTACAAAAGTGTGAGGGGTGTATACACTTTTGTCAGATACTGTAGATGCACATTGACATGGATACTTTCTATTTGCTGTCCATCTTGAAACTCCAGCTGTGGCATGCTGATGAAGTTGATGTCTTAATGAGGTGAGGCATAAGACGCCGGTGTATGAAAGTGCAAACCGTGACCCTGGGTCACAGGATCACTTGCATCCAAAAGCATATCTGCTAAAAGAAAAAGGGAGTATGCCCATGTCTTGAAATAATGCTGTTCTCTGATCACTGTAAATATTCACACTTCCGAGTGTGTGCAATACCTGTTCCCCTTTCCTCCCACACATGCTATGACTCTTGCAGCAGAGGAAACCATTGTGCATGATGGGCAAACAGATATGCACTCAGTTTGACACACCAAATATTTGCAGTGGCAGGGGAACAGCAAAGCAACAGCATTTCAATACATGAGCTTTGTAGAAAAATAGCCTGTTGTTTACAGAGCTCAATAGCCCAAGCTCACATTTTCACAGCTGAATTGGTCAGAAGTGCTCCTCATCCCTCTTTCTTCACCCTTCCTGCCTGAGATTTAATTAGATAGAGACAATCTGGAAGAAAGCTATTAGAAAAACTCATAATGATATGCCACCATGGGTGTACTCTGTGTTATGTATAAAATAAAAACATATACAATGTATTAAAAACATATCAGCTTAAAAAAAAAAAAAAATAATCCTGAACCATTACAGTATCCACTCATAACAATTCCGCTGTGGGTTACTGTCATGAATCTTTTTAATTTGTAATTTGGCCAACATTCTTTACTTCATAAAAGGCTTGCTTTCAGTTTGGACATTTTTTTCCTGAAAATTACTCATAGACCCAAAAGACATAGTTTTCAAGTTACACACACACTGTAGTTCATAACACTGGCATTCAGCAATAATGAGCATTTACTCCCAAACCAAAACTACATGGTTTGCAAGCCTTGCCAAGTACACCTACAGCAAGACAGTATGGCAATGCCATCAATGGTAAACATTCTACTATTTGCCACTTCCTGTCCGTACCCGTACATCCTTGTTTCAGTGGTTATACTGGCTGCAGTTACAGTCGTGACCCCAGTATATTTTTTTTCAGTCCCCAATGTTGAACAAAGTAAAGTGATTGAGTGGCTAAATAGCTGTTGGATAACTTTTACAGGGGGTAGAAGAGAACCTGTCACTGCCCATGCTATCACAAGGGATTTTATTCAACCCTTGTAATAGCAATAAAAGATCAAAGAAAGTAAAGAGACCGTGTTAAAATAAATATTTTGAAATAAAATAAACATATATATTTTTCTAAATCGCCCGCGTGCAAATGCGAATGCATATGTAGGTTGCGTACGCATATATAAACGGTGTTCGTTGCACACATAGGAGCTATTTACTCTGCATAACATCATCTTATTTCCTACCAAACAATTGGGTTTTATATTTTGTGCATTAAAATGTATTAAAGTGTGTGTTTTTTTTGTTTTGTTTTTAAATGCATTTGGAAAAAAAAATTGAATTGGACCAGTAGGCAAGTGTAGGGCCATTTAAGCGGGCACTGCCCAGGGATCCAGGTGCATAAGGGGGCCACTGTACTTTCCATATAATTGCAGCTTTGCAAAAATGCTTGGCCAAGTCCATCAGGTCAGCAGAAAGCCCAGAGTTGTGGGGGAGGCTGTCCAATCCTCTCCCCTGTCATCTAATCAGCTTAGTTCATCCCTTGGGGATCTTTACTATTTCCCAAGGCAGTCAGAGTTGGTGGACGGGGGTCACAGTGTGGCTGCCTCCTCCACTCCTCCTACAGACTCCTGCACTCAGGCTGATCCTGCAACTGAAGGAGAAAGAGGAGTGCACACAGTAGCCAGGGAGTCTTCATTACTAGCCATGTTGTATGTGACTGAGCACACTGTCACTACATACAGCCCTAACCTGCCACTAACCTGCCACCATACTGCCCTAACCTTCCACTATACCACTTATATACTGTCCTAACCTGCCACTGTACTGTCCTAACCTGCCACTGTACTGCCCTAACCTGCCACTATACAGCCACCATGTTGCCCTAGCCTGCCACTTTATTGCCACTATAATACCATAATCTGCCACTATACCACCATAACCTGCCATTGTACCAGCCTAACCTCCCACTATCCAGCCCTAGCCTGCCACTATACCACCCTAACCTACCACTACACTACCCTAACCTGTCACTACACTAATGCACTAATGTAACCTGTCATTATACTGCCACTATACTACCCTAACCTGCCACTATACTGCCACTACACTACCCTAACCTGCCACTATGCAGACACTATACCACCCTAACCTGCTAATATATTGCCACCACACCACCCTAACCTGTCATTATACAGCCACTATACTGCCCTAACCTGGACATATACTGCCACTTTACTGTCCTAGCCTGTGACTACTGTATACTGTCATACCTGCTACTATACTGCCCCAACCTGCTGTTTTACTGATACTATACTGCCCTAACCTGCCACTATATTGCTCTAGCCTGATACTATACAATACTGTACCCTATACTGTATTCTCCTGACCTCCCCTGTGTCTTTTCTCTGTCTGTACTGTGCCCTCCTACCCACCCCATAATGTGCCTTCCTACATAACCCTTACTGTGTACAGTCACACATAAATACAGCTGGGAGAGGCATTTATGACAGGGGGCAGTTTGTATAGGGATGGGATAGTGTAAAAAATGAGTGGGAGCAGTGTGTACAGGCAAAAAGAGTTAGTGTATATGGGGGCAGTGTGTAGGGAAGGTGGGACAGTGTGTACAGGCGGTAAATATAATTTGGGATAATTCCCTGGTTGTGTTTATTTGTTGTTTCTAATCACACTTAAAAGCCAAGCTCAATATGTAGCACAATCTAGCCACACTCACTTTTTGCCGCAGTGCGCATACAGTAGCATGCTGCAGGTTACCATCTCCCTGGTAGGGGCCCCAGTGCATTACTTAACCCAGAGGCCCATGATGTTATTAAGATGGCACTGGGCAAGTGGTTAGGCAACACTGTGTTATATGTTATAAAGGCTATTGATATCAGATAGAGACCTCCATCCATTAGGATCTGCTTCACATAATAAGAAGTCTGAAATTGAAACTAACATCCACGGCTTTGCTTTTCACGACCTGTAGCACATACCTAATAAAGAAGAGTAAACGTTTTGAAAAGTGGTCTCTTTAAAAACTGAGTTGCTAATGTTTTCCCCTTCTACATCACACCTACTTACCACGTATCTCTACCTTGATTGTTATCTAGCATTTATGAATCTGATGCTTTGTTAATGCCCATCACTACTTTTGGCCAGGCAAATTTAATGTTAAATGTAATAATTTCAATGCAGCCAACCCATCAATGCTGCTGAAACAGTATACATGACCCCGAAAGTCCCTTACATTCGTATAGCAGTGATGGTGTCTATAAATGTTCCAATGCTAGCAGTGTCACTCTTCAATGAAACCTATTTGGCATGCTTGCATCCTGAAGGCATTATAGTCTTACCTTTGCAATTTTTAAGAATAGTGTATTTCTCATACACTCTATTAAAGCACTATGATACATGTCCAGTTTCTGCTGAACCATTTGAATTTCAATCCAACTATGACCGGATTAACACTACCTTCCCTCTAGACTGACAAAGCCGCTGTTCAAATGTGCCGCCCGTGATCATTCATCTTGGGGGAGGGGGGGGGGGGGCACTCCAATACAGGAGGTGTGTTGCTCGCCAGACCACCAGGTGAAAACAGAGGCGAAAAAAAAGCGTAAAAAAGGAGGTTGACGCAGCCATCACATGCATTGATTGGTAAGCTGCAAATTACAGTATTAAATTTTTGGTTTGGGGTTTAATACCGCTTTAAGCTGTATTTTGCAGGTTTCCTGAGAACGCTGATATGGATCGCAACTATGAACTAAGTAAATGATTGACAGGAAGTGTGTCTCATCCCACCGGAACCTTAATTATGCAAACATGGTCTAGCTCATTGTTTCCAACATTTTTAGAAAGTATTGGTGGGACATTTTCCTATGATATAAAAATTGTACTGTATCAGATATGTCATTTGTCATAACATCTTGCATTTTGCCACCTAATTGATGCAGGACAAAAGACAAAATGAAGGAATGTCTTGCAGAAAAAAGGAAACTCAGCAATTATTTCTTGTTTTATTACTACATCACTCATGACCTCATCTATAGACTATAGTAATCCTGAAAAAAAAACTTGACAACGGGCATGAGAAACTGGGCAATGCCATGGGGTAAATGTACTAATGCCAAAATTAAAGTAACAGTATTGCTCCCTTTACAGAATTGGCAGCTCTCCCTCCTTAAAGAGAAAGTAAACCCTGATGGGTTTACTTCCTCTTTGATTCCCTGCAAAGGTAAAGCATAATGGACTACTATGCATCGCATAGTAGTCCATTATGTGTCACTTACCTGACACAGGAGCCAGCAAAGTCACCGCTGTCCCCTGTAGTTCCGAGCTTCCATCTTCTTGGTGGGCCTCCGTGGGTCTCGCTGCTCCGGCGCTGTGATTCACCGGAGCAGCGATGACGTCACTCCCGCGCATGCGCACGGGAGCCGACAGTCGCGGCATGTTGCCGCGATCTGCGGCTTACCCAGTGCGCCTGCACACCGTGTCTGTCTTCAGGTAAATATCTCCTAAACCGTATAGGTTTAGGAGATATTTCTTGGACCTACAGGTAAGCCTTAATCTAGGCTTACCTGTAGGTCAAAGTGGTTTATAAGGGTTTACAACCACTTTAACAGGTTCAACATAAACTGAAAATATGCTGCAATCCTGCAAAGATTTTATCAAAAATGTGTGATTTGCACACCCAACAGACCCAGGGAATTTTCACAAACCTACGTTAGTGAGCCCCTTACTCTAACAGCTGAACAGCATTGACCAGGATTTTTGGAAGTACACAGAACATGGAAATACAATTAGTTTAGTAAATATAAACAGTTAAATACCTTTTCTCATTAGCGGTAGATAGCAATCTTATGACTTCTATGAGTGTATGGTTAAATCTTGTAGGGAGGGGATTTTATTCTACTTTTGACTTTCCTATGAGGCTGCAGGACCACTGACCATTTGTCTGGACAGTGATGATGGGCCCTGTGCTGATCACATGCACTCTCACAAGAAAACACTGAGCATGTGCAGAGTGCCCCCAAGGCTTTGTTCTATAAGAAGATGGATTGGGGACTGTGGAAGAAGAAGGGGATCAGAGAAGACACGCTCAAACAGCCTTTTTACACAATGCAGAGGATTAACCCCTTAGGTTCCACAGTGAGTATATCAAGCAAGCTTTACTGCATATACAGACTGATTTTACTGTTGTAGGTTTAGTAACACTTTACGGTGACACATACACTGCTGAAAAACTTCTAAAATTTTTTACTATGAACAACCATCCTAGTCAGACTGTAAATAGAATTAGCTACAGTTTATTTTTTGTAACTGCCTGATGTAAACGATATATCAGAAATTGTAATTTGCTAATATAGATGATGTGTCATTGTAATGCCTATTTGGATTTTCCTTATGTTCTAGCACTATGAAATGTTTGTTTTGCTTAGCAATATACAGTGATATTTTATATCTTACCTTTCTCAAATACTCATCTTCCTCTAACCTAAATCTTTTTCTCCACAACACTGTTATTTATTTCTTTTTCTTAACTGACAATGGTTTATATTTTTATTATGGCTTTTTCCGCCTCCATCTCTCAAGCCACCCCTCCTCACCCCACCCCAGCAAATGCTCATTTTTCTTTAGATGTCATGCTTAAATAACTGATTCATGGCATCTATTGTGTGCTGCAAAGTTTTGCTTACAGTCTTCTCACCTAGGATGTTGAAAAAGGAGCTGTAAATTACTTTAAAAAAAAAGAGAAAAATAACCTCTACTTTTTTACAAGTGGTATCCTGAAGGGTGGGGGAGGTTGCATTTCTACTTCATCATATAATGTCTAATTTATAGAGCACCTATTCTGGATAGGGCTCATAGATCAGCCTTCGGTGTAGAAGAATGAAGCGTTGTAGAGGAGGCGAGAAAGGGAGGCAGAAATTGTTAAGCTGTAATGTTCACAAGGGAGTAAATTGTTTAAGTGTTACGGCATGAAAGAGGGCTAAACAAGGCACAGCTGCAAAGAAAGGTCTATGCGGCAGGTGGGATGGGAACATTCACAGATTGCTTGCTTTCTAAAGAGAAATGGCCCTAATGCCTTTGCTGAGCAATAGCTTGCTATTTTCAATCTTTCTACTGAAAACTCAAAGTAAATTATTAAAGCTTTTATATACAGTGCACTGTATATATATGTTATATATATATATATATATATATATATATATATATATATATATATATATATATATATATATATATATATATATACATATATATATATATATATATATACATACATATATATATATATATATATATATATATATATATATATATATATATATATTGTACATTGACTGGCCAGATTATGGATGGTGTATATGTGTCACTTGGATTTTGATGAGGTGGATGACCGCTGTACAGAGGAAATGGATTAGATGAATTTTGTTCCTCTAAAGCTTCCGTGGGTGTCACTAGAGGAGCAGTGGTCCAATTGGACACTGCAAGATTGGATTACCTCTGCGGCCATCTTTGATGAAGGTAATACTAATAGCGCTGCATTGATGCAGTTGGTCAGGCAACGCACTGACACCTTTGCTGCCATAGTGCTATATGCTGTGCCCCTGAACCTTTAAGGTTGGGTGGGCTCCTTCCAGGCTCACCTGCCCTCTTCCTATCCATTAACTGCTTCAGCCCCAGAAGATGTTACCCTCTTCCTGACCAGAGCACTTTTTGCAATTTGGCACTGCATCGCTTTAACTGACAATTGCTCGGTCATGCGACATGGCTCCCAAACATAATTGACGTCCTTTTTTTCCCACAAATAGGGCTTTCTTTTGGTGGTATTTTATCAGCCCTGCGGTTTTTATTTTTTGCGCTATAAACAAACAAAGAGCGACAATTTTCAGATTTCTGTGTAAAGGACACTGGCAGTGAAGTGGTTAGCCACTAAGGGGTAGGGTAAGGGTTAAGTGTGTCCTGGGGCATGTCTCTAACTGTGGGGGGGCATGGCTACATGTGACACATCACTGATCTCTGCTCCCAATCACAAGGAGCAGAGATCGGTGACACTGGCCCTAGGCAGAACGGGGAGATGCTTGTTCACATTAGCATCTCCCCGTTCTTCCCCCCATGAGACGATTACGGGTATACCGCGGCGATCAAGTCCGTGGGACCCACGACCTGAC
The DNA here is from genome assembly GCF_037356315.1 of Lithobates pipiens. Lineage (NCBI taxonomy): Eukaryota > Metazoa > Chordata > Amphibia > Anura > Ranidae > Lithobates > Lithobates pipiens. Next base: position 422,564,629 of record NW_027507903.1, on the reverse strand, counting down.
TCACGGAGGTCCAGGCGGCGGTGCGCATGTAATAGCACGGCAGAAAATTTAAAGGGACGTACCTGTACGCCCATTTGCCTGTCCATGCCATTCTGCCGACGTACATAGGCGTGCGCTGGTCGGGAACCGGTTAAAATGCATGTGCTTACATTGTGGATACTCAGAAGTTAGAGTTAGGACTATACAAAACAGGGTGCCTTGGGCCTGTAGCTTACGCATGTATTTGTAAATGTGTGCAGACTAAACCCCTATTCTTAACACATATTATTAGACAGGTCAATTTGGTTGGTTGGTAAGTTTTAGCTTGGAAATCTCTTTGTATTTATCTTCAAAAACATATCCCAAGGATGGGTGTACCATGCTCAGCATCAGTGCTGCTGGATATTGGAAGTCCTCAAGTTGCAGAATAAGGAGGTGAATCATGATAATAATAAACAAAAGTAAAAAAAAAAATATTGAAATCAATGTCATATCATGTAGATTGTGATATGATTTTGAATTAGATTAAATTACTTTAAATCATTGTAAGCTACATTTTCTCTTTTTGTCTGGCTGTTGAATTGTTTGCCTCCCTTAGGTGGTATAAGAGGAAGATCAGCTGTTTACTGCTACATACAGCTAAGAATTAGACCCATTTCACACTGAGGCGCTTTGCAGGCACTACGGCGCCAAAAATAGCACCTACAAAGCACCCTGAAAGAGCCGCTCCTGTGTCTGCCAGAGCGGTGCGCTGGCAGGACGCTAAAAAAAGTCCTGCTAGCAGCATCTTTGGAGCGGTGAAGTAGCATTGTGTATACCATTCCTCCAGGTGGTTTTAACCCTATTTCAGCTGCTAGCAGGGGTTAAAAGCACCCTGCTAGCAGCTGAATACTTCTGCAAATACGACGGTAAACCGCCTCCTTTCCTGGATTGCCAGGTGCATGTTCAGATAAAGATCTGGTACGGATTTTTGACAAAATGTCATGCTGTTTTTTCTTGATTTTTCCGTGGGTTCCTCTTTAAAATGCATACCAGATCCCTGTGGGTCTGGTATAATATTGGAGACTTCATGCTGTTTTTATCTTCGGGGTCCCCCTTAAAATCATATCAAACCTTGGGGACCTGGTATGAATTAAGGAGGAACTTGTTACTTTTTTATGTAAGGGTCCCCCATTAACATATATACAAGAATCTCAGATAAGAGGTCACTGATGCCAGCACCACCTCTTCAGGAAATGCCAGCCCACCTAGCTGCAGCTGCCTTTCTAAACCAGCCCACCCGGCTGATTCTCTGGTGATCTCTCAGGGGAAAGATAGAAGAATTAAAGGAGTTGTAAACCCTCATGTTTTTTCACCTTAATGCATCCTAAAAAAACTTCTGACAATGACCAGCCCTCCATTTTACTTACCTGGGCCCATTCGTTCCCACGGCGGAGACACGCTTTACCTCTTTGCCCGCTCTCTTGGCTCTTGATTGGACAGATTGATATCTGCACAGCCATTGGCTCCCACTGCTGTCAACCTTGGAGTGCATGGCGATGCCTCTCTGCCTTGAAGGGGCGGCGTTATGCGCACCAGACTCCGCTGTCCTGAGTGGGTATTTACCGCGCATGCACAGTCTTAACGATGTAGTGCGCATGCACGGGCGTCCGGCGCCATGTAGGAGACCCTGGGTCAATGCAACAGACCAGCACTGCCAGGGAGGATGGCATCCATATAGAGGGCATCAACAAAAACAGGATTTAACAGGTACCGTGAGGGTGGCATTGTTTCATCCAATGCTGATGCATTGAACATAACCCTGTATAGGTTCTGAAGCTCTGTCTATATTGCCTTGGTGCTGGCATATATTTTTTTAGGAATAAGGGGGATATTATTTACTATCTGACTATATTTAAAAAAAAAAGAAGTGCTGCATAAAGGCCAAGACATCCTTGATATCCGTCATATTGAATAGATGGTAAATCTTTGGATCTTTATCTCTGTAGCTGGATATTGATGTTGGAAATGTTCATTGCAATATGCAATATGCAATATAAAGCTGAACTCCAGGCAGGTATAAAAGACATAAATGATTGCAGCTCTGATACATCTTTCATTATTTTTATTTTATTTATTTATGCAAGCAATTATGTAGCTGTATTTGTCCTGGCTCTTCAGTCCCTGTACAGCAGAGCACAACCTGGGTAAAGGAGAAGCACCCCAAAAAAACAACTGCAGTGCAAGGAGCATGATGATAGAAGGAGAGAGCAGGGAGGCAAGAAAATTAGCTCATCATTTTGCTACTTCCCATTTTATAGTCCAACCACAGGGTTGGGTGGGAGGAGATCTTGTAAGTGTTACTGAGCTGCAGCAGCAAAAGTTCAGGACCCCCTGCCCTGAAAAATAGGGCTCTATGTAGAGCTATGTATTGGATATGTATTCTGGATGGACAGAAATGTAAAACCTTTGGCAGCTAAAACAGCCCATATGTTTATTTCAATTGTGTTTTTAGCTGTGTGCCTGGAGTTTGGCTTTAAAATTATAGATATTTATTTTATGTTTGATTCAAGTTCATCTTCATATTGGTGTAGCTGTACACTAAAACATTTAAAAAGGACAAACTGTGTGACCCACACCTAAGGTGAATGTGGTTAAGTTAATTGGCTCAAACGCTCTTTTGTCAAATTCATTATTATGCACATACCTCAAGTTCAGAACCAAACAGCACACTGTGTTGAAGGGCTATTATCCCTTCTAATGGCAGTAAATCATTTTTCTTCACCTTAAATGAGTAAGTTATTGCAGCAGTATAGCTTTTCCCAGCTGATAGTCATAAGCGTTATTTTGAAAGTATCCTGTTAATTATGTAGATAGAGTTGCTAAATGTACTTTTAGTTCAGTTTAGTCACTCCATTTATGTTCCTGCAGAAGAAGTCATTATTTACTGGTTTAACCTACAAATTATGCAGATTTTAAGGAAATTGCTATTCATATAGTGCTTCAATAGCTTTGCAGTGTTGAGTTTATGGCGTAAAAATGCATGGCAAAATTTAAGAAATGAAAGAGATCATTAACACTTACATGATTCAGTGATCAAAGATGAACAGGTTTTAAATAAGTATGCTTACTTCTATTACAGACAAAGCCAACCTGGCTGTCTAGTGATTCCGACACTTGCCAGAAGGTCTGCTGTAGCTTGTTGTTGGCTGTCAAACTCGTGTATGCCATTTTCATTAAATCATTTGTTAACCCTAAAAAAAAAAAATGTCCCTTTAAAGCATGTTATACAGCACAGTGCTTGTGCTATGTAATTTGGCCCCCTGTTACACCTGTAATACCTGGCTGATCCTGTCTGACTATACCCTCCCCTCTGTAAACTGACCACGATAATCATGGCTGTTGAGCTCTGACACCATGGACAGTTTATGTGCCTTCATCATCCGCAGCCCTCCTGTCCGCGTATGTGCTCCTCTGTCCTCCTCCCCCTCCCCTCCCTGCCTGTCTGCCCCTGTGTCAGTGCCAGCCCCCTCCGCTCCTGCTGCTCAAATATCTTTTAAAAGGTTATATAAGCTCCTTTGTGTTCTAATAACAAGTGCTCTTGTTTGTGTGCTTTATTTAAAAAAATTCTCTTTTACAGTATATCACAGCGGTTCCCCGCGATCTCTTTTGGCTTACTGTACGTACAAGCATCTTTCATTTTTGGTCAATTCTTTATATGGCCTAATGCTACCACCGAACACGTTTTATATTGTGTATACTTTGTAATAAATTTAGATTTTATCATCATCCACTGTGTATGTGCTTACCTCATCTAATTTTGTTTTAACCAAGTCTGGTCCAACAATCTCCAATATATATAGGCTCGCTCTCTGCTTATATAACGTTTTAGAAGTTGGTTAACAACCACTTTAAACAAATACTTCTTAAAGCATATCAATTGTTAAAGAATATGGACTGGTGCCACAAATGACCTAAAACTACTTTCTGTCAAATCCATTTATTAGTACAGGGGAAGTCTCTCTCCCAACCCTGTGAACCATAGCAACATTAGATAGTGAAATGCTACTAAAGATGGGCCAAAGAACCCCCCATTCAGTTTGCAGAAGAACTTTTGAACATCGCAAAAGTTCTAACTGAATAACGAACACCATTGAAGTCTATGGGACACAAACAGGAAAAATTAAACATGACTATTTTGAAGGCTTATATACAAGTAATTGGGCATACAATGATTATGGGGGTCTGGGTACTGACCTCAGGGACATGTATCAAGTAAAAAAAGTTTGTAAAAAACATAATTTTTAAATGAGCATTAATTTACTGATGCTTAAAGGGAAATAATGAAAATGAGAAATAACAATGAAATATTCATTTAAATATAGTGCCTGGGGGGTCCCCATGATCTACCTGTAATGTGGTACATCTGTACCATGTATAGAGCCTGCTGCAGCAATAATGACATTTATAAAGGCAAAAAATTACATTTTCCATTCAAGCTTTCTTTATTTTTCTAAAAAAAATGGCTTGGGGAGCCAGGCTGTATGATGAGGCCCCAATTTAAGGCACTTGGAATAAGATTAGAGATTTTTTGGATAGAAGTAACAGGTCTGGAAAAATTTGGCTTTGTGTTTTAGTGGTGCCTTCTCACCATAACCCTATAGAGGTACTTTTGATGAAAGCAAGAATTGGCCTTGCTGTCAAAAATTGAATATATATGCACCTGTCAAACAGATGCCAATAAATTTGTCTTTGAGTCTCGGTGGTGTCTTCACACCATAACCCTATTGAGGTACTCTTGATGAAAGCAAGAAATGGCCTTGCTGTAAAATTATGTAATTTGATGCCCCGCTCAAACTGTTGTGGAAAAATTGGTCTTTGTGTGTCAGTGGTGCTTTAACACTGTAACCCTCTTGAGGTACTCTTGATGAAGCAAGAATTGGCCTTGCTATCAAAAATTGCAATTATATGCACCTGTCAAACATGTGCAGAAAAACTGGTCTTTGGATGTCAGTGGTACCATCACACCGTAACCATATAGAGCAGGGGTGTCCAAACTACGGCCCTCCAGTTGTTCAGGAACTACAATCCCCATCATGCCTAGTCATGTCTTTGAATGTCAGAGTTTTACAATGCCTCATGGGATGTGTAGTTCTGCAACAGCTGGAGGGCCGTAGTTTGGACACCCCTGATATAGAGATACTCTTAATGAAAGCAAGAATTGGCCTTGCTGTCAAAAATATGCACCTGTCAAACAGGTGGGTAAAAATAGATCCTTGGGTGATAATGCCCATGAAACCTACATGAAAAAAATTCTTCCAGATGAAATCAACACCCACAAAGCTCGTCAGCCTAGATAGACTTTCAGATATCTGAGATAAGGCAGTTAATCAGCGACATTGACATCAGGGGCTTGTTGGCTTCTGCTTATCCAGGACTGATTCATTTAAATAAATGTCAGATGGTCCATGGAGTCTGTGGACAGATGTGCTTTCTTATATGTCACAAAACCTCTGCTAGAACTGAATGCCATTCGGAAAGCACACTGGATGCAGGGCAGCCCAGCAGATCTATTGCATACTGGGCAAGTTCTGGCCAGTGGTCTATTCTCATGACCCAGCAACCCGGTGGATCGCCAACTGGAAAGCTCTCAATATTTGTTTTTCGTCCCTAGATAATATCCCACTATATGATGAAGATGCTGCTGATGTGATGTGGAAGCTGACAGCCCTGAGGACAGAAAATAATTTTGAAATTCATTACTGAGGCGAGAAAGACGTTACATAAACTCCTCTTTAAGGTGTCCTCAAGAGATTTCATCTTCTGCTCCCTCTGTGGGGACGTGATGAGTTCAGAGACTTTCCTCTTGTAACAGAAGTCAAGGAGGAATGCCAACCAAAAGTGATCCTTCTCCTTGATGCAAAGTATTCTTCGCTGTGTTTTTGAAGGCTTTGAAGAATGAAGGAGCGTATGCATTGCAGTCTGCTCCAACTGGGATTGTGTCACTGATGCATACAGTGCTACAGCACACCATCCTTGTGGCCTCCTCAAATGGTGACAGTACAGTGCATGCATCCTTTATAAGCAGCCATTGGTGAGGGAAAAAAGCCAAGCTGGCCTGAGCCTGTCATCGTGCCATACTCACACATGTACACGCTGTCAGTTGCAGCATTTCCGAAGTTAAGTTCCACCTGGTGGGCATGACACAAATCAGTCGATTTATGGACAGGTGGAATTTCTGACTGTGTATGACCACCTGAAATGGCTACAGACCCTTCTGGTCAGGCATGGACACATGTGTCAAATTTCTGGTGTGCCATTATTGCACACCAACATTCCTATCTCCAGCTGGCATGGCATGAACCACCTCTGGGCCTGCCCCTGCAGAGCTGCCAGAATCTCTACTCCAGTGTGGCTCCTGTGCCCTAGATAGACCAGCTGAAGTACTGCGTGCCACATTTCAGCCTGACTCATTGAATAGCCCCTTGAATGCTTAGGGGGTACTTGTAGTTCATGGGACAATGCTGCAGAGGAGGGAATGGAGCTGACAAAATCTGCATCATCACCACAATCTGTATGGAGACATGATGGCACAACAATCTGCAGCACTTAGCCCTGTCCTGCATCCTTCTGAGTTGCAAGCAGAGTTACCCAGTGTGCTGTGAACTAAATATATCATACCTGTTCATGCTTGCTGGACCACGTGCATAAACGTGGACCTTGCGGCTGACTGCCTTGCCCAATGATGCCCCAACTTTGCCTTCCACATGATGGTAGAGAACTGGAATAGCCTTACATGAAAAGAAATAGTGACTGGGTACCTGCCATTGTGGTACAGCACATTCTGCAAATTCTATGGAAGGGGAGGAATCCACCAGACGGAAAGGCAGGAGTTGTAAAGCCAGCAGCTTTGATAAGCTTGAATTTAGATGCTGGGTATGTGAGTGGCAATGACAGTATTTTCTTTTTTTGCTGCAGCAGATGAAATTTGCCTGCTGTAGTCTACAGCTGGTGATGTGCTACCTGCAGACATGCTGCAAGGACCCAGGACACCCTTTGCTATACCATCATCCCTGTCAGTGGAGGCTGCTGAGGGATCATGAGGTTTAGCGGGGGTAGACATGAGAGGTGAGGAGTGAGGAGGAGCAGAATTGCATCCCTTTTGTGTGGCTTTAAGGTTGGGATGAGCCGAACGCCCCCCCATTCTGTTCGCACCAGAACATGCGAACAGGCAAAAAATTTGTTCGAACACGCGAACAATGTTAAAGTCCGTGGGACACGAACATGAATAATCAAAAGTGCTAATTTTAAAGGCTTATATGCATGGTATTTTGGCACCCGTGATGGGCTTGAGGCAAAGTTTGCAAATTGTAACAGTGTGATCACCTGCACATGTGCTAAAAAGGACCAAACAGCTGAGTTGTGGGAAGTGGGCCAGGAGATAACAGCTCAACAATCTGGTGGAATAGGGTAGCTGCTCTCTATTGTTCCATGATGGCTGCCTGTTTGGGCTGTGCCTCACCCTCACTTTCCTCTATCCGGCACACAAGTCACATCAGTGACCTCATCATCCACTTCATCCTCATTATCTCTGGAAACAACTTGGTAATACATACTGTGGCTGGGGGAAAATGAATGCCAATTTGTTGTTTACCAGCAGTCTCCCTCTCTGTAGGGTCATGTCCATACCTTCTTCAACCTCAGAACCAATATCAAAAGGGTAGCAGTATCTATCAGCACAAATACAGTGCAAATATAAATAATCACAACTCATACATCATTAGTCCATAGTGAAGTCAGGAATTCAGGGGTTAATAGTTTTTTCAGATAAAATAATAAAATAATAAGATAGTGGCAGGGCAATGGCGTCTGCTGTCCTCAGAGAGCTGATTCTGTGTAAAGGCAGACAGAAGGGAAAACACAGGAAGTGCCAACTGAGTGTAGTATTAGAAGAAGCTTTAAAGCGGTCCTCCACCCCGAAGTGGAAGTTCCGCTCATCTGATCCCTCCCCCCCTCCGGTGTCACAATCGTCACCTTTCAGGGGGGAGGGGGGTGCAGTTACCTGGATAATCCAGGTATCTGCACCCACTTCCGGGACAAGTCCCCCGCAGATGCCCCGCCCCCCTCGTTGTGTTCTGGGAAACACACAGTTCCCAGGACACAGCGGGGACCAGCAGAGACGCGCAGCGTGACTCGCGCATGCGCAGTAGGGAACCGGGCAGTGAAGCCGCAATGCTTCACTTCCCGATTCCCTGACAGAGGATGGCGGCAGGGGCAGCAGAGAGACGAGCGATCGCTCGTCATCTGCCGCTGACATCGCTGGACCCTGGGACAGGTAAGTGTGAATTTATTAAAAGTCAGCAGCTGCAATATTTGTAGCTGCTGGCTTTTAATATTTTTTTTTTAAAGATGCAGAACCACTTTAATGACAAGGTAACATAACTCACTTACAAGAAGTAAGTACATAAAAGGCTCATCTGTATGGGTATGTGGAGGCCGTCTGGAGGTCTCTGGATCCAGATTCAGTCACTGTGTGTAGCTGTGTAATGGTCTGGTTGGTTAGCATGTTCTGTGGCCACCAGGAGGGAGCCAGAACCAGCATCTGACACTCGTGGATGATGTCATGGGTCACAGGAGCACATCCGGGGGAACTTCCACAAGGAAAGAGGAAAAGGACTGACTAGCCACTTAAAGACCGAGCCTCTTTCTGAGATTTGTTATTTACAACAAAGTTGTTGTTTTTTGCTAGAAAATTACTTAGAACCCCCAAATATTATTCATTTTTTTCCCCTAACACCCTAGAGAATAAAATGGTGGTCGTTGCAATACTTTCTGTCGCACGGTATTTGCACAGCACACTTTTTTGGGAAAAATACACTTTTTTAAATTAAAAAATAAGACAGTAAAGTTAAAAAGAATAATTTCTATCTTCAGATCAAAGACGTCACTATGGGCGCAAAATTCGCCCCAAGTGTAGCAAATCTATAGATTGCCAGGTGGGAATCTGAGGGTGTTCTACCAGAGGTACAGGCATCATGTTATACAGACGATTCATAGATGACCTGTTAATTGTTTGGAATGGCAGCATGGAAAACTTGGAAAACCTACTTGAGTCTATGAATAATAATAATCGAAATATTGTTTTAACTTCGAATATTAGTAGAGAAATTATAAATTTTTTGGACTTGGACATCCGTAATACTTCACAAGGCATTGAAACTAAGACTTTAAAAATAAATAAATGATCGTAATTCCTACATTCGTACTATGAGTTGCCATTTTAAACCATGGTCAGACAATTAGGGATGAGCTTCGTGTTCGAGTCAAACATACGTTTGACTTGAACATCTGCTGTTCGCCCATTCGGCGAATTCCGAACGTTATGGGCCGTTCGCGCCAAATTCGTGTGGCGCTCACGGCCCACAATGCACTGCATCATCACAGTGCATTGCTGGCTCATGATTGGCCAAGCATGCACTGTGACCCCGCATGCTTGGCCAATCACAGCGCCAGCAGCGAGGAGAGCCATGATTGGCCACAGGCAGGATGCGTAGTACACGCCCCACACTATATAAGGCCGCCTTGTGTAGTGTGTTGGCTTCTGAAGCAGTTAGTGGGTATTCTGTGTACCTTCAACACAGTACACACCGATCGTTATCGGCCGATTTTCGATCTTGCTCTTCTGTAGTGGTTGTTGTCTGCGTGCCCTGACCGCAGTATACACCGCTATATTCACCTCACCTATATAGCTAGTGATCTATCTTTTATAATAGAGCTTGTAGTCAGTAGTGTTAGGATCTTGTGCGTGCTGTCTGCATGCTCTGTACCCAGTACACACCGCTATATATACACACATATAGCTCTTCTCTATTTGAGCCCACTTGCCATCTGCAGGAGTTATTAGAAGTTGTGTGTGCCTCCAGCACAGCACAGTATACATCTGTATATACCCCTTTATCTCTGGTGTTCTATAATAAAGGCATCTGCAGGAGTTAGTGGGTGTTTTGTGCCTCCAGCACAATATACACCTGTATCTACCCGTTATTGCTGTTCTCTAATAGAGCCATCTGCAGGGCTTAGTGGTAGTTGTGTGACTCCATTACAGTATACCCCTTTATCTCTGGTGTTCTATAATAAAGGCATCTGCAGGAGTTAGTGGGTGTTGTGTGCCTCCAGCACAATATACACTACCCAACTGCTGTTTTACCCAACTCCCTTCAGTCCATCCATGCATATGTCTTCTGTTTCCACTGAGGAGACACTGCGGGATCCCAGCGTTGACGTTTCTTATATTAGGAGGGCGGGGCCACCCGTCACCTGACCCCGCCCCCTCTGACGCTGGTGAGGAAAGCCAGGGGTTCCCCAATGACGTATGGGTGACCCAACCCCCCTCTGATCTAACAGAAACCTGCATTACTTCAGAGGGGGGTGGGGTCACCATACGTCATTGGGGAACCCCTTGGCTTCCCTCACCAGCATCAGAGGGGGCGGGGTCAGGTGACGGGTGGCCCCGCCCTCCTAATATAAGAAACGTCAGTGCTGAGATCCCTGCAGTGTCTCCTCAGTGGAGACAGAAGACGGATGCATGGATGGACTGCGCTGGACTGAAAATCACCTGTCGCTGGATCAGATCAGCCATCGCTGGACCCCGGAGAGATGATCATCCATCGCTGGATAGTGGATTAGCACCACTGGAATCTTTTTTTTTATTTTTAATAAAGGAAATTTTCAAAAGTGTGTTTGTCTTATTTAACCATTTTTTACACTTTCTTTGTGAAATGGTAGGGGGCTTCCAGATTCTGATAAGCCCCCCACCAGCAGACCCCCACAACCACCGGCCAGGGTTGTGGGGATGAGGCCCTTGTCCCCATCAACTTGGGGACATGGTGCTTTGAGGGGTCATAGACCCCCAAAGCATCCTCCCAATGTTGAGGGCATGTGGCCTGGTACGGTTCAGGAGAGGGGGCGCTCTCTCCCCCCCACCTCTTTTCCTGAGGCCTGCCAGGTTGCATGCTCAGATAAAGGGTCTGGTGTGGATTTTTAGGGGGACCTCCACGTAATTTTTTTTTTTTTTATTTGACATGGGGTTCCCCTTAAAATCCATACCAGACCTGAAGGGCATGGTAATTGAATTTAGGGGAAACCCACACTTTTTTTATCAATTAATGAATTGTCGGCTCCGTAATACAGAGAACACTCATTGAGTGTTCTCTGTATTATGGGAGCCGACAATTCAAAGTGCTTTTAAAAGACTTTTTTTCCTTGTGAAATGACACTTTGTGCAGGGATAGTTCTAAACATGCGCCCCTTCACAGGTATACTATAGACACCCCCCAGGTACGAAATTTAAAGGAATATTACACTTTTATTGTTTCACTTTAATCATTATTAAAATCACTGCTCCTGAAAAAACGGCCGTTTTAAAACTTTTTTTTCCATTGATCCATGTCCCTTGGGGCAGGACCAAACACTATTTAGGACAGTAACTTGCATATTAGCAAGTTACTTTAGATTTTGAACGTTTGAGTCCCATAGACTTTAATAGGGTTCTAAAGTTCACACAAAGTTTAGGTCTGTTCGCAGGTTCTGGTGCGAACCGAAAAGGGGGGTGTTCGGCTCATCCTTAGTGTGCATTTCATGTGCATGCACTGTCCTGTCACCATTTGAGGAGGCCACAAGGATGGTGAGCAGTGACAGTGCATCCATCAGTGACACTGTACCTCTTGTCCACCTTTTGGAGCATATGCTGCATGGAATAATGGACAGGGCACTTGAGGTAGAACAGAGGCAGGAAGAGGAAGCCCCTGTACACATGGTCGGAGATTCTGCCAACCAAATCCGTCAGATTTTGTCCGTCGGATTTAGTCTGACGGATTGTGTCCGAAACTGTTGCATACATACGGTCGGACTAAGTTGTCGAAAAATCCGATCTTTCAGAACGTGATGACGTAATTTCGTTACGATGGGACTACATTCAGGCTAGTAGCCAATAGCTTTGATGTAGGAATTTGATCTGAGCATGCGTTGCACTTGGTCCTATCAAAATTCGCTACACATGATCGGAGTATGTCCGATCGAACCAGTTGGTCGGGAAATATTTCCAACATGTTGGAAAATTGGGTCAGACGGATATTCCGACGGAATCAGTCCGATGCATACCACACACAGTCGGATTATCCGACGACACGGTCCGATAGGACACATTCCGACGGATTCTCCGACCGTGTGTACAAGGGCGAAGACTTCCTTGCCTCTCAAGGCCCCCTTTATCCAGACAGTGTTCCTGCTGCCCCACCCATCCCACAGGATGAGGACGAGGAGGAGGAGGATTGTGTCAGCATGGAGGTGGAGCCTGGCACTCAGTGTCAGCAGCAGCAGTCTTGTAGGGATGATTTACAGTCCCAAGAAACCCGTGGACTTGTACATGGCTGGGAGGAGGTAGCTGCGGATCATGTTGTCCTTAGTGACCCAGAGGACTCCGGACCGAATGCCTCAGCTAACTTATGGTGCATGGCCTCCCTGATCCTGCAAAGCCTGCGGAAGGACCCTCGTATTCTTCGGATCAAGGAGAGGGACCATTACTGGCTGGCCACTCTCCTTGATCCACGGTACAAGGGTAAGGTTGCCGACCTTATCTTGCCATTGCAGAGGGAGCAGAGGATGAGACATCTCTGGAAGGCCTTGCAGAAAGGTCTGTGCAACACGTTCCCAGAGACTGGGAGGTTACAAACACCTGGTCCTGGGCAACGTGTTGCTGAGGAATCGGTCAGAAGGAGCGGTGGAGAAGGTGGCTGTCTGGCTGATGCTTTCAGACAATTTTTTAGTCCGCAGCCCCAAGGTATGATCGGTTCCAGCAACCATCGCCAGCGTCTGTTTTACATGGTGCAGGAATACCTAGGGGCAAGGTCAGACTTGGACACCTTTCCCACCGAAAATCCTCTGGCTTACTGGGTCTTGAGGATGGATCACTGGCCAGAGCTTGCACAGTATGCAATTGAGCTACTGGCCTGTCCTGCATCCAGCGTTCTTTTGGAACGCACCTTCAGTGCTGCTGGTGGCTTTGTAACCGATCACAGGGTGCACCTGTCCACCGACTCAGTTGATCGACTGACCTTCATAAAGATGAATCAGTCTTGGATCACCATCAGCTACCAAGCACCTGTAGCTAATGTAACTGAATAATTTTTTGGGAAATATCACATCCCTTCAAGACTGCCTATGCTGATACTGAGTGACTGTCCTGTTATGTTGACTGTCTATCCTCTTCCTCCTCCGCTGATACCTTGGAAGAACATTTTTGGTTCTGGCTGATGCCACCAGCCCAATTTTTCAGCCCCTGTTTAACAGGGGCGTGTAATTACAAATTTTGATGCAATGCTTTGCAGCAGGGCTCATTCCTGCACTCCAACTAGAGTATATGGGAGAGGTTGCAGTGTATAGGCCCAATTTTTCAGCCCCTGTTTAACAGGGGCCTGTAATTACAATCTATGATGCAATGCTTTGCAGCAGGGCTCATTCCTGCACTCCCAATAGAGCATCTGGGAGAAGTTGCAGTGTTGTGGCACCAGCAAGCAGTGCCTAAGGCCCAATTTTTCAGCCCCTGTTTAACAGGGGCATGTAATTACAATTCTTGATATAATATTTCACAGCAGGGCCCGTTCCAGCACCCACCGAGAGTAACTGTGAGGACTTACAGTGTTGTGGCACCAGCACCACTACCACCACCACAACCACCAAAGGCCCTATTTTTCTACCACTGTTCAACAATGGCATGTAATTACAATTATTGATATAATTGTTCACAGGAGGGCTCTCCAGCACCTACCAAGAGTCACTTTGAGGTCTTACAGTGTTGTGGTAACACCAACACCTTAGGAGCAAAATTTCTGCAGAGCATATAGGGCAGGCCCCTACTTTCAAACATCCAACTTACAAATGTCTCCTACTTGCAAACGGAAGGAAACAGGAAGTGAGATGAAAAAAGACGGAAGGCCAAAAAAATTATACAGGGGTGATAACCCTTCCCTATGTTTTCCAAAAAGCTTAAAAATAGATTTTTTGACTGGAGCTACACTTTAAAAATGTACCAGTTCAAAATTACAAACACATTCTAGTTAACACAACAAACCTACACAGTCCCTGTCTTGTTTTCACCGCCTGTATACTCCTGTTCTGAGTATATAGGGCCTGGGAGCCCCACGCCTTTCCTTTTTTTAATATGGGTATGGGTATTTTCATACAAGACCCAAAGGGGCTGGTAATGGGCAGGGGGGGATACCTATGCCATTTTTCTCAATGATTTTCATCCGTATTGCCGAAACCAGATATTACATTAAAACCACAAGCAGGTTTAAATCACTTTTTTTCTGTTAAATGTCATTTTGTGCAGGGACTGTTCTAAACACGGGAAACACGTGCCACTTCACAGGCATACTATAGACACCCCCAGCCACGATATTTATAGGAAAATTTCACTTTTTGTTTCACTTTCGTCATTAAAATCAGTGCTCCCAAAAAAACTGTCATTTTTGAAAACATATTAGGCATTGACCCATGTCCCCTGGGGCAGGAGCCAGGTCCCCAAACCCTTTTTAGGACAATATCTTGCATATTAGCCATTAAAATTAGCACTTTTTATTTTGAACGTTCGAGTCCCATAGACTTCAATGGGGTTCTAAAGTTTGCACGAATTTTAGGTCCGTTCGAAAGTTCTGGTGCGAACCGAACCCAGGGGGTGTTCGGCTCATCCCTACTTGGGAAGATGCTGGTAATCTGCTGTTGCACTCATCTTTTTTGTGGCAGGAGGAAGTGGGGAAGAAACCCTTGTCCCTCAACATTGGAAAGGATGCTTTGCAAAGGGAATGAAGCTTTGCTACCCCCCCATGTTGAAAGGTAAAGATCTGTGTGCTTATTTTTATGCAATATAATTATGCATGCTGTATGCCTTTAAGGGCCTTGTTTACAATTTTGGTTGGAGGGGCATTAAACATGCACGTTTAAGCCATGTTTTTAGCACCCCCAATCATCCCCTCTTAAGCTGCAAAAGCAGTGGTCGCATGTCACGGTTGTGATGCTTTGTTTTACATCCACAGCAAAAACGATCTCTCCTGATGCATTGTGTGTAATACCGCCACAAAATACGACCCATTCAATTGAATAAGGACATGCTGCAAACATTCCGCAGCCTAATGCAATGCACACAGTAGTGGTACTTTATGCAGCTTTTACACGGTTAAACAAGTAGTGTGATGTTATATCACATCCTCACTGTCTGACAAATTCCTATGAAAAGCTATCTGAATGCAGATCACTTTTCAGAGGCACGGCAGTTTAGACACGTCTAAACTTAGCCTCAGTGCATATTTTGTACTGAATTAAGTATATTAGTACATAGAAGATGTTCAGGTTTGCGATGTTCTGGATAAATTTTAATTTTTACAAACACAAAAAGCAACTCTACCCATCAGTAGAAGTCTGTTTGTCAATCAGAATCATCCTGTCGGTCATTCTGTTTCAATCTATGTGTAAGGATTAATTAATTAGTCTATCAATCTTATTTTGACAGTCTATTAATGCCAATCAGTCTATCTTAGGCTGATTTATGTTTGATCATCTATCTGTATTAATATCTATTGTAATAAAGGTGGATGAGATATGGGGATTGTACTGTGCAATAATACGGTATGTAATTTATGCAGATTTCTTTAAAACCATTTGAAATGCTGCGAGTGATAGCATGCACACAAGTACAAAAAAGCATATGTTTTTATAGCTTAGAAAGTAGTTGGTTAAATTGAAAGATGATGATGATGCTTACAGCAGAAGACACAAATTGGTTACAACAGCACATCAGTTCAGTTCAACCAGGTAAATCCATTATGACAGACATGACATGCCCTTCGTCTCCTGAATCTATGGTTAGAAGGTAGTGATGGCCGAACGGTTCGCCCGGCGGTCGTTTCATGGCGAATTTTGGCTGTTCGCGGTCCGCCCGTTCGGCGGACTATTGGCGCCGTTCGCCCGGCAGACTTCCGTGTTTACTGTGTAAAAGAACTTTGACCTATGATGACACATCCATCATGGGGTACAGGACAGCCAATTGAGACATTACAGCACATGGACACTTGGACATTCCCCCTAACTTATAAATACACCGATCCGGCGGCCATTTTACATTCTTTCTTCTGTCACTATAGTGAGAGGTTGCTGTGTGGAGCAGGGAGAGATTGCAGTGACCCAAATCGCTAGCTATTTGGTACACAAAAGTTCTTTTCAGGACTGGTATAGGTGTTAGGTCTATATAGGTTTGCTGTGCTACTGATTGTTGCAGCAGACTGAGTGTCTTTTGTCAGTTTAGAGAAAGGGACAGGACGGTGTGTCTGCTGTAGGGACAGTCAGTTTAGTCATTAGCTGTTACTATCAGGTCCACAAAAGTGCTATTCCAGTTATTGTTCCAGTAGCCTCTGTTTTGTCAGTTTATATAGGGACAGGCAGGAAGCAGTGTGTGAGGCAGTGAGGGTCAGTTTAATCAGTAGCTGTTACTATATTAGGTCCACAAAGGTTCTTTTCAGGACTGGTATCAGTGGTATGGTAATAGGCTTGTACACGTATATATTCTTTCTTCCAAATATAGAAAGAATATTATACTTGACTGCTGCCCTTCTGCTGCAGTCTGCTAATCATTCACGACATACCTGTTCCACAAAGGTCCTTATAAGGACTGGTAATAACCTGGTGTAGGGTGCTATAGTACATAGGGTTGAGTGAGGTACAGTCTGCTATTATAAAAGGACTGGTATAGGTCCACAATACATAGGGTTTAGGTGCACTACTGCTGACCGCTTTCCCTATACTACAGCAGTCCTTCATCGGTATAGGGACTGACGTACAGTCTGCTAATCAGTCACACACAACCTACTTGTTCCACAAAGGTCCTTATAAGGACTGGTAAGGTATAGGGTACTACAGTACATAGGGTTGAGTGAGGTACAGTCTGCTCTTCTATAAGGACTGGTATAGGTCCACAATACATAGGGTTGAGGTGCACTACTGCTGACCGCTGCCCTATACTGCAGCAGTCCTTCATCGGTATAGGGGCTGACGTACAGTCTGCTAATCAGTCACACACAACCTACTTGTTCAACAAAGGTCCTTATAAGGACTGGTAACTTGGTCTGTCTAGGGTGCTACAGTACATAGGGTTGAGTGAGGTACAGTCTGCCATTCTATAAGGACTGGTATAGGTCCACAATACATAGGGTTGAGGTGCACTACTGCTGACCGCTGCCCTATACTGCAGCAGTCCTTCATCGGTATAGGGACTGAGAGTTTTTGTCACAGGGTCATTTAAAAAATGACAGGCAGAGGAAGAGGCAGGCCTTTCCGCAGGGGTGGTAGGGGTAGGGCAGGAGCAACAGGCTTGAGCCAAAGTGGGAAGTTGCAGAAGGTGCGTTCAATTACTTTAAAGGACGCACCAGACTTGGTTGAGTGGCTCACTCAGCCTTACTCTTCTGCACCCTCCTCATCCT
This sequence comes from Lithobates pipiens, assembly GCF_037356315.1. Classification (NCBI taxonomy): domain Eukaryota; kingdom Metazoa; phylum Chordata; class Amphibia; order Anura; family Ranidae; genus Lithobates; species Lithobates pipiens. Next base: position 422,547,143 of record NW_027507903.1, on the reverse strand, counting down.
CTCGATCTGCACCCTCTTCTTCACTCTCTGCTATGTGCACCCCCAAAGACACTACCACCAACAACACCACCGCATACCTTCCGCTTGAGTCACAGGAATTATTTTCCGATCCATATCAAGACATTTCTGATGCGCAGCCACTCTTGGTATTGGATCAGGAAGAGGAGGTAGCAACAAGCTCCACTCAGCAGTCTGACGACAGTACCCAGATCAGCTCAAGGAGGAGGTTGGTCCCTGGTGTTGCTGCCTACTCCGAGATCTCTACTTATAGCGGTGGGGAAGGTGACGTCGATGATGACGTGTCTAGTGATGTCACGTGGGTGCCCACAAGAGAGAAAGAGGAGAGGAGTACAGAGGGAGATATGGACCAGCAGATAGGGAGGAGAAGCAGGAATAACTTACATTGCACAGAAGGGACAAAGCAGACTGCAAATGTATCAGGAGCGAGTCATCGACCATGTACGGTCACATCTGGCGCTCCCAGGACACCGGCACATGGCTCCGCAGTGTGGGCTTTTTTTAACGTGTCTGCTGCTGACAATAGCGTTGCCATCTGCAATCTTTGCCTGATAGCCTGCCAACTACTGCCATATAAACTGGTGGACTCGGAGGCCTTTCGCAAATTTGTGGCCATTGGAACACCACAATGGAAGGTCCCAGGAAGGAAGTATTTCTCAGAGAAGGGCATCCCAGAGCTATATGGCCATGTTCAGCGGCAAGTGAATGTATCTCTGGCACACAGTGTTGGTGCCAAGATACAGCTGACCACAGACACGTGGTCTAGCAAACACGGGCAGGGAAGGTATATCACTTTTACTGCCCACTGGGTGAACCTTCTGACGGCCGTCAAGCATGTAACCCGTGGCACCCGTGTAGATTTGGTTTTACCGCCATGGATTGCATGCAGGCCTGACTCTTCTTCTCCTCCTCCTCCTACTCCATCCTCCTCCCTCTCCTCCTCAGCTGACTCCTCCTTTTCCACTGCTAGCATCTCTTCCACTGCTAGCGTCTCTTCCGCTGCGCCGCCCAAGCTCCACAGAACCTATTCGACATGCCAGGTGAGACGTTGCCATGCCGTGCTGCATCTGTTGTACCTGGAAGCCAAGAGCCGCACTGGCCCGGCACTCCTTTCAGCTTTGCGTTCACAGGCAGATCAGTGGCTAACACCGCTCAATTTGACAGTTGGTAAAGTGGTGTGTGACAACGGTGCCAATCTGCTTAGCGCATTGAAACATGGCAAAATCACGCTCGTGCCATGCATGGCACACGTCTTAAACTTGGTCGTGCAGCGATTCCTTGTCAAATACCCTGGGGTCCAGGACATCTTGCGGCAGGCAAGGAAAATCTCGGCCCATTTCAGAAGATCTTACACGGCCATGGCTCGCCTTGCTGACATTCAGCGGCGACACAATCTGCTGGTCAGATGCCTTATTTGCGATTGCCCGACGCGATGGAACTCAACCTTCTATATGCTTGATAGGCTGCTCCAGCAGAAACGTGCAGTTAACGTCTACCTGTATGAACTCTGCGGCAGCACAGGTTCTGGGGAGCTGGGTTTTACTTTCAAATTTTTTTTATTTGTTTCAAAGGAAAAATAGAATCCATACAAAAGATTGCGACCACATGTCGTCTCACATATATATGAAGAACGTGGAAAACATGTCAATAAGTACAGGCAAACAGCATAAGCCGGAGAAGACACATTGCAAATTGTAAGGCATCTGTATTAATAAAAACAGCTGAAGATGATAGTGAAAGGAGCTCACTGTGTCTGGAATGGAGTGATATGACAGTTGGGGGTGACATAAGAAATATGGACGGGATGCCACCTAGTACCCCCGACACCCCGATTGGGATCACACTGTGTCGGGGGCAATAGGTGCCCACAAATTATGAACATAAGAGGAGATAGGCGAAAGGAAGTTGTCAATCAAATACCAGAGAACTCCTGTTTTACCAGCCGGTCAGCCCCTAGGCCGATCTGAGGGTCCTCTGTTGGGAGAAGCAAAGCAGAGCAAATTGCCTCGGACTCTTTGTGTCAACCAACAAACATTGCCTAGGAGACATTTATACAAACTTTTATAACTTTCCAGACTAGCCTTAGACCATAGTATGGAAACCAAGAGAACATATGCGAACAAGAGGAAAGAAAAGGGAAAGATAAAGACAAAGAAAGAGGAGGGAGATAGAGGGGGGTAGGGGTGGAGAGAGCGTCACTACTTGCGTCAGGTTTAATAAGAGGAGTTCATACATATGGGAAGTTGGTCAGGCCCATTATTCAGGCCCAGGGCTCCCAGGTGGCTACGAATCAGATGTGTCCTCCAACATACTAGCGAGCCTCTCCTGAGACATGATCCAGGAAATCTTTTTCTTAACTATTGTGAAAGAAACCCCTGGTTTCTTCCAATTCCTGGCTATGGAGATTTTGGCTCCCAGCAGTACAAATTGGGTCAACCTGCTGGAGGGTTTAGAGAAATGGGGAATTGGATCATTAAGGAGAGCCACCATGGGAGATCTGGGAACTTTGGCACCAATCAATCTTTCAATCAGGTTAAAAACTTTCTTCCAGAAGGGGCGGATTCTTGGGCATTCCCACCAAATGTGTGACATCGTCCCCGTAAGCATGCAGCCCCGGAAACATAGCGGACTGGCTGTTGGGAACATGTGTGCAACTCTGACTGGCGTGTAGTACCATCTGGTTAGTACTTTTGTCCCTGCTTCCATAAGGTTTGTATTGAGCAGACCTCGAAAGGATCTAGCCCCTATTGAGTGCCATTTATCCAATGACCATTGGAAAGAGAAGTCAGTTTCCCAGGCGACTATATAGGGCGCCTTTGTTTTGGGGGTGGTGAGAGACGTGTAGACTAAGGAGATTCCCCCCTTCTGGTCCATGGCTTGACCGCACCAAAGTTCGTATTCTGTAAAAAGCGGGGGGTTTAATTCCCCTTTGCAAAGGGAGTGTAGAAAATGTTGAATCTGATGGAACCGAAAAATTTCGGTCTTAGGAAGGCTTAGTTTCTTGATACAAAATTGCAAGGTAATAGGTCCTGTGGCTGTGAAAAAGTGTCCTATCCTGTAAAGACCATTATCGACCCACCATTTGAAGGCGAGTACATTGTATCCTGGGGGGAAGCGAGGATTATTGAAAATATGAGTTAAAGGTTTAATTGCTGAGACCAAGGATGTAGAGTAGCGCAGGGAATCCCATAGTTTAAATGAATGGGAGAGAGTTGGGGACAAGATAGCGGGTCTATTTTTCTGAGGGGTCCATAGTAAAAAGTCTAGGGTAAAAGTGGGGGCAGCCTGATTCTCAATATGGATCCAGTCCGGCTTCTCATATTTTGAGTAAATTACGGATAACTGTGTTAGCCTAGCTGCTTGGTAATAACGGAGAAGAAGTGGGAGGCCTAAACCACCCCTCTTCCTATGAGCAAAGAGGGTATTGCGGGTTAGTCTATAACCTTTCTTACCCCAAATTAATTTTAGGATTTTGTTTTGGAAGGTTGAGAGGTGATCCCTACGAATGGGGATTGGCAGAGATCTAAACAAATAAAGTAATCTGGGTAATAGAGTCATTTTGATAGCGTGTATCCTGCCTAGCCATGATATGGGAAGATGGGACCAAGTCTGTAAATCTGCTTCCAGTTTACGGTACATCGGGGGATAATTATGACTGTATAAAGTCTCTACCTTAGCTGTGAGGTTTATACCTAGGTATCTGATGGAGGATTCGCTCCATTGGAAATTGAAGTTCTGCTTTAAGAGTTCGACAGTGGAGGGAGTTAGAGAGACGTTGAGAGCCTGGGATTTACTGTAGTTCACTTGAAGACCCGACATCTTGGAGAAGGATTCTAGCAAGTTGTTTAAATTGGGCAAGGAAGTTATGGGAGAAGTGATGTAGAGCATGATATCGTCCGCAAATAGGGCACACTTGTGAACACGAGATCCGCATACCACCCCTTTTATGTCTTGGTTTTGTCTAATAGCTATAGCGAGGGTCTCGATTGCCATCGCAAAAATTAAAGGGGACAATGGGCATCCTTGCCTAGTTCCTTGTCTTATGGCAATGAGTTTGGAGTAGAAGCCCTGGATGCGGATTCTCGCTGTAGGGGTTGAGTATAGGGCCTGTATTAGGCCAGTAAAGCGTTGCCCAAAGCCCCATTTGCGGAGGATAGCAAAAATATAAGGCCAGGAGACCGAGTCAAAGGCCTTCTGTAGGTCAAGCGAGAGAAGCATACCTGATTGTTGGGGCCCTCCCGCCCAGTTTGTTTGGAGAATGGACATAATATCTATGGTTCTCCTTATCTGATCTGGGCCTTGTCTACCAGGAATGAAACCCACCTGATCCTTGTGTACATACGCATTAATGAATTCTGCCAACCGGGAGGCGAGGATTTTGGTTAGTATTTTAATGTCACAGTTAATTAAAGAGATTGGGCTGTAATTTCCAACCTCTCCTGGGTTTTTATCAGGTTTTGGGATGACAGTTATAAGTGCTGCATTTAGTTGGGGATCAAGTGGGTTTCCCTTCGAGGCATAGTTGAAGAATTTAGAGAGGTAAGGTGCTAAAGTTTCGGAGAACTTTTTGTAATAAGGATTGGACAGGCCGTCCAGGCCGGGGGCCGAGCCCGGTTTTAAGGTTTTAATTGCTGCTAAAACTTCTGCCGTTGTAAAAGGGGCTTCTAGGCTGTCTCTATGGTTCGAGGATAGTTGTGGGATAGGAAGGTCATTTAGGAAAGCGTCTATAGAGTGATCAGCAGGGGCTGGGGATGGAGAGTAAAGTTTATTGTAAAATTCTGCGAATTCTCCCAGTATCTTTGTAGGGTTAGCTGAGGGACCTTGTCCAGGGATTATAATCTTTGGAAGAGCCTGTGTTTTGAGTCTGGGAGATAATTTATTGGCCAACACAGAGTCCATCTTATCACCTTGTGTATAGAATCTATTTTGCGACCACCTCATTTGTTTTTCGGCTTTAGCTGTCAGAGCTAAGTTCAGTTCGAGCCTGGTCCTGTCCAATTGAGGGAGTAAATTAAGTGACGGGTCTAGTTTATGCCTGGTTTTTAGGGACACGTAGTCGTTCTCTAGTTTTTTGATTGCTGCTTCTCTCTCCTTTTTAATGGCTGATGATAATCTGATGAGTTCTCCCCTAATAAAGGCTTTATGAGCCGCCCAAAGTGTTTCCGCCGATACATCATTTCTGTCGTTAAATTGAAAGTATTCCTTTAGGTAGTCAGATAGCACAGAGACTCGGACAGGATCTGATAGTATGGACTCGTTCAGCCTCCATTGCTTCTGGCCCGATCTATTGTATTGCGAACGGATGGTCATGACAACTAATGAGTTATCCGAAAGGGAGGAGTCAATAATTTTCGATTGAATTATGGCAGGGATAACTGAAGATTTCACTAAGAGGTGGTAAATTCTGGCGTAAGAATTATGGGGGTGTGAGAATTGAGTATAGTCTCGTGAAGAAGGCTGTTTTTTTTTTTTTTTTTTTTCCTTTTTTCTTTTCCTTTTTTTCTTTCTTTTTTTTTTCTCTTTTTAAAAAAACAAAAAAAACAAAAAACAAATAAATAAATAAATAATAAAATGTTCTCTTTTCATTTCCTCCCCCTCTCTCATCCCCCTCCCTCCCCCACCCCTCCCAAAAAAAAATAATAAAAAAACAAAAAACAAACAGGAATCAGCATCTAATGGTTTTGTTCCCTATATAAAATATAGGGTTTCCATACTTCATGATACCTATCTTCTTGCTCTTTCAGTATCATAGTCAGATTTTCCATTTGTTGGATCTCCGATACCCTGCTCATCCATTGTGATTTGGTTGGAGCTAGCGTCGTTTTCCATAAAACTGGGATGCATGCTTTTGCTGCTGTAAACAAATGCCTTAAAAGAGATTTTTTATATTTTTCTATAGATAACGGAACATCATGCAATAAGAAAGCTGCCGGATTTTCCCCAAGAGACACATCTGTTATTTCCTTCACTGTTTCCGATACCATCTTCCAGAAATCTTTTACCCCGGTACACTCCCAAAATATATGTAATAGGGTACCCTCGGCTCTCTGGCAGCGCCAGCACAAATTTGATACTTGTGGGTATATCCGGTGCAATACTTCTGGGGTCCTATACCATCTAGACAAAATTTTGTAGCCCCCTTCTTGGTATCTAGTTGCTATCGACGCCTTATGCATGAACATGAAGATCTTATTTTTCTGTAATTCTGAGAAAGTGACTCCCAGGTCCCTCTCCCATGCTCGTATAAAAGCTAGATCTTGTGAAGCTTCTTGTTCCATCTGCAATACGTACATTGATGAGAGGGAATGTTTCAGTGGTTCACCTTTTAAGCATATCTGTTCGAACTCAGATAGTGTCCTGATCACCGGTATTCTCTGCCTACTTAATCGCAGAAACGCATTTAACTGTACTCGCCTAAATGGGTCCAAGTCCTCCCTGAATTCTTGTTCGATCTCTTCCTTATACATTACATGATTATCAATTGAGAAATGTATAATCCTACTGATTCCCTTTCGTCTTAAATCCCTAAAAACCTGATCTGTCAAACCTGGCTGAAAACCAGGAGTGCCCAGGACTGGTATCATAGGGCTTGGATGTTCTGATATCCTGGTTTTCTTAAATAACTTTTGAACTACCTGTAGTGTGGCACCCACTGTCGGATGTCTCCGTACTTCCTGTGGTATTTCTACATCTGAGAGCCACACTATTCCTTCCAATGGTATCGGGATTATTGCTTGTTCCATATCGATCCAAGGTTTTTCTTTTTGGATTCTACACCAATCTATTACCCGTGTTAGATGTGATGCCTCATAGTAGCCTACTGGATCTGGGAATCCTACCCCTCCTCTCTCTTTAGGTAATATCAGAATATCCCTACGTATTCTCGCTTTTTTACCTGCCCATATAAATTTTATGAATCTAGATCTCAAATCTTTCAGATATCTTACCGGGAGCTTTATCGGTAGAGTTTGGAACAAATATAACAACCTCGGCATTACGTTCATTTTGATTATATTGATTCTCCCAAACCATGTAAAAACCGTTTTGTCCCAACGTTCAAGGTCTAGCTTAATCTGATGTATTAATGGGATAAAGTTTAGTTCCAACAGTCTGTTCAACTTATTTGATATTTTAGTCCCTAAATAACATATGTGGGAATCCGTCCATCTGAACGCGAAATGCGCCGCTAGCTGAGATTTCATTTCATTATTCATTTCTACTCCCATCGCTTCCGATTTGCTATAATTTACTTTAAAGTTAGATATCTCTCCATATATGCGAAGCTCCAATAACAAAGAAGGTAAAGAAATCCCTGGGGAGGTTATAAAAAACATCAGATCGTCCGCATATGCGGCCAATTTATGTTCATCATTCTTTCTTATTGAAATGCCCTGAATATCCGGGTTAGCCCGGATTGTTCTCAAAAAGGGTTCTAATGTAAGAATGAATATGATAGGGGAGAGTGGACATCCCTGACGCGTTCCATTCCTTATACAGAATGGTTCAGACATTGTCTCATTTATTTTCACCCTAGCTTTTGGGCAGGAATATAAGCTATCAATCCAATTCTGCATCCCCTTTTTCAGTCCTATATGCTGTAGCGTTGCTCTCAGGAATGTCCAGTCGACCCTATCAAATGCCTTTTCCGCATCTGCCGATATAAGTACTAGCGGTTTTTGATAGTGTTGTGCTATATATAGAGCATCAATAACTCTCTGCGTATTTTCTCTTCCCTCCCTACCAGGGGTAAAACCTACTTGATCTGGATGTATTAAAGCTGGAATAAATGGCAAGAGTCTATTCGCTAGTATTTTTGTTAGAATCTTGAGGTCTACATTTAATAAGGAAATTGGGCGGTAACTGGCACATTGAGTTGGGTCTTTCCCTTCTTTTGCAATGACTGTTTATGGCAGGGATAACTGAAGATTTCACTAAGAGGTGGTCAATTCTGGCGTAAGAATTGTGGGGGTGTGAGAAGTGAGTATAGTCTCGTTTGGTGGGGTTTAGTTCTCTCCAGACATCTGCCAGTCCCTGGTCGTGTATTAATTTCGCTAGTTTAAGGCTCTCATTCGAGGGGTGGGTAAGTTGGGAACCTGGGGGCCTAGTTTTGTCTAACCCTTGATCAAAGGCCACATTGGAGTCTCCCCCGAGTATAACTGTTCCCTCTAGAAGGGGGGTGAGGTGAAGGATGAGTCTTCTGAAGAAGGCTGTTTGACCCTTGTTAGGGGAGTAGTAGGAAATAAATGAGTAAAGGTGGCCATCTAAAGTGCCCTTCACTAGCAGATATCTGCCATCAGGATCTTTAGTTTCGGATATTAATTGGAAATTGCAGGATTTAGCAAACACTATTGCTACCCCCTTGGTCTTGTTAGCTGCATTTGCTAGGTAGAATTTGTTGTAGTGGGAGTGTAAGAAAGAGGGGTTATACGAACTGGGAAAGTGGGTTTCCTGAATCAAAAGGACGTCTAGTTTGGACGATTTATATGAGTTAAAGATTTTCTTGCGTTTAAGGGGAGAGTTTAAACCTTGAACATTGTGCGAAGCTACCCTCCAGATATGTTGTGTGTGATCAGCCATGAACCTCGCAGTGGGGGGAGCTACCCATCAACACATCACTCACCCTCCCAAGGTGCCAAAACGGGAGCCGTAACCGGACCAATTGAGTACGTTGGTGGAATGTGAGAACTATTGTGATGTTGCCAAATTCCTTCAGGTCTGAAAAAGAAAATACAAGAGAGTGACGCTCTGGAAAGGGTGGGGGAAGAGAAATAGTAGTATAGAAGAAGCAAGAAGAAAAGGAAGAGGAAACATCCCCCCCTGGTGGACAGAAGAGCAGGAGGGGAGGTATGAGAACCACGAACAGTCAAGTATGAGATATGTAGAAAAAAGAAATAATGCCAACCCTGGGGTTGGTCTTCCGACCTCACCGACCACCGAGATGGTCGAGAAGGTAGGATGAGGCGCATGTGGCTCATGCCGCGCCCCAGCACTTCTTAACCCGCTGGAAAAAAACAAGTGACAAAATAACCATGCGCTTGCCAACAGGTGTATACAAAATAACACGTAAAGAGCCACCCTAGAGGCTTTAAGCCTCAATTACTATAGTCCAGTGCACCACAATAGCGTACAAAAAAAAAAAAAAAAGGTTTGTGGGGAACAAAAGTGACGTCAGTGCCCCCATTAAGGGGGGGCTGGTGGACATTTCAGTCCTCAAGGTTCAAGGAAAATTTTCTTCTAGGATTGGAATCCTTTCTGAGAAGCAGCTTGGAAAGTCTTGGATGGATCAGGGGGGACCATGATTGGAAGATCTTCGGGATTTGGTTTTGCTCCAGAGTGGATTGGGGGATCCAGTAGGTGGAGGGCGTTTGTTGGAAGTGGAGGTTGGAGCAGCAGTCTCCATTTCCATTTCTTGGGCTATAATGTTCAATTTCAGAAGTAATTTTTCACCGGCGTCGAATGTGGAGAAGGAATATGACCGGTCTTTGAGTGAAAATCGAACCGCAAATGGGAAGGCCCATTTATATTTGATGTCCTTTTGGGCCATGGCTGTCAGGAGCGGCTTCAGGGCTCTTCTCTTTTGGATGGTAGCTGGGGAAATGTCCGCAAATATTTGCACAGGGTGCCCTTGGCATGAGATCTGCGGTAGGGTTCTGGCTTGTTTCATCACCTCCTCCTTAACAGCGTAGTATAGAGGTTTAGCAATGACGTCCCTGGGAGACCCATCCTTCCACGGGGGTCCCATAGCTCTGTGGACTCTGTCTAGTTCCAGGCGGGCTGCTGGGATATTGGGGACCAGAGCTCGGATCAAATCTTGTGTTGCCGTGGAAACGTCTGTAATGGATTCTGGTAGGCCTCTAATTCTAAAGTTCAGTCTCCTGGACCTATTTTCCAGGTCGTCAATGCGTGAGAATGCTGTATCTAATTGATCTTGCAGAGTTTGAATGAGCCCGGTGTTTTGATGGGAGATGGCTACTGTTTGCTCAATTTTGTCTTCCATAGCATCCATCCTGGATCCTATGTTTTGCAAATCAGCCCTGATTTCGCCCGTGATGGCTGCAGCGTTAGCCGCTAGACCCCTATCTAGGAGTGTTGAGAACTTGAGGAATAGTTCTTCCATGGATGACTGAGTCATATGTGTAACTGGGCCCTGAGGGCCGGGGGTGGGCAAAGCAGGGGGGGCCGCCGGGGAGAGGGCCTGGTCTCCAAAAGCTTGATTGAGTAGCGATTCTGTAGAAGTGGGTGAGGGGGTCCCCATGCTGTGAGGTCCTGATGTGAAGTGGAGGATAGCCGGAGCTATGACTGATCTGTGGTCTGGAGTCAGCTCTAGATGTTGTGGTAGGGGCTGAGTGGCGGTGGCCGCCATGGTGGCCATCTTGTGACTCCCTGATGAAGTGGTGGAGTTAAACTCCCCGTGTAAGTTCCTCCTGGCCCCCGTTTTAAGCATACAAGGGGCGCTTATGGTGGAAGGGAACAAAGTGTACCTTTGGATGCAGTTTCTGAGCTCTTCGGTGCGGTGAGAGCTTCTCAGCACGAGTGCACGAGTGCTTACAGTCCGGCGGCTATCTTGGTACACCCCGCGGAAATGGGATTCGGCCTCCACGAGGCCTATGCTCGTTCCGGGACGACGATTCGGTCTCCGGGTGATCCCCAAGGAATGTGGGGTCCGGTGCACAGCTTGTGAAAACGGTAGCTTGGCTGGGTGGCCCGCTAGCAGTGCTGGAGAGACGGTGTGGCGCGGAGCTCCCGGCTTACGCGGCCATCTTGGAACCCTCGCGCATGCGCACTCCGGGGAGCTGGGTTTTTTTCACCGCACCAGTGGCTGCTCATGCGCGATGCATGCAGACTTCTGCGCCCATTTGAGGAGATCACCAAACTGGTCAGTCGCAGCCATGGTGCCATCAGTGACATGGTACCTTATGCCTTCTTTATGGAGCGTGCATTGCGTCGTGTCATTGATCAAGCTGTGGAGGAGCAGGAGCGGGAAGATGAGCAAGTCGCAATGCTGGATGAATTCCCAGGGGGGACTACTCTATCTGAGACAAGTCAACAACAGGAGTCTGAAGAGGAGTCAGAGGAGGATGGTGTCGGGGCGGATGAGGAGGAGCAAGAAGAGCATGCTTTAAACCTTTCTGGGACCCCTGTTGTTGTGCGTGGATGGGGAGAGGAGAATGAAGAGGACGACATTATCCTGGATGATGAGCAGGAGCCAGGCCACCACACCGTTTCCAGTTTAGTGCAAATGGGGGCCTTCATGCTCCAGTGTTTTAATAGGGACCCCCGTATAAAAAGCATAAGGGTCAAGGACCAGTACTGGGTGGCAACGTACTTAGACCCCCGGTACAAACACAAAATGGTGGAAATGTTACCGCCGTCACAGAGGGCTGGCAGAATGGAGCACTTCCAGGCCTTGCTTCGAGAAATGCTGCATTCTGCCTTTGCGTGCGCTGGCAGAGGAGCAATTCCCACTCCCACAGAAGGAGTTGTGGGTACCAATCCAACAGTGCCTGCAAGAAGAGGCCGGTTTGAAGATGTGTTGGTGACTTTGGATATGAGGTCATTCTTTCAGCCGACCCATCGACAGGTGTCATCCGGATCCAGCATCAGGGAACGCCTAGACCGTCAGGTGTCCGACTACATCGGGTTAACGGCCGATGTGGACGCTCTGAGGAGTGATGAACCCCTGGACTACTGGGTGGGCTTGCCCAATTTGCAATTGAACTGTTGGCTTGCCCCTCATCCAGTGTCCTGTCCGAAAGGACGTTCAGCGCAGCAGGGGGGATCGTGACCGATAAGCGTACTCGCCTAGCTCACGACAGTGTTAACTACCTCACATTTCTAAAAATGAATGAGGCATGGATCTCGGAGGAATTCAACACATGTGACCAGTAGACATACATATACATGTCTATAAACAATTTTTTTAAACGAGCACAGAGACCTTCTTTCTTCATTTGGCTCACTTCCTTGTCCAAAAAAAGCACACCGTACTATATGCCCGTACCCTCCTCTTTGAAGAGGTTGAGCGGTGTCATATTTCTACTGGGGCTGCTTATTATGAGGGGCTCCCACCATCCCTGTGCTGTGCTGACTTCCTCCTGGGGCTGCTTACGGTGCAGGTGTCAGTGCTGTATATCATGGTGCTGATGTCAGTACTCTCTATCACGGTGCTGCTGTCAGTGCTGTATATCACGGTGCTGGTGTTAGTGCGTTATGTCACACTGCTGATGTCAGTGCTCTCTATCACGGTGCTGTTGTCAGATGACTCTATCACGGTGCAGGTGTCATTGCTGTATGTCACGCTGCTGATGTCAGTGCTCTCTATCACGGTGCTGCTGTCAGTGCTGTTATTTCACGGTGCTGGTGTTAGTGCTTTATGTCACACTGCTGATGTCAGTGCTCTCTATCACGGTGCTGCTGTCAGTGCTGTATATCACGCTGCTGGTGTTAGTGCTTTATGTCACGCTGCTGATGTCAGTGCTCTCTATCACGGTGCTGTTGTCAGATGACTCTATCACTGTGCAGGTGTCATTGCTGTATGTCACGCTGCTGATGTCAGTGCTCTCTATCACGGTGCTGCTGTCAGTGCTGTTATTTCACGGTGCTGGTGTTAGTGCTTTATGTCACGCTGCTGATGTCAGTGCTCTCTATCACGGTGCTGCTGTCAGTGCTGTATATCACGGTGCTGGTGTTAGTGCTTTATGTCACACTGCTGATGTCAGTGCTCTCTATCATGGTGCTGCTGTCAGTGCTGTATATCACGGTGCTGGTGTTAGTGCTTTATGTCACGTTGCTGATGTCAGTGCTCTCTATCATGGTGCTGTTGTCAGATGACTCTATCACGGTGCAGGTGTCATTGCTGTATGTCACGCTGCTGATGTCAGTGCTCTCTATCACGGTGCTGCTGTCAGTGCTGTTATTTCACGGTGCTGGTGTTAGTGCGTTATGTCACACTGCTGATGTCAGTGCTCTCTATCACGGTGCTGCTGTCAGTGCTGTATATCACGCTGCTGGTGTTAGTGCTTTATGTCACGCTGCTGATGTCAGTGCTCTCTATCACGGTGCTGTTGTCAGATGACTCTATCACTGTGCAGGTGTCATTGCTGTATGTCACGCTGCTGATGTCAGTGCTCTCTATCACGGTGCTGCTGTCAGTGCTGTTATTTCACGGTGCTGGTGTTAGTGCTTTATGTCACGCTGCTGATGTCAGTGCTCTCTATCACGGTGCTGCTGTCAGTGCTGTATATCACGGTGCTGGTGTTAGTGCTTTATGTCACACTGCTGATGTCAGTGCTCTCTATCACGGTGCTGCTGTCAGTGCTGTATATCACGGTGCTGGTGTTAGTGCTTTATGTCACGCTGCTGATGTCAGTGCTCTCTATCATGGTGCTGTTGTCAGATGACTCTATCACGGTGCAGGTGTCATTGCTGTATGTCACGCTGCTGATGTCAGTGCTCTCTATCACGGTGCTGCTATCAGTGCTGTATATCACGGTGCTGGTGTTAGTGCTTTATGTCACGCTGCTGATGTCAGTGCTCTCTATTACAGTGCTGTTGTCAGATGACTCTATCACGGTGCAGGTGTCATTGCTGTATGTCACGCTGCTGGTGATCATCTCCTGCACCCTCTTCTTTGCCTACCCTGGTCCCTGACCTTCCCTCTCCTCCATTGCCTTCATGCGCTCTCCACAGTCCTGAATTGTCAAAATAATTCCCAATATAAAAAAAGAATGCTTGTAGTTGTCGATCCCAGATTCACCTCATACATGTGTGATGTCATTGGCCATGTGATGGGACTATGTTTGCACAGCTATTAATTATTTTGTGGCTGCAAATTTGACCTGTAGGTTTGCAAAGTTCGCCTCCCATTGAAGTCAATGAGGCCCGCCGCGAACGTTCCGGTTCGCGAACTATCGGCCGCGTTCGCGGTCCGCGTCTGCGAAATGTCCCGTCGGAAGTTCGTCCATCACTATTAGAAGGTACTATATCTGAATCTATAAGGAAGACAAGCCAACCAAACATTATGTACATTTTTATTAGTTAAAGCCATAAATCTGATAACATGATGCCAGTATTATTTGTTATTATTTTTTAAGCTTAAACAGAAGACATGATACAAGTGATCTTATTTGTATTAATATGTAGAATAACACATTTGGAAAAATTCCAGGAGCCTACCATCTCACTGTTGTGCAATGAAGTAGTTATGGTGCAGAGTATTGCAATAAGCACTTCAAGCTTATTGTATGAATTTACTTTCATGAAAAAAATAATATTACGTGTCTTACAGCATGGAGAAACATGAACAGGAAGCAGGAATATACAAGTACATGCACTGAGATAGACAATACATCCTTTTATATCATAGAACACATGAACTATACACTTTAATACTACAGTGCCACCTGCTGCATAGATAAGTTTAATGCATACAGTATTGACAACTTTACATTACACGCTGTTGTTCTTTTCCAACACCCCTTCTCAACAGTGTGTGTTTTTTCAAATTACATTCAGTTTGTTCTGGAAATGACTATGACGTTCCTTCAATAAAGGCTTGGTGAGTGCATTGGCAGTCATCTCCTCATTCTGACAGGAATCTGAGCCTTTCCTGTATAGTATGCCCATTACTGCGATTGTGTCTGGTCTTATCACAGTGGCAAGATATAGCAGCTTACTGATTGCTCTGTGATTTATGTCACTGTTGGGTAGTACGTTTTCTGCTTCATTGCTCTTTAGATAGCCTGGTTCCATTGGAGTTTTCATTACCTTTGCATCTTGCATATGGAAATGTTCCAAGATTTCTGAGATTTTCTGAAATTGGTTGAGAAAATAGCTTCTTCTCTCTCTATTTGGATGCCCAGATAGTAGCTAACGTTCCCAAGTTCTTTGATTTCAAAATTTTCTTTCAGCTTGTGAACTATCTGATTTTAATCCCATTCTTGTTCAAAACAGGTTATAATGTCATCAACACAAATAAGGATGTATACCCATCTGTCTTCTTGATTCCTGGAGTAGAGACAAGGTTCTGCTTTACTTCCTGAGAATCCATCTCTTGTAAGCACTTTTTTAACTTTCTCATTCCACACTCTTGCAGATTGTTTAAGACCATAGAAGCTCTTATGAAGTTTACACACAAGGTTGACTCCTTGCTCAAACCCTGGTGGTTTCTCCATGTAGAGGTCTTCCTTAATGTCTCCATATAGGAAAGCAGTTTTAACGTCTAGGTATTTGACTTGCATGCCCTTCCCGGCTGCAACACTATGAAGCGCTCTGATGGTGGAGTGTTTTTTTACGACAGGAGTGAATGTTTCATCGTAATCTTCACCAAATTTCTGAGAGTAACCCTTGGCAACTAGTCTGGCTTTGTATTTGTGGATATTCCCTTCTGTGTCTGACTTAACTTTGAAAGTCCACTTACTTCCTATGGTTTTGCGGATAGGAGGGAGCTATGTGAGTATCCATATTTTATTTTCTTGAAGTGACTTTAATTCTTCTTATGCTGCCTTTCTCCATTTATTGGCTTCATGTCAGTTTTTCTATGACTTCCCAGGATTTTGGTTCAAGTATGTTGTGTGTTTTGACAGTGTATGACAGCTTCTGGGGGGGTATCCCCTTTGCAGTCCGAGTGGATCGCCTGACTTCATGCAGTTCAGCAGGATCTGGTGGGGAACTTGATTTAGGCATTGTGAGTTCCACCTCTTGGTCGACCTTTTCTTCTGGTTTGCTGGCTATATTCACTTCACAGCTTTCAGAGATCAGTGTTTCTGGTGATGGGCCCTCATCAAAATAAACACTATGGCTTATTGTCACTTTGTCAGTCTTTGGGTGTAGGATTCTGTAACCCTTAGTTTGCTCACTGTAGCCTACTAGAATGCCCTCTATGGCTCTGTTCTTTAGCTTTGATCGCTTTTCACTTGGAATATAGGCATACGCTTTACATCCAAACACTCTGATGTGCCCTATGCTAGGCTTTGATCCACATTTCGAATGGAGTACTTTTAATGGCTCTTGAGGGTAGTTTGTTCTGTAGGTAGGTTGCAGTTATAACTGCTTCCCCCCCAGCACTTGTGAGGTAGGATGGCATCCAACCTGGCCATTTCTATTAGAGTGTGATTTTTCCTTTCTGTTACAATGTGTTGTACAGGAGTGTATGGCGTGGTTGTCATACAATTCCTTGTCTTTTGAGGCCAATTCTTTGCTTATACACCTTTTGCGGTGAGTATTTTTCCTGGTTTGCATTAGAATTTGTTGCTAAACAAGGCAATAAACTCTTGAAGTTTCTCTGATGTTTCATTCTTGTGTTTTACCAGATAAGTAGTTTTGTACCTGGAATAGTCATCAGTGAAAATCAGTAGATATCTGTTCCCATCTGATGTGGGAGTTTTCATTGGACCGCACACATCACTGTGTATGAGCTGCAGGGGGTGGATAGTTTTTATTTGAGATACCTGTGGAATTGGAGCATGTGTGGCCTTTGTTTCAATACAGCACTTGCATTTCATGAGCACTTAGCAAGGCTTAATTGTTAAATCTTCTGATAAATCTCTTTTTATAATGTCCTGTATAGCTTCTGGACTTCTGTGTCCCAATCACCTGTGCCATAAGTGAATACATTTGCTGTATAAGTCATTAGAGACTACATTGGCTTGCTGGTCTGTGTTGATGAGCCTGTATACAGTAGGTGACCATTCAGTTTTATTTTTGCAAGAAATTGCTTATTACTGTGAATTGTGCATTCATCACCCTAGAACTTAACTGTGAGAGACTGTTGCTTGCAAGACTTTTTACTGATAGAAGGCTCACTTCTAGTTATGGAGCGTACAGCACTTTCCTTATAAAGATACTGTGGTGACCTCCTTGTGGTGTAATGCAGTTCAGGAAGCCTTGGCCTTTACCTTCGGCAGTCATGCTTTTCCTGTTTGCTAGGAAAACCTTGTCTTTTGCACTTTAATCAATGCCTGTCTGTTCTTCCTATCCCAGTCCTCCATCTCTCCGTCTGTGGGTCTGTCTTTATTCAGCACTTGCCACAAGTCATCCTTGATGAGAAACACTTCCAGTTTAAGCTTCCATAGCTGATAATTGTTTAGCTTTGCAATTGTAAACCTCACATCTGAACCATTTGCCATTTTTCAGCTGCTTGCATACAGCACTCAAACTTCTCTGTAATCTCTAAGTATCCTCTCCAGTGCCTGGACTTGTAGTATCCTCTCCAATGCCTGGGTGCCTGGGCCCTTAACCTATTGTGCAGAGTATTGCAATTATGGATGAGCCGAACACCCCCCCGGTTCGGTTCGCACCAGAACTTTCGAACGGACCCCGCGTTCGAAACGAACGTTAGAACCCCATTGAAGTCTATGGGACTCGAACGTTCGAAATGGAAAGTGCTAATTTTAACGGCTAATATGCAAGATACTATCCTAAAAAGGGTTTGGGGACCTGACTCCTGCCTCAGGGGACATGGGTCAATGCAAAAAAAAGGTTTTAAAAACGGCCGTTTTGGCGGGAGCACTGATTTTAATGACGATTAAAGTGAAAAAAAAAAGTGAAATATTCCTTTAAATATGGTGCCTGGGGGGTGTCTGTAGTATGCCTGTGAAGTGCCACGTGTTTCCCGTGTTTAGAACAGTCCCTGCACAAAATGACATTAAACGGAAATAACACCATTTAAAACTGCTTGCGGTTTTAATGTTATATCTGGTTCCTGCAATATGGTTGAAAATCTCCTAACACTACTGACTGCAAGCTCTATTATTAACCACTTGACCACTGGGCACTTAAACACCCTTAATAACCAGACCAATTTTCAGCTTTCGGTGCCCTCACATTTTGAATGACAATTACTCAGTCATGCAACACTGGACCTATAGGAAATGTTTGTCCTTTTTTTCACACAAATAGAGCTTTCTTTTGGTGGTATTTAATCACCTCTCAGTTTTTTATTTTTTGTGCTATAAAAGAAAAAAGACCGAAAATTCTGCGAAAAAATGAATTTTTCTTCGTTTCTGTTATAAAATTTAGCAGATTAGTAATTTTTTCTTCATAAATTTTGGCCAAAATTCATACTACTACATATCTTTGGTAAAAATAAGTACAAATTGGTGGATATTATTTGGTCTTTGTGAAAGTTATAGAGTCCACAAGCTATGGTGCCAATATCTGAAAATTGATCACACCTGAAGTACTGACGGCCTATTTCCTTTTTTTTTTTTTCCACAAAATTGTCATATTATCAGGTTATTTCACACACACAGCATATGCATACCACAAATTACACCCCAAAACACATTCTGCTATTACTCCCGAGTACGGCGATACCACATGTGTGAGACTTTTACACAGTGTGGCCACATACAGAGGCCCAACATGCAGGGAGCGCCATCAGGCGTTCTGGAGCACCCAGGCCAATTCTGACATTTCTCTCCTACATGTAAAAATCATCATTTATTTGCTAGAAAATTACAGAGAACCCCAAAACATTATATATATATATATTTTTTTTTTTAGCAAAGACCCTGGAGAATACAATGGTGGTCGTTTTATCTCTCAAATATTTATCTCACACGGTATTTGCACAGCAATTTTTCAAACGCGTTTTTTTGGGGGAAAAAACAGTTTTGTGCTTAAAAAACAAACAAAAAAAAACAGTAAAGTTAGCCCAATGTTTGCATAAAGTGAAAGATGAAGTTATGCTGAGTAAATATATATCAAACATGTCACTCTTCAAAATTGCACATGCCCGTGGAATGGCGCCAAACGTCGCTACTTAAAAAATCCCCATAGGCGACACTTTAAATTTTTTTTTACTGGTTACATGTTTTGAGTTGCAGAGGAGGTCTAGGACTAGAATTATTGCTCTCGCTCTAACGTTCTCGGCGATACCTCACATGTGTGGTTTGAACACCGTTTTCATATGTGGGCGGGGCTTACGCATGCGTTCGCTTCTGCATGCGAGCACATGGGGACATGGGCGCTTTAAAAATTTTTTTTTTTTTTATTGTTCATTTTACTTTATTTATTTTAGTTTGACATTTTTTTCCCCAAAAATATATTTTTGATCACTTTTATTCCTATTACAAGGAATGTAAACATCCCTTGTAATAGGAATATGGGGTGACAGGTCCTCTTTACAGTGAAATCTGGGGGTCAATATGACCCCACATCTCACCTCTAGGCTGGGAAGCCTGAAATAAAAAATAAAAAAAAGATTCTGACTTTGATCGTACTGGCGAGTTGGTAGAAGCACCGGAGGGTGGTGAGGGGTGGGGGGCGTCTATGGCTGGGTATTTCAGGGTATCACCGAGTATGGCTGGGTATCTCCGAGTATGGCTGGGTATGGCAATTTATGGCAGGGTATTGCAGAGTATTGGCGGGGTATTGGCGGGGTACTACAGAGTAATAGCAGGGTACTGCAGAGTATTGGGGGGTACTCCAGAGTAATGGCAGGGTACTGCAGAGTAATGGGGGTTACTGCAGAGTAATGGGGGGTACTGCAGAGTAATGGCAGGGTACTGCAGAGTAATGGCAGGGTACTGCACTGCAGAGTAATGGCGGGGTACTGCAGAGTAATGGCGGGTACTGCAGAGTATTGGGGGGTACTGCAGAGTATTGGGGGGTACTGCAGAGTAATGGGGGGCACTGCAGAGTAATGGCAGGGTACTGCAGAGTAATGGGGGGTACTGCAGAGTAATGGCAGGGTACTGCACTGCAGAGTAATGGTGGGGTACTGCAGAGTAATGGCGGGGTACTGCAGAGTAATGGCGGGGTACTGCAGAGTAATGGCAGGGTACTGCAGAGTATGCACTGGTATTGCAGAGTATTGGCAGGGAATTGAGGGGTTAAATCCGGTGAGCAGCGATGTGGGCACTGCAGATGCAGCCCACATCGCTGCTGACACCGATCTATTTCCCCTCCGCTGTACCGATCGGTACAGAGAGGGGAGGGAGGAACCGGCGTCATAACATGACGCCGGTTTGTTTACAAGTGAACACTCCGTCATTTGACGGAGCGATCACGTGGTAAACGGCCGCGACGAGCGGCCGTTTACCGTGATCCGTGATGCGACCCGGCGGTCACGGATGCTCTCGAGTGCGCGCCCCAGGGGGCGCGCGAGAGCAGAATTCTGGGAGGCCGTTAATTAACGGCCTCTCAGAGTTAAACAACCGCCCTGAAGCCGTTAATCGGCAATGGGCAGTTGTTAAGTGGTTAAAGCTAGATCACTAGCTATATAGGTGAGGTGAATATAGTGGTGTATACTGCGGTCAGGGCACAGACAACAACCACTACACAGCAGCAAGATAGGAAATCAGCCAAAAACGATCGGTGTGTACTGCTTCAGATGCTAACACACTACACGAGGCCGCCTCAAAGGCGGCCTTATATAGTGTGGGGCGTGCACTACACAGCCTGAGCTATGATTGGCCACAGGCAGGATGCCTGTGGCCAATCATGGCTCTCCTCGCTGCTGGCGCTACGATTGGCCAAGCATGCGGGGTCACAGTGCATGCTTGGCCAATCATGAGCCAGCAATGCACTGCGCCACCGCAGTGCATTGTGGTCCGCGCGCGCCACTCGAATTTTGACGCGAACGGCCCAAACGTTCGGAATTCGCCGAACGGCCGAACAGCCAATGTTCGAGTCGAACGTACGTTCGACTCGAACACGAAGCTCATCCCTAATTGCAATAAGCGTTGTAAGCTTTGTTTATGCAGAGTATATCTTTACTTTCATGGGGACATATATTATATGTCTTACAGCACGGAGTAACATGAAAAGGAAGCAAGAATATACAAGCACATGCACTGACAATAGTCTGTTAATTTATGGAAAACATGAACTATACACTATTATAGATAGGTATAATGCATACAGTATTGTCAGTTTATTAACAACTTTACATTACTTGCTGTTGTTGTTTTCCAACAGTAGTATCTGAATAGGTATTAGCAGGCACCCTATAATGTGTGATTCACCATATATCCAACAGATGTAAAAAAACATATTCAACAATAAATTGGCTTTTGTTTTTATTCAATCATCGTTGGCACCAATACAGAGAATGATTTTCACCAAAAAACACTGTAGAAAGGCATGTTTTAAGTTGATGCGTCAATGAATGCCTTTGCCATTTAGCAGCATTTAGAGTAAATGCCAATCACTCTTTTCTGTGGTTTGTTTACAGGCATGTAGCTTTAATAAGGGTCATCATTCTAGGTAGAGTGTAAAAAGCGAGCTTTAGGAAGGGGATTAATTGATGCATAGAAGAATGCATGAAGTAACATCAGCTGGGACGCTATACTTTGGATGTGTTATTACCTGTAATTTATTCTTTCTTTGGGACCCTGCAATAATAGTACATTGACATACACTAACCAGCCACTTTATTAGGTACACTTGTTCAATTGCTTGGTACCACAAATTGGTAATCAGCCATTCACAAGGCAACAATTCAATGCATTTAGGCATCTAGACATGGGGAAGACAAGCATAAGAATGGGGAAGGAATGGGATTTGAGAGACTTCGAAAGTAGCATGGGTGCCAGACAGGCTGGTCTGAGTATTTAAAAAACTGCAGACCTACTGGGATTTTCACACACACCCATCTCTACGGAGAAGAGTCTGAGAAAGAGAAAATATCCAGTGAGCAGCAGTTGTGTGGACAAAAATGCCTTGTTGAGGTCAGAGGAGAAAGGGCAGACTGGTTTGAGATGATAGAAAGGCAATACCCCCCAAACAGCGGAAACATTCTAACCCAAACGGCGAACCTCATTGAAGTCTATGGGATCCGAACATAAAAAAAATCAAAACTCCTCATTTTGAAGGCTTATGCAAGTAATTGGCCATAAAAGGGTTATGGGGGCCCAGGTACTGCCCTGGGGGACATGTATCAATAAAAAAAAAAAAGAAAAACAATATTCTTTTGTATTGTGCTAATTTACTCTGTTTTGTATCTGTATTTTGTCTAAAAAAATAATAAAGAGATTAAAAACAAAAACAAAAAAACAATAGTTTTTTCAAGAGTAGTGATTTTAATGGTGCTTAAAATGCAACAATAAAAATGAAAAATTCCTTGAAATACAGTGCCTTGAAAAAGTATCCATAGCCCTTAACATTTTCAAACAAAAAACGTGAATGTATTTTATTGGGATTTAATGTGAAAGACCAACACAAAGTGGCACATAATTGTGAAGTGGAAGGAAAATGATGAATGGTTTTCAAAGTTTTTTTACAAATAAATATCTGAAAAGTGTGGTATGCATTTGTATTCAGCCCTTTTACTCTGATACCCCTAACTAAAATCTAGTGAAACCAATTTCCATCAGAAGTCACCTAATTAGTAAATAGAGTCCATTGGTGTGTAATTTCATCTCAGTATAAATACAGCTGTATCAGTGAAGCCCTTGTACACACGGTTGGACATTCCGACAACAAAGTCCGACGGATTTTGTCCGAAACCGGGGGTTGCATACACACGATCGGACAAAGTTGTCGGAAAATCTGATAGTTCGGAACGTGATGACGTTATTTCATTACGACGGGGCTACGTTCAGGGTAGTAGCCAATAGCTTTGGTCTAGGAATTTGATCTGAGCATGCATGGCACTTTGTCCGATCGTAAATCTCTACAAACGATCAAACAAAGTCCGATCGGATCATGTTTTCGGAAAATTTTATAGCCCAGCTCTAAAACTTTGTCGGTCGGATATTCCGACGGAAACAGTCAGATGGAGCCCATACATGGTCGGATTATCCGACAACACGGTCCGATCAGACATTTTCCGTTGGAATGTCCGACCGTGTGCACAAGGGCTAAGAGGTTTGTGAGAGAACCTTAGTGAACAAACAGTATCATGAAAGCCAAGGAATACACCAGGCAGGTCAGGGATACAGTTGTGGAGAAGTTTAAAGCAGGGTTAGGTTATAAAAAAATATCCCGAGCTTTGAACATCTCATGGAGCACTGTTCAATCCATGATCCGAAAATGGAAAGTGTATGGCACAACTGCAAACCTATCAAGACATGGGCATCCACCTAAACTGACAGAACAGGCAAGGAGAAGCAGCCAATAGGCCTATGGTAACTCTGGACACATCACACTGAACACACAATTTCTTCAGCAGGGACAGGGAAGTTGGTTAGAGTTGATGAGAAGATGGATGGAACCAAATACAGGGCAATCTTAGAAGAAAACCTGTTATAGTCTGCAAAAGACTTGAGACTGGAGATTCACCTTCCAGCAGGACAAAAAAACTAAACATACAGCTAGCGTTACAATGAAATAGTTTAGATCAAAGTATATTCATGTGTTATAATGACCCAGTCAAAGTCCAGACCTAAATCCCATTGAAAATCTGTGGCAAGACTTGAAAATTGCTGCTCACAGATGCTTTCCATCTGACAGAACTTGAGCTATTTTGTAAAGAGGAATGAACAAAATTGCCACTCTCTAGATGTGCAAAGCTGGTAGAGACATCCCCAAAAAGACTTGCAGCTGTAATTGCAGTAAAACGGGGTTCTACAAATGATTGGCTGGGGGCTGAATACAAATACACGCTACACTTTTCACATATTTATTTGTAAGAACATTTAAAAACCATTCATCATTTTCCTTCCACTTCACAATTCTGTACCACCTTGTGTTGGTCTATGAAAAAAAATCCCAATAAAATACATTTAAGTTTTTGTTTGTAACATGACAAAATGTGAAAAATTTTAGGGGGTATGAGTACTTTTTCAAGGCACTGTAGCATGCTTTGGGGGTCCCCTTAGTCTACCTGTAAAGTGGTGCATCTGTAGCATGCATAGAACATGATGTAGAAAGCATTACATTTCTAAAGTAAGAAAAGTCAAATCACATTTAAATTGATTCACAGTTGCAATTGCCAGCACCCGACTATTGAAAATAAAGAAAAAAAAAAACGGCATGGGTTCCCCCCCAGTCCATACTAGACCCCTATGCAGACATGCAGCCTGACAGGTCAAGAAAGGGGGAGCGAACAAATGACCCCCGAACCATACCAGGTCACATGCCCTCAACATGGGGGGGTGGGTGCTTTGGAGCAGTTTAATGAACGTGAGCTTGTCCACATTGGCTCTGGACAAGCGGCTGCGCTTGTCTGTGATAGCGCCCCCTGCCATGCTAAATACATGTTCAGATAATACACTGGCTGCAGGGCAGGCCAGCACCTCCAAGGCGCAAAGGACAAGCTCAGGCCATGTGTCCAATTTGGAGACCCAGAAGTTGAAGGGGGCAGACCCGTCATTCAGTATGTGTAAGCGTGTGCACACATACTGCTCCACCATGTTGGTGAAATGCTCCCTCCTGTTAAGATGTTCCATCTCAGCTGGTGGTGCTGGTTCTTGTGGCGTGCTGACAAAGCTTTTCCACATTTCAGCCATGCTAACCCTGCCCTCTGAGGTGCTGGCGGTGCCCCGGCTGCATTGGCGACCTCTTCCTCCTCCTCTGCCTTCGCCTTGTGCTTCCAACATACCCCTGCTGTCAGGTGGGAATGCCACCAGGAGCGCATCTACCAGTGTGCGCTTGTACTCACGCATCTTACGATCACGCTCCAGTGAGGGAATTAAGGATGGTACATTGTCCTTGTAACGGGGATCCAGCGGGGTGGCCACCCAGTAATCAGCACCAGTTAGAATGTTGGCAACTCGGCAGTCATTGCAGAGACACTGCAGCATGTAATCGCTCATGTGTGCCAGGCTGTCCAGAGGCAACGAAAAGTTGTCCTTTGTAGGAGGTGTATCGTCTGTGTCCTCTCCTCCCCCCAGCCACGCACTAGTGATGGCCATGAGCTGGTCTGGGTGCCACCCTGCTGTGAACATGGATCTTCCTCCTCCATCTCCTCCTCCTCATCCTCCACCTCGTCATCCTAGAGAAATGTGCCCTTGCTGCTGGACAATTGTGTACCTGGCGTTTGTTGGTGCAGGAACCCACCCTCATAGCCACTTGTGACTGACTGCCCTGAAAGCCTTGCAAATAATCCCTCTTCCTCCTCCACCTCCTCCTGTGCCACATCCTCTTCCATCATCGCCCGAAGCGTTTTTTCAAGGAGGCATAGAACTGGGATAGTAACGCTGAGAATGGCATCATCGGCACTGGCCATGTTGTTGGAGTACTCAAAACAGCGCATCAAGGCACACAGGTCTTGCATGGAGGCCCAGTTATTGGTGGTGAAGTGGTGCTGTTCCGCAGAGCGACTCACACGTGCGTGCTGCAGCTGAAACTCCACTATCGCCTGCTTCTGCTCGGAGTCTGGCCATCATGTGCAAGGTGGAGTTCCACCTTGTGGGCACGTCACATATGAGGCGGTGAGCGGGAAGGCCAAAGTTACGCTGCAGAGCTAACAGGCGAGCAGCAGCAGGGTGAGAATGCCGAAAGTGAGCACAGATGGCCCGTACTTTCTGCAGCAGTTCTGGCATATGGGGGTAATTTTTAAGGAACCTCTGGACCACCAAGTTCAGCACATGCGCCAGGCAAGGGATGTGCATCAAACCGGCTAGGCCCAGAGCTGCTACAAGATTTCGCACATTATCGCACACCACCAGGCCGGGCTTGAGGCTCACTGCCACCAACCACTCATCGATCTGTTGTTCCATGTCCCTCCACAACTCCTGCGCTGTGTGTGTTTTTTTCCCCCCAAACAGGAAAGTTTTAAAAAAGCCTGCTGTTGTTTACCCCTGGCTGTGCTGAAGTTGGTGGTGAAGTTGTTACGCTGACTGGATGAGGAAGCGGTAGAGGATGAGGACGCGAAGTAGGAGGAGTTAGCAACAGGAGGCAAACTGAAGCGCCCTACAATCCTCGGTGGTGGAAGGACCTGCGCCAAACTGCTATCTGCCTCAGGGCCAGCCGCCACTGTGCCATTTACCCAGTGTGCTGTTAGGGAGATATAACGTCCCTGACTGTGCTTACTGGTCCACATATTCGTAGTTAGGTGGACCTTGCCACAGATGGTATTGCGCAGTGCACACCTGATTTTGTCCCCCACTTGGTTGTGCAGGGAAGGGATGGCTCACCTGGAAAAGTGGTGGCGGCTGGGCACAACATACTGTGGGTCAGCCAATGCCATCAGGCTTTTAAAACTCTGTCTCCACCAGACGGAATGACAGCATTTTAAAGGCGAGGAATTTTGAAATGCTGGCATTAAGGGCCAGAGAGGGTGGCTAGGAGTGTACTTCCTCTTCCGCTCCAGTGTTTGGGAGATAGAGAGCTGAACGCTTCCATGGGACATTGTGGAGATGGTTGGTGACCCAGGTGGTAGTGTTGCTGGCAAATCCTCTGTTTGCGGGTTGGCAGGTGCCACTGTCACTACAGAGGTGGATGAAGAGGCCGAGACTGCAGCAGAAGAGGAAGCAGGAGGAGCCAGAGACCTCCCCTGGGAAACCCTGCTAACAGAGTCATCAAAAAGCAGAAGAGACTGCTGCATGATTTGGGGCTCAGACTGCTTGGCTGATTTGCAAGGGGGTGATGTGAAAGATTGATGGACATTGGCTGCAGGTGCCAACTCTGATTTTTCATCAGGCGACTGGGTGGGAGACAAAGTCAATGAACCGGAGGCTCTGTCAGCAACCCAATCTACTATCGCCTGTACTTGTCCTGGCCTCAACATTCGTACAGCCGCATTAGGCCCGACCAAATACCGCTGCAGGCTCTGTCGTCTACTTGTACCTGAGGAAGGTGTTTCACTTGTGCGTGTAGCTGGCACAGATCGACCACGTCCTCTCCCTGCAACAGGAGCTCCACCAGCAGCACCATGACTGGAGCCACGTCCCTTCTTTGATGTTCTCCTCATATTTTCCAAATTTAGGATCTTGCCCCAAATGGGTGTTTTTGCAATAGCAGAATGTAAACGTGTATCTTAGAGCTGCAGAAATTGCGAAAATGCTATTAAAAAAAAAGTTTTTCCCTAAAAAAAATTTTTGAATAGCACAATAGAAGAAAAATATATAAATTGTGTAACACACACCTCCACATATGCAGAAAACACTGCAAAGTTTTATTTTTTTTGCACTAAATGGGTGTTTTTGCAATAGCAAAATACACCCAGAGTATGTAAACATGTATCTTAGAGCTGCAGAAATTGCAAAAATGCTATGCAAAAAAAATGTTTTTGGACTAAAAAATTTTTTTTGAATAGCACAATAGAAGAAAAATATATAAATTGTGTAACACACACCTCCACATATGCAGAAAACACTGCAAAGTTTTTTTTTTTTTTGCACTAAATGGGTGTTTTTGCAATAGCAGAATACACCCACAGTATGTACAGGGTGTATGTCACAGTATCATATGCAGTGCTGGTGCACTGAGCTTGCAGATAAAAGTTATATTTTCTCTGGCACTGTGCTCATGGCAGTGTAAAAAGACTGTGCACTGCAACCCAACCAGGTAAATCTGTGTAGATCGCTGAGTTATTAGAATAGATTTCTGAATCTGGACTCCTAGATAATTCTCTCTCCCTCAAAGCACCAACAGGAACCTTGCCCTACACTGTCTATCTTTTCCTCTCAGTGCAGTGTAAAATCGCTGACTAATTAGAATAGATTTCAGAATCAGGACTCCTATGTTATTCTCTCCCTAACAGCAGACAGGAATCTTTCCCTACACTGTCTAAAGCAGAGTGACATGCTGTGTGCCTCTAGCTTAAATAGAGGCTGGGTCACATACTGCACTGGCCAATCACAGCCATGCCATTAGTAGGCATGGCTGTGATGGCTTCTAGGGGCACACCAGTTAACCACTTCAATACAGGGCACTTAAACACCTTCCTGCCCAGACCAATTTTGAGCTTTCAGCGCTGTCGCACTTTGAATGACAATTGCGCGGTCATGCTACACTGTACCCAAATGAAATTTTTATCATTTTTTCCCACAAATAGAGCTTTCTTTTGGTGGTATTTGATCACCTCTACGGTTTTTATTTTTTGCGCTACAAATAAAAAAATACAGAAAATTTTGAAAAAAAAAATGTTTTTTTTTGTTTCAGTTTCAAAGCTTTGTAAATAAGTACGTTTTCTCCTTCACTGATGGGCACTGATAAGGCGGCACTGATGGGCACCAATGATGTGGTACCAATGAAGTGGCACTGATGAGGTGGCATTGATGGACACTGATATGTGGCACTGATAGGCGGCACAGATGGGCGACACGGATGGACACTGATAGGTGGCACAAATTGGCACTGATACTCACATAATGTTAAGGGGTTTAACTCCCCTCAAAAACGAAAAAAAGCATTCAGAGCCTATAAACAGTTAAATGCGGATGTGTTGCTCCTGCAGGAGACGCATTTCTCTACGGGTAATCACCCCTCATTTTTTGATAAGGCTTATTCTCGTGGTTATTACTCCACTTATGCTTCCCGATCCCGGGGGGTGGCTATTTTTTTCCGTAATGGGGTTCTGTTTAACTTGGATAGAGTGTATAAAGACCCTGAGAGCAGGTTTATCATCCTTCAGGGTTCCTTGCAGGGTAAACAGGTCACTTTGGCAAATGTATATGCACCCAATGACTCACAACTTGCTTTTTTTAAGGCGTTCTTCCGGGTCCTAGGCGGTTTTATTTCTCCTCACATGTTAGTGGGGGGTGATTTCAACTTGGTAGCTCACTCAGTGCTAGACCGTAGTAGGGACAGAGGCTCCGCTAACGCCTTTTCGAAATCTCTAAAAGCATTGCTTCTTTCCCATAATTTGACAGACTCCTGGAGGGCCCATAATACAGGGGCCAGGGAGTATACCTTTTATTCCCACCCTCATGACAGTTACTCCAGGCTAGATTATTTGTTTTGTTCACCGATTCTCCTGGCAAACTCCACTACTGCGACCATTCACCCCTGCCCATGGCCGGACCATCAGATGGTTTCCTTGGACCTGTCCCATATGGGCCTTAAGCCCTCGGTGGCGGGTTGGAGGCTAAATGAGGCACTTCTTTCCGACCCAATCTTGGTAACGCAGATTTCCTCCCACATTACAGATTATTTTGCTCATAATAATACGAATGAGGTGTCCCCCTCTATACTGTGGGCTGCACATAAGGTAGTGGTCAGGGGACACCTGATTCAGTTAGCGGCAGAAAGAAATAGGCAGAGGTTGGCAGACACTCGCAGACTCACGATCGAACTTGATAGACTTTATCACTTACATTCTCAAGATCACGACCCTGACCTCCTACAACAAATCAACTCGCACAGACTAGAACTTGACAGAATCTTGTCAGACAGAACGGAGAAATCTTTACGCTGGTCTAAGGGCAAGTTTCTGTTACATAGCAACTCGGCCTCGGCCATGTTTGCTAAAAAGCTAAACCAATCTATTCAAGCCCCTCACACATACAGGTTAAGAAACGCTCATGGCACAGTGGTTTCCCATCCCGCTGAGATTCTTAAAAAATTTTCCGGTTTTTTACGCGGACCTCCTTTCCCCCCGGCCTCCCCCCCGGACCGGGCCCTCGAGACTTGGCTGGAGGGGATACCACTCCCTAGTCTAACTCCGGACCAGCTTCAAAAGTTAAATGCCCCGTGCTCTGATCAGAAAATTTATAAAGTTATTAAATCCCTTAAACCCTCCAAAACTCCCGGGCCGGATGGATTCTCGGCCCAATACTATAAAAAATTTCAGGACTCCCTGACACCGTACCTCAGGGCCATGTTCGACCATGTCCTTGAGGGTAATACCTTCCCGGAAGACATGCTGTTAGCGAATATGTCTCTGATCCCCAAGCCTAATAAGGATCACACTCTCCCACAGAATTATAGGCCGATTTCGGTTATTAACACCGACCTTAAGATTTTTGGGCGCATTTTAGCCGACAGGCTCTCTAAAATAATCACCTCTCTAGTCTCCCCAGACCAAACGGGTTTTATACCGACCAGACAGATCACGGATAATATCAGGCTTGCCTCTAATGTTATACAGGATGCTGATCTATTTTCCCGTAGAGTTTTACTGTTGGGCCTTGATATCCACAAGGCGTTCGATAGTGTGTTATGGTCCTATCTAGAACTGGCTTTGGAGAAATTTGTTTTTTCCGGAGCCTTTGTTCACGGCTTCAGGGCACTTTACCACCACCCCCGCACCCGAATTAAGCTGCCAGGCTGTAACTCAGACTATTTTACTCTGGGTCGTGGAACCAGGCAGGGGTGCCCATTATCGCCCTTGCTATTTGCCCTGGCCATGGAACCTCTGGCCCGTGCAATTAACCTTAACCCCAATATTAGGGGCTATGTTAAGGGGAATCAGGAGTTTAAGCTGAGCATGTATGCGGACGATGTGCTCCTGTTTTTGACGGACCCCATTGTCTCCATACCTAACTTAGTTTCCATCCTGCATGAATTCCGGGGTCTGTCTGGTCTAGGTGTTAACCTCGCGAAATGTTCGGCTCTACCGATTAATTTTCCCCAACAGACTGCAGCACAGATTCAAGAGAATTTTGGCTTTCCTATGGATGGTCAGACCTTCTCATATTTGGGGATTAAACTAGCAGCTTCTAGCCATAAAATATACCTCGCTAATTACCCGGCTATGTTTTCCCACGTTAGACAACTGTTACACACCTGGGACTCTTACCATTTTTCATTTCTGGGCAGGGTTCATGCGGTTAAGATGTCGATCCTCCCTAAACTTTTATTTCTATTCAGATCCCTACCCAACTATATTTCCTGCCTCACCCTAGAATCTTTACAAAGTGATATCAATAAGTTCGTCTGGCACAACAAAAAGCCCCGTTTAGGCAAGCATATGGTATACAAGAGCAGAGACAGGGGGGGTCTGGGTCTGCCGAACATCTGGTTGTATTACCTTTCAGCCAGATTCCTCCAACTAGCCCAATGGCACTATTCCCCGAGGACAGTGCCCTGGTTGCGCTTCGAGCGCTCCTCGGTAGCCCCCTATTACCTCCCCGGCCTTCTCTGGAATAAATACTTACACATAAAAGAGATCTCGGCCCTGAACTCAGTTGTGAGTCAGTCACTTCGCCTGTGGTCCCTGTACAGTGGGAAATTCTCACTTCGTCCCCCTAACCCGAAGATGGCCTCATTTATCGGGAATCCTGAGTTCCCGGCTGCCCTCCATGATCACAATGGTTTTGCATTATGGACTAGGGGGGATCTGATCACCTACGGTTCCCTGCATGTCAGGGGGACTTTTCGGTCTTTCGGATCTCTCCGGTCCTCCCACGCCCTGCCTAATTCAGAATTTTTTCGCTACCTGCAAATTAGACATTTTTATAACACTTACTTCCCAAAGGCCACCTGGGGGGCAGACACCTTTTTTGAGAGACTCTGTGGCCCGGAATCTAGAGATAGGGGCGGTATCTCCATCATATACTTATTCCTTGCTGACGTGGGCCTCTCTGAGAAATCTGCGGCCATACTTAAGTGGGAGCTGGAGACGGGAGAGGAAGTCTCCCCGGAGGAGTGGACTCGCAGGATTTCTAATATGCATAAGTGCACCAGGTCCGAGGCGGCGAAGGAAACGGTGATGAAGCTACATACCAGGTGGTATTACACCCCTGCGAAAATACATACCTTCTTCCCCACCGTTTCTGGATCTTGTTTTCGGGGTTGCCCTGACTCAGGTACTCATCTCCATATATTTTGGAGCTGCCCGGCTCTCAGGACCCTCTGGCAGAAAGTGCAGGATATAGTATCGGGGATCATTGGCACCCCTATCACGCTTACCTTCCAAATGTGCCTCTTCTTTGCTGATATCCCTGGTTCTACCCCCCCTGAACAAAAATTTTCCCATACCCTCTTTAGTGCAGTACACTGGTCGATTGCCTTATTCTGGCGATCGCCTACGGTTGCATGGGATCAGGTGCTTAAGAGGATGGCTGCAATACAGTTAATGGAGAGGATTTCCCATACAATTTTGGACACCATGCAGGTATACGACCTTAAGTGGAAGTCTTGGACCCCTTGAGGCCTTGTGCCTTCGGGCTGGGACAGTCTGGGAGTCTGCTCGCCCCCAAACGGGGTACTGACCTAGTTCGAGGATCTTTTAGTCCCGTACCTTTTGGAGCACTTATTTAGTTATTACAGTTTAGATTATGTTTTGTGCTATTTTTCTTGTCTTTCTTAGGTTTTCAATGGCATATCCATACTTATTTTTATTTGACGTTACAGTCGCTACTCCAGTGCTTAGCATAGGGGGGGATGCTCTGACCCTGATTGATTCCTTGCTTTCCATACCCCCACGAGCGATGACTAATATGTTGGGTGGCAGGTACTTTTCAGACAATCTTCTGTTATGCACTAGAAAGCCTATTACTCCATTACCGCAATCATTGTACTGTTGTCACTCTGTTTCTTCTGATATGATGCTCATGTTCAGGAGCAATCAGTCGCTTAATGTATGTGCCTATTTTTTTCTTTCTGTCTCAATAAAAGTTTGTATTAAAAAAACAAATTGGCACTGATAGCTGGCACGGATTGGCATGGATGGGCGGCACAGATGGGCATGGATAGGCGGCACAGATGGGCATGGGTGGGCACTGATAGGCGGCACAGGTGGGCACTCATAGGCGGCACAGGTGGGCACACATAGGCGGCACAGGTGGGCACTCATAGGCGGCATTGGTGTTATACTGTACTAATGGATGCCAATCAGTGCCAAACAATAATGCATGCCAATCAGTGATGCCCATTGTGGGCACTGATTGGCATCCATTATGGGCACAGATTGGCATCCATTGTGCTGGTGGTCTAGGGAGGATTACCTTTTCCCTGGTGGTCTGGTGGCGTCCCTGGTGGTCCAGTGTGGGCATCCTTGGGGGAGCTGTGCTGATAATCGATCAGCACAGACCCCCCTGTCAGAGGAGCACCCGATCGGCTCTCCTCTACTCGCGTCTGACAGACGCGAGTGAGGAAAAGCCAATCACCGGCTCTTCCTATTTACACTGTGATCAGCCGTGATTGGACACGGCTGATGACGTGGTAAAGAGTCTCCGTCGGAGACTCTTTACCGAGATCGTAGTTGCCGGGTGTCAGACTGACACCCCGCAACAACGATCGCCGCGATGCGCGCCCCCGGGGGCGCGCAGCGGCTCATAATCCTGATCACGTCATATGACGTCCGATCAGGATTATGAAACCACTTTGCCACCGTCAATTGTCTATAGGGCGGGCGGCAAGTGGTTAAACTAATGTTGATTGGCTGCTGCAGGGCTTTTTAAAATACACCATTACGTTGCTGAACACCGGACCCGAACATACAGTCAATTGTTTGGGTTCAGGACCAAAAAATCCAAAAGTTCGGTACGAACCCAAACTTTACAGTTCGGGTTCGCTTAACACTATCCCTGAGATGAGTTCTGACAGTTTGTGCAGAAATACTTTGCTTATGCAAACCGATTGTTGCAGCAGCTGTTCAGGTGGCTGATCTTAGACGATCTTGGAGGTGAAGATGCTGGATATGGAGGTCCTGGGCTGGTGTGGTTACTGTCACATTCTCTGAAACACCTTTGGAGACGGCTTATGGAAGAGAAATGAACATTCAATTCAAGGGCAACAGCTCTGGTGGACATTCCTGCAGTCAGCATGCCAATTGCACGCTCCCTCAAAAATTGTGACATCTGTGATAAAACTGCACAATTTAGAGTGGCCTTTTACTGTGGCCATCCTAAGGCACACCTGTGCAATAATCATGCTGTCTAATCAACATCTTGATATGCCACACCTGTGAGGTGGATGGATTATCTCGGCAAAGGAGAAGTGCTCACTAATGCAGGCCATACATGGTCGAATTTCAAACAAATTCTCTTTTCAAAATAAGAGTTTTTTTTTGATTCCACCATTGATTTTCGAAATTCGGCCAACCAAGCCTTCAATTTCGCCTCATGCTGCTACAGAAAAGGATTTTCATGCCTGGGAATATTCTTTTTCGTACATTTTCTTTTCTTATCACATTTCTCGCACGATTCTCCCATCATTGATTAGAGAATCCTTTGTGTTTCAAAAAATTTCCAACATGTCCGATTCCTCAAATTTGATTTGCACACGAAAATCAGCTGTTGCTGCAGCCCACTAATGGTGCAAAATTCGTACAAAAATTCTTAGATACGATTTTTGAAAGAAAATTCTTTCGAAATTCGAACCGTGTATGCCCGGCATAACACAGATTTAGACAGATTTGTGAACAATATTTGAGAAAAATAGGCCTTTTGTGTATATATAAAAAGTCGTAGATCTTTGCGTTCAGCTCATAATAAATAGGGGCAAACACAAAAGTGTTGTGTTTATAATTTTGCTCAGTGCATATATATATATATATATATATATATATATATTGTTTTTTTTTCCTCTGCAGTGTCTGGACCTCTCTAAAAGACGTAAGCTTTAGCACACATGTCTCCTCTGCAGCACACACCCCTCTTTCTCAGAACTGTCACTTCAAGTGACAATTTTCTAGAGACTTGTTTACGCTGAGCCATAAGCACTATTTTTAATTATCCCCAGATCGATCACACACTTTATGGAGTGCTCTGATCTTTTACATGTTCTTTCACATAAATGGAAGAGCCATGAGAGTGTCTCATCGGAAGCGGAGGAGGGGATTTTTCATCTTGTAATGAAGTGCGTAAAATCTAAAGTTTTGATTTTTTTTTTCCACTCTCTTAACAGATAAAGCTTTTGTGTGTTTTTTCTCGATCTAGAGGTACGTTGGCAGAATATAAAGCATCACACTGGGCAAAGTGGCAATAAAGAGGATGGATATTGGAGAAAGATACAAATGATTAAAGCACATTGATTAGAAAATGCAGGCAGGGGATGCTGACAAGCAGGTTGTGGATAAATTGAATGGGGGGGAGACAAGATACTGAAGGGTTCAGGTCTATAAAAAGCTTATGTTAAACATGTCTAGTATTGAGAGGAAAAAGAGATGATGCAACGCTGATCAATACTGAGGAAGAGCATTAAACAGGAAAGTAAAAAAGATTCAAAATACACAAAAAAAATCTTTGTTTTTACATTTTATTATTGACACCTATATGTATTCTATAAAAGGTGAAGACAATATCCATCATTCCATTGTAATATCAACTTATTAAATGCAACCAGTACAGTGTATAATAATTGTAGGAACAGAGGAACATATTGATTACAATTTAATCATTCAGTGACCAAAGTGGACTGATAGCAGTGTAGTGTTAAAGAGTTATGTTACATTTAATTGATTTTGCTTCTTCTTTTTAATACAGTCTGTGACACCTCCAGGATATGTAAACGTTAAAGATTTAAAACATGCACCACAAAGGATGGCAGTAGTGTGAATTGGCCCTAAATGAGCTATTCGTTTTTATCTTCTTTATGTTGGCTGGAGTTCTGTTTTAAGAAACTTGATGTCTGGATTATGGTGTTACTTATAAAGATGTTATTCTAGGGAGTCGTTTGTATGTTTTATGTAAGACTTTTTTCAACTAAAGTGTTTATTTTCCACAGTAAAGGGATGTTTAGCTTTCAGAAAGGCAACTATGGCTTAGTGTTGGCAGTTTTAATATTCATTGAGGGACGCCCCCCGTCTCATTCATGGGAATCCATCCCTGGAACCTGGGATGTGAGGTGGATTTGATTGTTGTAACGTATGGTGATCAGTTTCGGCAAAGTCTGACTGTCAATCTAGTAAAAAGCTGTAACCAAATGGGTTTAGCCCTTTGGATGAACCTGATGATGCTGAAGTTATTAAAGTCCTTTATAGTCCTATATAGAGTGGTGCAAATTCCAGCATTGTATTCTGGATGGTGAAGACAAATGTACACTATTGCTGGGGGGGGGGGGGGGGGGGATGAATATACTTGGTAATAAAGCATTCAGAGAATGTTTTATAATTGAAGAGGTTAAAAAGGAAAGGGGGGAGGGGGGGTAATGGGTACTAATGACCTTATGACACTACAGTTCCACCTGTAGCTCCCACCTAGTTAAGTGTTAGGCTGCCAGGTAAATGTGTTTTTTTGTGCTCCTTTTTAATCAGTGGAGGAACTGTTGTTTGGTTTGGGCTGATCAGGGTCTCACAGGCTGCACATTTGATTGTTTCTCCCTACTTTCTGGAAAGCTCCA
Source organism: Lithobates pipiens (assembly GCF_037356315.1). Classification (NCBI taxonomy): domain Eukaryota; kingdom Metazoa; phylum Chordata; class Amphibia; order Anura; family Ranidae; genus Lithobates; species Lithobates pipiens. Next base: position 422,511,068 of record NW_027507903.1, on the reverse strand, counting down.
GAACATAGAAGTGAAGCAGTCTAACTGAGCAGTATTTCAAAAGATTATGTGGACTTGACCAGAAAAAGGGGATCGGCACGGCACCAATATCCCAAATTTTGAAAAATTCAAAGATAGATTAGGGATACGGGACTTTTTAGGTGCACAACCACTTAATACAAAGAAGCTTTTTTATTGACAAAAACAATAGTATTTATTTAGAAATAATTTGAGTTAAAAACATTTGTACAATCATTTGGTATCACTGTTCAAGTATATATTGCATTAGATCGATACCACGTTTATATTTCCGACATGTTTCCTGTGAAGAAGTCAAATATAGCGAAACATGTCGTAAATGAAAACTTTTTAGTTTTTAGCAATAAAAAATCTTCTTTGTATAAATTGATTGTGCACCTAAAAAGTCCTGTATCCCTACTCTATCTTTGAATTTTTCTAAGTGAGCAGTCTGCATATTTATGAAGTCACAGCTAATCCCTGGGGAGGTGTGCTCAGAAGGTGGCTGGAAAGAACATATATAGTCTGGGGCTGGATCAGTCAAGGTTCTTGACCAGTAGGAGAAGCACCCAACCTTGAGGGCTACCACCCTCTCAGGAAACCCAGCACCTCTACCAAGAGGTACCCTAGGCCTGGAGGCACTACTCTCTGAGGGATTTCACGCAAAAGAAGGGGTATTTAAACCTAGGATTTAGTCTGGCGAGTCCAATAAGCAACTGTCTGCCTGATATTGAGGGAGGCTCCAAGTACCCAGGGACTTGTAAATACAGACCTGAGAGCAAAATCTAGGTGAATGCTAGTGTTGTTAACCCCAGGTGCACAAGGCTGGAGTTTGCTTGGCCGGGTACACTGCTATTGGTGTCCCAGTGCTGCCCATTCCCAGAGCCATTTTTAAGGGACTTTTCTAAGGAGTATTTTTAGAAGAAAAAAGGGCATCCTCTTGCTACTGTATTAAACTCTGATGTATCCCACAGCTCTTTAAGCCCTATTCAATTTGAACTGCAATAAAAAAATAAAAAAATACCAAGACTACTTATTGAGCCATAAGTGTGTATTATGTATATTATTTCTTTCTTTTTTTAATACTAGCAATGCCAGTGATCAGTGACTTATAGCAGGAATACGATATTATGGAGGACAATCGGACACTAACTGACACTTTTAATGGATTTTTGTAGTGCAACAAAATCCACCCCTCCCCCCATCCCCCCCAAGAATAGAGACCCACCTTGTCTGCACAGAAGAAGTGACCTGCTGGTGGCGTGCATTTGCCCCCTGTAGGCAGGAGGGCAGAATCATATATATATATATATATATATATATATATATATATATATATATATATATATATATGATTTATATAAAATTTATATAAAAATAGTGTAGCACTGGAATAATGAAAACAATTAGGCTGCTTTCACACTGGGGCGGTATTCAGGCGTTACAGCGCTAAAAATAGCGCCTGTGTAGCGCCTGAAAAAAACGGCCCCTTTCACTCCAGTGTGAAAGCCGGAGGGCTTTCACACTGGGGCGGTGCGCTGGCAGGACAGTGAAAAAAGTCCTGCTAGCCGCATCTTTGGAGCGGTGAAGGAGCGGTGTATTCACCGCTCCTAAACCGCACCTACCCATTGAAATCAATGGGACAGCGCGGCAATACCGCCGGCAAAGCGCCGCTGCAGCGGCGCTTTGTGGGCGGGTTTAACCCTTTTTCGGCCGCTAGCGGGGGTTAAAACCACCCCGCTAGCGCCCGCAGACCGCTGCTAAAACGACGGTAAAGCGTCGTTAAAAATAGCGGCGCTTTACCACCGACGCCCGCACCGCCCCAGTGTGAAAGCAGCCTTAGTGTGAATAAATGAAAGTACTAAAAAAATATATATGATCACACAGTTATTGTGCAATACAGTGCAGACAAAACTAAATATCATAAGGGATTATTATGCAATACAGTGTATAATAAAACTGCTTATCATGAACAGTTATTGTGCAATAAATGAGAAAGTATTGTCAGTTCATCTCTCTTATGAGAATATCCTCTTATTATGCTGAATAGAAAGCAGGACCCAATCTTCTCATCCAGGGTGAGACAAGAGGAGAGGAAAAACCAACAGCGACAATCTATTTGCCTGAAGTGATGTTTATATAAGAACCTTCTATAGATGTAAGATGGGTACTCTTACCAATGTTGTTGGACCCACCTGTCATACGACAGTGGGTCAGAAAGACTTATATTCACCGAAGGTTATGCTCTGGCCTCCAATAGGAAGGATCCCGGTATGTATTCCGCGTTTGACCGTCCCGGATCACGGATAGAGGTAGGTATACACAAAGGATGCCCAGTGATCTCCAAGTTCCAGGAACGAATAGTACTTCAGGAACCAGGCATTTCCAAACTCGTATTTCAGGTAAAAGCTCGCATGAGCAACATATGGAAAAAGAAAAAACAGAAAAGGGCTCTGGATAGTGTAGATCAGAAAAAAACGGTTGGTTTATTGAAAAAATATCTGATATACAAAATTAAAAAGTGATCACAAAATAAAACATATAAAAGCAATGAAGGGTACATGTAATGCTGCCCAACATGTTTCGACACTATCAGTCTTCAACAGGGGCATACTGTGTCCCTCCACATTGCTACTTAATAAATACACTGCTCAAAAACTGGTCCGTCCATTTTACATCTATAGAAGGTTCTTATATAAACATCACTTCAGGCAAATAGATTGTTGCTGTTGGTTTTTCCTCTCCTCTTACACGACCAGACTTTTTGACAGCAAAGGTCCAATTCGATCGTGTGTGGGCTCCATTGGACCTTTGCTTGCCAAAAATCCGGCAGACTTTAGAAATAGAACATGTTTTAAATTTTCCCACCGGAACTCCGCCGGACTGAGAAATCCATTCGTGTGTATGCTAGTCCGACGGACAAAAACCGATGCTAGGGCAGCTATTGGCTACTGGCTATGAACTCTCTTATTCTAGTTCGGTCGTACGTCATCACATTCGAATCTGTCGGACTTTGGTGTGATTCTGTGTGGCCAAGTCCGTTCATTCGGAAAGTCCGTTGAAAGTCCATCGGACCTAGTCCCTCGAAAAGTCCGGTCGTGTGTACGCAGCATAAGTCACAAAATTTACTGACAGTAAAAAAGTAAAAAACATTTGTTTTTCTAAATTTTTGGTCTTTTTTTTTTGTAAAAAATGAAAAACCCAGCAGTGATTTAATACCACCAAAAGAAAGCTCTATTTGTGTGAAGAAAATGATAAAACATTTGTTTGGGTACAGTGAAGCGCGACCGCACAATTGTCATTCAAAATGCGACAGCGTTGAAAGCTGAAAAATAGCTTGGGCAGGAAGGGGGTGTAAGTGTAAGGATGCGGTAGGCAAGTGGTTAATGTTGAGAAGTGTAAAACTGACAAGAGCAGTGTTTCAGATGCTGTTGAGCCTCTTGGTCTGTCTAGGTCTCATTGGGACAATGTAGTCCAACAGAGCAATACCTACTTGGATGATTTGGCCAACAGACTAATAGCAATGCTGGAAGAAGCTTAAGCGGCTAAAAGAGTAGTGGATGCTAGGCTGCTGTGCCAGGAGACGTGTCTGCAGAACAGCCTGTAGGCCAAGGTGCAGGGGTTGTTGCAGAGACTAATCCTCTCATGACTGAAGGCGAGTGTAAATGCACAGAGGAAATTGTATCCACAATGAAAAAAAGAGAAAATGTGCATTTTGTGACAGACATGCTTAATGAAATGTTAGCATCATGGAGTGTACAGCCAGTATATATCCTGCTGTCCTCTCCTGTGTTTGGAGAACTGGTACCACGGGGTATGGCTGATTTGAACTGGATATTGCAGGCTGTACTGTGCAGAAATCGCAAATGCTTGAATCATTTAATACGATGTTTGGTGTTAATGTGGAAAGTAAACTCCCACTGCTCTGGATTGATCCATACAAGGCTTGTATAAAAGGCACTCTGGAGCGCTGTTGGACAGGTCAGATGTATTGAAAAAAGGTGTTGGCACATATGTGTTGCAAGAACAGTCGCTGTTGAAGTGTTGGACAACAGGGGGCAATGCGAAACTGTGGGAAGGTCCCATAGAAGGTAACTGATTCCCTTTGTGTGGTCCCTCCTCAGCCACTGTCATAGCAAGTGATGGGACCAGAGTTCCTGGTGTTTTGAACTGGGTAATTTTGAGAAAGCAGTTGCCAGGGGTAACTACACAGGTATCGGCGAACCTGAAACCCAAAAAGTGCTGGGTAAAGTTGAGACAGATGTCAAAATAGAGCCCCTACAGTCTTGCAAGAGAAGATCTGGGGGAGGTGAAAAGAAATGTAAGCTCCCAAAGATTAGGAAAAAATGCACACTCGGACACTTATCAGTGCCTATCCATGCAGCCTAACAATGCCCACCAGTGCCGCCTCATCAGCACACATCAGTGAAGAAGAACAATGACCCCGTTTGCAAAATTGTATAATAAAATATCAAAACTGTGTTTTTTTGTTTTGTTTTATCAATATTTTCAGTCTTTTTTTTGTTTGTTTAGCAAAAAATAAAACCCCCAGTAGTGATTAAATACCACCAAAAGAGAGCTCTATGTGTGTGAAAAAATTATAAAAATGTCATATGGGTACAGCGTAACATGACCTGGTAATTGTCATTCAAAGAGTGACAGTGCTGAAAGTTATAGCATCAAGTTAGACAAATCCAAAACTGCAAGATAAGGCAAACAAAACTGAGTAGTACAAGTTACTATACTTGCTGTTAGAGAAATTTCCCCTCACGTCCTGTCCTGGGGCAACCTTACAAGACAGTTAGGCCTCATGCACACGAGACGCAGGTGAAAACTCTGCTCAAAAAAAGCTGAAACGCGCGCTTAGAAACGCGTTTGCATGCCGCGTTTAGACACGTTTAGCCGCGTTTGCGTTTATAAGCGTTTATAAAGATAACATCATGTAAACCCCCCCAAGCTCTCAAAGCATGTCAGGAAATGCTCATGATGTTGCTCTTGATGAGACAGCAACGTTGTCGCAAATTTCGTGAGAGGTCCAGAGTCAGAGCTCATCGATATTGGACCCATCCGTTGATGGGACAGCGAATGTCCTTTGGATATTTCACAAACATGTATGTGCAGCTGCATACCTACCCCGACAAGTTTTTTTAATTTTAGCCGGATGTCCATTGTCACATTTGATCTGCTCTTAGAAAAAGTACAACCTGGTCTGACATTCGTGGACACCAATATGAGAAACAGTGTGTCACCAGAGGAACGTCTGTTGGTAACGATCAGGTATGTGTATATATTTATAAAATATATTTATCTACAGATATACAGATGAATTTTTTTTCTCTGTCCTTTATTTTAAAAAAAATAATGTCTATTTATAGCAAATTATCCAATTTTTTAAAATATCTAACATTTTCTTGTGGCAATTTTTAACATGTTTTCATTATTTCTTATTTCTATGAAAATAGTTAATTATTTATTTTTTAATCTTAATATATGTTTTTATTCATTTTTTCTAGTTTCAAATTGTTTTATTTAAAAGCAAATCTATGTTAATTAGATTTTTTATAATTGTTTTAAATTTATTTAGCCAATTTTTTAATATATTTTTATCGTGAAATATGTACTGATTAATATATTTTAATTCTTTGCTGCTGTATATGGTAGTATAATATTTTTTAATGCCTTATTAAAATATCCAGAATCCTAACCCTAACCATTCATCCTAACCCTAACACTAACCACTAACCCTAACACTAACCCTACCTCTAACAGCTAACCCTATCCCTCACATTAACCCTAACCCTAAACAACCCTAACCCTAATCCAACCCTTAATCCTAAACAATAACCCTAACGGATAACCACTTAAAATAACACCCAAACCTAATGACCAAATTACATTGCCGCAGATGGTCACAGTTGACTTTGAGGCCATGTATCTCTGATGCAGAAAAGTGCATGACATTTTGTGACCCGACTTTGGGGCCACCTAATTTGGATATGTTGTAGTGCTAGTTCCACTGTGTCTGCATACCGAATTTGGGGTTCCTGGCAATAATTGGCCCCAAGATATGGGCCCCCAAAGTCAGGTCGCAAAATGTCATTCTCTGATGCAGAAAAGTGCATGACATTTTGTGACCCGACTTTGGGGCCCCCTATTTCGGGGTCACTTGGTGATAGGAACCCCAAATATGGATATGTTGTAGTCCTAGATCCACAGTGTCTGCATACCATTTGGGGTTCCTGGCAATAAGTGGCCCTAAGATATGGGCCCCCAAAGTCGGGTCACAAAATGTCATTCTCAGATCATATGTCTGAATTTTTCTGGTCCAAAAAATTGGGTTCCTTTAAAAACGCATATAAACGCAACGGGTGCCGCGTTTAGACGCGTTTTGTGTCTGAAATGTGGACATTTTTGCGTCTGAACCCATTTTTTTGCTTCTGGAAAAACAAAGTTAAACGCAACTGCATAAAAACGGCAAAAAACGAGACTGTGTGCATGGACACAAAGGATAACATTGAATGAGTTCAGGGGCAGTTGAATAAAGTGTCCAACTGCATCTGAACATGCGTTTAACTGCGTCTCGTGTGCATGAGGCCTAAGTGAAGGAATCTCTCAGACAGAGCCTCTGACAGAAGTAAAACCTGGCAGAAGCTCTAATCCTTCCCCTCTCAATCCCACACAAAAAAAAATAAAAAATTTTACATGTAAGTTTAAATACATATGTCTGCTTGCAGCATTACACTTATGCCTGAAAAAAAAACAAAAAAAAAAACAGAAGACCAAGTAGGTAGGCTGTTTCCCATGTAACACGGTAATGGTTCATTTTCAGTATTGTACCCAAAAGTCCTTTTGTTTTTAGATAGAAAATTTGGCATCTTTTAACTATTTAACTGTAATGAGCAGCTAATGGAAAAAAAAATATTAAAACACAAAAGGTTAATTTAAATTCCTAGGTTACAGAAAGACAAGTCACCATATCTTTATAAACCCAGCAGAGACTGCAGTATGAGTCACAATAGATGCTCTTTCCAAAGCTCCTTATCTCACTTCATTCCACTATTATACAGTGTGAAAGCCTCAGCTGTGGGGATATATTATGTGAACTACGGTTTAATTGTACAATTAACCTTTGTTGTACAATTTGGATTTTAAACAGTGCTTTTCTTACCTCCCTCTGATTTCAGACTCATTTGAAATAAATTACACAGAGCATTTAAAAATGCAAAACGAAAGCTGTGTGATCCCACAAGTCTGCAAGAGGTCGTCAGGTTGTCACACCTGTATCTGGGGTAGTCACATACGGCGTGACAGACCTGTCATTGTGCATGCATTTTCCCCGCTATCTGAGCACATACATAATATCACTGTGACAGTGGCTAGATAAATTGTTGTAATTAGTTTAATATTGTTGCCTATAGATTATGTAAATACCCTTTGCTGCCTACTGTAATAATACTTTGATCCTTGTCAGCTGTTTTGATTGTTGTATTTAATCATTGCCAAAAAAAAACAACTTAAAGTAACCAGTATTTTTTCTTTAACACCCCCATAAATACAAAAATATAGTACTTAACAAACATGCTACATCTTTCTCATTATAATTCTGGTTACTTAGCTTTGGTGATAGCAATGGTTACTTGACACTGATTATAACACTTGTTTCTTGACTTTGCTTATAATACTGGTTACTTGGTCATGATAACACTTCTGGTTTCTTGGCTTTGGTCATAATATTGGTTGCCTGGTGATGATTATACTTCTAGCTCCTTGTCTTAGTACTTGTTACTTGGCATTGATTATACTTCTAGTTTCTTGGCTTTGGTCATAATATTGGTTGCCTGGTGATGATTATACTTCTAGCTCCTTGTTACCTTAGTACTTGTTATGCCACATACACCGGTCTTTTTCGACAGCAAAGGTCTGACAGAGCGAATCCGTCAGACAATTCAATCGTGTGTGGGCTCTATCGGACCTTTGCTGTCCAAAAATCTGACAGACTTTAGAAATAGAACATGTTTCAAAAATTTTCGCGGGAACTCCTCCGGACCCAGTTCCTATCTAGAAATCCGCTCGTGTGTATGCTAGTCCGACAGATGAAAACCGACGCTAGGGCAGCTATTGGCTACTGGCTATGAACTTCCTTATTCTAGTTCGGTCGTACATCATCACGTTCAAATCTGTCAGACTTTGGTGTGATTGTGTGTGGCCAAGTCCGTCCATTCGCAAAGTCTGTTGGAACTCCACCGAAAGTCCGTCGAAAAGTCCGCTCGTGTGTACGTAGGATTACTTGGCACTGATTATACTTCTGGTTTCTTGGCTTTTGTCTTAGTACTGGTTATTTGGCACTGTTTATAATTATGGTTATGGCTCTTTAAAGTTATTAATACCTGACAGTTAAATAGGTACACACAAATTACTGTCACATCTAAAAAAATAAGCAAAAAATAAAAAATAAAAAAATATATAGAAATGATAAAAAAGCTAAAAGGAACACTCATTAAAAACTGTATTAACTCTGATCAAGGTGGAGTCCACATCTTATAACTGAGGTTTTTAGGTATTTCATAGTTCTGTTTTTGTATGTCCCAGCTCAAATATGTCAATTATAGAAATAACTGTCAAATGAGCTGTTTCAAATAATATAGTACTCCTTTACTATGTTATTAATTGTCTGCACACTCTTCATGGTTAAAAAAGTTTAGGCGCCATATAGTTCCAAATATGAAAATAAAGCTGCAAAACACTACAAGTACATCTATATATGCACAAATGTGGCACCTATATATGTTTTTTTTCATTGTTGGTTCTTCTAGATAACTCTTGATCTCAATAATGTGGTATTACATGGTAATTCCTACATCTCATATACTTAAAGGGGTTCTGCACTCATAATACAACATTTGCCCATTCTGTTGCCTCTAGTTAATATATCTCATAAAGCCACCTGTTTTTTTTTTTTGATTCACCTACCTTTTGTAATCTTCAGTAGTTTATTTTAAACCCCTGCGGCGATGGGCGGTCTCTTGCGGGGATCAGCGTCATTTCCTGTTGAAGCCCGCACTGTCTCCTGGGATCTCGTTCGTGTAATCCCAGGAGACATTGCGGCTAATGCACCCGACATCTCGCGAGATTTCGGGTGCTACAGCCGACATCTCACGTGATTTTGGTAATTACAGCCGAGATCTCGCGAGATCTCGGCTGTAATTACCGAAATCACGCGAGATGTCGGCTGTAGCACCCGAAATCTCGCGAGATGTCGGCTGTTGCACCCGAAATCTCGCGAGATGTCGAGTGCATTAGCCGCAATGTCTCCTGGGATTACACGAACGAGATCCCAGGAGACAGTGCGGGCTTCAACAGGAAATGACGCTGATCCCCGCAAGAGACCGCCCATCGCCGCAGGGGTTTAAAATAAACTACTGAAGATTACAAAAGGTAGGTGAATCAAAAAAAAAAAACAGGTGGCATTATGAGATATATTAACTAGAGGCAACAGAATGGGCAAATGTTGTATTATGAGTGCAGAACCCCTTTAATCATGAAATGTATCATTAGTGTTCCATTGCCTAATACCTGCGTTTGCATAATTCTAATGTCACAGGCTTACTCAGATACAGGACAAATAGACTGTGCACTTTGTAAGTGCAGTTGCACTCTACAAAGTGCAGTTTCTCCAGAGTTTAGTAAAATGAGGGGAAGCTCTGTTCACCCTCATCATCCAGCCATGTGCAAGCAAAAATGCTGTTTTAAAAAAAAAAAAATTGTCTTGCATGTTATTGAGTATTCTCTTCAAAGTGAATCTTCGCCTCATTTACTAAGCTCTGGAGCAACTGCACTTGCATAGTGCACAGTCTATTTGGCTTTAGTAAATCAATCCCAATGACATATGCTCCCAGCACCAAGTTATATAAACAGTACAAGTTACTATACTGTATGAATCTAATTAATATGCTAGAATAACTATTTTCAATGAACGTCAAATTACTCACCAGAGAGTCCTCATTTCTCTGATACTATATGTCATTTTTTTTTTTATAATTGACCCAAAGCTGAACCGCACCACCTTGCATGCTGGCCAGGGAAACAATAAATAGGGGTAATGCCGTGAACACACGACCGGACTTTCCGGCAAACTATGTCGGACGGATTCAGTCCGTCGGACATTACGATTGTGTGTGGGCTAATCCGATCATTTTTCATTTAAAAGATCTGACAGACCTAGAAATGGAACATGTTTCAAATCTGTCTGACTGATTCAATTCCCATCGGGAAAACCACTCATCTATGTGCTAGTCCGACGGACCAAATATGACGCTAGGGAAGATATTGGCTACTGGCTATTGAACTTCCTTTTTTAGTCCTGTATTATGTCATAAAGTTCAAAACAAATGGACTTTTAAATTGACTTAGTCCGTTCGTGTTTGGGCAAGTCCGTTCGGTTGGAACTCCGCCCAAAGTCCGTCGGGAAGACTGTCAGACCTAGTCTGCCGGAAAGTCCGGTCGTGTGTATGCGCCATTAACAGTTGCATATTGATGCCTAGAACCTGCACCTAAATGACCACAAGCTTGTTCATCACATAATGGGTCTGATTTACTAAACTGGAAAGTAAAAAAATCTGATTCAGCTGTGCATGCTAGCCAATCAGCTTATAATTTCAGCTTGGTCAATTAAGCTTTGATTAAAAAAAAAAAAGAGAGGCCTGGAAGCTGATTGGTATCTATGTAGAGCTGCACCAGATATTGCACTGTCCAATTTTAGTAAATTAATCTTGTTGCCTCAGGAAAAGCTCAGGATAGGTTACCATTTAATTCTCCTAACATCTGAAGATCTTACACAAATGCAGAGAGTGTACAGTGAAAATCATAGGTAATCACTACTGCATATCTGCAAGCTTGACCAGTTTGCTAGTCATAGTTTGTCCTCTATGCTGAATTAGATGAACACAATAAAACTGCCCTTAGACAATGCAGATAGAAACATTCAGAGATCATTGCTCTCAGTACATGCTCTCCACCACTGGATTCAGGAAATTCTAGTCACATATACTCTGGTGCATTTTCCTTGTGGACATAGAGACTGTGGCAGAAAATTGTCTAATTTCTACATCATTTCTTAACCACTTCCCGACCAACGCACGACGATGTACGTCGACAGAATGGCACGGGCAGGCATATTGGCGTACAGGTACGTCCAATATTCAATGCCGCCCTGCCATCGGGAGCGCGCCGCCAGCGGTGCACTCCCGCGCTGGTCGGGACCCCCGTGAGTCCGGTCGCGGGACCCGCGGACTCGATCGCCGCGGGCATCCCCGCGATCGTCTCACGGAGCGGCCGAATGGAGGAAATGCTGTGTAAACAACATTTCTTCATTCTGCCTAGCAACTAGTGATGCTGATCTCTGCTCCATGTGATTGGAGCAGAGATCAGTGTTCACTAAATGAAAGCCCAACCCCCCCACAGTTAGTAACACACCCCTAGGAACACTTAACCCCTACACTGCCACCCACTGGTTAACCCTTTCACTGCCAGTGTCATTTACACAGGAATCACTGCATTTATATAGCAGTGATTACTGTATAAATGACAATGGTCCCAAAAATGTGTCAAAAATGTCCGATGGGTCCCCCACAATGTCGCAGTCACAATAAAAATCGCTGATCGCCGCCATTACTAGTAAAAAAAAAATAATAAAAAATTATTAATAAAAATGCTATAAAACTATCCCTATTTTGTAAACGCTATAACTTTTGCGCAAACCAATCAATAATCGCTTATTGCGATTTTTTTTACAAAAAATATGTAGAAGAATACGTATCGGCCTAAACTGAGGGAAAAAAATGTTTTTTTTATATATTTTTGGGGGATATTTATTATAACAAAAAGTAAAAAATAATGTGTTTTTTTCAAAATTGTCGCTCTATTTTTGGTTATAGCGCAAAAAATAAAAACCGCAGGGGTGATCAAATACCACCAAAAGAAAGCTCTATTTGTGGGAAAAAAAGGACGTCAATTTTGTTTGGGAGCCACGTCGCACGACCGCGCAATTGTCAGTTAAAGCGACGCAGTGCCGAATCGCAAAAAGGGGTCTGGTCTTTGACCAGCAAATTGGTCCGGTCTGCAAGTGGTTAAATTAGGCAAACTGAGAAAGGAGATATGCTTTCTGCTGGGACTTAAAATCTTCTTTCTTCATTTCAGAGGGTTGTAACACTTAATTTCAAATGTTTCCTAGTCTACCGTTTTTTCAAAATATATGCAGAATGATAATCAAAATAAATGTTATAACAAAAAAATTTTTTCATTAAAATTCATATACATCCTAAAATATCCAGTGGTACAAGTCTGTCTTCATGCTGCATATCTTTTAAAGGGATCCTCTAATTAAATATGTGCCATCAGTAGACATGTGCATTCGTTTTCGTCCGAATGCATTTTCGTCCGAATTTCAGCTATTTTCGTTTTCGTTTTGACAAACTATAACGAAAACACAGAATCCGAAAAATGAAAGATCTGACATAAATAAATGCTTTATTTTTGTTTTCATTGTTACAACAGTTCGATATAGAATAGGAGATTCGATGTGACTCTGACAATAACAATCTGTCTATAGAACCTGTGGTCGAATGTGCCTAATCTTACCTCTATTAGTCCAAGATTATCTAGTGAAAATATTCGACAGAGAAAAAAGATTTGACAGAGAGAAAAGATTCTGCAAGTTACTGTCCTAAAAAGTGTTTGGGGACCCGGGTCCTGCCCCAGGGGACATGTATCAATGGAAAAAAAAGTTTTAAAAGCGGCAGTTTTTTCGGGAGCAGTGATTTTAATAATGATTAAAGTGAAACAATAAAAGTGTAATATTCCTTTAAATTTCGTAGGGGGGGGGCTCTATATTATGCCTGTGAAAGGGGCGCATGTTTCCCGTGCTTAGAACTGTCCCTGCACAAAGTGTCATTTATGCAGGAAAAAAAGTCCTTTAAAATCACTCGCAGCTATTATGAATTGTCGGCTCCGTAATACAGAGAACACTCATTGAAAGTCATTGATAAAAAATAAATAAATAAAAAAAAGCGTGGAGGTCCCCCAAATTCAATTACCAGGCCCTTCAGGTCTGGTATGGATATTAAGGGGAACCCTGCCTCAAATTTAAGAAAAAATTTGACGTGGGGTTCCCCCTAAATATCCATAACCAGACCCTTCAGGTCTGGTATGGATATTAAGGGGAACCCCGCGTCAAATTTTAAAAAAAATTGACGTGGGGGTCCCCCTAAAAATCCACACCAGACCCTTTATCCGAGCACGCAACCTGGCAGGCCGCAGGAAAAGAGGGGGGGACGAGAGAGCAGCCCCCCTCCCTCCTGAACCATACCAGGCCACATGCCCTCAACATTGGGAGGATGCTTATCAGAATCTGGAAGCCCCTTTAACAAGGGGACCCCCAGATCCCGCCCCCCCCTGTTTGAAATGGTAAGGGGGTACAAAAGTACCCCTACCATTTCACAAAGAAAGTGTAAAAAATAGTTAAATAAGACAAACACACTTTTGAAAAATTCCTTTATTAAAAAAAAATAAAAAATAAAAAAAGATTCCAGCGGTGGTAATCCACTCTTGCTATCCAGCGACGGACGGTCATCTCTCCAGCGATGGCTGATCTGAATCAGCGCAGCGAATCCATCCTTCTTCTGTCTCCACGGAGGAGACACTGCAAGGATTCCGGCGGCCTGACGTTTCTTATATACGGAGGGCGGGGCCACCCGTCACCTTACCCCGCCCCCCTCTGACGCAAGGGTAAACCCGGGGTTGCCTGTGACGTATGGGTGACCCCGCACCCCTCTGATGTAACACAGGCAGGTTTCCGTTACATCAGAGGGGGGCGGGGTCACCCATAGGTCACGGGGAACCCCGGGTTTCCCCTTGTGTCAGAGGAGGCGGGGTCAGGTGACGGGAGGCCCCGCCCTCCGTATATAAGAAACGTCAGGCCGCCAGAATCCCTGCAGTGTCTCCTCCATGGAGACAGAAGAAGGATGCTGCGCTGATTCAGATGAGCCATCACTGGACCCTGGAGAGGTGATCGTCCGTCGCTGGATAGCAAGAGTGGATTAGCACCGCTGGAATCTTTTTTTTATTTTTTTTATTTTTAATAAAGGAATTTTTCAAAAGTGTGTTTGTCTTATTTAACTATTTTTTACACTTTCTTTGTGAAATGGTAGGGGTACTTTTGTACCCCCTTACCATTTCAAACAGGGGGGGTCGGGATCTGGGGGTCCCCTTGTTAAAGGGGGCTTCCAGATTCTGATAAGCCCCCCGCCCGCAGACCCCCACAACCACCGGCCAGGGTTGTGAGGATGAGGCCCTTGTCCTCATCAACATGGGAACAAGGTGCTTTGAGGGGTCATAGACCCCCAAAGCATCCTCCCAATGTTGAGGGCATGTGGCCTGGTACGGTTCAGGAGGGAGGGGGGCCGCTCTCTCGTCCCCCCCTCTTTTCCTGCGACCTGCCAGGTTGCGTGCTCGGATAAAGGGTCTGGTATGGATTTTTAGGGGGACCCCATGTCAATTTTTTTTTTAATTTGACGCGGGGTTCCCCTTAATATCCATACCAGACCTGAAGGGTCTGGTTATGGATATTTAGGGGGAACCCCACATCAAATTTTTTCTTAAATTTGAGGCAGGGTTCCCCTTAATATCCATACCAGACCTGAAGGGCCTGGTAATTGAATTTGGGGGACCCCCACACTTTTTTTTTTAAATGTATTTATTTATTTTTCTATCAATGACTTTCAATGAGTGTTCTTGTATTATGGAGTCGACAATTCATAATAGCTGCGAGTGATTTTAAAGGACTTTTTTTCCTGCATAAATGACACTTTGTGCAGGGGCAGTTCTAAGCACCAGAAACATGCGCCCCTTCACAGGCATACTATAGACACCCCCCCCCACTACGAAATTTAAAGGAATATTACACTTTTATTGTTTCACTTTAATCATTATTAAAATCACTGCTCCCGAAAAAACGGACGTTTTTAAAACTTTTTTTTGCATTGATACATGTCCCCTGGTGGCAGGACCCAGGTCCCCAAACACTTTTTAGGACAGTAACTTGCAAATTAGTCTTTAAAATTAGCACTTTAGATTTTGAACGTTGGAGTCCCATAGACTTTAATAGGGTTCTAAAGTATGCTATATACTAGCTCCGTCGAATCTTCTTTATACATTCGACAGACACCATAAGCCTTCAAAGACAGATTCGACCGTAATTCATGTGGATTTTCGGACGAATGCAATTTTTTTTTTTCAAAATAGTTTTTATTGAGTTTAGTGAACATACAACAATGTAAATAAGCAGTAGGTACAAACGGTACTACAAGTACAATAGGTATGATAGGTACAATAGGTGTAATAGGTACAATATAATGTTCATTTTAGTGCATAACAGTCTATAATATCAGCGTATAAACAGCAATGATGAAAGGTAAGGGTGAGAGATACAGGAGGGGAGGGGAGGGGGGAGGGGGGAGAGGAGAGGGAGCTGAAGAAAAAGAGGGGGGAAGAGAAGAGGAGGGGGAAAAAAGGGAAGGGGGGAGGATAGGAGGGGAAGAGCAAGAGAGGACGGAGAGCCGTGGTATTATCCAGAGTCAAAGAGTTAATCAAACATTGCGGTAATGGTCATACCATACCGACCAGGGATTCCAGAGAGTTTTAATGCGATGATGGTTATGTTTCCCTCTAGAGAGGACCATTTCATATGTATAGTGAGTTTGGACTACCATGATAATTTCGTCCAGTGATGGGGCTGCAGTTGTCTTCCATTTTCTTGCTATTAAGAGTTTTGTGGCTAAGAGAATGTGTGTGGTGATTAAACGTAGGTCTGATGGAATGTCGTCGATGGTGATATTAAGGATAGCCAGAGAAGGAGTTAGTGGAATGTGTAGGTGCAGAACTTCATGTAGTAGTGTTTCTACTTTGGACCAGACTGGTTTTATACGCGGGCATGACCAGAAAATATGTAGGAGTGTCCCAGGCAAGTTATATTCTCTCCAGCAGGTATGCGTTGTTTGTTTGTTGAATTTGGCCATTCTATATGGTGTCAAGTACCACCTCATTGTAATTTTTTGGGCGAGCTCCCAAAGTGCGGAGCAAGCAGTGTATGTGTAGGTGGACTTAATTGCTTGTTGCCACTGACAATCTCAGAATTGTGTTTCAAGGTCTGCCTCCCAGTCCGTAAGGGGTGTGGACTTGTAAAACATGTGTTTTCCCTGTAAGGTGGAGTATACTATTGAGATCCCTTTAGAGTTATGATCGTTAAGAAAGAGGAACTTCCAAATGTTTAGGGGTAAAGAACTTTCTAAAGAAGGGTGAGCAGCGAGGCAATGTCTTATCCTGTAGTATGTTAGATAGTCCGTCATATGAGTGGCCGACTGTTGTTGCGTGAGTGTATGCGAATTAGATTTAATTAGAGAGCGAAGTTCCGACGTGTAAGTTGCCATGGCAGATATCCAGACAGGAATGTGGAGGTCGGGAGTAAGTAGTTGTAGTGTTTCAAGGGGGATTGGAATGGGTCGCAGGGGAAGATTTGTCCAGTTAGTGTAGTGTAGTGTTCTCCAAGTTTTGACTGTGGCTTGTATGGTAGGTGAGTATAGAGATAATTGTGGAATCTTAGTGGAGGTGCTAAACAACCAGGTGGATAGATTAGTGCCAGGTGTCATTGTGTTCTCTATAGCTCCCCACAGGGTGTTGGCGTGTGTGTTAAACCATTCTTTCGTTTGGGATATGATGGTAGCAATATAGTAATCCTTAATATCTATGTGTCCCATACCACCTACTGATCTGTGTTTAATGAGCTTTGTATGATTGCATTGTGGTTTCTTGCCTTGCCAGAGGAAGCGTGTTAATGCAGATTGTAGTGAATTAAGATAAGCAAGCGGTACTGGTATAGGCAGTGTACGAAATACATATAACAGTTTAGGTAATGCCATCATCTTGAAGGCAGCTAGACGACCTGCCCAAGAAAATTCATGTTTTGATATCTTTTCCATGTCTTGGAGTAGCGTTTGTTTGATGTCAGGATAGTTACGTGAGAAGAGTAACTTTGTGAATCTAGTAATATATATACCCAGATAGGGTAAACCAGTTTCAGCCCAAGAGTAAGGGAACAAATTTCTAAGAAGGTTACCAGTGGTCGCATCCAAACCCATGTCTAATATAAGGGATTTATGTTCATTCACTTTATAATATGATACATCACCGAACCTTTTCAATAATGATTGTACCGAAGCCAGGGAAGAAAGGGGATCCGCGATCATCAATATGACGTCATCAGCAAATAAATTAATTTTGTGTTCTGTCTGGCCAATGGTGAATCCTTTGATGTTGCAATGTGTTCTAATGTGTTTGGCCAGGGGCTCCATTATTAAGTTAAAAACTAGTGGCGATAAGGGGCACCCTTGGCGTGTGCCATTAGTGATCTGGAAGGGTCTAGATAACATTTCAGAGGTATATACTTGGACAGATGGTGACGAGTATAGAGCTAAAATTGCAGAGAGTATCGTATCTTGGAATCCAAACTTAAGTAGGGTTGCTTTCATATATTCCCAGTGTACTCTATCGAACGCCTTCTCTGCATCTAAAGACAGAAGCAGAGAAGGTGTTCTAGTGAGCTCAGCATGGTGTACCACATTAATTATTCTACGGGTAGCATCAAAGGCTTGTCTCCCCTTGGTAAATCCGGATTGGTCTCTATGTATTAAATGGGGCATCAAGTCTATCAGTCTGTTAGCTATAAGTTTGGCGTAAATCTTGGTGTCTACATTTAGAAGAGAGATTGGCCTAAAATTCTGTGGATGTGATGGGTCCTTCCCCGGCTTCGGCAATGTAATAATTAGAGCAGACAACATTTCTGGAGGAAGAGAGGAGGAGGAGGCAGCGTCGTTGCACACTCTGGAAAAGTATGGACTGAGGAGCGAGCTAAATTTTTTATAATATTCACCAGTGAGACCATCTGGGCCTGGAGATTTGTTGGATGGCAGGGCAGAAATGGTGTTAATAATTTCCTGTGGTGTGAATGGTGCATTCAGTGACTGAAGTTGATCACTTGAGAGTCTGGGAAGTTTTATTTCTTGGAGAAAGGAATCTATGTCCTGAGGAGAGGGTTGTATGGTATTGGGGTCTGATTTTAAATTGTAGAGGGATTCATAGTAGTGGCTGAATGCGTCTGCTATAGCAGAAGGATCTATTACTTTTTTGTTCGTGGTGGGGTGAAATAGAAAAGGAATTTTAGTCTTGGAGTAGTGACCTTTAATTCTGGTAGCCATGGCTCGTCCAGCTTTGTTACCAGTGGAATAATGTACAGCTCTAAAGTATGTATGTGCTTTTTGGTAATTATCAAGTAGGTGAGCTCGTAATTCTTGCCTAAGGTGATCTAATTTAAGTTTAGTGGAGGGGTTAGGATTGGATTGATTTTGGTTTTCCAGGAGTTTGATGTCTGAAGTAAGTGTGTCTAGGCGCTGTGATCTCCTCCTCCTCTCTTTGGCTCCCAATTGTATAAATACTCCTCTTATGAACGCTTTATGAGCGTTCCAAAGTGTGAAATTATCATTAACAGACTCTTCATTGAGGGAGAAGTACTCCTCCAGTGCTTGTTTGAGGTGTTCTGAATATTGTGGGGAGTTAAGAAGTGAGGCATTAGTTCTCCAGATCCGAGTTTTGGATGTGGTCGGAGAGTCCTCCACAGTTATCATAATCGGTGCATGGTCGGACCATGTAATGGTAGAAATCTCTGAAGCAGATATACGGGGTAAAGTCCATTTGTCCACCAAGAAGTAATCTATGCGTGTGTAAGAATTATGGCATGGAGAAAAGTAGGAATAGTCTCTTTCCGTAGTGTGGTGACATCTCCAAACGTCATAGAGATCATTATTCCTTATGAAGGGTCCCATTTGGGAGGCAGGTCTAGTAGTGTGAGAGGAGGTATCGATGATGATGTCCGGGACTATGTTGAAGTCCCCACAGATTATGAGTTGGCCATGTTTAAATTTATTTATCTTCTTCAGAAGCTTGGAGAGAAAGTTAATTTGCTTTTTGTTGGGAGCATATAGGGCCAAAATAGTATATCTGACGTTATTTAAAGAGCAATCTAGTGCAAGATATCTGCCATTGGGATCTACTAGGCTATCGTGTAATGAAAAGGAGATTGTATTTTTAATTGCTATTAGAACTCCGTTTCTTTTTTCAGGCCCCGAGGCTCGAAAAATATTGGGGAAGTGTCTATTGGTACATGGGGGTTCTGCTGTGATTTTAAAGTGCGTCTCTTGAACGCAAAGGACATCACAGTGAGAGGATAGTGCAGTTTTCCACAGTGACGACCTCTTGGCTGGGTGATTAAGACCCTTAACATTGAGAGATAAGAATTTAGGCATTCTGTGCAATGGTGAAGGAGGGTCGTGAGAGGTGTAGTAGTACTCAGTTAGTAGTTGACGGCTTATCAGGTATTGTCGGTGTAGAAGTTGCGAAGACGATGGATCCACTGGTCGGTTGATGGAGCAGGTGCAGAAGTCAGTAAAGTTCTGAGGGTTGTGCTCTCCAAGGAAAGGATGGGTGGGGGAGATAAGCGGACAGTCAATATACACAAGCTGAAACAACAATAAAAGGGAGATAAAACAATGGAAGGGGGGTGAGATGGTGAGAGGAAGAAAGGTAGCGCTCGGTAGTAAGGTGGTAGAACTACCTAGCAATCTGTGGGGGTAGTGTTCGTGAACAATCTGCAACGAGCAGGCACTGGAACGGAGGTTGTAGTGGATTTCTAAACGGTGATACTACTAATCTCATGTTCAGTAGCTGGAGTGGACCCTAGGATCAGAAGAGCCATGGAGTTGGGTTTTAGTATGCAGCTGCTGGATTGGCAGTATTGGTTCAGGGACAATGCCCCATTCACGGAGAAGTTGTATACCTTCTTCAACTGTATGGATGCTGAATTTCTTTCCATTTCTGTTGATCAGGAGTTTGGTGGGGTAACCCCATTGATATGGAATCTTGTGGTTATTTAGTGGCTTAGTAATGATGTGTAGTTGGCGCCATTGCTGGCGCGTGTACTGGGCTATATCTGCATAGAATTGCAGTTTTTGGTATGGTGGAGGAAGATGTTCCATTCTTCTGGTTTTGGCTAGAAGCATATCTTTGGTGTGGAAGAAATGTATTCTCATGAGGGTATCTCGTGGGACCTCCACAGATAAGTGATGCGGTTTCGGAAGTCGGTGAATACGATCGATGACCGTTTCAATTGGGGGTAGCTCAGGTAGGATTGAGGAAATCATTTTTCTGGCATAGGATTGTAGGTCTGAGGGTAAGATTGTTTCGGGGATCCCCCTGATTTTTATATTATTGCGCCTCGAGCGGTCTTCAAGGTCCGCCATTTTGGCGCGAACCCATTGTTGTTCTTCTCTGGTGTGTTCGTGAGCATCGACTAAATCATTAACTGTGACAGCCATTGTGCCCATCCACTGTTCAAGAACGTTTACTTTGCTACTCACGGTGACCATTTCAGACTTAAACGCTGTGACTAGAGAGGCGATATCAGAATGTAGGGAGCTGTGTAGAGAGATCAGCATGTCTTTTAACATGGTGTCTATCACAGGCTGGTTAGCAGTGGGGAAGGCCGCAATAGGGGAGGATGCTGGTGTCTGTGTGAGGAGACTGTCCAGTGTAGGCCTTACCTCCAGGGCTGGAGTAGTAGCATCGAGCCTCATTCGCGACTTAGCCGGGCTGTTGGATGCTGACTGGGGTCCCTGGGATGCTGCGGAGTTCACATCATCTTCCTGTGCCTGCGTGTTCAAGACGTCCGCATCAGGCAGATCAGTATAGGCCCGTTCGTTGTGCTGTGAGGTATCGCAGGCGCCATTTTGAGAGCTACCGGAGGAGAAGAAATCCGTCAATTTTTTCGGGTGCCGGTACTCTTTTCGTTTCCGTGATGGTCCGTTCTGGTTCCCGAACGTGTGGGGATCCGGTTGGTTCATTTTTTAGCGGTCGGATTAGTAGTATACGGCCGTTGTTATCCGTTCAGTGCAGGAGCTGAGGAGTCAGGCTTCCATTCAGCTCGGCAGTTGGCCACGCCCCCGGACGAATGCAATTTTTGAACGAAAAACTAAATAAATAAAAAACAATTTCGGGAGTAACTAAATTAAGTTTTCGGACGAAAACGAAATTCCGAAACGAAATATTTTACTCTGCACATGTCTAACCATCAGCTGTAGTTGGTGGTAGGTTTTAATAGTAAAAAACAAAGAATGTTTTACCTTTTCCACATTCCAATGTCTGGTCTTTCCCTCTGTGTGTAGATGTCTGCTTGCTGCTTCTGCAAACATTGCTGCCAAGTGGCAAATGGTGTGTGGTTTGGAATTTGAGTAGTGTCTGGCAGTGGGGCATTGTGGCAGACTAGAAACATCATCAGGCAGCATAGAAACATCATTGAATATCTGATGGGGATCTAGATCACTGGATGATGTGATTGATGTTGGTTTTACATTGAGGGATGCTAATTTGGCTCATTGTTAGGGATCAATTGAGTTCACCCTAAGTCTGAACTTGCTGCACTTCTCTCTTCTGTCATTAGGTGGCCGGGTATCTGGTGACATTAGATATGACAAGGGCAAAGCAAGGACAGATTAGGAGTATATGGGCTGAGCTTTTCTTAAATCTCTTGGCCTGCTGGGAAAACCTATATATTTGGGTGGGGTCAGGTGATCACTGTTCTGTGCCACCTGGATGGCTGTCTGGGTGGACAAGTGGTGTATTGTCCAGGCTGCTAGGCTAGAGTTTGGGCCTATCCCAGGCACATCTGGGTGCTAGGCTGTCTGAGGGCCTATCCAGAAGCAAGATAGCAGCATAGGGTTGGGACTGTGGCTTGCAGCCCAACCAGAAGTGACAGTTCTGCTGGCCAGAGAACCTGTCATGGTAAGAGGTAGAGGGGAAGCTGTCGCCACTAAGGGATCATCCACCTTATTACCATAGACCACAGTGAGTAGTTGAAGCAAGTACCGGAGCAGTATTCTCACCAACCGGGGATGGTGAAGAAACAAGAAACTTCAGCAGGTGTCAAGCTAGGGATCTAGCCAGTGGAGGTGATACTTCCAGAGCAGCCTTGTATGTCAAGCTAGGGACTGAGTGGGCCAGTGGGGTGAAGCTTGAGATGTATCTGGAGTGCCAAGCTAGGGACCCAGCAGAGAAGCGGGGGTGACACTTGAGGAAGATACTTAAGTGAAGATTGGAAGAGCTCAAGGGATTCGGTGGCAGTGAATCATCAAGTCTAGTGAGAGAGACTGGGAGCTTAGTGGGTTGAGAACCTGCAAGAAATGACTGTAGAAAAAGTAAAATAGTAAGTTGCAACTTGTGTTATGAATTGTTCTAAGACTGCTGCTAATTAACATTGCAACTACCTAAGGATGTCCTGGCACCAACCCTCTCTCTCAAAGTTCTGTTCAAGAGAAATAAAATCTCTTTGCATTCAATAAGTGTCTGGTGCCCATGAATCTATCTTGCATTACACCCACTATGCCTTACAACCCACTCTATATGGAAGGATGTCAGCAGCTCTTGCTTTTGGAGGTTCTCATTTTGCTAAAGGAGGCATTGCTACATGTATTAATTGTTTTTACTTATTTTTGGATTAATGAATAATAAGGGATATAAATACCGTATTTATCGGCGTATAACATGCACTTTTTTCCCCTTAAAATCGGGAAAATCATGGGTGCGTGTTATACGCCGATTCCCCCGCCGATCTGCCGATCTGCCGATCTGCGCTCTGTGGAGCGCCGCCGACATTTACCGAGCTGAGCCGAGTGTACTGTGAACTCAGCTCTGCTCTCAGTCACGCCCAGTCCCACCTCCTAGCCTTTACGTCCCGCCATTGGCCTAGTGTTGTGTCCATCACAGGAGCCAGGACAAGGGGCGGGACGGGGGCGTTACTGCGAGCAGACCCGAGTAGCCGAGTACCCTCGGCTCGGCTCGGTCTATGTCGGCGGCAGGAGGAGCCGAAGATCTCGACGGCGGCAGTGGGAGGAGCCGAAGATCTCGGCGGTGGCGGAGGGAGGAGCCGAAGATCTCGACAGCAGCGGAGGGAGGAGCTGAAGATCGCGGCGGGAGGAGGAGCCGAAGATGGCGGCGGCGGCGGTAAATTTAAAACTAACCATACTGCAATTTTGTGGAAGGCTGCAGGGGGACAGTGTAGGGCTGCAGGGGGACAGTGTAGGGCTGCAGGGGGACAGTGTAGGGCTGCATGGGGACAGTGTAGGGCTGCAGGGGGACAGTGGAAGGCTGCAGGGGGACAGTGTAGGGCTGCAGGGGGACAGTGGAAGGCTACATTAATGGGCATTTAAAATGTAAGACTTTTTCCTTAAACTTGCCTCCTAAAAGTTTTTTTCCTTAAACTTCCCTCCTAAACTTGGGGTGCGTGTTATACGCCAGCACGTGTTATATGCCGATAAATACGGTATACCCTGTACTTTCTACTTTTGTCAGGCTCAATTTCAGAGGACCTTATTTTAATGGAGCCTTCTAGAGTCTAATAAGACCCCCCCACCTCACCAACTCCCACCTCATCTTGGAGACCAGATGTAGGGAGGGATGAACATAGGGACAAAGTGCCTTTTAAGGGAAGCTTTACCTCCTATCCTTGCAAAATAATTTGTTAATGTTGAAGGCATAAATCAGAAAAGGGAGGGGGGGGGGGGGGTGGGAGCATCATCAAGGCTGCATGTCCGAGTAACAGTCTGATTTAAATATAAGGGGGACACCACACCATTTTTTCTTGCTTTTTTATGTCTATTGTCTTGTAAAAAGAAAAGGCATGGTGTTCTATTAAAATGCATAGCTAGTAAAGGTAGGGCAGCAAGAATGCGCCGGCCTCCCTCCCTTCCTTAACCATACAAGATCACAGCCTTGAACATTGAAAGGCTTTCTGGATGACCAGGAAGGAGAGGGCAGCTAGAGTGCTTTCCTGGCTTCTTTACCATGGCTTCAACATTGGGAGGGAACATGGCAATGAAGGGGATTGCAAAGTCTTCCCCCTTGCTAGGTACCTACTGTATTCACCATGCTGAGATGACAAAGACTTCACCCCCACAGACTTTTCTGAATCCAGAAGTGCCCTTTATAATAAGGTGGCCCCAAGAAATCTGGCCCTCTCCCTAAAGGGAATGAGTATGGGGTATATTGCTCAGTTCAAAAAAAAAGTTAAACTTCATAAAAACACCCACACTGTGACCATGTACTTTATTTGAAGAGAAAAAAAAATATCATCCTGCAATGTAGATCCTTGTCAATCATGATGACCTGCCTCAATGACAACCATCACCCGATGACATTGGCACACTGACATGATGACCTCCCACCAGACAATATTCATCTATTTCATCCTTGCTATAAAATGCAGATCCCAGGTCAGATGTCAACAAACTGACAGTGATCCTGTGTGATGTCATATTTGGTCAATTACATCACCAAGGATCTCTGGCTGGTTTGTTTACACAAACCAGACAGATAGGGGTATTATTTTGTAGAAGTAGTACTATCATCACAAAATGACAAATCCCTAGTTCATGTTTGTTTATGGCTAATTTGTTTAGTGAATTGCTGAACAGTGACCAGGCTGGGTTTGAGTCAAATGCATTTTCAACCCAAACCTAAAGCTCATTCCTAGTGCTGATTATAATTCTTGGCTTTGGTCACAGTTAGGGATTGGTGAACGGTTCAGTCCCAATATGAGTTTGGGCCAAACATTTGCCTATTCGGCTGTTTGCCAAACACCGGAAATTGCAGGGTGTTCACCCCAACTAAAAACCTGCACTGAGCGTTGCACACTGCATTCTGCACCCCGATTGGGCAAAGCTTTGCCCAATCAGGGCGCAGTGAAAGCTGGTTGTTAAAGCGGGAGTAAACCCACTGACTTTTTTTTTACACCTGCAAGGGAAAAGGCATAATGAGCTAGTATGCACCGCATATTAGCTCATTAAGAAAAACTTACCTTATAATGAGGTGCCGGCATCTCACTCAGTCCAACGGTCTTCCGGGTATCGCGGCTCCGGCGCTGTGAGTGGCCGAAGCCGCAATGTCGTCAGCTGAGAATCCCCTGTGTGCATGCGCCGTTGAAGTCAGCGGCTCATTGTGAGGAGAATATCTCCTAAACCATAAAGGTTTAGGAAATATTATTTTTACATACAGGTAAGCCTTATTATAGGCTTACCTGTAGGTTAAAGTCAAAAATTGGACTATACATCCGCTTTAAGGAGAAGGGCCAGGAAGCTGGTTGTTGCATCCTTAACCACTTGCTTACTGGGCACTTAAACCCCCCTCAGTCCCAGACCAATTTTCAGCTTTCAGCGCTGATGCACTTTGAATGACAATTGCGCGGGCATACAACACTGTACCCAAATGAAATTTCTATCATTTTTTTCCCACAAATAGAGCTTTCTTTTGGTGGTATTTAGTTACAGCTCGGAGTTTTATTTTTTGCTAAACAAACAAAAAAAGATGCAAAAAAAAAAAAAAAAAAAATCATGTTTTAATAGTTTGTTATAAAATTTTGCAAACGGGTCATTTTTCTCCTTCATTGAAGTGCGCTGATAAGGCGGCACTGATAGGCTGCATTGGTGGGCACTGATGGGCTGCATTGGTGGGCACTGATAGGCTGCATTGGTGGGCACTGATAGGCTGCACTTGTGGGCACTGATAGGCATAGTTAAGGCGGCACTAATAGGCACAGATAAGGCGGCACCGATGGGCACAGATAAGGCGGCACTGATGGGCAAAGATGGGCACAGATAAGATGGCACGGATGGGTGGCACGGATAAGTGGCACGGATGGGTGGCACGGATGGGCACTGATAGGTACCACAGATAGATGGGACTGATGGGCACTGATAGGTGGCACTGATAGGTGGCTCTGATAGGTGGCACTGCTGGGCACTGATGGGCGGCACTGCTGGGCACTGATGGGCGGCACTGCTGGGCACTGATGGGCGGCACTGGGGTGCAGCACCTTTGAGGCAGATTGGGTGGCACTGTGGGTGGCACTGTGGGTGGCACTGTGGGTGGCACTGTGGGGTGGCACTGTGGGTGGCACTGTGGGGTGGCACTGTGGGCATTATGGGCACAGACGGGGGGCACTTACTTTTACTTTGTTATATTTCAGGATGGCACTGCGGGAGGCAGGTGGGCACTGGCAGGTGGCATGTGGTGCCTTTCATTGCTGGCCGTGATCGGGACTGATGTCCCGATCACGGCCGCCGGTGATCGGCTTTTTTTTTTTCTCCTCGCGCTGTCAGCGCGAGGAGGAATAATAGCCGATTACCGGCTCCGTTCTATCACATGATCAGCTGTCATTGGCTGACAGCTGATCACGTGATAAGGGGTCGGGATCGACCCCTTACACGGATCGGTGATCAGGCGAGTCTCACGGACTCGCTGATCACAGAGCGCGCCGCGCGCGCCCCTCAGGGGGCGCGCAGGCCGCTCGTAACCAGGACGACGTCAATAGACGTAGTCCTGGAAATCTAGGTCCGCGCTAATGCCGTCATTCGGCAATAGCGCGGTACCCAAGTGGTTAACAACCGATCATCGGTCATTGGCTGTTAATGGGTAAAAAAAATAGGGCCTGGTATGAATTTTAAGGGAAACCCCACACCAATTAAAAAAAAATGGTGTAGGGGTCCCCCTCAAAATCCATACTAGACCCTTATCCGAACATGTAGCCCTGCACGTCATGAAAGGTGAGGGGACGAGTCCCACCCTTCCTAAACCATACCAGGCCACATGTGAGTGTAATACTGTTAGATTTTTAATTAAAGGTTTAAAACTTTATTACACTATCGGAAACATTTTTTAATTTGCATGTGGAGTAAATTACGTGGATGGCCAAAGAGATATTGATCTGTCTATGACTGGAGTTTTGAAACCCTTATCTTAAACCTCCATGTTAAGAGGGTCAAAGTACTTTAAGCCAAACACGAAAGTGTACGGCAAATGCAGCTGGCGAGTGCGAGAGCATAAGGGGAGTGCAGTCACAAGCACTGTGGTGTGGTGGAAGAGTATTGGAAGAATATATCTTTTACCACTTTTTTGGCTGATTTTCCATCATTCATTAAATTGTTTATTGATATGAAATGCTTTTGTTTATTCATCAATTAACCACTTGCCTACTGGGCACTTAAACCCCCCTCCTGCCCAGACCAATTTTCAGCTTTCGATGCTCTCACATTTTGAATGACAATTACTCAGTCATGCAGCACTGTACCCAAATAAATTTTTGTCCTTTTTTTCCCACAAATAGAGCTTTCTTTTGGTGGTATTTGATCACGTCTGGGGTTTTTATTTTTTGCGCTATAAATGAAAAAAGACCGAACATTTTGAAAAAAAAACGCATATTTCTTTGTTTCTGTGACAAAATTATGCAAATTATTAATTTTTCTTTGTACATTTTGGCCACGATTTATACTGCTACATATCTTTGGTAAAAATAACCCAAATTAGTGGATATTATTTGGTCTTTGTGAAAGAGTCCACAAGCTGTGGTGCGAATCGCACAAAATTGATCACATCTGATGTACTGGTGACCTATCTCACTTCTTGCGACCCGAACAAGCCAGGAAAGTACAAATACCCCCCAAATTACCCCTTTTTGGAAAGTAGACATTCCAAGATATTTAGTAAGAGGCATGGTGAGCTTTTTGATGTTGTCATTTTTTCCCAAACTTCTTTGCAAAATTAAGATTTTTTTATTTTTTTCATTTTTTTCCACAAAATTGTCATTGTAATAGGTTATTTCTCTCACATGGCATGTGCATACCACAAATGACACCCCCAAAAAATTCTGCTACTCCTCCTGAGTATTACAATTCCACATGTGTGGGACTTTTTCACAGCCTGGCCACATAGAGAGGCCCAACATGCAGGGAGCGCCATCACGTGTTCTAGGAGCATAAATTACACATCTAACTTGTTGACTACCTATTACACTTTTGAAGGCCCTGGAGCACCAGGACAATGACACGTGACACTGATGACAGATGGCACTGATACTTGGCACTAATGACACTTATACGTGGCATTGATGACACGGGGCACTGATGACACTTATATGTGGCAGTAATGACACATGGCACTGATGACAGATGGCACTAATATGTGGCACTGATGACAGATGGCACTTATAGGTGGCACTGATGACACTTATACGTGGCACTGATGACACGTGGCACTGATGACAGATGGCACTAATACGTGGCACTGATTACAGATGTACTTATACGTGGCACTGATGACAGATGCACTTATACGTGGCACTGATGACACGTGGCACTAATACGTGACACTGATGAAAGATGGCACTAATACGTGGCACTGATGACAGATGGCACTAATACGTGGCACCGATGAAAGATGGCACTAATACGTGGCACTGATGACAGATGGCACTAATACGTGGCACCGATGACAGATGGCACTAATACGTGGCACCGATGATGCGTGACACTGATGACAGATGGCACTGATAAGTGGCATTGATGACACGTGACACTGACAACAGATGGCACGTGACACTGACAGGTGGCACTGATGACAAATGGCACTGATACGTGGCACTGATGACAGATTGCACTATGTGGCACTGAGGAAATGTGGCACTGATGACAGATAGCACTTATACGTGGCACTGATGACAGATGGCACTGGGGACAAATGGCACTGACAACAGGTGGCACTGGGGACAGATAGCACTAACAGGTGGCACTGGGGGCAAGTGGCACTGGGCGAGGATGGCACTGGGCGAGGATGGCACTTTTTTCACTTTTTTTTTTCAAATTACGGCCACTGCAGCCGTTCATCTCTCCCTTCTCACGCGCTGTCTCTGTGAGGAGGGAGAGCGGCGCTGAAAGATGATCTCATATGTTTACATATGAGATCATCTCTCATTGGACACGCCGATCACGCTGTAAACGGCCACTGTGATTGGCCGTTTACAGCGATCTGTGACTGGCTGTGTCCGGGGAACACGGCCAGCACAGAACTTCCCTGATGCACGCTCCCGGGAGCGCGCATTGCGGAAGTAAACAGGAGGACATCCAGGGACGGCCTCCCGGCAGTTAGCGTCCGCTCTGTAGCCTTTCGGCTATAGGGCGGGCACGAAGCGGTTAAGACACTGTCACTTGATTCACTGGGTGTTTATAATTTAAATCTTTATTGATTGATTCATATATTTATTTATGCACATATCATTGATTTAATTGTTAGATTGTAATTTTTTTATATATATTTAAGCACTTTGCACTATATATATATATGTGTGCAATAGATATAGCTTATATAGTATCAAACATATTTGATAAAAAAATTAACTGAACATAACATGTTTATTATCCAAGGACAATTCTTTTTTTTTTTTTTTTCTCTTATAATTTTTTTTATTGTAAGAAAACGTATCAATACATAGTTTCATACAGGCAAAAGGTGATTAAAGATCTTTAACATACACAGATTTGGTTCAACAATGTAGCAAATGAAGTAAAATAACCAAAGGTCCCCACATTCACCAGGGGTCTGGTTTGGTTTGGATATAAACAGGGGACTCACCCTAATCTCAGCCTATGGGGTGCAAAACATGTTGTGGAGGCTTTGCTTACTTTGCAATCTAAGATTGGTCTGAGTGGGTTTGTGTTCATCTATATATATATGTCTTTTTCTGATTAGGCGAGGAAGGGTTAGGTCCTTAAAATGGGGTGAGATTGTGGGGGAGGCGATCTTAACTGGTCAGCTGTTTGGTGTTGGATGTAAAAATAATGGTCAATCACCTGGGCTAATGTATATGTGGGGATGTGTATGTGGGGCCGTGTAGCATGGGCAAGGGGGAGAACCGAGTAAGGGTTAAATGGTGGGGGATAAGGGGATATAGAAGAAGAAGATAAACAAGAAAGAAAGGAGAGAAAAAAAAACAACGGGGAGAGGGGAGTGGAAATTGGAGGGTCTCACCTCCTCGGTCTCCATAAGGAGCAGCGTGTTGATAAAGCACAGTATTGGGATTTGATTTGTCTTTTTTTTCTTTCGAAATGTCATTTTAACTGAAGAATGTTCTATACATGGTAGAGATGTGCCACTTTACAGGCAGATTAAGGGGATCCCCAGGCACTATATTTAAACAATATTTTTCATTTTTATCGCTGCACTTTAAGCATCTTAAAGATGCTTAAAGTGCAGCGATAAAAATGAAAAAAATCATTGCTCCTGAAAAAAACAATTGTTTAAAAATAAAAAAATGCATTGATACATGTCCCCTGGGCAGTACCTGGACCCCCATACCCCCCCATATTTGATTTTTCCAGTTAGGCTCACATAGACTTCAATGGGGTTCACTGTTTGGGTCAGAACTTTTTTCCCTGTTCGGGAGTTCTACTGCAAACTGAACAAGGGGATTGTATCACAAAAATAATCTAAAACATAATCTACATGTTTTTAGTATCATGTGTCCCCAGCATGCACCGGTCTGTAATGTCACAAGGAGGGGCAGGTGAAGACACCAGGTGGCCTCACCCTTACCTATATAAGAACTGTTAAACAGTGAGAAGGTGGTTGGCTGTCAAAGAGTTCAGATCTCTACTATTGTATCACAAAAATGATCTGATACATAATGTTCCTATTTTTTGTATCATGTGTCCCCAGTCAACCCTTCAGCAATAAAGTGTGTGTGTGCTATTTGTGCTTTGGCAATCTTACTGTAAAACAAAAAATATGTTTTAAAAGTATTAAAGAAATGTGTTTTTGATACTTAGTGATGACCTTGGATAAGTTACTTTACTTCTGCACTATAAAACAGATTATCATCTCACTCTGTTGCATAGATTTTTTATTTTTTGCCGTTCTTGCTTTCTACAAGATATAGAATGCTGCCTAAAAAACTGAAAATAATGAGATACCATTGTGGCTGTGATGAACAACTTTTAGGGTCATATGTTTTGTTTGAGGATTTAAAAGTTTCAACCCCATATCTACATTATCTGATCTGTTTCTGTGTCATAGTTCTAAGTCAAGACAAAAACAAAAATGACCTCTAAAATAGTAAAATGGGTGAGCAATAATATTCTAACATTATCTTTTATTATTTGCTTCTGAAAATGCCCAAGTTATTATTCAGCTGGTTATCCTTCTTTGAATACGAAAAATCATATAATTATCATCAGTCTGTCTATCTACAGTGAGTTTGTGGTAAATTTGAAATTAATCTTATCAAAATATCTACTGTAGTATACATTTTTGTTAGCTAATCATGATGCCAACTTAAATTATTTTAATGTCTTAACCACTTGCTTACAGGGCACTTAAACACCTTCCTGCCCAGACCAATTTTCAGCTTTCGGTGCTCTCACACTTTGAATGACAATTACTCAGTCATGCAACACTGTACCCAAATGAATTTTTTGTCCTTTTTTTCCCACAAATAGAGCTTTCTTTTGGTGGTATTTGATCACCTCTGGGGTTTTTATTTTTTGCGCTATAAATGAAAAAAGACCGAAAATTTTGAAAAAAAACGCATATTTCTTTGTTTCTGTGACAGAATTATGCAAATTATTAATTTTTCTTCATAAATTTTGGTCACAATTTATACTGCTACATGTCTTTGGTAAAAATAACCTAAATTAGTGGATATTATTTGGTCTTTGTGAAAGTTAGAGAGTCTACAAGCTGTGGTGCGAATCGCACAAAATTGATCACATCTGATGTACTGGTGGCCTATCTCGCTTCTTGTGACCCGAACAAGTCAGGAAAGTACAAATACCCCCCAAATGACCCCTTTTTGGAAAGTAGACATTCCAAGGTATTTAGTAAGAGGTATAGTGAGCTTTTTGATGTTGTCATTTTTTTCCCACAATTCTTTGCAAAATTAAGATTTTTCATTTTTTTTTTTTTTCTCCACAAAATTGTCATTGTAATAGGTTATTTCTCTCACGTGGCATGTGTATACCACAAATGACACCCCCCAAAAAATTCTGCTACTCCTCCTGAGTATTACAATACCACATGTGTGGGACTTTTTCACAGCCTGGCCACATAGAGAGGCCCAACATGCAGGTAGCGCCATCATGTGTTCTAGGAACATAAATTACACATCTAACTTGTTGACTATTTATTACACTTTTGAAGCACCAGGACAATGACACGTGACACTGATGACAGATGGCACTGATACGTGGCAATGATGACAGGTGGCACTGATGACAGCTGGCACTAATATGTGGCACTGATGACAGATGGCATTAATATGTGGCACTGATGACGCGTGGCACTTATACGTGGCACTGATGACACGTGGCACTAATACGTGGCACTGATGACACGTGGCACTGAAACGTGGCACCGATGACAGATGGCACTAATACGTGGCACTAATATGTGCCACCGATGACAGATGGCACTAATACATGCCACCGATGACGCGTGACACTGATGACAGATGGCACTGATAAGTGGCATTGATGACACGTGGCACTGACAACAGATGGCACGTGACACTGACAGGTGGCACTGATGACAAATGGCACTGATACGTGGCACTGATGACAGATGGCACTATGTGGCACTGATGACACGTGGCACTGACGGCAGGTGGCACTGACGGCAGGTGGCACTGGGGGCAGGTGGCACTGGGGGCAGGTGGCACTGACGGCAGGTGGCACTGGGGTGGATGGCACTGGGGGCAGGTAGCACTGGGGTGGATGGCACTGGGGGCAGGTAGCACTGGGGTGGATGGCACTAGGGGCAGGTAGCACTGGGGTGGATGGCACTAGGGGCAGGTAGCACTGGGGTGGATGGCACTAGGGGCAGGTAGCACTGGGGTGGATGGCACTAGGGGCAGGTAGCACTGGGGTGGATGGCACTGGGGGCAGGTAGCACTGGGGTGGATGGCACTGGGGGCAGGTAGCACTGGGGTGGATGGCACTGGGGCAGATAGCACTGCTGGGGGCGGATGGCACTGCTGGGGGCGGATGGCACTGCTGGGGGCGGATGGCACTTTTTATTTCATTTTTTTAATTATTTTTTTTTCCAGAATCAGAACGGCTGCCGCTGCAGCCGTTCATCTCTCCCCTCTCGCACTGTCTGTGCGAGGAAGGAGAGCGGCGCTGTGAGATGATCTCATATGTTTACATATGAGATCATCTCCCATTGGACACGCCGATCACGCTGTAAACGGCCGCTGTGATTGGCCGTTTACAGCGATCTGTGTTTGCCTGTCCCCGGGGGACACGGCGAACACAGAACTTCCGCGATGCGCGCCCGCGGCGGCGCGCATTGCGGAAGTAAACATCAGGCCGTCCAGGGACGACCGCCCAAACGAACGCGCCTGCTCTACGGCCGTAATTCGGCTATAGGGCGGGCGCGAGGAGGTTAATCATAAAATCATAATTTAACAAAATATATTAATAATAATTTTCAATCCGTGACATTTTTATTCACAGGTTTGTTTAATTTGTTGCCTTTTCTGCTTTCACAGGAAAAGAAAACATGGAAATTCAGTACATACATTTATCAATTAGAGGTAAGCACTGTTATAAAAGCTTAAAGCGTAACTCTTTTGTTGAGAAAAAAAAAAACATTCCCCTCTGGGTGATCTATGTACATTGCAAGGATTTTAACAAGCTTTGTTGCAGATTCCTACCTTTTGTATTCTGAGAAAAAATCCCTGTGTGTTTCTCTGTGCCTCTGTGCCCCTGTGCCAAGGGAGTCTAATGGGAGTGGTTTCATAATTCTCAACCAGCTGCTGCAGAATTGGACCTCTAATGACAAAAATTGTGGGGTCTGCATCCCTTTAGAAGTTATTTCCTATTGGGAGTATTGTACCAAAAATGAAATTTTTGTTCCAGGAGATGCCAAAAATCAGTGAGCAAATCAAACAAGCAAGAAATTATGTATCTGGGGGAGTTTTCTACACAGTCGTAGTGCATTGCACATTACAGAAAATTACAGAGCTTCAGATTGAAAAGGAAAGGTAATTTTTAATAACATTCAATTACAATATGACTATAGGTATATATACAAGCGCATATTGCAACATAATTTACAATAGTAATCAACATCTTGATGAAATCCATAATTGTAAAAAGAGCAAGAATAGTCTTCCATTAATTGAAGCATATGACATTGTAGATAAAATAAGGGGAGGGGAAATTTCAGACAGATGCTTGCAGATCGTAGCATAAAAGCGCTCTACGCGTTTCGTGGAATTCATCCACTCATCAGGAGCAATTCCGAGGGTTAAAATTATCTACAAAGAGATAAATAAACGCATGAGGATCAAACAGGAAAAGCATAAAAGAGTAGAGGAACAGAGGTGGGGAGAAACTCAGCTCCCCCAAACACTCTTACCTACAATGAGAATGTAACTTAATGAGATAAAACCATTAGCAAATAAGGACGCTATGAGGACAAGTCTTCTCCGGAGCTGAGGCAGAAATCTCAAGGACCATAGGGCACCACAGTTAATCGAGGGTGACGAGCTCTAAAGCACTGTAATCCCAGGGTGACCATGTGGAGAAATTCCGAAGGACCTCTGTAGAGGAGTGAATTAATTAGGTATGAGGATGTGTCTATACATAAATGGGTTAATCAAAATTAACAGTGCAGGAGGTGATAGAATCGCTGAATAAAGTAAATAAAGTGAGGGGAGGCATATCGCCCAACCCGATAGATTGAGTACACTGGGGGTGAACAATAGATTAGTGTGTACAGTGAAAACAAATAAACAAGGACGAAAATTAAAATATACCAAACAGCCCATAAATGCCAATAAATATAGCAAATAAGTGTCAAACAGAGTGCAAAGAAGTTGTGAAGGAAACAACTCAAACTGCGTGTATCAACTGGTGGTGCGATATGGCCCCAAAGACCACCTACGTCACGCTGCAAAACCTAAGGAGGAGGCGGTGTCGGCGTTCCAACAGCTACCAGCGTTCGGCGGCCGACAGTCGCATTTACCCCAGATTTATAGCAGATGGATACTCGCCAAGCCAGCCGCCCGGCGCCAAATGACGTCAGGCGCATGGCGTGCGGGGCGTGGCGTTGATGCGATGAGGGACCCGCCCACAACCCTACGACCATAGAGGTGGAGAGAAGAGGAAGGGGCCCTGGGCACATCACAGCTCCGGAAATAGAACTGAACATTAGCAACCAAAACGTAGCAAAAACTATATAATATATGCGATATATAAAAATGAAAACCCAAGGTGCTGACTAGGGATGAGCTTCGTGTTCGAGTCGAACGCAAGTTCGACTCGAACATCGGTCGTTTGTGCGTTCGCCGAATTCCGAACGTTTGGGCCGTTCGCGGCAAAATTCGTGTGGCCCACAATGCACTGCGATGGCGCAATGCATTGCTGTCTCACGATTGGCCAAGCATGCACTGTGACCCCGCATGCTTGGCCAATCGCAGCGCCAGCAGCGAGGAGAGCCATGGTTGGCCACAGGCATCCTGCCTGTGGCCAATCATAGCTCAGGCTGTGTAGTGCACGCCCCACACTATATAAGGCCGCCATAGCGGCGGCCTCGTGTAGTGTGTTGGCGTCTGAAGCAGTGGGTGTTCTGTGTACCTTCAACACAGTTACACACCAATCGTTTTTGGCTGATTTACTATCTTGCTCTTGTGTAGTGGTTACTGTCTGTGCCCTGACCGCAGTATACACCACTATAATCACCTCACCTATATAGCTAGTGATCTAGCTTTAATAATAGAGCTTGCAGTCAGTAGTGTTAGTGCGTGCTGTCTGCGTGCTCTGTACCCAGTACATACCACTATATACACCTACATAGCTGTTCTCTATTTGAGCCCAATTGTCATCTGCAGGAGTTATTGGAAGTTGTGTGTGCTTCCAGCACAGCACAGTATACATCTGTATATACCCCTTTAACTCTGCTGTTTTCTGGTTATTGTCTGCGTGCCCTGACCGCAGTATACACCGTGATATTCACCTCACCTATATAGCTAGTGGTCCATCTTTAACAATAGAGCTTGCAGTCAGTAGTGTCACTCAGGAGATAGTGCGTGCTGTGTGCGTGCTCTGTACCCAGTACATACCGCTATAATCCACCTACATAGCTGTTCTCTATTTGGGCCCGATTGTCATCTGCAGGAGTTATTGGAAGTTGTGTGTGCTTCCAGCACAGCACAGTATACATCTGTATATACCCCTTTAACTCTGCTGTTTTCTGGTTATTGTCTGCGTGCCCTGACCGCAGTATACACCGTGATATTCACCTCACCTATATAGCTAGTGGTCCATCTTTAACAATAGAGCTTGCAGTCAGTAGTGTCACTCAGGAGATAGTGCGTGCTGTGTGCGTGCTCTGTACCCAGTACATACCGCTATAATCCACCTACATAGCTGTTCTCTATTTGGGCCCGATTGTCATCTGCAGGAGTTATTGGAAAGTTGTGTGTGCTTCCAGCACAGCACAGTATACATCTGTATATACCCCTTTAACTCTGCTGTTCTATAAAAAAGGCATCTGCAGGAGTTAGTGGGTGTTGTGTGCCTCCAGCACAATATAAACTACCCAACTACTGTTTTACCCAACTCCCTTCAGGCCATTACCACGTCTGGAAGGCCAGCAAGGAGAGGCAGACAGGCGCGAGCCGATAAAAGAGGGCAAGCAGGCTCTGTGTCTAGAGACAACAGTGCTGGTCGTGGACGCGGTGCATTGTCATCAGCACGTGGCCATGGGACATGCTTGTCCTTCTTTTCTGCAGCTGGACATGTTGAACCGCAACATGCCAACGACTTGGTAGAGTGGATGACCAAGCCCTCTTCATCCTCCTCATCCTCTCTCACCCAGTCTCAGGGTAGTAGAAGGGCAGCTGCCAACACATCGTCGTCCCTCCTCTCAATGTCATCATCAGTGACTCCTTCCCTAGACCCACCACGTCCTCCTGAGGAGTCTCCTGAACTCTTTGAGCACAGTGTTGGGTACATGCTCCAGGAGGATGCCCAGTGTTTGGTGGGCTCTGATGATGACACTCAGCTAGAGGAAGGCAGTAGCGTGAGTGCAGAGAGAGAGGATGCTCAAGAAGCACAGCAATCTGGCAGTCATGTTCCACAAGCTGCAGCATACTGCCAGGTTTGCTACAGCGATGAAGAGGGAGGGGATGATGAGGGCACTGACTCCACGTGGGTGCCTGGAAGGAGGGAGGAGGAGGCTTAGGGGCAGCACACCGACTGAATCACACCGCAGAGCTCCGCCTGCGCAGAGCGCTTCCTCTGCGCGTTATTCTAAAAGTTCTTTGGTGTGGGCCTTTTTTGAGACGAGTGCATCAGATCGCACCGCTGCTATTTGCAACATATGTCTCAAGCGTATCTCACATGGCCAAAACATCAGCCGCTTGGGCACCACATGCTTGACCAGACATATGTTGACCTGCCATGCAGCTCGTTGGCAAGCATACCTCAAAGACCCACACCAAAGAACAAAGCGGACCTCTCCTTGCTCCTCATCAGCTGGCATCTCCAACCCCACTAGACCTTCAGTCCTCTCTGAAACCTGCTCTGAGAGGAATGAAGGTGTAGAATTAGGTGTGTCACAGCCAAGTGCTTCCGGGAACTCTGCTAGTGGTACATCCACGTCCGATTATAGCAGGCAAATGTCCCTGCCCCAGCTGCTGGACCGGCGGAAGAAATTTACTCCCAGCCATCCACATGCCCAGCGGTTGAATGCTAGCTTGGCTAAATTGCTAGCACTTCAACTGCTGCCTTTTCAGTTGGTAGACTCGGCCCCCTTCCGTGAGTTTGTACAATGTGCGGTTGCTCAGTGGCAGGTCCCCAAACGCCACTTTTTCTCACGGAAGGCGATTCCGGCTCTCTACCGGCATGTGGAAGGCAATGTCCTTGCCTCGCTGGACAGGGCGGTCAGCGGTAACGTGCATATTACCGCTGACTCATGGTCCAGCAGGCATGGACAGGGACGTTACCTGTCTTTCACGGCCCATTGGGTCACTCTTCTGGCTGCTGGGAAGGATGCAGGACAAGGTGCAGTAGTGTTGGAGGTTGTTCCGCCACAAAATGCTACTATTGGTTGTGACACACCTCTCTCCTCCACCCCCTCCTCTTCTTCTTCCTCCATGGCCTCTTCCAGTGCTCTGTCCTCAGAACCAGCGGTGCTCCATAGGCGTTGCAGGGGCTACGCAAGTACGCAGGCAAAACGATGCCATGCCGTGCTTGCGCTGGTTTGTTTGGGGGACAGGAGCCACACTGGGGCGGATGTTTTGTCAGCTCTGCAGGGGCAGGCCGAGAGGTGGTTGACGCCACGCCAGCTTAAGCCAGGAATGGTGGTTTGCGACAATGGCACCAACCTCCTCTCCGCCCTCCGACAGGGACAACTGACCCATGTGCCCTGTGTAGCTCACGTCCTTAACCTGGTGGTGCAGCGGTTCTTGGGCAGGTACCCCGGCTTACAGGATGTCCTGAAACAGGCCAGGAGAGTCTGTGTGCATTTCCGCCGGTCATTTAATGCCTGTGCTCGGCTGGCTGAGCTCCAAAAGGAGTTGAACCTGCCCAAGAACCGCCTTATATGTGACATGCCCACCAGATGGAACTCAACATTGGCCATGCTGCAGCGGCTGCACACGCAGCAGAGGGCCATCAATGAGTACCTGTGCGACTACGGCACCAGGACAGGGTCAGGGGAGCTTGGTTTTTTCTCACCACGCCAGTGGGGCATGATCAGGGATGCATGCACTGTCCTGTCACCGTTTGAGGAGGCCACAAGGATGGTGAGCAGTGACAGTGCATGCATCAGTGACACTGTACCTCTTGTCCACCTCTTGGAGCATACGCTGCGTGGAATAATGGACAGGGCACTTGAGGCAGAACAGAGGCAGGAAGAGGAGGACTTCCTTGCCTCTCAAGGCCCCCTTTATCCAGACAGTGTTCCTGCTGTGCCACCCATCACACAGGAAGAGGGTGAGGAGGAGGAAGAGGAGGAGGAGGATGATTGTGTCAGCATGGAGGTGGAGGCTGGCACTCAGCATCAGCATCAGCAGCAGCAGTCTTATAGGGATGATTTACAGTCCCAAGAAACACGTGGACTTGTACGTGGCTGGGAGGAGGTAGCTGCGGATCATGTTGTCCTTAGTGACCCAGAGGACTCCGGACCGAATGCCTCAGCTAACCTACGCTGCATGGCCTCCCTGATCCTGCAAAGCCTGCGGAAGGATCCTCGTATTCTTCGGATCAAGGAGAGGGACCATTACTGGCTGGCCACTCTCCTTGATCCACGGTACAAGGGTAAGGTTGCCGACCTTATCTTGCCATCGCAGAGGGAGCAGAGGATGAGACATCTCCAAGAGGCCTTGCAGAAAGCTCTGTGCAACGTGTTCCCAGAGACTGGGAGGTCACAAACTCCTGGTCCTGGACAACGTGTTGCTGAGGCATCAGTCAGAAGGAGCGGTGGAGAAGGTGGCCGTCTGACTGATGCTTTCAGACAATTTTTTAGTCCGCAGCCCCAAGGTATGATTGGTTCCAGCACCCATCGCCAGCGTCTAATTTACATGGTGCAGGAATACCTAGGGGCAAGGTCAGACTTGGACACCTTTCCCACTGAAAATCCTCTGGCTTACTGGGTCTTGAGGATGGATCACTGGCCAGAGCTTGCACAGTATGCAATTGAGCTACTGGCCTGTCCTGCATCCAGCGTTCTTTCGGAACGCACCTTCAGTGCTGCTGGTGGCTTCGTTACCGATCACAGTGTGCGCCTGTCCACCGAATCAGTTGATCGACTGACCTTCATCAAGATGAATCAGTCTTGGATCACCCACACCTACCAAGCACCTGAAGCTGATGTAACCGAATAATTTTTTTTGAAATACCACATCCCTTCAAGACTGCCTATGCTGATGCTGAGTGACTGTCCTGTTATGTTGATTGTCTATCCTCTTCCTCCTCCGCTGATATGTTGGAAGAACATTTTTGGTTCTGGGTGATGCCAGCAGTAGACATGTGCAAAAGGAAAAAATTCGTTTAGTTTCGTTTCGTTTTAATTCGTTAATTCATTAATTTCGTTTAGTTATATTCGTTAACTTCCTTAAATTCGTTTTCGGATTTCGTTTAGTTTTCTACCGAATTCGAAAAATCGGCCACATTCGAAAATATTTCAACGAATTCGAAAATATTTCTACTGGATTCGAAATGATTTCAACATGATTCGACATTATTTCAACCACATTCGAAAATATTTTGTGACCCGACTTTAGGGCCATGTATCTCGGGGTCACTTGGTGCTAGACACTTCAAATTTGGATATGTTGTAGTGCTAGTACTATTGTGTTTGCATACTAAATTTGGGGTTTCTAGCTGTAAGTGAGCCCGAGATATGTGGCCCCAAAATCGGGTCGCAAAATGTCATTCTCTGCTCTAATAACTAATAACATTTTGCGACCCCATTTTGGGGCCTCATATCTCGGGGTCACTTATAGCTAGAAACCCCAAATTTGGTATGCAAATACAATGGTACTAGCACTATAACATATCCAAATTTGAAGTGTCTAGCACCAAGTGACCCCGAGATACATGGCCCTAAATTCGGGTCACAAAATATTTTCGAATGCGGTTGAAATAATGTTGACTCATGTTGAAATTATTTCGAATGCATTCGAAATGATTTCAACATGATTTAACATTATTTCAACCGCATTCGAAAATATTTTGTGACCCGACTTTAGGGCCATGTATCTCGGGGTCACTTAGTGCTAGACACTTCAAATTTGGATATGTTGTAGAGCTAGTATTATTGTGTTTGCATACCAAATTTGGGGTTTCTAGCTATAAGTGACCCCGAGATATGTGGCCCCAAAATCGGGTCGCAAAATGTCATTCTCTGCTCTAATAACTAATAACATTTTGCGACCCGATTTTGGGGCCACATGTC
This sequence comes from Lithobates pipiens, assembly GCF_037356315.1. Classification (NCBI taxonomy): domain Eukaryota; kingdom Metazoa; phylum Chordata; class Amphibia; order Anura; family Ranidae; genus Lithobates; species Lithobates pipiens. Next base: position 422,470,130 of record NW_027507903.1, on the reverse strand, counting down.
TCGGGGTCACTTATAGCTAGAAACCCCAAATTTGGTATGCAAACACAATGGTACTAGCACTACAATATATCCAAATTTGGAGTTTCTAGCACCAAGTGATCCCGAGATACATGGCCCTAAAGTCGGGTCACAAAATATTTTCGAATGTGGTTGAAATAATGTCGAATCATGTTGAAATCATTTCGAATGCGGTTGAAATAATTTCGAATCATGTCGAATTCATTCAAATTCATTCGTTATATTTCTTTCGTATTCGTTGTAATTTGTTATTTTTTTATTCGGACATTCGGATGCATCCGAATGTCCGAAAGATGCAAAATTCGGCCGAATTTCGATTCATTACGAAACGAATTGCACAAGCCTAGCCAGCAGCCCAATTTTTCTGCCCCTGTTTAACAGTGGCGTTTAAGTACAATTTTTGATGCAATGCTTTGCAGCAGGGCTAATTCCTGCAATAAAACTAGAGTATATGGCAGAGGTTACAGTGTGATGGCACCAGTGCCTAAGGCCCAATTTTTCTGCCCCTGTTTAACAGGGGCGTTTAAGTACAATTTTTGATGCAATGCTTTGCAGCAGGGCTAATTCCTGCAATAAAACTAGAGTATATGGCAGAGGTTGCAGTGTGATGGCACCAGTGCCTAAGGCCCAATTTTTCTGCCCCTGTTTAACAGGGGCGTTTAAGTACAATTTTTGATGCAATGCTTTGCAGCAGGGCTAATTCCTGCAATAAAACTAGAGTATATGGCAGAGGTTGCAGTGTGATGGCACCAGTGCCTAAGGCCCATTTTTTCTGCCCCTGTTTAACAGGGGCGTTTAAGTACAATTTTTGATGCAATGCTTTGCAGCAGGGCTAATTCCTGCAATAAAACTAGAGTATATGGCAGAGGTTGCAGTGTGATGGCACCAGTGCCTAAGGCCCAATTTTTCTGCCCCTGTTTAACAGGGGTGTTTAAGTACAATTTTTGATGCAATGCTTTGCAGCAGGGCTAATTCCTGCAATAAAACTAGAGTATATGGCAGAGGTTGCAGTGTGATGGCACCAGTGCCTAAGGCCCAATTTTTCTGCCCCTGTTTAACAGGGGCGTTTAAGTACAATTTTTGATGCAATGCTTTGCAGCAGGGCTAATTCCTGCAATAAAACTAGAGTATATGGCAGAGGTTGCAGTGTGATGGCACCAGTGCCTAAGGCCCAATTTTTCTGCCCCTGTTTAACAGGGGCGTTTAAGTACAATTTTTGATGCAATGCTTTGCAGCAGGGCTAATTCCTGCAATAAAACTAGAGTATATGGCAGAGGTTGCAGTGTGATGGCACCAGTGCCTAAGGCCCATTTTTTCTGCCCCTGTTTAACAGGGACATGTAATTACAATTCTTGATATAATATTTCACAGGAGGGCCCCTTCCTGTGCCCACCCAGAGTAACGGTGAGGACTTATAGTGTTGTGGCACCAGCACCACAACCACCAAAGGTCAATTTTTCTACCACTGTTCAACAATGGCATGTAATTACAATTCTTGATATAATCGTTCACAGCAGGGCGCTCCAGCGCCCACCAAGAGTCACTTTGAGGGCTTACAATGTTGTGGCAAAACCAACACCTTGTTCCGCCATTTCTGCAGAGCATATAGGGCAGGCCCCTACTTTCAAACATCCAATTTACAAACATCTCCTACTTGCAAACGGAAGGAGACAACAGCAAGTGAGATGAAAAAAGATGGACGACAAAACAAATTATACAGGGGTGATAACCCTTCCCTATGTTTTCCAAAAAGCTTAAAAATAGTTTTTTTGACTGGAGCTACACTTTAAAAATGTACCAGTTGAAAATTACAAACGGATTCAACTTAACACAACAAACCTACACAGTCCCTGTCTTGTTTGCACCGCCTGTATACTGCTGTTCTGAGTATATAGGGCCTGGGGGCCACACACATTTCCTTTTTTAATATGGGTACGGGGTTCCCCTTAATATGCGTACAAGACCCAAATAGGCTGGTAATGGGCAGGGAGGGCTACCCATGCCATTTTTCTGAATGATTTTCAACCATATTGCAGGAACCAGATATAACATTAAAACCGCAAGCAGTTTTAAATGGTGTTATTTCCGTTTAATGTCATTTTGTGCAGGGACTGTTCTAAACACGGGAAACACGTGGCACTTCACAGGCATACTACAGACACCCCCCAGGCACCATATTTAAAGGAATATTTCATTTTTTTTTTCACTTTAATCGTCATTAAAATCAGTGTTCCCGCCAAAACGGCCGCTTTTAAAACTTTTTTTTGCATTGACCCATGTCCCCTGAGGCAGGAGTCAGGTCCCCAAACTCTTTTTAGGACAGTATCTTGCATATCAGCCGTTAAAATTAGCACTTTCCATTTCGAACGTTCGAGTCCCATAGACTTCAATGGGGTTCTAACGTTCGTTACGAACGCGGGGTCCGTTCGAAAGTTCTGGTGCGAACCGAACCGGGGGGTGTTCGGCTCATCCCTAGTGCTGACCCGGTCCAAATGCAATCAGGAATAATGAGGATAGTAATTATATGCTACCGCAGGATTATGCTTCCATCCCTAGTGTCATTAGAAAAACAGAGAGGGGGAGGGGAAGAGTTGGGACTTTAAATGAGGCATTGAATATAACAATTCAACTACCTCCATCCCTGGTTCAATATAAAAAAAGAATATTTTATGTTGGGACTTTAAATGAAGCCTAGCTGCACATATCTACAATGTCATATGCTTCAATTAATGGAAGACTATTCTTGCTCTTTTTACAATTATGGATTTCATCAAGATGTTGATTAGTGATGGACGAACTTCCGACGGGACGTTTCGCGAACGCGAAATGCGAACGGACCCAAACGTTCGCGAAACCGAACGTTCGCCGCGGGCCCCATTGACTTCAATGGGAGGCGAACTTTGCAAACCTTCATGTCGAATTTGCGGCCACGTGGTAATTATTAGGGGGTAAAACGTAGTCCCACCATCTGGACAATGACATAATACATGTATGAGGTGAATTTGGGATCGATAACTACAAGCATTTTTATTTTATTTGGGAAATTGTTCTAACAATTCAGGACTATGGAGCTAATGAAGGCAATGGAGGAGAGGGAAGGTCAGGGACCAGGGTAGGCAAAGAAGAGGGTGCAGGAGATGATCACCAGCAGCGTGACATACCGGAATGACACATGCACCGTGATAGAGGCATCTGACAGCAGCACCGTAATACAGAGCACTGACAGCAGCACCGTGACATACAGCGCTGACAGCAGCACCGTGACATACAGCGCTGACAGCAGCACCGTGACATACAGCGCTGACAGCAGCACCGTGACATACAGCGCTGACAGCAGCACCGTGACATACAGCGCTGACAGCAGCACCGTGACATACAGCGCTGACAGCAGCACCGTGACATACAGCGCTGACAGCAGCACCGTGACATACAGCGCTGACAGCAGCACCGTGACATACAGCGCTGACAGCAGCACCGTGACATACAGCGCTGACAGCAGCACCGTGACATACAGCGCTGACAGCAGCACCGTGACATACAGCACTGACAGCAGCACCGTAAGCAGCCCCAGGAGGAAGTCAGCACAGCACAGGGATGGTGTGATCCCCTCATAATAAGAACCCCCAGGAGGAAGTCAGCACAGCACAGGGATAGTGTGATCCCTTCATAATAAGAACCCCCAGGAGGAAGTCAGCACAGCACAGGGATATCATAAGCAGCCCCAGTAGAAATATGACACCGCTCAACCTCTTCAAAGAGGAGGGTAGGGGCATATAGTACGGTGTGCTTTTTTGGGTCAAGGAAGTGAGCCAAATGAATTAAGAAGGTCTGTGTGCTTGATTAAAAAAATAGTTTATAGACATATACATGGTCTACTGGTCACATGTGTTGAATTCCTCCGAGATCCATGCCTCATTCATTTTTAGAAATGTGAGGTAGTTAACACTGTGGTGAGCTAGGCGAGTACGCTTATCGGTCACAATCCCCCCTGCTGCGCTGAACGTCCTTTCGGACAGGACACTGGATGAGGGGCAAGCCAACAGTTCGATTGCAAATTGGGCAAGCTCTGGCCAGAGGTCAAGCCTGCCCACCCAGTAGTCTAGGGGTTCATCACTCCTCAGAGCGTCCACATCGGCCGTTAACCCAATGTAGTCGGACACCTGACGGTCTAGGCGTTCCCTGATGCTGGATCCGGATGACACCTGTCGATGGGTCGGCTGAAAGAATGACCTCATATCCGAAGTCACCAACACATCTTCAAACCGGCCTCTTCTTGCAGGCGCTGTTGGATTGGTACCCGCAAATCCTTCTCTGGGAGTGGGAATTGCTCCTCTGCCAGCGCACGCAAAAGCAGAATGCAGCATTTCTCGAAGCAAGGCCTGGAAGTGCTGCATTCTGACAGCCCTCTGCGACGGCGGTAACATTTCCGCCATTTTGTGTTTGTACCGGGGGTCTAAGTACGTTGCCACCCAGTACTGGTCCTTGACCCTCATGCTTTTTATACGGGGGTCCCTATTAAAACACTGGAGCATGAAGGCCCCCATTTGCACTAAAGTGGAAGCGGTGTGGTGGCCTGGCTCCTGCTCATCATCCAGGATAATGTCGTCCTCTTCATTCTCCTCTCCCCATCCTCGCACAACAGGGATCCCAGAAAGGTTTAAAGCATGCTCTTCTTGCTCCTGCTCATCCGCCCCGGCACCATCCTCCTCTGACTCCTCATCAGACTCCTGTTGTTGACTTGTCTCAGATAGAGTAGCCCCCCCTGGGAATTCATCCAGCATTGCGACTTCCTCATCTTCCCGCTCCTGCTCCTCCACAGCCTGATCAATGACACGATGCAATGCACGCTCCAGAAAGAAGGCATAAGGTACCATGTCACTGATGGCGCCATGGCTGCGACTGACCAGTTTGGTGATCTCCTCAAATGGCCGCAGAAGTCTGCATGTGTCGCGCATGAGCAGCCACTGGCGCGGTGAAAAAAAACCCAGCTCCCCAGAACCGTTTCTTTCGCAGAGTTCATACAGGTAGACGTTAACTGCACGTTTCTGCTGGAGCAGCCTATCAAGCATATAGAAGGTTGAGTTCCATCGCGTCGGGCAATCGCAAATAAGACGTCTGACCGGCAGATGGTGTCGCCGCTGAATGTCAGCAAGGCGAGCCATGGCCGTGTAAGATCTTCTGAAATGGGCCGAGATTTTCCTTGCCTGCCGCAAGATGTCCTGGACCCCAGGGTATTTGACAAGGAATCGCTGCACGACCAAGTTTAAGACGTGTGCCATGCACGGCACGTGCGTGATTTTGCCCTGTTTCAATGCGCTAAGCAGATTGGCACCGTTGTCACACACCACTTTACCAACTGTCAAATTGAGCGGTGTTAGCCACTCATCTGCCTGTGAACGCAAAGCTGAAAGGAGTGCCGGGCCAGTGTGGCTCTTTGCTTCCAGGCACAACAGACGCAGCACGGCATGGCAACGTCTCACCTGGCATGTGGAATAGGTTCTGGGGAGCTTGGGCGGTGCAGTGGAAGAGACGCTAGCAGCGGAAAAGGAGGAGGCAGCTGAGGAGGAGAGGGAGGAGGATGGAGTAGGAGGAGGAGAAGAAGAGTCAGGCCTGCATGCAATCCGTGGCGGTAAAACCAAATCTACACGGGTGCCACGGGTTACATGCTTGACGGCCGTCAGAAGGTTCACCCAGTGGGCAGTAAAACTGATATACCTTCCCTGCCCGTGTTTGCTAGACCACGTGTCTGTGGTCAGATGTATCTTGGCACCGACACTGTGTGCCAGAGATACATTCACTTGCCGCTGAACATGGCCATATAGCTCTGGGATGCCCTTCTCTGAGAAATACTTCCTTCCTGGGACCTTCCATTGTGGTGTTCCAATGGCCACAAATTTGCGAAAGGCCTCCGAGTCCACCAGTTTATATGGCAGTAGTTGGCGGGCTATGAGTTCTGACAAGCCAGCCGCCAACCGTTGGGCAAGAGGGTTATCCGGCGTCATCATTTTTTTACGCTCAAACATTAGGCCCACGGAAGCCTGCCTTTTTGCAGAAAAATGTGAGCTTGGCGTGATGGAAGGTGGAGTGGAGGACAATTGTGAGGAGAGAGGAGAAGGAGAAGTAGAAGACGAGGCTGGACGGTGAGAGCCTGCAGTGTGGCTTTGTGTGTTCCGTTGCTCCCACTGGGCTCGGTGATGGCTGCTCATGTGCCTTCTTAAGGCGGTCGTCCCTAGGTGAGTATTGGGCTTACCGCGACTAACGCGTTGACTGCAAAGATTGCAGATGGCAACGCTATTGTCAGCAGCGGACACGTTAAAAAAAGCCCACACTGCGGAGCCATGTGCCGGTGTCCTGGGAGCGCCAGATGTGACCGTACATGGTCGATGACTCGCTCCTGATACATTTGCAGTCTGCTTTGTCCCTGCTGTGCAATGTAAGTCATTGCTGCTTCTCCTCCCTATCTGCTGGTCCATATCTCCCTCTGAACTCCCCTCCTCTTCCTCTCTTGTGGGCACCCACGTGACATCACTAGACACGTCATCATCAACGTCACCTTCCCCACCGCTATAAGTAGAGATCTCGGAGTAGGCAGCAACACCGGGGACCAACCTCCTCCTTGGGCTGATCTGGGTACTGGCGTCAGACTGCTGAGTAGCGCTTGTTGCTACCTCCTCTTCCTGATCCAATACCAAGAGTGGCTGCGCATCAGAAATGTCCTCTTGATATGGATCGGAAAATAATTCCAGTGACTCAAGCGGAAGGTATGTGGTGGTGGTGGTGGTGGTCGTGTTGTTGGTGGTAGTGTCTTTGGGGGTGCACATAGCAGAGAGTGAAGAAGAGGGTGCAGATCGAGAGGATGAGGAGGGTGCAGAAGAGTAAGGCTGAGCGAGCCACTCAACCAAGTCTGGTGCATCCTTTAAAGTAATTGAACGCACCTTCTGCAACTTCCCACTTTGGCTCAAGCCTGTTGCTCCTGCCCTACCCCTACCACCCCTGCGGAAGGGCCTGCCTCTTCCTCTGCCTGTCATTTTTTAAATGACCCTGTGACAAAACTCTTAGTCCCTATACCGATGAAGGACTGCTGCAGTATAGGGCAGCGGTCAGCAGTGGTGCACGTCAACCCTATCTATTGTGGACCGATAGCGGTCCTTACAGAACAGCAGACTGTACCGCACTCAAGCCTATGTACCGTAGCACCCTATACCAAGTTACCAGTCCTTATAAGAACTTTTGTGGAACAAGCAGGTTGTGTGTTAGTGATTAGCAGACTGTACGTCAGTCCCTATACCGCTGAAGGACTGCTGCAGTATAGGGCAGCGGTCAGCAGTGGTGCACGTCAACCCTATCTATTGTGGACCGATAGCGGTCCTTACAGAACAGCAGACTGTACCGCACTCAAGCCTATGTACCGTAGCACCCTATACCAAGTTACCAGTCCTTATAAGAACTTTTGTGGACCAAGCAGGTTGTGTATTAGTGTTTAGCAGACTGTACGTCAGTCCCTATACCGCTGAAGGACTGCTGCAGTATAGGGCAGCGGTCAGCAGTGGTGCACGTCAACCCTATCTATTGTGGACCGATAGCGGTCCTTACAGAACAGCAGACTGTACCGCACTCAAGCCTATGTACCGTAGCACCCTATACCAAGTTACCAGTCCTTATAAGAACTTTTGTGGAACAAGCAGGTTGTGTGTTAGTGATTAGCAGACTGTACGTCAGTCCCTATACCGCTGAAGGACTGCTGCAGTATAGGGCAGCGGTCAGCAGTGGTGCACGTCAACCCTATCTATTGTGGACCGATAGCGGTCCTTACAGAACAGCAGACTGTACCGCACTCAAGCCTATGTACCGTAGCACCCTATACCAAGTTACCAGTCCTTATAAGAACTTTTGTGGACCAAGCAGGTTGTGTATTAGTGTTTAGCAGACTGTACGTCAGTCCCTATACCGCTGAAGGACTGCTGCAGTATAGGGCAGCGGTCAGCAGTGGTGCACGTCAACCCTATCTATTGTGGACCGATAGCGGTCCTTACAGAACAGCAGACTGTACCGCACTCAAGCCTATGTACCGTAGCACCCTATACCAAGTTACCAGTCCTTATAAGAACTTTTGTGGAACAAGCAGGTTGTGTGTTAGTGATTAGCAGACTGTACGTCAGTCCCTATACCGCTGAAGGACTGCTGCAGTATAGGGCAGCGGTCAGCAGTGGTGCACGTCAACCCTATCTATTGTGGACCGATAGCGGTTCTTACAGAACAGCAGACTGTACCGCACTCAAGCCTATGTACCGTAGCACCCTATACCAAGTTACCAGTCCTTATAAGAACTTTTGTGGACCAAGCAGGTTGTGTATTAGTGTTTAGCAGACTGTACGTCAGTCCCTATACCGCTGAAGGACTGCTGCAGTATAGGGCAGCGGTCAGCAGTGGTGCACGTCAACCCTATCTATTGTGGACCGATAGCGGTCCTTACAGAACAGCAGACTGTACCGCACTCAAGCCTATGTACCGTAGCACCCTATACCAAGTTACCAGTCCTTATAAGAACTTTTGTGGAACAAGCAGGTTGTGTGTTAGTGATTAGCAGACTGTACGTCAGTCCCTATACCGCTGAAGGACTGCTGCAGTATAGGGCAGCGGTCAGCAGTGGTGCACGTCAACCCTATCTATTGTGGACCGATAGCGGTCCTTACAGAACAGCAGACTGTACCGCACTCAAGCCTATGTACCGTAGCACCCTATACCAAGTTACCAGTCCTTATAAGAACTTTTGTGGAACAAGCAGGTTGTGTGTTAGTGATTAGCAGACTGTACGTCAGTCCCTATACCGCTGAAGGACTGCTGCAGTATAGGGCAGCGGTCAGCAGTGGTGCACGTCAACCCTATCTATTGTGGACCGATAGCGGTCCTTACAGAACAGCAGACTGTACCGCACTCAAGCCTATGTACCGTAGCACCCTATACCAAGTTACCAGTCCTTATAAGAACTTTTGTGGACCAAGCAGGTTGTGTATTAGTGTTTAGCAGACTGTACGTCAGTCCCTATACCGCTGAAGGACTGCTGCAGTATAGGGCAGCGGTCAGCAGTGGTGCACGTCAACCCTATCTATTGTGGACCGATAGCGGTCCTTACAGAACAGCAGACTGTACCGCACTCAAGCCTATGTACCGTAGCACCCTATACCAAGTTACCAGTCCTTATAAGAACTTTTGTGGAACAAGCAGGTTGTGTGTTAGTGATTAGCAGACTGTACGTCAGTCCCTATACCGCTGAAGGACTGCTGCAGTATAGGGCAGCGGTCAGCAGTGGTGCACGTCAACCCTATCTATTGTGGACCGATAGCGGTCCTTACAGAACAGCAGACTGTACCGCACTCAAGCCTATGTACCGTAGCACCCTATACCAAGTTACCAGTCCTTATAAGAACTTTTGTGGACCAAGCAGGTTGTGTATTAGTGTTTAGCAGACTGTACGTCAGTCCCTATACCGCTGAAGGACTGCTGCAGTATAGGGCAGCGGTCAGCAGTGGTGCACGTCAACCCTATCTATTGTGGACCGATAGCGGTCCTTACAGAACAGCAGACTGTACCGCACTCAAGCCTATGTACCGTAGCACCCTATACCAAGTTACCAGTCCTTATAAGAACTTTTGTGGAACAAGCAGGTTGTGTGTTAGTGATTAGCAGACTGTACGTCAGTCCCTATACCGCTGAAGGACTGCTGCAGTATAGGGCAGCGGTCAGCAGTGGTGCACGTCAACCCTATCTATTGTGGACCGATAGCGGTCCTTACAGAACAGCAGACTGTACCGCACTCAAGCCTATGTACCGTAGCACCCTATACCAAGTTACCAGTCCTTATAAGAACTTTTGTGGAACAAGCAGGTTGTGTGTTAGTGATTAGCAGACTGTACGTCAGTCCCTATACCGCTGAAGGACTGCTGCAGTATAGGGCAGCGGTCAGCAGTGGTGCACGTCAACCCTATCTATTGTGGACCGATAGCGGTCCTTACAGAACAGCAGACTGTACCGCACTCAAGCCTATGTACCGTAGCACCCTATACCAAGTTACCAGTCCTTATAAGAACTTTTGTGGACCAAGCAGGTTGTGTATTAGTGTTTAGCAGACTGTACGTCAGTCCCTATACCGCTGAAGGACTGCTGCAGTATAGGGCAGCGGTCAGCAGTGGTGCACGTCAACCCTATCTATTGTGGACCGATAGCGGTCCTTACAGAACAGCAGACTGTACCGCACTCAAGCCTATGTACCGTAGCACCCTATACCAAGTTACCAGTCCTTATAAGAACTTTTGTGGAACAAGCAGGTTGTGTGTTAGTGATTAGCAGACTGTACGTCAGTCCCTATACCGCTGAAGGACTGCTGCAGTATAGGTGAGCGGTCAGCAGTGGTGCACGTCAACCCTATCTATTGTGGACCGATAGCGGTCCTTACAGAACAGCAGACTGTACCGCACTCAAGCCTATGTACCGTAGCACCCTATACCAAGTTACCAGTCCTTATAAGAACTTTTGTGGACCAAGCAGGTTGTGTATTAGTGTTTAGCAGACTGTACGTCAGTCCCTATACCGCTGAAGGACTGCTGCAGTATAGGGCAGCGGTCAGCAGTGGTGCACGTCAACCCTATCTATTGTGGACCGATAGCGGTCCTTACAGAACAGCAGACTGTACCGCACTCAAGCCTATGTACCGTAGCACCCTATACCAAGTTACCAGTCCTTATAAGAACTTTTGTGGAACAAGCAGGTTGTGTGTTAGTGATTAGCAGACTGTACGTCAGTCCCTATACCGCTGAAGGACTGCTGCAGTATAGGGCAGCGGTCAGCAGTGGTGCACGTCAACCCTATCTATTGTGGACCGATAGCGGTCCTTACAGAACAGCAGACTGTACCGCACTCAAGCCTATGTACCGTAGCACCCTATACCAAGTTACCAGTCCTTATAAGAACTTTTGTGGAACAAGCAGGTTGTGTGTTAGTGATTAGCAGACTGTACGTCAGTCCCTATACCGCTGAAGGACTGCTGCAGTATAGGGCAGCGGTCAGCAGTGGTGCACGTCAACCCTATCTATTGTGGACCGATAGCGGTCCTTACAGAACAGCAGACTGTACCGCACTCAAGCCTATGTACCGTAGCACCCTATACCAAGTTACCAGTCCTTATAAGAACTTTTGTGGACCAAGCAGGTTGTGTATTAGTGTTTAGCAGACTGTACGTCAGTCCCTATACCGCTGAAGGACTGCTGCAGTATAGGGCAGCGGTCAGCAGTGGTGCACGTCAACCCTATCTATTGTGGACCGATAGCGGTCCTTACAGAACAGCAGACTGTACCGCACTCAAGCCTATGTACCGTAGCACCCTATACCAAGTTACCAGTCCTTATAAGAACTTTTGTGGAACAAGCAGGTTGTGTGTTAGTGATTAGCAGACTGTACGTCAGTCCCTATACCGCTGAAGGACTGCTGCAGTATAGGGCAGCGGTCAGCAGTGGTGCACGTCAACCCTATCTATTGTGGACCGATAGCGGTCCTTACAGAACAGCAGACTGTACCGCACTCAAGCCTATGTACCGTAGCACCCTATACCAAGTTACCAGTCCTTATAAGAACTTTTGTGGACCAAGCAGGTTGTGTATTAGTGTTTAGCAGACTGTACGTCAGTCCCTATACCGCTGAAGGACTGCTGCAGTATAGGGCAGCGGTCAGCAGTGGTGCACGTCAACCCTATCTATTGTGGACCGATAGCGGTCCTTACAGAACAGCAGACTGTACCGCACTCAAGCCTATGTACCGTAGCACCCTATACCAAGTTACCAGTCCTTATAAGAACTTTTGTGGAACAAGCAGGTTGTGTGTTAGTGATTAGCAGACTGTACGTCAGTCCCTATACCGCTGAAGGACTGCTGCAGTATAGGGCAGCGGTCAGCAGTGGTGCACGTCAACCCTATCTATTGTGGACCGATAGCGGTCCTTACAGAACAGCAGACTGTACCGCACTCAAGCCTATGTACCGTAGCACCCTATACCAAGTTACCAGTCCTTATAAGAACTTTTGTGGAACAAGCAGGTTGTGTGTTAGTGATTAGCAGACTGTACGTCAGTCCCTATACCGCTGAAGGACTGCTGCAGTATAGGGCAGCGGTCAGCAGTGGTGCACGTCAACCCTATCTATTGTGGACCGATAGCGGTCCTTACAGAACAGCAGACTGTACCGCACTCAAGCCTATGTACCGTAGCACCCTATACCAAGTTACCAGTCCTTATAAGAACTTTTGTGGACCAAGCAGGTTGTGTATTAGTGTTTAGCAGACTGTACGTCAGTCCCTATACCGCTGAAGGACTGCTGCAGTATAGGGCAGCGGTCAGCAGTGGTGCACGTCAACCCTATCTATTGTGGACCGATAGCGGTCCTTACAGAACAGCAGACTGTACCGCACTCAAGCCTATGTACCGTAGCACCCTATACCAAGTTACCAGTCCTTATAAGAACTTTTGTGGAACAAGCAGGTTGTGTGTTAGTGATTAGCAGACTGTACGTCAGTCCCTATACCGCTGAAGGACTGCTGCAGTATAGGTGAGCGGTCAGCAGTGGTGCACGTCAACCCTATCTATTGTGGACCGATAGCGGTCCTTACAGAACAGCAGACTGTACCGCACTCAAGCCTATGTACCGTAGCACCCTATACCAAGTTACCAGTCCTTATAAGAACTTTTGTGGACCAAGCAGGTTGTGTATTAGTGTTTAGCAGACTGTACGTCAGTCCCTATACCGCTGAAGGACTGCTGCAGTATAGGGCAGCGGTCAGCAGTGGTGCACGTCAACCCTATCTATTGTGGACCGATAGCGGTCCTTACAGAACAGCAGACTGTACCGCACTCAAGCCTATGTACCGTAGCACCCTATACCAAGTTACCAGTCCTTATAAGAACTTTTGTGGACCAAGCAGGTTGTGTATTAGTGTTTAGCAGACTGTACGTCAGTCCCTATACCGCTGAAGGACTGCTGCAGTATAGGGCAGCGGTCAGCAGTGGTGCACGTCAACCCTATCTATTGTGGACCGATAGCGGTCCTTACAGAACAGCAGACTGTACCGCACTCAAGCCTATGTACCGTAGCACCCTATACCAAGTTACCAGTCCTTATAAGAACTTTTGTGGAACAAGCAGGTTGTGTGTTAGTGATTAGCAGACTGTACGTCAGTCCCTATACCGCTGAAGGACTGCTGCAGTATAGGGCAGCGGTCAGCAGTGGTGCACGTCAACCCTATCTATTGTGGACCGATAGCGGTCCTTACAGAACAGCAGACTGTACCGCACTCAAGCCTATGTACCGTAGCACCCTATACCAAGTTACCAGTCCTTATAAGAACTTTTGTGGAACAAGCAGGTTGTGTGTTAGTGATTAGCAGACTGTACGTCAGTCCCTATACCGCTGAAGGACTGCTGCAGTATAGGGCAGCGGTCAGCAGTGGTGCACGTCAACCCTATCTATTGTGGACCGATAGCGGTCCTTACAGAACAGCAGACTGTACCGCACTCAAGCCTATGTACCGTAGCACCCTATACCAAGTTACCAGTCCTTATAAGAACTTTTGTGGACCAAGCAGGTTGTGTATTAGTGTTTAGCAGACTGTACGTCAGTCCCTATACCGCTGAAGGACTGCTGCAGTATAGGGCAGCGGTCAGCAGTGGTGCACGTCAACCCTATCTATTGTGGACCGATAGCGGTCCTTACAGAACAGCAGACTGTACCGCACTCAAGCCTATGTACCGTAGCACCCTATACCAAGTTACCAGTCCTTATAAGAACTTTTGTGGAACAAGCAGGTTGTGTGTTAGTGATTAGCAGACTGTACGTCAGTCCCTATACCGCTGAAGGACTGCTGCAGTATAGGTGAGCGGTCAGCAGTGGTGCACGTCAACCCTATCTATTGTGGACCGATAGCGGTCCTTACAGAACAGCAGACTGTACCGCACTCAAGCCTATGTACCGTAGCACCCTATACCAAGTTACCAGTCCTTATAAGAACTTTTGTGGACCAAGCAGGTTGTGTATTAGTGTTTAGCAGACTGTACGTCAGTCCCTATACCGCTGAAGGACTGCTGCAGTATAGGGCAGCGGTCAGCAGTGGTGCACGTCAACCCTATCTATTGTGGACCGATAGCGGTCCTTACAGAACAGCAGACTGTACCGCACTCAAGCCTATGTACCGTAGCACCCTATACCAAGTTACCAGTCCTTATAAGAACTTTTGTGGAACAAGCAGGTTGTGTGTTAGTGATTAGCAGACTGTACGTCAGTCCCTATACCGCTGAAGGACTGCTGCAGTATAGGGCAGCGGTCAGCAGTGGTGCACGTCAACCCTATCTATTGTGGACCGATAGCGGTCCTTACAGAACAGCAGACTGTACCGCACTCAAGCCTATGTACCGTAGCACCCTATACCAAGTTACCAGTCCTTATAAGAACTTTTGTGGAACAAGCAGGTTGTGTGTTAGTGATTAGCAGACTGTACGTCAGTCCCTATACCGCTGAAGGACTGCTGCAGTATAGGGCAGCGGTCAGCAGTGGTGCACGTCAACCCTATCTATTGTGGACCGATAGCGGTCCTTACAGAACAGCAGACTGTACCGCACTCAAGCCTATGTACCGTAGCACCCTATACCAAGTTACCAGTCCTTATAAGAACTTTTGTGGACCAAGCAGGTTGTGTATTAGTGTTTAGCAGACTGTACGTCAGTCCCTATACCGCTGAAGGACTGCTGCAGTATAGGGCAGCGGTCAGCAGTGGTGCACGTCAACCCTATCTATTGTGGACCGATAGCGGTCCTTACAGAACAGCAGACTGTACCGCACTCAAGCCTATGTACCGTAGCACCCTATACCAAGTTACCAGTCCTTATAAGAACTTTTGTGGAACAAGCAGGTTGTGTGTTAGTGATTAGCAGACTGTACGTCAGTCCCTATACCGCTGAAGGACTGCTGCAGTATAGGGCAGCGGTCAGCAGTGGTGCACGTCAACCCTATCTATTGTGGACCGATAGCGGTCCTTACAGAACAGCAGACTGTACCGCACTCAAGCCTATGTACCGTAGCACCCTATACCAAGTTACCAGTCCTTATAAGAACTTTTGTGGACCAAGCAGGTTGTGTATTAGTGTTTAGCAGACTGTACGTCAGTCCCTATACCGCTGAAGGACTGCTGCAGTATAGGGCAGCGGTCAGCAGTGGTGCACGTCAACCCTATCTATTGTGGACCGATAGCGGTCCTTACAGAACAGCAGACTGTACCGCACTCAAGCCTATGTACCGTAGCACCCTATACCAAGTTACCAGTCCTTATAAGAACTTTTGTGGAACAAGCAGGTTGTGTGTTAGTGATTAGCAGACTGTACGTCAGTCCCTATACCGCTGAAGGACTGCTGCAGTATAGGGCAGCGGTCAGCAGTGGTGCACGTCAACCCTATCTATTGTGGACCGATAGCGGTCCTTACAGAACAGCAGACTGTACCGCACTCAAGCCTATGTACCGTAGCACCCTATACCAAGTTACCAGTCCTTATAAGAACTTTTGTGGAACAAGCAGGTTGTGTGTTAGTGATTAGCAGACTGTACGTCAGTCCCTATACCGCTGAAGGACTGCTGCAGTATAGGGCAGCGGTCAGCAGTGGTGCACGTCAACCCTATCTATTGTGGACCGATAGCGGTCCTTACAGAACAGCAGACTGTACCGCACTCAAGCCTATGTACCGTAGCACCCTATACCAAGTTACCAGTCCTTATAAGAACTTTTGTGGACCAAGCAGGTTGTGTATTAGTGTTTAGCAGACTGTACGTCAGTCCCTATACCGCTGAAGGACTGCTGCAGTATAGGGCAGCGGTCAGCAGTGGTGCACGTCAACCCTATCTATTGTGGACCGATAGCGGTCCTTACAGAACAGCAGACTGTACCGCACTCAAGCCTATGTACCGTAGCACCCTATACCAAGTTACCAGTCCTTATAAGAACTTTTGTGGAACAAGCAGGTTGTGTGTTAGTGATTAGCAGACTGTACGTCAGTCCCTATACCGCTGAAGGACTGCTGCAGTATAGGTGAGCGGTCAGCAGTGGTGCACGTCAACCCTATCTATTGTGGACCGATAGCGGTCCTTACAGAACAGCAGACTGTACCGCACTCAAGCCTATGTACCGTAGCACCCTATACCAAGTTACCAGTCCTTATAAGAACTTTTGTGGACCAAGCAGGTTGTGTATTAGTGTTTAGCAGACTGTACGTCAGTCCCTATACCGCTGAAGGACTGCTGCAGTATAGGGCAGCGGTCAGCAGTGGTGCACGTCAACCCTATCTATTGTGGACCGATAGCGGTCCTTACAGAACAGCAGACTGTACCGCACTCAAGCCTATGTACCGTAGCACCCTATACCAAGTTACCAGTCCTTATAAGAACTTTTGTGGAACAAGCAGGTTGTGTGTTAGTGATTAGCAGACTGTACGTCAGTCCCTATACCGCTGAAGGACTGCTGCAGTATAGGGCAGCGGTCAGCAGTGGTGCACGTCAACCCTATCTATTGTGGACCGATAGCGGTCCTTACAGAACAGCAGACTGTACCGCACTCAAGCCTATGTACCGTAGCACCCTATACCAAGTTACCAGTCCTTATAAGAACTTTTGTGGAACAAGTGAGTTGTGAATGTTTAGCAGACTGCAGCAGAAGGGCAGCAGTCAAGTATAATATCCTTTCTATATTTGGAAGAAAGAATATTATACATGTACAAGCCTATTACTGTACCACTGATACCAGTCCTGAAAAGAACCTTTGTGGAACTAATAATAACAGCAAGTCTTTAAAATTACCCTCACTGCCTGACAACACTGCTTCCTTCCTGTCCCTATACAAATTGGCAAAAAAAGAGAACGATTAGTGGTTACTGGAACAGCTCTTTTGTGGACCTTGATAGTAACAGCTAATGATGATGATGATGATGATGATGATGAAAGACTAATCTGGCTGTCCCTGTAGCATACACCGTCCTTTCCCTTTCTCTAAACTAACAAAAGACACTCAGGCTGCTGCAAGAATCAGCAGCACAGCAAACCTATCAACACCTAACACCTATACCAGTCCTGAAAAGAACTTTTGTGTACCAAATAGCTAGTGGTTTATCTCTCCCTACTCCACACAGGAACCTGTCCCTATCGTAACAGAAGAAAGAATGTAAAATGGCCACCGGATCGGGTGTATTTATAGGTTAGGGGGAATGTACAAGTGTCCATGTGCTGTCATGTCTCAATTGGCTGTCCTGTATCACATGATAAACGTGTCACCAAAGGTTAAAGTTCTTGTATACATTAAACACGTAAGTCCGCCGCGGCGAACGACGGAAAAAGGCGTTCGAACGTGCGGACCGCGAATGTCGGAAATTCGCCGCGAAACGACCGCCGGGCGAACCGTTCGGCCATCACTAATGTTGATTACTATTGTAAATTATGTTGCAATATGCGCTTGTATATATACCTATATGTAAATATAACCTATTGATACTTACTGTTTATGATGTTATTAATTCAAACTTTCTGAATCTTATAACTAAACCAATCAATTTCAGACATGTCCTTGCATACCCACTGTGCAGCTATGCTTCATTTAAAGTCCCAACATAAAATATTCTTTTTTTTATATTGAACCAGGGATGGAGGTAGTTGAATTGTTATATTCAATGCCTCATTTAAATTTCCAACTCTTCCCCTCCCCCTCTCTGTTTTTCTAATATATAGGGACATTGTTCCTTTCATCAAAATTTCAGCGTCCCACTGATCACCAATGTGAGGGGACTCCTCTACCACTGGCCACAATAGTAAGTTCACTAAACACCAATGAAAGGAGGATTTTATCGATGACCACCAACTCAAGTGAATCTGTATGTGTTTATTTTCTAGGCATTATTATTTTTCTTTTTAATATTATGATTAATTATTAAAATGTTATCTTATAAACCAAGGGAGTGTTGAAAAATATCCATTTGGCTCTCAAATATTTAAGTCATGCCACATTCTTTATTCTTTTGTTTAATATTATATCTATACCTTAATGACCTTGTGAATACCATATATTGTAAGCTGTAGATATTACTTTTAGTAGGGGTTTCATGGGAACTAAAACAAGGGTGAACAAGCTATTACAAGAGTTCCTCTAGGGCAGGGATCTCCAAACTATGGCTCTCCAGTTGTTGTGGAAATACACGTCCCATGAGGCATTGTAAAACTTTGACATTCACAGATATGACTAGGCATGATGGAAATTGTAGTTCCTGAACAACTGGAGGATCAAAGTTTGGAGTCCCCTGCTGTAGGGTAATGATTAAAACAAGCCTGCCGTAGAGTCTTTATATCACCTTTCAGTGGACATGCATGTGCTCCAGCAGCAGTTGGATGTCACTGTTTTAGCGGTATAGACTAAGAGAAAGTGACAGTGACGCAGCTAAACTGGGAAAGTTTTGGCTACCTAAGAAAGGAGGTGCCTGTGGTTACAGTAAGATATGCTAATAAAATAACCACTAATTATTTAATTGAAATAAGGAAATGTAAAAAAAGGATCAAATGTTTTGACCTTACAGAAACGTGCAACAGCAGCATACAATATTGATTTATGTGTTTTGATTAAGGAAGGCACTAGCCATAGTACAGATAAAGCCTCAAGACCTACAGGTGCACAGACGCAGATGTGTCGGTGCCATTTTTCTGTGCATAATTGTGTGCAGATGTATATGTACAAACACATATGTGCTCCAGCGATCTGACCCCTCTCTGGCGACGCATCTTCTACCCACTGCCTCGGCTGATGGAGCATCTTACAAGTACACATACCTTGTTGCGCCCTCGTGACCACTGTCACAACATCAGTGGTCTCAGAGTTGGGGATGTATGAGAGGCCTCCCTCTACACATCAGGCTCTGCCACAAGGTACAAGACAGTTTGAGTTTAGATACACTTTAGGAGTTCAAATTCAGATTTTTACAAAATGTCCATTCCTAACTAGTTCTCTTTAGGAATTATCACTTAGGAACTCTTTATCTGGCCATACATGGTTTGAACTTTGGCCATTTCCTGCTGGAAAGATCCCTACATTCATGCTGTTTAGTGTGCTGAATGAGAGAAATCTACGTGTGTATGGCTAGCCTTATGGGATTTATTAAATTGGGTTACACCCACTTTTCCTGATCATATTTCTTTACTTATGGAGCTGACATATTGACATAACAACAATGCAGTGGTAAAAAAACCTAGTGCCAAGCTTTTACTTTTACATAATTGTTGAGATAAAACCATTTACACACTAAGCAGAGAAAGTCTTGTCCAATGAATGACCAAAATGAAATGCCCATGGGACTTTAGAGGCACAACAAACATATAAAACATTTTTATTTTGTTAAATATTCAACTAAAAATGTTTTCTTATATAAGAAATGTAGAAAATTTAAGCAAACAGAAGAAGTGATTTAGCACTGTCAGTCTATTTTAGCACAGACAGTAACTATACAGATTACATATTTCTACAATCTTCCAACATGCTCAAAGTTAAATTCCACAAACTGAAAAAAAAAATGGATGAATGAATAGCATCATAAGTATCAATGCATTTTGTGAGCATTATTTCACTTCATCAGGAGTAGATTCTACTGACAGGGTGTCTATTAAAGGGAAATTAACAAATTAAGAAAAAACATCATACATATATCAACATAAAGTGGGCTACATCAGCCTTGAAACAATTATATTTTACAAACCAGTTTCAAGGAGAAGTTAAAACCAAAAACAAAGCTTTATGTATGGTAACCGCCAAAGCTGTGGGAAAGCAGTGTCCTACACAGTCAAGTCAAACAAAGGGAGAATAGACAGGAATACTATAACATTTTAACCTGTTAAGGTGTCACTAAAGCCGAGAGAAAACACATATGGCATAATACTCCAATACGCATGGTCTTATAATAAAGATATTACCAGGACAGACCCTGAAGGCCTATACCTTTTCTTGAAGGGTAGATTGGGGGGAAGGCTATATAGACTTGCTAATATTTATTGCCCCAATAAGAACCCCATTAAGTACTTGAAACATATCTTGGGACTTTAAGACAGGGGATGTGATATTGGCTGGAGATTTGAACTTCTGTATAGACCCTGCTGTAGACAGGACGTTCCGGGTACAGGGGACAAGTAAAGTTTGGTTAAATGGGATAAAACAGAAAATGTGCCAATGCCAAATGATCGAGATATGGAGGATGCAGCACCCAAAGACACAGGATTATACTTTCTTCTCCCCTGTACACAGGACGTACTCAAGATTGGATTATATGATGGTTGACCATAGGTTACTGGAGCAGGTAATTGCAACAAACATAGAAATATCAACGCTATCTGACCATTCCCTGGGCTCAAAGAGGATAGGGATGCCAGGTATTTCAAGACAGCCATATACAAGCGTCTGAATGAAGCCCTTATTCAAGATAGCAGAAATAATTCATGAAGAAATAGAATATTATTTTTCAACTAATGATAGTGGGGAAATTTTAGCTGCGACCCTATGGGAGGCACATAAGGCCTATATTAGGGGCATCCTGATCTCTATTGATCTCTATTGGTGTCAGGGGAAAAAAAAAAGAGAGAATAAAAAAACTAACACCTTTAATAGAGGAGATTTAAAAACTAGAACAAGATCATAAAAAACATAAAGGACAGCACCAAGAGACCTTCCACCAATTAGTGGGCAAAGGGGATGAACTCGAGGACATTATGGACCAGGAGTCAAAAAGAACATTCCATAGATTAGCAAAAGAAAGACACCTTTGGGGAAATAAAGCGAAAAAAGAAATTAATTATATAGAAAAAATTCAAAATAAAAAAGAGGAAATGATACATAAAACTGAAGAGATAGCAAAGTGTTTAGGAGTTACTATGGGGCTCTATACTCCATCAATCAGAAGGGAAAACAGGAAATAGTAAAAATCGGGAAGATTAGGGAATTTAAAAAAAAAATGCTAGACTGCCCTATATATCAGCAAGCGACAGGCCTATATTCGCTAGAAAGATAACTGAGGAGGAAATCCATAATGCCTTAACCTCCCTAGCGGTGATCCCGAGTCTGGCTCGGGCTGGGATTTCAGTACCACGAGCGGTAACCCCGAGCCAGACTCGGGATCGCATCGGGATTGCATCGCTGGATACAGGGAGGATACAGGAAGAAGTTACTTACCATGTCCCCTGGATCCAGTGATGTCCTCCGCGCTGTGTGATCGAGCTGTCCTCCGCTCGATTCACACAGTGCCCGAGTGCCGCCGAGCTCCGTTCCCTGCGACGTTACGGTGCACGGGAGCGGATATTGGTTTCAAATTCAAAAAAGTAAAAACACACAGAACACACACAGTACTGTAATCTTACAGATTACAGTAATGTATAAAAAAATGACACACGCCCTTTGTCCCTAGTGGTCTTTCCAGTGCCCTGCATGTACTTTTATATTATAAATACAGTTTTTTCTGCCTAGAATTTGGAGATTGTCCATGGCAACCAAAAAGTGGCCCTTTATGTCAAAAGGGATTTTAGACCAACTAGAAAACAGCGATAATATTTTATAATCACTTGCAGAATTGAGCGATAGTGATATGTGGGGAAATTCGTCATCAAACACTAAATCTAATGACAGCGACAATTCTGCAAATTAGCAAATTTCTGTGTTTTTGGATTTGATTACATTATTGAATAATTTTTATTATTATTTATTATCATTATTTATTATATTATAAACTTTATCATACCCGGAATGTCTGCTAGACTCTGGTTTGAACAGATTTAAGAGAGTTACCGTATATACTCGAGTATAAGCCGAGATTTTCAGCCTCTTTTTTGAGGCTGAAAGTGCCCCCCTCGGCTTATACTCGAGTCATCGCTGTCTGCCCGCTCGATCAGCGTGTCGAGCAGACAGACAGCGGCCATTCTATAATTCAAAAGCCGCGCCTCCGGCTCCGCCTTCGCCTGTGATAGGCGGAACACTGAATTTCCCAGCAGCCTGTGTTCCGCCTATCACGGACATCGTATCATCCTCGTACTACGGACGAGGATGATACGATGTCCGTGATAGGCGGAACACAGGCTGCTGGGAAATTCAGTGTTCCGCCTATCACAGGCGAAGGCGGAGGCGCGGCTTTTGAATTTTACAATGGCCGCCGAGGCGCCGACGAAGAGGGCACGGGACGGAGGCAAGGCAAGGCACGGCACGGGACGGGACGGGACGGAGGCAAGGCAAGGCACGACACGGGACGGAGGCAAGGCACGGCACGGGACGGAGGCAAGGAGGCAAGGCACGGGACGGAGGCTCGGGACAAAGGCTCGGGACACAGGTAGGCTGGACACACACACACACACACACACACACACACACACACACACACACACACACACACGGATGGATGGAGACACACACACACACAGGGATGGATGGATACACACACACACAGGGATGGATGGATGGATGGAGACACACACACACAGGGATGGATGGATGGAGACACACACACACAGGGATGGATGGATGGATGGATGGAGACACACACACACAGGGATGGATGGATGGATGGACACACACACACACAGGGATGGATGGACGGACACACAGGGATGGACGGACACACAGGGATGGACGGACACACAGGGATGGACGGACACACACACAGGGATGGACAGGCATGTCTCACCCTCGGCTTATACACGAGTCAATAAGTTTGCCAGTTTTTTTGGGGGTAAATTGGGGGCCTCGGCTTATATTCGGGTCGGCCTATACTCGAGTATATACGGTATTCATAAGAATTGCAGGCCTACAATATAAAACGCCCAAATTTCCATGCAAAATAATTGTACCGCTTTCAGCACCTAAAATCAGAACTAATCATACCGCCAGGGAGGTTAAAGGACTCAGCCCTGGGTAAAAGCCCGGGTCCAGATGGGTTCACGACCTACTATCTTAAAAAATATAAAAAAATATAGTCCCAATATAAAATATATAATATAGCCCCGAAGCTATGCCAGTATATGAATGGGTTGGGAGCTAATTATGGAATAGGGAAAGAGGCCCTGGCAGCATCAATAACAGTTATTTGAAAGAAGGGAAAGACAGTACGTTATGTTCAAATTATAGGCTGATAGCCCTTTTGAATGCAGATGCCAAGCTTTATGCAAAAGTATTGGCGTCCAGGTTGAAGGAGTGGATGACCAAACTGGTCCATTTGGACCAGGTCAGCTTTATGCCAGGGAGAGAAGAGAGGGACAATGGAGTGAGAACGTTGCTGCTCCTGCAGGCCATCAAAATTAGCAAGTCTCCAGGGCTATTCCTGTCGATTGATGCTGAAAAAGCATTTGACAGGGTAGACTGGGGACTTATGATAAAAATGTTGGAAGTCTTGGACATAGGACCAAGAATGATCCAATGGATTGAAGTACTATATAATCACCCTTTCACCTGCGTGAAAGTAAATGGCATATTATCCCTCCCTTTTGAGATGGAAAACGGAACCAGACAGGGGTGTCCGTTATCACCTCTTTTGTTTGTGCTGACTTTGGGACCCCTGCTTGTGTCCATCAGAAATAACCCTGATATTAAGAGCCTTAAGATAGGAGAGGAAGAGCATAAGCTGGCAGCTTTTGTGCTCTTTTTCATATCAAAACCAAGGATCACAATGCCAAATCTAGTGAAGATTCTAAGATTGTATGGAGAAATGTCAAATTTCAAAATCAATCTTAGTAAATCTGAGATTTTAAATATAAACATAAATAGACAGGAAGAAGAGAATCTGCAAACGGAATTCCACTTCCTTTGGAAGAAGAGTTTAAAATATCTGAGATTTAGATTAATTACCTCCTTAATGAAAATTTATTTAATAAATGATATCCCTTTGCTGGGCGAAATTAAGAAGGAGACAAAAAAATATCAACTTGTCCCCTTTCTTGGAGAGGACGTATTAATGCAGTAAAGATGGTTTTAGTCCCAAAAATTCTATATGAGTTTCAAATACTACCTAAACCACTGCCGCAAACATACTTTAAAACTTTAAAATCAATTATATTGAAGTTTATATGGCAAAATAAAAAAAACGAAAATTGCATTGGCTATCCTAGAAAAAGGGAAAAAAACAGGGGGGGCTTAGCCATCCCAGACTTTAGAAAATACTATAAAGCTGCAGTACTTACACGAGTGGTGGAACGGGCAAAGAAAGATAATGAAAAAAGATGGGTTCAAATAGAAAATGTAATGAATAGTTCACATTCAAGACGGGTAATCTGGAACCCTCCACAATAAAGGGCACTGGGTGGGAACACGCATGAAATAACACATAATGCATTAAAAATATGGTACACGATTCACAAACAACACAAATCGGCACATAATTAACCTTTGATTTTTTTACAATAGAATGTTTACTTTTCACCAGGGAAAAGTTCAATTGAGGGGAATAAGCAAAGGGATATAATTTAATAAATAAAATAAAGTTAAAATAAAGTTAAATAAAAACGCAGTGACGTATCGCAAAAAAATCTCTGGTCATTAAGGAGGCAAATCCTACCAAGGCTGAAGTGAGTAATCAGAAGGAAGACAAATCCCCTACGGGGATCCTTCTGAAGAAGCCCCTTTGGGTGCAATGTGTAAAGGAGGAGTCTGATAGCGCTGTCTGGCACATTTCCCTGGCAATTTGTGCAGAGTGGAGTGACTTATATGACGCTAGCTGAGTATCACATTGACAGTGTATTTCTGGGGATGCTGTCACTTGATTAGATGCTGCAGTTTTAATTATTATGTAAGTGTAACATATGGTGCTTTAGCTGTATATTAAAGATTACAACAGTGAGCACCATTGTTTGTGGTCTCTTTGGCTTATGCTCCTGGGAGTGAGTTGTTTTAACCCTTTGCTGCCATCATGGTCTATTGCTTCTGAATCCTACTGCAGAGGGCTGTTAACCCTTTGAGGTGAGCAGTTTGTACAAAGTGAAGAAGGGGATAGTTTCTGGTGGCACTGGATAAGTGTCTAGAAAAGAAGATGTGGTGGACTTTTTGAGATATTGCAGTATGGTTTTACACCTGGAGACATATACATTTATGTTGCGTATTGTGTTCCTGTTTGATATTTTATAGGCATTTTGTGCATAATTATACACAGAATCGATTAATATTATGTGTGTTTACAGGTGTATTATCAATATTAGGGATTGCACAAGTATAGATTTTTTTTATACATTGCTGCACTTTGAGATGTTCTAATTACTTTTGGGTGTGAAACACTGGTTAAGTGCTGGCTGGCTTTTTTCATATGAAATTATACGTGCAGCTGTGTACACAATTGCTTTTGAGTTTTAGCACTTTTTTTGCAATCCCTTGGCTATTAGCTAAAAATTTAGGAAATTGATTTAATAGATTTGGTACCATGGTGTTTGAATTCAGCATTTGAACTTTTCAGCCGAACCTCCCAGAACCAACCAAGATGGGTTTTTCCCTCATTCCTAGTCACTATTTACAACACCTTTTAGTAGACAGGATTTACATTTTTGTTCTAAAACTATTTATTGTAAAGCATGCATTAATGTTTTTATAGCATGAATATTATTTTAGGGTCCCATGCATGCTAGTCATTTTTAATGCTGCTGTTAGGGGAATCTTGCTTTTTCTGCCTCTAAATGCCTTTTCATTTTAACCTACATGTCCATCCATGCACACAGGCATTTAGGCATTTAGAGCAGGGACATACCAGACCCTTATCCAAGCATGCAGCCCGGCAGGTCAGGAAAGGGAGGGGACGAGCGAGTGCCCCCCTCCTGAACCATACCAAGCTACATGCCCTCAACATCTGCACCCCCCACCCCAAAACACCGTACCCCCATGTTTATGGGGACAAGGGCCTCTTCCCTTGCCCGGTGATTGTCGGAGATTGTGAGGGGGCGTATTGGAATCTGGAATCCCCCTTTAACAAGGGGGGGCCCCAGATCCCTCATGTGAATGAGTATGGGGTACATTGTACCCCTATGCATTCACTAAAAATAGTGTAGTGTTAAAAAATTCAGTAGACAGTTTTTGACGAGTTTTTTATTAAAAATCTTCTCCCGTATCTTCATCCTCTGGTTTTCTCCTTCTCCCCCTTCTTCTTCTTCCACTCTTCTTCTGTCTTCTTTGTGCAGTGTTCTTATTCCTCTGCCGCCGCTCCCACTGCCGACCTTCCTCCGATGCTGCGTCCCACTGATCTGTCGGCGCTGATGTCCTGCATTTCTTAAATAACGATGGGGGCATGGAAATATAATTACATCCTCCATAGGCCAAGCCCCCTTGTGACGTCACAGGCCCATCATGCCCCAGGTGGTGATGTCACAAGGGGGCGTGGCCTCTGGATGATGTAATACGATTGCCATACCCCATCATTATTTAAGAAATGCAAGCATCGGGGGAGGGTCGGCGGCAGGAGTGGCGGCAGAGGAATAACACTGGACAAAGAAAACAGAAGAAGAGCGGAAGAAGAAGCAGGGGGAGAAGGAGAAGACCGGAGGATGAAAATGTGGGAGAAGATGGAGAAAGACCGAAGGAAGAAGCAGAGAAGAAGAAGATTTTTAATAAAAGGCTTGTCAAAAACTGTCTACTGTATTTTTTAACAATACACTACTTTATTTTTTTTTGTTAATGGGTAAGGGTACAATGTACCCCATACTCATTCACATGGGAGGGATCTGGGGGCCCCCTTGTTAATCTCCCTGGCGGTACGATATTTCGGATTTTAGGTGCTAAAAGCGGTACAATTATTTTGCATGAAAATTTGGTGTTTTATATTGTAGTCCTGTAATTCTTAGGAATAACTCTCTTAAATCTGTCCAAATCAGAGTCTAGCAGACATCCCGGGTATAATAAAGTTTGAAAAATGAAATCATAAATTATAATATAATAAATAACTATAAATAATTGTACCAAATAATAATATAACAATAATAAAAATTATTCAATAATGTAATCAAATCAAGAACACTGAAATTTGATCAGTTGCAGAATTGTCACTGTCATTACTTTTCAATATTTGATGACGGATCTCCCCACAAATCACTATCCCTTAATTCTGCGAGTGATTCCAATTTATTATCGCTATTTTCTAGCTGCTTTAAAACCATTTTTGATGTAAAGGGACAGTTTTGGTTGCTATGGACAATCTCCAGTTTCCAGGCATAAAGAACAGTTTTTATAATATAAAACTGCATGCAGGACACTGGGCAGAACACTAGGGACAAAGGGGATGTGAAATAATTACATACAGCAATGTAATCTGTAAGATTACATTATACTGTATGTATACTGTGTGTTTCACTTTTTGAATTTGGCGCCGATCTCCGTCCCCGTGCGTCGCAACACTCGCAGGGAAGGGAGATCAGCTCCGTGATAGATCGAGCGAGACACGGCTCGCTCGTACAGCGGGGAGACAACGCTGGATCCGAGGGAGAAGGTAAGTAAACCTCCTCCTGGATCCAGCGACGCAGTCCCGAGTCTGGCTCGGGGTTACCGCTAATGGTACAAAAATTCCACCCCGAGCCAGACTCGGGAAGACCGTCAGGGGGGTTAAAGAGGGCTTCCAGATTCTGATTAGCCCCCTGCCCGCAAACCCTGAAAGCCACAGGGAAAAAGTTGTTGGGAAGAGGCCCTTTTCCTCATCAACATGGGGGCAAGGTACTTTGGGGTGGGGAGCATCCCCCATGTTGAGGGCATGTGGCCTGGTATAGTCCAGGAGGGGGCACTCCATTGTCCCTTCCCTTTCCTGACTTGCCGGGCTGCATGCTCGGATAAGGGTCTGGACATGGATTTTGGGGGGACCCCCACGCCATTTTTAAATAAAATGTTGGTTTGAGGGGGTCCCCTCTGAATCCATACTAGACCCAAGGGCCTGGTATGAACCTGAGGGGACCACACACTTTGCAATTTTTTTTTTTAGCTGGCATTTTTTTTTTACATTGAGCAGGAAGCCAGCTGACAGCTAATGACTCATTGGTTGTTAAGGAAATGGCGGATGGCTTCCCGACTCCTCCTTAGCAAGAAGCTATATACAGTATAAAAAAATAAATAAAAAACGCAAAATGCAAATTACGGTAAAAATGTGGTACTTGCGTTTTGGATGCGGGTCCATTGAATTCTATTGCATGCAAAACCGCTGCATTTTGTGGGAAAAAAAGTCCCCATCAACATGAGGACAAGGTGTTTTGGGGTGAGGGGAAGCCCTAAATCACCACCCCCCCCCCATTTTGAGTGCATGTGGCTCCTTTCTTGACCTGCCGGGCTGCATACTTGCATAAGGGTCTGGTATGGATTTTGGGGGGACTCCCCATGGGTTTTCTTTTTACATTACCAGCTTCACGGCCCCCTGCTTAACAACCAGCTATTTCTTCACACAGAATTCAAATCAGTCTATTGTTTTTTCTTTTTTATCAAAAATAAACTGAATTTAACAAAAACTAAACTGAATGAATTCCAAAACCAAAATAAACAAATTCTATAATGAAACAAAATTAGTAACATAAAAAATCTATCCGAAACGCATTCTTCATATGTCTACTGTGCTGTGTCTTCAGGCTGGCAGGAGCCCAATAAGGAATAATTGTCTCCTGCTATGTTCTTCAGGCAGCCATCTTGGAGAGGACTGCAATCTTATTGCATATCAAAATCCAGCAAGATTTTGGTGGCCATCTTGACTGAGGATTCCATAAACAGTGGAATTCTGCATCATTTGGTGTACTGGTATTCTGAAAAATAGATAGGGAGAGAATAGGAGCAGCATTAGAGAGAGGTACTTGATGAGGAAGGAAGAAAAAAATGTTTCCTACAGAGTGTCTCCTCCCCCAGTTTCTTGGGCATTCTATGCCTGGCAGCCAACTATCTGTGGAGACTGTTGCTGGGGGGTCCCTCGTAGTTTGCCTCCTTTGGCACCTGGGCTCCTGACCTCACTTCTCTTGGCGCAGGAAGGGAGATCACCTCTCTCCCCTCCCTCTTGTCAATCACTTGGGACACGTGACAGGTCCCAGATGATTGCACGGCCAGTCACGGCACGCGGCACTGCACGGCTCGCGCATGTGCAGTGGCTGCCTGCAGTTAAAACGCTGAGTGGAGGGAGAAATGAGCGGGGCTTCGATCCCTAGCATCGCTGGACCCTGGGACAGGTAAGTGTCCAATTATTAAAGTCAGCAGCTGCAGTATTTGTAGCTGCTGACTTTGAATTATTTTTTTAATCGGAACACCGCTTTAACGGACTACAGGAGGTCAATATCAAGTCAATTCCAGGTATATCCTTTGCTTGCAATTAAAAGAATTAGCAATGCAGTTTAATCTCCTGGTGGTATTCCCGAGTGTGTCTCGGGGTTAAAATTTCAGTACCATTAGCGGTAACCCCGAGCCACACTCGGGATTGCATTGCAGAATCCTGGTACAGCATACTTACCTTGTCACCAGGATCCTGCGATGTCCCCGTGCTGTGTCCTCCGGCCAGATCATCTGGCTGATGCTCTGTGTTCCGTGCTCCGCTCTCTGCGAGCGACGCATTGGAGGCAGAGCCTAGCGGCAAATTCAAAGTACAAAAAACATAACACATACAGTACACTGTATCATTTCACCTCTCTTTTGTCCCTAGCGCTTTGTTCAGAGCCCTGTATGCAGTTTTATATTATATATACTCTTCTTTCTGCCTGGAAACTTGAGATTGTCCATGGCAACCAAAAAGTGTCCCTTTACATCAAAAGTGGTTTTAGACATAGTAAATTAGAACACTTGCAGAATTGAGCGATAGTGAATCGTGGGGAAATTTATTTTATTATTATTATATTATTTTTTTTGAATTATTTATAGTTATTTATTATATACAATTTATGATTTTGTGTTTCAAACTGCATTATACCCGGGATGTCTACTAGATTCTTGTTTGGACAGATTTAAGTGTGTTATTCCAATTCCAATATACAATATAAAATGCCAAATTTCTTTGCAAAACAATGTACCACTTTGAGATTCAAAAATCTAACATAATCATACCGCCAGGGATGTTATTACATGGTTGCATTAATTTCTGTCATTTGTATTTACCTGCAGTTCAGCTTTAAAAATTGAGCTAAAAATAATAACAGCAAAATTTATTTACATTAACATTTTGTTTTAATAATCCTGATTCTATTTTGTTTACTTTGTAAATTTCAATTATCACACTATAAAGGGCTGTACAAAAGCAGTAATATGATGATGTTTTACAAATAAAACTACACAGCCACACAGGAAATTATACTTTCAGGTCAAAATATACCACTCTTTCAACTAATTATATTCTAGAAATCTCCTTTTCACCTCTTTTAAATTACACCTTTGAGGCCGTAAACAAACTGAAGTGCATTGAAATTTATCACCAGTCAGTTTAGTTTTTGCTCCTTTTGAAACACAACTTTCTCGGGGTTGAAGTGTAAATTACATGATTAAAAAACATGAATGGGAATAGGAGAGATTTACGGTGCTCCAGAAATAGCATATCCGGAAGATTTGTAATGAATTTCAGTGCTCTTCATGCCTTCTAATCCGCAATGTATTCCAAATGACATCGGCGATAAATATGGCTGCCTTCTAAGTACTGTGAAGGGTACAGTCTGATTGTAATTAAGTGCAATTAACCTTTTGTACAAATGGAAAAAGGAGTTTTGCAAAAGTAATTTTGCATGCTTGTGTGCAGGTAAGACATGGTCATGATTTATTTTCACCTTCTTTTACGGACAGATATATAAATAAAATCTATATAAAAATATTTATGTAATCTACTTTAGCATAATGTGTAACTGATTATATAACTATAATAGAACTATATAGTTACTGCATAGTTGATGTCTTGGACAGGCTTAGTTATCCACTATTTCCTATATTTGTTGGCACTTTATTAACATCTTTTCCCTGGCTTTGTCACTCTCTGCAGCTGTTAGGCCTCTTTCACACTGGAGCCAGGGGAAAGGGGGTGAGTAAAACAAGGCGGCTTGAGCTGGGATTTTACAGCCCCCAACCGCCCACCTAATATCTATGACAGCTGTAAGGGCTGTTAACATTTTGTGCCCATGATGCTTAGCATTGTAGCTGCAACAAATTAAACTCAGCAGGACTAGTTGGCAGTTAATACCAACTATTAAACCTCATCAAAGTCATTCAAGTCAATGGGGCTGTGCTGCAACCCTGTGCTAAACTCTTTTATTACAATTCCCATTGTAAATAGCATTTCTGCTTAAAAAAATAAAAATAAATTATACAACTTTTTGATACCTGTAAGACATAAGGGAATTTTAATAAGACAACACCAATAGGCTGTACTCAACCTCTTCACCCAACCTCATGGGTCACCAAGGGGCACCAATGTTCAGACTATCTCTTCTGTAGGCCATCCAATAACATATCCATCCAAAATACTTAACACCACGGCAGGATGCTCCTTACATACTGTATATCAATTTATTGACACATCCGTCTAAAATCCAACATAACAGACCCGTTAACGTTATGTAGTCACACTTACGTTAATCATAGCTAGCTGTTACCCACAAATACACACATTGTATATCTCTAACCCACTGACAGATGCAGTGGGAGGAGAAACTCATTAAAATAATTAAAAAGATGATACCAACTGAAAATACATTGTGTCACAATATTATCCTATACCCTTATTGTATTACCGCATATGTTATCAATGTACAAATCTTCTTGTACCTTATAATAATCAATAAACTATTTGAAAAGAAAAGAAAGAACAATTTAAAATAAAATACAGCTTAATGAACAGGTGAGCATTAGTATAGCTATTCTAAATCATGTATTAGTTCAAATATGGTATAACATCCCATCAATGTTTTCATCAGTGGGGTGTTCTGGTTTCTAATTTTAAGATTCATAACACCTCACTTTCAAAAAACGTACAATATAAATCACTTCCTCCAACAGATGAAGTGATCTTTTCGACCCCCCATATTGCTTGCATGAGTATCACTACAGTGTTTGGATATACTGGAGATTTACGTAGAACATTTTTGCATGCACATTCATTTCAGCACAAAAATGTTTTTCTATACAAACTCTAGGGGGTTGAATAGTACACCCAATATACTGGGGAGAGCACATACTACACTGAAACAAAAAAGCTATATTATTTGTAGCGCCCTGCTCCTGATGAGCAGACACTATTGTTTTTTTATTTTATTTAATTATCTGAAGCTGTAGTTTGGCTCAGAACAATTTCTCTAAAAGCTCTGGTTTCTGTACCAGTACAGTTGGGTTGCTCTAATTCCGACCTGACCGTAGGTGTCACTGTCACCGTCAGTGGGTGTGGAACAGCAGCAGGCTGGATGCATTAAATACCGCCTCTTGCTCGGAAATGGTTCAGTGGGTGTGCCTTCCCTGCAGTGCATTCTGGGAGAGGGTATTTAAGGTACCGATGCCATTTTTCTGGGTTCATTTTCCAGAGTCCATGATCCCAACCCCAGGGCCCTCCTGGCCTGGGGTCTATGTCGTATTGTCTTGCACCTCGGGGCCGGCTGGCCTGAGGCTTCGCAGCTGAGAGTGTAGGCCCAAGAATGTCTTCGGGCCTGCTGATCCAGAGGTGGTCCTGTGCTGTCTTGCCTGCGGAAGCCAAGGAAAGCTGAAGGATCCAGGAGAGGACTTTTCCAGTGGAGGACCAAGCGCAAGTCTGGTGTCTCTGGAGGAGCCTGGAAACTCAGTTTGAGGACGCATCCCGGATCAATATCCTAACAGTATCGCTGGGTCGGCTGAAAGAATCTGGTACTGTATGGTAGTTCTTCCTAAAAACTCTCAAGAACCACTAAGTTTGATTAACAAGTCTGAGACTTTGTTGGCATATCGTCGTCTGCTTGGTCAAGTGAGAGGGGCCTATCCGGTGACTGCTGGATCCAGTCTGTGGAGCTGTTTGTTCTCTAGATCTGACTGATACCTCTAACCCGCAATTACTAGGTGCCTGAACTCCCCCTTATCCTCTAACCCTTTATTGAAGGACTGTGTCTTGTGTCTTTCTTGGATGTTACCCCTAAATACATCTTCAAAAAGGACCACGTGTCTGATATATCTTCATTTGGGCTACTTTCCACGGGACCCCCCTAAGATGAAGAGGCGAGCAGGAGAGGTAACAGAAAGCCTTAATAAAACCAGCAGGGTGTTAGTGCTACATATTTGTATTACACTCAATGTAACGATGAATAGGAAACTTTTCTCCTGTGGATAAAGATACCACTTTATGGGAACCCCGTGACATCACTGATCAAATATGGTCATGTCCATATTTGGCCAATTACGTCAACCTAAAGACTACCATTTTGTTTATATCAGCTGTTATCTGTCAAAGCTGTCAGTAGCAGGTAAGTAGTCACTGGTACCAGACATGTGTCAAAGTTTATTTGTTCTGCAGGTTGAAAGGCGTTGGGTATTATGATTGATGGGGAGCTATATCACTGAACATTGTGGTGCATTCTTTTTTATTAGCCAAAAAAACAAAAGAATTGTCATTCTTTATTAAATAACTTGTGAAAAACTGTGTGTTTTTAAATATACTTATTTTTTTTTCTAAATGAGTAGGGGTACATACCCCTACTCATTCACATGGGGGGGGGGGGGATCTTGGGACCCATTTTAGTTTTAAGAGGGATTTCAGATTCTGATGAGCCCCCTCCCACTGGGCTGGGGTTGTGGGTAAGAGACCATTGTCCTAATTAACATTGGGACAAGTTGTTTTAACAGGGCTTACCCTATGGAAAGGTACTCCCCACCCCATGTTAAGGACCTGTGGCCTGATATGAATGAATGAAATACTTGTATAGCGCACAATGCGAACTGAATCGCCTCTAGGCGCTGTGGCGAGCTTTGATCATCTGCTAAAAGAGGAAGGTCTTGAGTTTTTTCCTAAAAGCCAGGTGATTTTCTTCCAGGCGGATGTTGATTGGTAGAGCATTCCATAGCCGAGGCCCTTGGACAGCGAATCTCCGATCACCCTTGGATTTATACTGGGCTTTGGGCACGAGGAGGAGGTTTTTGTTGGCTGATCGAAGTTCAGGATGAGGGGGGACACAGGCTCTCCCCCCTTCCCCATTCCTTTCTCAGCCTTGAAACCTGCATGCTCACATAAGGACTTGGTATAGATTATTGATTTTTGTTTTTCCCCAGGTGCGTTTGGCTCATCAGTATTTGCCTAAATATTAATGTATTAAATGTACTTAAAATACAACTATGCCAGTACTTGAACCTGCACTTATATCAGCCTCTTATTTTTCCACTGACAGTAACACTCAGTCTAGGAGAGAGTACTTCAGTACTCTGAGCCAATACAACTCTCCTGCAAGTGTTGACAAGGAACATGTTGACAGGAGGGGACAGCAGCTCTCATCAGTATGCTGCTGCTTCTTTATTGATTACCTGCTTCCCACCCAGCCTATGAACAAATGATGAAAGCTCTGTGATCCTGGTTGGACAGCACATGAAGTCCTCCCAGGATCGTGCCCCATGGGACACATCAGATGACAAATCAGTGTACTGGCCTACTGCCTGTATCATGTGTCCACTGTGACCATTCATAGCAGATCACATGACAATTGTACACAATGGATGGCTTCCATTTATACCATGGATTGTGTACTATTGTTTTGATCTCTGTGATTGGTCACACTGATCACATGATACAGGCATAGCCAATCACAGCCCATCTATACCATGTGATTAGCTGTGACAAGTCATTCCGAAAAAAATGGTTGCTGTTTTCTTTTTCCTTTACATGCTGTCATCAACCAGTTTTCCTGATCACTGCCACACACTTTTTATGATGACACGGTACTCCACTTGTGTCAATATGTAAATAAAACAAAATAGTACTTTTTTATTGTTTTATTTCATAATTTTCCAAAAATTGTGACAAAATATTACAGCTTCAAAAAAACTCACCATGCCTCTTACTAAATGCCTTGCATGTTGAGGTCTCAAAAAATGAAATAGAACCTCAGTACATCAAGACTGATTTATTTTCAGATATACAGTATATACCATATTTTGTGGAGAATGTTGCTACAGACTAAATAATATGCACTGATTTGGATTATTTTAACCAAATTTGGCCTAAATTTATGAAGAAAGGTTATTTATTTGAAAAACGTATAAAGAAATACACCCTTTTTCAAACTTTTCAGTCTTTCTTTGCTTACTTTAGCAAAAAATAAAAAATACAGTGGTGATTAAATACCACCAAAAGAAAGCTCTATTTATGTGGAAAAAAATATATAAAAAATTCATTTGGGTACAGTGTTGCATGACTGCGCAATTGTCATTCAAATTGCGAAAAGGACTGAAAGCTGAAAATTGGCTTGGGCAGGAAGGGGGTGAAAGTGTCTGGTATTGAAGAAGTCATTAACACGCTGGTGTCAGAGGAGTGTCCAAACTGTGTTGCTTAAAGTGAACCTGCACTTTACCTATTGAGAGCAGATCAATAGGTTCACTTGACGACACAGACACTATTTACCATGCCCCTTGTCCACCATGAATGTCTATCAAAGCCCTGCTCAGTTGGGGTCAGAGCTTAAACTGGGCTAAGAATGCACATAACAGAGTTTGCACCTGGCCCTCCATTGAGGTCTGATTAATGGGACACAAGGGAGAGAGTCACGTGCTCTAATTTTACTTTAAAGCGGTTGTATAGTCATATTTTTAACTTTGACCTACAGGCAAGCCTATAATAAGGCTTACCTGTAGGTAAAAAGAATATCTCCTCAACCTGTACGGTTTAAGAGATATTCCCCTCACAATGAGCCGCTGACTTCAGCGGCGCATGCACTCCGGGGATTCTCGGCAGAAAGTCCAGCAGACGCCAAACCTTGCCAGGAAGAAAACTCCTGCACGCAGTGAAGCAATACCCGGAAGACACATAGAGGGAACATGTTAGCTCCCTCGGCGTGGACCGAGTGAGATGCCGGCGCCTTGTTCTAAGGTAATTATTTCATAATGAGCTAGTATGCGGTGCATACTAGCTCATTATGCCTTTTCCCTTACATGTGTAAAAAAAAAAAAAAAGAAAGAAAGAACGTCAGTGGGTTTACTCCCGCTTTAAGATGTGTGAAGGACTTGGTTATCATATCTGGATTTGTGTCGCTATGGAGTCAATACCTGCAGGTACTGTGAGGTACGTGTGATCACTAAGGTTTTTTTTCTTTTGTAACTGGGGAGAATTTTTGCATCCAACTTTACCCCAATTACGGTTCATCTAATACGGAGTAATATGTATCATGTGCAATATGCGGGTTACACCACACACTCTTTCAGAACACAAACTATACTATACATGAGAACACTATTGTGATGCCATGAACATCAAAACATGCTAAATAAATCTCAAATGAAAATACATGGGGGTGACATATCGTTTTTTTCTTTTTTGTGGCATACAAAGGGTGTTTTCCACAGACAAGGGTGGTAACCAATACCACAGACTCCTTAAACAAAAAGATATAGTGGATTCACAAATTAAATTAATGTATCTATTACAGATTATATCTTAATTTTGATTTAATTTAAGCATATATTTATTAGCATAATTTATTTACTGATGTCCCATATCATTTTCTTGTTGCTGTTATTTATTTTATTTAATTTTTCACTTATTGGTTTTAATGTTAATTACTTGATTTCTCTGTGTAAGCTTTTTAGCCGAGTATTTAATGATGTTTGTGAATTTGGGCTGAAATGTGTTAGCTCCTTGGCTGGATCTTACCCATTTTTTTGTATACTAATAAATTGACTTTTAGTTTGTGGACTTTACTGTGTTGCCAGCTTTTTTTTATCAGAGGTTCACATGCTCCTCCATACCTGAAATTCTATTTTGCAGGTCCCCTGCAGGCAAATGGAAAGCAGGAAAGTGTAAGTAGTGGAATAAAGGTCTATCAAGCAAACCTGTTACTTTGCAGGTTTCCATTACATCAGAGGGGGGCGGGGTCACCCGCACATTATTGGGGAAGCCGGGCTTTCTCCTTTCGTCAGAGGAGGTGGGGTCAGGTTATGGGTGGCCCCGCCCTCCTCAGCTAAGAAGTGTCAGGCTGCTGGGATTCCCGCAGTGTCTCCGGCAGAGACAGAAGATGGATGCGCTGTGCTGGATTCAGAGATCACCCATTGCTAGATCAGATTACCCATCGCTGGACCCCAGAGAGATGATCATCCATTGCTGGATAGCAAGTGTGGATTACCACCGCTGGAATTTATTTTTTTTATAATAAAGGACTTTTCCCAACGGTGTGTGGGTGTTTTAACATTTTTTTTACACTTTCTTTGTGAAATGGTAGGGGTACTTTGTACCCCCTTACCATTTCAAACAGGGAGGGCCGGGATCTGGGGGTCCCCTTGTTAAAGGGGCTTCCAGATTCTGATAAGCCCCCTGCCCGGAGACCCCCACATCCACCGGCCAGGGTTGTGGGGATGAGGCCCTTGTCCTCATTAGCATGGGGACAAGGTGCTTTGGGGGGACCCCAAAGCACCCTCCCAATGTTGAGGGCATGTGGCCTGGTATGGTTCAGGAGGGGGGACTCTCTCTCGTCCCCCCTCTTTTCCTGCGGCCTGCCAGGTTGCGTGCTCGGATAAAGGGTCTGGTATGGATTTTTAGGGGGACCCCAAGTAAATTTTTTTTTAATTTGGTGCGGGGTTCTCCTTAATATCCATACCAGACCTGAAGGGCCTGGTATTTGAATTTGGGGGAACCCCTCACTTTTTTTTTTATCAATGACTTTCAATGAGTGTTCTCTGTATTACGGGAGCCGACAATTCATTATAGCCGTGAGTGATTTTAAATGACTTTTTCTGCAGAAATTATACTTTGTGCAGGGACAGTTCTGAGCACGGGAAACATGCGCCCCTTCACAGACATACTATAGACACCCCCCAGGTACGAAATTTAAAGGAATATTACACTTTTATTGTTTCACTTTAAGCATTATTAAAATCACTGCTCCTGAAAAAACTGCAGTTTTTAAAACTTTTTTTTGCATGGATCCATGTCCCCTGGGGCAGGACCCAGGTCCTTAAACACTTTTTAGGACAGTAACTTAAATATTAGCCTTTAAAATTAGCACTTTAGATTTTGAACGTTCGAGTACCATAGACTTTAATAGGGTTCTAAAGTTCACACGAAGTTTAGGTCTGTTCGCAGGTTCTGGTGCGGACCGAACCGGGGGGTGTTCGGCTCATCCTTACCCAGCACATCGCATCACCCAAAGAACACCATCTCCAGTGTTAAACATGGTGATGGCAGCATCATGCTGTGGAGATGTTTTTCAGCAAGTAGGACTGGGAAACTGGTCAGAGTTGAGGGAAAGATGGATGGTGCTAAATTCAGGGATATTCTTGAGCAAAACCTGTACCACTCTGTATGTGATTTGGGGCTAGGACACAGGTTCACCTTCCAGCAGGACAATGACCCCAAACACACAGCTAAAGCAACACTTGAGTGGTTTAAGGGGAAACATGTAAATGTGTTGGAATAGCCTAGCCAAAGCCCAGACCTCAATCCAATAGAAAATCTGTGGTCAGACTTAAAGATTTCTTGTCACAAGCGCAAACCATCCAACTTAAAGGAGCTGGAGCAGTTTTGCAAGGAGGAATGGGCAAAAATCCAAGTGATAAGTTGTGGCAAGTTTATAGAGACTTATCCAAAGTGACTTGGAGCTGTGATAGCCGCAAAAGGTGGCTCATTAAAGTATTGACTGGGGGGGGGGGGGGGGGGGTGAATAGTTATGCACATTTTCTGTTATTTTGTCATATTTGTTGTTTGCTTTACAATAATAATAAAAAAAAACATCTCAAAGTTGTGGGCTTGTTCTGTAAATTAAATGATGCAAATCCTCAAACAATCCATGTTAATTCCAGGTTGCGAGGCAGCAAAACACGAAAAAATGCCAAGGGTGGTAAATACGTTTGCAAGGCACTGTAGTTGGGTGTCTTTATTTCTAGGGTACATTTTTTTCATGAATGAGTAGGGGTACTATATACCCCTACTCATACACATAGGGGTGTTATATGGGGGCCCCCTTGCTGTAAAAGAGGGCTTCCAGATTCTGATACCCCCGCCTTCAGCCCCCACAACCACCGGCCAGGGTTATGGGAAAGAGGGCCTTGTCCTCATCAACATGGAACAAGGTGCTTTGCCAGGGGTTCATGTGGCCTGGTTCAGGAGGAGAGGGGTGGGGTGGGATCACACATTCATTTCTTTCCCTGGTAACCTGGCTGCATGTTCAGACTAAGGGTATGGTATGGATTTTTAGGGGGATCTCACACTTTTTCTTTTCATTTTTCTTTTTGCATAGAGATCCCCCTTAAAATTAATACCAGACCCGAAGATCTGAGTTTTAAACACTTTTTGCCTTTGTAAATGTTAGTGTTGTGCAGCACCCATACTTCACAAAGATGAATCCCTTCACAGGCAGCATTAGGACACCCCCAGGCATGACATTTAAAGGAATTGGGCATTTCCACTTTAACTACTTGCTTACTGATCACTTAAACCCCCTTCCTGCCCAGGCCAATTTTCAGCTTTCAGCGCTGTCACTCTTTGAATGACAATAGCAGTCATGCAACACTCTATCCAAATATTATATATTTTTTTCCACATAAATAGAGTTTTTTTTTGGTGGTAGTTAATCACTGCTGTTTTTTTTTACTTTTTGCACTGATAGGTGTCACTGAAGAGCACTGATAGGTCACACTATTGGGTACTGATGGGTGGCACTGGTAGCTGACACTGATAGGTGGCACTGATGATGAAGCATTTATTGGCAGCACTGATGGGAATTGATAGGTGGAACTGGCAGCACTGGTATGCACTGGCAGGTGGCACTGGTGGGCACTGACGGGCGGCACTTGTGGGCACAGATGAGGCGGCAGCTCTTACTGTTTGGAATCGCTGTCCCTTTCACAGAAGCAGATTACCGATCTTTTGTTTACATCACGTGATCAGCTATCATTGGCTGACAGCTGATCACGTGGTAAGGGGCCAGGATTCATGCACATTCATGCACGTTTGTGCACATCCTATTCTGAAAAAAATGCAGCCTGCCCTTTTATTTTAACCACACATTACAACCAGGTTAACTAAACAAGGTGATAAAAATCAATAATTTTTATCACCTATATTTTTAGAATGCGTGTATGAACACATCCAAACTCATTTGGTGTGAACAGGTCCTTTGTGTTAAAATAGTTAAATAGTAATTTTTCTGCCCGGAAAAACTTTCTAAAAAAAAATGAAAAAAAAATGGTCTTCAATGAAATGTAACCGATTTCGAAGAGCTTTTGATTCTGAAGGTGTACTGGGGAAATGTGCTGTGCTAACGTTTATCCTGCTTACTATGATTGCTGTGCATAAATGGATCGTTTTAAGAGGTCTAAGCCGATAAAAGAAGGTGTTTATTAACAGCTGCAGCCAGGTGTTTAAAGAGGCAGATATGGTGAGCCTTAAACACCAAACAAACTGTCAGATAAAAGCAATCGGCCATGAGACGTCTCCTGTAACATTTTTAATATGGTGAGATAATGTTACCTAGTACAGTAAAGCTAGCATTACTGAGATAGAAATCCGATTCCTGAAATATCTGTAAGCATATTTTATGTGCCAGAAAAAAAAAATCTATAAATATGCCCATAACTTCTCTTTAAAGTGGACTTGTCACACATATTAGCAGACATAAGCTGCAGCATGCTTCAGTGGAAAGAATTATTCTAGGCTCTTCTTTGCTTCCTGACTTTGCATTTGTAAACATATTAATATCATGTTGCAATGGGGCTAGCAGTCTCTATTGCAGTTAAGTGTTGTCGTGCCCAACATGAGAGTAGAAGAGTCTCTGTGTGTGGCCCACGGGTTGCTGGACTCCAGGGGTCGAGTCCTGGGGAAAAAAGTGTGGGAACTCCCACCCAAAATCCACTCCCACACCAAAAAATAAAATAAAAATAGGACCTCAGGGCATGGGGCACATCAGGCCACATGGCACATCAGGGCACGGGGCACATGGCACATTGGAACTCCATGTAGAAAGCAGAATGATTCAAATACAGCAGGTTCATTTCAGCATAAAGAACTTACTGTCTATTTTACAGCATGGATGATACTTACCTTGCATGACATGGTCCTGCTGTTGTTTGCATGTACACCCCATATTGAATGTCCTCTTTACAATGATGCCTTTATCTGCCCTTTACCAATTGTATTATACAAAGTACATTGTAAGCTGTAAGCTTTCCCTGTTTGTTTAAATTGTATGAGAAGGAGAATATGTTTAATTTAGTCCTTAAAGTAGTGTTAACAACATCTTCCCCCCATTTTAACATCAAAATATTTATATACAACAGGGAATCATGCACTATAGGTTTTTGTTTTGTTGTACTTTTTTGGGGGGGTTGCCAGTGGAAAATATGTCCCCGATCACTTGCAATTTGTTGGGATACAAGTTGTTTGCTTCCATTGTGTTGGGGAGTGTGCACAGCATATGCCACACAAAGGTCACATGACCACCCACAAAATGGATTTAAAATCATCTAATGTCCAATTCATATTCACATTTTTACTGGTTTAAAGCAGAGTTCCGCCAACAAAAAAAAAAGTCAGCAGCTACAAAAAGTGTAGCTGCTGACATTTAATAACTAGACACTCACCTGTCCCACAGTCCAGCCTCACTCCTCTCCCCCTCTTCTCCGAGGCGCCGGAATTCTTACTGTGGGCGCCCGGCTGTGCCTTCACAGCCAGGCACGCACTGTGCATGCACGCACCAGCCATGCTACGAATGGCCTGGCAATCTTCTGGGACCTGTGAAGTGTCCCAGAAGATTGCAGGGAACTTCCTTTTGGGGCTGCGGAGCCCTGGGAGGCCCCCCCACCCGGCCCCCCACCCAGGGGTCACCGTCACTTGAAGTGGAAGTTCCATTTTTGGGTTTAACTCCACTTTAATGTTACCATATCAATACAAGTTATCACATATGATGAATGAGTGAAATTTTTTTGGAATCCACTGCCATTTTCTATTGTAGAAAGAGTGGCTTGCATTCCTGGACTTCTGTGCTGTTTGTTTGTGTTTGTGTATCAGCCCATCCGACTGTAGTTCCAGTTGCAGTTGCAGCGCCCCTGAAATCGTGGCATGTCACACATCAAGGTCCTGCAAGGCAGTGTAACCACCATAAAAACAAAATCCAAGAGTAGTTCAAATTCTAAGGCTGTTTGCAGAGAATAGCAAGGCTGCAAACAGAGGGCAGATATCAAACACTATAATGTAAGATGGGGGCATAGACTAACTATCCCCTTACCTGCGCTAATGTGTATGTGTATATTAATAATAATAGTGGTATTAAGGGCTGCCCGTCGTGAAGTTGAAAAAAGTAATTGTGATAGAAAATGTAAAATGAACCGCTCACCCTACTCATTAATGAAACATAAATCTCATAGGTTGTGAATTAGTGCAATATCATAAGCAACCACTAGGTATCTGCCATTGGAGGTTCCTCTGCTGAATCATGGGGATGCACATCGAGAGTTGTCTCCATTAATTCGCTGTATATGACTCTTGTAATGGGGGTCATGTAAATTCAGTGAGTAGGCTGTGTGACTGGTGTTGGTGGAGGAAGATCCTGGTTATATTGGTAGATATATGAAATCACAAGTACCTTTGGACATCACTTGATGGGAACATATTTGACATTGTCCATTCATGACACTATTGCATTTTGGACAAAATATTAACTAATTTTTTGGACACTGTTAAAAAGTTATTATCACACACTGAAGAAATCTGGTGACACTTATATATGTTTACATATCACTAATATTACTACTTCTCTATATGGTTAGCAACCTTTTGGGGATACCGAGTGGTTGCTTATGATATTGCACTAATTTGCAACCTAGAATATTTATGTTTTCCACCCAAAAATGGAACTTCCACTTTAACTGAATGTGATCCCCTGATATGTCATTTTTTGGGGGGGAGTGGATACTCACTTTTTAGGGGTATCCAGCTCCCACTTCCTCCCGGGGCTCTATAGAGCTGGAAGGAATTTCACCTCTTCCCCTTCCCTCCATGCAATCTTCTGGAACACGTGACAGGTCCCAGAATATTGCCCGACCAATCGCAGTGCGGCACATGCCTGGCTGTGAAGCCACAGTAACAATGCAGGTGCCAAGGAGAGAAGGGGGGAGAGGAGCAGGACTTTGTTCACTCGCATTGCTGGACCATGGGACAGCTGAGTGTCTGATTAATAAAAGTCAGCAGCTACACTTTTTGTAGCTGCTGACTCTTATAAAGGTGGAACTCCGCTTTAATGAGTAGTGTGCACAGTTCACTTTACATTTTCTATCAGATATCAAACACTGTTGGTGCAGTAATATGCTGCTATATATCATGTTTTTAATGGGTGGTTTAATAATATTTGAAAGCATATCTAATTCTAATACAAACATTTACTAGGAGAAAGCAAAGCATACACAGTTCAGTGGTCAACAATATGTAATGTTTAGCATGGCATACAGGTTGCAGCAGTCTGGTTTTGTAACAAACCTTGTACATTACATATGTAGGTGGGGTGTAGCATGGTGCAGCAGCAATAATTCAAACAGTCAGGTGCAATGGAGAACTGAAATAGTACGGCAACAGTTCATAACAAACCTGGTGGGAAGGCTGCCCAACAGGGTGCAAAGTATTGTGAAGAAAGTGGGTATCAGCCAGACTGACAGCATCTGTAAAGAGACCAGAATGCAATCTGCCCATCTTGTGCACCTTTTCCTACTGCTAGTACTAGCCCTAACAGACGGGATACCTGTCCCTACGCTACTAACTCGCAAAGGTGCACCAAAACCTGGGAACCAGGGCCTTTAATAGGCACTACCTGACTAAAGATGGATGGCAAAGAAACATGTGGTGGAAACATCCAACCGAATTTCATCCTCAGTGACCCAAGAAACCATAGAGGAAGTAAGTTCCTCTTGACTTCCTCTCCAGCTATGGAGCCACTGCAGATGAGCACCACCTGTGGTAGAGAAAGTAGGCTGCACCTTGCTAAACATACACAGAGCCGCTATACTCTGTATGTTCTGCTACATGTTGCATATTAATGGCCACTGGACTGTACACCTGAATGCTGCACTTTGATGCATGGCACGTTACACATTCCTGAACTCTGCACCTGTATGCTGGGCTGTTTGTTACATACACCCCATCATTGCACTTTATACATTTGGTTATATGTTACATATTTAGGACTACTTGGTGGGAGTGCAGCAGACAGGTGTGTGCAAAAAATACCACAGCATACCGAGTTCAGGAGTATGTACAGCACAGATTACAGAGAGCAGTGGCAAGGAGTCATACAGCCTAGTGTAAACAAAGTGGGGATTAGGATTATACAATGTCTAATGCAGTATACAGTGCTAGTGGTCGGTGTGCAATGTATGACACTGCATACAGTTTGCAGCAGTTAGGAG
This sequence comes from Lithobates pipiens, assembly GCF_037356315.1. Classification (NCBI taxonomy): domain Eukaryota; kingdom Metazoa; phylum Chordata; class Amphibia; order Anura; family Ranidae; genus Lithobates; species Lithobates pipiens. The sequence goes on along the minus strand of NW_027507903.1, from coordinate 422,425,533 downwards.
TATGCACTTACAGTATATTAGAACCAACACATTTTTTTGGGTCAACGTCATTAATCCCTTTCCTTCCCAACCTTATTATACCTCAATCAATAAGGCTAAATAGCATATGTGGGTTATAGCTAGGGCAGTTAGCATGCAACGTAGATGCATGGGATTCACATCTATGCATTTTTAGTGCTTTTTGTATTTTGCAGATTTGCACTACAGTCCATTTAACATGGTTTCCTATGGAACACGTTCTGTAGTGCAAATCTGCAAAATGCAAAAAGCACTAAAAATGCATGGGTGTGAATCCAGCCTTAGAACTAAAAATGTCTGCTCCTCCAGACAGACACCTGTACATGAAGGCATTTTTGATGTTTGCAAGAACCCAGTCCATGTATCAGAATTGGGGTGGTCTACAGAAGAGTACTGACTTAGGATGCTACGAAGTTTTAAGGAAAATATGTACAGCACCCTGCTGGCCACTTTATCCAGCTATGATTTACCTGCATTGCATAGAGAAGCGCAAATATTGTACCTAGTGATGATGTCCCTGGGTGTAAATTTAGGTAGGTACTGAAAACGGAAAGGTTTTATTTGATCATTTCATTAGCATGTTGACTGGGGAAGGGAGAGGATAAGCAATCATAGAATGTAAATTTAGACAGCTTCCATAACAAAGCATACAAATAAGTATTACATAATGTGTTCTATATGTAATTCAAGCGTTAAAGGCAGAAACATTTTTAAATCTCTCCACTTTTCTTTCTTTCTTAAAAATATCAGTAAAATGTCTTGTTTTTACTGAAAAGAGTGCCTTATTGGTTTAGAAGTTTATTAAAAGAAAAAAAAGAAAAAAACAAGCATGTGTCTTCTAATATCAAGAACTTGCTTTTAAGTGTGCTGCAGTATCAGGAGGCTTTTTGCCAGAAGGCAAATTAAAAGCTTAAATCAGACGGCAACCTCCAGGGTTTATAAGAACATGGCTTCTAATTTCATCACTTTCTCCCCATAAGCCCTCTTCCCTCTTGAGCACTGGTACAGCAATGCCGCACTGAACTTTAACAAGTGTACCATTTGTCAAATCTCTACTAGTGCCCAAATTAGTAACAGGTGATAGGTAGCAGGAAGGGACGGAGCTTCTTATTGTTGATTTTGTTAACCACTTCAGCCCCCGAAGGATTTACCCCTTCCTGACCAGAGCACTTTTTGCGATTTGGCACTGCGTCACTTTAACTGACAATTGCACGGTCGTGCGACAAGTCTCCCAAACAAAATTGACATCCTCTTTTTCCCACAAATAGAGCTTTCTTTTGGTGGTATTTGATCACCTCTGGGGTTTTTATTTTTTTCGCTATAAACAAAAAAATAACAACAATTTAGAGAAAAACACATTATTTTTTACTTTTTGCTATAATAAATATCCGCCAAAAATATATATAAAAAAAACATTTTTTTCCTCAGTTTAGGCCAATACGTATTCTTCTACATATTTTTGGTTAAAAAAAAAATCGCAATAAGCGTATATTGATTGGTTTGAGCAACAGTTAGTGTCTACAAAATAGGGGATAGTTTTATGGCATTTTTATAATTTTTTTTTTTTTACTAGTAATGGCGATGATCAGCGATTTTTATCGTGACTGACATTATTGCGGACACATCGGACAATTTTGACACATTTTTGGGACCATTGGCATTAATGCAGCGAACAATGCTATAAAATTGCATTGATTACTGTAAAAAATGTCACTGGCAGTGAAGAAGTTAACCACAAGGGGGCGGGGAGGGATTAAGTGTGTCCTGGGGGAGTGTTTCTAAAGCCCCATACACACTATCAGTTTTACTGCTGAGTTTTTCCACCAGATTTACCAAAACCATATAATATGAGGTCAAACCTTAGGAGTTTCAATGTGTATGCAATCAGGCCGGCCCTTCTACTACATGGTTTTGGTAAACCTGAAGGAAAAACTCAGCAGAAAAACTGATAGTGTGTATGGGGCTTAACTGTCGGGTGGATGGGTTAGCAGTGACACGACACTGATCGCTGCTACCTATGGCAGGGAGCAGACAATCAGTGTCTTGTCATTAGGCAGAACGCGGAGATGCTGTTTACATTGGCATCTCCCCGTTCTTCAGCTCCGTGACATGATCATGGGTATCCCAGCGGCGATCGAGTCCGCGGGTCCCGGGGGCACAGTCACGGAGATCACGGCAGGCATGCGCATGAACAGCGGGAGTTTCAAAGTAACGTACGGGTACGTTACTTTGCCCAGACGTGCCATTCTGCCGATGTATATTTGCTGACAGCGATCAGCAAGTGGTTAAAGGACATTCATAGGTTTTTAGAAAGGACAGTGGCTTAATCTCTTCTCATCTTTATTTAACATGAAACAATGTTTGAGCATAAATTTGTATTAAACCACTCAAAACTTTCTTCAGATGTATAGGTGTTTTTCTTCTGATCTCAGTCAACAGGAAATCCAGTGCATCTCAAGTAGATAGGAAAGGGGACAAAGCAGGTCAGGCAAAACTTAGAAGGCTCAGAATCACATCTTGAATGTGCAGTGCTATTCTTTTCACTCTCTGAGGCTACTGGGGTATGATGGGTCACCTGTATAGTCTTTAGGAGCAGATTGGGGCTTGTGAATAGACCTCCAGCTGTTGTAAAGCTACAAGTCCCATCATGCCTCTGCCTCTGGATGTCATGCTTGTGGCTGTCAGAGTCTTCCTATGCCACATGAGTAGGGATGAGCTCCGGCGTGTCCGCATACTACACGTGCAGAGCCCGCCAGGAAGTCGGCGCAGTGCTGCGCTAATCACAGGCAGTGAGACATTTCCCGATCTCTGCAGTCGCGCATCGGGGCAATGCCTCACTGCCTGTGATTAGCGCAGCACTGCGCCGACTTCCTGGCAGGCTCTGCAAGTGGAGTATGTGAACCTGCTGGAGATCATCCTTACTCATGAGACTTGCAGTTCTGCAACAGCTAGAGGTCAGATAATTGCATATCCCTACTCTAGGGTACATATACATACCCCTACTGTATGTAGGGTACATATTCCAACTTTAGGGTATATATACTGTCAGGGGTTCACTCCAAGTGTAGCACTTTAAGGACACCACCACTTGCTTTTATCAGTTTCAGGGCTGGTTTTGCCCACTTTTATTTAAAAGAAAGTTCAAAACAAACACAGAAGATTCCCTCGCAGGGGTATTCAGTATTTCAGTCTTGCTACCAAAATTATTTTCAGCCCTCCTGGCTTCTAAACGGAGCTCTCCAGCACAGGCCTTACACTTTAGGGCCTTGGTCTGTCTCCCACAGACCAAACGCTCAGCACCTTTATGCGTACAGCAAGTAGCCTTGTGCAACACTGGCTCCCACTTCTCTCTCCTAGGTGAAGCCCTACTAACTCCCATGCTCAGATCTCGTGTCTGCAGGGTGGAGTCGTCTCTAAGGCCCCTTTCACATGGGACGGATCTGTAATGATCCGCCCTGTGAACATCCGCTTGCTCAGTGGGGATCGCTCCATTAATCCCCGCTGATCTGGTGGATGACAGGGCGGTCCCTGCTCTGCCTCTGCCCTGTCAGATCTCCACTCTCCCCTATGGGGGGATCGGATGAACATGGACCGTCTGTCTGTGTTCATCTGATCCGCTCTGCAGACGGATAGAAAAATAGGATTTTCCTCCGTCTGCAGAATCGGACTATAGCGGGGGCGCATGATATCAGGTGTCAGAGGTTGTTCATCCACTGACACCCGCTATCCCATAGGGATGCATGTACCGTATATACTCGAGTATAGGCCGACCCGAATATAAGCCGAGGCCCCCAATTTACCCCCAAAAAAACTGGCAAACTTATTGACTCGTGTATAAGCCGAGGGTGAGACATGCCTGTCCATCCCTGTGTGTGTGTCCGTCCATCCCTGTGTGTCCGTCCATCCCTGTGTGTCCGTCCATCCCTGTGTGTCCGTCCATCCCTGTGTGTCCGTCCATCCATCCCTGTGTGTGTGTGTGTCCATCCATCCATCCATCCCTGTGTGTGTGTGTCTCCATCCATCCATCCATCCATCCCTGTGTGTGTGTGTCTCCATCCATCCATCCCTGTGTGTGTGTGTCTCCATCCATCCATCCATCCATCCCTGTGTGTGTCTCCATCCATCCGTGTGTGTGTGTGTGTGTGTGTGTGTGTGTGTGTGTGTGTGTGTGTGTGTGTGTGTGTGTCCAGCCTACCTTTGTCCCGAGCCTCCGTCCCGTACCTTGCCTCCTTGCCTCCGTCCCGTGCCGTGCCTTGCCTTGCATCCGTCCCGTGTCGTGCCTTGCCTTGCCCCCGTCCCGTCCCGTCCCGTGCCGTGCCGTGCCTTGCCTTGCCTCCGTCCCGTGCCCTCTTCGTCGGCGGCCATTGTAAAATTCAAAAGCTGCGCCGCCGCCTTCGCCTGTGATAGGCGGAACACTGAATTTCCCAGCAGCCTGTGTTCCGCCTATCACAGACGTCGTATCATCCTCGTCCGTAGTACGAGGATGATACGATGTCCGTGATAGGCGGAACACAGGCTGCTGGGAAATTCAGTGTTCCGCCTATCACAGGCGAAGGCGGAGCCGGAGGCGCGGCTTTTGAATAGAATGGCCGCTGTCTGTCTGCTCGACACGCTGATCGAGCGGGCAGACAGCGATGACTCGAGTATAAGCCGAGGGGGGCACTTTCAGCCTCAAAAAAGAGGCTGAAAATCTCGGCTTATACTCGAGTATATACGGTATGTCCGCATTTCTTCCGAAAACGGATGGCTGAATTACTGGGAGCCTAGAGCCTTGGACTGGTGATTACTTAAAGCCCGGAAAACAGCTGACTCATTAGTGAACTGGCTGTTTATTAGACCTGGATCCTGGTAAGGTACCGCCCTGCTAATATATATATATATATATATATATATATATATGCAAAGTGTGCACATTTCCAAATTGTATCTCCATATGATTTCTGCAACGTCAGTCAGCCCCTGACCTTTACTGTCATGATGCAAATCTGACAATATTATTTTTGTAAATGAAAAGCAGGGAAGTGCTTAAAAAACAAGAAACAAATGGTAGCAGAGATGTCCTTACTTCACCTCCAATTTCCAATTTATGGTTATATTATATCCACACAGGATTAGCACGATCTAAAAACACATTGTTGGATTTACGCTCGTACTTTTAGTCAATAAAACTAATAGAATACGAAGAAAGAAAAGCGATAAGAGCAGAAGTAGATATATTTTTGTGTTTCTTATGCTTATCCACTAAATCAATGGTGGTTTTATTTGTGTTTCTTTCTTAAAGTGATTCTAAAGTTTCAAGGTTTTTGAATGGACACACAGATCAAGGTTTGGGAGCAAGCCTGCACAAGTGCCCTCATAGCAGGCGGCATGCTATTATCGGCACTCCGCAGTTTGGAGGAGCCAGGAGTGCCAGCAGGGGATCCTAAGGCTTAATGTACATGGGATGTTTACAACCTCTCCTGAACGATTTAACTTGACAAATAGTAAACGTCCGTTTTGCCACATTTACATGCCGCGTTCAGCGGCCTTTTGCTGCATTTTGCCACATTTGTTTTTGAAAAAAAAAGATATTTTTTTTTCAAAATAGCCAGAAATTAAAAATGCCTGTTAACAAAGTGCGAGTCAACGTCTGAGCTATTTTTTTTTTTGCTTTACAAAAAAATGCCTCTAAATTCAACTGCCTAGATATGACTATAAACGACCCTGTGTACATATACTGATAAGATAACATAGAGGAGAGTTCAGGAACAGTTAAAAAAAAATGCCCAACTGCTCCTAAAAGTCAGTTTTTAGCAGCAACAGTGTACATGAGGTCTTAAAGAGGATTGGGGTTGCTCTGTGCAAAATCATTGCACAAAGCAGGTAAGTATCACATATTTGCTATTTATTTTTTTCTTTAAAAGACATGTTTTCCTTTAGAATCACTTTAAACCTTAAGGCCCCATGTAAACAAGGTGTTTTTACAAACTCTCCTGAACGATTTAACTTGACAGATATTAACCCAGGTTTAAAACTTCAGTTTTGCCGCACTTAGCTGCGTTTGCGTTTAGAAGCATTTAACCACTTCCCACCCGGCCAATGCACATATACGGCCGGGTGGGAGCCGCCTACTCCTGATATGACGTTCAGGAACGTCATTCAGGAGTAGCGGGATCGCGCGCGCGCGCCCGCGCAGCGGCGCGATCCCGATGCGCCCGTGTCACCCGGACACGGCGCATCTCAGATCGGCAGGAGGGCTCTGTGATTGGCCCTCCTGATCACATGACGGCCGTGTCCAATCACGGCCGTCATGTGATGTAAACAAACAGCCGGTTGCTAGGCAATCGGCTCCTCCTCTCCTCACACAGAAGTCATCGCTGTGGAGAGGAGAGCAGATCGCTGCAGCCGGCTGCTGATCAGTGAGTATGGGCTGCTTTTTACAGCTTTTTACTCACTGATCACCAGTCTAGTGTACACAGTAAACACACCACACAGTAAACACATCACACAGTATAAACACAATGTCCCCACACATGTCCCCAAAACATACATGTCCCCAAATAATAAAAACACATGTCCCTAATAATAAAAACATGTCCCCCACATATGTCCCACTAAAATCACATGTCCCAATGATTATCTGCACACATATGTACGTGATCACCTGCACACATATGTACATGATCATTTGCGTACATATGTCCGTGATCACACAAACCAATTATTATGCACTTAACGGATTTTTTTTTACCAAAAACATGTAGCAGAATACATTTTGGCTTAAATTTATGACAAAATTTGATTTTATTGGATTTTTATTGAAGTAGAAAAAAGAAAATAGTTATTTTTTTCCAAATTTCCGCTTTTTTGCGCTTATATCGCAAAAAAAAAAAAACGGAGTCGTGAATAAATAACACCAAAATAAAGCTCTATTTGTGCGAACAAAATGATAAAAATTTCATTTGGGTACAGTGTAGCATGACCGCGCAATTGTCACTGAAAGCGCTGAAAGCTGAAAATTGGGCTGGGAAGGAAGGGGGCGAAAGTGCCCTGTATTGAAGTGGTTAAAATATATATATATATCATTTTTATTTTTAAATGGCCAAAAACGTAAAACGCCTATAAACAAAAAGCAGCTAAACGCGGGTTGCCATTTTTCTGCTTTTGAAGAAACGCTGTTAAACGCAACTATCTAAAAATGGCAATAAATGAGACTGTGTACTTGGTCACATAGAATAACATTGAATGAGTTCAGGGGCAGTTGAAAAAAGCATCCAACTGCCTCTGAACATATGTTTAGCAGTGTCCCATGTACATGAGGCCTAAATGTAGATAAATAGTTGTTTAAATCTTCAAACTTGTAATATAAATAATTTTATAAAGTGATGTATCTGTTTGTACTGTCTGTGAATCTGCAGTTGTGGCAGTATAATTTATAACACTACATTTTTTTAAAGCTGAACAACAGGATAAGCAAATATTGTTTAATTATATGACGTGTGTATTCTACTTTAAATCGGAGTGTGCTTTATGTAGTTGTTCCAGATCTGTGCACAAATCCAGTATGAAACCTTGACTGCTGCTCTCTCGAATAGGGTGACTGGTCTTGTAATGACATCACATGCAATCCATTATAAATAAACTGGCCAAATTATGCTGCTCAGGCATTTGTATATTATCAGCTTCCAATATCTGTTCAGCCAGGTTCAGATCCACTAAGTTAGGGCAGTTTTTTGGTGTTGGTGAACTAGATGGTCACGTTAAGCTGTAGAGGGCAATAGATCTGAAAAAACCTGAACCTTCAATAAAAACATTGATTCACCTCCCACAAGAAAGTACTCTTTTTGGGTTCAGAGTTAGAGGGAAACGAAAAAGCCAGGTTTGGAATACATGCATATGCTTTGCAGTTGTAAAGAGAAAGATGGACAATGTATAATTGAGCACTGACGCTAAAATATCTCGGTGTACAAAACATTGTTAATGCCAGTGATAGACCTGGTGTCTATCAGCACTAGATGAATATTTAGGTACTCCCCTTGCAGCTGCAAGGTGCCATTTTAAAGAGTCAATCTAAGCTCAATAAATATCTTTACATAAGATTATACCTGCATTTAATGTATTTTATGCAGGTTATTTACCAAAAAAAGCCCCCCCATGTGGATTTCTGAAAGTGCCTTAAAGATACAGCATGTAAAAAGCGCATACAATCACACTGCACCCAAACCACAGCACAACAATGTGAACCCAGCCTTAGATACTCCCAGCAGCGAACTGAGGCCCCTGAATGACACAGAAATCTCTAGAGTTCCTATGAAGGCAAACAAGGGCACACTTGGAGTCATTAGATGACTAAGAATACTTTGGGGTGTACTTGGAGCTAGAGATGGCCGAACTTCTGATGGGACATATCGCAAACGCGAACACGGCCAAAAGTTTGCAAACCGCAAAGTGCGCGGTGGACCCCATTGACTTCAATGGAGGTGAACTTTAAAAACCTACAGGTCATATTTTCAGCCACAAAATACTTACTAGCTGTGCAAACATAGTCCCACCACATGGCCACTGACATAACACATGTATGAAGTGAATCTGGGATCGACAACTACAAGCATTCTTTTTTGATATGTGAAATTTTGACAATTCAGGACTCAGGAGCGCATGAAGGCAATGGAGGAGAGGAAAGGTCAGGGTAGGCTATGAAGAGGGTGCAGGAGATGATCACCAGCACCGTGATATAGAGCACTGACACCAGCACCGTGATAGAGTGCACTGACACCAGCACCGTGATATAGAGCACTGACACCAGCACCGTGATAGAGTGCACTGACACCAGCACCGTGATATAGAGCACTGACACCAGCACCGTGATAGAGAGCACTGACACCAGCACCGTGAGAACACTGAAACCAGCACCGTGATAGAGTGCACTGACACCAGCACCGTGATAGAGTGCACTGACACCAGCACCATGATAGAGTGCACCGACACCAGCACCGTGATATAGAGCACCGACACCAGCACCGTGATAGAGTGCACTGACACCAGCAACGTGATATAGCGCACTGACACCAGCACTGTGATAGAGTGCACTGACACCAGCACTGTGATAGAGATCACTGACACCAGCACTGTGATAGAGTGCACTGACACCAGCACCGTGATAGAGAGCACTGACACCAGCACCGTGATAGAGTGCACTGACACCAGCACCGTGATAGAGTGCACTGACACCAGCACCGTGATATAGAGCACTGACACCAGCACCGTGATATAGAGCACTGACACCAGCACCGTGATATAGAGCACTGACACCAGCACCGTGATAGAGAGCACTGACACCAGCACCATGATAGAGAGCACTGACACCAGCACCGTGAGAGCACTGAAACCAGCACCGTGATAGAGTGCACTGACACCAGCACCGTGATAGAGTGCACTGACACCAGCACCGTGATATAGAGCACCGACACCAGCACCGTGATAGAGTGCACTGACACCAGCACCGTGATATAGAGCACTGACACCAGCACCGTGATAGACCCATAGTCCCACCACATGGCCACTGACATAACACATGTATGGAATGAATCTAGTATCGACAACTATAAGCATTCTTTTTTTATATGTTAAATTTTGACAATTCAGGACTCCAGGGCGCATGAAGGCAATGGAGGAGAGGTAAGGTCAGGGTAGGCTATGAAGAGGGTGCAGGAGATGATCACCAGCACCTTGATTTAGAGCACTGACACCAGCACCGTGATAGAGTGCACTGACACCAGCACCGTGATATAGAGCACTGACACCAGCACCGTGATAGAGAGCACTGACACCAGCACCGTGAGAGCACTGAAACCAGCACCGTGATAGAGTGCACTGACACCAGCACCATGATAGAGTGCACTGACACCAGCACCGTGATATAGAGCACCGACACCAGCACCGTGATAGAGTGCACTGACACCAGCACCGTGATATAGAGCACTGACACCAGCACCGTGATATAGAGCACTGACACCAGCACCGTGATAGAGTGCACTGACACCAGCACCGTGATATAGAGCACCGACACCAGCACCGTGATAGAGTGCACTGACACCAGCACCGTGATATAGAGCACTGACACCAGCACCGTGATATAGAGCACTGACACCAGCACCGTGATAGAGTGCACCGACACCAGCACCGTGATAGAGTGCACCGACACCAGCACCGTGATAGAGTGCACCGACACCGGCACCGTGATAGAGTGCACCGACACCGGCACCGTGATAGAGTGCACTGACACCGGTACCGTGATATAGAGCACTGACACCGGTACCGTGATATAGAGCACTGACACCAGCACCATGACAGAGAGCACTGACAGCAGCACCGTGATAGAGTGCGCTGACACCAGCACCGTGATAGAGTGCACTGACACCAGCATCGTGATAGGGTGCACTGACGCCAGCACCGTGATAGGGTGCACTGACACCAGCACCGTGATATGGTGCACTGACACCAGCACCGTGATAGGGTGCACTGACACCAGCACCGTGATAGGGTGCACTGGCACCAGCACCGTGATAGGGTGCACTGGCACCAGCACCGTGATAGGGTGCACTGACACCAGCACCGTGATATGGTGCACTGACACCAGCACCGTGATATAGAGCACTGACACCAGCACCGAAATATAGAGCACTGACACCAGCACCGTGATAGAGTGCACCGAGATAGAGAGCACTGACAGCAGCACTGATACCAGCAACTCATTGCTTGGCCCCAAAAATATGACACCGCTCAACCTCTTCAAACAGGAGGGTATGGGCATATAGTACAGTGTGCTTTTTTTGTACAAGGAAGTGAGCCAAATGTAGAAAAAAGGTCTGTGTGCTCGATTTAATAAATAGTTTATAGAGATATACATGGTCTACTGGTCACATGTGTTGAATTCCTCCGAGATCCATGCCTCATTCATTTTTATAAATGTGAGGTAGTCAACACTGTCGTGAGCTAGGCAAGTGCGCTTATCGGTCATGATCCCCCCTGCTGCGCTCAACGTCCTTTCACACACGACACTGGACGAGGGGCAAGCCAACAGTTCCATTGCAAATTGGGCAAGCTCTGGCCAGAAGTCAAGCTTGCCCACCCAGTAGTCCAGGGGTTCATCACTCCTCAGAGCGTCCACATCGGCCGTTAACCCGATGTAGTCGGACACCTTTCAGTCTAGGCGTTCCCTGATGCTGGATCCGGATGAGACCTGTCGATGGGTCGGCTGAAAGAATGACCTCATATCAGAAGTCACCAACACATCTTCAAACCGCCCTCTTCTTGCAGGCGCTGTTGGATTGGTACCCGCAACTCTTTCTCTGGGAGTGGGAATTCCTCCTCTGCCAGCGCAGGCAAAAGCAGAATGCAGCATTTCTCAAAACAAGGCCTGGAAGTGCTCCATTCTGATAGCCCTTGTCTCAGATAGAGTAGCCCTCCTGGGAATTCATTCAGCATTGCAACTTCCTCATCTTCCCGCTCCTGCTCCTCCACGGCTTGATCAACGACATGACGAAATGCACGCTCCATAAAGAAGGAATAAGGTACCATGTCACTGATGGCACCATGGCTGCGACTGACCAGTTTGGTGACCTCATCAAATGGCCGCAGAAGTCTGCATATGCCGCGCATGAGCAGCCACTAGCAAGGTGAAAAAAATCAGCTCCCAGAACCTGTTTTGCCGCAGAGTTCGTACAGGTAGACGTTAACTGCACGTTTCTGCTGGAGCAGCCTATCAAGCATATAGAAGGTTGAGTTCCATTGCGTCGGGCAATTGCAAATAAGATGCTTGACCAGCAGATTGTGTCACCGCTGAATGTCAGCAAGGCGAGCCATGGCCGTGTAAGATCTTCTGAAATGGGCCGAAATTTCCCTTGCCTGCCGCAAGATGTCCTGGACCCCAGGGTATTTGACAACGAATCGCTGCACGACCAAGTTGAAGACGTGTGCTGTGCATGGCACGTGCGTAATTTTGCCCTGTTTCAATGCACTAAGCAGATTGGCACCATTGTTACACACCACTTTACCAACTGTCAAAATGAGCGGTGTTAGCCACTGATCTGCCTGTGAACGCAAAGCTGAAAGGAGTGCAGGGCCAGTGTGGCTCTTGGCTTCCAGGCACAACAGACGCAGCACAGCATGGCAACGTCTCACCTGGCATGTTGAATAAGTTCTGGGGAGCTTGGGTAGCGCAGCGGAAGAGACACTAGCAGCAGAAAAGGAGGAGTCAGCCGAGGAGGAGAGGGAGGAGGATGGAGTAGGAGGAGGAGAAGAAGAGGCAGGCCTGCATGCAATCCGTGGTGGTAAAACCAAATCTACACGGGTGCCACGGGTTACATGCTTGACGGCCTTGAGAAGGTTCACCCAGTGGGCAGTAAAAGTGATATACCTTCCCTGCCCATGTTTACTAGACCACGTGTCTGTGGTCAGATGTATCTTGGCACCGACACTGTGTACCAGAGATACATTCACTTGCCGCTGAACATGGCCATATAGCTCTGGGATGCCCTTCTCTGAGAAATACTTCCTTCCTGGGACCTTCCATTGTGATGTTCCAATGGCCATAAATTTTCGAAAGGCCTCTGAGTCCACCAGCTTATATGGCAGTAGTTGGCGGGCTAACAGTTCTGACAAGTCAGCCGTCAACCATTGGGCAAGAGGGTTATCCGGCGTCATCATTTTTTTACACTCGAACATTTGGCCCATGGAAGCCTGCCTTTTTGCAGAAAAACGTGAGCTTGGCATGATGGAAGGTGGAGTGGAGGAAAATTGTGAGGAGAGAGGAGGAGAAGTAGAAGACGAGGCTGGACGGTGAATGCCTGGAGTGTGGCTTTGTGTGTTCCGTTGCTCCCACTGGGCTCGGTGATGGCAGCTCATGTGCCTTCTTAAGGCGGTCGTCCCTAGGTGAGTGTTGGGCTTACCGCGACTTATGCGTTGACTACAAAGTTTGCAGATAGCAACACTATTGTCAGCAGCAGATACGTTAAAAAAAAAAAAACACACTGCGGAGCCATGTGCCGGCGTCCTGGAAGCGCCAGATGTGACCGTATATGGTTGATGTCTCGCTCCTGATACATTAGCAGTCTTCTTTGTCCCTCCTGTGCAATCTACATTCTTCCTGCTGCTCCTTCTTCTTTGTCCCTCATGTGCAATCTCCTTCCATCTGCTGGTCCATATATCCCTCTGAACTCCCCTCCTCTTCCTCTCTTGTGGGCACCCACGTGACATCACTAGACATGTCATCATCAATGTCACCTTCCTCACTGCTATAATTAGAGATCTCGGAGTAGGCAGCAACAGCGGAGACCAACCTCCTCCTTGGGCTGATCTGGGTACTGGCATCTGACTGCTGAGTGGCGGTTGTTGCTACCTCCTCTTCCTGATCCATTGCCAAGAGTGGCTGCGCATCGGAAATGTCTTCATATGGATCGGAAAATAATTCCTGTGACTCAAGTGAAAGGTATATGGTGGTGGTGGTGTTGGTGGTAGTGTCTTTGGGGGTGCACATAGCAGAGAGTGAAGAAGAGGGTCCAGATCGAGAGGATGAGGAGGGTGCAGAAGAGTAAAGCTGAATGAGCCACTCAATCAAGTCCGGTGCGTCCTTTGACATAATCGCATGCACCTTCTGCAATATGTCTGCCGGGCGAACAGCGGCAATAGTCCGCAGATCGGGCGAATCGCGAACACGCAAAATTTGCCGCGAACCGACCGCAGGGCGAACCGTTCGGCCATCCCTACTTGGAGCCACGGGGCATACAAGAGTGTGCTTGGATTCACTAGATCACTCAAGAAACTATGGGGTGCACTAGGGGTAATGGAACACACAAGGCATAATGGACTGTACCAGAGGAAATCTTGGAATGCACTATGGGTCATGGGATGCAAAGGAAGTCCTGGAGGGGTACCAGTCAGGAGAATTGTATTCTGGTTGGCTGTGGCTTTGTTTCACCCTGGATGAAACCTGTAAGTGTTGGCATTAGGAGACTTAGCGCTGGATTGTGACGGAGGTAAATGTACTACTTGTTCTTTCTTTTATTCATCATTATAATTACTAACTACTCGTATTAATGAACTGTGAGCTGTAGTTATAATAATTTTTAGTAGGGTTTACCTCACATCTGAAAATTATTTCAGGTGATATACTTTAGTTGCCTCTATGCTAATCATCAAAAATGTCTTTAATGTGAAGAGGAAAGAGAGTATATTCTACTCCTTTTTCGTTATTTCTATGTTTTTAGAGATATACAAAAGCATTTTAACTGAGATAAGGTACTTATAGTCCATTTCGCTGGCTTCTTATGACAACTGCTGACTGGGAAGTACAAGATAATTAAGACTTCTTATACCAAAAGACAAAGATACCCTTTAGTGGTGGCACATGTTATATAACACATACTGTTTAATGAAGTAAATTACCCATCCTATAGTGCCAGATCTCTTCAATGTATTATTAAAATCTGGTACACACATTAAAAGCAGTGCTTAAAAAAAGAGCATGCGAGGGAAGCAGTTTGCAGTCTCCTTGATACCATGTCACCTTTTTAAGGTTTTTTTTTTTCAGCTAGGCATTACACAGAGTGAAGCAGTTTGCAGTCTCCTTGATACCATGTCACCTTTTTAAGTTTTTTTTTTTAGCTAGGCATTACACAGAGTGATGAGAAGTGCCGAGTAGTTGATAACAAGCAATAAAAAATTATCTCTAAAATGAACTCCTATACCAAGTATCATAATCACAAAGTATGATATGGTTGTATTAAAATGTTTTTTAAGGCGGACCTTGTAAAGTCTTGCACTCCATGCAAGGTTCACTTTAATGGTAAGGACCCTTTCCTTTATCTTAAACCACTGTCAAATATTGGGCAGTATCAGCTTGTTCAACAGAATCTGGCTGACATTTTGCCCGTGTGTAGGGCAGCCAGTCCGACAGAAGCCGGCCAAACATCTGGATTCTGTTAACCACTAGCTGACCAGCCGCCGCAGTTATACTCGGATATCCTTCCGATTTTAGATCTTTAAATAACCATTTTTATACATTTTTTATTATGTACAGGTATGTTTATCTCAGCTATGAGGGCAGCTTGACTTCCTGCTTCTATTGTTGGTACCATGGTGACACTGAGATGATATTCACCGTTGATAATGCGGCCATCGCCAATGTGTTACACACAGGTCTCCATGTTGTTTTATAACGAGGCTTGACCGGCATTCGCATCCTGTGTTTGAAGCGGAGATATGACATCGGGCGCTCGGAATTTCAGAGTGATGTCATACCCGCTCTGCTCACTGGATAGTGTGCGTTCTAGAGTGATGGTTGTCACTTCAAAGCTAGGCGTTAATCTGTATGCTTCAATTCCACTCCACTCATTGGTAAATGAACATTTCAGAGTGAGGCTTGATCAGTGTTAGAAAATGTAACCAATCTCTTGACATGTTCATCCGATAAACACAAATCATATTTAGTCCTTACAGTGAGGCTTGAACCACACAGACAATCTGCTGATGAAATGTGTATAGTCCTGGCCCGGGATAGCGATGTCACATCCTCTCTTAAACGGTGAATATCACCACAAGCCTACATGACTTAAGAGGTATATGCCCCTTTAAGTCCACTTATTCCAGTAAGCCTTCACTTAGTCGTGGTTATCTCTAAAGTATCCTCTCCTACCGTGTTCCCATTGATGTTTCAGTGATTTCAATCAGCTGACTTTGCATATAAATATCAAGTTCCTTATATGGACCTAACCCTCCTCCTTTTTTTTCACATGATTCATATTCACTTACCTTTTTTTTTTTTTTCATGTTCGTGGACATTATTTCATTTCATTACATTTGTTTTTCCAAAAATAATAATAAATTTTTAATTTTTTACTTTTCACATGTATATTTATATGTTATTTATATCTGGTAACACAGTTTTTTTTATTATTAGTGACTGTATATTTGAGTGCTGCACATTATTCCATTATATACTGCTGCAGGTTGGCACGGCTGCGCAAATTGCCGTAGCTGTACGTTGCTCCTTTAAGACGTCACAGCAGGCGTGTGCGCGCTTGCCCACCGCTTGTCTCCGGAGCCGATGTGCGTGCCTGGTGGCAAGATGACCACTGGGCACCTGCGATCGATTGTGACAGAGTTAGAACCGGGATCTGTCACACAACACACAAATTCTCATAGGGGAGAGGCGACAGATCGTGTGTTCATACTAAATATGAACACAGATCGATCTCCCCTAGTCAGTCCCATCCCCCTAGAGTTAGAACATACCTAGGGAACACAGTTACACCCTTCCCTGCCAGTGACATTTATACAGTAATCAATAACTATTTTTTTTGTATAAATGTCAATGGTCCCAAAATGGTGTCAAAAGTGTCTGATCAGTCCGCTGCAATGTTGCAGTCCTGATAAAAATTGCATATCACCGCCATTACTAGTAAAAAAAAGAAAATAATAAAAATGACATAAATTTATCCCCTATTTTGTAGATGCTATAACTTTTGCGCAAACCAATCAATATACGTTTATTGCATTTTTTTTACCAAAAATACGTAGAAGAATACAAGAATACAAGGAAAAAAATTTAAAAAATGGATATTTATTATAGCAAAAAGTACAAAATATTGTGGTTTTTTTTTCAAAAATGTCGCTCATTTTTTGTTTATAGCACAAAAAAAAAAAAAAAACTGCACAGGGGATCAAATACTGCCAAAAAAAGCTCTATTTGTGGGGAAAAAAGGACATACATTTTGTTTACTTCAATATGTTTTCATATATAATATGCACAAACATGTTAAAGGGGTTGTAAAGGTAAATGTTTTTTCACCTTAATGCATTCTCTGTATTAAGGTGAAAAAACATCTGACAGTGCCTGCGCCCCCAGCCCCCCCCCCCCCGTTCTACTTACCTGACCCCTTGAAAATCCCACGCTCGCCCCCGCCGTCCTTTTCACCATTCAGCCTGGCCGCTGATTGGCTGGAGTGGATGGATGGAAAGCAGCGCAGCCATTGGCTTGCGCTGCTGTCAATCACATCCACTGACACGGAGCACCGGGGGGCAGGGCCGTGTGATACAGCGAGCGGCTATAGCCACCAGCTGTATCACGGGAGCATGCCCGCAGGTGCTTCTCACCATGTGAGGGAGCTCGCATGAACGTGAGAAGTACCTGCAGGAGGAAGCCGAGACAGCCGCTGAGGGACCCTAGAAGAGCAGGTTCGGGGCCACTCTGTGCAAAACAAGCTGCACAGTGGAGGTAAGTATAACATGTTTGTTATTTTAAAAAAAAAATTCACATTACAATCCCTTTAAGTCAATACATTAAACATAACACCAGGGGGAAGGCCCCTGGGTAAATAGTTCAAAAAGTATACAGTCTGGAAACTTGTCTAATAACTGTCCCAATATTATGTGTAGTTGGGAGGGCTGTCTAACTGGCTTACTTGGCTAGGCCCCTGAAGTATTAGGGTTTCCTCCTCCCCTGGCACCCGTAACGGGATCATACTGTGCCAAATGAGGAATCCACCCGCCTCTTCCGGTGCATCGGATTACCTGGGATTCTCCCAGTTTGAGGTAGACAGGCAAGTGGTAGCCTCAGACTGTGTGATAACTTAAGATAAACCTGGGTTGAAATAGAGGAAAGAGAAAGAAAGTGAAAAAGGAAAAAGAAAAAAAGGGGGGAGAGATAGGAGTCCTCATAAAAAAGGAGGGAGAGAGCAGGAGGAGCTGCGTACCTATTGTGGGGCTGCAGGAAATGTGTGCCTGTTGCTGGGTTGAGGGGTGGTGTGTACCTGGACACCTGGTATGAGGGAGATTCCCACATAATGGGCCCAAGGCTCCCAGATCTTTTGGAATTTATTTGAAGTGCTTGTCAGGATACTGGATAGCTTTTCTTGGGTCATAAACCACAATATCTTCCTTTTGACCACTTGCAAGGAAGGTTTTGGCTGTTTCCAGGCTTTGGAGATTGTGATTTTAGCGCCCAGGAGGATAAAGTGGACTAATGATTGGGAAACCTTAGGGAGTCCTGGGACGTGTGCATTGAGGATGGCCACCTCTGGGGATCTGGGGACCTGGCAATCAGTCACCTTGTAGATCATATTGAAGATTTGTCTCCAAAATGAGCAAATCTTGGGGCGTTCCCACCATATGTCATAAATTTTGTTTGGGTACAACGTCACATGACCGTGCAATTGTCAGCAGATCTGCACAATACTCATTTAGGTGTAGTCCATCCCTTCTTTAGAACTGGTGACCGACTGAGAAGTCGTCTCAGTTCTCCGGGAACTCAAACCCCTCCTTACTACACCAGCTCCTCAGCCCCTTGTTTACTTCCCTAATCTCCCTCTACCTTTCTGGTGTGGCTCGAGGTACCGGTAGTATTCCTGAGAATACTACCTTGGAGGTCCTTTTCCTCAATTTAGCTCCTAAGTCCCTAAAATCGTTCTTTAGGACACTCCATCTGCCTCTGACTTTGTCATTGGTGCCAAAGTGCACCATGACAACCAGGTCTTCCCCAGCCCTTCCTAGTAATCTGTCCACCAGATCTGTGATGTGCCGAACCCGAGCGCCCGGTAGACTGCATACAGTTCAGTGCTTCAGGTCTTTGTCACAGATTGCCCTGTCCTTCTAAGGCCGCGGACACACAGGCGGACTGTCTGACGGACTTGGTACGCTGAAACGTGTTTCAGCGGACAGTCCACTCGTGTGTGGGCTTCAGCGGACTTTTTCAGCGGACAGTCTGGCGGACTAAGTCTTTCGGAATTTCCGTAATATTGTCCGTCCAACTTTGGTTTCAGCGGACAGTCCGCTCGTGAGTAGGCAAGTTGGACGGACTAAGTATGGCGCATGCTCAGAAAGGATTTACACGGCCGAAGGTTGCATTGCAGTGTATTGGACGTCGTATTTCTAGTCCCGTCGTACGCGCTGTACACGTCATCGCGCAAGCTTTCAGCGGACTGTCTGTTCATCGTGTGTGGTCAAGTCCGTTCATTCAAAAGTAGGACGGACTGTCTGTCGGATTGTCTGACGGACTTAGTTGGCCAGACAGTCCGCCCGTGTGTACGCGGCCTAAGAATTTAATGCCCTACCAATAGAATCCATCTATCCTTTCCCTTAGCTTCCCTCACATTCTCACTGGATGAGTTCTTCCCCTGGCAGCTAGGAGAGTCTCTCAGATCCAGCAGTGCTGGTTCCTGACCGGTTTCATCAATGTCACTCAATGGAGCATACTTATTGGGATACTCCAGCTCAGGATTGCTAAAGCCGCGTACACACGTATCGGTATGTTCGACGTACTTAGTCTGGCGGACTTCCCGCCAGACTGTCTGTCGGACTTTCCGAATGGGCTACTTGCCCACACACGGAACTTTTTGAGCGGACTAATACGGCGTACTAAGTCCGCCGTACTATCCGCCCTACTTTTGAAATGAACGGACTCGCCCACACACGCAGAGGAAAGTCCGCTCATTTTGAGCACGTCTCCAGGTAGGCGGGGCCCACGAAGGAGACGTCGCTGGCCCCGCCGCCTGGTATGGACTTAAAGGGGAACTCCAACGCCGAATCGGTCCCCAAGTCCACAACAGACCCTTGTCCGAGCACGCTACCCGGCCGGCCAGGAAAGGGGGGGCGAGCGAGCGCCCCCCCCCCCCCCCTGAGCCGTACCAGGCCACGTGCCCTCAACATGGGGGGTGCCTTGGGGAAGGGGGGGGCGCTCGCCCCCCCCACCCCAAAGCACCTTGTCCCCATGTTGAGGAGGACAAGGGCCTCTTCCCGACAACCCTGGCCGTTGGTTGTCGGGGTCTGCTGGCGGGGGGCTTATCAGAATTCGGGAGCCCCCTTTAATAAGGGGGCCCCCAGATACCGGCCCCCCACCCTATGTGAATGAGTATGGAGTACAATGTACCCCTACCCATTTACCTGTAAAATAAAAGTACAAAAAAAAACACAACACACAAGATAAAATACTTTATTGCACAGCTCCGGGGGTCTTCCGTCTTCGGGGGTCTTCTCGCCGGACTCCTCCGCTATCTTCTTGTAGCTCTTTTGCTAGCGGAGGAGTCCGGCATTCTTCTTCGTCGCCGCGGCCTCTTCTTCCGACTTCGGGGGTCTTGTCCCCCTCTTCGGTTCTTCTGCCGGGCCACCGCGCCTTCTTATAGCTCTTTTACAGGCGGTGGCCCGGTTTTCTGTCGCCGCAGCCGCCTTCCGTTCTTCTTCTTCTTCTTCTTCTTCTTCTCCAGGAGATGTTGACTCGACGATCTCTCCGGCCGCAATGCCAGGGATGCGCTGCGCTGCCACTTATATATAGGGACAAGGGGCGGTGTCACATGGGTTTATGTCACATGGGTTGGTGTCACATGGTGACCCCGCCCCCTTACGATGTCACAGTCCCGGAGGATGCTGGGACTGTCGCTATGTGACATCAACCCATGGGACCAACCCATGTGACACCGCCCCTTGTCCCTATATAAGTGGCAGCGCAGCGCGTCCCTGGCATTGCAGCCGGAGAGATCGTCGAGTCAACATTCCTGGAGAAAAAGAAGAAGAAGAAGAAGAAGGCGGCGGCGACAGAAGACCGGGCCACCGCCTGTAAAAGAGCTATAAGAAGGCGCGGTGGCCCGGCAGAAGAACCGAAGAGGGGGACAAGACCCCCGAAGTCGGAAGAAGAGGCCGCGGCGACGTGGTTACAGGTGAATGGGTAGGGGTACATTGTACCCCATACTCATTCACATAGGGTGGGGGGCCGGTATCCGGGGGCCCCCTTATTAAAGGGGGCTCCCGGATTCCGATAAGCCCCCCGCCCGCAGACCCCGACAACCAACGGCCAGGGTTGTTGGGAAGAGGCCCTTGTCCTCATCAGCATGGGGACAAGGTGCTTTGGGGTGGGGGGGCCGCGCGCCCCCCCCCCTTCCCCAAGGCACCCCCCATGTTGAGGGCACGTGGCCTGGTATGGCTCGCTCGCCCCCCCTTTCCTGGCTGGCCGGGTAACGTGCTCGGACAAGGGTCTGTTGTGGACTTGGGGGGGATCCCCACGCCGATTTTTTTCGGCGTTGGGGTTCCCCTTCAAGTCCATACCAGGCGGCGGGGCCAGCGATGTCTCCTTCGCGGGCCCCGCCTACCTGGAGACCCGCTCAAAATGAGCGGACTTTTCTCCGGGCGGGAAAAGTCCGCTCATTTCAAAAGTAGGGCGGACTGGCATACACACGGCCGGATTGTCTGCCGAAATGCGAGTCCGGCGGGAAGATTGGAGTGCAACACGGCATTCTAAGTCCGCCGTACTTTCGGGTCAAAAAAGTATGCCGGAGGCTACACACGGGGGGATTGTTTGGCGAACTTGAGTTTGCCGGACTTTTCCACCGGATTGTTTGATCGTGTGTACGCGGCATTAGATTCCCTAGATTCAGAACCTAGACTTCCAGGGAAACAATGTGCTTACATTTTGCACAGCGGTATTCGAACTTGATCAGATGATCAAGAAACGCATACATGCCGCAAGATGTACACCGAGTCGCATCTCCACAACCACCAGGCATCGACCTACTAATTTAATGAGGATTGGGGATTATAACCTGTCCAAATTACCTAACAACTTGCTTCCTGACACTAATACTCAATACAATACACAGGTACTCAACAAGACAATACACAAGTACTCGCTGCCCATGTGCACTCACAGACCTAGTGCACTCGCCGCCCACGTGCACTCAGACCACATGCATTTGCAGACCACCTGCACTCGCAGACCACATGCACCGGTTACGGGTGGGGGGCATCCCACTGTCAGAACACAATAGCTTTAGGGGAATAGCTGTACTAACAATGCATAGTTAGTACAACGGTCCTCCAGAGCTCTTTCGTTTTTTTCGTTCAGCATGCTTGAACAAAAAATAAACTGCTAGTTTATATCAGGCTTTAGTTTTTAGCCCAGTTCTCCTAGAGTTCTCAAACTTAATAAATACTAACTATATATGTAAAATGTCTAAACCATCAAACTACAATATTTAAATGTTAAACAATCATGATCTGCAACAACCAAATATAAGTGGAAATAAAACGGTGCATGTTATACATATTCATGGTATCCAGAGGATTTGGTTTCCTTGTTTTGAATTTAAATGGACTCCTCCTGGTGTATGTTCTCTACTGTTGTATATGTAGATGCCCTATGCACTGCATTACCCTGAGCTAAGTCACTCATACTATCTACAGTACTGCATTTGTTCTCAGGGTGCAGTGCTTTTAGTTTATTTAAAAAAAGTCCTCATAAAAAAGACACCATGAAGAACATATTTACTAAGCAGAGTGCAACTGCATTGGCAAAGTGCACAGTCTATTTGCCTTTAGTAAATCAACTCCATAGTGTGCCACAGTAATGTACTCTGCCCCCTTTCACTCGACCACGCACAGCAGTATGCTCTCCCTTTCACATCTACCCCATAGTAGTAGCCCCTGCCTCCCCTTCACATCACCTCCCCACACTATTGTCCTCTGCTCCCCTTAACGTCACCCCTCATTGCAATGTCCTGTGCCCCCTTTCCATCACCCCCTACAGTAGTGTCCTCTGCCCCTCTACCCCTCTGTCCACCCAATTCAGTGTCCTCTGCCCCCCTCCACCTTATCAGTGTTTTATACCTCTTTCACATCACCCCACCCTCCACAGTTGTCACCTCTGCCCCCCTTATCAGTGTCCTCCGCCCGACCTATAGCAGTGTCCTCTACCCCCCATAGCAGTATCATCTGTTCCCCTATATCAGTGTTCTCTGCCCCTTCACATCACTCCCCATCACAATAGTTCCTCTTGTCCCTCTGTCTTTCCATAGCAGTGTCATCTATCCCCTTCACATCACCCCCACTCCACAGCGGTGTCCTCTGTACCCCACAATGGTGTCATCTGTCCCCCATAGTAGTATCCTCTGCCCTCCCACCAGCAGTGCCCTCTGTTACATTCACAGCTCCTAACTTCACTCTTCTACCTTGCACGGATGTACAGCAGAGTGGAGAGCTGGAGTCAGCACACTTTGGGACTAAGAGAGGGAGAGGGAGTTTCCAGAGTTAACAACAGAATGCATTAAGATTAAAAAAAAACTTCTGATTTTACAATTCCTTTAAATGTTCATATACACATACAGCATATATGTAATTTTCGGCAACTCACTAGATGATACTGACCACTAGAGTTGGGTGAACGGTTTGGCCTTGGCTTATTCGAACACCCAAATTATCGGGGCGTTCGACCGTTCGTTTTGTCCGCCAAATGACGACAATAAACCGCACAGTGCATTGGAGGCCCTGATTTGCTGAAGCAATGAAAGCTTTGCCCAATTAGGGCACAGAGCACTGTCAGAGCCATGATTGGAGAAAATGATGATGCTTCTATCCAATCATGGCTCATTGCTCTTAGTACTGCCCCACACTATAAGAATATTCTCCCCATAACGCCCATTTGCAGTGTGATATTGATGTGGAAAGAGATAGTACAGGGCTCTGTTTAGTGCTGTTAGCAAGTTAGTGTGCTATTGTGGTTCTATTGTCAGTGTAGAATATACATTTAGTGTGAATCTAGTGATACTTTAGTGTGACTGTAGTGTGACCATTCATTTTTACTTTGGTGTCAGTTTTTTGAGTGAAGTGTGATCATTCATTTTAACTTTTGTGTCAGTTTAATTTGTCAGGCCAGGTTTCCTGCAGTATACAACAGTGCATTACTGCACGTTTAACGCAGTATATATCCGTGCATTACTGGATGTTTAACGCAGTATACTGTATAGCTGTGCGTTACTGCACATTTAATGCAGTATATATCAGTGCAGTATTGTATGGTTAACGCAGTTCATATTCGTGCATTACCGTACGTTTAACACAGTATATATACGTATGTTACCACATGTTTAACACAGTATATATCCGTGTATTACTGCACTTTTAACGCAGTATATTTGAGCGCATTACTGCACATTTAACACAGTATATTTCAGTGCGTTACTGCCCGTTTACCACAGTATTTTTCAGTGTGTCAGTGCAGTTTTACTGCAGTGATTTGTAGTGTGTCAGTGGAGTGTGTCTGTGTAGTGGGTACTCAAGTTAAAGTGCACCACACATCACTTTCCATTGATTAAAGTGCATCCACATACGCATTTCCACGTCTTTATTACATTTTGTTAATAAGTGTTCATCCCATCATGTCAGGGAGGCCAACAAGGAGAGGAAAACATTCCCATGACATTGTGAGGGGGCCAGCAACATATGTGTCCACAGACAAAGGTGGACCTGGTCTGTCCTTAGGCAGGGCATAATTTCCTTTGTTTAGTGATGTTGCCTGTGCCATCCAGCCACAGCATGCAGAGGAGGTGGGGGACTGGCTTAATAAACCATTATCATCCTCCTCATTCTCCATCACTCAAGCAGAGACTAGTACACTGTCCACTGCAGCTGCCAGAGTGGCTTATTTGCCTCATTGTCCACAGCTACTCCTGCCATAGCCCCAGCATCAGTCATGGGAGAGTCAGCTGAGTTATTTGAAGACAGAATCAGTCACTTGCTCCTTGACAGTGCACAGCCATTTTTTGATTCAGATCTTTTTTCTGAGGTTGAGGAAGGTAACAGGAGCATACAGAGAAGGGAGAACACTGGTAAACAGTAAGTTGGCAGTCATGTTCCCCCAGCCCCACTGTTGTGACTTGGGTGCCGGATACAGCAGAGGAGGAAAGTGAGGGTGAGGCACAAGCTTAAAAAGGCACCCATCATGGAGGAGTAGGGAGCAGAGCACCTTTCTGGTCTACCACCGCTAAACCTCATGACCTCTCAGCAGCCTCCACTGACAGGGATAATGGTATAGCTCAGGGTGTCCTGGGTCCTTGCAGCATGTCTGCCAGCGAAAAAAATAAAGAAATACAGTCACTGCCACCCACATGCCCAGCATCTAAATTCAAGCTTGTCAAAGCTGCTGACTTTACAACTCCTGCCTTTCCCGCTGGTGGATTGTGCTCCCTTCCGAGATGCTGTACCAGAATGGCAGGTTCCCAGTTGCTATCTCTTTTTACGTAAGGCTATATCAGCTCTCTACCATCACGTGGAAGACAATGTTGTGGCATTGTTAGGCAAGGCAGTCAGCCGCAAGGTACACGTTACTGCTGACACGTGGTCCAGCAAGCATGGTCAGGGACACAATATTTTGTTCACAGCACACTGGGTAACTCTGCTTGCAACTCGGAAGGATGCAGGACATGGCTCAGTGCTGCAGCTTGTTATGCCATCATGTCTCCATAAAGCTAGTGGTGATGGTGGGGTATTTGTCAGCTCCACCCTCCCCATCTCCTCCTCCTCCTCCATGCCCTCTTCTGCTGAATTGTTCCATGAACTACAAGCACACCCTAAACATTCAAGGTGTTATTCAATGAGTCAGGCTGAAAGGTGCCATGCAGTGCTTCAGCTGGTCTGTCTAGGGCACAGGAGCCACACTGGAGCAGAGATCCTGGCAGCTCTGCAGGAGCAGACCTAGAGGTGGTTCATGCCATGCCAGCTGGAGCCAAAAATGGTGGTGTGAAATAATGGCACAAACCTCCTGTCCACCCTTAGATAGGGAAAGTTGACACATGTGCCATGCCTGGCACATGTCCTCAATTTGGTGAAGCAGTGTTTTTTTAATAGCTACCCAGATTTGGAAGATCTGCTGAAGCAGGTCAGAAGAGCCTTTAACCATTTCAGGTGGTCGGTTGGCTGAAATTCAGCAGGAATTGCACCTATCCGTAAAACCGCCTGAATTGTGACATGCAGATTGAACTTGACTTTGGCAATGCTGCAACGGCTGCACATGCAGCAGAGGGGCATCAAAGAGTATTTTTTAATTTTTTCCTTCCTCACACTGGCCTACTCTTATGTTAACGTTACACTAAAAACTTACAACAACTTACAAAAACTTACAACTAATAAAAAAAAAACTGTTGTTCAATCTGCATGCATTTCAATTGTAGTGTTCAAAGGGGATTAAAATGCCTATGTTCTCTATAAGCTTTACAATTCCCCTAAACATAAGTCACACTAACATGAGGTCATTTTAAATAGCTGAGTTTGTTGATTATATTTTGCTGTAAAGAAATGGTGGTGTGGAAATTCCGTAAATGAAAAAAATACAGGGAAATGTGTTGCTGCAACATACACATCATCTTCCCCTTTAAGTGAAGACATAAAATAGTGTAGTTCAATCTATTCTTACAAGTCATCATACAGTGTATGATCTTCCCTATAATCCATACAATCTGTCCGCATTAGCGTTCCATATTTTTCAATTATAGATCTGATGAGAGTGGATCAAGTTACTTACGGAGCAATTCTTCCGCTGTACACACCATCATGATCTACAAGTGAGAACACAGCATGGAGCAGAATTATCAAAGAGTAACATTTTGGTATCCTTAAGTTCCATTACCAGTGAGAAGAGATAAGGAGTGTTATACTTTATAAACCCTTGCGAAATCTTGACCCAAGTGTTCCGCATTATACAGTCAAGGTTTGCTAGCACTCTGCAGGTGCTCTCCTCCTTCTTCCTGAATGTGCCAGACTGATATAGGATGAGATGATTCCGTTACATTTTTACTTATTTTCACTGGAAAGATTGTAAATTTCTTTCTGCAGCCTACTGCACATAAATATTTCAGCAAACTAGCATCTCTCAAAATTGGGTTTTTCACCTCCCTCTCTCTCTTTCATACTTGGATGCTATGCTCCTGTCTATTTATTCAGGTTAAAATACTTATCTACTTCCAAATACACTTACTCCTATCAACATGAGACAGCTAAAAAAAAAAAAAAGAACCTAAGGTAGGACAGCTTACCAGCTATATCAGCAAATGAAGTGCTGTCAAATCCTTTAAAATGTAATATTATTAGTGTATTGTTGGGTAGAAATAAATGTGTCAGTGACAGCATCTAACGGTTACCTTATGAAAGGCCAAATGGAGAGGTAGGTGATGACAGACAGAGCTCAGAGCTTTCTGTTTGGACATACGAAATTACAGTGGAAACATGGCCATTGAGTTGATTTGACAAGTATTACTTTTTTGTAAATTAAACTAGGGGTATCTGAGTTTATATTTTATATATAGATTAGTTCCAGAATGCCAAACAAGAAAAAAGCAAATAGCAATCTGCAATGTGGAGGAGAGCAAGTTGGGAGAGTTCAATGACATACAAATGGGATGTCTAGGTTTATAAAGTATGTTTACTGACAATTAAAATGCTGGTGTTAAAGGTAAATTATAATAGGTTATAGTTTGTTTGTTTTTTTGCACATTTATATGTTTTTTTTTTTTTTACTGTGATTTATTTATTTGTTTTGTTTTGCACAAATAACAATTTAATACACAGTGCCCCCATGACATCAGTGTCGCAATGCATTATAGGTTTTGCAAAGGGAAATGCAGGTTTTGACTTTCTCTCTCTAACTTCATACCATAGAGTGTTGGGAACTACTTATTGCCTTAAAGCGTTAGTCCGCCGGGAGTTCCGCCGTTTTTTTTTTTTTTTAAAGCCAGCAGCTACAAATACAGCAGCTGCTGACTTTTAAAATAAGGACACTTACCCGCCCAGCGTGCCCGCGATATCGGCACCCGAAGCCGATCTCTCGATCGTCTCTCGGGGGCTGCCGCCGCCATCTTGGGTATGGGAATCAGGAAGTGGAGCCTTTCGGCTTCATTTCCCGGTTACTTACTGCGAATAAGGATGGACACGCTGCCTCTGGGATCTGTGTGTTTCCCAGCAGGCAGCGGGGGACTTTCGGAAAGGGGCGTAGATCTACGCCGCTTTCCGCAGAGAGCTATCCCGGAAGTGGATGCAGATACCTGTACTGTACAGGTACCTGCACCCCCCTCCCCCTGAAAGGTGCCAATTGTGGCGCCGGAGGGGGGAGGATTCCAATGAGCGGAAGGTCCACTTTAGGGTGGACCTCCGCTTTAAGGGACTTACTGTATTTATTAATGAAGTCAGGTGCTGGACTACAGAAACATGAAAATAGATTGTAAAGCGGGAAATTTCTTTGTTTACTGTTCCTTTCTACTCAGACACTGATGTTATGCTCCACCTGCCTCCTCTGGCCAATTTTGGGAAAAGCCCATAGACTTCTATACAGAGCACTGAGGGAGTTCTAGCTCGGAACAGCAGCCATATAATGGGATCCATAGTGTCACAGTCAGGGGTCAGGCTTGGAGACCAATAGCTAGAGCAATAGAAAGGATCCCATTGACTAGCTGGATACGTGCACAAGCAGGGCACCTTAGTGGAAGACCCAGGGACCAGGGTCCAAGCACTAACAAGTTTTAACATGCGGCAGTGACGATATGGATGGCAGCAGGAGAAGAAAGATATTGGCTGGTAGACATGTGCAAAAATGTGCTTTGTTTCAGATAGATTTGTTATGTTACCAATTAGAGCTGCCACAACGCGTCGACGTAATCGACTACGTCGACTAAGAAAATTCGTCGACGTGCGTAAATGGCGTCGACGCGTCACGCACGTGTCATCTCGCGGGTAAATGGCGGTAAATGGCGGTAATGGCGGCGGCAGCTGCTGCTCCTGCTCCCACTCCCACTCCCGGGAATGGGGAAAAAAGTTCCGGTGCAGCACGAAAATCCAGACCACGACTTTCAAAGGTATGGGAATTCTTTAAACAGAGGCCAGATAAAATGGTCCTTTGTTCCCTCTGCAAAACCGAACTGGCGTACCACGGCAGCACTACTGCGATGCACGAGCACCTCAGAAGAAAACATCCTGGCGCACTACGGCCTCAAACGGACGAGCCATCTTTGTAAGTACTTACTTACTAGTATTTTGTTCATTTTGGGAGTAATTTGTGGTCAATATTAATTAATATATTATTGCTCATGCTGCTACTGCTAGTAAGTAAGATACATCATTATTAGTGCATGCTCAGGGGCCAGGGGTATTTGTTGTTGTGCTGCTTTGCTAATTTCTTTTTAGTGGCCATCTCATGTTTTTTTTAATGTTTCACATTCACAAGGCACTTTTTGCACTGCAGCCATCTTGCTGATCTGGGGATCCCTCAGGGCATGGTTTGACAACTTCCTGCAATGTATGAGCTGAGAGAAGAGATGCCATGCTTTTCTTCCAATACACAGAGCAGCAACAATATAATATTAATTTAATTGCAGACAGACATTTACTACACTACCCGTGCCCTCTTTTAAATATGCAGTACAAGTACATTAAAAGCAGCATTGAGCATTCATGTTGGTTAAACTTGGTTCAGGTTCCTAAATGTTAATTATTATTATGTCTTTTTTTTTTTTTTTCTCAGGAAGAGGCAAAGCTGTGTACAGGAGTTCTTCTTCCATAAAAAGGATGTCACTGTTTTCTCACCCCAAATGGCCGTTGCATATACCAATAGCATACTCAACATGATTGTAAAAGATATGAGACCAATTTCCATTGTAGACGGTCAAGGATTTCGTGAGATGATCAACACGTTTTACCCAGGATACACACTTCCCTCCAGGTCCCATTTCACTAAGCTGATGGAGAAGAAATATGAGGAGAATTTTGAAAGATTGAAAGCATCACTCAAAGATGTGAAATCAAAAATAGCTCTCACCACAGACGCATGGACCAGCATTGCCACAGAGGCATACTTGGGTGTCACATGCCACTTCATCAATGAAGACTGGAATCTTACATCGTACAATCTGACCACTATGCCACTTGAAGATCGGCACACAGCTGAAAACATTGCTAACTGGGTGGAAAAAGCAGCTGAAAAGTTTGAGATATCCATGGCCAATGTAAATGTAGTTGTCCATGATAACGCTGCAAATGTTGTCGCTGCTCTGCGTATTTTGGAAGAAAAGCATGGCATCTCTTCTCTCAGGTGTGCTGGTCATACATTGCAGTTAGTTGTCAACCATGCCCTGAGGGATCCCCAGATCAGCAAGACCCTGAGGCCGCGTACACACGCGGGGACTGTTCGCCCAACTTTGTCCGCTGAACAGTGTTTCGGCGGACAGTCCGCTCGTGTGTGGGCTTTCAGCGGACAGTTTCAGCAAACAGTCCGCTGAACAAGGTTTTTCGGAAATTCCGAAAAACTGTCCGCTGAAACTTTGTTTCAGCGAACAGTCCCCTCGTGTGTAGGCTTGTTCGTCAAACTAAGTTCCGCGCATGCTCAGAAAGGATTTACACGCCGAAGTTTGCATTGCAGTGTATAGGACGTCGTTTTCTAGTCCCGTCGTACGTGCTGTACACGTCATCGCGCACGGTTTCAGCAAACTGTTCGTTCGTCGTGTGTGGCCATGTCCGTCCATGCTAATTTTGAGCGGACTGTTTGCTGAAACTGTTTGACGGACAAAGTTGGGCGAACAGTCCCCGCGTGTGTACGCGGCCTGAGGGCTGCAAAGTGCCTTGTGGAACATTTTAAAAAAGTGAGCTGGCCACTACAAAGCTTAAAGCAAAGCAGCAACAAATGGGTACCCCTGAGCACACACTAATAAATGATGTATCCGTAAGATGGAACAGTACTTTACACATGATCAGCCGCCTGCTTGAACAGAGGTGGCCTGTGACTGCAACTCTTTCCGATCCTGATGTCACACCACGAGGGAAGCGCTTCCTAGATTTAAAACATGATCAGTGGAGCTTACTTGAGGAAGTGGAACAAGTCCTGAAGCCATTTGAGTGTGCTACTGTTTTCTTGAGTGGAGAGTCCTATGTGACTGCTTCTGCTCTACTTCCTCTGGTAAAGGGCCTCCAGAAATCCATACAGAGCACAATTTGCGAGACAGCAGCAGTTAAAGCTTTCCAAAGTGTTGCTGCACAGGGGATGACATCAAGATGGGAGCGGGAAACTAAATTCAGAGATGATGGTGGAGAAAATATATGTCTTATTGCAGCAGCCCTGGACCCCAGATTCCGCAAACTAAAATTCCTGCCAGCAGAGGACAGTTTAAAAGTTCACCTCAAGGTCCAAGCTCTTGCTCTTGAAGTGAAAAGAAGATACGAGGAAGAGCAAACGCAACATCGATGTGAGGAACAACGGTCAACCAGTGCAGACATGACATTTTCTGAGAAGAGGCAAGTGTCTCTGTTAGACACTTTGCTCGGTTCTTCAGATTCAGATGACCACCACAGTAATGGCGAGGATGACACTGGTCACATCCAAGATCAAGAAACCCACAGTGAAGTTGTGCGGAATGAGATACACATGTATTTCAGTGAGCAGGCTATTCCGTAGGAAGAAAATCCGCTGAAATGGTGGAAGGAAAATGAAAAGAGGTTTCCCATCTTGGCCATGCTGGCAAAGAGTTACTTGTCTGTGTCTGCAACATCAACCCCATCTGAAAGGCTTTTCTCAGTTGCTGGCAACATTGTGACTAAAAAAAGAGCAAGCCTAACATCAGAGCATGTTGATATGCTAACCTTCCTCCATTGCAATGCTAAAATATAGCATTGTAATGGAGGAAGTAACACAGGCCCCCAACCTTTTGCACTTGTCATGACTGTGTTGTGTTCTTGTTGGGCTGTATTAGTGTATTTATGTTGAGATGGCTCATGGCTGCCTTCAGTGTTGTATTGGCCATATTTTTGCACAGCCACAGTGTTGAGCAGTGCTTTTGGTGGGCTTGGTTCCTCCTTGCTTCCTTCCTTGAAAACTATTACCTCCTCAGGTATGTTTTACATTACAATTAAAAGTAACACACCACAAAAATACTGCTCAATCAGCACTCTGACTCTACAATAACACTATATATTCAATCATCAATGATTACAATTACATAGTGTTATTGTATGTTGACCAGCATTTTTGTGGTGTTAAACAACACTTTAGGTCAAGAGGCATAATGCCATATAAATTCTGCCTAACACTTTGCAAAAGATGCATTCTGAAGGCATGTGTGGTTGAGGAGTAGTAAGGTAAGGTTGCCCAGCACAATGCCTTCTGAATTCATCTTTTGCAAAGTGTTAGGCAGAATTTATATGGCATTTTCATGCCTCATGCCCTAAAGCGTTACGTTTTATTTTTGGGAACTTGTGTTTTTGCACAGTGTTGAGCAGCAGTTCAGACTTCAGACTCAGAGCAGCAGTGCTTTTGTTGGATATGGCTCCTTCTTGAAAACTATGTTACCTCCTCAGGTATGTTTTACATTACAATTAAAGTAACACACCACAAAAATACTGCTCAATCAGCACTCTGACTCTACAATAACACTATGCATTCAATCATCAATGATTACAATTACATAGTGTTATTGTATGTTGACCAGCATTTTTGTGGTGTTAAACAACACTTTAGGTCAAGAGGCATAATGCCATATAAATTCTGCCTAACACTTTGCAAAAGATGCATTCTGAAGGCATGTGTGGTTGAGGAGTAGTAAGGTAAGGTTACCCAGCACAATGCCTTCTGAATTCATCTTTTGCAAAGTGTTAGGCAGAATTTATATGGCATTGTCATGCCTCATGCCCTAAAGCGTTACGTTTTTATTTTTGGGAACTTGTGTTTTTGCACAGTGTTGAGCAGCAGTTCAGACTTCAGACTCAGAGCAGCAGTGCTTTTGTTGGATATGGCTCCTTCTTGAAAACTATGTTACCTCCTCAGGTATGTTTTACATTACAATTAAAGTAACACACCACAAAAATACTGCTCAATCAGCACTCTGACTCTACAATAACACTATGTATTCAATCATCAATGATTACAATTACATAGTGTTATTGTATGTTGACCAGCATTTTTGTGGTGTTAAACAACAACACTTTTGGTCAAGAGGCATAATGCCATATAAATTCTGCCTAACACTTTGCAAAATATGCATTCTGATCTGAAGGCATTATGTGCGGTTGAGTAGTAAGGTTAGTTAGTACCACACATTGTTGCACAATGCCTTCTGAATGCATCTTTTGCAAAGTGTTAGGCAGAATTTATATGGCATTTTCATGCCTCATGCCCTAAAGCGTTACCTTGTATTTTTTGCCACTTGTGTTTTTTTTGCAAACACAGTGTTGAGCAGCAGTTCAGACACGAGCAGCAGTGCTTTTGTGGATATGGCTCCGCCTCCTTCTTGAAAACTATGTTACCTCCTCAGGTATGTTTTGCATTAGAATTAAAGTAACACGACACATAAATACTGCTCAATCAGCACTCTCTACAATAACACTATGTATTTAATTCAATCAAAGATGATTACAATACATAGTGTTATTGTACAGTGGTGTGAAAAAGTGTTTGCCCCCTTCCTCATTTCCTGTTCCTTTGCATGTTTGTCACACTTAAGTGTTTCGGAACATCAAACCAATTTAAACAATAGTCAAGGACAACACAAGTAAACACAAAATGCAATTTGTAAATGAAGGTGTTTATTATTAAAGGTGAAAAAAAATCCAAACCATCATGGCCCTGTGTGAAAAAGTGATTGCCCCCCTTACTATAACTGTGGTTGTCCACACCTGAGTTCAATTTCTCTAGCCACACCCAGGCCTGATTATTGCCACACCTGTTCACAATCAAGGCATCACTTAAATAGGAGCTGCTTGACACAGTAAGGTCCACCAGAAGATCCTTAAAAGCTACACATCATGCCGAGACCCAAATAAATTCAGGAACAATTGAGAAAGAAAGTAATTGAGATCTATCAGTCTGGAAAGGGTTATAAAGCCATTTCCAAAGCTTTGGGAATCCAGCGAACCACAGTGAGAGCCATTATCCACAAATGGCGAAGACATGGAACAGTGGTGAACCTTCCCAGGAGTGACCGGCCGCCCAAAATTACCCCAAGAGCGCAGCGACGACTCATCCAAGAGGTCACAAAAGACCCCACAACAACGTCCAAGGAACTGCAGGCCTCACTTGCCTCAGTTAAGGTCAGCGTTCATGCCTCCACCATCAGGAAAAGACTGGGCAAAAAGGGCCTGCATGGCAGAGTTCCAAGGAGAAAACCACTGCTGAGCAAAAAGAACATCAAAGCTTGTCTCAATTTCTCCACAACACATCTTGATGATCCCCAAGACTTTTGGGACAACATTCTGTGGACCGATGAGACAAAAGTGGAACTCTTTGGAAGGTGTGTGTCCAAGTATATCTGGCGTAGAAGGAACACTGCATTTCATAAAAAGAACATTATACCAACAGTAAAATATGGTGGTGGTAGTGTGATGGTCTGGGGCTGTTTTGCTGCTTCAGGACCTGGAAGACTTGCCGTGATAAAAGGAACTATGAATTCTGCTGTCTACCAAGAGATCCTGAAGGAGAATGTCCGACCATCTGTTCGTGTACTCAAGCTGAAACGAACTTGGGTTCTGCAGCAGGACAATGATCCTAAACACACCAGCAAGTCCACCACCGAATGGCTGAAGAAAAACAAAATGAAGACTTTGGAGTGGCCTAGCCAAAGTCCTGACCTGAATCCTATTGAGATGTTGTGGTATGACCTTAAAAAGGCCGTTCATGCTCAAAAACCCTCTAATGTAACTGAATTAGGACAATTCTGCAAAGATGAGTGGGCCAAAATTCCTCCAGGATGCTGTAAAAGCCTCATTGCACGTTATCGCAAACGCTTGGTTGCAGTTGTTGCTGCTAAGGGTGGCCCAACCAGTTATTAGGTTTAGGGGGCAATCACTTTTTCACGCAGGGCCATGATGGTTTGGATTTTTTTTCACCTTTAATAATAAACACCTTCATTTACAAATTGCATTTTGTGTTTACTTGTGTTGTCCTTGACTATTGTTTAAATTGGTTTGATGTTCCGAAACGCTTAAGTGTGACAAACATGCAAAGGAACAGGAAATGAGGAAGGGGGCAAACACTTTTTCACACCACTGTATGTTGACCAGCATTTTTGTGGTGTTAAACAATAACACTTTAGGTCAAGAGGCATAATGCCATATAAATTCTGCCTAACACTTTGCAAAAGATGCATTCTGAAGGCATTATGTGTGGTTGAGTAGTAAGGTAACACACAATGCCTTCAGAATGCATCTTTTGCAAGAATTTAGGCAGAATTTATATGGAATTTTCATGCCTCATGCCCTAAAGCATTACCTTTTTATTTTTGGGCACTTTATTTTGGTATATTATGTCTTTCATGTGTTTTGTACACACTACACAGTGTTGAGCATGAGCAGCAGTGCAGAGCAGCAGTGCAGAGCAGCAGTGCTTTTGTAGCATTTTATATGGCATTTTTTTTAATGCTTCAGGCTCTGAATTAATGGCAATGGCATAACCATTATTCGTGCCTGATGCTAAAGTGTTGTTTACATTTTATTTTTGGCACTTTTTTATACTGTAAAAACTTTACCACATTGAAGTACTTTTTGGAAAAAATGTAATAAAAGTTGAAATATTATATTTAGAAGTTGTACGTATCATTTTTTTGTAAAGTTATCCAAAGGATTATTATCTAATCACAAAAAGAACACACTAGATTCATTAAAAAAAAAAATAATAATAATCGGATAGTCGTTGACTAATCGAAAAAATAATCGATAGATTAGTCGACAGACAAATTAATCGTTAGTTGCAGCTCTATTACCAATTTAGTTTTGTTAATTCATTCTGAAATTTGCTTAGCTTTGTTTCATTTAATTTTGTTTCATTCATTAACTTTCTAATTAATTCCAAATTTTCTAAATAATTTGAATTCGGATCAGTCAAAAAAATGATTGACCAATTTGAATTCTGTGTAAAAAAATAGCTTCTTTTTAAAGAGTAGGCCAGGAAGCTGGCCGCTGCGTCCTTAACAACCAATGACTCTTTAGCTGTCAGCGGGCTTCCCCACTGACAGCTGAAATGTAAACAAAAGAATACCAGTAATGAAAAATTCTGAAACAAAAACAGCATGGGGGTCCCCCCAATCCATACCAGACCCGAAGTGTCTGGTATGGATTTTAAGGGGAACCCCATGCCAAAACTCAAATCATTCCAAAAATTAGAAATGTGTTACAAAACAAATATACAAAACAAAATTAAATGAATTCCAATTAAATTTGATGCGATTTCGTTATACATCCAAATCTCTGAATAACCAAAATTGTGTCCGAATATATATTCAGACCGAAACAAATTGCACATGTCTATTGGCTGGAGAGAGCACAATAATCTGGCAAACAGGAAGTGCAAAATCATAGCTTTAATATGAAGTTCATGGGAGGAGCAAATAGTTCAAGGTTCAGAACAAACAAGACACGAGGCAAGGTTATCTTAAGAGATAAGACAGGGTGCTAACCATGATCTCAGGGGGCTCAGCAAGAAGAGACATTGCCAGACACAGCAGAGGTTGCAGGTTTAAACCCAGGTCTTGACTGTATGAAAGATCCCAATAGACACAGTGGAGAGATGATTTTACTAAACTGCCTGGGAAAAGTCTTACTCTTGGCGCTGAAGTGAGGAAGAGAGCACAGCACCTCTGAGTATTCACCAGCCAGTGAGAATGCTATCATGAGCCTCAGACTGTGAGTGGGGACAGCCAGGGGCAGTGCAGCACTGTCCACATCACAGATCCTGCACCATTGCCACAAAGAGACTGGTGTGTCCACTTACCCTCTGCTTCCCACCACTGGGTAAAGTCTGAGGGACCCCTCTTTCTACAGTGAGAGGTGACTGCAACATCCCGAGGACTGGTGAGTAGGCTGTTTGCCCATTGCTGATACTGACAGCAGGAACTGGGCCACTGAGTGCAGGACACCAAGTGTACCCAATCCATACTGTATTCTATGCCGCACTTATTCTAAACCAAGACAGCACCGATACAAAACCTACTGCATTATACCAAATCTTTATTGCATCTGAAACACATCTAACTTGTACCTGTGCCGAGACTATACTTTACCTATATTGTACTTACAGTATACTGCATACAGGTTCACTGGGACTGTTGCTAAGTGCAAAGACGGTCTTAAAGGGCCCGCAATGATAGCCTACAGAAGAAGAACATCTAAAAGGACTTTTCCTCCCATAATAATTATTCTGCAAGCGCCAGTTGTTCCCCTGCCCCCTCTGCTACTATCCTCATTTTCTTTTGGACAGTGAATACCTAGTCAGTTTAGGACTAGACTTGCCACTATAAATGCACTCTCGTAGTATAGTGCCAGCACTCTGTAAATTCAACTTTACTACTGTTCACTGCTACACATGAGGTGGCCCTGCCACGGTTTATGGTGATCTGGAAGCCAAATGCCATCTTATGCCTAGAACTTACTGGTAATTAGGGATGAGCCGAACACCCCCCAGATCGGTTCGCACCAGAACCTTCAAACGGACCGAAAATTTGTACGAACTTTAGAACCCCATTAAAGTCTATGGGACTCAAACGTTCAAAATCAAAAGGCTAAAATGCAAGATATTGTCCTAAAAAGGGTTTGAGGACCCGGGTCCTGCCCCAGGGGACATGGATCAATGCAAATAATTTTTTTTTAAATGCCTGTTTTTTTGGGAGCACTGATTTTAATGACGATTAAAGTGAAAAAAAAGTGAAATATTCCTTTAAATATCATGCCTGGAGGGTGTCTATAGTATGGAGGGTGTCTATAGTATGCCTGTGAAGGGGCACGTGTTCCATGTTTAGAACAGTCCCTGTACAAAATAACATTTAATGGAAAAAAAGTAATTTAAAACTGCTTGCGGTTTTAATGTAATGTCTGGTTCCGGCAATACGGATTAAAACCATTGAGAAAAATGGCATGGGTAGCCCCCCCTGCCCATTACCAACCCCTTTGGGTCTTGTATGGATATTAAGGGGAACCCCGTACCCAAATTAAAAAAGGAAAGGTGTGGGGCCCCCAGGCCCTATATATTCAGAACAGCAGTATACAGGCGGTGCAAATAAGACAGGGACTGTGTAAGTTTGTTGTGTTAAGTAGAATCTGTTTGTAATTTTGAACTGGTACATTTTTAAAGTGTAGCTCCAGTCAAAAAATCTATTTTTAAGCTTTTTGGAAAACATGGGAAGGGTTATCACCCCTGTATAATTTTTTTGGCCGTCCGTCTTTTTTCATCTCACTTCCTGTTGTCTCCTTCTGTTTGCAAGTAGGAGGCATTTGTAAGTTGAATGTTTGAAAGTAGGGGCCTGCCCTATATGCTCTGCTAAAATTTGTCAGTAAGATGCTGGTGTTGCCACAAGTTAACACTGTAAGCCCTCAAAGTGACTCTTGATGGGCACTAGAGCGCCCTGCTGTGGACTATTATATCAAGAATTGTAATTACATGCCATTGTTAAACAGGGGCTGAAAAATTGGGCCTTAGGCACTAGTGCCACAACACTGCAACACCTCAAAGAAACTCTAGTTGGAGAGCAGGAATGAGCCCTGCTGGAAAGTATTGCATCAAAAATTGTAATTATACACCCCTGTTAAACAGGAGCTGAAAAATTGGGCCTTAGGCACTGGTGCTGGTGCCACGACACTGCAACCTCTCCCAGATACTCTAGTTGGAGTGCGGGAATGAGCCCTGCTGCAAAGCATTTCATCAAAAATTGTAATTTAAATAGGGGCTGAAAAAGTGGGCCTTAGGCACTGGTGCCACAACACTGCAACCTCTCCCAGATACTCTAGTTCAGGGATATGCAATTAGCGGACCTCCAGCTGTTGCAGAACTACAAGTCCCATGAGGCATAGCAAGGCTCTGACAGCCACAAGCATGACACCCAGAGGCAGAGGCATGATGGGACTTGTAGTTTTGCAACAGCTGGAGGTCCGCCAATTGCATATCTCTGCTCTAGTTGGAGTGCAGGAATGAGCCCTGCTGCAAAGTATTGCACCAAAAATTGTAATTACATGCCCCTGTTAAACTGGGGCTGAAAAATTGGGCATTAGCCACTGGTGGCGGCACCCAGAACCAAAAATGTTCTTCCAAGCTATCAGCAGGATCATTAAGGAGGAAGAGGATAGTCAGTCAACATTACAGGACAGTCATTCAGCATCAGCATAGGCAGTCTTGAAGAGATGTGACATTTCAAAAAAAGTATTCGGTTACATCAGCTTCAGGTGCTTGGTTGCTGGTGGTGATCCAAGACTGATTCAGCTTTATGAAGGTCAGTTGATCAACCAAGTCGGTGGACAGGTGCACACTGTGATCGGTTACAAAGCCTCCAGCAGCACTGAATGTGCGTTATGAAAGAATGCTGGATGCAGGAAAGGCCAGTAGCTCAATTGCATACTGTGCAAGCTCTGGCCAGTGATCCATCCTCAAGACCCAGTAAGCCACATGATTTTCAGTGGGAAAGGTGTCCAAGTTTGACCTTGCCCCTAAGTATTCCTGCACCATTTAAATCCGACGCTTGCAATGGTTGCTGTAACCGATTATACCTTGGGGCTGCAAACTAAAAAATTGTCTGAACACATCAGTCTCTGTTCCCTCTGCGGCGGCAAGATAAGGTCTGAAACCTTACCCTTGTAGCGTGGATCAAGGAGAGTTGCCAGCCAGTAATGGTCCCTCTTCTTGATCCAAAGAATATGAGGATCCTTCCGCAGGCTTTGCAGGATCAGGGAGGTCATGCAGCATAGGTTAGCTGAGGCATTTGGTCCGGAGTCCTCTGGGTCACTAAGGACGACATGATCCATAGCCACCTCCTTCCAGCCACATACAAGCTGCAGTTAAGTTATTAGATCATAGGGATACTTGCATAACAGTCTCTTCTGGAGTTTAGCAGCATGGATAGGACATGTGGCTGAGACTTTCTCTCTCTCTCTCTCTCTCTCTCTCTCTCTCTCTCTCTCTCTCTCTCCCCTTCTGGGGTTTTAAAGCCAGGAACCCAGGGACTATAACTGCATACATAGTATATTTATAAGCGTTTATAAATTCAGTAGAGAGCAGAAGATCCTTACATTTTCATGGAAATTATGTAATTAGTTTACCTTTTTTTGTTTTAAGCAAACAATTGGAACAGCGTAAAAAATCTTTTTTCAAGACAGAATAGAATTTGCAATTGTGTATATGCAGAAATATAATATATTACAGTCTGTTGTCTTTTTTGTAATAAAGGATTTCAGTAGCCAACAGGTGCAGTGTAGTCCTTTGTCACCCTGTAGGCAATATTATATTTTTCAGTTCTAACTCTCACTATTGATTTCTTGGCAATGGAACCTGGGCAATTTTCTTACAGAGTTAACGTGAAATCATCAGTCATTTACACCAAACCAGCAACAATTGCTTATTTATGTGTAATGTAACAACTGGGCCAAAAACAGTAAAGGTGATACACCTCTATAAAAAATCAGGCTTTTACTATGTAAGCAGACCTATAGAATGCACAATGTAAGTTCAAATACATGACTATCTGTAAGTCCAAAGGAAAAGCAGCACATGGTTTTAAAAACAAGATCAGCAAATATAATTAGGTAGCAACAATTGCTTGAATTTTAGTGCCTGATATCCTAAAATATGTGTTAGTACCAGCCCCCTTCATTATAAAGGAGATATGCTATTATTATACAGGATTTATATAGTGCCAACAGTTTGCGCAGCACTTTACAGCATGAGGGCAGACAATACAGTTGCAATACAATTCAATACAATCAGAGGGTTCTCCTCGTTAGAGCTTACACTCTAGAATATATACTATTTGCTTTGTTGGAGATTTTTTTCCTCTGTAACATCTGCAAACAGAGGGACAACCAAACATATGACCTGCTTTTTTTTACATCTTTCTTAATTTACCTGATTGTTAGAGATGTGAGGACTTCATAATCCATAAATTAAGTATTCCACAGAAAGGTTTTCATGAAATTTCATAGGGGTGATGGTATATGACCAAGTTAGATGCCAATAGTGCTTAGTGGTAGTTACTCTATTTTACTAGGCTTTTACATGATATATTTTTAAATATTTATTTGTATATAAGAAAAATATTTACAGTGCCTTGAAAAAGAATTCACACCCCTTTAAATTGTTCCACATTTTGTCATGTTACAACCAAAAGTGTAAATGTATTTTATTGGGATTTTATGCAATAGACTAACACAAAGTGGCACATAATTGTGAAGTGTAAGGTTAATGATAAATGGTTTTCAATGTTTTTTACAAATAAATATCTGAAAAATGTGGCGTGCATTTGTATTCAGCCCCCCTTAGTCAATACTTTGTAGAACCACTTTTCACTGCAATTACAGCTGCAAGTTTTTTTGGGGATGTCTCTACCAGCTTTGCACATCTAGAATGTGAAATGTTTGCACATTTTCTTTGCAAAATAGCTAAAGCTCTATCAAATTGGAGGGAGAGCATCTGTGAAGGGCAATTTTCAAGTCTTGCCACAGATTCTTAATTGGATTTAGGTCTGGACTTTGACTGGGCCATTTTAACACAAGAATATGCTTTGATCTAAACCATTCCATTGGAGCTCTGGCTGTATATTTAGGGTCGTTGTCCTGCTGGAAGGAGAACCTCCACCCCAGTCTCAAGGCTTTTGCAAACTCTAAACCCTTGTACACACGGTCGGACATTCTGACAAGTAAATCCATTGGATTTTGACTGACGGATTTTGTCCGAAACTGGTGTTGCATACACACGATCAGACAAAGTTGTCGGAAAATCCGATCGTTCGCAACGTGATGACATTATTTCGTTACGGCGGGACTACGTTCAGGCTATGATGGGTGTCCCCTTACCTTACCGCTGTAAGGTAACAGCGTATATAAAGATCTTTAGGATCCTTTGGCGGAATTTCCCTTTAGTGTGGAGTTCCCAGGTCCTGACAGATGGTATGGTCCCTTTAAGGGATTTCTCTGGGGTATTGCAGTAAGGGTTCCTCAATGGTATAGCGTATATGTAGGTTTAAACAGAGATGGAGGAAGTGTAAAGTGTTTCAACAGTCAGATTTATTTATTTAAAAATATATAAGAATACTCACAAACACAGAGTGTATATAGGCAGTGTACAAAACGAGCTGCGGGCTTGGTCTACGTCACTTCCGGTCGCTTAGTGTCCCGACGCGTGTTTGTCACGGGTCACGTGACGTCATCAGGGGAGACTTTCTCTCTC
The DNA here is from genome assembly GCF_037356315.1 of Lithobates pipiens. NCBI lineage: Eukaryota > Metazoa > Chordata > Amphibia > Anura > Ranidae > Lithobates > Lithobates pipiens. Next base: position 422,383,553 of record NW_027507903.1, on the reverse strand, counting down.
TCTCTGATGAAGTGACGTGACCCGTGACGAACACGCGTCGGGACACTAAGCGACCGGAAGTTACGTAGACCGAGCCCGCAGCTCTTTTGGACACTGCCTATATACACTCTGTGTTTGTGAGTATTCTTATATATTTTTAACCACTTCAGGACCGCCGTATTGCCAATGTACCTCAACACAATGGCACAGGCAGGCACAATCACGTAGATTTACGTGATTGCCTTCCAGCGGTTACGGCAGTCCGGTTCGCTCCAGGAGCGCTCCGTGATGAGGGGTTGGTTTTCGGCCACCCCCTCTGGATCGCTCCTGGCCAATGAGAAGCTTCCTCCCCTGTGTATTGTTTACACAGGAAGGAGGAAGTGATGTCATTCTCCTCGGGGCGGTCTTTTTGACCGGACTACGAGGAGAAGACTAATAGTAAGTGTGCACCAACACTACACTGACATGTAGGTACACACAGGCACACAAACCCCCCCCCCCCGATGTGTCGCTAGGTAGCTAGTTATTTTTTTAGGTTCACCGCCAGGTTTTTATATCGCTAGGTACCCCGATATACTACCCAATAATGGTTTTAACCCCCTGATTGCCGCTAGTTAACCCTTTCACCCCCTTTTGCCAGTGTCACTAAGCGATCGTTTTTCTGATCGCTGCATTAGTGTCGCTACAGTCGCTAGGTAGCTAGTTATTTTTTTAGGTTCACCGCCAGGTTTTTATAGCGCTAGGTACCCCGATATACTACTCAATAATGGTTTTAACCCCCTGATTTCCGCTAGTTAACCCTTTCACCCCCTTTTGCCAGTGTCACTAAGCGATAATTTTTCTGAACGCTGCATCAGTGTCGCTAGTGTCGCTAGGTAGCTAGTTATTTTTTTAGGTTCACCGCCAGGTTTTTATAGGGCTAGGTACCCCGATATACTACCCAATAATGGTTTTAACCCCCTGATTGCTGCTAGTTAACCCTTTCACCCCCTTTCACCAGCGATCACAGTATAAGTGTCACTGGTGACGCTGGTTAGCCAGTTAGTTATTTAGGTTCCCCGTCAGGTTTTTATATAGCGCCAGGGACCCCCATATACTACCTAATAAAAATTTGAACCCCCTGATTGCCCCTAGTTAACCCTTTCACCACTGATCACCGTATAAGTGTTATGGGTGACTCTGGTTAGTTTGTTTTTTATAGCATCAGGGCACCCACCATTTATTACCCAATAAAGTTTTAACCCCCTGATCACCCGGCGGGTGATATCAATTAGGTTTTAGGGTCAGGGTCTGCGTCGCCCCAGGCAGCGCTAGGTTAGTGCCAGTACCGCTAACACCCACACGCAAAGCATACACCTCCCGTAGTGGTATAGAATCTGAAAAGATCAATATCTGATCTGATCAGATCTATACTAGCGTCCCCAGCAGTTTAGGGTTCCAAAAAAACGCATTGTTAGCGGGATCAGCCCAGATACCTGCTGGCACCTGCGTTTTGCCCCTCTGCCCAGCCCACCCAAGTGCAGTATCGATCGATCACTGTCACTTATAAAACACTAAACACATAACTGCAGCGATCGCAGAGTCAGGCCTGATCCCTGCCATCGCTAACAGGTTTTTTGGTAGCATTTTATATTCAAATCCGGAAGGCAGTGCTTGGTTTTCGGGGTCCTGTACGTGGCTAGGCTCCCAAAAAGTCCCCCACATGTGGTATCCCCGTACTTGGGAGAAGCAGCAGAATTTATTTTGGGGTGTAATTTGACTTCTGCCCATAGCATGTGTGAGCAATATATCATTTAGTGACAACTTTGTGCAAAAAAAAAAAAAGTTTGTAATATTCCCGCAACTTTTGGCAAAATATAAAATATTCCATGGACTCAACATGCCTCTCAGTAAATAGCTTGGGGTGTCTACTTTCCAAAATGGGGTCATTTGGGGGGGTTTTGTGCTATTTTGGCATTTTATGGCCTTCGAAACTGTGATAGGTAGTGAGGAGTTAAATCAAAAATTTGCACCCTTAGAAATCCTGAAGGTGGTGATTGGTTTTCGGGGTGCCGTGCGCGACTAGACTCCCAAAAAGTCCCACACATGTGGTATCCCCGTACTCAGGAGAAGCAGCAGAATGTATTTTGGGGTGTCATTTCACATATGCCCATAGCATGTGTGAGCAATATATCATTTAGTGACAACTTGGTGCAAAAAAAAAAAAGTTTGTAATATTCCCGCAACTTGTGGCAAAATATAAAATATTCCATGGACTCAACATGCCTCTCAGTAAATAGCTTGGGGTGTCTACTTTCCAAAATGGGGTCATTTTGGGGGGTTTTGTGCTATTTTGGCATTTTATGGCCTTCGAAACTGTGATAGGTAGTGAGGAGTTAAATCAAAAATTTGCACCCTTAGAAATCCTGAAGGTGGTGATTGGTTTTCGGGGTGCCGTGCGCGACTATACTCCCAAAAAGTCCCACACATGTGGTATCCCCATACTCGGGAGAAGTAGCGGAATATATTTTGCAGCTGCAAGCATCATCCCAGTAACGTTGTTTAGAGCGGGCAATCGGCTTTCCAGGTAAAACAACCGATGCAGCTAAAAGCCGCTCGGCTGTTATACCGGAAGAGCTCTTCCCAGGCCTCCCGTTCCACCGGAAGGCCCAATCGAACATCCGCTGCTTCTGGAGGCTAGTGACAGACTGGAATGAAGCCAGTCTCCTGGATGTAAACACAGAAGCGACATCACAGCGTCACTTCTCGTTTACTCGGCTGCCAATGGCACCGGATTTTAAAAAATATACAGTATTCAGAATCACTGTTTTCATTGATCTGAATACTTTGAAATTCAAAGGAGAGATTGGAGGTCTTTTAGACCCCCAATCCCTCCATAAAGAGTACCTGTCACCACCTATTACTGTCTCAAGGGATGTTTACATTCCTTGTGATAGCAATAAAAGTTATAAAAAAAAAAAAAAACACAATTTAATAATATAAAAATAAATAAAATAAATAAGAAAAAAAATTCAAAGCGCCCCCATCACTGTGAGCTCATGCAGCAAAGAAAACGCATACGGGAGTCGCGGTATGTAAACGGTGTTCAAATCACACATGTGAGGTATCGGCGTGATCGTCAGAGTGAGAGCAATAATTCTAGCATTAGACCTCCTCTGTAACTCTAACCTTGTAACCATAAAAAAATTGAAAGTGTCGCATATGGAGATCTTTAGGTACCAAAGTTCGTCGCCATTCCACGAGTGCATGCAATTATAAAGTGTGACATGTTTGGTATCTATTTACTCGGTGTAACATCATATTTCACAAAAATTGGGATAACTATATTGTTTTTTTGTTTTTTTTAATTCATGAAAGTGTCCCTTTTCCCAAAAAGTTGCATTTAAGACACCGCTGCACAAATGCCATGTGACATAAAATATTGCAACAATTGCCATTTTATTCTCTAGATTCTCTTCTAAAAAAAAAAAAAAAATATATATATATATATATATATATATATATATATATATATATATATATATATATATACCGTATATACTCGAGTATAGGCCGACCCGAATATAAGCCGAGGCCCCCAATTTACCCCCAAAAAAACTGGCAAACTTATTGACTCGTGTATAAGCCGAGGGTGAGACATGCCTGTCCATCCCTGTGTGTGTGTCCGTCCATCCCTGTGTGTCCGTCCATCCCTGTGTGTCCGTCCATCCCTGTGTGTCCGTCCATCCATCCCTGTGTGTGTGTGTGTCCATCCATCCATCCATCCCTGTGTGTGTGTGTCTCCATCCATCCATCCATCCATCCCTGTGTGTGTGTGTCTCCATCCATCCATCCATCCCTGTGTGTGTGTGTCTCCATCCATCCATCCATCCCTGTGTGTGTGTGTATCCATCCATCCATCCATCCCTGTGTGTGTGTGTGTCTCCATCCATCCATCCATCCATCCGTGTGTGTGTGTCTCCATCCGTGTGTGTGTGTGTGTGTGTGTGTGTGTGTGTGTGTGTGTGTCCAGCCTACCTGTGTCCCGAGCCTTTGTCCCGAGCCTCCGTCCCGTGTCGTGCCTTGCCTTCGTCCCGTCCCGTCCCGTCCCGTCCTGTCCCGTGCCGTGCGTTGCCTTGCCTCCGTCCCGTGCCCTCTTCGTCGGCGGCCATTGTAAAATTCAAAAGCCGCGCCTCCTCCTTCGCCTGTGATAGGCGGAACACTGAATTTCCCAGCAGCCTGTGTTCCGCCTATCACGGACGTCGTATCATCCTCGTCCGTAGTACGAGGATGAGCGGATGCCCGTGATAGGCGGAACACAGGCTGCTGGGAAATTCAGTGTTCCGCCTATCACAGGCGAAGGCGGAGCCGGAGGCGCGGCTTTTGAATCAGAATGGCCGCTGTCTGTCTGCTCGACACGCTGATCGAGCGGGCAGACAGCGATGACTCGAGTATAAGCCGAGGGGGGCACTTTCAGCCTCAAAAAAGAGGCTGAAAATCTCGGCTTATACTCGAGTATATACGGTATATATAATGTTTGGTGGTTTTTGCTTGAAAGTAATTTTCAAACAAAAACCATGGATTTTAACTTGTAAACACCAAAAGTCAGAAATAGGCTTAGTCATAAAAAGGTTAATCTGCTGTTTTCTCTCCCCCTCTCCTTCCCTGACAGCCAGGGGAAGAGAAGGCAGCAGAGATCAGCTGAGCACCGAGCTCGGCTCTATAAGAAAGTATTTGACTCAATTATATTACAGAAACACATTTTACATAGAGAATACATAGAGCATATTTTAGCAGTTTACAACCCCTTATTTTCAGGGTAGGGCTTATATTGCAGCCCTCCCTGAATATCATAGTGGGGGTCATTTACTATAATTCTGAAGTGCTAATTACTGCGAATTAGCGCTAATCATGCTAATTAGTGCTAAAAAAGGTATTCACTATGGTGCTGGTAAAAAAAAAAATACTCCCAAAATCAAATTTACTATAGTTCCCTGAAACCAAATAGTGCCCAAACCCTTACTCTGTTAAAACCTGGAGTAGTGCACATGGAAATAATGTTTATACTGTAGCATGATATAATTGCCTAAATGGTACTGAAATTTGCGGTATATTATTTAAAGATAATTTGCTTTTAAACTGTGTGAAAAAGTGATTCCTGCACTGAAATATCTTTAAAAGTCTGATAAGAGATAAATTCCCCGTTTTTGTACAATTAGGTGCCAACACAACTAAGCATGCTCAGACCTGCAAATAGCTCTCATTTTAGCTCCAATGTCTTTTTTACAGGGTGCTATAGTAAATAGCAGAATGAGCGCCATGTTAAAGAGCATTTTTTGGGAGTGAAAATCAGCGCTATTATAGTCAAATGCATGTTTTTAACCATTGATTCTAATGGTACAATTGTAACTTCCCCAAATAAATCCTTTTAATGTTGAGATGAAATATATTTTTCTCTGAAATACATTTTCCTTTACAACATTGTTGCTTCTACTTAATCTATTTTGTGTGTAACCACTTCAATACCAGGCACTTGAACACCTTCCTGCCCAGACCAATTTTGATCTTTCAGCGCTGTCACACTTTGAATGACAATTGCGCGGTCATGCTACACTGTACCCAAATGAAATTTTTATAATTTTTTCCCACAAATAGAGCTTTCTTTTGGGGGTATTTGATCACCTCTACGGTTTTTATTTTTTGTTAAACAAATAAAAAAATACTGAAAATTTCGAAAAAAATTGTTTTTTTTGGTTTCAGTTTCAAAACTTTGTAAATAAGTATGTTTTCTCCTTCACTGATGGGGCTACACTGATGGGCACTGATAAGGCGTCACTGATCGGCACCAATGAGGTGGCACCAATGAAGTGGCACTGATGAGGTAGCATTGATGGACACTGATATGTGGTACTGATGGGCGACACAGATGGGCACTGATAGGTGGCACAAATTGGCACTGATAGCTGTCATGGATTGGCATGGATGGGCGGCATGGATAGGCGGTAAAGATGGGCATGGATAGGCGGCACAGATGGGCATGGATATGCGGCACAGATGGGCATGGATGGGCACTGATAGGTGGCACGGATGGTCACTGATAGGTGGCACAGGTGGGCACTGATAGGCGGCACAGGTGGGCACTGATAGGCGGCATTGTATTATGTTATACTGTACTAATGGATGCCAATCAGTGCCAAACAATAATGCATGCCAATCAGTGATGCCCATTGTGGGCACTGATTGGCATCCATTATGGGCACTTATTGGCATCAATTGGGGACATTGACTGGCATCCCTGGTGGTCTAGGGAGGATTACCTTGTGCTGGGCATCCCTGGTGATCTGGTGGCATCCCTGGCGGTCCAGTGTGGGCATCCTCTGGGGGATGCGCTGATAATCGATAAGCACAGACCCCCCTGTCAGAGGAGCAGCCGGTCGGCTCTCCTCTACTCGCGTCTTACAGACGCGAGTGAGGAAAAGCCAATCACCGGCTTTTCCTATTTACACTGATCATCCGTGATTGGACACGGCTGATCACGTGGTAAAGAGTCTCCGTTGGAGACTCTTTACCGAGATCATAGTTGTGGGGTGTCAGACTGACACCCCGCAACAACGATCGCCGTGATGCGCGCCCCCGGGGGCATGCAGCGGCTCAAAATCCTGAGCACGTCATATGACGTCCGGTCAGGATTTTGAAACCACAATGCCGCCGTGTATCTGTTATAGGGCGGGGCGGCAAGTGGTTAAGAATGCTAGAATGTGGAATGTTTTGATGTTTTGGTAAAATATATTTTTCTCTGACACTTTCACTTGTTACTCTCCCACAACAATCTTTAACCAAAAATGACACAGGTGTCTTTACAAAGCACAAACAATACCATTGCTGATGCAAATTTAAAATGAGTCACAATTTTTTTTTTTTTTTATTATTTCCAAATAATTATAATTTGAGCCCAAAAAATTTGATATATGTACCAACAGCAGAAATCAAAATGCAATTCCTCAAAAATTAAGGGTAATATCACTATTCTACACTCACCCACAAAGAACCACCACATATCACAGAATAAATCAGGAAGAATAACTCTCGAGTAATGTAATTCCATCACCTGTATGTCCAAAGAAAGAAGGTTCACACATGTGGCAGCTCCGTGGCTAAGAGGTTAGAACTTCAAACTTCTGCTTAGTATCCCTTAGTGTCTGGGTTAAAATCCCAAACATGCTGCTTCATATTGAGAAGTTATCTCATCTCCTAGGTCCTTAAACTATGTTTAAATGTATTATGTATGTGTAGGAGGGTTCCATCACCATTTTAAAACCAGATGCACTAGCCATTTAATGGCAGCCCAGTCTTACTCCGTAGGGTCAATAATTGATTTGGCCCCACTTGTCGACAAGGTTTAGTGTGTCTTTGGGAATGTTTGACCATTCTTCCAGAAGTGCATTTGTGAGGCCAGGAACTGATGTTGGATGAGAAGGCTTGGCTCACAGTCTCTGCTCTAATTCAGCCAAAAGGTGTTATATCAGGTTGAGGGCAGGACTGTGTAGGCCAGTCCACCCCAAACTCATTCACCCTAGTCTTTATTGACCTTGCTTTGTGCACTGGTGTGCAGTCATGTTGGAACAGGAAGGGGCCGTCCCCAAACTGTTCCCACAAAGTTGGGAGCATGAAATTGTCCAAAATGTCTTGGTATGCTGATGCCTTAAGCTCTTGTACACACGGTCGGAGATGCCGACGGAATGTGTCCTATCGGACCGTTTTGTCGGATAACTGACTGTGTGTGGTCTCCATTGGACTCCGTTTTTCAACTTGTCTGTAAAATTTTCCGACAAAATGCTCCAATCGGACATACTCCGATCATGTGTAGCCTACTCCGACGGACAAAGTGCCACGCATGCTCAGATCAAATTCCTAGACCAAAGCTATTGGCTACTAGCCTCAACGTAGTCCCGTCGTAATGAAATAACGTCATCACGTTTTGTACAATCAGATTTTCCGACAACTTTGTCCGACCGTGTGTATGCAACAGTTTCGGACAAAATCCATCGGACAAAATCCAACGGATTTGGTTGTCAGAATGTCCGACCGTGTGTAGAAGGGCTAAGAGTAGGGATGAGCTTCGAGTTCGAGTCAAACTCATGTTCGACTCGAACATTGCCTGTTCGCCTGTTCAGCAAACAGTGAACAATTTGGGCTGTTCGCGGCAAATTCGAAAAGCCGGAACAACCTGTACAAGTCTATGGGAGAAATCTAAAGTGCTAATTTTAAAGGCTAATATGCAAGTTACTGTCCTAAAAAGTGTCTGGGGACCTGGGTCCTGCCGCAAGGGACATGGATCAATGCAAAAAAAGTTTTAAAAATGGCTGTTTTTTCAGGAGCAGTGATTTTAATAATGATTAAAGTGAAACAATAAAAGTGTAATATTCCTTTAAATTTCGTACCTGGGTGTCTATAGTATGCCTGTGAAGGGGCGCATGTTTCCCGTGCTTAGAACTGTCCCTGCACAAAGTGTCATTTGTGCAGGAAAAAAAGTCTTTTAAAATCACTTGCGGCTATATTGTCGGCTCCCGTAATACAGAGAACACTCAATGAGTGTTCTCTGTATTAGTCGACAATTCATTCATTCATTGATAAAAAAAAAAGCGTGGGCGTTCCCCTAAATTCAATTACCAGGCCCTTCAGGTCTGGTATTGATATTAAGGGGAACCCCGCATAAAAATTCATACCAGACCCTTTATCTGAGCACGCAACCTGGCAGGCCGCAGGAAAAGAGGGGGGACGAGAGAGCAGCCTCCCTCTCCTGAACCGTTCCAGGCCCCATGCCCTCAACATTGGGAGGATACTTTGGGGGTCTGTGACCCCTCAAAGCACCATGTCCCCATGTTGATGTGGAGAAGGGCCTCATCCCCACAACCCTGAGCGGTGGTTGTGGGGGTCTGCGGGTGGGGGGCTTATCAGAATCTGGAAGCCCCCTTTAACAAGGGGACCCCCAGATCACACCCCCCCGTTTGAAATGGTAAGGGGGTACTTTTGTACCCCTACCATTTCACAAAGAAAGTGTAAAAATGGTTAAATAAGACAAACACACTTGAAAAATTCCTTTACTAAAAATAAAAAAAATTTAAAAAAAGATTCCAGCGGTGCTAATCCACTCTTGCTATCCAGCGATGCTTGATCATATACAGCAACGGGGGATCTCTCAGTCCAGCGCTGTCCATACATCCGTCTTCTGTCTCCACTGCAGAGACACTGCGGGGATCCCAGCACTGACGTTTCTTATATCAGGAGGGCGGGGCCACCCGTCACCTGACCCCGCCCCCTCTGACGCTGGTGAGGAAAGCTATGGGGTTCCCCAGTGACGTATGGGTGATCCCACGCCCCTCTGATGTCGTGGGGGTCCCCCAATATAGCCGCAAGTGATTTCAAAATACTTTTTTTCCTGCACAAATGACACTTTGTGCAGGGACAGTTCTAAGCACGGGAAACATGCGCACCTTCACAGGCATACTATAGACACCCCCCAGGTATGAAATTTAAAGGAATATTACATTTTTATTGTTTCACTTTAATAATTATTAAAATCACTGCTCCTGAAAAAACTGCCCTTTTTAAAACTTCTTTTTGCATTGATCCATGTCCCCTGGGGCAGAACCCAGGTCTCCAAACACTTTTTAGGACAGTAACTTGCATATTAGCCTTTAAAATTAGCACTTTAGATTGTGAACGTTTGAGTCCCGTAGACTTTAATAGGGTTCTAAAGTTCACACGAAGTTATGGTCTGTTCGCAGGTTCTGGTGCAAACCGAACAGGGCGGTGTTCGGCTCATCCTTAGCTTTCCCTTTACTGGAACAAAGAGACCAAGCCCAAACCCTGAAAAAATAACCCCACACCATAATTTCCCCTCCACCAAATGATTTGGACCAGTACACAAAGCAAGGTCCATAAAGACATGGATGAGTGAGTTTGGGGTGGAGGAACTTGACTGGCCTGTACAGAGTGCAGACTTCAACACAACAGAACACTATGGGGATGAATTTTGAACCCTACAGACTAAGATGCCATTACAGTTCATGTGTGTATAATGGCAGGTGTCACAATATTGCGGACAATATATTGTATATTAAAAAAGAGAAAAACTTTTTGCGCTATAGAGCTGGAAATATAGATAATAGCTGCTGACACAATATTGTTGGATACAATAAAAAATATTCAAGAGGTTCAGTGTAGCGCTTAAAAAGTAAAAATTAATACAAACAAAAGTCCATATATAGTGCCTTAAAGAAATGTCTTTATAAACAAAAAAAAGTCCATCTGTGCTCATCGAAGAGATAGAAGGAGGAGACCATCACCAGCACCCAATCACACTGCCTCTTACCATCAGTATATTAACTGTACACAGAAAGCAAAAACCATGTATGGTCAGGTCCCAGGTTCCGGCCCTCTCCTTAGACTGATTCACCAATCCAACAGAAGTTCTCTCGTGCAGAAACCTCACCAAGTAATACGCATATAGATCTCAGCCCAACCTTATTTGCACAGGTGTACTCCAAATCAATAGCATGTGGATCATGTATAAAAATGAAAGAGATTTTCTCATTGCACAGATATCATGAAAATCGAGAAAATGTTATTCCATAAAACCCAATAAATATACACTCACATTTGTTTAATACAATATAGGCATATAGAAAATAAAGCGCCCAGTGCTTCCTACCATCAAGACAGAAATAACTCCTCAATTCACTCCTAGTACGTCACTGGTCCCTCAGTCACCCAACGTTTCGTCACCATTGTTCATCATCAGGGACGTGGCCATGACGTACAGTGCTAGCCTTTATATAAGGAGTATAATCAAGAAAATTACCGGAAATTGAGAAAGCGGTCCTCACAGCAGAAACCAAATGTCCGTGTGAACCACATCCCCCGGACTGTGCGTGCACTTCAAATGGTGAAAGTATCAACCACCACCGAAGCTCACTTCCGGAAAGCAAGTGGAAAAGATGGAAATGGTAATTTTCCGAACATCAAATCCGCTGGAAGTGCCGTATAACGGAGTGACCTCCCAACCACACCACCGCAATTCCGGAAGACAAGGTAAACAATGCGCTCTACAGACAGGAAGTAATCACTATCTCCAGTCAGAAAGCCCAAAGTCTCAATGTAAACAAAAAAAGGGGCATCAAAGCATATAAGAACAGAAGACCTAACCTAATAGGCACTTCTAATCAACGGATCGACCCTAATAAATATTTGTAACACACTCTTAAACTCAAAAGAGAATGATATCTCAGACGGGGGAGAGATTGTGAGTGCATATGAACCTAAGGAGTGGCGCCCCCTTGTGGCTAAACAATAAATTACAAAAAGAACAATATCCAAAAAGTCAAACATGTTCTTATACATTCACATAAACATATTATATATCTAAACCAAGAATAATAAAAAAAATATAAAAAATCAAAAATATACTACTAAATAAATCCAAAGGAGGAAATAAAAAATAACACAATCCAAAATAAAACCACCATGATATAAAGATCAAAACCCATTATCTTCTGAAAAATTACCCATTATTGATGAATGCACTGACATCCCATTCTATATTCAAACCGTAAGTCTGAGCTTGATATATCCACTTAGTTTCTAGGCGTGAAACCTCTCGCACCATATTACTGCCCCTCCAATGGCCACAAAATTTGTCTATACCTAGGAAGATGGTACCCTCTGGATTACGATCATGCTTTAAAGCATTGGTGGTCAACCCTGTCCTCAGGGCCCACTAACAGGCCAGGTTTGCAAGATAACTGAAACACATCACAGGTGATATAATTTACTGCTCAGTGATTGCAGTATTCTAGTCTGCATCTCCCAAAGGTAATACATAAATCCTGGACTGTTAGTGGGCCCTGAGGACAGGGTTGATGACCACTGCTTTAAAGCATAGTGCTTGGAAAGACTATGTTTCAAGAAGCCATGTTTGATATTGGCTACATGCTCTTCAAGTCTCATATGAAGCATGCCTTTAGTCCGACCAATGTATTGCTTCGAACATGGGCATTTCATCACGTACACCACATATTTAGTGAATCATGTGATGAAAGGTTTGATTTGAAAAGAATCCTGGGTTGAGGTTGACTGGAAAGAATCAGTTCTCCTATTGGTGTTTGCATTTATTTTACAGATAGGGCATTTCCTGCATGGGTAGAAACCACCCATGCTTTGAAAAAGGAAAATTGTCTATAAAAGGAAAGTTGTCCATCTCATCCCTTTAAACCTGAACACATATTGATTACACAGGTTCTGTGGCCAATTAAGGTGGTAATTAAACTCACTTGGTGCTTTATCTGCATTTTATTAGCCTCAGAACCCATGTAATTCCAAGGTGTTCAGGTTTAAAGGGATGAGGTGGCAACTCTAGCTATGGACTTAGGGCTGGTTCACACCACAGAGATGGAGACAACATGTGTCAGGCTGCCCACTGGCTAAATGGGTAACAATTACATCTAGCAGCACTGGGGTTGCTAGTTCAATTCCCCAACAACCTAATGCTTGAACTTTGTATGTTCTCCCTGTGTGGGTTTCTTACCACAATCCAAAGACATGCTGGTATTTTTTTTGTCTCCTGTCGAAATAGTCTCTAATGTAAGAAAGTTCATTTTGGACTTGATATTGGAAGCTCATTGCAGCCAGGGACTGATGTTAATGTTTGCTAGCATTAATCATGCCCAGGGCCTTGGACATTTAAAATTGTAGGGTTTACATTGCACAGGTACATATGCTTAGAAAACTGTTGCTTTGTTTTTGTGCATGCAAATGGACTTCAAACTTTGGTCTGTAGTTGGAGATGGTTGCACATAGCCAAGGGCTAACACAGTTGCAAATAGAATTAAGTGTTCCTGCTCATCAGGTGCAATCACTTTAGACATTCATGAAGAGATCGATTGAAAGATACTGGTGGAGGTGTACTTCTATTGGGCGTGTGTCAGTATGCTAACAATACAACCTATTTTATATAAAGGGCTGCGGGGGGGGGGGGGGGGGGGGGGTTTGTTTGGCCTGAGAAGGCCAGCTTTTGCTGTGATTTGTGGGGAAGAAGGTATGATATTGTGCATATTGACAAATGCCCAAATAGGGCTGTTTGCTGAAAATCTTGTGCAGAAGAACCGAAGAGGGGGACAAGACCCCCGAAGTCGGGAGAAGAGGCCGGCGGCGAGGAAGAAAGCCGGACTCCTCCGCTAGCAAAAGAGCTACAAGAAGATAGCGGAGGAGTCCGGCGAGAAGACCCCCGAAGACGGAAGACCCCCGGAGCTGTGCAATAAAGTATTTTATCTCGTGTGTTGTGGTTTTTTTTGTACTTTTATTTTACAGGTGAATGGGTAGGGGTACATTGTACCCCATACTCATTCACATAGGGTGGGGGGCCGGTATCCGGGGGCCCCCTTATTAAAGGGGGCTCCCGGATTCCGATAAGCCCCCCGCCCGCAGACCCCGACAACCAACGGCCAGGGTTGTCGGGAAGAGGCCCTTGTCCTCATCAACATGGGGACAAGGTGCTTTGGGGTGGGGGGGCCGCGTGGCCCCCCCTTCCCCAAGGCACCCCCCCATGTTGAGGGCACGCGGCCTGGTACGGTTTAGGAGGGGGGGGGCGCTCGCTCGTCCCCCTTTCCTGGCCGGCCGGGTAGCGTGCTCGGACAAGGGTCTGTTGTGGACTTGGGGGGGACCCCCACGCCGATTTTTTTCGGCGTTGGGGTTCCCCTTTAAGTGCATACCAGGCGGCAGGGTCAGCGACGCCTCCTTCGCGGGCCCCGCCTACCTGGAGACGAGCTCGAAATGAGCGGACTTTGCTCCGCGTGTGTGGGCGAGTCCGTTCATTTCAAAAGTAGGGCGGATAGTATGACGGACTTAGTACGCCGTATTAGTCCGCTCAAAAAGTGGTGTATGTGGTCAAGTCCGTTCATTCGAAAGTATGACGGACTGTCCGTCGGATTGTATGACGGACTAAGTAGGCCATACAGTCCGCCCGTGTGTACGCGGCTTAAGACTTACAATTCAATACTGCCACACTGCATACTAGCACATTATGACAGACTTACCTGTAAAGCAGATTCCTCCAGTGGCACACTGTCACTGCTGGCAAGGCTTCCATCTTCACCTGGTCTTCCTTCCACTTGAATGGCCAGTAATGGTGCTGTAAATTTCTTTGCAAACATTCTGCAAGTCTGCTGTAAGTTCTGGTTCAGTTATGTTGTGCAATAGTCATCCCACCCGCAGAGCTCTTGCTGTAGACTCTTGCTGTACAACTTGCCAGTGAAAATGTGCAGCAAATTAACAGACCTACAATTCAATACTGACACAAATTTGTGGCAAGTTATCCTTGCTATCTGGGAATGCCTCGTTCTGCACCTTGTATGGAGGTGGCCAGGCCCGGACTGGGACAAGAAATAGGCCCGGGCATTTTAAACTGGGCAGCCCAGTCCCTGGGGGGAGTAGGTCGGAGATGTGGGGCAGGCGTTCGCTGGGGTGGTTGGTGACCAGATATTCATCCCGAGAACCATCCCCAATTCTACAAAGAGACATCTCCAGCAAAGATGACTCCAGACCAGCAAAGAGACAGCCCCCGACCAGCAAAGAGACAGCCTCAAAGCAGCAAAGAGACAGCCTCAAAGCAGCAAAGAGACAGCCCAAACCAGCAAAGAGACGGCCCAAACCAGCAAAGAGACGGCCCAAACCAGCAAAGAGACGGCCCCAGACCAGCAAAGAGACGGCCCCAGACCAGCAAAGAGACGGCCCCAGACCAGCAAAGAGATGGCCCCAGACCAGCAAAGAGACGGCCCCAAACCAGCAAAGAGACGGCCCCAAACCAGCAAAGAGACAGCCCCCGACCAGCAAAGAGACAGCCCCCGACCAGCAAAGAGACAGCCCCCGACCAGCAAAGAGACAGCCTCAAACCAGCAAAGAGAAAGCCTCAAACCAGCAAAGAGACAGCCCAAACCAGCAAAGAGACGGCCCCAGACCAGCAAAGAGACGGCCCCAGACCAGTAAAGAGACGGCCCCAAACCAGCAAAGAGACGGCCCCATACCAGTAAAGAGACGGCCCCATACCTGTAAAGAGACGGCCCCATACAGACAGCCCCATACTAGTAAAGAGACAGCCCCATGCCAGTGACGAGACAGCCCCATGCCAGTGACGAGACAGCCCCATACCAGTGACGAGACAGCCACATTCCAGTGACGAGACAGCCACATGCCAGTGACGAGACAGCCCCATGCCAGTGACGAGACAGCCCCATGCCAGTGACGAGACAGCCCCAAACAGACATCCCCATACCAGTAAAGAGGCAGCCCCAATCTACTCCATTTCACCACCACTCACCCCGCTCCTCCCTGTGCAGCCATCACAGTGTCCCGGATGGTGTTAGGAGAGAGGCTGCTGCTGTAGCTACAACTCCAGCACGGCCGGCCCGCGCGGTGTCTGTCCCCTGCAGGCACTTCCTGGATGTCACAGGACAGGAGCCTTCTCTTCCGCCTTTAGGAATGTCCGTATAGCGTGAGGTGAGCGGCGGCCGCGGTCTGTGTTAACCCCGTCCTGACCGCGGTCGCTGCTTACCTCCTGCCGTGCCGCCCAGTCATCAAGAGGCCACTCTTGCTCCAACATGCAGCCCAGGGACCGCGGCCCACCGGGCAAACGCCCGGTATGCCCTATGGCCAGTCCGGGCCTGGAGGTGGCCATCTTGGTAGATGAGAAAGGCTTTGCTTCTTCATGTCAGAACCGCCTATCTGATGACTTGTGATTTCATGGAGTAATATTCAAGAAGCAGCATGAGAGATTCAGAAAGAACAGACACACAGAATGAAAAAAAGAAAAACGGGGATATCCTTACACTGCAGGTCCTCAGGTACAGTGTTCTCTTCAGCAAGAAGAACGGTAGGCATCACAATAGAGAGGGCGCCAAAACTAACTACAAATAACATAAGACAACTAATCAGAGGCAGCAATGTCTTAGATTATCCCAAACTGCAGATATACAATAATTAGGCAACTGAACCTACTTATGCACAGGAAGTACACAACTATTATTTAGCCAGAATTCAATGCAAATACATTTTTAAATTTACTGTTTTACATTTCTATTTGATTTCTATAACAACTCAAATCTTTACATTTTAGACAGTGTGTGCCTATATATACAGTATATATATATATATATATATATATATATATATATATATATATATATATTTATGGCCCAGAGCCCTCTGACCGATACGGATAAGGATGACAAACAAGGATAACACAAAACTCGCTTACTTGAACCGGACCTGAAAGTGTGCCCTGGCCTAACGTAGGGTATACCAAAATAAGGGGGCATACCCTTGACAGAGAAATGAGTAATAAATGAAATGAAAATGAAATGGAGTGAAATGAGTACTCGCCCGGGAGTATAATGCTTGAGAAATGCCCTGACAGGGGATGGGTGGGTGGGTATCGCGCACCGGAACCGACGAGGGAGCCAGGCGAACGGGCTGGTTATATACTCCACCGGGCTCCACCCATAATTCCAGGCCACCATACTGGCCTTTCCATTTATGGCCCAGAGCCCTCTGACCGATACGGATAAGGATGACAAACAAGGATAACACAAAACTCGCTTACTTGAACCGGACCTGAAAGTGTGCCCTGGCCTAACGTAGGGTATACCAAAATAAGGGGGCAAAAACATACAGGTAGGGAAAGCCTTTATTGATTCGAGTTTGTTACTGGGTGAGCTTGACGAAGGCCTGGGCCATCTCTACTTGCGGATTGGGTATGTAACGGGCGAAACAGGCGGACTTCCACCTACCCAACTTTTTGATAACGTGGACCGGGACCCCTTGGCGGGAGGCAGTTGAAGCCGCTCCGATCCGAAACGAATGTCCGGAGTAGTGAGCCGGATTGAGGTGAAGGATGCCCAGGAGTATCCTGACATGCTCCATGAACTGGGCTGCGTTCAGTGGCTTACCGTGGAATGGCAGAAGCGGGCCAGTTCCTGGTTGATCGGCCAGAAGGGTCAACAAGCGGGTGAGCATGGCGACCGGGCACCAGCGGTTGTTAGTTTTATAAAAATGTATGTCCGTCCCCGGGCCAAGCTGCTGCGTCTTGGATACCGCTATATGCAGGATGAAATGGTCTCCGTGCCTGACCAGGTGGTGCTTGCATAGCGTGCGAGCTGAGGGGCTACTGGAGGTAAACTCGCCTGGCCGCAAGAAGCCGTAGAAGGCCAGGTGTATGGCTGCTTGTATAATGGTACTAGTGTGGAGTCCGAAAGGTGCAGTGGCCAGAATATCGGACATGTTTCTGAAAACGTCTCCTGTGATAGGCAGGCGTTTGAGGGAGGCCGCAGGCTGGCGTTTCTGGATGCCACGCATGACGGCCCGAATGGCGTGAAAAGTGAACAAGGAAGGTTCAGCGGGGTCCTGGAGGGACGTAAAATGTTGTACCCCGGCCAGGTATAGTCGGATCGTGTTGAAGGATAACGCCAAGTCCGAGTGGCAATGGGCAATGAAGGCCAGAACTTGCTTGACCCGGGAGGTCTCTGTGGAGTGAGATGTTAAGAAACGGTTAAAGGCCCTCCAGGCTGTTTGGTAGGCCTTGCGGGTATTGTCTGCGAGGGAGTGATTGATGAGTTGAGTCGCGGCTACTAGGTGAGGGGTTAATCCAGGGTCAGTTGAGACCAGTCCGGGATAACTGCTGACGTTGGTCCGGCTCCGGGCACCTGATCAAAAAAGGAAACTAAGTTAAAGCGGGAGAGGGCGTCCGCTGCCCGATTACATTTACCGGGGATAAAGGCACAATGAACATTAAATTGAAACAATAACGAGAGCTGGACCAGCCGCCGCAGGAAGGACATAATCTCCAGGGACTTGGACCTGCCTTTGTTAATGATTTCCGCAGTGGCGAGATTGTCCGTTGAAAAGGTCACTGTTTGACCGGACCAACTGCGGCCCCACGTATGGGCAGCGGCTACAATGGGGTACAACTCGAATAGGGAGGACGTCTCGGTGAAGCCCGGAATAGCCAGTATCTGAGGAGGCCAAGGGGCTGCGAGCCAGAGGTGGCCAAAAATTGCCGCAAAACCTGTGGAGGCCGCTGCGTCGGTCACGACCTGCGGTGACGAGGAGGACACGGAGGGAATGAATAGAGACACACCATTCCAGGACGTCAGGAATTCCTCCCACATGGCAAGATCAGCTATAGCTGCGGGGTCCAGGCTGAGGATATGCTCCGGGTCTTGTGAATGAGACAGTAGGACTAACAGGCGTGATATAAAAGCGCGACCTTGAGGGATGATGCGCATGGCAAAATTAAGCATACCGAGAAGGGACTGTAACTGCCTCTTGGTACAAGTTCTGGTGCGGGTGAAGTCCCTCATGACCGACCTGATGCGGCTTAGTTTATCCGGGGGGAGGCTGGCCTGCATAGTGCTGGTATTTAAGCTGACCCCGAGGAAGGTGATTGCCTGCGCAGGGCCCTCCACCTTGTGCTCAGCAATCGGGACGTCAAGGTTATTGAAGACCACCCTTAGTTTATCCAAATCCCCTGGAAGGGAGCCAGGTGACTCGACCAGCAGGAAGTCATCCAAATAGTGTATGACTCCCTGGCACTGGGCTACGTGCAGCAAGATCCATTCGAGAGCCTGCGCAAACGAGTCGAAGAGCCAGGGGCTACTCTTGGACCCGAAGGTTAGCTTAGTGGCAAAATAGTAGAGCTCCCTCCATTTGATGCCATGCCAGCACCAGAGAGATGGGTGGATAGGAAGGAGCTTGAAGGCGTCCGAGATTTCGGCCTTGGAGAGCCATGTTCCTGTGCCTGACTTGAGAATGGCCTGGATGGCCATGTCTACGGACGCGTACTTAAGGGAGAACTCCTCAGAGGGGATAAGAGAGTTAAGACTGGGGACAGAGGAAGAATAAGGCGCTGACAAATCGTAGACCAACCTAAGTTTATTGGAGAACTTGCCCTTGACAAGCCCAATAGGGCTGACTCGCCAGGTGTTAAATGGGGGCTTCGTGAAAGGGCCTATGATGAAATCCCGGTCTAGCTCTGCCTGTAATAGCTGGTCGATGGCTTGTACGTCCGTGGCTGCTGACCGCAGGTTCTGGCACTCGTGTGTAAGGTGAGGGAGGGAAATAAGTCCTGTATGAAAGCCCTGAGTAAAGCCCTGGACTAGGTAGGTGGCAAGTGAGGGGGTGGGATGATTGGCGAGGTAGACGCTGAGCCACGACACGTTGACCCGGCTTAGTCAAGATTTTCTAGCCTGCTTGACCTCGCACATGAGCCTGGGATGAGCTCTATTACATCGTGAGCATACATGGAGCAGCCTGCACTGGCTGAAATTGCACGACCCGCTGTTGTAGTTGTTACAGATGGCTGCGCCCCCCAAGGTCTTGACCGGGCGCCCCAGTTTATCCGTGTGCGGCAGGCGTACCGGCGCCGGTAGGGCCTGGGCAGTGCCTGAGGTCGATGGACCGTCTACGGGTGGGGTTGCCACTGAGCTGGCACACCAAGTCGCGGTGTGAGTAGCCGACTGGCAAATGGCACAAAGAGGAGACCGCAGCCCTGCGAAGTGTCGACAGAACAACTCGGTGTCCAAGACACTCCAATCCGTAGGTATCTGAAATTGGGAGAGCCTGGCGGCCGCCTTAGCGGAGAAGGAGCGGTGATAGTCATAAAATGCAAAACCGCCGTATTTGTACCCCAGGTCAACTACTACGTGGAGGTAACGATCCAGTTCCTCCCTCCTGCCGGGGGAGGCCGAGCAGATGACATCCCTCAGCATGCCGAAGGCCAAGGTGAACTCGGTGACTGAAAGCTTCCTGTCCAGCCTGGGGTCTTTGGCTTTGAGGACCACCGACACGTCCCCCCAAGTGTAAGCTTTATTTTCTGCCAGCTCATGAATGGATATCAGGAGTGAAGCCAGATTGACGTCCTTTCCCTCTAGGATGTCCTTCCTGATGTTGGCTGATATTAAATGAGAAGGGTACACTACTGGTGTACACCCGGGGGTACCTGCGCTGGTGTTCTCCACTGCTTGTAAAGCTGGTGTAGGAGGAGAAACAACTGGGCGGGTCTCGAGGAGGGCCACCCGACTCTGAACCTCTGACATTGAGGTCGTCAGGGATGACACCAGCGTGTGAAGCTGCGTGATGGAAGCAGCGATAGAGCCCAGGGAGGCCTGCTGGACACTATCCTCAACCGCGGCTGGGGGAGGAAAAAGGAGCCCGAAGAGCTCGGCCTTTCTGGCTGTAGCTGGGAAGGGTACACCCCTACGCCTCAACTCGGCTGTCAGCCTTGGAATGGTCCATGATCTGAAGGACCTTTGGCTGCCGCTCTCTGAGACGAGAGACGGGGACAACGGAGCCGTGTAGTCCTCGCTGCCAGCCTGGGACATGGTGGCAAAATCCAGGCTTGGTGAGCCTATTAATCCTAGGGTCCGGGTTTTTCTCCTACACGGAACCTAAGAGGGTGACATGGATTACAAGACTCGTAGGAGACTCCTAAGCAAACATTTTTTTCTTTTTTTTTTTTTTCTTTTTTTTAGAGAAGGATACTACCGCTTGTGAGCGTTCCCTTCCCAGAAGATTCTCTTACCTAAGGAGGCACCGTCCGACCCGGTGCAGGTTGGACCTACTGAAAACTCGACTGATCTGAGGAGATGAAGGTGAGTTTGTATGAGACTCCTATACCTGCAGAGAGATGTCTAGCTAAATAGTGGAGGTAAGACTTGAAATGTGATGGAAGACATAACTGAAACGAGCTACTTAAATAAAACGAGCAGACAACTGAATTTAGAATAACGTGCATATGGCGACAGAGACGTGACTTGGTTGCGCCGCAGATGCAAAATTTCCTTTCCTTCCCTTTCCCCATTTTTTTTTTTTTTTTTTCCTTTTGTTTCTAACGCAAATTGCACATAGAACGTGGGGCTCAAGCGAAGGTGGACCCTGCCACGTGGAGCTCAGGCAGGGGGGTGAACCCCGCCACGTGGAGCTCAGGCAGGGGGGGGGGGGGGCCTGCCGCGTGGAGCTCAGGCGGGGGTGGAGCCCGCCACGTGGAGCTCAGGCAGAGAGGGGGGGGGGGCCTGCCGCGTGGAGCTCAGGCGGAGGTGGAGCCCGCCACGTGGAGCTCAGGCAGAGGGGGGGGGGCCTGCCGTGTGGAGCTCAGGCGGAGGTGGAGCCCGCCACGTGGAGCTCAGGCAGGGGGGGGGGGGGTCTGCCGCGTGGAGCTCAGGCGGGGGGTGACCCCGTCACGTGGAGCTCAGGCAGGGGGGGGGGGGGAACCCCGCCACGTGGAGCTCAGGCGGGGGGTGAACCCCGCCGCGTGGAGCTCAGGCAGGGGGGGGGGGGGAGGGGACCCCGCCGCGTGGAGCTCAGGCAGGGGGGGGGGAGCCTGCCACGTGGAGCTCAGGCAAAGGGGGGGGGTACTGAAATGAGGTGTGGCAGCTGGGCGCACCAGAACGAATCGATGCATAAGGAATGCGATGGGATTCGAATTGGAGCGTAATAAGTGACAGAAATGATATGCCATGACAAAGACTAGAATCAAGGACCATGCTTGAACCTGCGAGTGACTCAGTCTCTGGAGCACGTACAGAAATGAGGCCGAACCTTGGGGCACTTCGAAGCGAATCGGTGCGTTAGAGATGCGACGGGATTCGAATCGGAGTGTGGTAAGTGACAGAAATGATAACATGGTTAGAAGTGGCAGAAATGAAATGATTCGACATAACCGACTGGCATGATTGAAATGACTGCAATGATTGACATGGAAAGAAATGACCTGACGGACATAGTACAAACGGTATGAAATGATTTTTTTTTTTTTTTTTTCTTTGAACAACCTGAGATTGACATTGCCCGGACTGCTCAATTTAGCGTGACAAGCAGACAGCTGTGCTTTCGAAACGGTTCGATCGATTCGAACACGACGAAATGAGTCGTTCGGTATAGCAATGACGTGCTACGAAACGAAGTGCCTGTCGGCACGAACGACAAGTACCGAAAAGGTGACAACGACTTCTTCGAAGAAGGGGTAGTGACATGAGGTATCGAATATAAGTTAAGACGTTCGTGTAATCTGGAGTGAGTGGTTCGTGAGTTCCGGAATCTAGTTTACGTGACTTAATAACACATGAACGAAAAGGGTGCCGAAGCCCTACCTGCGACAGCCGGCCCAGACGTGTTGTACGACAACGGAAAATTCGATTTAGAGTATAGCGACTCAGACGGCAACCAGACGGACGCTGACGAACGACAAGGCTTTGTCGACACGAGGCGGACGAAAACGTGGAACTCACGAACCCGGCTCACTGTAAAGTCTTGTGGATAGTCGGCCCTTGATTTCTGACGTATCAGATATCGCGCACCGGAACCGACGAGGGAGCCAGGCGAACGGGCTGGTTATATACTCCACCGGGCTCCACCCATAATTCCAGGCCACCATACTGGCCTTTCCATATATATATATATATATATATATATATATATATGTGTATATATATATATTCGTGCATTAAGCCAGATGTAATAAATTACCTCTTCTCCTTCATAAGACTACTAAAGTATCTTAACATTATCCTGAGTCTGCCATTGGATATATTTTCCCCATATAGCAAAACTGAGCAGGTATTCAACGTTTTCTCAGACATACATTCACACCCTGTGGAGAATACAATCTATTTTTCTGTGTCTGAAACACCAGGAAGAACATGTTTAACCAAAGGTGACAAAAAGCTGTCACTGGGAATCCAAATCAGCAGCTTGAAAACAAATTGGGAAACAAGACTCCCGTACAACCATTTATGAAAGTGTTACATGGTTGAGCGCTTTCATTTGATTTTGGACATTAAGAGCTGTTGGAAGAAACAAGAGAAAAAAAAAAAAAAAAGCTTTAAAAAAATAAAAATAATGCATAGATTGTAGCATATTCACAGTATGTTATTGCAAAGCCTCCAAATATCCTTCTCCTCACCCTCTGCCTCTCCTATTTTCACTTTTAGGAATCATGATGCAACAGGGACTCCCATTCCGCAGTAAAATACAGAGGGAGAAAGGACAGGAAACAGCATTGACAGTAGGATGGAAGCTCTATGTATAAATTGCTTTGACTTTTGAAATGTTCTGCCTGAGAAAAGTAAGTATTAATAGTTTGGAATTAGTAATTACTTGGGATTGACACCTATTCAATTGGACAACTGTGTGTGGGGGGGGTGGGTGATATAGATCGCAGTTTTCTATTATAGATTATTGGTGACTATTAAACTAAAACAGCATCTTTTCTTTTCTCATGCACTATATCCTTTATAGGGAGTGCTGCAAACACACAGACTAAAGCATCTGTTATATGACCATTACTCCAAGACATGAGAAGCTGGGGGAGGCCAGAAGGAAATAACAGATGTTAGTGTTATTGGATTCTAGTGTGACATATGTATGATAGTTAAAGATATATAACTCCATAGTACTTTCATAAATATGCTAATTGTATTTTGCATGCTTTAAAGGGGAGTTTTCTATAACTTCTAATCAGAATAAATTCCTTAAATTAATTATTTATATGCTGCAACAATATCATGTTTAATGAAAGATTTACTTTTTGTTATTAAAGAGAACCTGTCACTTTGTACATTCAGGGCATAGTGAACGCTTCATTTCACTGGCTACCGCTCCACTCACTAATACCGGTCTTTACCACTGCATTCATCTGTTGAAGCCCTCGCACATACCCATACTTACGGGTATGAGTCAGCATGTGGCCTTCTCACATTACCCCTAAAATGCAGTGTTCCAGTCTGAGAGATCCCACCAAATTTGATGGGCGGCCTTATCAAATCTGATCATCAGGCTCCTCTGTAAATTTATGGGCCTTAAAAGGTGTGGTAAGCCTTTAAAACCTAACTCCAATCAGATATGACAAAAACACAGTTTTGCACATGTATTTTGTTATTTAAAAATCATTAAATGTATATAAATAGCATAAGTACTTGAATCTGTCTGGCTCTATTGCATTGCGCAGTGCTGTAGGCCATAACATGTATACACTTACATGAAGGCAATGAAGGCGAATGTCCTCGTCAGTGTTTTGTTATTCTTCTACTGGCCAGCCATAGGCCAAGGCAAACCCTGGACCAGACTGCTGTCATATTTGCTGTGTGGTCTGCAGGCAGGTCCAATATCTAACTGCACTGTGAGACAGGACTGGCTGGATTACACGATTGGCTTAACAGAAATGCATATCATTCGCAAGTAGAACAGTTCATATGTATAGTTTAGATTTGTGACATGTAACTCGCTGCTTCCATTGGTTCAGCTTTAATAACAAAAAAGTTACAGACCAGATTTTCATGTGTTTGTTATGCCGCATACACATGATTAGAATTCCGGGCAGAAAAAGACAGATGAGAGCTTTTCATTGGAAAATGCGACCATGTGTATGCTCCATCGGAATTTAGCTGTCCGAATTCCCGCCAGCCAAAAATTGATAGCATGTTCTCGATTTTCCCGATGGAAAAACTTTCTATTGGTAAATCCAATCGTGTGTATGCAATTCCGACACGCCAAAAATCATGCATGCTCAGATTCAACTACGAGACAGAAGCTATTGGCTACTGGCTATTGAACTTCCTTTTTCTAGTCCCGTCATATGTGTTGTACGTCACCGCGTTATAAACAATCGGAATTTGGTGTGACTGTGTGTAGGCAAGACAGCTTGAGCCGAATTCCATCGGAATTCCGTCGGGAAAACCATCAGAGCTTTTTCCGACGAGAATTCCGATCGTGTGTACGCAGCATTAGGGTAATCCTGTCAGGGGGTCAACAAAACTAAAAGGCATTAAACCAAGAACAAATCAGTACTGTTTATACATATCCATCAGTTAGTTTGCTGACATTTCACTCTGTTGCAAAGATCTTTACACTGATCTTATTCCACAATTCTGGGTGTGTACCAGTGCTGCGTTTTTGGCCTAGGCCAAAAAGACCCAGGCCTAGGGTGGCACTTTGCGGGGGGGGGGGGGCAGATTAAACAGTGCAAGAGCTTTGCTGTTTTATATGGTATAAGGGAAAAGGGGCTCTTTTTTTATTTTTATTTTTTTTATTTTATTACAACCACTTTAATTTAAATAATAGTTTCAGCCATTTTTTCAGGTATTTTTTGCATAGTTACATTACATTCAGCTTCAACCAGTGTAACTATACACAGTATCTCATAAAAGTGAGTACGCCCCTCACATTATTGTAAATACTTTATTATATCTTTTCATGTGACAACACTGAAGAAATTACACCTTGCTACAATGTAAAGTAGTGAGTGTACAGCTTGTATAACAGTGTAAATTTGCTGTCTCCTAAAAATAACTCAACACACAGCCATTAATGTCTAAACCACTAACAACAAAAGTGAGAACATCCCTAAGTAAATATGTCCAAATTGGGCCCAAATTGTCAATATTTTGTGTGGCCACCATTATTCTCCAGCACTGCCTTAACCGTCTTGGTCATGGAGTTCACCAGAGCTTCACAGGTTGCCACTGGTGTCCTCTTCCACTCCTCCATGACGACACCATGGAGATGGTTCATTTTAGAGACCTTGCGCTCATCCACCTTCCATTTGAGGATGCCTTACAGATGTTTAATAGGGTTTAGGTCTGGAGACATGCTTGGTCAGTCCATAACCTTTACCCTCAGCTTCTTTAGCAAGGCAGTGATCATCTTGGAGGTGTGTTTGGGGTCATTATCATGTTAGAATACTGCCCTGTGGCCCAGTCTCCGAAGGGAGGGGATCATGCTTTGCTTCAGTATGTCACAGTACATGTTGGCATTCATGGTTCCCTCAATGAATTGTAGCTCCCCAGTGCCGGCAGCAATCATGCAGCCACAGATCATGACACTTCCACCACCAGGTTTGACTGTAGGCAAGACACACTTGTCTTTGTACTTCTCACCTGGTTGCAGCCACACACACTTGACACCATCTGAACCAAGTAAGTTTATCTTGGTCTCGTGAGACCACAGGACATGGTTCCAGTAATCCATGTCCTTAGTCTGCTTGTCTTCAGCAAACTGTTAGCAGGCTTTCTTGCATATCACCTTTAGAAGAGGCTTCCTTCTGGGGTGACAGCCATGCAGATCAATGTGATGCATTTTGAAGCGTACGGTCTGAGCACTGATGGGCTGACCCTCCGCCCCTTCAACATCTGCAGTAATTCTTGCAGCACTCATACATCTATTTCCCAAAGACAACTTCTGGATATCATGCTGAGCATGTACACTCAACTTCCTTGGTCGACCATGGCAAGGCCTGTTCTGAGTGGGACCTGTCCTGTTAAACCGCTGTATGGTCTTGGCCACTGTGCTGCAGCTCAGTTTCAGGGTCTTGGCAATCTTCTTATAGTCTAGGCCATCTTTATGTAGAGCAACGATTCTTTTTTTCAGATCCTCAGAGAGTTCTTTGCCATGAGGTGCCATGTTGAACTTCCAGTGACAAGTATGAGAGAGTGAGAGCGATAACATCAAAATGACCACACCTGCTCCCCATTCACACCTGAGACCTCGTAACACTAACAAGTCACATGACACCAGGGAGGGAAAATGGCTAATTGGACCCAATTTGGAAATTTTCACTTAGGGGTGTACTCACTTTTGTTGCTAGTGGTTTAGACATTAATGGCTGTGTGTGAGTTATTTTGAGGGGGTAGCAAATGTACACTGATATACAGGGCTGTTTGAAGGAATTTGGGGGCCCCAAATAAAATGGACATGGAGGAGCCCCAAACCCCCCCCCCCCCCCCTCAGCCACGAACGCACACAAAGCTTTAAAGGTTTACAGTGCAAATTCTGCTGGTGCATATAATGTGCATAAAATTTGAACATTTTCAACAATTGAACATTTGCAAGAAAACACCACTGTACCATAAAATCAAATATACATTAAAAAAGTGCACAATGACCATGGGATGGACAGGGGGACAGTGGGATGGAATGGGGGACAGTGGGATGGACAGGGGGACAGTAGGAATGACAGTGGGACAGTGGGAGGGTGGGGGGGGGGACTTCTGCAGGTGTAGTGAGAGGCAAACAAGTAGTGGGAGAGAAGAGACAGTGGACAGCTGGACAGAAGGTCTGGGTGTGAGGAGTCATCAGCATGTGTGCAGTGATGCAGGAAACATCTTCAGCTCTGAGGGGTTCATGCTGGGACCTGTAGTTCTTCACTTTTGGGGGGTCATATTATCATCCCCCAAAAGTGAAGGATTTCAAGTCCCAGCATGAACCCTCCCTGCCCTGCTATCTAAGGATGTGTCTGTGTGTCCTCTCTTGTTCCTGCCCACCCTTATGATGATGTTGGTGAGCATTTTACTCGCCTGTCTACTGTTACACTAACACAGCACTGCAATCTGTCTCTCTGTCTCAAGTGTCTCTTCTGCAGCAGCATGCCACTGCCTGGCTGGACTCAAGGACGAGAATATACAAGGAGGGAGGAGGTGGGTGGAGCTAGATCTCCTCCGCTGTGATAGGTCTTGACTCTGCCTCTCTCCTGCTCCAGTGACATCACTGGTTGCTACATGCCAAGTGGGCGGCAGGTAGCAACCAGTTTGGGCACTGAGCCAGCGGCGGGCGGTGGTGAAGGGTCTCTGCCAGTGCCAGCTAGGGGTCCACGGGCTGAATCTGAGACAATGACAGACAGTCAGAGACAATGCATTAGATTGACCCAGGACGGGTGCACCATGTTGGCAATCCAGGACAGTGACAGGCAGAAGGCAGGCACCCTAGGCTGGGGCCCCAGGCCAGCTCGTAGTCCCAAGCAATTTCTTGTTTTGCCTGTCCTGTTGCGACGGGCCTGCTGATATACAATATGTACACTCAATACATTACATTGTAGCAAAGTGTAATTTCTTCAGTGTTGTCATATGAAAAGATATAATAAAATATTTACAAAAATGTGAGGGGTGTACTCACTTTTGTGAGATACCATATCTAACCGAAGTTGAAAATAACTTATATAGACACCTCTACTTTAGCAAAATACCCTTGCTTCTGGGTCCCGTGCTGAATGGCCAACCTGAAACATTGTAAAAACAGGAGGTTGGCTGCGTAGCGTGGGTGCCATTCAAAAAATGCAAAGTGTTCTCTGATTGGATGAGGTGGATAGTGTTATATCTTTGCCCACTTATCCATCCCTGAAAGCAGAGAACACTTTACATACATTCAAGGCGTTCTCTGAATGGCACCTGTGCTGAGCGGCCAACCTCCTGTTTTCAGAATGCAGCAGGCCAGCCACTCAGCACAGGACCTGAATGTAAATGGAGATCACCAAAGTAGCGAGTCATTTCCAGCTTCCAAGGGCATTTGCTAGGTATGGTATATACATAGTTTTGTTGGTCTAAGCTGGATCAACATATCTATGTAAAAATATATCATTCCTGGAATTTAATGTAGCAATGGGATAACTAAAATATCACCTACTTTATATACAGTATGTCACAAAAGTGAGTACACCTCTCGCATTTCTGTAAATATTTTATTATACCTTTTCATGTGACAACACTGAAGAAATGACAATTCACTACAATGTAAAGTAGTCAGTGTACAGCTTGTATAACAGTGTAAATTTGCTGTCCCTTCAAAATAACTCAACACACAGCCATTAATGTCTAAACCGCTGGCAACAAAAAAGTGAATACACCCCCAAGTAAAAATGTCCAAATAGGGCCCAAAGTGTCAATATTTTGTGTGGTCACCATTATTTTCCAACACTGCCTTAACCCTCTTGGGCATGGAGTTCACCAGAGCTTTACAGGCTGCCACTGGAATGCTCTTCCACTCCTCCATGACAACATCACAAAGCTTGTGGATGTTAGAGACCTTGTGCTCTTCCACCTTCCATTTGGGGATGCCCCACTGATGCTCAATAGGGTTTAGGTCTGGAAACATGCTTGACCAGTCTATCATCTTTACCCTCAGCTTCTTTAGCAAGGCAGTGGTCGTCTTGAAGGTGTGTTTGGGGTTGTTATCATTTTGGAATACTGCCCTGCAGCCCAGTCTTCGCAGGGAGGGGATCATGCTTTGCTTCAATAGGTCACAGTACATGTTGGCATTCAGGGTTCCCTCAATGAACTGTAGCTCCCCAGTGCCGACAGCACTCATACAGCCCCAGACCATGACACTCCCACCACCATGCTTGACTGTAGGCAAGACAAACTTGTCTTTGTACTCCTCACCTGGTTGCAGCCACACACATTTGACACCATCTGAACCAAATAAGTTTATCTTGGATCCAGTAATCCATGTCCTTAGTCTGCTTGTCTTCAGCAAACTGCTTGCGGGCTTTCTTGTGCATCATCTTTAGAATAGGATTCATTCTGGGATGACAGCCATGCAGACCAATTTGATGTAGTGTACGGCATATGGTCTGAGCACTGACAGGCTGACCCCACACCCCTTCAACCTCTGCAGCAATATGCTGGCAGCACTCATATGTCTATTTCCCAAAGACAGCCTCTGGTTATGATGCTGAGTACATGCACTCAACTTCTTTGGTCGGCCATGGTGAGGCCTGTTCTGAGTGGAACTTGTCCTGTTAAATCTCTGTATGGTCTTGGTCACCGTGCTGCAGCTCTTTTTCAGGGTCTTGGCAATCTTTTCATAGCCTAGGCCATCTTTATTTAAAGCAACAATTCTTTTCTTCAGATCCTCATAGACTTCTTTGCCATGAGGTGCCATGTTGAACTTCCAGTCACCAATATGAGAGAGTGAGAGTGATAACGACAAATGTATCACACCTGCTCCCCATTCACACCTGAGACCTTGTAACACTAATGAGTCACATGACATTGGGGGGGGGGGAAATGGCTAGTTGGGCCCAATTTGACGTAGGGGTGTACTCACTTTTTTTGCCAACGGTTTTCGACATTAATGGCTGCGTGTTGGGTTATTTCTAGGGGACAGAAAATTCACATTGTTATACAATCTGTACACTCACTACTTTACATTATAGCAAAGTGTAATTTCTTCAGTGTTGTCACATGAAAAGATATAATAAAATATTTACAAAAATGTGAGGGGTGTACTCACTTTTGTGAGATACTGTACATAACAAAGCTAAACATGAATACAACAATCTGTTTTGCAGATTGTAAGCATTTCAAATGCATTTGGTACAGGTTAACTTAAAATTGCATGGAATTTTTATAGTGTATAATGCATTGTTTCATAGCTATGGAGAACACAAGGTCACCGTGTTTGATTCTTGCTCTCAGCAGAAGTAATTAAGGGCAGGCTCTTTTCCTTCCACATATAGGCTTTAAGTATTTGTTCTATTTCTCTATATCGCTTTAGGCAAGAATCAAGGAGGACCTTGTGATTACTGCTCAAAATTCCCTCGCCACAAGGCCAAATGCCTCCTTTGTACAACAGAAGATTCAGTCAACACATCAAATATAGCAAACAAGTGTTGGTTTCTGGGAATTTTAGCAATTTTGAAAAGAAGAGAAAAGTGCCTCTTGGCAACGTATATCGAGCTTGCTACAAGTAGGAAATCAAGTATCATTTTCACTTCAGTCTTTAAATGTGTGAAGCTTTAAATATGTGCCGCTTTTAATTTTTTTTAGAATTGGACAGGTGATGATATAAAATGCAATCAAAAGACTTTAGATTTAGACTAATTATAGTTTATACAAAAAATTCACACTTCATAGTTTATAAGCTGGTCAGTATATAAAATAATTTATATACTTTGAAAGAGAAAAAAACGCAATCATTTATATTTTCAATCATAGAAAAACACCTGGGATTTTTAATTCTGAGCTTGAAGCGTAAGATGCAGTAACTAATTTCTGCACTAAAATGTGCTCCAAAGTATTTATTGAATATTTAATTATTACGTCAATGCTGTCTTTAGTGTGGCACTATCGTATTGATTTAAGGAAGAGGGTAGGGCTTAGAAAAAGTGGGTATGGTTTTCTCTAAATGCGATTTATCACATATAATAAACAATGAGTGCTGTGCTTAAATATACACTGCTAAAAAACATGTGCAAAAAAATAGTGAACAATAAACAGTGACAAATGTTATAAAATATATGCAAAAAAGTGACAAATGATATGAAACCTAAATTAAAAGTGAAAAAATGGTAGCCAAAAGTGATAATACAAAGTTCCAAGTGGAAAATGTTGTTCAAAGACTTCATGCAAGTATCCCAATGGTGAACAGGGTGAATGGTTGAAATGAAAGATACCACCCACTGAAAACTGGGAGGCTTACTGGAATGTTTGAACCCACAGGAACATAGTATAAACTTTTACCTGGTTTACACCGGGGCAGCTTTGAAATTCCGATATTTCAGCGCAATTTCAAAGCCGCACATTGGTACGGTCTGCACTGCCGATTTTATTGCGGCTTGCGACTTTAACTGTTTGCCAATCAGCCATCGCAGTTGTACTGCGGCAGAATGGCACAGGCAGGCGAATTGCTGTTATGATACGTTGCTCCTTCTGGTGGCCACTAGGGACACGCGCACAGTTCGCCCACAGAGCCAATGCGAGTGCCCAACTGTCTCGATGACTGCCGGGCTCCCGCAGGATCTAGTTATCTGAGGGGAGAAGTGACAGATCGTCTATTCATACAGAGTATGAAGAGCGATCTGTCATCTCTCCTAGTCAGTCCCCTTCTCCCTTCAGTTAGAACACACACTAGGGC
This sequence comes from Lithobates pipiens, assembly GCF_037356315.1. Lineage (NCBI taxonomy): Eukaryota > Metazoa > Chordata > Amphibia > Anura > Ranidae > Lithobates > Lithobates pipiens. The sequence continues at coordinate 422,351,867 of NW_027507903.1, read as the reverse complement.
ACACAATTAACCCCTTGATCTCCCTCTAGTGTTAACCCCTTCTAGTGTTAACCCCTTCACTGCCAGTGACCTTTTTACAGTAATCAATTCATTTTTATAGCACTGATCACTGTATTAACGCCAATGATCCCAAAAATGGGTCCAAATTGTCCAATGTGTCCCCCATAATGTCACAATCATGATAAAAATCGCAGATCACTGCCATTACTAGTAAAAAAAAAAAAAAAATGCTTTAAATCTATCCCCTATTTTGTAGACGCTATAACTGTTGTGCAATCAAATCAATATACACTTCTTGTGATTCTTATTGCTAGAAATATGTAGAAGAATACATATGGGCCTAAACTGAGAAAAAAATAGCTTTTTTTAAAACAAGGTGGATATTTATTATAGCAAAAAGTTAAAAATATTGGGAATTATTTACAGAAGGCAAATCCACTTTGCACTACAAGTGCAAACTACAAGTGCAAAGTGCACTTGAAATTGCACTGAAAGTGCATGTGGAAGTGCAGCCTCTGTAAATCTGAGGGGTAGATCTGAAATGAGGAGAAGCTCTGCTGATTTTATTATCCAATCATGTGCCAGCTAAAAATTTTGTTTTTTATTTCCCTTGCGTGCCCCCCTCGAATCTACAGCAACTGCACTTCCATGTGCACTTCAGTGCAAAGTGGATTTGCCTTCAGTAAATAACCCCCATTGTGTTTTCTTTTTCAAAATTTACGCTCTTTTTTGTTTATAGCGCAAAAAATTAAAACCGTAGAGATGATCAAATACCACCAGAAGAAAGCTCTATTTGTGGGGAAAAAAAGATGTTAATTTTGCTTGGGTACAACGTCGGGCGACTGCGCAATTGTCATTTAAAGCAACGCAGTGCCGAATTACAAAAAGTGCTCTGGTCAGGAAGGGGGTAAAATCTCCTGGGGTTCGAAGCGGTTAACAGAAGTTGCAATGATATTGGTGAAAAGTAGTGCAGAAATCTTTTTCAGAATGAATGGTTCAATTGCCACCCATAGGGTGCAACTTGTAATGCGATTTGGAACTGTCAAATCGATAAAAAGTCACACTGGTGTGAACAGGGGCTAAAACAGATATCTTTAAAGTGATACTAAACACGTATTGCTTAGTTGAGATTATACCTTCTCTTTCTGTGTAGGATGATGGCACTGTAATTATTTGAATAAAAAAAAAAAATCAATCATCTAAATCATCTTTCCTAAGAGATACACAGCTGTCACATGACTAAGCTCTTTTTCAGTCTGTTTGCAGGCATAAGTAGGAGGAGCTTATGGTCCTCTGCCACTGGTCACGTGTTTAACCATTTCCTGCCCAGCTTATAGCAGAATGACGGCCGAGAAGTGGTTCAGTTATCCTGACTGGGCGTCATATGAAATGTTGGAAATGTTAGTTTTCTGGCAGATCTTGGCAGAGGATTTCTCTTGAATTAATTGACATTGCAGCCACATAGGCAGTGGGAAAGCATCTATACCCATTTCAACATTTTTACTTAAAGCGGTTGTAAACCCACTGTTGTGTTTTTTTTTTTTTTCCCACGTGCAAAGGCATAATGAGCTAGTATGCACTGCATACTAGCTCATTATGAAATACTTACCTTAGAACGAGACCCCGACATCTGGCCTGATCCACACCAAGGCAGCTGACATGTTCCCTCAGCGTGTCTTCCGGGTATCGCGGCTCTGGCACTGTGAGTGGCCGGAGCCGCAATATCATCACTCCCGCTCAACAGCGCGGGAGATTTCTTCCCGGCAGGGTCTGGCATTTCAGCCGAGAATCCCCTGTGCGCATGCGCCGCTGCAGTCAGCGGCGCATTGCGAGGGGAATATCTCCTAAACCGTACAGGTTTAGGAGATATTTTTTTTTACCTACAGGTAAGCCTTATTATAGGCTTTCCTGTAGGTAAAAGTCCCCAAAATTACTATACAACCACCTTAAGTAACCTTTGGTCTCTTCAATGGGAACTTTCTTTTTAATTTTTTAATTTTTATTTTTATGCCATCATGTAGTATACAGTAATTAATTAAATAATAGAGACACCAGGTGCATACTATTCCCCTGCTTGAACACTTTGGTGCGTCTGCTTTTCTAATCATGTCTTTCTTGGGACAATTTGGAATTTTGGCAATGCTGATCACAACAAGGATAGTATGGCGTTAGAAGTCATTTCTACAATAAAAAAAATTAAAGTGGAGTTCCACCCAAAAGTGGTTAAGCCCAAAACCGGTTTGGCATGAACCTGTTAGAAGCTGTCACTTATTTAGCTGCAGTTAGGGAATTCTCCACCCAATAGCCTCATGTGACAAAGGAGCGAGAATACTGGTGACATCGTTGGCCTAATATAACCACATGATCATATTTGGTGAATAACATAGGGCCATATTAGGTCAATGATGCCACCAGCATCCCTGTTCCTCTGTTACATGCACCTGAAGGGCAGAAAAGTCTCCAGATGATTTGTTTGGTGGGCTGCTATCATATGAAAGCTCCGCTTTGTTAGCATATAGAAGCTTAAAAAAAGTATCACTATTTAACCCCCCTAGCGGTATTCCTGGGTCTGGCTCGGGGTGGAATTTCAGTACCATAAGCGGTAACCCCGAGCCAGACTCTGGATCACATTGCAGGATACAGGGAGAGTTACTTACCTTGTCCCCTGGATCCTGCGATGTCCTCCCTGCTATGTGTGCGAGCCGTCCTCCGCTCGATTCACACAGTGCCCGAGTGCCGCTGAGCTCCATTCCATGCGACGTTGAGACACACGGGAGCGGAAATCGGCGCCAAATTCAAAAAAAGTAAAAACACACAATACACATACAGTACTGTAATCTTACAGATTACAGAACTGTATAAAAAAAATACACCCCCCCCCCCCCTTTATCCCTAGTGGTCTGTCCAGTGCCCTGCATGTAGTTTTATATTATAAATACAGTTTTTTCTGCCTGGAATTTGGAGGTTGTCCATAGCAACCAAAAAGTGTCCCTTTATGTCAAAAGTGGTTTTAGACCAGCTAGAAAACAGCGATAATAAATTATAATCACTTGCAGAATTGAGCGATATCGATTTCTGGGGAAATTCATCATCAAACACTAAATCTAATGACGGCGACAATTCTGCAGCTGAGCAAATTTCAGTGTTTTTGATTTGAGTACATTATTGAATATTTATTATTATTATTATTATATCATTATTTGTTATAATTATTTATAGTTATTTATTGTATAATAATTTATGATTTTGTGTTTCAAACTACTATCATACCCGGGATGAGTTATTCCTAAGGCCGCGTACACACGGGCGGACTGTTCGCTCAACTTTGTCCGCTGAACAGTGTTTCAGCGGACAGTCCGCTCGTGTGTGGGGCTTCAGCGGACAGTTTCAGCGGACAGTTTGACGAACAAAGTTTTTCGGAAATTCCGAAAAACTGTCCGCTGAAACTTGGTTTGAGCGGACAGTCCGCGCGTGTGTAGGCCACTTTCAAAATGAGCAAACTGTTCCCGCTCGGAGGAAAGTCTGCTCATTTCGAGCGCGTCTCCAGGTAGGCGGGGCCCGCGAAGGAGACGTCGCGGACCCCGCCGCCTGGTATGGACTTAAAGGGGAACCCCAACGCCGAAAAAAATCGGCGTGGGGGTCCCCCCAAAGTCCACAACAGACCCTTGTCCGAGCACGCTACCCGGCCGGCCAGGAAAGGGGGGCGAGCGAGCACGCCCCCCCTCCCGAGCCGTACCAGGCCGCGTGCCCTCAACATGGGGGGTGCCTTGGGGAAGGGGGGGCCGCGCGGCCCCCCCACCCCAAAGCACCTTGTCCCCATGTTGATGAGGACAAGGGCCTCTTCCCGACAACCCTGGCCGTTGGTTGTCGGGGTCTGCGGGCGGGGGGCTTTTCGGAATCCGGGAGCCCCCTTTAATAAGGGGGCCCCCGGATACCGGCCCCCCACCCTATGTGAATGAGTATGGGGTACAATGTACCCCTACCCATTCACCTGTAAAATAAAAGTACCCAAAAAAAAAACACAACACACGAGATAAAATATTTTATTGCACAGCTCCGGGGGTCTTCCGTCTTCGGGGGTCTTCTCGCCGGACTCCTCCGCTATCTTCTTGTAGCTCTTTTGCTAGCGGAGGAGTCCGGCTTTCTTCCTCCCCGCCGCCGGCCTCTTCTCCCGACTTCGGGGGTCTTGTCCCCCTCTTCGGTTCTTCTGCCGGGCCACCGCGCCTTCTTATAGCTCTTTTGCAGGCGGTGGCCCGGTCTTCTGTCGCCGCCGCCTTCCGTTCTTCTGCCGGGCCACCGCGCCTTCTTATAGCTCTTTTAGAGGCGGTGGCCCGGTCTTCTGTCGCCGCTGTCGCCTTCCGGTCGCCTTCCGTTCTTCTTCTTCTTCTTCTTCTTCTTCTCCAGGAGATGTTGACACGTCGCTCTCTCCGTCCGGAATGCCAGAGCCGCGCTGTACGGCCACTTATATAGTGACAATGGGGCGGTGTCACATGGTATATGTCACATGGGTTGGTCAAGGGCGGGGGGCTTATCGGAATCCGGGAGCCCCCTTTAATAAGGGGGCCCCCGGATACCGGCCCCCCACCCTATGTGAATGAGTATGGGGTACAATGTACCCCTACCCATTCACCTGTAAAATAAAAGTACCCAAAAAAAAAACACAACACACGAGATAAAATATTTTATTGCACAGCTCCGGGGGTCTTCCGTCTTCGGGGGTCTTCTCGCCGGACTCCTCCGCTATCTTCTTGTAGCTCTTTTGCTAGCGGAGGAGTCCGGCTTTCTTCCTCCCCGCCGCCGGCCTCTTCTCCCGACTTCGGGGGTCTTGTCCCCCTCTTCGGTTCTTCTGCCGGGCCACCGCGCCTTCTTATAGCTCTTTTGCAGGCGGTGGCCCGGTCTTCTGTCGCCGCCGCCTTCCGTTCTTCTGCCGGGCCACCGCGCCTTCTTATAGCTCTTTTAGAGGCGGTGGCCCGGTCTTCTGTCGCCGCTGTCGCCTTCCGGTCGCCTTCCGTTCTTCTTCTTCTTCTTCTTCTCCAGGAGATGTTGACACGTCGCTCTCTCCGTCCGGAATGCCAGAGCCGCGCTGTACGGCCACTTATATAGTGACAATGGGGCGGTGTCACATGGTATATGTCACATGGGTTGGTCACATGGGTTGATGTCACATGGGGACTATGACATCGTAAGGGGGTGGGGTCACCATGTGACCAACCCATGTGACATATACCATGTGACACCGCCCCATTGTCACTATATAAGTGGCCGCACAGCGCGGCTCTGGCATTCCGGACGGAGAGAGCGACGTGTCAACATCTCCTGGAGAAGAAGAAGAAGAAGAACGGAAGGCGACCGGAAGGCGACAGCGGCGACAGAAGACCGGGCCACCGCCTCTAAAAGAGCTATAAGAAGGCGCGGTGGCCCGGCAGAAGAACGGAAGGCGGCGGCGAAAGAAGACCGGGCCACCGCCTGCAAAAGAGCTATAAGAAGGCGCGGTGGCCCGGCAGAAGAATCGAAGAGGGGGACAAGACCCCCGAAGTCGGGAGAAGAGGCCAGCGGCAGGGAGGAAGAAAGCCGGACTCCTCCGCTAGCAAAAGAGCTACAAGAAGATAGCGGAGGAGTCCGGCGAGAAGACCCCCGAAGACGGAAGACCCCCGGAGCTGTGCAATAAAATATTTTATCTCGTGTGTTGTGTTTTTTTTTTGGGTACTTTTATTTTACAGGTGAATGGGTAGGGGTACATTGTACCCCATACTCATTCACATAGGGTGGGGGGCCGGTATCCGGGGACCCCCTTATTAAAGGGGGCTCCCGGATTCCGATAAGCCCCCCGCCCGCAGACCCCGACAACCAACGGCCAGGGTTGTCGGGAAGAGGCCCTTGTCCTCATCAACATGGGGACAAGGTGCTTTGGGGTGGGGGGGCCGCGCGGCCCCCCCTTCACCAAGGCACCCCCCATGTTGAGGGCACGCGGCCTGGTACGGCTCGGGAGGGGGGGCGCGCTCGCTCGCCCCCCTTTCCTGGCCGGCCGGGTAGCGTGCTCGGACAAGGGTCTGTTGTGGACTTTGGGGGGACCCCCACGCCGATTTTTTTCGGCGTTGGGGTTCCCCTTTAAGTACATTCCAGGCGGCGGAGCCCACGACGTCTCCGTCGCGGGCCCCGCCTACCTGCACACGCGCTCGAAATGAGTGGACTGTTGCCTCGTGTGTGGGCGAGTCCGTTCATTTTAAAAGTTGCGCGGACTTAGTACGACGAACAAAGTTTGCCTATTTGTCCGCTCAAAAAGTGCCGTGTGTGGGCGTGTTCGTTCATTCAAAAGTTTGAGCGGACTGTTTGACGAACTTAGTCCAACCTAGGTAAATAAATGATAAAGAGCAGCCTTAGCTTACATGTCTCCACCAAACCATACAAATGGATGATTTTTTGTTTGATGAAGCAGTGGGTATCATAAACAAATGATCTCCTAAAACATATTTCAACCATTTTCATCTACATACGAGCCGGGGGAAGGAGAATCAACAGCACTGAGCTTCCCAGTGAAAGGCTTTGCGGGGGGGAGGGTCGGAACAAGTCTGATCATTGGAGGAGAGCAGGCTGAGTTCCCAGCACAGCTAGAGAACTGACCACAGTGTGCTCTCCTGCTTAATGTGGTACTCCAGGGACACCAGGGATTTCATAAAAAGGACGCAATACAAAGAGAATAGGATACTTTTTCATGGCACAGCAGGCACATATCAGGAATAGGAAATGCTGAATTTACATACTCTTTAAATCTGATGTTTAATCTACTTATACTTTGCCTTGCCACTATGTGATCACTGAGGCTCTGTGCTTCTTAGCAGGCAGATCATGGCTGGTTGATGGACTGGTAGGGTGTTGAACATAGCTTCAAAACATCACAGCCCCCTATTTCTGCACTCCTCTCAAGAGACCATAGCCCTGATGTAAGCAATGGGCTGGCTCTTAGGAGGAGTTATGCATCTATCCAAATGCCTTGATCAGGGTATGTCAGTGGGTGGGCCAGGCACAGACTGGGGATGAAAGATGATGCTGATCACCTTTCACCAGCAAGTAAAATGTTTTGCTAGCTGACTTGCTGCAACTTCTAATGCACATTCTGAGAAGTTCACAACTAGCAGTGAAATCAAATTTCAAAGTAATTTCTGTTTAGGATATAGGCTTGTACAACTGTGCAAAAAACTAAAGCTAAGACTGGAGTTCAGCTTTAAAAATGAGTCCATTGAAGTTTTTTTTTTTCTGAACATACTGTATGTGGTTGTATGAATATAATAGGTATGTTTCTACCACACCATTTATTGTTTTTTAGATTTTTGCTGCACACCACAAACTACATCTTACAACTTTGGTTCACATGCGGCATCTCATTATTATAACCTGCTTGATGCACACACTCCACTGTGCCCGTTTATTAAGGTACAGGTATGTTCCTACTGCTCCTATTATAGCAGTGTCCCAACAAAAGCAAAAGCATTTGTACCTGTGAAACAGACTGCTGGTAATTGTTTTTGACCAATTTGCATTGGAGGGGGCTTAAGAAGATTCTGTATACTTAAAGGGAGGTGCAAGACATAAGAATGACTGCTGCCAGGATCCCTCACAAATGAATCAGCAGGTCAGCACTATGCTGTGCTTGTTCTGAAAAGCCACTGATTACCGCCGTACTGTCTGTACATTGCCGCTGCAGAGCCTGGTGCCCAACTGTGACTTGCAATGTTATGAATAACAACAATAATACAAATAGTTGTTGTAATAATAATCATAATAAGAAAGAAAAGTTTGGAGACTCTCAGGGCTTTATCAGCTGGAGAATATTGCCGAATGAGTGTTCTTCTAAACATTCCCCTGCTGGACGGAGTAAATAGTTTGTTATCTCTGGATACACAATGGGTTTTTTAGCTTTGGCTCCTTATCTTGTTCGAAGCTGTTCTGCTACTCAGTTATTGTTCGTAAATAAATTGCATTTCCTTTTGTATAGCACTTGTCCATCTTTCCATTGCCTTCCTCCTCTTCTCCCTCCCAAATCTTTATGCTTACAGCATTTAACCCCTCAAAAGGAGAACTAAAACTCAAGCTTAATTTAAAAAGATCTATTAAAAAAATGTATATGTGTGTGTGTATATATATATATATATATATATATATATATATATATATATATATATGTATATGTGTATATATATATATATATATATATATATATATATATATATATACACACTATACTACCAAAAGTATTGGGATGCCTGCCTTTACACACACATGAACTTTAATGGCATCCCAGTCTTGGTCCGTAGGGTTCAATATTGAGTAGGCCCACTCTTTGCAGCTATAACCACTTCAACTCTTCTGGGAAGGCCGTCCACAAGGTTTAGGAGTGTGTCTATGGGAATGTTTGACCATTCTTCCAGAAGCGCATTTGTAAGGTCAGGCACTGATGTAGACGAGAAGGTCTGGCTCACAGTCTCCTCTCTAATTTGTAGGCCGGTCACTCCTGGGAAGGTTCACCACTGTTCCAAGTTATCTCCATTTGTGGATAATGGTTCTCCCCATGGTTCACTGGAATTCCAAAGCCTTAGAAATGGCTTTGAAATCCTTCCTAGACCGATACCTGAACATTACTTTGTTTCTAATCTGTTCTTGAATTCTTTTAGAATGTGGACTGCTGTGTGGCTTTTTGTGATTTATTAGCGTGCTCCACCTTGTCAGCCAGCTTTTATTGAAGTGATTTTTTTGATTCAACAGGTCAGGCAGGAATCAGTAATACACAAATAAAGTCTTTTGGCGCTAGAATGTGCAGTCTATGTCCGATCAAATTCAGATCATATCGGAACATTAGTAGAAATATTAGGTATCTTGTGCAGCTGCCAACCACTTAGGAAGAAATGGATAAATGAAAAAACAAAAAAACAAAAGCAGCGCTCTAATAAAACCAATAAAAAAAAGTGTTCAAATAAATATGTTCAAACAAATTCATTTATTGAATGCTCTAAAAAAAGTTAAGTCTAAAACCACACGATTGTCAGTGCAACAAATATTCTCAAGATGATACACCAATCATTGTGTGAATTGAAGCATTTTAACAAAGATCATATACGATATCGCCAGATGACAAAGGGTTAACATCATGAGCTGACTCCAAATTCTGATCTCAATTATGTAATCCAACAGCCTGAGGTGTAAGGCAGGGTATAGTGCTCACAAAGGATTAAGCTCCTGGTAATGGTTTTTAGGCTTTTGCAATTCGTTTCATAACGAATCGAAATTCGGACAAATTTTGCATCTTTAAAAAAATAATGAATAACAATGAATACAAAAGAAATATAACGAATGAATTCGAATGAATTCGACATGATTCAGTAATTCTTTAAAGATCTAATGAAACAAAAGGTCAGCTCAAAGTAAATCTTATAGTCCAATCAGGTAATTCATTTTGTGCCAGAGGATGGATTACTGGCAAAGTGCATTCCTGAGAACTGAGTTAGAAGGGTGTTGTATTGTATTTGAGCCGAGGAGAAGAGACATTGTCATTGAGTGTGTTAAAAGATTCAATAAACAAACGACTTTCCAAACAACTAATCATTATCACGAATGTCTATACATACATAAATAGCGAGTTTTAACGAATACGACGAAGGAATTCGACACTCTACGAATGATAACGAATTACCCGAAAACGTATTAACGTAACATAACGAATATAACAGAACGAAATTATGTATTTTACGAATGACAACGAACCAAAACTAAACAAAATTTTCCATTGTGCACAAGTCTACATGGCTTTGGTTGCAAAATATTCCGTCCCGCTGTACACTGCGAGGTATGGATGTGTATAACACACTGGGGCCGGCTCGGCGGGTTGGCAGCTGGGGCTATGACAGCGTCCTGCAGAGAGCCCTCAATGGAACAAAGTGCAGCCGCTGGACCCGCTGAGCGCTCGTGCTGAAAACTGGAAGCCGAGATCAATCAGAGCCAGGGAACCCGGAAGAATGGAGGTTGTCTCAGATGGGCTGGATCATAAAACTTGTGGTTGTCATAACAACCATGGCTGACATGTTTCGTGCGCATGCACCTTCTCAAAGTCACGGACGCTTACGGCAATACAGGTTATAAAGACACCTCTATAACTGTGGGAGGGGAACAACACAAAATTATGATGTTAACCCCTTATACACAGGTTAAGCATATGGGTTTAGGCACTGTCAGTAATTGCAGATCTATCCTAAACATAAAAAATAATAAGTAAAAATAAAGATAAAAATAAAGATAAATATAAAAATAAAAAATTTAAGATAAAAATAAAAATAAAATAAAAGTAAAAATAAAAATACAAAGTCAGTAATCAGGCCTGGGTGTAGCAAGTGAAATTTACCTCAGCTTTCCAAAAAATTGTGGTTAATCACAGTTCATTTCATTCATGATTCAGCATGGGAGGGGGCAATTACTTTTTCACATAGGGCCAGGCAGGTTTAAACAGCTTTTTTCCTTTAATAAATTAAATAATAAGTTGAAAACTGCATCTTGGATTTACTCAGGTTATCTTTGTGTAATATTAAAATTAGTTTGATGATCTGAATCATTATGTAAGAAATATGCAAAAAAATTAAAAAATCAGGAAGGGGACAAAAGATTTTTCACAGCACTGTAAATCTGTGAGTGAAAATTGGATGTCAGCCATATAAGCTCCACATTTCTAGTAACACAAGTACAGAGCACAAGGATAGCTTTGTTTAACAAATACATTTCCACCTTCTCAGAGGTACAACAATGGCTACACCACCAGTATTAAAGTGTGTTTAGTTGTTATATAAGCAGATGTTGGGAGTGGGTACTTCTTTCTTCAATCTAGACATTCAAGCATAAATGTCTGGCACCTGAAGATCAATTATAAATATAAGCATAAAAACAGATTTAAAGTGGTTCTAAAGTTAAAATATGTTTTACCTTAAAGCGTTTGTTACCCTAAAAAAAAAAAAAAAAGATCATGTTCCTTTAACCACTTGCAGACCGGACCATTTTGCTGGTCAAAGACCAGACCACTTTTTGCGATTTGGCACTGCGTCGCTTTAACTGACAATTGCGCAGTCGTGCGACGTGGCTCCCAAACAAAATTGACGTCCTTTTTTTCCCACAAATAGAGCTTTCTTTTGGTGGTATTTGATCTCCCCTGCGGTTTTTATTTTTTGCGCTATAAACAAAAATAGAGCGTCAATTTTGAAAAAAACACATTATTTTTTACTTTTTGTTATAATAAATATCCCCCAAAAATATATAAAAAAACATTTTTTTCCCTCAGTTTAGGCCGATACGTATTCTTCTACATATTTTTGGTAAAAAAAATCGCAATAAGCGATTATTGATTGGTTTGCGCAAAAGTTATAGCGTTTACAAAATAGGGATAGTTTTATAGCATTTTTATTAATAATTTTTTATTATTTTTTTTTTTTACTAGTAATGGCGGCGATCAGCGATTTTTATTGTGACTGCGACATTGTGGGGGACCCATCGGACATTTTTGACACATTTTTGGGACCATTGTCATTTATACAGTAATCACTGCTATATAAATGCAGTGATTCCTGTGTAAATGACACTGGCAGTGAAAGGGTTAACCAGTGGGTGGCAGTGTAGGGGTTAAGTGTTCGTAGGGGTGTGTTACTAACTGTGGGGGGGTTGGGCTTTCATTTAGTGAACACTGATCTCTGCTCCAATCACATGGAGCAGAGATCAGCGTCACTAGTTGCTAGGCAGAATGGAGAAATGTTGTTTACACAGCATTTCCTCCATTCGGCCGCTCTGTGAGACGATCGCGGGGATGCCCGCGGCGATCGAGTCCGCGGGTCCCGCGACCGGACTCACGGGGGTCCTGACCAGCGTGGGAGTGCGCCGCTGGCGGCGCGCTCCCGATGGCAGGGCGGCATTGAATATTGGACGTACCTGTACGCCAATATGCCTGCCCGTGCCATTCTGTCGACGTACATCGTCGTGCGCTGGTCGGGAAGTGGTTAAAGCATGAACAGTGCTTGTGCTGTGTAATTTGGCCCCCCATATCACCTAAAATACCTGGCTGATCCTGCCTGGCTATATCCTCACCCCTTTAAACTGACCACGGTTAATCATGGCTTCTGAGCTCTGACACCATAGTCAGTTTACATACCTCTGCCATTCTCTCCTCTTCTCTCTGCTCTCCTGTTTCTCCTGTGCCATCCTCCCCCTCCCCTACCTGCCTGTCAGCTCTGTGTTTGAGCAGCTTCTGCCATTCCCTTCTAGCACTGTTCCGAGCAGTGCAAACATTACTGCAAACAATTAAGAGAAAAAAATTACTGCGCTCCTAATCTAAAAGATTAAAAAACAAAAACCCAGTTACAGCTGCAGCTACCAGGATGTGATACACATCCAAAATACAATGCATATAGAGACCAAAATTTGCTGCGCTACCTACCCCCACTGAGGCTATTACTGTTTGTGCAAGGAAATGAAAATGAATCAGATAATTCCAATAGATTAAGTGAAATCAGCTAGAACAATTCATATACAATCAAAATTAAGTGACAAATGCTCAAAAATTTTATATGATTAAATGAATATAGTGATTAATAACAGTTGATTATATTCAAAAAGTGAATAAATAATTATAAATGAATAAATAAATGAATTAATTATTGACTATAAGTAAACTAATTTAAATCAATTATAATCAATAAATAATTGTAAATACAGTGATTATTAATTATAATTAAATAAGATAAAAAACCAGTGACAAATTAATAAAAAATTATATCCATAAAGAAGGTGAGCCAGTGAACCACAACCAGAAAAAGTCCAAACAAAAAGTCTTTATAATGGAAGAGATATCTCTTTAAGAGGGTGCCACTCAGCCGTGCGATCCACCTTCACCAAACCAGAAACCTGTGAGTCAACAGTGGGAATGCATGCTTACCAGAAAGCGGTATGTAAACGCTCATTGAATTTGTCACCCGAACTGCACCAATCCTGACTCCTATTGCGGAAACACTTTTGAATGGACCATGGAGATTTCCACATTAGCAGGCAATGGTTTAGATGGTAACTCGGAAAACACAAAGAAAGCCTCCCATAGCGTAAACCAGGCAGGATATTTTTATTTAAATAAACAAAATATACTCACAAACATAGCAGTAAAAAAGCATGAAATGCTGGCCGGCATGCGAAAGCTCATTCAGAAGATCAATGTAATTGCGTCAGCACATCTGAACCACCCGACGTACGTTTTGTCATAAGGTGACTTCGTCTGGGGTATTACTGCAAACAATCACTGCCAGCCCCTCTGCTTGGATAACCGGTAGTATATACTGTATACTGTATATACTGTATGTATGCTGTGTTGTAAAATTAATCTTCTAAATACCATATTTCTTCTCCTCGATCAGTGGTCACATGTGTGTGACCACCTTTCGCTCTCTTCCTCTGATGTATGCGACCGCCCGGCAAATGTCAGAGGCAGATCTCGACCCCTCCCTCCCTAGTACTTACATCCGAGGAAGAGAACGACAGGCGCTCACGTGACCTTTGATTGGAGAGAAGAAATAAGATATTTAGAAGATGAATTTTACAAAACGGCATTCGTTATATACTACAGGTTATCCTAGCAGAGGTGCTCGCAGTGCTTGTGTGCACTGCCTTAACAACCCCTTTAATGCATTCGCTGCATTAAGGTAAAAAATATTTTACCACTAGTTGTGTCCCCCCCCATCAACCACTGAATTGACCCAGTACTGTGCCTAGCTGCAGCTCTTCTCTCCCCTAGTCTCACAGAGACACAGCAATTCTGTAAAGAAGGATTCGAAGCATGGCATTTTTGTGTAAATATGAGTTGTGAGGACTTTTTGTCCCCAGATCTCATATTTAAGAAGTCCTGTCATGCTTTATTTCTATTACAAGGGATGTTTACATTCCTTGAAATAGAAATAAAAGTAACCCACATTTTTTTTTTTTAAAGACTGTGTCAAAATAATAAATGTAAAGAAAAAGAAATAAGAAAAAAAAAGAAATTAAGTAGCGCCCACATATGAAAACGATGTGTAAACCACATATGTGAGTTATTGCCTCCATCGTTAGAGCAAAAGCAAGAATTTTAGCCCTGGACTCAAAGCTGGTAACCTGTATACATTTTTAAACATCGCCTATGGAGATTTTTATTTGCAAAAGTTTGTCGCCATTCCACGAGCGGGCACAATTTTGAAGCCATGCGACATGTTGGGTATCAATTTACTCAGAGTAACATCATCTTTCACAATATAAAAAAAACTAATTGGGCTAACTTTACTGTTGTCTTATTTTTTTTGATTCAAAAAAGTGTATTTTTTCCACTGCGCACATACGGTGTGACAGAAAGTATTGCAATGATCGCCATTTTATTCTCTAGGGTGTTCGAAAAAAAAAAAAAAAAAAAAATATATATATATATATATATATATATATATATATATAATGTTTGTTGGGGGTTTTAAGCTGCATCCCATTATCAAAATCAATGCTCCTGAAAAAACTGTAGTTTTAAAAACCTAAAAACTTTTTTTGCATTGATACATGGCCCCTAGGGCAGTATCTGGGGCCACATGCACTTTTTATGGCAATAACTTGCATATAAGATTTTAAATTGAGCACTTTTGAATTTTCATGTTTGTGTCCCATAGACTGAAAAAACTGTAGCTTTAAAAAAACTTTTTTTTACATTGATACATGTCCCCTAGGGCAGTAACCGGGCCCCTATACACTTTTTATGGCAATAACTTGCATATAAGCCTTTAAAATTGGCAATTTTGAATTTTTATGTTTGTGTCCCATAGACTTTAATAGGGTTTGCATGTTTGCTCAAACGTTTTTGCCTGTTCGCATGTTCTGGTGCAAACTGAACCGGGGGTGTTCAGCCCAACTCTTCAGCGTGGACCTTTACATGTTATTCTTTTGCTTACTACTTACATAAGTACCTTAAAGTTATTGTAAAGGCTTGTTTTTTTACATTAAAATAAAAAAGAGGTTTATATTTACCTGCTTTGTACAAGGGTGTTGCACAGGGTGGTCCCTTACCTCCTCTTCTGGAGTCCCTGCTGTCCACTCTCCTGCGTGTGGCCCCATAGCAAGCTGTGTGCTATGGGGGCAATTGTGCAGGCACGCACATGCTCCCATCAGGCATCTGTATGTTGTCACTTTGCTTTCTCCCTCTATCAGCATGCTCCTGCAAATGAACAGAACAGACCTCTGCTGTTCAAGGAGATCAATAGGCTGCAATCAAATCCAGTACTTACACTACTCATAACTGTAGGGACCCTGCCTTAAACTGGGGTGTCCCTTTGCTAATGTACAGTTTGCAGCTAGGTTGCAGCCAGCTTGAGCTTTGCTTATGCTATCTGTGATCATTAGGTTTCCTTTACACCCAAGTACTTTCTTTACTTCTGCCTTCTACTGTTTAATATTCCACAGTAGATAGGCTGTTTACTCTGCAAGGGAATTTTTACTTTGCAAGGGGATTTTTCCTTAACCTAATCAATATGGTGAAAATGGATGATTAAAATCAGCCAAACTTCACCTCATTCACTAAGCTAAGAAAAAAATAATTTGCAAAGTAAACATCCTAAAAGCTTTTAGTATGTCAATCCCAATGCATTTGGTTATAAATATTTATTCTTCCCTGGCCAATAATTCAGTGTTTTTTTGTTTTTTTTTGCCAGTGATGTGAGCTGGGAAAGAGGATAATTATTTGTAGAGAGATTCTAGAAAGGCATTTGAATAAAAAAGAGAAAAAGCACTCACATTGCCTCATCCGCAAATATTGGGAACAAAAAAGAAAACAAAAAAAGGAATTCAAAGAAAACCTGTGGTTGGACTTTAAAGGCACAACAAACACTGGGAGCACAAAAAATATTTAACATTTATTGAAAAATGCATATAATATAAAGACGAGAGACATGAAAGAAATAATGATACAAATCACATATGGAGATAGAAATCAATACATGATGTGAGCCCTAATGTGTCTACATGTTTCGTTATACACTTCTTCAGGACACATTTGGGGTTCAGAAATTGCAAAGAAGAGAAGGATCTCCCTATCTTGCAGGAGGATCACGTAAATACTTGTTAATCAATCAGTGATTGGACAAAAAAGTTTTCCAATAGAGAGAAACATATGAGAAAGCTCAGGGGCAATCAAAGCTGAATACTGCCAAAACCTATATAGGCCACCTGTGGTCTGATCATTAAAATTTTATTTCTAAAAGTTCGGAAACCATTTCCTATTGGGAAAACCGCTCGTCTGTATGCTGTTCCGATGGACCATGCTCTGAAGCAAGTATGAGACAGAAGCTATTGGCTACTGAACTTCATTTTTCTATTCCCATCGTACGTTCTGTACATCACTGTGTTCTTGATGATCAGACTTTGGTGTGATCGTGTGTAGGCAAGACAGTTTCCATGTAATTCCATCAGAACTCCATTGGAAAAATCTTCAGAGTTTATTCCGACAGGAAAACCGGTCGTGTGTGTATAGGGCATAAGGCTTTGCCTGGAGAGGATGTCTGCATGGAGGGTCCAATCATTGACTCCCAGGCTTTACCAGGTGAGGATGTGTTTGCAGGGCCCAATCATTTTTCCTCCTTGGCTTTGCCTGAAAAGGATGTAGTGGTGAAAGCCCCTTCCCTTTCTTCCTTTGTTCTGCTTTTAGGTCTCTAGAAGAGTGCTGTCCATCCCCAGTTAGAAATTACCTTCTTCCCACCACTCCATACTGTGGAGGAGAAAACCCCTAGGCAGCCCTTCCTTCAGAGGGGGAAAGAACAGACGCCTCCTGCAGGCCTCTCTTCTCTGGAAGTACACCACGCTAGGAGACCGCAAGGCCCAGCTCCACAACCTTTTATAGGGACTCCCAGCAAGCTCTCTACCAGAGACGAGGGAGCAACCCTTGAGGGACCCTCTCCCAAAGCTCTACCTGCCAACAAATTTAATTTGCTATTCATACAGCCACTAGGCTCCCCTTTTCTAGGGCTACAGGGACACTCTTTATCATTGCTTTAACACATCCAATCAGATTTTTTCCTTTCTTCTTTTACAACAATAAAAACAAAAGGCTGATTTGCACCTCCCTTAGCAAATAGTCCAGATCAGGTTTAAGCTCTGAGACCCCTACAAGGCTGAGAATAGCTTATCTATAATCTCACAGGTCCTCAAGGGTAGGTTCCCTTTCATCAGTTAGTAATGGATTGTTCTCTGCCTGTTTGATTTGTTCATATTAAAAAACAAAAAAACATACCTGATTGGCTATGTTAAACATAGGGCAAATTGCTGTGCATTAGAAACCACCTCACATAATTATCAATTCACCTAACGTATGCTTGGAATGTAAACCATACTTTCTTCATACAATAAATGATCATCTCGTAATAGGTATTTGAAAAACAAAAGAAGTAAATATATCACATCCGTAGCTGTCAATATAGTTTCCCATTTCTCATATGATACTTAGATGACAAATTTAATCTATGTGTACTATTAGGTAAATGTATCACACTAACAATGCAATGGCACAAGATAAATGATGGGTTTTTATTTATTTATTTCAATGACAGCAATAATCTTTGTTGTATACTAGCAAAAGCTGGAAAAGAAAAGTCAATTAAGTCTGTCACAGAATCTGTTGCAAGCTTCCATATCAAGCACCAGCATTTTAAAGCTTTGAATCATCAAATGTTTACTTCAGTGTTGTAAAACGTAGAGTAGCACTCTATAGCAACTCTTATTGCAGCAACTCTAGCAGTTTTAAAAATTGAAAGAAAATATTTGACAAAAATGGAGATCCCACTGGATTTGGTCTTCTATCCTGTTGTTAAAAATGTCTGTTGACATTATGCTAACATAAACATAAATACTATATAAATACAATGTATTTATATATATTTTTTATTTATTATGTTCAGGGCTGACAATAGTTTTAATAATTTTACCCAAGTAAACAAAAAATATTGCATATGAAAATGTTTTATTAACTATTCCTAGCCAGCAGGTGGACTTGTTTATGAGACTAACATTCAAGCTGAACTCAGGCATACAGCTAAATACATGTAGAATCCACTGAGTTGGTGGACCTTTTAAGCTGTCCAGCAGAGCATTGCTCATTCACTGCTCATCTCTCACTCCCTGGCTTGATGGGCAGCATGGGGATAAGAGGCTGTCAGAGGTTTTTTTTTTTTGGGGGGGGGGGCAGAATAATTCCCATTGGCTGCTGCCCTGTTTTTAGCCACCTATCATATCTGAAGGAGGTTAGTGGGCTTAGGGAGCCTGTGGAGAGGACTCAAGGGGTTTTTGACCATAGTAAAGATCTGCTGGGACTTGCAGGTAGAGCAGGGTGGCTAGTGAGGTTTCAGTGAGCCTGGGGATAAGGCTCAGTGCAGAGGACTGATCTCAGAGAGCAGGGAGCCCCTGTGTGTATATAGCAGTAATTCTCAACTAGGGTTCCTCCAGAGGTTGCTAGGGGTTCCTTCAGCATTGGGCAATTTCTGCCTCTCAGATAAGTTCCCACTGACACCATTGATTGTTTTTAGCTATCTGTAAGCAGGTAATTCTTCCCAATGACCACAAGTGTAAGAACCATTCCTCCCACTGACCATCACACTAATGTATCATGAGTTGTAGATTTCTAATTTTTAGAAGAGGGTTCCTCGAGACCGGAGAACTATTTCAAGGGTTCCTCTGTGTTGAAAAGGTTGAGAAAGGCTGGTGTATAGGGATCAGGACTGTGGTGATTACTGAGAGACTGCTGCAGGAAGCTGAGCTAGGTGTTGACTTGAGATTTTGCTGCTGTGCTGCTAACAAACAAAATAAGACCAAATATTTTGTTAATTGATTTGCGCTGATGAGGCTGCACTAATCAGCACTGATAGGCTGTACTGATGGGCATTCATGGGCTGCATTAATGGGCACTGATGAGGCTGCATGAATGAGAACTGATGAGGCTTCACTAATGGGCACCAATAAGAGACACTGATGATGCTTTGATATGCTACACTGATGGGTATTGATATGCTGCACTGATTGGCACTGATGAAGCTGCACTGATAATCTGTCTAAATGTGTGCTTTCACAGGAGAGCGGATTATTGGCTTTCCTGTTCTCACACAGTGATAGCACTGAGCAAAGGAATGACAATAACTGGCATTTTTTTTACATGGGATCAGCTGTGTTTGGACATAAATAGATGCCCTCCCAGAACTGGGTGACCACGCTGTAGCCATCTATTGGCTATAGTGATGTTGGTAAGTGGTTAAAGCACTACAAAGCTCAAGATAATAGCCAAGTGGTAGTCAGCTCCTGTGACCCCATGACCAGACCCTGCTTGCTGCTTCTTCTGTACTCTTCCCTGTTTTTCTGCTTTTTTTGCCTGTTCTTGATCCCTCCATTATCTGACCTCCAGATCATTTCATTACTTCACCTCTTGCTTATAATTTTGGTACCATTACATGCCCATCTGATACTGACCATGGCTTGGCTTCCGTTTCTGCTAATGTCTCCTGAATCTGCATCTCCACTGCCCAATCGCTGCCGGCTTCTGCTTGTGTGACCATGGTTCTGTCTTCTGTTTCTGCAAGTTCTGGTGATAACATCTGGCATGAGTTCCTGCTCAGCATATTCTGCTATGCTGTATGATTCAGATCATCTTCTGGCAAGGACTTACCAAAACACACATGCCACACTGTGTCCTGTCACACTCTGTCAGCAACCTTGGGGTAAAATAGGACTGGAGGTGTAAGGAGAGCTCTCTTATCAGTTTGGCCTCTACCAGGTACACAACACCTGTCTCTAGTGTCTCTAGTTCAAGTTTAGTGTTGCGGGCTGCTGTTAGCCAGAGCTCTGCAGTGTTACTGATTTGA
Organism: Lithobates pipiens; assembly: GCF_037356315.1. Classification (NCBI taxonomy): domain Eukaryota; kingdom Metazoa; phylum Chordata; class Amphibia; order Anura; family Ranidae; genus Lithobates; species Lithobates pipiens. Next base: position 422,331,951 of record NW_027507903.1, on the reverse strand, counting down.
TTTAGTGGGCTTTCTCCAAGCCCAGATTATCATTTTACATCTATCTGCTGTTGGGGTTTGTCTCTGGAAATAGATCAAGGATATACAGTAATTTTTATTTATGAATATTTACTGTGCATCTCCCTGTCCAACCACTAGGAGTTTTTTTCGGCAGTGGTGCTTGACGGGGCGGATATATATAGTTGGCATGACCTTTCAGAAAGGTCTCTTTTTCTCCTTGCCTCTTGGGCTGTTGTCAGGAGGGGAGGTTGTGTCGGAGATCTCTGGCTCCCAGGCCCACTGCCCTCAGGGACCTGGGAGTTTGAAGCCAAGCACAGACCTGAAGCTGGGGCCTGAAGAGCTTGCCCTGCCTTTCTGGAGTGAAACTGGAGACTTGCTGAATTACCAGGGGAAGGAAGTTTGCTTCTGAAAAATATTCTAAAGAGCTGGGTAGAAGCTGCTTTCCATGGGCAATGTAAGGGGTCTGGTGGCTCAAACGGAAAGATATCTGTGTAGACTGAAACTGTTCAAAAGTCTGAAGAATACAGATTGCCAGTCTTGGCTTAAAGGTTCTTATTTCTGTATTCACTGTTGCTGGAGTCATTTCTGGTCACATTTTGTGTATCAGGTGCCCTAACCCCCCCTCCTGGAGTTTATTGTGCCAACAAAACTCTAACCACCTCCTGGAGGTATGAGGGTGCAAAATACCTTAAATGAAGATAAGGGAACTGTTTTACCTGCTAATGAATTTGTATGTTTGTACACCCAGTCCTCATAACTCTACCACAAAGCAGATGACACCACTTATATTTTAGGAGTGTGTTCCTTTCTCCACCTACAGACTGCTGAAAAATGTAAATGAACCGTAGCACACTGATGTGTTCATCTCTCTACTCACTCTGCTCTCTCCTCCTATCAGCATATTCCACGCAAACACATTTGCATGGGACACATCTGATTGGCATTTAGTCTTGCCCTTTTTTTCCCCATTGTAAGTACTATGCACACTACTAACTCTGCACTAGTGCCCACTTAAAACTGGGCTGACTAAGGCTTGAATACACTGGGCACACACAGTCCACAGGCCAAGATGCAGCTGGTGTGCATGTATGGTGGCTTATAAACCCCTAACTCACCATACTCCTGGTTTCCTTGGCATTGACCAGCCAACAGCTGTGGACATTCTTTGCATCGAGTCTGACATCTCCTCCATGGTTACAGGATAGGACTCAGACAGTCTGCAGAACACCTAAAGCTTCGTACACACGATCTGACTTTATCAATGGGAATTGTGTGTTGACAGACTGTTGGCCTAAAATCCAATCGTTTGTATGCTCCATCGGACAATTGTCAGATTTTCCACAGACAAATGTTGGATGGCAGGCTTATACATTTTCTGCGGACAAATGTCTGTTGTCAGATTTTCCAATAGTGTGTACACAAGTCCATTAAATAAAAGTCCAAAGTACAAACCCGCATGCTTGGAAGCAAGGACGAGCCAGAAGCGGTTGGTCTTGTAAACTAGCACTCGTAATGGAGAATTAACATTCGTGATGCGGCAAATTATGCATCCAAAACTAACTATGCATCCAAAAATATAAAAAATATACCAAATCAAATCATTATTCAACCAAAAAATAAAATAAAAGCCTCATGCATGTGTCCTGCTTCTTAATATAGGGGGTCAACAATGCCAAGAGTTGGTGAAAGCAGGGGTTCGTCATCCGGAGATAATTCCGAAAATCATCCGGATTATTCTCCTGGAGTTCCCGCAGCAAAGGCATATGACATAATTGGTCATGATAAACAACGATTGAATTTCCTCTTTATTGGCTTGTAGTTCATCTTCGTGTTTGTTGACAAACAATTGTGTACCATTTGTATGCAAGACAAGTTCACGACATACGCCCTTTAGACAAAAGTCTGATGCTTTGTCTGCGGAAAATCCGATTGTGTGTATGAGACTTTAGGCAACCCAAGTTACTTTCTGTGTGCAACATGGAGGGGGTCAGATCTTTACCAACAAAAGGGAGTTTCATCTCCTACCCACCACCAACTCCAACCCAACCAGGTTTGCACTAGAGTTGTCTCCTCAGGATCTGTTTTTCCATAGTATGTTCCTTCATGACATGCACCAGTCCCGCACCATGGCCTAACACTGTGCTATCCCAACTCACACTTTCAATGATCACAGGCTCAATGATTCAATGATTCAATGATCAATCAAATCACTTTAATTCAGCCAGAGGCTCAGTACAGTTCCATTTTATTGTGCTTGAGGTAGTTAGTAATAGCAGTCTATATTAAATTAATACTCTTTAAATGATCAGTATAACAAATCCTCTCTGCATGACAGTGTATGCATGGGGTGCCCTATAGAGTGCAATAATTTAATTAAGTTATTTAGTCAATTTCTTCAACCAGGCTCCTCTATTCCCATCAGCCCACTGAACACTGGCTAAGGATTCTGGAAGGAAGTCAACTCACCTCACTTCCTGGGAGGACTTAAGAGAAGTTCTCCCTTAAAGGGGTGATAAATTAACCTCTGACTCTAGAGAATACGAGTCAGTGACTGCGCCAGTTACTCCCTTTGGGTTAACTTTTTGGTCGCTGTCCTTCCCCTTTTTTACTTGGACAATCTTTCATCAGGCCCAACAATTTAGGTAATAGCCTCTAATCTTACCACTGACACTGTCTATCTAATTAGGCTAGTATGCCTGCTCGGTGGCTTTTCACGTAATCATCACCTACACATACCTATTTTTCACGCATGTACTTTAGTTTAGGCACATGGTGGTTTTGTTTGTTACATCACTTTTTCATTGATTCCCCCTTCCCCCTTTTCCCACTCATCACTTTCTTGCATGCATTTTCTGTGCCTTTTCATTTTTCATTTTTCTCCCATGTAGTTTTTCCTTGTTCACCATTTGCAGCCCTTTAAATTCTTTGCCACCACTCTGTGCACTTTCTTTGTTAGCTTCAGTGTTTATTCATCACACACTCACTTTCCTGTCAGCAATTTACTTATCACACCATTTTTGTAATTTCTCATGCACTGGCACTATCAGCATCACGCACACACACATGGTCCCCGTTTAGGCATTTTAGATACCATCCGGGTAAGGTCTTCTCTCCTTTCTTCGTTTTTTCCTTATAAAGCATCCTATATAGGCATTCAGACAATTAGGGGTGTATTCTCTATATACATAGAATAAGGACATGATGTTAATAACTTCATGCCATATACACACCCTACGCTCAAACATTAAATAATATATGTTTTTAATTCTATTTATTGTCGGGATTCTGCTGCCGGTGTGACTCACCACATTATCTGGGTACCCATATCTGCACCCACTCCCCAGATCCATGGGGGGTGAGGTATTCGTGTGACCTCCCGCGAGCCACGCCATTGGGTCTCTGATGCTGCCTTCCTCCCCCTTGGCATTTTGGCGATATATATGGACCAGGCAACACCTTAAATGTGTAAAGGAAATTGAGGCACTACCCTATGGGGGAACTCCATCAGAAGTATTACAACCCACTCTGTCTTCCTGGAAGTGCACCATTGGGTAAACTATATTAATTAATATGAGGTATTCCCAATATGAATAACACTTGATATATTTATTTAGTGTAATTTTGCTTTATCAACAGACCATCATTTCTCTGAAGAAGACCCCTTAGGGGGTTGAAACGCGTTAGAATTAGATATATATCTTTACTGTCATTATGTTATACAGTGTAATTTATAGCTGTGTCTGTTAGTATACTTCCATGTGATGCTACTGTACTTTGTATATATGAGTTTGTTTTTTAAATGCTCAGGTGGAGCTCATGTCTTTTACCAAAAAATATTAAAATACTTTTCATACTACTTCTACCTGCATCTATCATTGTCTCTTGCTGCCTAAAAACCCCGTTTGTGGGGGAACTGGTTCTGCTCTAATAAATTAACCCCTGCCTATAAACTACAAAAAAAAGATTGATGTCTTAATAAATACATAGACTCAATTTGTCCTTTTTACATTTTCCTGCTTTGCAGTTGTTTTTTTTTTTTTCCAAGGCAAAAATCAAAACCGTTCTTTTGCAAAGTAACCTAACTATATGCATCTTCTAAATATGCCAATTTTTAAATGCCTAAATCACTTTTAAGATATTACCCTAGTGTTTCTGCCATTCCCCACTTTATGACACGTGTTCTGTTGCATGGTCAACAGAGTAATTCGCAGAAACAACAGGGGCACACCTAGTGCTGCCTATTGAGTACCAGTTTTTTTAGTACCAGGTTTTTTCTTTTCTCCTGCTTTTTTTTGCCGAATGGCAATTTTCAGTAGGACTACTGCACTGCAACTGCACGCCAAGTGTTTGACTAATGATTGTGACATAGAGATCATTGACATGAATAAATAAGTTACGTTTGCCACCAACATGATGCTTGGCTGCATGTGAACGGCTCCCTCTGGCTGTATAGTAGGCTTTAGTTGGACAGTCAGGGGGTAGTAAAACCAAAGTCCAACCACCTTGCTGTCTGTGTAAAAGAGGCCTATTATGGTGGGGAAGGGAGTGTTATGATCACTATTAAAAGATCATGAAGTATAGTATTCTGTGGGTGGCAGGAGATGACAAAGAGAGGTTAGATCTATTAGTGAATGAGGGGGTGACAGGGAGAGGTTTGTTCTAAATGCTGCACTATACATCAGGGTTTACTTCCTCTTTAATGACATTGGCTGTATGTTTGGATCATTATCTAATGCAGAATACATTTGGTATGATGGATAAGTATCTGCCTTTATATCTCAGCATTAAGGACACCGTTGATCTTGACAACTCTGTAGAAATGCAGCAACTTGCAAGGGGCCTCCACCATGCTTCATTGATGCCTACAGACACTCATTATTGGACCACTCTCCAGTGCTTGGGCAAAGAAACCTCCTTCTTCTACAGACAAATATTTCAAATTTTACCCATTAGTCCAGAGCACCTAATGCTGCACCCTAGTTCCTATGTTTTTGTGTATAGTTCAGTTGCTTAGCTGTTTGCTGTTTGTTTCCATGTCGGAGGTATGGCTTTTTGGACACAATTCTTCCATGAAGACCACTTCTGGCTAGACTTCTCCAGACAGTAGATGGGTGTACCTGGGTCCCACTGGTTTCTGCCGGTTCTGTGTGGATGACACTGCTGGACATATGCCAGTTTCAAAGGGAAGTAACCATGATGTGTCTTTCATCTGTTGCTTTAGGTATCCTTGGAGGACCACTGCATCTATGGTGTGCTATTTTGAATCAAACAATGTGTGCGTAGGCTCCTTCTACTGCCCATGGATGGTTATTGTGTCTAGCGGCTCCCTTTAATGTGTGATCTTGAAATCGGTAATCTTGCAAATCTTTACCCCCTGCTTCTCCCCACTGACCCCAAAAAAAGGACTATCAAAAGGTCGCAAGTGAAAAAAAGTTAATAAAGTTATATTTTTAGAGAAATTCTTTGTATTAAACAACAGAGCGTTTGCCAACATTAATTTGGCCATTTGTTTATGTATTGCTTAATCTTCTGCATTTCTGAAATGGTCTGTTGTATTACAGAGCTGGGTTGCTGCATCTCAGATTACACACAGTTCCATACAAACTTTCAAATAGGGATAGGGATAGAGAGTTTGAAATGAAAAAGCTGCACTGTGCTCCTTTTTAAGGGGCCTCTGTTCTATGTAAATCCTATGTCAAAAATATAAGTAATAAAAATATTTGTAAAATAAGGATTTTAAAAAATAATTAAAACCTTCACTTTAAACAGCTCTGCATAAAAATTTGAAAAACAATGAGGTTTATTTACTAAAGCTAGAGGGTGCAAAATCAGTCACACTTCGGCATTGAAACCAAACATCGTCCAGGGTTTATTGCCAAAGCTTAATTGAACAAGTTGAGGTTAGAATCTGATTGGTTTCTAAGCAGAAGTGTTACTGATTTTGCCTTCTCTAGCTTTGGTAGATAAACCCCAATCTAAAAACATTATAGTTTCCTATTACATGCACTGTTAAAATATTTTGAAGATGCTAGCTGCTATGTTGATTCAGAGACTTCAAACTTATTTAGTTATTAACTCAGAATGAGTACTGTCTGTACTTTATCTCAGGTGTTATAGCTTTCCTCTTGCTCCAAGTGGTCATCCACCTATAGACATACTTGGAAACTTGCTGGCTTTTGGTTAGAGTTGCTGATTAATTACCAAAACTATGGCTTTTTAGTTTAAATCTCCACCTGTGAGCTTGACTGATGGCATGGTCACTTTTGTCAGGCAGAGCAGGGAGAGGATTCTGTTCTTTCTTCCATCCAATGGCAGCTAAAGTAGGCAGGTAGTGGGGCTTCCCGCTCAGAACATACTTACTTCTCAGTAGGGGTGCCTTTTGTGATCGAGAGTAAAATGCCTTTTTTTATGTCTCTTATTCTTTGTCATATGACATACCACATAACCAGTAATAGAAAGAAGGGAACCTTTCCTTCATTCTTGAGTGGGCACCAGTACTGGGAAGGAGGTCTAAAACATAAGTGTGGGATCCTTGAGGGTAGGGACCGATGTGAGTGTGCAATCTACAGGGATAGGGACAATTGTAGACACACACTCAGGTTGAACTGGATGGACCGGTGTTTTTATTCAACCTTACTAACTATATAACTATATAAGTACACAAAAGGTGGGATAGCACCTTTGCCACACAGCCCTACCTCCCCCTCAGAGCCTCTTTGCCCCTGTCCCATCATCAGAGCTCTTTCTCTCCCAGGGCTCTTTAACTCCATGCACCCTTTAGATCCCACCTAGATCACTTCCTCTCTTCCTTGTTTCCTCCTGAGCCTCCCAGCCTACCTTTTCTTATACATCCAACTGACATCAATGCCAGAACAGTCTTTTTCCTACTGGCACCACCAACACTGTAACATTTCTTCCACTTATTGACTACACCAACACAGGGCATTTTCATTTTCACCCCAATGACCAAAATGACACAAGGGGATTTATCATCCAACCAACTCAAGGTCTATCACCCAACCAACTCAAGAGATGTCTTTCCTCCCACCAACTCAGGATAATTTTTTTCCTCCCACTGACACCACCAGTACAGGGATATTTTTTTTCTTCTATTGACAAGGTTTTGAAGGAGTATTTTTTTAGTCATCCGGAGCACCGCATATTATTTCCAAGGTCACAGGAATGCTAGGCATAGCGGTAAAAAAGACAATTTATTTATACAAATGGTATAATCAATATATTGCACATAAAAAAATTAAAATGTATCGCCAGCTTGCCAAATCTAAACAAAGAAATCACATACCCACATACAGTGGAGTCAGGGGTGTATCCAGACTTAGTCTCATGGTACGAGGAACTAATCCTGGATGTCACCTCTGTGACTGCTGGTGAGCAGAGGGAATTCCTGTGTCTGCCAGAGAATGGACCACAAATAACTGTGGACTGGAGGTGACACAGGCTGGCGGAAATAGAGTTTGTAGCAAATTTGTGTGGCGAGCCTCTAGCAAGAGTAAATTTGCAGTGGTGAATCTACAGAAAGAGCTCTGCAAGCCACAGTGACTCCTGTGGTGGGATGACTATTGCACAACATAACTGAACCAGAACGTGCAGCAGACTTGCAGAATGTTTGCAAAGAAAGTTGATCTGGAGTCATGCAATGTGGACTTGCTGCAATCGTGTAACAAACTTGTGAAGCCTGGCAAGTCTAGCAATAGTTTAGCAAGTCATTTTCAAACTTGAAACTCAATTGCTTGCTATCTGGCTTATTTTGAAAGACAATAACACAGCAAGTAAGTATAAATTGCAGTAGCAAACCAATCAGATACCAGTTTTCTGCCAGTAAATCAGTATTAAATCTCAGTGGTTGCTATGCACTCTGCAATTGCGCTTTATTTTTTGTATCATCTCCTATACAGTTTAGAAAACTATGTATACACTGTATTTACACTCTGCTGCTTATAATAAGATGACATCATTTAATTTTGTTAGCCTAGAATAAGTTGAAGGGAAATAACAATATTCAATTGGAAAACATTCTTATGATTTAAATATGAATTTGACTCACCAAGCATTCTCCAGCTTGTCATTGTCTCCTCTACTGTCTTTTTTAAATTCTGCATTGTGCAGACAAACATGAAAATATACCTTGGTAAATATAACCAGTTAAGAATTCCTTCCCTGAAATGTAGAATTTATGACAGTATTTGACAATGATCTACATTAATTTATAAATCCTAAAGGACTTGAAATTACTGCAGTATACAGTACTTGCTGTGCATAATTACTTAAAAAAAAAACTCACTGGGGAAGGGATGGAAGGGGGTATACTACTGTGGTTATGAAGCACAGGCAGTTTAAGGTGCTCGTACATACCTGCATGAAACTCCCAGATATCAAGTTATTCTTACAGGCAAAGCTCAGACACTTCTAGATCATATCAAAGCATCCATAAGCCCCATCGTCATACATTTCTATTGGACCATCAATATGATGACAAGCTTCACTACCTAAACTGTATTTCTCCTCTCTGAGTTGAGTAGGATTATTTCCCCTATTTAGTCTTTATTGCTGTTGAGGACCTTGGAAGATGGAAGAAAAATATCACCTTACCTCTATACAGCTTTGAAAGGTCAAGCTCAAATTTTTAGAATTATCACTACAACTTAAAGAGGAATGAAACTTCCTCTGTAAACTTTTACCTATAGGTAAGCCTATAATAAGGTACCTATAGATATTAAAACAATCTCCTAAACCTGTACAGTTTAGGCGATATTTCCAGTGCATGGAGCCAGTGACATCACTGGCGCATGCGCTTTGAAGGAACGGCCCATGGGTGCCATTCCTTCTGATCCTGCGCCATGAATGGCGGCTCCAACGTGCAGGAGTGATGACATTTCAGCTCCGGTCAATTGCAGTGCTGGAAGATGTTGGCCATGACAGCGATGTGCGGGGACCGCTGCAACAGCTTAACTTTAAGTTAAGTGTTTTACAATGAGCTAGTATGCGATGCAGGGTTTGTTTGGGGGGGTTTTCAGAGTTTTACAACCTCTTTAATCACCTCAAGTAAGGACACTTCACCTGCTTCCAGTCCAGGCCAATTTTCAGCTTTCAGCACTGTCACACTTTAAATGACAATTACTCGGGCATGCAACACTGTAACCAAATTAATTTAGCATTTTTTGAGACAGATGAAGCTTTCTTTTGGTAATATTTAATTAACCCCCCTGACGGTATTCCCGAGTCTGACTCGGGGTGGATTTTTTATACCAAGAGCGGTATCCCCGAGTCAGACTCGGGACTGCATCGCTGGATCCAGGAGGAGGTTTACTTACCTTCTCCCTCGGATCCAGCGTTGTCTCCCCGCTGTACGAGCGAGCCGTGTCTCGCTCGATGCATTACATCGCCGATCTCCGTGCCCTGCGAGCGTTGCGACGCACGGGCACGGAGATCGGCGCCAAATTCAAAAAGTGAAACAAACAGTAAACATACAGTATAATGTAATCTTACAGATTACATTGCTGTATGTAAATATTTCACATCCCCGTTGTCCCTAGTGGTCTGCCCAGTGTCCTGCATGCAGTTTTATATAATAAAAACTGTTCTTTATGCCTGGAAACTGGAGATTGCCCATAGCAACCAAAACTGTCACTGTACATCAAAAATGATTTTAGACCAGCTAGAAAACAGCGATAATAAATTAGAATCACTCGCAGAATTGAGCGATAGCGATTTGTGGGGAGATCCGTCATCAAATACTGAAAAGTAATGACAGTGACAATTCTGCAACTGAGCAAATTTCAGTGTTTTTGATTTGATTACATTATTGAATAATTTTTATTATTGTTATATTATTATTTGGTACAATTATTTATAATTATTTATTATATTATAATTTATGATTTAATTTTTCAAACTTTATCATACCCGGGATGTCTGCTAGACTCTGGTTTGGACAGATTTAAGAGAGTTATTCCTAAGAATTGCAGGACTACAATATAAAACGCCAAATTTTCATGCAAAATAATGGTACCGCTTTTAGCACCTAAAATCCGAAATAATCGTACCGCCAGGGAGGTTAAAAAAAACAAAAAAAATTTTTCTTTAGTTTCTTTTATGTCCAAGTAAAAGTTTATTGAAAGTGTTCATGCAGGTTTACAATGTCAGAACAACATAAACATTGTATATAAACTTCATTAGTACAAAGTTGTAACATTACTAGGATTTGAACACTGTGAATATTTTGAACCGTATTGATGCTACTGGATACAGGAAATGATGTTAAGAAATCTTACGATTACGATTCTAAGTATGAGTCTTAGTTCAATAGTAGTTGGTAACGAATAAAACTGGATATTAAGGTTGAGAGTCTACTGTGTATTCAAAGGAGAATCTGCCGTGTTAGATTTTGAGATTTCAGGATCTCACTTGACATGTGTGTATCAAATCTGATGGTGTATATTCTGGGTAGAGGGGTAACTCAGAATATATCTCAACTGGATTGTCTGATTGTAAGAAACTCAATCTATCTTCTCTGTACTTTCGGGGGTTCTAGGAGTAGTGGTGGTGTGAGGGTGTAGGATTGGGTTTTTATTGGAGGGTGGTGATCTACCAGGTCGTTTATAGGGAGCAAATGGTAAATGTGTCACAGATCAGCTGCGGAGCTGATCTGTGTCTCACCTTTACTGCAGTGGGTCGGCTGGCATCTGTTGTCCACTGTCTGGTGTTCAGCTCTGTGCACTCTCCAGCTATGGGTGTTGACGCCCTTCACCTGTTGCCTAATATATGATTCCTTCCTGCTACTTCCTGTCCAGCCCTCATGTGCTTTTCTATTTAAACCCCTTTCAAACCTGCTACTGGTTGCTTGAGCAACGTTTGTTCCTAGCTCCCCTGTGTAACCTGTTTTCCTGTCTTCTCGTGATCTGATCTTCTGTGTACCGACCCGGCTTGTTCTGATTACGTTGTCTGCAGCCCGCCCTGACCTTGGCTCACTACCTGGCTTTCCTTGCTTCATCCATCCATCCTTGTCTACAGTGTCTTCGGGTACTTCCCTAGCGAGCAGGGTGTTCCCGGGGGTCGTTACCTGGGGTCAGCACGCAGCTAAGTCCAAACCTTTGTGAGAGGGTCACTGGCGGAACACCGGCTGACTCTTAGATTCCACGCCCTGGGGGATCCCGTGTCACCTGCTCGCCTGAGGGTTCGCTGTAAGTAGTACTGTGACAAAATGCTTATGTGGGGTCATTTTGTTCTTCGGATCAGTATTCCTTTGTGGAGCGACTCCTGGTGGGGAGGCTTACCCGGTGTCCTGTCAGGACAGTACAAATATCCCCCAAGTTACCACTTTTTGGAAAGTAGACAGTCCAGTGTATTTAGTAAGGGGCATGGTGAGTTTTGTCAAGTTGTATCAGTCTAAAGGTGATAGACTGGCCAAGCATGTCTCTAGACCTAAACCAAATTGAGCATCTGTGGGGCATCCTCAAATGGAAGGTGGAGGAGCGCAAGGTCTCTAACATCCACTACCTCTATGATGTCATCATTGAGGAGTGGAAGAGGACTCCAGTGGCAATCTGGGAGGCCCTGGTGAATTCCATGCCCAAGAGGATTAAGGCAGTGCTGGAAAATAATAGTGGCCACACAAAATATTGACACTTTGGGCCCAATTTGGACATTTTCACTTAGGGGTGTACTCACTTTTGTTCCCAGCGGTTTAGACATTAATAGCTGTGTGTTGAGTTATTTTGAAGGAATAGCTAATTTACACTGTTAAACAAGCCGTACACTCACTACTTTATGTTGTAGCAAAATTCTTCAGTGTTGTCACAGGAAAAGATATGTTAACCTCCCTGGTGGTATGATTAGTTCTGGTTTTAGGTGCTGAAAGCGGTACAATTATTTTGCATTGAAATTTGGCGTTTTATTTTATAGTCCTGTAATTCTTAGGAATAACTCTCTTAAATCTGTTGAAACCAGAGTCTAGCAGACATCCCGGGTATGATAAAGTTTATAATATAATAAAGAATAATAAAAATTATTCAATAATGTAATCAAATCCTAAAACACTGAAAAAGGGACACGTTTTGGTTGCTATGGACAATCTCCAAATTCCAGGCAGAAAAAACAGTATTTATAATATAAAAGTGCATGCAGGGCACTGCACAGACCACTAGGGACAAAGGGCTGTGTAATTTTTAATACAGCACTGTAATCTGTAAGATTACAGTGGTGTGTGTGTTTTGTGTCTTTTTACTTTTTTGAATTTGCCGCCGTTCTCTGCTCCCGTGCGCCGTAATGTCGCAGGGAACGGAGCTCGGTGGCATTCGGCACTGTGAATCGAGCGGAGGACAACTCGCTCACACAGCGCGGAGGACATCGCTGGATCCAGGGGGCAAGGTAAGTAACTCTCCCTGTGTCCTCCCCTGCATCCAGCGAAGCGATCTCGATTCTGGCTCAGGGTTACCGCTCCTGTTAGTGAAATCCCAACCCGAGCCAGACTCGGGATTACCGCTAGGGGGGTTAAAATATTTACAAAATGTGAGGGATGTACTCACTTTTGTGAGATACTGTTTGAGTGTGTATATATTTATATATATATATATATATATATATATAGTTATTAGAGCAGTGCAGTCTTACCATACTGACACTGTGCTACTCTAGCGGGGTGGGGGCTTGATAAGAATTTTTTTCCCACTGTAATTGCTTATTACAGTAATGATCACTGTAATAAGCAATCAGTAAAAAAAGTGGAAAGGTTTAATTTGTGAAACCTGGTGTACTGCTGTGATGCTGTGATTGGTCACAGCTATCACATGGTACAGGGCCATGTTACCATGTGACCATGTGGTGCTGGGACCAATCCTATTTAATTTGTTCATGAATGGCCTGGAGGATGGGGTAAACAGTTCATTCTCTGTATTTGTGGATGATACTAATCTAAGCAGGTCAATAACTTCTCCGTAGGATGTGGAAACCTTGAAAAAAGGTTGCCAAGCTGCTGCTAACAAAGTGAACAGAATGTTGCCATGCATTAAAAAGGGGATTAATACTTCCGCTCTACAAGACTCTGGTCCGGCTGCACCTAGAGTATGCTATCCAGTTCTGGGCACCAGTCCTCAGGAAGGATGTACTGGAAATGGAGTAAGTACAAAGAATGGGAAACAAAGCTAATAAAGAGTCTGAAGGATATTAGTTACGAGGAAAAGGTTGCACGCGCTGAACTTATTCTCTCTGGAGAAGAGACACTTGAGAAGGGATATGATTTAAATATACAAATACTGTGCTGGTGACCCCACAATAGGGATAAAACTTTTTCATGGAAGGGAGTTTAACAAGACTCTGGAGGATGTACGTGTACATCCACCCACAATGGTGCTGCTCCGATCTGGCCATTTATGTACTATCGCGAGACAGGAAGCGATTAAATTAGACGTATGGCCACAACTTTTTTGGCTGTACTTCTCTTTTGGATCACATTATTACATTTAATTATGTACTCCTGTTATCCAGGGTCAATTCATAGCAGCTGTTGCCTAATATCAACTGATGGGGCAGAACTAAGTCACATTTGGGAAGGAATCCAAACGATATTGTGGGGGTCTATGGAGCTGATAGCTGGATCTGCCTTTTAGACCATGGCTAAGAGCCAGAACTAACCAAGCCTACTCCATTCCCAGCCTGTCCTTCTATTGAGTATTGGAGGCAAAGAGCAGGGGCAGTGACTGACATTGATCTATCTGGGACCAAGTACTACATGCATTTAGTCCTCTGGAGGGCTCAAAAACAATTTTTGAGTTGTAGTGATACTTCTTAAGAGAGTTTGCTATATATTTCTATATAGAATCAAATATAAAACATATATGATATAGTATTTCTGAGCTCATTGACCTGTAATGGATCCTCCATAGAGCGTGGATTGAACCCAGTCTACTTCACCTTTAAGAAAGAAATATGTTTTGGGTGGAGGCATTCTGATAATCTCAGCATAAGCACCTTCTTTTTCCTTATTTAGCATTAAACCAAAATGTACACATGGTTTTGAATGCAAAACAGTGTGGTTTAATAATGTTATGTTTGTATGTAGATACCTCAGCTTTGCCAAACCCCTATTAGTATATCAGTTTAAAACTCTGCAATTTCTAATACTTCTTCCATAAAAAAAAAAACTTTATTCAAAGCAATATTGAAGTTTATGTTAATTACAGGCATTTTATGCAAATGTATGAGCCTATAGGCAACAAATTTGGGAATTATTTTGCATATCAAAAATGTAATATTCCAAGTTGTTGAAAGAGTTGCAATAAAACAGGATGCTGCCTGTTCTAGAAAACAATGCAGAGACGCAGCAGATGGCAACTGCCCGGCTGAGCCCTTCTGATGACCAGTATATAATGCTAATTCTCAATTAATGATGAGAACGCACTGCAGAATACACATTGCACAGATCAAGTAAAATACACTCTTCTTAATATCCCAATGCATAAACACATACTGCATAATGCTATAATGGTAGTTTTATTAAAGAACATCAATAAAATGTGTCCAATGCATATTAGAACAGTACCAGTAACTGTAACAGAAACAGTAGTTTTCCAGGGAAACAGTTAGATAAACATCGAAGTACAAAAATTAAATATGTAACCAAAAGCTGCTTTACCTCCCAAAGAATTTATTTTTGTTTCCATTCATTCCTGAGATTAACAAGCCCTGTCAGACACCGGAACCAGCCTGGTGACCTGACACTTCCCTACCATAGTTAAGGGCTATAACTAGGTTCTCATTCAACCTCATTTTCTGAAAGTTCGCATCATGTTTTCTTATAAACACATACAGATCTTGCCCATTTGGTAGGTCACTTGACTGGAAACTAATCCTGTGGAAGTAGATTTGTCTTTCTGATCCTGGAAAGACAAATCTACTTCCACAGGAGTAGTTTCCAGTCAAGGTCAAGCTAGGGTTTTCAGTGGCATACCCTTTTTGCAATAGGGGTTCTGAGGACTAATTTCTCACCTTTTTATGGCAGTGCATCAAACGATCTTTGGTACAGAATTCGCTGATCTGTTTTTCCAGGTCCAGCCTGGGGATGGTTTTTCGATCCCCCCCCCCCATTTGGGTGGGACCCCTATGTTCACCCCCAAGACTTTTACCATCCTAACAATTACATATATCCTGACCAGAAACACCCACCCAATCAGTCCTGAGGAAGTGAGAAATCCTTGCAAAACACATTGACTTTCCAGAATGGAATAATTCTAGAATAAGAATGGACACTGTTTACGAAGTGAAGCATTCATATGTAATGTATATTCATTCTGGGTTGGGTTATTGTTGGTATCAGATGTAATATGTATTGAGGGTGTTGTGTTTTGTCTCATGCTATGGATTTCAATTTTTTGGAGTAATAAAATATATCATTTTAACTAAGAAGCCTCCTGTTGCTGTTAAAATCTGCTTTTTTGATAATATAGGTTTCCTATTTATTCCTTTGTTTATATAATGGATGTGACAAGGTGGAGATCTACCAAGTGTGTGATTTTAATTAACAGATTAGGGGGAACACCGATTTGTGTGAGAGAAGAAATAAAGTCCCAGGAAATGTGGTCAAACACCTTCTCCTCATCTACTGCTACAAGGCAAAGGGGAGATGTTTTTTCTTTGCATGGTCAATAAGGGTACAAGTTTTGATAGTGTTGTCCCTTGCTTTCCTGCTGGGGCAAAACCTACCTGATTCAGATGGACCAGAGAGGAGTCTATGTGCTATCACTTTTGCATATAACTTTAAATCTGCATTAATAATATAGATCAGTCTTTAACTACTACATGACTTTGAGTCTTTATTAGGTTTTAGTATGACAGTTGTGAAGGCCTCTTGTGAGTTTTTCAGGAAAGGGCTAATTTGTGAGATGGAATTAAAGTGATTGTAAAGGCAGAAGGTTTTTTTATCTTATCTATCCTATCTCATCTATCTTGATCTATGTATTAAGATAAAAAGCCTTCTGTGTGCAGAAGCCACCCTCAGCTCCCCTAACACTTACCTGAGCCCCATCGAGATCCAGCTATGTTGTAGGGTTGTCTTGGATACCCGGGACTCCCCTCCACATTGACTGAGACAGCAGTGTGGCTCCCACTGCTGTCAGTCGAAGTCAGCCAGCCAATGTGTAGAGAAATCGGGCAGGGCCAGGTCACAACTCCATGTCTGAATGGACACAGGGTGCTTTGGCACGGTTTGGGTGCCCTCCTAGCAAGCTGCTTGCTGTGGGGGCACTCAACAGGAGGGAGGAGCCAGGAGCATTAAGGAGGGACCTGAGAAGCAGAAGATCTGGGATGCTCTGTGCAAATCTACTGCACAGGGCAGATAAGTATAACATGTTTGTTATTTTTAACTAAAAAGACCCAGAGATTTTACAATTACTTTAAAGACTTCTCTCATAAATGGACACAAATAATCTAGACTAAAAATGTATGGTAAAGCCATCAAGGCTAGGACTTTTCCCAGCCAGAGAGGATTTAATTGCTAATATAATTTCTTCGGTCATAAATGGCACTGAAAGTTCTTTGATAGCAGCAGGTGGGAGAGTTCAGAGAGCGTTAGTTTGTATATAATGCATTAATAGACTTGTGTGTGGTCCTTCGTGCATGCCTGCTAAAGAAGCTGGGATATTATACAATGATGAATAGTATAGTTGAAAGGCCTTAGCAATAGCTTCTGAAGTGTGTATGAGACCCTGAGTGGGGCATAATATCTTAGGGGCATATATCTTACAGTGGTTCTAAAGGCAGCAGATTTTTTATCTTAAAGCATTCTATGCATTAAGATTAAAAAAAAAAAACTTCTGGGTGCAGCAGCCCGCCTTAGCCACCCTAATAATTACCTGAGCCCCATCTTGATCCAGGGATGCTGTATGAGAGACTCAGCTGTCCAGGACTCTATTCCTTATTGGCTAAGACAACAGTGCCATTGGCTCCCACTGCTGCCAATCAAAGTCAGTGAGCCAATGAGGAAGGAGAGGGGCAGCAGCTTGGATGGAATCCCCAAGATGAGGAGGGTCTGCACAGTAGGTAAGTATAACACATTTGTTTTTTAAAAACAAAAAGAAAAAAAACAAGACTTTAACCACTTACAGACTGGACTATTTTGCTGGTCAAAGACCAGACCACTTTTTGCGATTCGGCACTGCGTCGCTTTAACTGACAATTGCGCGGTTGTGCGACGTGGCTCCCAAACAAAATTCATGTCCTTTTTTTTCCCCACAAATAGAGCTTTCTTTTAGTGATATTTGATCACTCCTGCGGTTTTTATTTTTTGCGCTATAAACAAAAATAGAGCGTCAATTTTGAAAAAAACACAATATTTTTTTTTGTTATAATAAATATCCCCCAAAAATATATAAAAAAACATTTTTTTCCCTCAGTTTAGGCCGATAGGTATTTTTCTACATATTTTTGGTAAAAAAATCACAATAAGCGATAATTGATTGGTTTGCGCAAAAGTTATAGCGTTTACAAAATAGGTGACAGTTTTATGGCATTTTTATTAATAATTTTTTTTACTAGTAATGGTTGCGATCAGCGATTTTTATTGTGACTGCGACATTATGGCAGACACATCGGACATTTTTGACACATTTTTGGGACCATTGTCATTTATACAGTAATCACTGGGCGGCACAGTGGTGTTGTGGTTAGCACTCTCGCCTAGCAGTAAAAAAGGTCACTGGTTCAAATCCCAACCATGACACTACCTGCCTGGAGTTTGCATGTTCTCCCTGTGCCTGCGTGGGTTTCCTCCGGGTACTCTGGTTTCCTCCCACACTCCAAAGACATGCAGGTAGGTTAATTGGCTTCTGTCTAAAATTGGCTCAAGTATACAACTGGGGATCTTGGATTGTGGCTCCTTGAGGGTAGGGACCAATGTGAGTGTGCAATGTAAAGGGATAGGGACAATTGTAGACACTCACTCAGGTTGAACTGGATGGACTGATGTCTTTATTCAACCTTACTAACTATGTAACTATGTAACTGCTATATAAATGCAGTAATTCCTTCGTAAATTACACTGGCAGTGTAGGGGTGTGTTACTAACTGTGGGGGGCTGGGCTTTCAGTTAGTGAACACTGATCTCTGCTCCAATCACATGGAGCAGAGATCAGCGTCACTAGTTGCTAGGCAGAACGGGGAAATGCTGTTTACAACGGCATTTCTCCATTCAGCCGCCCCGTGAGACGATCGTGGGTATGAGTGCTCACGATGGCAGGGCAGGTACGCCCATTTGCCTGCCCGTGCCATTCTGCCGACGTACATCGGCGTGCGCCGGTCAGGAACGGGTTAATATCACTTTAATCTGTTGAATTTTACTTAATCAAGCTACTAGCTTGCTACATTTTTTACTGAACGCATGTCACCTGGCTAGCTCTTTATGATGTAGGTACAATTGATCAAGTAGTATTTTATTTAGATAGAAGTGTTTGTAAAATAATATATATTTTTTTTATGGTTTGCCAATAAAGTACAATTATCTCGTAAGTAGGGTTTCTATTTCAAGGGATTTGCCTTTTTTGAGCCTGGAACCATGCTCAGAATTAAGGATGAGCTTGATGTTCGGGTCGAACATAAGTTAGACTCAAACATCGAGTATTCGCCCGTTCACAGAACAGCGAACATTATGAAGCGTTCGCGGGAAATTTGAGTGCCACAGAACGCCCCATAATGCACTGCGAGATCGCAGTGCATTGCTGTATGATGGCTGACCAAAGCATGCTCCTGACCTGTATGCTTTGGCCAATCACAGCACACTCTGTTGAGAGCCATAATTGGGTGCCTTTGGCCAATCATGGCTCAGGAGGACTAAGTCCACGCTCCACACTATATAAGACTGCTTACATAGCGGCCATGTGTAGTGGTGTTGGTGTGGACAGAGAGATAGCTTGATTTAGATTAAGCAGGCAGGTTATTCAGCTAGTGGCAGTGTATTATATATATATACATACTCTGCATTTAGCATAGACTTTATATTCAGTGTTTACTCTATATTTGGTCAGTGCAGGCAGTGTATTAAAAAAAAATATATATAGATATATGTATATGTAGCGGATGACATTTTGGACAAAATGTCATACGCATGTAAATTTAGTTTTCGACTCAGAACAGGGGTTCTGAGGGTTAATTGAGTAGGTAGGCCTTAACACCAGTCTGGCTAGGCTGTGTTTGGAAGTTCTGCCTGATCATGTGAATGGCGAGGTGCACATGAGAGGCCAGAACCAGGTCTGGTTGGATGTTTAGGTATCAGCCTTCTCGGAGCCAATCAGTGGGAGTGCCAGGGCCCACTGAGGAGTCTGGGAAGGGGTACTTAAGAGGTGTGAGTCACGTGTTCGGGGGAGAGGAGTTTGTGGGACACGTGTGGTCTGTTCTGGTTCCAGGGCCGGGATAGCCCCGTGAGGGGTCCCGGTCACGGGGTGTTCGACACCCTGTAACATGTTCCTGTGGAAGGCCCCTGATAGATCCGTCTGGTCTGGGGTAGGGATCCGTCTTTTCCCGAGTCTTGGACCCGGCTGGTCCGAAGGCGCAGTAACTGAGGGAGGATTCAAGGTTTCCGGGTGTGCTCTCGGCTTGGAGAGGCACCACAGCTCATGGAAATGACCGGGGGAGGACTCTTTGGAGGAGGGTCGGCAAGTGGCATCCTGGGAAGTGCCTGGTTACTGAGTTGGGAAGAACATTGACAAATTCACACTTTTCCAGTACCACTGAGGAGACGGGAAATGTTCCAAGTACTGAGGAAAAGGTTCCTGTTTGCCTTTGGTTACAACTTGTCCACGTTCACAGGACTGTTTCAAGTTTGAGTCAATGTGCTGACTGCCATGATCTCTGGCTAGAGATCTGTTCAGCCTTGAAGTACCCAGTGGCTACTTTCTGGGTGGAATTAGAGACTTTGATAGACCTGCAGTTCAAGGTGCTTGAGTTCTTCACCCGTGCCCTCTGTTCCCAGAGAGACTGTGTTGTTTGGAAGTTAATATTGCAAAATAAAACCCTTTAAAGAGGACTTCATCTGTGTCAGCATTCAAGTTGTTGGGTACCAACCCTAGGAACCCCTAGACATGGAAGAGCAGGCCAGGAGAAGGTAACTGGTAAGCCCAATAAGTCAAGGCCGCACAGCAAAGGTTGTGGCCGCTACATCGTTACATATATATATATATATATATATATATATATATATATATATATATATACTCTGCATCCAGGTGTATCCTATACCTACAGTGCATTTGGTGGTTTACTATTCGGTGGTGGTTTCTAATACACTTCAGGGGGTGTATATATATATATATATATATATATATATATATATATATATATATATATATATATATATATATATATATATAATTATTATTGATTAATATTGCACCAACAGTTTGCAACAAAAGTGAGTACACCCTTAAGTGAAAACTGTCCAAATTGGGCCCAATTAGCCAGGGGACAAGGATGATCATCTCCCCTGGGGCTGAGGTGAAGAGTCCCACCCAAACCAGAGAAAGCAAACAGGTAAAGACCGGGTGACCATGTCATGACCATGTGAATCTATAATTGAGCAGTCCACATTGCTTCTTGTGTATGGTTCTGTGGCAATAGACATGCCTGTAATCCTACTTGTGTGAATAGTCTACATTGTAGAAAAGTGTAATTTCTTTAGTGTTGTCACATGAAAAGATATTTTAAAATATTTACAAAAACGTGAGGGGTGTACTCACTTTTGTGAGATACTGTATATAAAGTAGGTGATATTTTAGTTATCCCATTGCTACATTAAATTCCAGGCATGATATATTTTTACATAGATATGTTGATCCAGCTTAGACCAACAAAACTATGTATATACCATACATAGCCAATGCCCTTGGAACATGTTGGCTTATGGTAATTTCTGCCATATATTTGTAGCTGTGATCTAATGGTTTTTATATTTTTGATATCATTTTTAATCTGTAAAATAAAGATAAACTTTTTATCTACACTACTTACTTATGTCATTTGGTATCATTTGAGCACTTAAAAATTCCCATTCCCATTTTCTATTTAAAGCAACAGGTTTGCTTTTCTCCCCCACCTCTACCCATCATATATTTCATTTTTCTTTCAACTCCTGTCAACACCAGGTGCTAAAAGAAATAACTGGTGCTACCAGGTACAAGACAGATGAATCTGCTCTCTGGCACACACATGCAGAATCACACAGCTCTAAGGCAAGTGTTTTTATATGGTAAGTGCCACCAGTGATTGAATGAAGATGGTGGTGCCCAGCAGCACTCCCAAACCATTTTGGTGAAAATCAGTAAGTCTTTGAGGATAACAGATAACATTTAAATATGCCACACCAAGAAAATACATGAAAAATGTTTATATAAAGAGAGATGAGAGGGTATTTTCAAGGACGATCAATAGAACACATAATTGTCATTCTTACATGGTTACCAGCCCACATGACAATCACATTGTCTTTAACATATATTAGAAACAGGCCACCTAGTGTGTGATCTAACGGAATTCCGAACATACCTATATATTCTTATCTTCCTACTCTCCAAATTCAGTTGACCTTGCTTTTATACAATCTTCACAGAAGGCTCAGATATGCCAGCTACAGAACATCCAAAGATGCAGATCTATGAAGTATTACATATACTGTCATTACTAACAGCAGAGTGGGCTATTATATGCCTTTGTACTTTATGCACAAAAATAGACAATGTGCTGCAAGAACCTTGGCTTTTTCATCTCCTAAATGAGGTTTAGTGAGGCAAATCAGTACATCTTCAAAGTATTATTTTTTCTGTATTTCTTTTTTAGTATTTTGAGTTTCAAGACACATACCTAATTTTCCCCTTAAGCATACATTAGGCAGACTTTTTGTAGATTTTTTTTTTGGCAAGAAAAAAAACAACATTTTTGAGCCTTTCCCTGTCTTTTTTTATTTTAGGATCTGGATTTAAATACAGAAAGAAAACTGTTAAGAAATGGCGTGGTGTAGTATGGTTGTTTAATGATGAGGACTATAATAAATCACGACTTCTGTCATTGTCTGCTCTTGCCTTACATAACAGGAGTGTTATACAAGTAGAGCGGCCGGTATCTTCGAGCTGCAGCCGGTGTTTGTCTCTCACCTGCATATATTCAATCAAACTTCATTCTGTTTCGCTTTGTTGTATTCTCTTTTTCCATATCACATGCATATGAGTTGTACAATAGTGCTATTCATAATGTTCTCGGAGAACCGCGAGCCCGAGCAGCATGGAAGCTGTTATATTTAAAGAATAACTCTGATCTGATTTAAAAAGGCAAAGATATTGTTTTAAATGAGGAAATAATGAAAACACAAAATGCAATTGGGTAATGCTTTTACATTTTTTTGGGCATAGGAAAGCAAGTAACAATCTAACACTGGGCAAGCATTGTTCATAAAAGATTCATTAGCTCATTTGCTGGTAAATGTTTTAGAGTATGTTCATTGACCACACATTTACTGACATTAGCCACAAATTGTGCAGCCACATCATATATATTGGTATAGTACTTACCCCTGAAGCAGCCACTAAGTCATATCGGGTCCTCCTGCCCTGCAGGACACCAACACACCTTGCACAGTTTAAATGAGATTTATCTAACCTGCAAAGCTAGGTTAGTTCAACAACATTTTCCAATACCACAGCAATGCAGGTACTTTATTAAGCAACACATTCTACAGGATGTAACTGTTTATGCCCCACATCAACCTGGGAAGCAACCAGTGCAAAAATATACACTAGGTGGGCATGAGACAGCAATAATGGCAGGTAATGTGAATAAATAACAATCCTAATGCAGTACAATAATGTAAATAAAATTTTCAATAGCAATACAACCTACCTACTTCAGAGATGCTCTACAAAGTGAATGGAGTCTTTGGGTTGGAGCGCTACATTACATAAATAAGAAGGTGGTATAGGCCTCTGTGGCCAGCAAAAGGGTCCTACATCGTGAGCTAACTTTCTGCAATTGTAACGGGCAGTGGTGCCTGGAACATGTGCCGCTCTGGATAACTGAAACACTAAATTTAGAATTGCTGGCACACTCTAGAATATTACCCCAGTTACCTCTTCCTTCACTGTAGCCAGCAGCTCTCAGCCCAGCAGTACCCTGCACCTGATCACTGCATAAAATTTAGCATGTGATTCAGATGGAGCACATCTGACTAGGTTGTCTGGCAGGAGAACGTGGTTAGTAGCTCACAACACCAAAAGGCTTGTGCTTACTTGCAACACTGAGCCCTGTACACAGACTCCAAAGCAAAATGCTCTCTGGGTACACACAGCACACAATCTTTGGAAGAATTATCTACTCTGGGCTTAGTAATTGAGCATAATCTGCAGTTAAAAAGCAACCATGTGCCCTATCTATACAGTCTCCATGTTGCAAGCTCCTAAGCCTACTTCCTGGGCTCCACACACCCCATCAACACAGCCATGGCTCTCAGGCTCTGCAGTAGCATTCACAGAGAGCCTTTAATCGTGTTGCTTGCTTACAACAAGCTCATGCTGTCCTAGGCTGGACCAGCATGTAAGGGTAGACTATTGATTTGTGTCACATCCTCCATGTTTCCATCTCTCATTGGTTCACATGAGAGGTTTCCTTTGGGGGTGGGTTCTTCTACTCCAGCGAAAGCCTTACAGGAAAAGGTTGTGTTAACCTCTGCCCCCTGACCTGGGCATCCAGATGCTACATATGCATACAGTAGGCTACCTGCCTACAAGCAGCCAATAAAGAGTCTCCTGGCATGCCCAGTCAGTCAAAGTCCTCTTTTTCTACTGTTGTCAAGGGTGGGTATTGTTCAGCATTCAGTAGGGGTACAGTCCAGCTTTCGATCCCTCTAGGCTGTCCATCAAGGGGAGAGAATAGGGTGTGTGTGTGTGTGTGTGTGTGTGTGTGTGTGTGTGTGTGTGTGTGTGTAGACAATAATAAAAAAACTTAAAACTCACAGAAAGTATGGACATATGAGGTGGAATTAAAACATTTTGAAAATAGTCACAAGGAGCACCAAGCTTCATAAGTCAGTGTGCCAAAGACATTGTCCTGTGTACATCAGGAGCTTTGCAACTGATGCTATTCTGAGCACGTGCATTACCACATCTGCTATTTCATCATGAACAGCAAGTTAGAACAAAGTGCAAACATGAAATTATGCACAGAGATGTTTGACATGATTCAGCAATTTTATGGTGATGCTGCAATGAGTCATTTGACATGTTTTGAGTGGCACATGTGCTTTAAGAGTGGAAGAACATCACTGGAAGAAGACGAGACATCAGAAAGACTTTCAACAAGCTCAATCCCCAAAAATGTCCAAACCTGACTTGTGCATGATGATCTTCTGGGGATACCTCAAACTCAACTCACATTTGCTCTTTGTTCTAACGTGCTGTCCATGATGAAATAGCAGACATGGTAAGATGATATGGCACGAAAAGCACCAGTTGCACAGCTCCCGGTGTACACAGGACGATGTCTTTTGGCACATTGACTTATGGAGGACACTGCTCCCTGTGATTCTGTATGCAGCCTTGTGCTGCTATCTGTTGGCTTGTTGCAAAGCTAGTCTCAAAACTTTTTGATACCTCCTTGTACAATAGATGACATTAAAAAGCTGACAAAGGCTCTAACCCTTCCCTGCTCTATCACATGCATAATAAAAGAAAATTGATTTGAGTTGGGCATTTTAGTATTATTACTTTCAAGAATACCTTAAGGAATTTATCTGTGTCATCCTGTCTTTTCAGATGTGGAAATTGTCAAACAAGGGAAAAAAAAACGAAATAGACAAAGAAATGTAGTAATTGCTCATGTGAAGTGTAGTGATGAATAATCAAAAAAAGCAGCTGGCAATCACACAACAGAACACTTTGTGTAAAAACATAAAAAACAAAAAGATTTCCGCTCTAATAACTTCTGAACAATATAATAGCTGAATTGTAGTGATCAGTCCATAAAGTCTAAAAAAAATCAAAAAATGAAGAAATCCTTGGAATTGTGTCACGTGGGGTAATAGACAAATAGACAGAAACACTAAAAGTGCACCTTCTGCCATGAACATAAATGATGTGCCCTAGCCGAATAGCTAGACTCCACATTATTGGAGCGTAGTGAGGCATAGATTCACACATCATGGAGGATCCATCCATTGGAAATGCACAACAATGACATTGAAGCCAACCTTGCTGGTTTCTCCCTTCTCTCTCATAGATGTAATGTAAAGGAAGAGAAAGATTGCCACATAGTGTAAAACTGTGGTGGTTTATTGAAATTATCCACAAGTTCAACAAAACATCAATTGAAAAGTCCTGGGTTAAAAGAATCTGCAGATCACAAACAAACTAGAGTTGTGTATTGAGCATAGACTCCACCCTACTAGTTTTGTCATGGGGGGTGTGGAGTCTATGTCTTTAGTCACGCTATTAGTGATGGACGAACGTTTCGCCCGGCGGTCGTTTCGCGGCGAATTTCCGACATTCGCGGTCCGCACGTTCGAACGCCTTTTTCCGTCGTTCGCCGCGGCGGACTTACGTGTTTAATGTATACAAGAACTTTAACCTTTGGTGACACGTTTATCATGTGATACAGGACAGCCAATTGAGACATGACAGCACATGGACACTTGGACATTCCCCCTAACCTATAAATACACCCGATCCGGTGGCCATTTTACATTCTTTCTTCTGTTACGATAGGGACAGGTTCCTGTGTGGAGTAGGGAGAGATAAACCACTAGCTATTTGGTACACAAAAGTTCTTTTCAGGACTGGTATAGGTGTTAGGTGTTGATAGGTTTGCTGTGCTGCTGATTCTTGCAGCAGCCTGAGTGTCTTTTGTTAGTTTAGAGAAAGGGAAAGGACGGTGTATGCTACAGGGACAGCCAGATTAGTCTTTCATCATCATCATCATCATCATTAGCTGTTACTATCAAGGTCCACAAAAGAGCTGTTCCAGTAACCACTAATCGTTCTCTTTTTTTGCCAATTTGTATAGGGACAGGAAGGAAGCAGTGTTGTCAGGCAGTGAGGGTAATTTTAAAGACTTGCTGTTATTATTAGTTCCACAAAGGTTCTTTTCAGGACTGGTATCAGTGGTACAGTAATAGGCTTGTACATGTATAATATTCTTTCTTCCAAATATAGAAAGGATATTATACTTGACTGCTGCCCTTCTGCTGCAGTCTGCTAAACATTCACAACTCACTTGTTCCACAAAAGTTCTTATAAGGACTGGTAACTTGGTATAGGGTGCTACGGTACATAGGCTTGAGTGCGGTACAGTCTGCTGTTCTGTAAGGACCGCTATCGGTCCACAATAGATAGGGTTGACGTGCACCACTGCTGACCGCTGCCCTATACTGCAGCAGTCCTTCAGCGGTATAGGGACTGACGTACAGTCTGCTAATCACTAACACACAACCTGCTTGTTCCACAAAAGTTCTTATAAGGACTGGTAACTTGGTATAGGGTGCTACGGTACATAGGCTTGAGTGCGGTACAGTCTGCTGTTCTGTAAGGACCGCTATCGGTCCACAATAGATAGGGTTGACGTGCACCACTGCTGACCGCTGCCCTATACTGCAGCAGTCCTTCAGCGGTATAGGGACTGACGTACAGTCTGCTAAACACTAATACACAACCTGCTTGGTCCACAAAAGTTCTTATAAGGACTGGTAACTTGGTATAGGGTGCTACGGTACATAGGCTTGAGTGCGGTACAGTCTGCTGTTCTGTAAGGACCGCTATCGGTCCACAATAGATAGGGTTGACGTGCACCACTGCTGACTGCTGCCCTATACTGCAGCAGTCCTTCATCGGTATAGGGACTAAGAGTTTTGTCACAGGGTCATTTAAAAAATGACAGGCAGAGGAAGAGGCAGGCCCTTCCGCAGGGGTGGTAGGGGTAGGGCAGGAGCAACAGGCTTGAGCCAAAGTGGGAAGTTGCAGAAGGTGCGTTCAATTACTTTAAAGGATGCACCAGACTTGGTTGAGTGGCTCGCTCAGCCTTACTCTTCTGCACCCTCCTCATCCTCTCGATCTGCACCCTCTTCTTCACTCTCTGCTATGTGCACCCCCAAAGACACTACCACCAACAACACGACCACCACCACCACCACCACATACCTTCCGCTTGAGTCACTGGAATTATTTTCCGATCCATATCAAGAGGACATTTCTGATGCGCAGCCACTCTTGGTATTGGATCAGGAAGAGGAGGTAGCAACAAGCGCTACTCAGCAGTCTGACGACAGTACCCAGATCAGCCCAAGGAGGAGGTTGGTCCCCGGTGTTGCTGCCTACTCCGAGATCTCTACTTATAGCGGTGGGGAAGGTGACGTTGATGATGACGTGTCTAGTGATGTCACGTGGGTGCCCACAAGAGAGGAAGAGGAGGGGAGTTCAGAGGGAGATATGGACCAGCAGATAGGGAGGAGAAGCAGGAATAACTTACATTGCACAGGAGGGACAAAGCAGACTGCAAATGTATCAGGAGCGAGTCATCGACCATGTACGGTCACATCTGGCGCTCCCAGGACACCGGCACATGGCTCCGCAGTGTGGGCTTTTTTTAACGTGTCCGCTGCTGACAATAGCGTTGCCATCTGCAATCTTTGCAGTCAACGCGTTAGTCGCGGTAAGCCCAATACTCACCTAGGGACGACCGCCTTAAGAAGGCACATGAGCAGCCATCACCGAGCCCAGTGGGAGCAACGGAACACACAAAGCCACACTGCAGGCTCTCACCGTCCAGCCTCGTCTTCTACTTCTCCTTCTCCTCTCTCCTCACAATTGTCCTCCACTCCACCTTCCATCACGCCAAGCTCACATTTTTCTGCAAAAAGGCAGGCTTCCGTGGGCCTAATGTTTGAGCGTAAAAAAATGATGACGCCGGATAACCCTCTTGCCCAACGGTTGGCGGCTGGCTTGTCAGAACTCATAGCCCGCCAACTACTGCCATATAAACTGGTGGACTCGGAGGCCTTTCGCAAATTTGTGGCCATTGGAACACCACAATGGAAGGTCCCAGGAAGGAAGTATTTCTCAGAGAAGGGCATCCCAGAGCTATATGGCCATGTTCAGCGGCAAGTGAATGTATCTCTGGCACACAGTGTCGGTGCCAAGATACATCTGACCACAGACACGTGGTCTAGCAAACACGGGCAGGGAAGGTATATCACTTTTACTGCCCACTGGGTGAACCTTCTGACGGCCGTCAAGCATGTAACCCGTGGCACCCGTGTAGATTTGGTTTTACCGCCACGGATTGCATGCAGGCCTGACTCTTCTTCTCCTCCTCCTACTCCATCCTCCTCCCTCTCCTCCTCAGCTGCCTCCTCCTTTTCCGCTGCTAGCGTCTCTTCCGCTGCACCGCCCAAGCTCCCCAGAACCTATTCCACATGCCAGGTGAGACGTTGCCATGCCGTGCTGCGTCTGTTGTGCCTGGAAGCAAAGAGCCACACTGGCCCGGCACTCCTTTCAGCTTTGCGTTCACAGGCAGATGAGTGGCTAACACCGCTCAATTTGACAGTTGGTAAAGTGGTGTGTGACAACGGTGCCAATCTGCTTAGCGCATTGAAACAGGGCAAAATCACGCACGTGCCGTGCATGGCACACGTCTTAAACTTGGTCGTGCAGCGATTCCTTGTCAAATACCCTGGGGTCCAGGACATCTTGCGGCAGGCAAGGAAAATCTCGGCCCATTTCAGAAGATCTTACACGGCCATGGCTCGCCTTGCTGACATTCAGCGGCGACACCATCTGCCGGTCAGACGTCTTATTTGCGATTGCCCGACGCGATGGAACTCAACCTTCTATATGCTTGATAGGCTGCTCCAGCAGAAACGTGCAGTTAACGTCTACCTGTATGAACTCTGCGAAAGAAACGGTTCTGGGGAGCTGGGTTTTTTTTCACCGCGCCAGTGGCTGCTCATGCGCGACACATGCAGACTTCTGCGGCCATTTGAGGAGATCACCAAACTGGTCAGTCGCAGCCATGGCGCCATCAGTGACATGGTACCTTATGCCTTCTTTCTGGAGCGTGCATTGCGTCGTGTCATTGATCAGGCTGTGGAGGAGCAGGAGCGGGAAGATGAGGAAGTCGCAATGCTGGATGAATTCCCAGGGGGGGCTACTCTATCTGAGACAAGTCAACAACAGGAGTCTGATGAGGAGTCAGAGGAGGATGGTGCCGGGGCGGATGAGCAGGAGCAAGAAGAGCATGCTTTAAACCTTTCTGGGATCCCTGTTGTGCGAGGATGGGGAGAGGAGAATGAAGAGGACGACATTATCCTGGATGATGAGCAGGAGCCAGGCCACCACACCGCTTCCACTTTAGTGCAAATGGGGGCCTTCATGCTCCAGTGTTTTAATAGGGACCCCCGTATAAAAAGCATGAGGGTCAAGGACCAGTACTGGGTGGCAACGTACTTAGACCCCCGGTACAAACACAAAATGGCGGAAATGTTACCGCCGTCGCAGAGGGCTGTCAGAATGCAGCACTTCCAGGCCTTGCTTCGAGAAATGCTGCATTCTGCTTTTGCGTGCGCTGGCAGAGGAGCAATTCCCACTCCCAGAGAAGGATTTGCGGGTACCAATCCAACAGCGCCTGCAAGAAGAGGCCGGTTTGAAGATGTGTTGGTGACTTCGGATATGAGGTCATTCTTTCAGCCGACCCATCGACAGGTGTCATCCGGATCCAGCATCAGGGAACGCCTAGACCGTCAGGTGTCCGACTACATTGGGTTAACGGCCGATGTGGACGCTCTGAGGAGTGATGAACCCCTAGACTACTGGGTGGGCAGGCTTGACCTCTGGCCAGAGCTTGCCCAATTTGCAATCGAACTGTTGGCTTGCCCCTCATCCAGTGTCCTGTCCGAAAGGACGTTCAGCGCAGCAGGGGGGATTGTGACCGATAAGCGTACTCGCCTAGCTCACGACAGTGTTAACTACCTCACATTTCTAAAAATGAATGAGGCATGGATCTCGGAGGAATTCAACACATGTGACCAGTAGACCATGTATATGTCTATAAACTATTTTTTTAATCAAGCACACAGACCTTCTTAATTCATTTGGCTCACTTCCTTGACCCAAAAAAGCACACCGTACTATATGCCCCTACCCTCCTCTTTGAAGAGGTTGAGCGGTGTCATATTTCTACTGGGGCTGCTTATGATATCCCTGTGCTGTGCTGACTTCCTCCTGGGGGTTCTTATTATGAAGGGATCACACTATCCCTGTGCTGTGCTGACTTCCTCCTGGGGGTTCTTATTATGAGGGGATCACACCATCCCTGTGCTGTGCTGACTTCCTCCTGGGGCTGCTTACGGTGCTGCTGTCAGTGCTGTATGTCACGGTGCTGCTGTCAGCGCTGTATGTCACGGTGCTGCTGTCAGCGCTGTATGTCACGGTGCTGCTGTCAGCGCTGTATGTCACGGTGCTGCTGTCAGCGCTGTATGTCACGGTGCTGCTGTCAGCGCTGTATGTCACGGTGCTGCTGTCAGCGCTGTATGTCACGGTGCTGCTGTCAGCGCTGTATGTCACGGTGCTGCTGTCAGCGCTGTATGTCACGGTGCTGCTGTCAGTGCTCTGTATTACGGTGCTGCTGTCAGATGCCTCTATCACGGTGCATGTGTCATTCCGGTATGTCACGCTGCTGGTGATCATCTCCTGCACCCTCTTCTTTGCCTACCCTGGTCCCTGACCTTCCCTCTCCTCCATTGCCTTCATTAGCTCCATAGTCCTGAATTGTTAGAACAATTTCCCAAATAAAATAAAAATGCTTGTAGTTATCGATCCCAAATTCACCTCATACATGTATTATGTCATTGTCCAGATGGTGGGACTACGTTTTACCCCCTAATAATTACCACGTGGCCGCAAATTCGACATGAAGGTTTGCAAAGTTCGCCTCCCATTGAAGTCAATGGGGCCCGCGGCGAACGTTCGGTTTCGCGAACGTTTGGGTCCGTTCGCATTTCGCTTTCGCGAAACGTCCCGTCGGAAGTTCGTCCATCACTACACGCTATATATAAGGTCCAGGGCAGAAAGAGCACAGCTGATCAAGTGCAAAAATTATTGATAAAAGTGAAAAAAGCAAAAACCTACTTTTTTATTTTGAGTGTGTGTTTTTTGTATTAAGGATATCTTAGTTTAGTTCAGTTCATATCTTTTTTATTTATTTATTTATTTGTTTCTGTGCAGATGATTGAGCCTGGGTTCACATATATGTGAACACAGACATTGCATGTGATTTGCACCACATTGCATGTTTGTGCAATACGAATTCAGCCATACAGTTGTATTGCTGAGCTCGCATTGGATTTGCACAAAAAAGGTGCTGGAATCTTCTTTTTCCCCGCACTGGAATCGGATCATGTGAACACCCATGCAAACCAATTCCTGTCTGAATTCACAGTTCGCACTGCGATCTGTGAACCAATCTGGGGGTGTCATTAACTTTGCATTGACACCTGCTGCGTTTCGCAGAGGGCAGTGTGAAGTACCTGTAAAGGAGATGCGATTCAGGAACCGGCATTGGAATTGTCCTGGTTCCAGCATCGCAACAGCGTGAACCCGGTGTCAAGTAGAATTTATCTGACCTTGGATCAGGCATGGAGGCAGGTGGGCATGCTTATCTGAGAAAGCTCTTACTCCCCTCTTCAAAGTGAAAGAAAACAAAATGTCAATGAAGACTCTTGACATAATTTTCCCCAAAAAACAGGCAGTAACTGAACAAAATAAATATAATATACTTTCCTTCCATTTACTAATGCCAGCAACATAAATATACAAATAGTCAGGGTTCCGCTATAATTTACCTGGCCAACTTTTTGCTTTTGCTTTAGGACAGCACAACTTTTTTAATTCATTATACTGTATCTTTAAATTCAGTCAGATTATCACATCAATAAATTTTACAGGGCCTGGAATGTGAGTGACAATTTTTAAAATTGATATCTGCTCACAAAATGAGCAACAGTAATGTGTTTATATGGATGCTGCCTATCCATATTTTAGTAACTGCATCATTGCAGTTGAAAACGTGTCATGTGACAACCAAACAAGCCCACTATTATGCTTTTGTAAAATGAAAAACATTTGTATTTATGTTACAAGAATATTTTACATTTTCTGATTTCTTTTCTGTCATGTCTTCATTTTCTCTCATGGCTGTTACCGAGTTCTGCCACATAAAAAGGAAGCAACTTGCATTTTTGATGGACACTCAAGCAATAAATTATTTTTTCCACTTTAAAATTGGATATGCAGTTGCAGAATAATGTGCTGTTGTGATGGCATTTAGACGAAATGATCCTGTTTGTCTACTCTAAGGTTACATGTTTGAATAAAGAAATTTTATATAAAAAATGGTTTGGGTTCCCCCAATAGATTCACAAAATATCATTACTTTGGTATGTACAGCATGTACTCAACCTTAGTTGGGTTCCTTGCAAAGGGAGGGAACAGGCAAAGCCTCCCTTTGCAAGGCAACTTGTCTCCATATTGATGAGGACAAACACCTCATTCCTAAATCTTGTTCCCCTAAAGGGACGTGGAGGTCTGCTAAGGGGACTTATCAGGATCTAGAAGTCATCATTATAATACAGAGTACATAGTACCACTTTTTACTCTCATACAAAATGTTAATGAAAACTCCCACACCATGAAGAGTCTTTCATTAGAAAAAAGAAAAAGATAAATAAACATTGTTTCCAAATATTGCTGTCATACAGCGGTGTAGATCCATGTCAATCACCAAATGATGACCTATTCAATCACTGGTACCCTCATGGCAAAATACATATCCCCTCCAGCTTCTGTGCGTAAACAAAGGGGCTGGGCATGTTAGGTGATATCATTGACATCAAATTATCCTTAAAAATTACCACAATAAAATTTGGCTTAATGGCTTAAAAACCCTATTTTTTTTTCAAATGCAGTGCTTCAGCTAGAAAAATGTAATCCAATTAGGGTTTAGGTCAGTAATGGTCACCTAAAGGCTCCTCAGTCTAAACACATCCAAAATCCAGTTGCTTTGTGATACACAATTCACAAAAATTGAACAAAAACTTCCTTTTTCTTCCTTGTGTAAGCCAAATCCTTGTCTCCATATTGATGAGGACAAAGACCTCATTCCTAAATCCTGTTCAACTAAAGAAGTGGTTCTCAACTCCTGTTCTCAGGACCCACTATCAGCCCAGGTTTGCATGATAACTGAAATACATCACAGGTGATATCATTCACTGCTCAGTGATTGCAGTATTTTAGTCTCCCCATGGTAATACTTAAAATCTGGCCTGTTAGTGGGTCCTGAGGACAGGAGTTGGGAACCACTTCCCTAAAGGGATGTGAAGGTCTCCACCATCCAAGACACTGAAGACTGCAGTGTGGGGGGGGGGTCTCCAGCCGAGGCAATGCTGTCAATCCAGAAAGCAGTGGCAGGACTAGGTATGGCCAAGCTGATTGACAAGCTACAGGCTTAGGAATCAGCAGTTAAAATGCTCAGAGCCACACCTCCTGCAACATTTCTAATCTTACTAAATTGCAAGCAGACACAGCCCACATGAGAATGGCAACTCTGCTCTGAATTCTGAGGCAGTGTAGTACTCTTGCCACATCATCACTGGAAGCGGCATTAGTTGACTTCACTGGCAGGATCAATGGGTATTTGTGGAAGTAGAACTAAATTCGTTCAGTGCTTGCCACAAATAAAATTTGTTCACATACTTCTAAATAGTGATATCTTAAAAAAAAAAAAAAAGTCATAATAACACAGTAATCACTTCAGTTTAAATGTATTAACTTGTGTGTCAATTTCTGACTCAGTGTAAGCTTATTATCCACTGCTGTATGTGTGTAAAGTGATAATAGCATGTTCTTGCCATTAACTATTCCAAGGCACAAGCACCATCCTTTTTTTCCAAAACCGTGCAGCAGTAGTTCCAGAAGAACAGATTGAAATCCACCAGATCCAAAACAAGATTAGCTGAGATTGAGAGTGAAAGACCCCTTGGAGCCCCAGCCACTGGTGTTCAGATAAGTGTGTGGTAAAACTGTGTAAATTTCGCTACTATCCATAGTCATTCTAAATCATGTCAATATGGCTCCAGCATTGCTGCCAACGCGTTTCATTTGTACTGAAACATAGAGACATAGAAAAGTGACAGCAGAAAAAAGACAATGTGGTCCATCTAGTCTGCACATTTTTTTATTTATACATTTTTTTTCCTGCTAACTTTTGGGTCTGAGTATAGAACTATGTTTGTCCCATGCATGTTTTGAGCCATTTACTGTTGACTGGCTCATCACCTCTGCTGGAAGTTTATTCCAAGCATCAACTACCCTTTCAGTAAAATAATATTTTCTAAGATTAGTTTTGAACTTTCCTCCAGTTAGTTTGAGGTCATGTTCCTGTGTTCTTGATTTTGGTTTCATATTGAAAATGCTGCCCTCTTGAACCTTATTCACTCCTTTGATGTATTTAAAGCTTTCAATCATGTCTCCCCTTTCCCTTCTTTTCTCCAGACTGTACATATTAAATTCCTTTCACTATTTTTGTTACGTGTTTCTGGATTCTTTATTTCTTATCAACATTTTTTGTAAGTGAGGTCTCCCAGAACTGGACACATAATTCTAAATGAGGTCTCCCTAAAACTCTATTTAGGGAAGTTTTTCCTACAGTCTTGTCACAGTCTTTGCTCAGTTTCCAATAATCTGAAATAAGTAACCCTAAATAATTTTCCTCTGTAGTGCTGGCCAATACTGGACCCCCAATGTTGTACTCTCTCAAGGGATTCTTCTTCCCTAGGTGCATTATTTTACATTTACACCGTTTCACCTTCTTTTACCAATCTTCCAGCAATGCCAAATCATGTTCCATGTTACAGATGCATCCAGGTATATCATCCTTATTACACACCTTTGTATCATCAGCAAAAATACATACCTTGTTCAACAAACCTTTAGTTATATCACTTATATATTGATTAAATAGAACAGGACCTAGTACAGAACCTTGTGGGATACCATTAGTGACTGGTCTCTATTCTGAGTGAACCCCATTTAAAACCACACTCTGGTACAGTATCTATGTTTAAGCCAACTGCATATCCACTGAACCACCAAAGGCTTGAGTCAAGGGTTCTACTGACAGCAGAACACAGAATGCTCCTTGCGCATTACTCTTCTCTTGCTTTTCTAATGAACTCATCCATTCCTTTATGTATTCTTGTGTGTTTGATTAAAACCACCTGCTCATATCCTCTATGTAGTCATTAAGATCATCATTTCATCCCTTTTCAGTTTCCAATTAAAAAAAAAAATTCTATTATATTCTGAACATTCTATGGATAAAGTTGCCACCTTGGTAGTCTTTTTTACACTCAATTTCCCAAAATGATGTACCTCTTAGGTTCGATTATACAACCGTTTAATATGTTTAGAAAGTGGATATTTATTGTTTCCTTTCAAAATTATTCCCTGACTTTTGGTTAGGAAAACAAATACTCTTAGGGTCACACAATACGTTCAAAAGGGCCACATGCATCCCCAGGACAGTATGTTGAGCGCCAAGTGTTTAGGTGTACTTTAATGGAAAGAGCAAGCATGTCTATTTGCAGGAAATGTCACTGATCATTAAGGGCAGTACCCCCTTTAAATTCTAATGTATTTTACAAAGTTTGACCATCATTATAAGTATGTATAAAAATGCATAGCTTTGAAAAACCAAATTGATGTGACCTAATGCATGTACTTGCTTTTATGCATATTAGTAAATGATGATGCAAATGTATGCAAGAACACACCCTGTGATGCCTATCTGGTCAATTTATGGGTGAAGGGTTTAAAAAGTATTAACACCGAACTTGACAATTTAAACTATGTAAGTTCTAGCTGGGAATGTGCAAATAGCGCATAATGAAAATAAATTAGGGAAATATTGGCAATCAATTTACAAGGTAGACATTCTGAAAGATGTACAATTCTCTTCTGACTTACTGCTTAAATGTTGAACCTAAGCTGTTTGTGACCCTTAACAAATAGCTTATATAAAAAGAAATGGTCTTGGTAAATTTTTATTTAAGCTCTAACTCCAGGAAAAAAAACATTACTCCCCTCCCCTCATGATAACTTAACTTCATAGTTACTTACCTGAACCATCACTCAGCTACCTCTACAGGTGGAGAGGGGCTAGTAATTACCATACTATATTTTGCTTGCTCCTCTCCAATTCAGTAGTGTTACCACTGTCCTTGTGATGACATGATGCCAGACTTTAAAAAAAAAAAAAAAAAAACATTTGTGGACCTACAGATGAGGGCTACAAAACTTTGAAGGACATTATTCATCTCTGATCAGGCAGGTAGGAAAGGAAAAAAAAGTTAAAGTAGTACTAGAGTTTTTTTTTTTTTTTTACCTTAATGCATTCACAACATAACTGTCCCCAAACCCTCACCTGCTGCCCATCTCACCACCATCATGCTCCCACTGATCCAAGCTGAAGTTGAAGGTAGGGGAGGGATTGCCTCCTAAAGCTATCTGTTAGGAGCTGAAGGGAGGTATCAGTGACATGGCTTGCCAGGAGAGATGGGGAGACCAGTTTAGGGACCGGCAAGACAGCAAAGAAGGATGATTTTTTTGAAAGGACACAAACTATACATCCTATGCATGTCTGAACTTCCTGAACTAAAATTTTTAATAAAAAAGGGTTTAATATTACTTTAATGTAAAGTATCTGTATATCGGTTGCCACATAATTATTGGTCTAGCATTATCTGGAATGTCCACTTAACAATAAATTACCACTTTTTTCTATAGTGTTTATATATATATATATATATATATATATATATATATATTCTTTCATATTTTTTAATTAACCACTTGCTTACTGGGCATCTAAACCCCCGCCCAGACCAATTTTCAGCTTTTAGCGCTGTCACTCTTTGAATGACAATTGTGCGGTCATACAATGCTGTATCCAAATGAAATTTTTATCATTTTTTCCCCACAAATAGAGATCTCTTTTGCTGGTATTTGGTCACCTGGGTTTTTTCACTGACAAGGTGGCACTGGTGAGCACTGATAGGTGGCATTGGTGGGCACTGAGAGGTGGAACTGATGGACGGCACTGAAGGGCATTGATAGGTGGCACTAATAGGTGGCAGTGATAGGCACTGATAGGAGGCAGTGATGGGCACTGATGGGTGGCAGTGATGGGCACTGATAGGCACTGGTAGGTGACACTGATAGCCAGCAATGCTAGGTGGCACTGATGAGGCACTGATTGGCACCATTGGTGGGCATTGATAGGTGGCACTTGTGGGCATTGATAGGTGGCACTGATTGCTGGCACTTATGCACTGGTGGGCACTGATTCATGGCACTGTGGGCACTGGCAGGTGGCACTGACAGGCAGTACTGGTGGGTACGGATGAGGCGGCTTTGCCTCTTCCTCTCTTCAGGATCAATGTCCCTTGCACAAAAGCTGGTGATAAGCTTTTTTTTTCTCCTCACACTGTCAGCGTAAGGCAAAAACATTTTTATTACCGATCTTCTGTTTACATCACGTGATCAGCTGTCATTGGCTGACAGCTGACCACGTGGTAAGGGTTGTGGTAAGTCTAATTGACTCGTGATCACAGCGCTTGCTGCACATGCCTTGCATAGGAGGGGAGCGTGCAAAGGTGAGGACATCTATTGATGCCTCCCCCCCCCCCCCCCGGCAAAGTAGATCTGCGCTGTAGTCGTCGTTCAGCTATAGCGGGGATCAGAAGGGGTTAAAATGTATTCCATATTTCCATGCAGATAAAACTCTGACCACCAAAAGTGACTGGCTTGAAACAAACTATAACACTTTCAGAGATGCTAACATTGATCAGCTTTTATTCATATGGTTTAGAGCTGTTTTAATTTAAAAAAAAACGTATTTTACGGCTTAGATAGGATTTAATTTCTTTGTCGTTTACCTTAAGTCCATAAAATATTTCCTTGTGCAAAGGGTTACTAAATCACTTACTTGAAACAGGTATGCAGATCAGCAAAGTCAGAGAAAAGTTAGTAGTCCTCCTTAAATTCACCCTTGATCTGAGTCACTGCCCTAAAGTTTTGAATAGACACGTGCATTCGTTTTCGTCCGAATGCATTTTCATCCAAATTTCTGGTATTTTTGTTATTGTTTTAACAAACGATAATGAACGTGCAGAATCCAAAAACCGAAAGATCCGACATAACCAAATGCTTTATTTTCATTTTCATTGCGACAACAGTTCGATATAAATAGGCGATTTGACATGATGCTGACAATAGCGATATGTGTCCTGTGGTTGAATATGCCTAACCTTAACTCTATTAGTCCAAGATTATTCTGCATAGAGAGAAAAGATTTGACATTATAGAGCAATCGTCAAAACAGTCGAATGTGTCTAACCTAACTCTATTAGTCCAAGATTATTCGACATAGAGAGAAAAGATTCAACATGAAGACTCAACAAAGCAGTTGCCGCGAGTGGACATTTATGGTCAAATGCTCCGCCCATAGGCTATAGAAGAATTCTAAAGTTGGTTGACTAGTAATAATAATTAATAAATATATTTATTACTAGTGTCATACCACATTAGAATTCTACTATAGCTTGTATGCGGAACATTCGACCGGAAATGTACGACTGCGGCGTCGTACAGTTTATCTGCTTCATCTAATCTTCTTAGAACATTCGATAAACACCATAAGCCTTCAATGACAGATTTGACCTTAATTATTTGGGATTTTCGGACAAATGCATTTTTTAACAAAACAAAATAATTAAGAAAGGAATTTCAGGAGTAACTAAATAAATGTATTTTTCGGACGAAAACGAAATTCCGAAACAAAATATTTTTCGGTATGTACATGTCTAGTATTGAAGCCAGAAAGTCAGCATGATAGACAGAAAACCGACATATTTAGAAGTAGTGATCAGCGATGTCAGATTGAGTCCATTTTTTTATGATGTCAGGTTACTTTTAAATAACCAATTAGGCATTGGCCCAACATTGTATTGGTATGCTCATAAGTATATTCTACTCAGTAAAGCCTATTGTTTCAGACAATTTTGCAAAAACAGTACCACTGGTGCCTAACACATGGTCTGCAGGTCTCAGTGCTCAATATGTAGATGACTGTTCTTCTGATCTCAATTAATGCTAAACTCTATGGATGATATATTTTACAAAACTACATTGGGCTAACTTGGACCTTTTAAAAACTCTGTATATACAGAAGCCCTACAGAACAGACAGTGCACAGTCCACATGTTGTTTATCTGCTTAACTGCACAGAGGAAACAGGAAACTTTATTCAGGAAGAAGACATAGAGTATAGTCATATACTGTATGCAGCTAAAAACTTATAAGCACTGCAATCTACTAGCTGAAGAATATATCTGTAGTTGTTGTTCAAAAATAAATGGACCACGTATTCCAACACCCCCACTCAACAACTATTCTGTAATATTAGTCCTATTTCAGATCTCAGTTCTATAATTCTGTTTCTTGTAAGCGGTTTTGTCAAAGCATCTGCAATCATGTTATTAGTTTCACAATATGTAAACACAATTACATTTTGCTCAACCAGATCATGAATGTGATGATGCCTGATGTCAGTATGCTTTATTCTTGCATTGATCTTCTCATTGAGGGCAAGTTTGGCATTGTCCTCATATAAGATTGTAGGCTGGGATATTGGCTTGCCAAGATCATCAAGCACTTGACCTACCCATACAGCTTCTTGATTGGCATAGGCAGCAGCAATGTATTCTGCCTCTGTAG
Organism: Lithobates pipiens; assembly: GCF_037356315.1. Taxonomy (NCBI): domain Eukaryota; kingdom Metazoa; phylum Chordata; class Amphibia; order Anura; family Ranidae; genus Lithobates; species Lithobates pipiens. Next base: position 422,292,091 of record NW_027507903.1, on the reverse strand, counting down.
AAGACAAAGCTATTGGGGTCTGCCTGTTGCTGGACTAAGATGTAGGACTTTAAATAAAGCACATGGAAAGATGGACTTTAGAGGCATCAATTATAGAAAGAATGTAATACATTTTATTGCACATATATTACACATATATTACATAAAACTAAAATGAAAATACTGCCAATTGCAGTGACGACTAAACCTCTCCAATGTGAATCAAAAACATGTCATATGGGACATGTAAATCTATACAGAATAATAACATAAAACAATAGCTCTACATGTTTCGCGAAAGAACACTTTTTCAGGAGCTGGGTAATTTCTAAGAGAGGAAAAAGAGGCAGTCAATAATAAATATAATAGCGAACATCAATCATAAAAAAGTCTCATGTGACCAAGGGAACCCCATGGCATCAATCCAAAAGGACCAAGGACGGGACACCTAAAAGAGGTCTATATTATATAAATGTATGAGGATATATATATAAATAGATGACAACAATAAATATTTGTAAAGAGAGAAAAAAGGCTAATACAATTTAAGCTAAGGTAAAGCATAAAGAAGTCATACCATGTAAAGTAGAAAAACAAATGGGTCCATGGCATGAAGATGGTGGTTAAGTGTAGCCTCATATAGAGGAGCCATAAGCTCTGATGCATTTGGAATACAGTCTCTACAATATCCCACTAACCCCTGAAGGCACGTAGTTGCCATACATTTCTTGGCTTTTCAAATTTTTGTAGCGTTTTAACTCGATCTGGGGTTAGGTGACGGATTCCATGTGAAATACAGTGACCCAGGAAGATCACTTTGTCTTGGCAGTATTGTAGCTTATCTTTGCTAACTTTGTTGTTACTGTTATAGAGAAACATGAGAAGGCTTATGGTTTCTCTGCTACAAATGTCCTTTGTATCAGAAAAAATAAGCAAAACGTCTATGTACTGAAGCAAAACTGTGTTTGGTTGTGAGGGGGACCATTGGTCCAATACTTGCTTTAACGCAGTATTATATTCAGAGGGGCTACTCACACAGCCTTGGGGCAGTCTTGTCCATGCTAACTTTTGGCCATCTTTGGTAAAAGAAAAAAGAGTCCACATATCGGGATTCAAATCACAAACTGCAGTCAGCTTCAGACTCAACTCTTTAGTTTGTTTGAGCTATCTCATGACTCTCTTGATTGATGTCCATTCTCTTTGACGTGGTTCACTCACACATCTACAAAGAAGCGACATGGCAGCTGCAATGTCAGGACTTGTAGTGGTTGCAATATATACTGTAGCAATGCCCCCACTGCTTGTCTGTACTGATCATTAGTAGGAAAAAGATACTCATTCCCTTCTGTTTTTAGGTACAATTTGCTGTGCCCATGGGAGTACTTTCTTCTTTGGCTTCAGTAATCCCAAACTGCTAAGGCACTGTGTCACATCCCCAAGATCTTTAATTTTAAAATGCTGGCTAAGCACTGAAGTGAACTTTACAACTTCCTCATTCTTTTTATGAGCAACAATCAAGTCATCCACATAGAGTAAAATATACATATATATTTAAAATGTACACATTTTGAGTATAGACATGGGTCACCTTTACTTCATATGAATCCCTTGTCTCGCTAGACTTTATTTTTAAATTCCATGCTCAAACTGATTGCTTAAGTCTGAAAAGTGCAACTTGCATGCCAGATGCTCTTCTACATTTTTCATGTATCCTTCTAGCTTTGTCATATATATTTCCTCTTCGATATTACCATTAAGAAAGGCTGTTGTGATATCATGGTGCTTCACTATGTTAACAGTGTTCTGAAAGTACTTTGTTTTGCAACTGGAACAAACTTATCGTAATCCTCACCAAATTTTTGTGAGCACCCATTTGCCGCTAACCACACTTTGTACCTACAGACCTTGCCTTCAGAGTAAAATTCGGCCTTAAAACCCATTTGCAGGTAATTGCATGATTACCATGGGGTGACTCTGAAAGTGTCCATGTCTGCAGTTCATTAAGAGATGTCATCTCTTCATCAACAGCTCTGATTCATTTTTGTTTCTCATGAATTTGACGTCTTTGCATCTCATCCCATAAATATGGCTCTGGTTTTAATGCTACGCAAGCAAAATAGGACAGACATTTGGCTGGGATGCCTTTTATTGCTTCTGGTGGATTTCCTGATTAAAACTGCATTTACAGTATTTGGATTGTCTGTGTTCATTTATATTTCTGTGTCACTTTGTTGCTTATCTTAGTATGACACTGAAGTGAAATTTCCCTCAGTTTGAAGCACTGGCATTAGTTCATGACAATTTGAAAACACATTGAAGTTCCATCTGTCATTTTAGCCTTTTTAAGTAAGATATCCTCTTTTGTGATGACACACCTTGTCATCTTGGAAGGGAAGGACAGTAAAGAATATTCCTTCTGATTCCATTATTTTCCAATTAGCTGTGGTGATTTTTTTCTGTTTTACTCTGGTCAAGGTGAATAAAGAAATTTCTGTCAATTGTCATGTAATTCGTAGCTCCTGAATCAACACACCATGCCTGCAAAGATGAGGTGCAGCTTTTGGATTGAAAAACATATTTATTATCTGAAGCAAAATCAATTTCTTCCTTTACACATTTGGCCTTTTGTAGTTTAGTTTGTTTTTACATTCTAGCTTCCCAGATTTTGAATCTGCTTTTTAATTATCTTGTTTCTTGCACACAAAACATCCATGTTACTGTTTTTATTCCTATGTTTCATCTATAAAGCAGACTCTGCAACAGAAGCACCATCACTACTATTAATGTTTTCTGTTTTTGTCTTGTATTCATCCCCAACCTTGCCCTTAACATATTCCAATGTCAGTTCATGATCTGGATGTGCATTAAGTGCTATGACTATCATTTCATAACTTTCTGGTAAGCCACTGAGTAATAGTACTGCAACATAAAAAACTGTTCAAAATTCTTTTATTTGTTCTCCTATGTCTTTCAGGCATTCAACCATTTCCAAGGTTAGCCTTAACTAGTCCTGCATATCTTGGCCTTTCATCAGCTTGGTTTGGTATAGCTTTATAATCAAATACAGTTTATTGCTAAGATTAGCTCTTTCATGCACCTTTTTGTAATCCTTCCCCCATTTCTGTATCAGTTTCACACTTACAGTACATATATGTATGATTTTATAATCTTCTATGCTCAAAGAGATCGTGTTTTCAGCTTTTTGATCTTTCTCTATCCACTTATCTACAATGTTCTGGCCTGACTTAATTTATACATTTCCACATGCCTACCCTTATTAGCAGCATTTTCATCTTGAATTTCCTCGACTGGTAGTTCGGATTTGTCAGATTTGCAAATTAAAGTTTTGTTGCAGCTGTGTTACTGGCCATTTTCTTTTATTCTGTTGCAGACTTCTTTGTGTTGCTGTATCTTGAGCCTCTTTGTGGTAGCATTCTAATACTGGGTGGTGTCTGACTGGGTTCTCAGATTTTATCTGGGAGTGTGGGTGGATGTCTGGGCTATGTCTAGGCCCATAACCTGTTAGAAATTCTGTATATACCCCTACAGAACAAACAGTGCACAGTCCACGTGGGCTTTGCTGCTTAACTGCAGGCAGGAAACTTTATTCAGGAAGAAGACATATAGTCATAGAGGCAGCTAAAAACTTATAAACACTGCCATCTACTGACTGAAGAATCTACATGTAGTTGTACAAAAATTAACAATGGAAATTAAATGTATTCCAAAACCCGGTCCCAGGATTGGAGATTTGAAAACAATGAGGAAACTGAAAAGCCAGTTTCCTCTCAAACAAACAGCTCCCCTGGAGCCCCTCAACCTGGCTGGTTGAGAACCCTGCATCCTTCCGCTGGTGGGGTACCATACTACCACAGTATATATATATATATATATATATATATATATATATATATATATATATATATATATATATATATATATATACATATATATATATATATATATATATATATATATATATATATATATACATATATATATATATATATATATATATATATATATATATATACATATATATATATATATATATATATATATATATATAAGATAATCACTTTTGTTCCAGATAACACCCGCCCGTTAGCTGAACAATATAAGGCGCTTGCACTAAATAGCGTGCTTTTTGACTGGGGGCTGTGGAATATATAGCAGCTGTATTAAAAGGCTTTAAACTTAAAACCACCACAAATGTACAAAAATCTACAAAGTGAATAAGTATATCATAAGATAAATCCATCCACCAATAGAAAAAACAGCGCGTGTTACTCTGTTTACAAAAAGATATTGTTATGGTGCAATCTTATATTCTAGGGTTAACGTATATGTATACACTAATCACACATAAATAAATCATTAGTGTGCAAATCATTCATTAAAAAATTGTCCTTGTGTCCGGTTTATGCTACAATGTTCATCACCTCTCACTTAGTGATTAAACCGCACAAGTGTAAAGAAAGTTCTCTGCCACAGTTCATGAAATGTATACTGTATAGCCCTTCTTTAGTGAGACTACTCTTCCACACGTGTAATACTGTGCTCACAAATCACTGGGGGGTAAGTGAAAAACTGAAAAAAAAAACTTTGGTTTTGTTCTTACCAGATCCACCTGGTTTCACAAGCCTTTAGAAATCACTCTTTATCGGTGCTTCAAGCTGGATTCCATCCACATCATAGGCTCCAGGTGTTCAGAATCTCGGAAAAGGGTAATTACAAAAAGCACACATAGCGTAATTCCGTCTCACACAAAAAGCTATTTATTTGAATAAAAAAAGTATTGCACTCACAAACAAACAAATCTTTAAAAGCATTGGTTCATTCTGCATGCATAGTTCTTTGCGATAATCAAGATCAGGAAGAATATTATCATCCGCCGCTACAAGTTGTTACTATGAGATAGCTCACGGTTTTAACTGCACGTCTTTCCTCCCTCCTGTCAGTCTCACTATGCCAGTGTTGTATGCTTCCAAGCTGACGCGTTTCGTCGTATTGACATCATCTGAGGGTGGAGGCATACAGTCCTATCCCCTTTTTATGTATGTCTAAGGACTATGTTGTTAACCCTTCATAGACATTTGTTATTACTTGTTTTTTACCCCCCTCTGTTCTATGTTCAGCCCTCTTTGCGAGCCATCCACCACAGGATTTTGTAGACTTCTCTAAAAATCTGCACTTCATTTATCCATTAAGCCCCAATCTTTTCCCCTCACACACTCACCGATGCGGGTATGTCGGATCGCTCGTTTTGCACTATCATTCCTAATATTAGTTATGTCGAGTGAGAAGATAATTAATCAATTCATTCATTTGCCAGAAAAAATAATAATCCCAGTATCCCAAGTTGGAGTAATATTTTCCTTACAGAGGACTTTATTATAGCCATATGTGCCTAAAAAGCAATGCGCTTGTCATAATCACATAGATACATAATAGCTTTCTATGTGATCACCGCGCTTTTGGGTGCTATGCTGAGTGGCTGCCCTTCTGCATAGTAACAGGGCCACTAGCTCAGTACGACTACCATTTAGATAAGGTCTTACATTTTTCTAGATTAATGCAAACCATTTAATAAGATAATGCTTTGCATCCCTTGAGAAAAATTGAATATTTTCCCTGAATAGTGGCTAAAAAGAGTGAGCGGCCCCTGTGATTATTATGCAGAAAAGCGGCCATTTAGCACGTGATCCAGAAGATTATGGACAACACTGTCATAACAGTAATTTACAGCTTTCACAGTGGCTAATTAGGTATCACATATGCATGCTTACATTGGGCCAGCTTGGCAAGCATGCAAAATATATAATCACTGGAGTCCAGATTTAAGGCCTGGGGAATAGTGAGCTGCACACTGAGTTAAAACAGCTCTGGTGTGCTTTAGTCCCAGAATCACAGCTGCCAGTTACAGCTATAGTGCAACACAAGAGCATAATCGATCAAGTCCTGCCTTGCTAACCTGATATGAAATGCAATGTTTCTGTATCATTAATGTTTGGACTAGGCACATTTGAACCTGCTCTGTCCAGCCTCTTACTGCAAAAGTGATTTACTGTTTGCTGATAATAGAATGCAATAGATCATTGTTAAACATGATCTGTTGCTGCACTGATGCATGTGGAGGCATCTGAATCAAAATCTTTCTGACCAGATCCAGCCCCACATAAAGGAATTAAATGTAACAAAAAGGGGAAAAATTACTGATCGAAATTTAACAACAGATAAACAATGAAATCAATACATTTCTTCCCTCCCCACAAATATCCTTAGGTTTCATGCTTTGGCTCACATTAGCTTTTACTGCATGACCTTCAGACCCTCATATAAGTGAGCACAATGTCATTGGAAATTTAAATGATAGTGTAGCCAGGAGCTGAATATATACCTGTTACTGCAAACAAGAGACACCGTGTGGTAATGTTGCAGGGGGAGCTGTTTCCCTCTAGTGTTGAGTTGATGCTGAGCCGTTACCTTCTTAATTAGAGACAAGCCAAAGCAAAGCATCTTGGGACATGTAGTCTGTACGGATGGGATTTGCCCTCTGGCTGAATGACGTGGAACTAAAGCTGGCTGATAAGGAAAAGTAGACCCCTAGGAGAGACTTTAAGAGGGATTGAGGCTCTTTTGGGTAGGGATGGGCGAACGATTTGGCCCGAGCATAAGTTTCGGGCCAAACTTTGGTTGTTCGGATGTTCTGCGAACACCGAACAATATGCTGTGTTTGGGGCAAATTCAGAACACTGTTAAAGTCTATGGGACTCTAACATGAAAAATCAAAAGTTAATTTTAAAGGCTTATATGCAAGTTATTGTCATAAATAGGGATGAGCCGAACAGCCCCTTTGGTTCGCAGCAGAACACACAAACAGGCAAAAAATTTGTTCAAACACATGAACACCATTAAAGTCTATAGGACACGAACATGAATAATCAAAAGTGATCATTTTAAAGGCTTATATGCAAGTTATTTTCATAAAAAAAGTGTTTGGGGACCTGGATCCTGCCTCAGGGAATATGTATCAATGCAAAAAAAAGTTTTAAAAGTGACCGTTTTTTCAGGAGCAGTGATTTTAATAATTGTTAAAGTGAAACAATAATGTCATTTTTACCATTTTCACACTTTTTTTGTGAAATGGTAGGGGTACATTTGTACCCCATTACCATTTCACACGGGGGGAGGCCGGGATCTGGGGGTCCCTTTGTTTAAGGGGGCTTTCAGATACCAATAAACCCCCCGCCCGCAGACCCCCACAACCACTGGGCAAGGGTTGTGGGGATGAGGCCCTTGTCCCCATCAACATGGGGACATGGAGCTTTGGGGGGCTACCCCAAAGCACCCTCCCCATGTTGAGGGCATGTGGTCTGGTAAGGTTCAGGAGGGGGGCATTCTCTCATCCCCCCTCTTTTCCTGCTGCCTGCCATGTTGCGTGCTCAGATAAGGGTCTGGTATGTATTTTTGTGGGAACCCTTACTACTTTTTTTTTTAATTTTGGCGTGGGGATCCCCTTAACCGGTTCCCAACCAGCGCACGCCGATGTACGTCGGCAGAATGGCACGGGCAGGCATATTGGGGTACAGGTACGTCCAATCTTTAATGCCGCCCTGCCACTGCGAGCGAGCCGCCGGAGGCACGCTCGCGTGCGGGTCGGGACCCCCGTGAGTCCGGTCGCAGGTCCCGCGGACTCGATCGCCATGGGCATACCCGCGATCATCTCACGGGACGGCTGAATGGAGAAATGCTGTTGTAAACAGCATTTCTCCATTCTGCCAAGCAACTAGTGACACTGATCTCTGCTCCATGTGATTGGAGCAGAGATCAGTGTTCACTAAATGAAAGCCCAACCCCCCACAGTTAGTAACACACCCCTAGGAACACGTAACCCCTACACTGCCACCCACTGGTTAACCCATTCACTGCCAGTGTCATTTACACAGGAATCACTGCATTTATATAGCAGTGATTGCTGTATAACTGACAATGGTCCCAAAAATGTGTCAAAAATGTCCGATGTGTCTGCCATAATGGCGCAGTCACAATAAAAATCGCTGATCACCGCCATTACTAGTAAAAAAAAATAATAAAAAATTATTAATAAAAATACCGTAAAACTATCCCTATTTTGTAAACGCTATAACTTTTGCGCAAACCAATCAATAATCGCTTATTGCGATTTTTTTTACCAAAAACATGTAGAAGAATACATATCGGCCTAAACTGTGGAAACTGTGGAAATGGAAAACGCAATTTTGTTGCGAAACGCGTAGGGCTGAGTGGTACGCTATACATCACCTCGTGTTTGTGACGGCTTCCAGGAGAACGGGTCTGTCTGTGTGCGTCCGGCCGGCGCCGCAGACTTAAGGCTTTTTTTCTTCTATACATTTGTAAGTGTATTTATACTTTTTTATTGTGAGTAATAAAGGGTTTTACACTATCTGGAGTCTTTTTCCCTTTAAGGTTCCTATATTCCTGCATTTGAACCCTCCTTTGGACCTGTGAGGAAGACGCCCGGGAACAGGTCCCCTTTCCTACCCCCACTGGAGTGGTGGAACCAGGAGGACACGGAGGATCCCCCTTTTGGCTGGAATTGACATCTATCCTTACAAGTCTCGTGTGACCCTCTGTAGCGGGGGGTCATGTCGTTCTGGTAAGCGGCAAATTTTATCGCATGTTGGTGGTGGATTGAACATCCCTTTTGTTTCTATTGAACCGAGAGGCGGATATCTATGAATATTGTGGTCTAATTTTGTAGGACTTTATTTTCAGTTATTTTATAATTAGTTTTCATGTACATGGACTCACCATCTAAACACTGGGTGTTTCTGTTTTATCTTTTTTGCTGATAAGAGTCTTATATATTGGGAACTCATATTGCAAGATTTAGGTTTCATATTTTGGTTCTTTTCATGTGTGTTCTACATTATGTATGTTGTAAGTAACACTATTTATATATGGTTGTTATATTTTTATTAATTTTTGCACAATCACTTGTTTGTATAAGTTAAGCGCAGCTTAGTATTTTTTCAATTTTGGTTCTGTATTATGTGACACAGTGAAGCTGCAGCTAAACGTTCATTCTTATAAGTACCGTATATACTCGAGTATAGGCCGACCCGAATATAAGCCGAGGCCCCCAATTTACCCCCAAAAAAACTGGCAAACTTATTGACTCGTGTATAAGCCGAGGGTAAGACATGCCTGTCCATCCCTGTGTGTGTGTCCGTCCATCCCTGTGTGTCCGTCCATCCCTGTGTGTCCGTCCATCCCTGTGTGTCCGTCCATCCATCCCTGTGTGTGTGTGTGTGTCCATCCATCCATCCATCCATCCATCCCTGTGTGTGTGTGTCTCCATCCATCCATCCATCCATCCCTGTGTGTGTGTGTCTCCATCCATCCATCCATCCGTGTGTGTGTGTGTGTGTGTGTGTGTGTGTGTGTGTGTGTGTGTGTGTGTGTGTGTGTGTGTGTGTGTGTGTGTGTGTGTCCAGCCTACCTGTGTCCTGAGCCTTTGTCCCGAGCCTCCGTCCCGTGCCGAGCCTCCTTGCCTCCGTGCCTCGCCGCCGTGCCTCGCCGCCATGCCTTGCCTCCGGTCCCGTCCCGTCCCGTCCCGTGCCGTGCCGTGCCGTGCCGTCCTGTGCCTTGCCTCCGTCCCGTGCCCTCTTCGTTCGGCGGCCATTGTAAAATTCAAAAGCTGCGCCGCCGCCTTCGCCTGTGATAGGCGGAACACTGAATTTCCCAGCAGCCTGTGTTCCGCCTATCACGTACATCGTATCATCCTCGTCCGTAGTACGAGGATGATACGAAGTCCGTGATAGGCGGAACACAGGCTGCTGGGAAATTCAGTGTTCCGCCTATCACAGGCGAAGGGGGAGCCGGAGGCGCGGCTTTTGAATCAGAATGGCCGCTGTCTGTCTGCTCGACACGCTGATCGAGCGGGCAGACAGCGATGACTCGAGTATAAGCCGAGGGGGGCACTTTCAGCCTCAAAAAAGAGGCTGAAAATCTCGGCTTATACTCGAGTATATACGGTACCATATGAGAGTATATATAATTCACATTTTTTTTGCACCTTAGCGCAGTTTTTTTTCCTATTTTCCATATATATAAAAGTGACTAGTGCCTAATAAAGATACTAAATGCTGAAATCAAGCATATACATATCATATAATAATACTGATAGTGATAATGGTATTAGTAATAATTCATTAATTAATGTCAATAAATCAACGATATTAAAAGTGTGGACAATTTCCAAAAATTATAAAGTGACTGGTGCACAAGTGATTCTTAAGTTCTAAAAACACTAGGTGCTGAAACCAAGCATATGCATATCATATGGTATTCATTAATTAACGTCCATAAAACAGCAATATGAGTGTTGAAATCTTCCAAACAATAATAAAGTGACTGGTGCACAAGTGGTTCTTAGGTTCTGAGAATACTAGCCCGGTGCGATTTTCGTGCAAGAATCAGATTTCGCACTTTATGACAATAACTTGCATATAAGCCTTTAAAATTAGCACTTTTGATTATTCATGTTCGTGTTCCATAGACTTTAATGGTGTTCATGTGTTGTGCCAAATTTTTTGCCTGTTCAGTGTGTTCTGGTGCAAACCGAAACAGGGGTTTTCAGCTCATCCCTACTCTTGGGACCCCGTGTGGATCTGTATGCAGGGAATCTGTTAAAGTGAGCACTGCAGCTGAGTCACGGCCTGTTATGCAGAATTATCCAGTGGCTATCTGGAGGGACACTTATGGACAGTTCCCTTTAGCTGTTTGGCAGCAGCTGGAGGCCATTCCAATCCCATCCATCCTGCAGTGGTATCAGATTCAGGTGAGCAGTGATGGGGTGTGGTGGAAGCCAGAAGTCATCCCTTGAACCACATTGCTGAGAGATCATCATCATCATCCTCATAACTATCATAATCATCATCATCTCCTGTTCAATGTGGTGAGTGGACACTGTATATAGACATCATTGTCTCCTGCGCCCCTTGTCATCTGTAGTATCAAGGATCTATTACACATCATAGCCACTATATACAGACATATTTTCTTTCCATGGTTCTGCTGTTGATTGTAGTTTCACAAAATATAAAATCTTTAATTCAGTGATCACTGTGAATCCAGTTAGAGTTTGATTTACCCAGGAAGAGTGTTAACTTTCTATTTTCAACTTATTGGGTCAGTTACTCTGCTCAAACATCCATCGTTCTTTGCATGCCATCAAACACCAAAGAGCTAGCTGAAGATCACCAGAATTGCCACACAGCAACACAGGACTACTTTCACCTCCCTCCCCACTTAAGGGATTTATCTAATTAAAACTCATAGGCCGCGTACACACGGGCGGATTGTCTGCCCAACTTAGTCCGCTGAAACGTGTTTCAGCGGACAATCCGCTCGTGTGTGGGCTTCAGCGGACTTTTTCAGCGGACAGTCTGACGGACTAAGTCTTTCGGAATTTCCGTAATTTTGTCCGTCCAAACTTGGTTTCAGCGGACAGTCCGCTCGTGTGTAGGCAAGTTGGACGGACTAAGTATGGCGCATGCTCAGAAAGGATTTACACGCCGAAGGTTGCATTGCAGTGTATTGGACGTCGTATTTCTAGTCCCGTCGTACGTGCTGTACACGTCATCGCGCAAGCTTTCAGCGGACTGTCTGTTCATCGTGTGTGGTCAAGTCCGTTCATTCAAAAGTTGGACGGACTGTCTGTCGGATTGTCTGACGAACTTAGTTGGGCAGACAATCCGCCCGTGTGTACGCGGCCATAGAGTTATAATTCATTAAGTGGAAAAAAATAGAGGCTAAATATTTGGACTTTTAAAGGCATACTGGTACAAAAGCTAAAGGTAAAAAAGTAGGTTTTTTTATTTGATTTTAGATATACATTTTAGACATGGATACAAGATTTTCATAAAGGGTACAAATAGGTGTATATACACTAAAAGAGCTATTCAAAAACAGCTGATAATTATAATGCCCCCTATAAATAGACAATTCTGACACCATATTACAAAATATTGCTATATTATAACTACTATAGAAATCAGTAAACTAGATTGGGTATAGCGAACGATTTCCAGGTAATGATGTAGTTATTCAGCAGTAGTGAGTCAGGTTGTGAATCCGGGTGTTTTTTTTAATCTAGTTGCTCCACATGTTGTGCGTATGGGTATTCTTCCTCAGGAGTAGGGATGAGCTTCGTGTTCGAGTCGAACGTACGTTCGACTCGAACATTGGCTGTTCGTCCATTCGGCGAAATCCGAACATTTTGGTCTGTTCGCGTCCAATTCGTGTGGCGCTCACGGCCCACAATGCACTGCGATGGCGCAGTGCATTGCTGGCTCATGATTGGCCAAGCATGCACTGTGACCCCGCATGCTTGGCCAATCGCAGCGCCAGCAGCGAGGAGAGCCATGATTGGCCACAGGCAGGATGCCTGTGGCCAATCATAGCTCAGGCTGTGTAGTGCACGCCCCACACTATATAAGGCCGCCATCGCGGCGGCCTTGTGTAGTGTGTTGGCGTCTGAAGCAGTGGGTGTTCTGTGTACCTTCAACACAGTACACACCGATCGTTTTCGGCCGATTTTCTATCTTGCTGTTGTGTAGTGGTTATTGTCTGCGTGCCCTGACCGCAGTATACACCGCTATATTCACCTCACCTATATAGCTAGTGATCTATCTTTTATAATAGAGCTTGCAGTCAGTAGTGTTAGGAGATAGTGCGTGTTGTCTGCGTGCTCTGTACCCAGTACATACCGCTATATCCACCTACATAGCTGTTCTCTATTTGAGCCCACTTGCCATCTGCAGGAGTTATTGGAAGTTGTGTGTGCCTCCAGCACAGCACAGTATACATCTGTATATACCCCTTTATCTCTGGTGTTCTATAATAAAGGCATCTGCAGGAGTTAGTGGGTGTTGTGTGCCTCCAGCACAATATACACTACCCAAATGCTGTTTTACCCAACTCCCTTTAGGCCATTACCATGTCTGGAAGGCCAGCAAGGAGAGGCAGACAGGTGCGAGCCGATAAAAGAGGGCAAGCAGGCTCTGTGTCTAGAGACAACAGTGCTGGTCGTAGACGCGGTGCATTGTCATCAGCACGTGGCCATGGGACATGCTTGTCCTTCTTTTCGGCAGCTGGACATGTTGAACCGCAACATGCCAACGACTTGGTAGAGTGGATGACCAAGCCCTCTTCATCCTCCTCATCCTCTCTCACCCAGTTTCAGGGTAGTAGCAAAGCAGCTGCCAATGCATCGTCTTCCCTCCTCTCAATGTCATCATCAGTGACTCCTTCCCTAGACCCACCACGTCCTCCTGAGGAGTCTCCTGAACTCTTTGAGCACAGTGTTGGGTACATGCTCCAGGAGGATGCCCAGTGTTTTGTGGGCTCTGATGATGACACTCAGCTAGAGGAAGGCAGTAGCGTGAGCGCAGACAGAGGGGATGCTCAAGAAGGACAGCAATCTGGCAGTCATGTTCCACAAGCTGCAGCATACTGCCAGGTTTGCTACAGCGATGAAGAGGGAGGGGATGATGAGGGCACTGACTCCACGTGGGTGCCTGGAAGGAGGGAGGAGGAGGAGGAGGAGGCACATGTCCAACGAGGCAGGATGCCCTCCGGGGGCCAGCTTAGGGGCAGCACACCGACTGAATCACACCGCAGAGCTCCGCCTGTGCAGAGCGCTGCCTCTGCGCGTTATTCTAAAAGTTCTTTGGTGTGGGCCTTTTTTGAGACGAGTGCATCAGATCGCACCGCTGCTATTTGCAACATATGTCTCAAGCGTATCTCACGTGGCCAAAACATCAGCCGCTTGGGCACCACATGCTTGACCAGACATATGTTGACCTGCCATGCAGCTCGTTGGCAAACGTACCTCAAAGACCCACACCAAAGAACAAAGCGGACCTCTCCTTGCTCCTCATCAGCTGGCATCTCCAACCCCACTAGACCTTCAGCCCTCTCTGAAACCTGCTCTGAGAGGAATGAAGGTGTAGAATTAGGTGTGTCACAGCCAAGTGCTTCCGGGAACTCTGCTAGCGGTACACCCACGTCCGATTATAGCAGGCAAATGTCCCTGCCCCAGCTGCTGGACCGGCGGAAGAAGTTCACTCCCAGCCATCCACATGCCCAGCGGTTGAATGCTAGCACTTCAACTGCTGCCTTTTCAGTTGGTAGACTCGGCCCCCTTCCGTGAGTTTGTACAATGTGTGGTTCCTCAGTGGCAGGTCCCCAAACGCCACTTTTTCTCACGGAAGGCGATTCCGGCTCTCTACCGGCATGTGGAAGGCAATGTCCTTGCCTCGCTGGACAGGGCGGTCAGCGGTAAGGTGCATATTACCGCTGACTCATGGTCCAGCAGGCATGGACAGGGACGTTACCTGTCTTTCTCGGCCCATTGGGTCACTCTTCTGGCAGCTGGGAAGGATGCAGGACAAGGTGCAGTAGTGTTGGAGGTTGTTCCGCCACCACGCCTCCAAAATGCTACTATTGGTTGTGACACACCTCTCTCCTCCACTCCCTCCTCTTCTTCTTCCTCCATGGCCTCTTCCAGTGCTCTGTCCTCAGAACCAGCGGTGCTCCGTAGGCGTTCCAGGGGCTACGCAAGTACGCAGGCAAAACGATGCCATGCCGTGCTTGCGCTGGTTTGTTTGGGGGATAGGAGCCACACTGGGGCGGATGTTTTGTCAGCTCTGTAGGGGCAGGCCGAGAGGTGGTTGACGCCATGCCAGCTTAAGCCAGGAATGGTGGTTTGCGACAATGGCACCAACCTCCTCTCCGCCCTCCGACAGGGACAACTGACCCATGTGCCCTGTGTAGCTCACGTCCTTAACCTGGTGGTGCAGCGGTTCTTGGGCAGGTACCCCGGCTTACAGGATGTCCTGAAGCAGGCCAGGAAAGTCTGTGTGCATTTTCGCCGATCATTTAATGCCTGTGCTCGGCTGGCTGAGCTCCAAAAGGAGTTGAACCTGCCCAAGAACCGCCTTATATGTGACATGCCCACCAGATAAAACTCAACATTGGCCATGCTGCAGCGGCTGCACACGCAGCAGAGGGCCATCAATGAGTACCTGTGGGACTACGGCACCAGGACAGGGTCAGGGGAGCTTGGTTTTTTCTCACCACGCCAGTGGGGCATGATCAGGGATGCATGCACTGTCCTGTCACCGTTTGAGGAGGCCACAAGGATAGTGAGCAGTGACAGTGCATGCATCAGTGACACTGTACCTCTTGTCCACCTCTTGGAGCATACGCTGCGTGGAATAATGGACAGGGCACTTGAGGCAGAACAGAGGCAGGAAGAGGAGGACTTCCTTGCCTCTCAAGGCCCCCTTTATCCAGACAGTGTTCCTGCTGTGCCACCCATCACACAGGAAGAGGATGAGGAGGAGGAAGAGGAGGAGGAGGATGATTGTGTCAGCATGGAGGTGGAGGCTGGCACTCAGCATCAGCATCAGCAGCAGCAGCAGCAGTCCTGTAGGGATGATTTACAGTCCCAAGAAACACGTGGACTTGTACGTGGCTGGGAGGAGGTAGCTGCGGATCATGTTGTCCTTAGTGACCCAGAGGACTCCGGACCGAATGCCTCAGCTAACGTACGCTGCATGGCCTCCCTGATCCTGCAAAGCCTGCGGAAGGATCCTCGTATTCTTCGGATCAATGAGAGGGACCATTACTGGCTGGCCACTCTCCTTGATCCACGGTACAAGGGTAAGGTTGCCGACCTTATCTTGCCATCGCAGAGGGAGCAGAGGATGAGACATCTCCGGGAGGCCTTGCAGAAAGGTCTGTGCAACGCGTTCCCAGAGACTGGGAGGTTACAAACTCCTGGTCCTGGACAACGTGTTGCTGAGGCATCGGTCAGAAGGAGCGGTGGAGAAGGTGGCCGTCTGACTGATGCTTTCAGACAATTTTTTAGTCCGCAGCCCCAAGGTATGATCGGCACCCATCGCCAGGGTCTGATTTACATGGTGCAGGAATACCTAGGGGCAAGGTCAGACTTGGACACCTTTCCCACCGAAAATCCTCTGGCTTACTGGGTCTTGAGGATGGATCACTGGCCATAGCTTGCACAGTATGCAATTGAGCTACTGGCCTGTCCTGCATCCAGCGTTCTTTCGGAACGCACCTTCAGTGCTGCTGGTGGCTTTGTTACCGATCACAGGGTGCGCCTGTCCACCGAATCAGTTGATCGACTGACCTTCATCAAGATGAATCAGTCTTGGATCACCCACAACTACCAAGCACCTGAAGCTGATGTAACCGAATAATTTTTTTTGAAATACCACATCCCTTCAAGACTGCCTATGCTGATGCTGAGTGACTGTCCTGTTATGTTGATTGTCTATCCTCTTCCTCCTCCGCTGATATGTTGGAAGAACATTTCTGGTTCTGGTTGATGCCATCAGCCCAATTTTTCTGCCCCTGTTTAACAGGGGCGTTTAAGTACAATTTTTGATGCAATGCTTTGCAGCAGGGCTAATTCCTGCAATCAATCAAGAGTATATGGGAGAGGTTGCAGTGTGGTGGCACCAGCACCAGTGCCTAAGGCCCAATTTTTCTGCCCCTGTTCAACAGGGGCGTTTAATTACAATTTTTGATGCAATGCTTTGCAGCAGGGCTAATTCCTGCAATAAAACTAGAGTATATGGCAGAGGTTGCAGTGTGGTGGAACCAGTGCCTAAGGCCCAATTTTTCTGCCCCTGTTTAACAGGGGCGTTTAAGTACAATTTTTGATGCAATGCTTTGCAGCAGGGCTAATTCCTGCAATAAAACTAGAGTATATGGCAGAGGTTGCAGTGTGGTGGCACCAGCACCAGTGCCTAAGGCCCAACTTTTCTGCCCCTGTTTAACAGGGGCGTTTAAGTACAATTTTTGATGCAATGCTTTGCAGCAGGGCTAATTCCTGCAATAAAACTAGAGTATATGGCAGAGGTTGCAGTGTGGTGGCACCAGCACCAGTGCCTAAGGCCCAATTTTTCTGCCCCTGTTTAACAGGGGCGTTTAAGTACAATATTTGATGCAATGCTTTGCAGCAGGGCTAATTCCTGCAATAAAACTAGAGTATATGGAAGAGGTTGCAGTGTGGTGGCACCAGCAGCAGTGCCTAAGGCCAAATTTTTCTGCCCCTGTTTAACAGGGACATGTAATTACAATTCTTGATATAATATTTCACAGGAGGGCCCCTTCCTGTGCCCACCCAGAGTAACGGTGAGGACTTACAGTGTTGTGGCACCAGCACCACAACCACCAATGGTCAATTTTTCTACCACTGTTCAACAATGGCATGTAATTACAATTCTTGATATAATCGTTCACAGCAGGGCGCTCCAGCGCCCACCAAGAGTCACTTTGAGGGCTTACAATGTTGTGGCAAAACCAACACCTTGTTCCACCATTTCTGCAGAGCATATAGGGCAGGCCCCTACTTTCAAACATCCAATTTACAAACATCTCCTACTTGCAAACGGAAGGAGACAACAGCAAGTGAGATGAAAAAAGATGGACGACAAAACAAATTATACAGGGGTGATAACCCTTCCGTATGTTTTCCAAAAAGCTTTAAAATAGTTTTTTTGACTGGAGCTACACTTTAAAATTGTACCAGTTGAAAATTACAAACAGATTTAACTTAACACAACAAACCTACACAGTCCCTGTCTTGTTTGCACCGCCTGTATACTGCTGTTCTGAGTATATAGGGCCTGGGGGCCACACGCATTTCCTTTTTTTAATATGGGTATGGGGTTCCCCTTAATATGCGTACAAGACCCAAATAGGCTGGTAATGGGCAGGGAGGGCTACCCATGCCATTTTTCTCAATGATTTTAAACCATATTGCAGGAACCAGATATAACATTAAAACCGCAAGCAGTTTTAAATGGTGTTATTTCCGTTTAATGTCATTTTGTGCAGGGACTGTTCTAAACACAGGAAACACGTGGCACTTCACAGGCATACTACAGACACCCCCCAGGCACCATATTTAAAGGAATATTTCACTTTTTTTTTCACTTTAATCGTCATTAAAATCAGTGCTCCCGCCAAAACGGCCATTTTTAAAAACATTTTAGGCATTGACTCATGTCCCCTGGGGCAGGAGCCAGGTCCTCAAACCCTTTTTAGGACAGTATCTTGCATATTAGCCGTTAAAATTAGCACTTTTCATTTCGAACGTTCGAGTCCCATAGACTTCAATGGGGTTCTAACGTTCGTTCGAATTTGGGGTCCGTTTGAAAGTTCTGGTGCGAACCGAACCGGGGGGTGTTTGGCTCCTCCCTACTCAGGAGTATCAAAGTTCCTATAATCTAGAACAGCATAGGTAATGGTATATTAAAGTGCTGGCAAGCAAGCAGATTTCTTTAAGTCCAAGATGCTGCAAGCGCTGATAGCAAGGCACTATATAAGCCAGGTACTTAGTATCCTTGGTAGCATTTTTATGTTTTCAAACAATTAGTTTATGCAATATAGTAGAATGCATAGCCAAAGATGCTTAGGTAGAGTTAAAGAGGAAGTAAACCCTGATGAGTTTACTTCCTCTTTCATTCCCTGCAAAGGTAAAGCATAATGGACTACTATGCATCGCATAGTAGTCCATTATGTGTCACTTACCTGACACAGGAGCCAGCGAAGTCACCGCTGTCCCCTGTAGTCCGGCACATCCATCTTCTCGGTGGGTCTCGCTGCTCCGTCGCTGTCATTCGGCGAAGCCGCGATGACGTCACTCCCGCACATGCGCACTGGAGCCGCCATGTGCGGCATATTCACCGTTGACGGTGCCGCGCTCAGTGCGCATGCGCCGTAGACAGCGGTGCCTGTCTTTCGGCAAATATCTCCTAAACCGTGTAGGTTTAGGAGATATTTCTTGGACCTACAGGTAAGCCTTAATCTATCCTTACCTGTAGGTCAAAGTGTGTTGTAAGGGTTTACAACCACTTTAAGTGCCCAACACTGGTGTCTAGATGTCAGCTGGGCATCAAATTCAACTTGCAACATCCTAATAGCGTCAGCTATTCATTAAGATCTCTCTGAAAGAGCAGGTTGGATGGCAACACAGTGCTCTTTGTGAAAAGTTGTGTTTGTTACTTACTGTTCTGCATTTATGCATGAAGGAGCAGTAGAGAGGGGTCTGACATTCATAAGAGCCATTCCTCTGCTCTACTCTAGCCTGTTCACATAGACATATACGCTCAGTTAAGCACATGGACTAAGGTGTTTACTCATGAATGTTTAAATCTCATAAGTGATTTTTATCTAGTTATTAATGACATTCTTGTGTGAAACAACATTTTAAGGTGTAAACTTGAGTTGACTCCTTTTCCTTCCATCTCATTAAGTAAATTTTGCTGATTTAATCAGTTCTGTGTATTTCCTTCTTATTGTTGTCATTTGAAGGGGAAGGGAAAAAATGTATGAACCCAGGGTGTCAGAGGTTGCAGAGAACTCACAGGGTGGGCAACCAGGGGGCTATTGATCTATCTTGCGACCCTCAAGAGGGCAGCCCTACAATAGCAAATGTTGTCGCTGTACTTATTTCTGTCTGCAGAAACCAGACTTTATCTTTATCCTAAAGTGGTTGTAAAGTCAGATTTTTTTTTTTATCTTAATACATTCTATACATTAAAAAACATAAAAAAAACAAAAAAAAAAACCTTCTGTGTGCAGCGGCCCACTCAGCTCCTCCCAATACTTATCTGAGCTCCATCTCATTTGAGCGGTGTTGCATGAGAGCCTGGGCTGTCCAGGACTCTTGCTCTTTATTGGCTGATTGTCAATCAAAGTCAGTGAGCCAATGAGGAGAGAGAGGAGGTGGGGCCAAGCCAAGGCTCTGTTTTTGAATGGACACACAGAGCAGTGGCTGGGCTTGGGTGCCCCATAGCAAGCTGCTTGCCACTCGGCAGGAGTGAGGGGCCAGGAGCTCAGGCGAGGAACCCATGAAGAGGATGATCTGGGCTATATACATATATATTTATAACAGACATGTTATGCTTACCTGCTCAGTGCAATGGAATTGCACAGAGCTGCCCTGAACCTCCTCTTCTGGGGTTCCTCGCAATTTGTTATGAGGGCACTCATGCAGGCTCAATCCCAAGCCGAGCTGTGTGCTTCTAGAGAAACACAGTGCTGTTTGTTACTACTCCCATTCTGCTCACAGGATTTGACTGACAGCAGCCGGAGCCTATGGTTCTTGTTATCTCAGCAAAGCTTTTGAAAGCATGGAGAGAGCAGAGTGATGGTACAGATGGTCACAGCTCTGGAATGAGTGAAGACTCAGGTAAGTATAAGCAGGGGTTAGGGGTGATACTGCGACTTGGTAATTTTCTTACCTTAATTCAAGGGATGAATGAAGGTAAAAAATATCATGCCTTTAGAACCATTTAAACTTTAAACTTTGACTTTGTCATTTTGTAACATAGCCGATCAGGGAAGTTGCTGGAGAAAAGCAATTCTCATAAATTCACACTTTAGAAGAGCACCAGTTTTCCAAGTAAAAATCTTGTCTTTTATTATCTGGAAAGTCCATCTTAATAAATAATAATAATAGCAAGTTACAAAAACAAAGCTAGATTAGTCAGGGGCTGCATGTGAGGAAAACTATATTTTCAAATGTAACCACCACTGGTTATTCTATAAATGCAGATTGGATTGCACTCAAAGGAGATCACAGCGTAGTCCATTTCATTAAAGAGATTAAAGCATAGTTTTATGTAGACAAGATGCACATAAGATGCACTGTGTTCTGAGCTCTGCTTTGCATGCTTTACAGCATGTACTGTACTGTGCAGACTGAAAGGGAACATTCATTATTTGAAAAAACGTATGGCCTATATGGAATGGGTTGAAAGTTTTTTTGCACCTTGCTTTTATCTCTCCAGTCTCCACATTCTCTCATATGGAACTCAATGGGTCAATCTTCTAAGTGCCTCAAATGTGGACAGGATCCTGTGAACTTATAGCACACATTTTGAGCATATCCTAGAATAAAATGTTTTTGGAAAGCTATTACTCATTATGCTGCTGACCAGTTGGTGAACCACCTCAAATTTACCCACCATGGGCACTTTTTAGTATTTCAAATTAAATTAAGCTGAAATCACTGTGAACAGTGGAAAACTATTATCCATGATGTCCTTATTGGCCAAAAATGATTCCATAAACTTCTTTTTGGAAACCAATGTTTGTCTTCAAATTGATTTGACTGAAGCAACTCTGTTAAAGGAGCTTTGATTAAGCAAAAGAGTTTACAAAGGTTTGCACTGACTTCCTGGTGTACGGCCCAGTCTCTTTTCAAAAACCTCCCAGTCCATCTCTAGTCTCTTCCAAGACTGCTCTTTATACAGTCCAGGGTGTTGGCTGGCAGCCGCTGGGAATTTTTCTAGCTGTGGCTTCAGTTGCATGTGTCCCACTGAAATTTTAATGCAACATTTTCTTCTTGTTAATTTTATTGAATTGTACCTTTGACAGTATATCTTTTATCTTCAATAAACATGTTTTTGGAAAAAAAAACACAGCCAAGAAGAGCGTTTTACTATCTGCAGAATGTGTTCACACATGTTACATACAGTATTGGTTAATCAGAGGAGTTTTTTTTCTAGTCATCTATATTGGACTAAGCAGTGGCAGCTCATCCATTAGGGCACCGCCCCCTCTCTCCAGGCCACCCCTATATGCAATGGATAGATTCATGCATA
Organism: Lithobates pipiens; assembly: GCF_037356315.1. Lineage (NCBI taxonomy): Eukaryota > Metazoa > Chordata > Amphibia > Anura > Ranidae > Lithobates > Lithobates pipiens. Next base: position 422,270,396 of record NW_027507903.1, on the reverse strand, counting down.
GCATGAATCTATCCATGGCCGCCGCGGCCACCCCCTATTCATGTATCTGGTCTGTTTCAGGGCACCGGTCGCATGAATTACAATGGCCAAAGTCTTTTTTGCAAAACCTGATTAGAGCCAGAGGCTCTAATAGGCTTCAAAATAGGGTGGGCTCAGGTCGCAGAGAATGCGATCGCAGATATGTTACAACAGCGAATCAATATTCGCTGTTGAAACACTGATCCTCAATGTGACCAGTTGGTGAACCACCCATCTTCCAATTGGCCCAAAAGGAGAAGACTTCCGATTGCCCGCCAAGGAGGAGGGAGGAAACGGAAGCCACTGCTGCCGTTGCCGTGATGAACCGTGGATAGCAGGAGAATGGGAAGCCGCTCCTGCTGAGCAGGGGAAGTGCGACCGAATGACTCACAGGGGAGGTGGCATATTGTTTGCCGCCCCCACTCCACAAAACCAATTTCCACCTCCTGCCACAGCAAAGCACTGCCTGAATAATTAAGTTGTATTAAAGAATAAGGATACACTAATTTTAACTTATATAAATGCACACAATTAAAGCATTTGTAATGAATCATACATGCTTTGCGAGCGCCTCCATCTCGGGACAAAGCGGGTTAATCTGTCTAGTGCAGATTGTTCATCTACCTTTGAAAACTTTAATTCGCTTCCTCTCTGTTTGAAAAACTAACTTAGAATCTGTGAGAACTGAAACAGATGGTGTCAGAAAGCAAATTCTAACTTTCTTTTGTCTACTATATTTTGCTAAAGTAGAACATTTGTTCTAGGAGGAGATGTAAAAATAAAGGCCCAACCTTGCATTTTCATTTTTAACACAAGACTCTCTGGAAAAACAATGTTGAATATCTATAGAATATAATTACCTACATGTATGCATTTATAGCACTTTATTTAGTGACAGTAACAGCTCATTAAAATAAAGAGCAATAGTTACACATTGTCAGAAACCATGAATCAGACTGAGACCGAAGTACAGTTAAATCACACTTGTTTAATGGTAATACAAAAGGTAAACAAAGTAAACATAGTCAAAACATAGCCAGACTTCAGAACGGATAGTCAGGTAAGCCAAACTGTGAGGGAGCCAGAGATGAGCAAAGTAGAACAGCAAGCAGGATCTGGAGCCGGAAGGAATGTCAGCCAGGCAAGTCTTTAAAAAGAACACAGGAGAGATATAACCAAGGCGAAGGCAGAGATCATCTGGGCTGAATGGCTTAAGTAGGCAGGACTGAAGAGCAGGATATCATCAACAAGTGAGTCACTGTGGAGAGATAGGAGCTGGCAATTAGCCGATAGCTGAGCGGCCAGCTTAGGGTTTGAGAGGAAGGGCTGAGCCCAGCCCTGACACGCATACAATTTTTATGTTCTTGCATTGCAAAGGTTTAGTAGCAGTAATCATGTCATTACTGACTAAATGGAACATGGCAAAAACCTCATAATTACCCTTTGATTTCTACTAGTTTTAAACAAAACATGAAAGGAATTAGTATAAAGGCATCAGTACTTGGCTATGTTCAAAGCACAGTGAAAGGTGTAGAAAAAATAAAGTAAAAATACAGAGTAAATCAAAGGGAGAGGCACCCGAATCAGGACCAGCATAGAAACTGTGCTGTACAGAATGTTCCTGAATGAATATTACTCACTAATAGTGTGTACCATGAGGTTGCAAATGCCTCAAGTTTTCAAATAATTGTTTTGCATTCACCAAGGGAGTCTTCCACTCTCCTGCCCAGTGCTGAGGCTAAGCCTTCATAGGCTCGATTTTAGGCAAACAGTGACACCAATAACTCATTAAAAAAAAGTCCCCTAATCCCTATAGATTTTTAAAGCTGTGCAATAACACACAAACATATTTTTGTCTAGTATAATGTAGAGTTTATCCTCAATTTCAGAAAACATTAAAGTCAGCTTTCATCTGGAGCAAAGGGACCAAAAGCTGTTTCCATGGCTGTTTCTGCCTTTCTGGTGTACCATTAGCTTGACTGTCAGTGTTATCCAGTCCCACACTTCTATTTCAGTCATCTTAAATACATTTTAGGCCCCATCATCTCCTCCGGAAGTGCAGTTATGAGTTTCTTAAACATTTCTGCAAGTTTTGCATTTTTTGCTGCTCTGTGATGCACACTTTTTTCAACCCTGGCTTAGATTTTCATTCACTTTAATAGGACTTTAAATGTAGCAATCTACTGCATGCCAAAACTAATTGTGAGGTTCAGCAAGTTCAAATCCACAATAGTGGGGGCGAACACATGTTTGATGTCAGTTTTTAGTTAAAAAATGCAATATAATATAGGTATGCAATAAAGGTAAGGAATAAACTCCACTTGATGAAAGTATTTAAATGCTTTTTTACGTGTGACAGAAACAGGGGTGGACTGACCATTGGGCCACTTGGGCACTGCCCGAGGGCCCCATGCCACTAGGGGGCCCCATCAGGGTTTCCAGCCTCAGTAAAACCAGGGACAGTATGTAAAAAGTTGTGTTTTTTTTACATGTGTCTCTGAAATGTCCCTTACCGACATCCTTTTGGTCTAAAAATCCAGAGATTATAGCTACCCCCACCTCTCCAGTACCTTCTCAGCCAATAGAAACATGTCTGTGTATACTGTGTGATTGTATACTGTGTGTGTGTGTGTTTGTGTATACTGTGTGGCCTCATAATCTCTGATTGCCTGGGGGCCCCATAATCTCCTATTGCCCGGGGGCCCCATGAGTTGTCAGTCCGCCCCTGGCCAGAAATGTTACTACTGCAGATGAAGAAGGAGGCTCAGCGCTCATTTGGTTAGGATTGAGAAATACAGTAGTGTCACTTCACCATTGCCTGCTGATCAGACAACACAAGAGCAACAAAACACGGATTAATCATCATCTCTACTACTTACAGCCATGGCCGAAGGTTTTGAGAATGACACAAATATAACATTTCACAAAGTCTACTGCCTCAGTATTTATGTTGGTGATTTGCTTATGCTCCTGAATGTTGTGTAGAGTTATAAGATGAAATGCAATTAACTGCAAAATCCCTCTTTGCCATGAAAATGTATTTAATCCCATAAAAAAACATTTTCACTACATTTGTGAAGAAGGCTTCAGGGCACCCAAGAAAGTCCAGCAAGCACCAGGACCCTCTCCTACAGTTAATTCAGCTGTGGGATCGGGGCACCACCAGTGCAGAGCTTGCGCAGGAATGGCAGCAGGCAGGTGTGACTTAATCTGCATGCACAGTGAGGCAAAGACTTTTGGAGGATGACCTGGTGTCAAGAAGGGCAGCAAAGAAGCCACTCCTGTCCAGGAAAAACATCAGAGACAGACTAATATTCTGCAAATGGTACAGGGATTGAACTGATGAGGAATGGGGTAAAGTATTTTTCTCTAAAGAAATCTCAAAATGTTCGGGCCATCCAAAAAAAAAAACCTTGTCCAAAGAAGAAAAGGTAAGCGCTACTATCAGTCTTGTGTCATGCCAGTAGTAAAGCATCCTGAGACCATTCATGTATGGGGTTGCGTCTCAGTCAAGGTAATGGGCTCACTCACAATTTTGCCTAAGAATACAGCCATGAATAAAGAATGGTACAAAAACATCCTCTGAGAGCAACTTCTTTCAACCATACAGGATCGGTTTGGTGACGAACAATGCCTTTTCCAGCATGATGGAGCACCTTGCCATAAGGTAACTAAGTGGCTTGGGTAAGAAAACATCAACATTTTGGGTTCATGGCCAGGAAACACCCCAGACCTTAATCCCATTGAGAACTTGTGGTCAATCTTCAAGAGGCGAGTGAACCTAAAAAATCTCGCAAATTCTGACAAACTCCAAACATTACTAATGCAAGAATGGGTTATCTTCAGTCAGGATGAGGCCCAGAAGTTGCTTGACAGCATGCCAAGGTGAATTGCAGAGGTCTTGAAAAAAGGGTCAATACTGCAAATATTGACTCTTTGCATACACTTAAAGTATAACTCCACTTTTGTTGAGATGAAAAAATTCCCCTCTGGGTGGTCCCCCGCCCGCAACAAAGGCTGATCCATACTCTCTTCAGCGCCATTCAGTGAGCGGTGGCGCTGAACTAGAAGAGCCCCCTGGTGCCCTGGTCACAGGTTATTCTCCGCATGGAGTCCATTAGACTGATGGAGCGAATTCACCATACTCTCCTGGACTCCATGCATATATTCGATGGGAAGTGGAGTGGGTGGACGGCCCTCCTGCTTACCTCGAGGCTCGAAGACCCCTGACCCAAACGGGCGAAATGCTTTAAGGTTGCAACTCATGAAGGGGGGATACCCTCGCATGTTAGAACCTTTGTTAACCTTTCCTCATAACTAATATCCTTCAGACCCTTTATCAGCTTTGTTGCCCTTCTTTGTACTCGCTCTATTTCCAGTACATCCTTCCTGAGGACTGGTGCCCAGAACTGGACAGCATATTCCAGGTGAGATCGAACTAGAGTCTTGTAGAGCGGGAGAATTATCGTTTTATCTCTGGAGTTGATCCCCTTTTTAATGCATGCCAATATTCTGTTTGCTTTGTTAGCAGCAGCTTGGCATTGCATGCCATTGCTGAGCCTATCATCTACTAGGACCCCCAGGTCCTTTTCTATTCTAGATTCCCCCAGAGGTTCTCCCCCCAGTGTATAGAGTGCATTCCTATTTTTGCCACCCAAATGCATTATTTTACTTTTTGCTACATTAAACCTCATTTGCCATGTAGTTGCTCACCCCATTAATTTGTTCAGATCTTTTTGCAAGGTTTCCACATCCTGCAGAGAAGTTATTGCCCTGCTTAGCTTAGTATCGTCCACAAATATAGAGATCGAACTGTTAACCTCATCCTCCAGGTCATTTATGAACAAATTAAATAAGATTGGTCCCAGCACAGAACCATGGGGGACCCCACTACCCACCACTGACCATTCCGAGTACTCCCCATTTATCACCATCCCCTGAAATCGCCCTTGTAGCCAGTTTTTAATCCATGTACTCACCTTATGGTCCATGCCAAGGGACCTTATTTTGTACAGTAAACATTTATGGGGAACTGTGTCAAATACTTTTGCAAAATCCAGATACACCACATCTATGGGCCTTCTATTATCTAGCTGGCAACTCACCTCCTCATAGAAGGTTAGTAGATTCTTCATGAATCCATGCTGATTACTGCTTATGATACCGTTCTCATTACTAAAATCTTGTATATTCCGTTATCATCCCCTCCAAGAGTTTACATACTATTGATGTTAGGCTAACTGGTCTGTAATTCCCAGGGATGTATTTTGGGCTCTTTTTAAATATTGGTGCTACATTGGCTTTTTTCCAATCAGCTGGTACCATTCCTGTCAGTAAAAATTAGGAACAGTGGTCTGGCAATTACTTGACTGAGTTCTCTAAGTATCCTCGAGTGCAAGTCATCTGGCCCCGGTGATTTATTAATGTTAAGATTCCCAAGTCTAATTTTAATTCTGTCCTCTGTTAACCATAGAGGTGCTTCCTGTGATGTTTCTTGAGGATAAACATTGCAGTTTTGGTTACTGAAGCCCCCTGAGTCCCTCGTGAAGACTGAGGCCGCGTACACACGGGCGGACTGTTCGCCCAACTTTGTTCGTCAAACAATCCGACAAACAGTCCGCTCAAAATTTGCATGAACGGACTTGACCACACACGATGAACGAACAGTCCGCTGAAAGCGTGCGCGATGATGTGAACGGCACGTACGACGGGACGAGAAATTCGACGTCCAATACACTGCAATGCAACCTTCGCCGTGTAAATCCTTTCTGAGCATGCGCGAAACTTAGTTTGTCGAACAAGCCTACACACGAGCGGACTGTCCGCTGAAACCACGTTTCAGCGGACTGTCTTACGGAAATTCCGAAAAACTTTGTTCGTCAGACTGTCCGCTGAAACTGTCCGCTGAAGCCCACACACGAGCGGACTGTCCGCTGAAACACTGTTCAGCGGACAAAGTTGGGCGAACAGTCCGCCCGTGTGTACGCGGCCTGAGGAGAAGAATACATTCAATACCTTCGCCATTTCGCATCCTTTGTAACTAGATGTCCTTCTTCATTCTTTATGGTGCCAATATGGTCTGTCCTCCCTTTTTTACTATTTACATACTTAAATAATTTTTGGGATTTTTTTTGCTTTCCTCTGCTATGTATCTTTCAGGTTCTATCTTAGCCATCCTTATTGCACCCTTACATTTCTTGTTGCATTCTTTATAAAGTCTGAATGCTTATGATAATCCCCCAACCTTGTATTTTTTTGAAGGCCTTCTCCTTTACTTTTATATGCATTTTTACATTGGAGTTAAGCCATCCAGGACTTTTGTTCACTCTTTTAAATTTATTACCCAATGGAATGCTTTTTCTAATGCTGTTCTTAAAGCAAACCCATCTCTCCTCCGCGTTCTTTGTTCCTAAGATTTTATCCCAATTTATGCCTTCTAGTAAGGTTACTTACAGGAATGTAGATAAAAATAAGCTTGTTCTTTAAAAGTAAAGAGCGATCGCCACAAATATACTTATACTTTTACATTATTTAAGCTTTCTTAATTTTTGAGCGATATACTATTATTGTTATTTCTTTAAATATAGTGCCTGGGAGGGTCCCCTTAGTGTGCCTGTAAAATTGTGAATCTGTAGGATATGTATAACCTGCCACAGCAAAACTGAAATTTCTAAAAAAACAAGTCAAGTCTCATTTAAAATGGCTCGCAGTTACAATTGCCAGCACCCAGCTATTGAAAAAAGAAATAAAAAAAGGCGTGGGGTTTCCCCTCCCAGTCCATACCTGGAACTTACCTGGGCATGCAGCCTGGCAGGCCAGATACCCTCAAAATGGGAGGGTGGGTGCTTTGGGTGTGGGGGGGGGGGGCTCTGCTCTCACTACCCCAAAGCACCATGTTGATGGTCAGTGGTTGTGGGGTCTGCAGGTGAGAGGTTTATGGAGATCTGATAGCCCCCAGATCCTGGCCCTCCCGCATGTGAATGAGTATTGGGTACACAGCACCCCTACCCATTCACCAAAAAGTGTCAAAAAGTAATAACAACTAGACAAGTTTTTGACAAATATTTTATTAAAAAATAAAAAAATAGAGTCCCTCAATGTAAATCCATCATCAATCACGCCGCCTGCTGACTCCATTTTTTTTTTTTTTTAAATAGATAAACGCTCCACCTTCTGGGATGCCTGCCTGCCGAATGCCTCCTCTGTGCTTTGACAGTTGTTATGTATAGGTAAGGGGTGAGGCCCTCTTGCTACGTCACCTGGTGGCACCGCCCCTTCTGACATCATGAACTGGTGCATGCTGGGCCTGTAATATCACAAGGGGTGAGGCCACCAGGTGACATTGCCAAGTGACCTCACCCCTTACCTATATAGAAACGTTTAAAGTGCAGAGGTGGCATTCAATGGGCGGCCATCCCAGAAGGTGGAGCATTTTATTTTTTTGATTCAGCTGTGTGGTGGGCGACATTATTGATAAAGAATTTACATTGAGGGACACTGTTTTTTTTTTTGTTTAAATAAAGGATTTGTCAAAAACTTGTCTCTTGTTTTTATTACTTTTAGACACTTTTTTATGGAATGGTTAAAGTTAGCTTCGAGATTACGATAGCCCCCTGCTTGCAGACCCCCAGAATCCCCGGCCACAGTTGTGGGGATGAGCCCCCTGTCCCAGAGCACCCACCCTCCATGTTGAAGGCATGTGGCCTGATATGGTTCGGGGGGCGCTCGCTTGTCCACCCCTTTCCTGATCTGCCAGGCTGCATGCTTGAAGGGCCTGGTATGGACTGGGGGGGGGGGGGCTGTCAGCGGGGAAACCTATTGACAGTAGATGACTCATCAGGCGCTAAGGATGCTGTAGCCAGCTTCCCGGTCCCGCTCCTTAACAACCAGCTTACACTGCACCCTGATTAGGAAAAGCCTGCAAATTCAGGTGTTCGGTTGAATGGTCGTACAGGCAAATGTTCTGCCCAAACTCATGCTCGGGTTGCAAAATCAAAATATACAAAGTTACTAGAGACAAATCCCAACAGACTAAAGGCTGTAATTAAAGCAAAAGGTGGTTCAACAAAACAACGGGGATCACCCTTTTTCCAACTCAGTGATTCGATTCAGTCTTTGAATATCTTTCACTTGGATGTTATAAGTTCCACCGAGTAAATACAGCTGGCTAAAACAAAAACTGAACCATTTCAGGCTGCAAAGCAACAATATGTGATCATTTTAAAGAGTGGGGAGGTGATTGTTTTTTACACTGTAATTCTGCCCCCCCAAAATATAAGCAGGTCTGTATACACCTGAAAGAATCCATTCACAACATCAATTGCTCGTTCCTTCTTTTCTTTATTCCTTAGTTAGGTTTCACCAATTGCTTTACAGTGCCTTGAAAAAGTATTCACACCCCTTGAAATGTTCCACATTTTGTCATGTTACAACCAAAGACGTAAATGTATTTTATTGGGATTTTATGTGAGAGACCAACACAAAGCGGCACATAATTGTGAAGTAGAAGGAAAAGGATAAATAGTTTTCAATTGTTTTTACAAATAAATATCTGAAAAGGTGTGTAATAGGTTTAGCCAAGGATCCACAGTCTTATTTTCATGCATCACCTCTCCATAATAGTGAAATTTCAGGAGGTGAAGTGTAATTGGTAGTTTTAGGTGCATAGTGATAAGATTGAAGACAAAATAAGATTAATAGGTTTTATTTAATAAACATTGTTAAAATTGAATATTAAAACCATCATGAATACAGTAGTTGACACACTGACACTCTGCGCAACTATCTGTTTGTGGGTTCTGTTAATCCTCTGAAGTTGTGCTTACATTTGGGGTGAGAGGTCGTTCATCAGATGTAGCATATGTATATATAGTATAATTGTATTTTATTATGTATATATGTAAATTAAATATTTTTAGATTTTTTTTGACCATACTGCGGTCAAACTATGTGGACTCTTGAGGAAGCCATGATCTTGGTAAAACATGTATGAGTTGATAAACTGTTGTACAATGACCGTATGAATTTATTCATGTTGGTTTTATTAGACATGTGCGATTAGTTTCGTACGAATCTCAAATTGGTAGGAATTTCCCTAAATTCGTACGTTCGGGAGGATCCAAAATACGAATTGCCATGCGTCCGAATTTTGTACGCAATACGAACTTTTGTTTACGAATTTCGGATCAGTTGTTGTCGCATCGACAACTCAGTCATTATGCTTATTATGAGAGGCTCCCACCACCCATGTGCTATGCTGACTTCCTCCTGGGGCTGTACCTCTACTGTGCTCATTATGAGGGGTTTCCACCATCCCTGTGCTGTGCTGACATACTGAGCACAGCAGGGGTACAGCCCCAGGAGGAAGTCAGCACAGCACAGGGATGGTAGGAGCCCCTCATAATGAGCACATGGCTGCCATGCACAGCTGCTCCAGTTTTTGCCTGCTCCAGTTTTGATCCCCCGCACTGTACGGGGTCACCGGGGATGTGCGGGGTCACTGGAAATTGTTTGGTGTTACCAAGCATGTGCTCTCCGCACATCCCCAGTGACCCCAAACAGTGTGGGGGATCTATCGAAACTGGAGCAGGCGAAAACTGAACCAGCGGTGCATGGCAGACAATCCTCTTCTCTCTTTCATTTTCAAATCTTAACGGAACGAACTGAAGAGAAGCTGATTGGTTGCCATGGACAACTGCTCCAGATTCTGTTCGCTCCAATTTTGATCAATTTCTCGAAATGTCTTTTTATCTGTTCTAGCAGTCATATGTGTAAATTAGAAGAATGGTGGGGGCACATTGGAGCACATCAGGGCATATTGGAGCACATTGGGGCACATCAGGGCACATCTGGGCACATCAGGGCATATTGCAACACATTGGGACACATTGGGGAACATCAGGGCACATTGGGGAACATCAGGGCACAGCGTTTACCAGCCAGCATGCAGATCAGCGCAGGAAGCGTGTGTAATAAGTTCTCTCTATGCTCCTCCCTGGTGGCACCTCCTCTCTTCTCGTCCATCCTAGATGATGTCACAAGCAAATAGGGGTAGATGTTAGGCGAGGGGAGGGATTGTGTGGAGGGACAGGGACCAACTACTAAGACCAAATGGCCATCTCTGCTGCAGACAGTCAGTTCAAGGAATGTTCAGAGTGAGGGAGGGGTACCCCAGCTTTGGCAAATTGATTTTCAAAAATGCTAACTGCTCCATTAGCTGGGGGGACAACTGGGATCTTTGGGTGACAGGATGTTTCCCGTCACAGAAAACACCCGTTCACTCTGGACTCTTGTCGGAGGGCAGGACAGTAGCTCCTTGGCAATATCTGTGAGGGCAGGCCACTCCTCGCTCTTCTCCTGCCAAAAAAACATTGGATCTGTGGTGGGGTGCACTGGTGGGGCTGACAAATAGGACATGACAACCTCCTTTGCTGATATGGGTTTCTTGGGGCGCACTATGCTGGAGGTTCTCATTAGGGTGTCAAGTGCCTCAGCCAAGACAGAAGATGTTCCGCTGGCAGGAGCTCTGCTCACTTCACTAGATGATGCATGGGAGAGGGGGTCTTCAATATCTTCTTCCTCCTCTTCCTCTTCTCCCAGCCTTATCATCTGCCTTTCCCTCTGACGCACCCTGTCGATTAGTCTGTCCCGCCATGTTGTCAGAGCACTACACTGCACAGCCATTTTGCCCTTGATGCGAGGGTCACACATGGCAGCCAGCATCAGTTCTGGGCAAGAGGCGGTCAACTCCTGCGTGCGCCTGCCCAACTCCATCAGAAATGTGTTTAGCAGAGCCAACACATCAGGTTGAGGGCCACCGCCAGGCAAAGGTTCCTCAGCCGACTTGAACCGCTCCAATTTGCTCTGAAGGTGGTTGAAGAGTGAGAGCACATGACCAATGCTCGCATCCTCGCGGCTTAGGTGTTCTGTGACAGAGAGGAAAGGTTTGGGGACTGCCACAATCTGCCCAATTATGGCCCAGTCCTCCCTGCCTAAAGGTCTCTCTATGCCAATGTTATGATCACAGGCCATGGCATGGAGAGCCTTCTGCTGCTCAAGGATGCGTTCCAGCATTGCTAGGGTTGAATTCCACCTAGTCTACCTAGTCCTGTTTTAGGCAGTGTTCTGGAGGCTTGCCTTCCTCTGTTCCACCCTGAGGAGGTGGCTGTCCGACAAGAGTCCACCACTTTGGACAGCCTTCCATCACCGCCTGAAATGGTCTTCACCAACTGAAAACTGTCAGTTACCACCTGGTGGAGAAGGTGGGCTGAACAGCGCACACCCACAAAGCTGCCATCCCTTACAGCCTTTACCATGTTGCTGCCTCCATCAGTGACAACATAGCCAATCCAGTAGTTGCTGTTTGCCTGTCCAAACCACTGCAACAACATTTTCTGCAGGGCTTGCAGGATGTTTTGCGCTGTGTGCTTTTCATCAAGCACCTCAGCGTGCAGGTGGAAGGAACAGTGCCCATGTTTGTCAACTGCTGACGAGGATCCAGATGTTTGGACTACATCATGGGACACCTTGGCCTGCAACCAATGTTGCGTCAGGAACAGGAAGGCATGCTGGGCACTACACGCACTCCACGCACTTCACAGGTCAGTGGTCAGGTGCACTGCCTGTCCACCTTCCCTTCCAATCTCCTCCTTGAGCACCCCGACACAAGACCTGTATAAGGCTGGCTGAAGGTCTTACGTGATGGCACACGGTACTGTGGTGCAACAGCCTGCATCAATTGCTTGAAGGGCTCACCTTCCACCATGTTGAAAGGTGCTCCTCCAACTGCAATGAGCGGGCCAATCAGGCGTGTTATTTTATGCACCATACCCTTACTCTGAAAGCCACCAAAATCTTCCAGGGTGGACTGGCTGGTATGAATTGGATGCTGGATAGCAACAGCATTCTTTTCTGCCTTATACTGGCTGGTGGTGCTGGCACTCATGGTGGCTGTGGCGGTGCCACTATTGGTTCCCCTGTTGGTGTTTGGAGGAGTGGCCATAATACTTTTCTCCCCTAACAGCACTGCATGGTGGTGTACACGCATGTGCTGGTTCATGCCACTATTACTGAGATGCCCTGTGTCTCGGCCCCGACTGACCCCCCTGCCACAGTGATTGCATTTGGCCTTCTGACCGACACCAATTCTTTTAAAATGCTGCCTAATGCTGGAATGGCAGCCACCACCTCGGACACTGCCTGATGGAATCCCTTCCACTGCAGTGGTCACACTCTCTTTCTGAGGTTCGGCAGGAGCAGGAGGAAGAGACCTGAACATCCCAGGTATTTTGGGTTCTGTGATGGATTGAGGCCTAATGGTTGCATTGGCCCATTCTGATGCTGGAGGCTTAGAAAGCACTTAGGCAGGGGTCTTTTCAGGAGAAAAAAGTAGTGGGGACTGAGGGGAGATACTTTCTGGGCTGTCGGTGGTGCCAACATAGGTAGAGGGCTGGAAATTAAATTTGTCTACAACAATGTCAGGAAAGTCTGCTTCCACCTCTTTCACGTAGTTAAGGGAACAGTGATCATTAGAAGCAGTAAACTCTGTCTCCTTGCTGACCGCTGCCAAGCTCCCTGTAGTGCTGATGGTGATGGCACTGGCAGCAATGGTGGTGGTGACATCATCATGAGCCTCGGCCTCCTGACATGTTTCCTGCTGCATGGCCAGGATCTCCAGCTTTGGCTGCAGAAATGTATGTGCACTGTGAACCCCTTTAGCCTGCCCTCTTCCATAAAAGGTACCAATGGGCAGCATGCTACCAGCAGCAGTGGCAGAGGTGGTAGCGCCACTTTTGCTATGAACTGTGCTGCTGGTTCTAGGAGGTAAATCCTGGAACAGCTGGCGATGTGCAAATGTCTGCTGTTTGCCAGGCTTTTTACCACCAGCAGTCTTCACTCCCATTCACTTCATCTTTATGGGAGGTGAGCTGAGCTCAGAAGGCGCAAAGACAGAACAAACAACCTGCTGCTCATGTACACAGCTCATAGCTCTCACTCTCCCAGCAGCACTCTTAGGGTCCGTTCACACAGGGGCAACTCCGATCCGACTTCAGGTCGCCCCTAGTCGCCTCAGGTCGGACAACATTTAAAAAGCAATGTAAGTGAATGAGAGCCGTCTTAATGCACACTACTGAAGTCGCTCCGAAAGGGTTCCTGTACTACTTGAATCCGACTTGTAGGCGACCGGTACCCATTGATTTCAATGGAAGTCAACCTCCAATTCAGATCTCCGTCTATACGGAGGCGACTCTGACAGAATTATCAGCTTTCAAGAGGGCACTCCACGCCAAATTTATGAATAAAAATTTGGCGTGGGTTCCCCCTCCGAGAGCATACCAGGCCCTTAGGTCCGGTATGAATATTAAGGGGAACCCCCTACGCCGAAAGAACGGCGTGGGGGTCCCCCCCAGATCCATACCAGACCCTTAGTCGAGCACGCTACCTGGCCAGCCAGGAAAGGGGGTGGGGACAAGCGTGCGCCCCCCCTCCTGAGCCGTACCAGGCCGCGTGTCCTCAACATGTTGATGAGGACAAGGGCCTCTTCCAGACAACCCTGGCCGTTGGTTGTCGGGGTCTGCGGGCGGGGGGCTTATCGGAATCCGGGAGCCCCCTTTAATAAGGGGGCCCCCGGATAACGGCCCCCCACCCTATGTAAATGAGTATGGGGTACAACGTACACCTACCCATTCACCTGTGAAAAAAATGTAAAAAAAACACAACACAGGGTTAAAATAGTATATTGCACAGCTCCGGGGGTCTTCCGTCTTCGGGGGTCTTCTCGCCGGACTCCTCCGCTATCTTCTGTTAGCTCTTTTGCTAGCGGAGGAGCCCGGCTTTCTTCTTCGTCGCTGCCCTTTTCTTCCGACTTCGGGGGTCTTGTCCCCCTCTTCGGTTCTTCTGCCGGGCCACCGCACCTTCTTATAGCTCTTTTACAGGCGGTGGCCCGGTCTTCTGTCGCCGCCGCCGACTTCCATTCTTCTTCTTCTCCTTCTTCTCCTGGAGATGTTGACTCGATGCTCTCTCCGGCCGCAATGCCAGAGATGCGGTGCGCGGCGACTTATATAGGGACAAGGGTCGGGGTCGCCGGTTGACTCTTAAGGGCCTGGTATGCTCTCGGAGGGGGAACCCACGCCAAATTTTTTTCATAAATTTAGCGTGGAGTTCCCTCTTGAGAGCTCATTCTCTGATTGGCCGCGGCAAAAGTCGCCTGGCCTGGGGCGACTTAAAGTCATGTTGTAAGTCGCCCCAAGTCATGTTCAGGTTGTGTCCAAGTTGCCTCCAAAAGTCGTGTTGAAAGTCATGTTGCCCCTGTGTGAACGGACCCTTACTGCTTTTTTGGCCTTGTTTGCTGCTCATTTTTCCTTTAAAAGTTAGAAAAATGTAGACAAAAAAAAAAAAATATGATTTTGATTGCAGCAAACTAACACCAAAATCAACAAATGTACAAAAAAAATTATACCAACAGAAAATAACAAAATATTAACTAAATGAAACAAGAAATAAAAAAAAAAAAGATCTCTCAAAACCAACCAAAAAACGAATAAAACCAGAAATGAAACACTAACAGATGATACAATCGCAAACTACAACAGATATAAACTAAAATGAACAATGAAAATCTAAAGCCCCGTACACACGAGAGGACTTATGTCCTACAGACTTCCGAAGGAGTTCTGCCAGAGTTCTGCCGGAGTTCCGACAGAGTTCTGACGGACTTTTCAACTGAGCGGACTTGGCCACACACAATCACACTAAACTCCGACGGATTCGAACGTGATGACGTACGACTCGACTCGAATAAGGGAGTTCATAGCCAGTAGCCAATAGCTGCGCTAGCGTCGGTTTTAGTCCGTCGGAATAGCATACACACGAGCGAATTTTTCGAAGGGACCGGGTCCGGCAGAGTTCCTTCGGAAAAATTTGAAGCATGTTCCATATTCTAAAGTCCGTCAGACTTTGGTGAATCAAAAGTCCGTTGCAGCCCACACACGCGGCATAAGGATTGCAAAGATATTCGCTCAGATGCACAGACAAATAATTGTGTGATCTGCTCCACTACACTAACTAACCCACTAAGGGAAGTCACATGATCGGGCCTGCCCTGTAGGCCTCATCAGCGGAAGAAAACCTCTGATTGGTCAACCAAATCACATGTTGTTTCCGTAGTAATGAAATTCGGACAGAAAAGTGAACGCATCTTACGAAAATTCGTATTTCGGATAGGAAATTCTTCAACGGAATTTCGTATTTCGGATAAAAACCAAACTTCCATCATCAGCATCGACTGTCATATTGAGGTATATATTTTTTCCTTTAAATTAATCGTAAAGAACGTTCGTACAAGTTAACGAACCTAACGACAATTCGTATTTCATACGAATTGCAATTGAATTTCGGATACGAAGTACGAATTGATTCTAATACGAACCGTAACAGAACGGAACGAAACAAATGTATTGAGGGCACCCATGTCTATTTAATATTAAATGTTAATGATGTCTATTAAATAAAATCTATTGATTATTTTTTTGTCTTCAATCTGATCACTATGCACCTTAAAATTCATAGTTTCATAGTTTCATAGTTAGTAAGGTTGAATAAAGACACCAGTCCATCCTGAGTGAGTGTCTACAATTGCCCCTATCCCTGTACATTGCACTCACATCACACATCCCTACCCTCAAGGAGCCCACAATCCAAGGTTCCCATTCATATACTAGGGCCAATTTTACACAGAAGCCAATTAACCTACCTGCATGTCTTTGGATTGTGGGAGGAAACCCACGCAGGCACAGGGAGAACATGCAAACTCTAGGCAGGTAGTGTCATGGTTGGGATTTGAACCAGCGACCCTTCTTACTGCTAGGCAAGAGTGCTAATTACTACACCACTGTGCTGCCCATTTTGCTTTTTTGCCTTCAGAAATCACCTAATTAGTAAATAGAGTCCACCTGTGTAAAAATTAATCTCAGCATAAATACAGCTGTTCTGTGAAGCCCTCGTAGGTTTGTTAGAGAATCTTAGTGAACAAACGGTATCGTGAAGGCCAAGAAACACACCAGAAAGGCCAGAAATAAAGTTGTGGATAGGTTTAAGGCTGGGTTCACACTAATGCGAATTGGATGCAGGAAATTGTGTCTGGCTCTCTATGGAGCCGGTTCATATATCTCCGGAGCTACTCCATGGTGATTTGTACAGGAGCCCTGTGCATCTTGTGGTCCATTTCAGGTCCAAATTCAGCCTAAAATTTCGGGCTGAAATCAGAGCTGAAACGTGAATGAGGACACACTGGACTCTTGCTATGACCCACTGCATGCTCATATGTGAACTCAGCCCTAAGCAGGGTTAGGTTATAAAGAAATATCCCAAGCTATGAACATCTCACAGAGCACTGTTCAATCCATCATCCAAAAATGGAAAGAGTATGGCACAACTGCAAACCTATCAAGACATGGCCGTCCACCTAAACTGACAGGCCAGGCAAGGAGAGCCTTAATCATAGAAACAGCCAAGAAGCCCATGGTAACTTTGGAGGAGCTGTAGAGATCCACAGCTCAGGTGGGAGAATCAGTCCACATGACAACTATTAATTGTGCACTGCACAAATCTGGCCTTTATGGAAGAGTGGCAAGAAGAAAGCCATTGTTGAAAGAAAGCCATAAGATCCTGGTTTCAGTTTGTGAGAATCCATGTGGAGGACACAACAAACATGTGGAAGAAGGTGCTCTGGTCAGATGAGACCAAAATGTAACTTTTTGGCCTAAAAGCAAAATGCTATGTGTGGCAGGAAACAAACACTGCACATCATCCCCACTGGGAAACATGGTTGTGTCATCACCATATTGTGGGGGTGCTTTTCTTCAGCAGGGACAGGGAAGATGGTCAGAGTTGTTGGGAAGATGGATGGGGCCAAATACAGGGCAATCGTAGACGAAAATCTGTTAGAGTCTGCAAAAGACTTGAGACTGGGGCAGAGGTTCACCTTCCAGCAGGACAACAACCCTAAACATACAGCCAAAGCTACAATGGAATGGTTTAGATCAAAGCATATTCATGTGTTAGAATGGCCCAGTCAAACTCCAGACCTAAATCCAATTGTGAGTCTGTGGCAAGACTTGAAAATTGCTGTTCACAGACTCTCCATCCAATCTGACAGAGCTTGAGCTAGTTTGCAAAGAAGAATGTGCAAAAATGTAACTCTCTAGATGTGCAAAGCTGGTAGACACATAACCAAAAAGACTTGCAGCTGTAATTGCAGCGCAGGGTGATTCTACAAAGTAGTGACCCAGGGGGGCTGAATACAAATTCACGCTACACACTTTCACATATTTATTTGTAAAACATGTTGAAAACCATTTATCATTGTCCTTCCACTTCACAATTATGTGCCACTTTGTGTTGGTCTATCACATAAAATGCTAATAAAATATATTTATGTTTTTGATTGTAAAATGACAAAATGTGGAAAATGTCAAGGGGTGTGAATACCTTTTCAAGGCAATGTATGTAGCATAGTACTGTAAAGAGATAGAAATGTCAGAATACTGTTTTAAAAAGATTTATTTAGTATGTAAAATCAAAGGCACTATGTGGCAGAACTTGGCAGCTCCTTGTGCAACATTCTGAACCAAGGACCTATGCATTTTGTCACAGGACTTTCTCAAAAGCGATATTTTATAAGGTGGTGGCATGCTAGAAGGGGATTTTCATTAATTGGTGTGGTGGTGATTTGACAGAAGAAAAATGATTTATCAACACTGTGGGGTTGATTTACTAAAACTGGAGCATGCAAAACCTGTTGCAGCGCCGCATAGAAACCAATCAGCTACCAGTTTTGTTTTTTTTGTCAAATTTTAATGGAACAAGCTGAAGTTAGAAGCTGATTGGCTACTGTGCACAGCTGCACCAGATTCTGCATTCCCCAGTTTTAGTATATCAATCCCATTAGACTTTTTTGCAGGAGTCCTAGATTTGTAGTGCTTCCAAATCTTTTGGGTTTATATTAGTTTATTAGAATTTGCAAGTGAGATGCTTTTTTAATAATATTATTAATATGATCAATTTTTACTCCTTACAATTGTTGTAAACCCTTTTTAAAAAATCCTGAAAAAAAAATCCTGCAAAACAAAGACATAATGAGCTAGTATGCATAGCATACTAGCTCATTATGAATAACTTACCTGAGAACGAAGCCCCCGAAGCGGTCCTCTGTCTTCCTCTTCGCTGCTGCCATGGATCCCGGAGCACCATGGATCCCAGAGCGACATGGATCCCGGAGCGCATGCGCACGGGAGCCGACGCTTGCGGCATATTGCCGCGATCTGCGGCCTGCCCCAGTGCGCCTGCGCACCGCTGTCTACGGCGCATGCGTCGTAGACAGCGGTGGCTGTCTTTGGGCAAATATCTCCTAAACCGTATAGGATTAGGAGATATTTCTTGGACCTACAGGTAAGCCTTAACCAGTTGCCGACTGCCGCACGCCAATGTACGTCGGCAGAATGGCACGGGCAGGCATAAGGGCTTACATGTACGTCCCTTGCCTCCCGCGGGTCGGGGGCCCGATCGGGCCCCCGCCCGGTGCCTGCGGTGGTCGGTTTTCGTCCGGGAGCGATCCGGGACGAGGGGGCGGGCATTCATCCATGGCCACCCCCTCGCGATCGCTCCCGACGAATAGAAATCCCCCGTGACATCACTTCCTCTCCTGTAATGTAAACACAGGAGAGGAAGTGATGTATTCTCTCCTCCGTGTCGGTATTTTTCGTTCCGACACGGAGGAGAGCGGATCGGTGAGTTGCACCAACACTCTACACACACAGTAGAACATGCCAGGCACACTCACACCCCCCCGATCACCCCCCCCAATTACCCCTGCCCCCCAGTCACAGTGACACCAATGTCATTTTTTTTTTTTTTTGCATTGGTGTCATTTGTGACTGTAATAACTGTTAGGGCAGTTAGGGTTAGCCCCCTTTAGTTCTAATGTACCCCCCTAACCCCCCCAATAAAGGTTCAACCCCGTGATCACCCCCCGTCGCCAGTGTCACTAAGGCTGGGTTCACATTGCAGCGGTTTATGAGAACGAATGTGATTCGCACCGCACTGCAGTGCAAATCACATCCGATCTCTGTGCGATTCGAGTTCAGCCATTCGCCGCACCCGCCGCACCCGCCACACCCGCCGCAAATTCGCACGGGACCCTTTTTTTGGCCCGCAGCAGAATCGGATCGCATGGGTGTTCACACCATGCGATCCGAGTTTGCAGATCGCACTGCGATATGCGAACTGATCTGGGGGTGTCAGTAACATTTCACTGACACTCCCAGCAGTTCGCATAGGGCAGTGTGAACTGCCGCCGGGAGGCATGCGATGCGGGAACCCGCCGCGGATTCGCGGCGTTTCCGCATCGCTCCAGTGTGAACCCAGCCTAATAAGTGATCATTTTTCTGATCGCCGTATTAGTGTCACAGGTGACGCTAGTTAGGCAGGTAGGTATTTAGGTTCGCCGCAGCTTTTTATAGCGCCAGGGACCCCCATATACTACCGCATAAAGCCCCCTGATTGCCCCCTAGTTAACCCTTTCACCAGTGATCACCATATAACTGTTACAGGTGACGCTGGTTGGTTAGTTATTTTTTTATAGTTTCAGGGCACCCGCCATTTATTACCTAATAAAGGTTTAACCCCCTGATCACCCGGCGGGTGTCATTTGTGACTAATAACTGTTAGGGCAGTTAGGGTTAGCCCCCTTTAGTTCTAAGGTACCCCCCTAACCCCCCCAATAAAGGTTTAACCCTGTGATCACCCCCCGTCGCCAGTGTCACTAAGGCTGGGTTCACATTGCAGCGGTTTATGAGAACGGATGTGATTCGCACCGCACTGCAGTGCAAATCACATCCGATCTCTGTGCGATTCGAGTTCAGCCATTCGCCGCACCCGCCGCACCCGCCACACCCGCCGCACCCGCCGCAAATTCGTACGGGACCCTTTTTTTGGCCCGCAGCAGAATCGGATCGCATGGGTGTTCACACCATGTGATCCGAGTTTGCAGATCGCACTGCGATATGCGAACTGATCTGGGGGTGTCAGTAACATTTCACTGACACTCCCAGCAGTTCGCATAGGGCAGTGTGAACTGCCGCCGGGAGGCATGCGATGCGGGAACCCGCCGCGCATTCGTGGCATTCCCGCATCGCTCCAGTGTGAACCCAGCCTAATAAGCGATCGTTTTTCTGATCGCTGTATTAGTGTCACAGGTGACGCTAGTTAGGCAGGTAGGTATTTAGGTTCGCCGCAGCTTTTTATAGCGCCAGGGACCCCCATATACTACCGCATAAAGCCCCCTGATTGCCCTCTAGTTAACCCTTTCACCAGTGATCACCATATAACTGTTACAGGTGACGCTGGTTGGTTAGTTATTTTTTTATAGTTTCAGGGCACCCGCCATTTATTACCTAGTCTCACTAGTGTACCCCTAAATTTAGGGGTGTCTACTTTCCAAAATGGGGTCATTTGGGGGGGGGTTTGTGCCATCTTGGCATTTTATGGCCTTCAAAACTGTAACGCCCTTAGAAAGCCTGAAGGCGGTGCTTGGTTTTCGGGGCCCCGTACGCGGCTAGGCTCCCAAAAAGTCCCACATATGTGGTATCCCCGTACTCAGGAGAAGCAGCAGAATTTATTTTGGGGTGTCATTTCACATATGCCCATGGCATGCGTGAGCAATATATCATTTAGTGACAACTTTGTGAAAAAAAAAAAAAGTTTGTAATTTTCCCGCAACTTGTGGCAAAATATAAAATATTCCATGGACTCAACATGCCTCTCAGCAAATAGCTTGGGGTGTCTACTTTCTAAAATGGGGTCATTTGTGGGGGTTTTGTGCCATCTTGGCATTTTATGGCCTTCAAAACTGTAATAGGTAGTGAGAAGTGAACTCAAAAATTTACGCCCCTAGAAAGCCTGAAGGCGGTGCTTGGTTTTCGGGGCCCCGTACGCGGCTAGACTCCCAAAAAGTCCCACATATGTGGTATCCCCGTACTCAGGAGAAGCAGCAGAATTTATTTTGGGGTGTCATTTCACATATGCCCATGGCATGCATGAGCAATATATCATTTAGTGACAACTTTGTGAAAAAAAAAAAAAAAATTTTTTTTTTGTCATTATTCAATCGCTTGAGGCAAAAAAATAAAATATTCAATGGGCTCAACATGCCTCTTATCAATTTCCTTAGGGGGTCTACTTTCCAAAATGGGGTCATTTGGGGGGGTTTTGTACTGCCCTGCCATTTTAGCACCTCAAGAAATGAGATAGGCAGTCGTAAACTAAAAGCTGCGTAAATTCCAGAAAACGTACCTTAGTTTGTAGATGTGACAACTTTTGCGCAAACCAATAAATATACAATTATTGACTTTTTTTTTACCAAAGACATGTGGCTGAATACATTTTGGCCTAAATGTATGACTAAAATTGAGTTTATTGGATTTTTCTAATAACAAAAAGTAGAAAATATCATTTTTTTTCAAAATTTGCGGTCTTTTTACGTTTATATCGCAAAAAATAAAAATCGCAGAGGCAATCAAATAGCATCAAAAGAAAGCTCTATTTGTGGGAAGAAAAGGACGCAAATTTTGTTTGGGTACAACATTGCATGACCGCGCAATTACCAGTTAAAGCAGCGCAGTGCCAAAGTGTAAAAAGACCTCTGGTCATTTACCAGCAAAATGGTCCGGTCTGAAGGTGGTTAATCTAGGCTTACCTGTAGGTCAAAGTTGGTTGTAAGGGTTTACAACCACTTTAAAGTGGCTGTAAAGCCACTATCATCATTTCTAAATGACTTTAGCTGTTTGGAGCCCTGCAATACTCCGGGTTCTGTGGGCAGGTCTGTTATCCAGGGCTCGGTGGGTGGAGTCGTGATGCCAGTAGACATCAATATTTCTTACATTAAACTTCGGCTGGTCTCATAGATTGTGCCCCATGATCACAAATATTACTGAAGAAAGATAAGAGGATTGCTCAGAGCTGGATTAACTCTTCTTGGCAAGACAGGATACAGATGAAATGACATCCTCTGCTGTAACAGATATGTGTATAATTAAAAGAAATTGGGTGGTTACATCAACTTTAAGCCTTTATGCTTATTTTTTTTTTTTTAAAGGTTTAGTGTTTGTATTGTATTATAAAATAGTTTATGCTAAAGTGGTGGCCAACTTCTACTAACAAAGTAAATGTTCCAATGTCCTATCACTATAGACTATTAATTGTTTAACATGTGATATTGTGACATTTATCCTATTTTAATTCTTGATTACCAAAGCATTTTAAAGAAGATCTGCCTCAGCTTGTCTGTGCTGTGCCATAGCAATCAATAGATTTAAAGGAAAAAAACTTTTTTGGCTATACTTCTCTTATGGATCACAGTTCGTTCTGCACTCCTGGCGCCCATTTTCCGCCATCAGCAGACTAAAGCCCACTGTCCACTAAAATCACAGTGCCGGTCAAAACTTGGGAAAAATCTCGACTTTACAGTCAGGATCCACCCAGATGCCTGGACCTGCAGCTGGCTCAGCCTCTCAGCATGATGCTGAGAGGCTGAGCCAGCCCCTTCAGCCCCCTCCACAGCCCAGCTCTCCAGTGAGCACTAGAGGGGTAGATTAGAGAGCCGGTGACTGACTGTCATGGCTCTATGCTCAGAGCGGAAGAGGAGAACTGAGCGATCAGTGGTGTTTGATGATTCTTGGGGTAGAAGCAGTGGAGGACAGATGCAGCTGGGATCAGTGCCACAGCCATCTAGGTGAGTAAATATTTTTCTTTATTCCCAAACTTCTCTTTTAAACCTTCACTGTAAAACTTATTTTCCAGTCTATGTTTGAATCTGATTGGCTGCTTTAATCAACAGGACTTTTTTTTTTTTGAATCCTTGGGCTGATATAATATTTAGTATTCAAAAAGATTTGAGGATTAACTTGTGTGATTAAATATGTGTTGGTGTGTCATTTTACATGAAGTACAGTGTAGTGTGTGAAGTATTATAATAAAATGTTTTATGTTGTATTAAATTCCCTCTTTATTGGAGGCCATATAATTTACAGTCTCTCTCTACAGCAGCAAATTGTGTTTTCCCCATACCTAGTTCCAATGGTGCCTGAAAAAAGAATCAGAAAGAATATAGCAAACAAAAAAGATAAGGAATAATATGCATTTTATAGGCTATTAAACACAACCTAATTTTAGGCACACAGCATTTGTCTTCTAGTAAACCTCAGCGTTAGATCACACAAGTAAGGTGCAGATTCCTGCTTTTTTCCAAATTTCATTGCTTATTTAATTTGCATTTCTTTTCTGGATTGGCCCAGTTTTTAGAAAAGAGTTCCAACATGTACAGAACAGAATTGCAAGTGGAATAATCCTAAAAAAAAACTGTAAAATCCAACCATGCACAATACAGTTCATAAAAACTGCAGAAGAGAAGCAGCAAATGCAACAACATCTAAAGGCATAATGTCAGGATTAGAGAATATTGGAAAGATTAAAGCTGGTCTCCAGGCAGCTATAAAAAACATCAAGTCAGTTATGTCACCATTAAAGAACTAAAATGTAATTTTAAATCTGCCTGGGTTCTAGTATTCTGACCAGTGGGGGTAGAAAATGCCCCGGGGCCAGGCATCAGTGAGAATAAACACTGTCTCAGTGTTATTGGTCAGGAGGGATAAGGCTCCATCATTGGTAGTAGTGGAAGAAATAGTACACAATTGTTGGTGTCATTGGGAGGAATAGTGCCCCATTGTTGGTGCCATTGGGAGGAATAGTGGCTCATATCATTGGGAGGAATAGTGGCCCAAGGGCCCGATGAAGATCAAAAGACAAAGCAGTAAGGCATAGCACCAATAAAAAAATGCTATATGTTGCTGCACTTTATTTTGGCCCATCAAATAAACCTGACATTTTTTATGTGACGTTGCTTTGATCATATGTATACTATGTCAAGTTCTGGGTTTTAACAACCAGGGTTAAATTAAGGACAGGGGCCCAACCTTTGAGTAAATATTCAGGCTAATAATGAAGTTCATTTCTCTAGTTTCAATGACCAAGGGAACCTTGCTTCTTTCTAGCAATTTGATTAATTAAGCACTTAAAATTTTCAGAATGCTAATGGAAAAAGAGCCCCTTAAATGACAAAAATAAATATAAAGTAACAAACACAAAGAGAGTAGGGGAAAGGGCCATTTTTAATTAACTGTAACAATAAAGCTAGTTAAGACCACAATTACTGTACATAGATACAATTCCTGATAGCAATTAGGAGTCGAAAGCAAACTTCATATTGCAAACACTAACCATTCATTGTGGCATGTTTGCATTGCAGAAGAATGATTAATATTGCTAGAACTAGCAACAGGAAAATACTGAATAAAAAGGTTACTGAATGGTAAGCTAGGGAAATTGGTGTTCAACAGTAAGCTGGGCTGGCTTCTATTTGCACAATGTGTATACAAAGTGTGGCATATGTGTAAAGACAAGTCAACATGAATGCACTGCCACTGACCCACAGTCTAACAACAAAGTACAACTGATATTAGATGTCTCTTGAAAAGCTGCATTTATCTGCTCAGCAACTGAAGACTGTGTTTCAAGCTGTCAAAAAAAATTGCAGAAACAAATATGGGTCAATAAATGTAGATTTGTCATTTCCAAGAAGAGAGAAATTATGGATTTCAGTTATGCAATTTCTTAGACCAGTGTTTATCAACCTGTTTTCAGTCAAGACACCCTTAAAAATTATGGACAATCTCGAGGCACACCATTCTAAAATGTAAAAAATACAAATAATAGTTTTACATAAAGTAATATACCATACACACTGCTGCTGACTAGTATTCCAGTATTTATCTTCTCCTTCAGTTTCTCTCCCTTGATCAGCAAATGTGGCCCCAGTGCTGGATGGAGAGGGGCAGGGTAGAGGCAAACAAGGATGCTTGCACTTATTCTCCCGAAGTACCTCATACATCACTGCCGTGACTCCAGGCTGGGTCCCTAGGCACACTGTGCCATAGGCCCAGTCCCAAAGAGTAGGGAACCAGCTGCTAGTGGAGGTGCCAAACACTTAACCCCCTCGACTACTAGACTGACCATCACCTGTGCCTTGTCCTCCTTGCTCCTGGCTAATTGACTGACTATTATGTGACACAGATATTGTAGTCCTTAGCAACAACACATTAACTTGCTCTGGATAGTATGTTCTGTAACTTCCTCTCAGTCCCCTTGTTGTGTTGCAAGTCCCATTAATTTGATATGCTGTGCATGCAGTCCTTTAATAGACTTCAGACCAGGCAAAGCAAGTAAACAAACAGGATCCTTTACTGAGGTAGTTGGTGATCTCAGTACAGTTCTCACAAAGCAGTTTCAACACAATTCATGTACAAATCTCTTCTAATATCCCATACTGTCATGATCTGGAGTCAGGCTTGGAGGTCAGTAGCTATAGTAGTGGAGAAGCATCCACCGACAAGTGGGCCAGGTATACAAGCAGGTCACCTCGGCTGATGACACGGGTTCATCTGAGGTGCGGGGTCTAAGTACTAATCACTATTCCCCAGAGCTCCTGATGGTGAAGATGGGCTTTGCTGCATGTTAGTACTAGGTTGTGGTCCTCAGGATCGTCCACTGGGAGGTGAGCAAGCCTGTGTCCAGTAGCAGAGGTAGGGATCAAGCAGAAGTATAGATGAGGAACAAGCCAAAAGTTGGTAACAAATGCTATCTAAGATATGGACAGCAGTAGGACAGACCAAAGCAAGATATTAGCTGGAGAGAGAACAATAATATAGCAACCAGGAAGTGCAGATACATGGCTTAAATCAGGATGCTTAAAGGGGTTAGCAAATAGTTCAAGGTTCAAGACAAACAGAGATTCAAGGCAGGATCATTCAAGGAATTGTCCAAGGAACTAACCAGCATTTCAGGTGGTTCAGCAAGCAGAGTCATTGCCAGACACAGCAGAGATCTCAGGTTCCAGTCCAGGCACTGACACATAAAGTAGGCACGCCTTATACAGAAGGTAAGTCCATAAAGCAATTCCTTTTAAGACAAGAGTCCATTTAGGTAATAATCCACAGGAGGTAGTGCAAGTGCTTAATGTCGCATACACACAATCAGAATTTCAGCCAGCAAAAGACCGATGAGAGCTTTTCTTCGGAAAATGAGACCGTGTGTATGCTCCATCGGAATTTAGCTGGCCGAATTCCTGACAAATTTGAGAGCATGTTCTCAATTTTTCCAACGGAAATTATGATTGTGTGTATGCAATTCTGCAAAAACTCACGCATGCTCAGATTCAACTACGAGGTGGAAGCTATTGGCTACTGGGTATTGAACTTCCCTTTTCTAGTCCCATCGTACGTGTTGTACGTCACCGCATTCTTGACGGTAGGAATTTGGTATGACCGTGTGTATGCAAGGCAGCTTGAGCAAAATCCCGTCGGGAAAACCATCAGAGCTTTTTCCGACCAAAATTCCAATCGTGTGTACGCAGCATTAGAGTTGATGATTGGCAATAAGTCCATGATTAGCAGCTACAAGTCCATAAGGTCTCCTGGGCTTGAAACCCTGGTTAGGCTTCTGTCATCACCCCTCAAGCAGAGTATCCAGCTACATTTTGGCAGTATTTATCTAAGAACCAAGAAGAAGAATCTAATCTAAGAATCTACATACGAGGCTCCGAAAGCATGGATAAAATGTGTTTTTCTTTTTCAAGCATGTGATTAGATCCAGAGGCTCTAATAGGCTTCAAAAAGTCTATTGTCTTCCTGATTCTCCTCCCAGAAAATCAGGAAGTGGGCCCTGAGACCCATCAACCTATTGGCCGAAAGGAGAAGCAATTCTATTGGCTTCCTATGAGGAGGAGGGAGAAGGCTCACGTGGAAGTCGCCGTGATGCCGAGGAGGAAGAGGCGCCCACCGCCCAGAGGAAGCGCTGCCTGATAGATGAGATAAGTGTGGGGCTGGTGAATGACCAACGGGGGGGGGGGTTTCGGGTGACCCGACTAACCAGGGGGAGATGGCTGTGGGTGCATTATTTTGTTTGCTACCCCCCCTTAGAAATATACCACCAGCCACCATTGATTTTCAAGTATTTCCATTATGTTATACAATAATTGTAAGTAATGTTTCAAGCAGAGCCCTGCTAATATAGTTAAACATCTTCATGGTGGTATCACTTGGTTTTTGCACTTTTATTAATATAATTAGCATGTTATTTATAAGCTTAGTATAGTGATATTAGTGGTTGGGGGTGCAATAAACCCCAATTGAAGTGATCTTTTTATTTTTATTTTGGCCATGTCCTTTTATCTGTTGTGAATACATGTGGGTCTGTAATTAAACTTTATTATCTCATACATTGACTTTAAACTAGGGTTACCCTTTTAATAGCAATGATAAGCTCACATTGTCCTTCTCTACTTTGTCATGGTAAAATGAAGTAAAATCTCTCTAATGAAGCCCTGTGTAATAATAAAAACCCGAGAGGGGTACTATCCAAAACTAAAAAGCAAAGTTTTGTCTGGACATATATTTTTACATTATCATAGGGAAATTGCACATATTTCAAAGTGAAAGCAAATGTGAGGGATTCAAGATTCTCAGAGGAAGGAAGGCAGATTGTGAATAGATTTAATTTATGCTGCAAAGATCTGCATTCATAGAGGTGGCATAGAAAAAGTTGGGTCATATTAATGGAATCCAGCCAAGACTGTAGGCAGACACTGACAATTAATTACAGTACAGATTTTTTTTTTCTTGCTTTCCTATTTTAAGTCAATGCCAGTATCCGAATGTTTGACGAATTTATATTTTTCTCATGTTAGATTTTTTTTTTTTCTTTTATAACACCAATTAACTTATTGCAGACATTTCACACTTCTAACACTGTTTCATGGGTATTACATTTCTCTGTATTGCCTATGAGTGTCACTTCTGGTATCACAGCAATTAACATCCTTATAGCCAGCATAAGTATCACATGTAAAAAGTAGCCTAAAGAAGAAACTTGTTTGGTCTTGTAAATATGCGTCATTTTAAGCAATGGTCTGTGTTAACTCTTTATTTGCTAGAAACCAACAAGACTGACTCCTTCAACTTCAGCCAAATGTCAAAGTGTTTAAATAAAGTGATACATTATAACCCTTGAAGAATGGCAACAGTTTTATGATGTCCTAACTGAGGTTATTTTACCTCTTTAAAGTAAAATTCCAGCCGTCAAAAAAATGAATAATCATCTGAAACGTAAAATAACAAAACCAGCTTTTGCTGCACTATTCAGCTTCAATGCAAAGATTTCACCCGCAGTACTCTTTATGATGCTAGATGTCCTCAGTCTGATGACCAGGATCATTCAACCCACTTCCTCTGAGTCCAGTTTGTCCTGGATAGTGAAAGGAGTAGAACAACGATGAGCCCATTTCTTAGTCATACTGATTTCTCTTCCTATCAATGTGCTTCTTGGCAGTAAATTATCTGATAGGATCCTTGTCAATTGGACAGGAAGATATGGAGATTTAAAAAAAAAAGCCTGATGTTCTTACCTCTTCTAATGCTCCAAAATAAATGTGATTTGTCTGCTGTCTCTGTCCTCATCTGAGAAAATATCCCATCATTTCCTGTCCTTATGAAACCCTGTTCTTGGGGAAGAAAGTTATGCCGCATACACACGATCGGAAATTCAGCCAGCAAAAGACCGATGAGAGCTTTTGGTCTGAAAATGCGACCTTGTGTATGCTCCATCGGACTTTTACTGGAATTCCAGCCAGCAATAGATTGAGAGCAGGTTCTCAATTTTTCGGTTGGGAAAAGTTCTGATCAGAAAAAGTTCCGATTGGAAATTCCGATCATCTGTACCAATTCCGACGCGCAAAATCCCTACGCATGCTCGGAAGCAATTTGAAGCATGCTTGGAAGCATTTAACTTCATTTTCTTGGCTCGTCATAGTGTAGTACGTCACCACGTTCTTGACGGTCAAAAGTTCAGTGAACTTTTGTGTGACCGTGTGTGTGCAGGCCAAGCTTGAGCAGAATTCCGTCGAAAAAAACTGAAATTTATGGAAATTCCGCTCATGTGTACGCGGCATTAGGGTCTATTGGGACACAGACAGCAGTAAAACTGTAGCTCCCTACAAAACGAAAATATACATTTTGCTTTCACAGGGGACACTGCTTGTAGTCGTTTAATTAGAAAACTCAGCAATCCTACAAATAGAGCATTGTTTTAATTTAAAAAAAAGTTAAGTGATTATAACTTCAGCACAGTGAAGTAGGCACGTTAAATTGCACCATAATTAGACTGGATTCACACTGTTGCTGCAATTGTATCTTAAAGGTAAATTTCATTACTTTATCTGAAAGCAAAATTCCAGGAAAAAATAATGATACAAATGAATAGCCTATTAAAATAAAATGTATTCATTTTAATTTAATTAATTATAAAATACAAGCTTATTGCTATATATAAAAAAAAAAAAGCATAACTGGCATCTGCTGTGATGTTTCGCTTTTAGTATAGCATAATGCATACTTTCCAACCTTTTGAGATGGGAATGAAAGACACCTACTAGCAAATGTATGTAGGCATAGGACACGACCCCTGCTACACCTCCTTAAAGGAGAATTAACAAAAAAAAAGGTTAATTAAATCCACAAGGGCTTTTTTTTTACCACTGCTATTCCTTTTTACTGGCTTTTAGAATTTACAAATGCAGCAATTTAGAAATCAGATGAAAGGTTTAGCACTGGGAAACACTTTTTGTAAGATAAAAAGTGCATTTTATATACGACTATACAGATCAGACCAAAATGAGGGACAGATCAGGAGGAAAGAGGAACAGAGGGATGTTGCTCCAAATCAGGGACAGTCCCTAGAAATCAGGTACAGTTGGGAGCTATGCATAATGCAGTAACATGTGAAATAACACACAATAAAACACAGAGATACACACTAAAATGGAGGGGTTTTTATGTTTTGTAATGTGTGGCGTCATTCATATCTTAGCAGTGGTATAATGCAGTCAGCTTCCAAAGGGAATCTGCAGAAACATTGAACTATCATACACATCAATAAGACCTGTTCATATCTCTGAAATGCAGAGCAGTGTTTATGGAAATATGCAACCAGCATCATTTTTACCGTGCCAACATGTTTTGGGGCTGATAGAATATAAAGTTCCTTTTTTTTTTGTGTCTCTTTGGAGATTTTGTTTACTACATGTCCTGGTGACAAATGTTGCAAGAGTGAGGGGAAACAGAAAAGGGCACCCTTAGAAATGTTTAAAAATGGTAACCCACAAACAGAAATGTATAGATAATTGTGGGCTTTTTTTTGTTTTTACATATCTCAGATTTCTTTTCCTCCTCATTCATATCTCGCAGTGGCCCCTTTCACTAAAGACCGATTAATTCATCTCACTTATACTTCATGGAAGTCTGCCTAGAACTCTGGATCTTTCTCCTCAAACATGTGATAGGAACTTCCCAAGATGCATCTGTAAGGGCTCTAGTTACTTCACCAGTGCCTCACTCAACAAGGAAGTGGAAAGACATGAATGGTAAGTATGTTGTAAAAGCAAAAGATGAATGTAAAATGGTTTCATGTTCCTATGCAAAGATACATGCTGAAGTGATTTGTATTGAAAAGGAGGAAAGGTCAGTTTTTTTGTTATTTTTTATTGTGCTGCTCCTCCTTTTTGCTGGTCAGTCATAGGGTGAGACAGGTCCAGGATAACGTGGGCTCATGGGAAGTGGGTTGAATGAAGCTGGACATCAGATGAAGGACATCGAACGACAAATAAATGCTGCAAGAGAAATCTCTGGATTGAAAGTGAACTTAAGCAAAAGCTGATTTTGTTATTTAATTGGTTATTAGATTATTTGTTTTAATTGTGTTATTTTTGGCTGGAGTTCTACTTTTAACCACTTCAATACCGGGCACTTAAACACCTTCCTGCCCAGACCAATTTTGAGCTTTCAGCGCTGTCACACTTTGAATGACAATTGCGCGGTCATGCTACACTGTACCCAAATCAAATTTTTATCATTTTTTTCCCACAAATAGAGCTTTCTTTTGGTGGTATTTGATCACCTCTGCGGTTTTTATTTTTTGCTAAACAAATAAAAAAATACCGAAAATTTTGAAAAAAAAAATGTTTTTTTTGTTTCAGTTTCAAAACTTTGCAAATAAGTAAGTTTTCTCCTTCACTGATGGGCACTGATGGGGTTACCCTGATGGGCAATGATAAGGCGGCACTGATGGGCACCGATGAGGTGGCACCAATGAAGTGGCACTGATGAGGCGGCATTGATGGACACCGATATGTGGCACTGATAGGCGGCACTGATGGGTGGCACTGATGGGCGACACGGATGGGCACTGATAGGTGGCACAAATTGGCACGGATTGGCATGGATGGGCATGGATAGGTGGCACAGGTGGGCATGGGTAGGCGGCACAGGTGGGCATGGGTAGGTGGCACAGGTGGGCATGGGTAGGCGGCACAGGTGGGCATGGGTAGGCACTGATAGGCGGCACAGATGGGAACTGATAGGCGGCATTGTATTATAATATATTGTACTAATGGATGCCAATCAGTGCCAATCAATAATGCATGCCAATCAGTGATGCCCATTGTGGGCACTGATTGGCATCCATTATGGGCACTGATTGGCATCCATTGTGGCACTGATTGGAATCCCTGGTGGTCTAGGGTGGCATACCTTGTCCTTGGCATCCCTGGTGGTCTGGTGGCGTCCCTGGTGGTCCAGTGTGGGCATCCTCGGGGGGGGGGGGCTGTGCTGATAATCGATCAGCACAGACCCCCCCTGTCAGAGGAGCAGCCGATTGGCTCTCCTCTACTCGCGTCTGACAGACGCGAGTGAGGAAAAGCCGATCACCGGCTTTTCCTATTTACACTGTGATCAGCCGTGATTGGACACGGCTGATCATGTGGTAAAGAGTCTCCATCGGAGACTCTTTACAGAGATCGTAGTTGCCGGGTGTCAGACTGACACCCCGCAACAACGATCGCCGCGATGTGCGCCCCCGGGGGCGCGCAGCGGCTCATAATCCTGATCACGTCATATGACGTCCGGTCAGGATTATGCAACCACTTTGCCGCCGTCTATTTGTTATAGGGCGGGCGGCAAGTGGTAAAGAACTGCATAGTAATTGAACACGAACTGTTTTACCTACTGAAAGAAGCGTAGCTGACACACTCTTAATACATAGTTACATAGTTAGTCGGGCTGAAAAAGGACACAAGTCCATCTAGTTCAACCAATAAAAAAATAAATAAAAATCTTACAATCCCATATACACAATCCTTCACTCACACTTGATCCAGAGGAAGGAGAAAAACCCCAGCATACCACTATGCAATTTGCTACAGCGGGGGAAAAACATTCCTTCCTGATCCCCCAAGAGGCAATAAGGGTTTCCCTAGATCAACTTTACCTATAAATGTCAATACTCAGTTATAATATGTACATTAATCCAGGCCTTTTTTCAAGAATTTGGAGACAAAATATTGTTTCCTCTAGACATAAAGAGTACCCCCTTTCCCGATATCCTTTTTGAGGACTGGTGCCCAAACCTGAACTGCATATTCCAGATAAGGTCTTACTAAGGATTTGTACTGGGACACAATGATATCTCTCTCTCTGGAGTCCATACCTCTTGTTTAAAAAAAAAAAAAAATGTAAAGCACCTCTATCCTTTTGTGCTCGTGCGCAGAAGCGAACACATACATACGTCGCACACAGATATATAAACGTAAGGTAACCCTGCGAATGTTAGAGCAATAATTTTAGTGCTAGACCTCCTTTGTAGCTTTAAACTGATAACCTGTAAACATTTTTAAAGCATCGCCTATGGAGATTTATAAGTATCATAGTCGGTTGCCATTTCATGAGTGTGTGCAATTTTAAAGCATGACATGTTAGGTATCTAGTTACTCGGCGTGACATCATCTTTTATATTTTACAAAAAAATTGGCTTATGTATTGTTTTTTCGCATTAAATGTCATTAATGTTCCCAAAAAATTGTGTTTGAAAAACCACTGTGAAAATACCGTGTGACATAAGAAATTGCATGCTGTGCCACCACCCTCTTACGGCCTGCCTTGTCTGTGCCTTGATGCCTGCCCAGGGAGTTTCCATATCTTTAGCCACATCAGCAAACTGAAGGTGTGTAAAACATTAAACTATATTGTTGTAATAACAACTTGTAAAGAGTTTGTAGTATCTGTTGCAACTTGGAAATACTGTTAAAGCGGTTGTATACCCCTTTAAGCCATTTTTACTACAGGTAAGCCTATAATAAGGTTTATCTGTAGGTAAAATGAATATCTCCTAAACCTGTATGGTTTAGGAGATATTTGTCTTGCATACAGCTGCTGATGTCCTGTGGCGCATGCACTCTGAAGGTCTGGCGGACGCTGCCGGAAAATCAGAGCTTCTTGCTGGAAAGAGGACTGTCATCGCAGCTCCGGAGCAGCGAACCCGGAAGAATCGCCAAGGCAACATGTCAGCTCCCTCAGCGGTGACCGGGAGGTGATGCTGGCATTTTGTTCTAAGGTAAGCATTTCATAATGAGCTAGCTGGCTCATTATGCCTTTGTCTTACAGTTTTTTTTTTATCTTATTTTTTTCACTGGTATACAACCGCTTTAATGGCTTTCTTTCTGTTTAGGTACCACTGCAATTTTCTTCTGAGTCTTGAAGAAACAAAGCAAGAAATGCATTGACCCAAGAGGACATAACTCTATGAACTTGGATTATAAATATATACATTATGATGAGTGTAATTATAAATAAATATGTTACTGTGGGGGTCACAGTTGGTACTTATTTACTATTGCACAGTGGTCATGTTTTTATGATCTTAGGGTCAAATTTGATTTCATCATGATAATTTGCAAGAAATAAATACCGTATTGGATTTTATATGAAATTGTGGGTGTCCCACTTTTGTGCCAGTAAATACCAATTCTTTTTTTCTTTTGTAGATGTTTCATTTGTGCTGAAGATAAGTGGGCTTTTTTGTTGTTTTCTTGTTGCTAGTGTTAAGCTATTTACTTTTGCTGCTGAAAGTGTTGTTATTATCCACCTACAAGAAAATAAAGACTTTTTATGTTTATGAGAAATGGCTTTGCATGTAATCCTGCAGCACTATCACAGTAGTTATCACCCCTGTACTTCACAGGGCAATTCCTGCTTTAATCTTGCAACTTTCTACACATTGATCAATAAATGAAGAATCAACATCATCACACTGGTGGTTCGGTGTTCAGGGTACAGACATGTAAAGCTATGAGCCACAAACCAGAAACAGGATATAGTTAAATCACCTGCCTGGCTATACTGCGTTCAACTCATAAAATTTAAAATTCTTTTGGCAGAGCACAACAAACAAATTGCATAATGTATTTCTGCCTGGGTTTTAGTTACTTGCCTCAAGTTTTACTTTAAAGAGGAAAGCAGAACATGAGCATTAGCAGAGTGAACAGAGCCAGTCAGTCATTACACTGTGCTAGGAATTCTGAGAACATTGAATGACAGTCTGTCCTATCTTACACAGCAGTGAAAGACACAACCACAAGTATCAACTACTCAGACAACAGAATAAAGCGTGTCAGAGAATGCTGTCTTTTCAGTCACTGTGACATTTTTCTTTTCAATGACATGTTTTGAAGGACATAATATGAAAAGAATCTTATCAACATTTACAAACCTTTGATGTATTACAATGTTGCAGTATAGACATTTCTTCAACAGGATTTTTTGTAGTTATACTGTCTGTGTATAAATTACAATTTGTCGACACAATCAAGGACTTTTATAAAAGTGATCTCAATTGCAAAGCAGGGTATCAGAACATAAAAATGTATACAAACTGTATCAAAGTTACATGTACTGCCTATAACAAAAGGACGCGTGTATTATATCTTAGAAGGCAACAATCATAAATGTAAAAATGTGACTAATAAATCAACTCTAAATGGTACAACTAGAATGTATTCAGCAATGGATCAGGGATAAGTAGACAAACTAGGGGGCTTATTTATAGATAGTTAATGATTGGTTTACCGATCATTTTCACATTCTACAACCACCTTTACCATCAGAAAAACATAAATTTAGCCTTTCCAGCTCTGCTAAAATGAGAAAACGTGTCTACAATTACAAATTAGAACTCATAATAAACATAGATCCTTATCTTTCTCACTTTAGCTACACTTGAAATGTCACTTTATAGTGGGGAAAGGGACCTTGAATCATGGTTTCCCAAGAAAATAAATTACTTGCAAAGTTGCCACCATATGTTGCTTCTCTGTGGATCAAGGCACTCAAGCTTTTCCAGCATTTTGGGTGTTTCAGATACACTTACTGTATGTATCAAGGATATTCACTACAGCGGAAAGAATTGTCTTTAATAACTCCAGTTTTCTCATGTGCACACAGTGCAATTTCATCACCAATTGGATTTTTCTTGCACATATAGTTGGGGAGCGTGGCATGCACAGGGATGTGAGTGGATGCATTACACAGAGCTTCCGATGCATATCATCTTTTGATCCTCTTCCTGCTGACAATCCGCACTAACCCATCCAGCCTGCTACAGTACCCAAGGTGATCCGGGAGTGTTTCCAGTGCTTCACAGGCCCATGATGACCCATAAAGAAGAGAAAGATGCCACAGCCATGGAGGCCCAAGATGGTGCCTGCTCTCCACAGCCTCAGAGAACAGCATGAGGTGCTGATAAACAATGGGAAGCTGGTGGTAAGTCCCTCAAAGCTAACAAGCTGCAGGGGAAGGAGCAGCCTATGGACATGTTTTATTACACTCAAAATCTGCAAGGGACAGGCTGCTCCATCCCCTTTCAAGCACAGACTCCTGCACATGAGCCAGACAGGCAGCACAGCATCTCAGCATTAGAAGATACACTGCCTCTGGATAATTCCCCTATCCCTACTTCTGATCTGTTTAAAATGCTGTAGGATGATATACAGCAATTCACACTCACTGAAATCCTGCATGCAGTCCAGCGGTGCATGGCCTCAGTGGATGGCCTGAAAGAGCAGTTTGGGGGGTCTCACAGAAACAGTGTCCCTTATGCGACAATACCTCTAGAAAATAAGGGAAAGAACTACTGCTGTGGAGGGCAGAATTAGTGACATTGAAGACATAGAGAACTGCCTGGGGTGGAACAATGTCGGCATCATGGGGCTCCCCGAAAAATGTGAGGGCCGGGACCACACAGCATTTTCAGAGCAATAGCTGCAAGATATATTTGGCAGGGAGGCCGTTACCTTGCTGTTCACAGTTGAGTGGGCCCACCACATGCCACCTCGGCCCCTTCCCCATAGCAATCCACCGAGATCCATGTTGGTCCGGCTCTTGAATTTCAAAGACCGTGAGATCATACTCAGATTGGCAAGGGAGAAAGGCTCTGTTCCTTTTAATGGGACTAAAGTTTTATTTTATCCTGATTTCCTGGCTGACTTGCAATGAAAGGGAGCTAAATTTGGTGAAATGCCTATAAAAAATTCAAGTAATGTACACAATGCTGTTTTTGGCCAAACTGCGTGTCACAGCCAGAGGGCAATCTACAATCTTTGAAGACGTTGTGATGCCAACAGGGGAGACGGACAGCTGGACACCCAATCTGGCAAGGTCGGTATGATGTCTATTGACTGGCTGCTCAAATGTATATTTGGGAAATCTGCGTTTATACTTCCATCTATCTTAAACTGAACATTGACTGACTGCTCAAATGCATATTTGGTAAATCTGCATTTATACTTACATCTACCTTAAACTGAACATTGACTGACTGCTCAAATGCATATTTGGTAAATCTGCTTGTCACCGCTGTTTCAACTCCATTTGTAGCCATGCTCACATTATTTCAATGT
The DNA here is from genome assembly GCF_037356315.1 of Lithobates pipiens. Lineage (NCBI taxonomy): Eukaryota > Metazoa > Chordata > Amphibia > Anura > Ranidae > Lithobates > Lithobates pipiens. The sequence goes on along the minus strand of NW_027507903.1, from coordinate 422,233,432 downwards.
TTATTTAGCTATTAAGTCTTACCTAAATTATGGGTTCTCTTATCTTTACAATTTTGGTATTTTGCAGTTTGATTGTGGTGTGAAAGTTTTGCTCTGCTAGCTGGGTGCCTAATATTACCTCCTGATTGATTAATTGTCAGATTCAATCCACACCCAACACAATATAAAAACAAGGCCTTCTTTACGAGGCAACACATACAGGGGGTTCTTCCAAAGAAGTGGGGTTCTTTAAATAAGTGGCACTTCCGCTCTTGCACTTCAGCGATTTGCACAAAGCTAACTACAGCAGACTGCAGGTGACTAGTGATGGACGAACTTCCGACGGGACGTTTCGCGAACGCGGACCGCGCACGTGGCCGATAGTTCGCGAACCGTAACGTTTGCCGTGGGCCCCATTGACTTCAATGGGAGGCGAACTTTGCAAACCTACAGGTCAAATTTGCAGCCACAAAATAATTACTAGCTGTGCAAACATAGTCCCACCACATGGCCAATGACATAACACATGTATGAGGTGAATCTGGGATCGACAACTACAAGCATTCTTTTTTTATATGTGAAATTGTGACAATTCAGGACTGTGCAGCGCATGAAGGCAATGGAGGAGAGGGAAGGTCAGGGTAGGCAAAGAAGAGGGTGCAGGAGATGATCACCAGCAGCATGACATACAGCAATGACACCTGCACCGTGATAGAGTGATCTGACACCAGCACCGTGATAGAGAGCACTGACATCAGCAGTGTGACATACAGCAATGACACCTGCACCGTAATAGAGTGATCTGACACCTGCACCGTGATAGAATGATCAGACACCAGCACCATGATAGAGAGCACTGACATCAGCAGCGTGACATAAAGCACTGACACCAGCACCGTGATATACAGCACTGACACCAGCACCGTGATAGAGAGCACTGACATCAGCAGCGTGACATACAGCAATGACACCTGCACCGTGATAGAGTGATCTGACACCAGCACCGTGATAGAGAGCACTGACATAAGCAGCGTGACATACAGCAATGACACCTGCACCGTGATAGAGTGATCTGACACCAGCACCGTGATAGAGAGCACTGACATCAGCAGTGTGACATACAGCAATGACACCTGCACCGTGATAGAGTGATCTGACACCAGCACCATGATAGAGAGCACTGACATCAGCAGAGTGACATACAGCAATGACACCTGCACCGTGATAGAGTGATCTGACACCAGCACCGTGATATACAGCACTGACATCAGCAGCGTGACATAGAGCAATGACACCTGCACCGTGATAGAGTGATCTGACACCAGCACCGTGATAGAGAGCACTGACATCAGCAGCGTGACATACAGCAATGACACCTGCACCGTGATAGAGTGATCTGACACCAGCACCGTGATAGAGAGCACTGACATCAGCAGCATGACGTAAAGCACTGACACCAGCACCATGATATACAGCACTGACACCAGCACCGTGATATACAGCACTGACATCAGCAGCGTGACATACAGCAATGACACCTGCACCGTGATAGAGTGATCTGACACCAGCACCGTGACAGAGAGCACTGACATCAACAGCGTGACATACAGCAATGATACATGCACCATAATAGAGTGATCTGACACCAGCACCGTGATAGAGATCACTGACATCAGCAGCATGACATAAAGCACTGACACCAGCACCGTGATATACAGCACTGACACCGTGATAGAGAGCACTGACATCAGCAGCGTGACATACAGCAATGACACCTGCACCGTGATAGAGTGATCTGACACCAGCACCATGATAGAGAGCACTGACATCAGCAGCGTGACATACAGCAATGACACCTGCACCGTGATAGAGTGATCTGACACCAGCACCGTGATAGAGAGCACTGACATCAGCAGAGTGACATACAGCAAAGACACCTGCACCATAATAGAGTGATCTGACACCAGCACCGTGATAGAGAGCACTGACATCAGCAGCGTGACATACAGCAATGACACCTGCACCGTGATAGAATGATCTGACACCATCACCGTGATAGAGAGCACTGACATCAGCAGCGTAACATAAAGCACTGACACCAGCACCGTGATATACAGCACTGACACCAGCACCGTGATATACAGCACTGACACCTGCACCGTAAGCAGCCCCAGGAGGAAGTCAGCATAGCACAGGGATGCTGGGAGCCCCTCATAATGAGCATAGCACAGGGATGGTGGGAGCCCCTCATAATATGCACAGCAGAGGTACAGCCCCAGGAGGAAGTCAGCACAGGGATGGTGGGAGCCCCTCATAATAAGCAGCCCCAGGAGGATGTCAGCATAGCACAGGGATGGTGGGAGCCCCTCATAATAAGCAGCCCCAGGAGGATGTCAGCATAGCACAGGGATGGTGGGAGCCCCTCATAATAAGCAGCCACAGGAGGAAGTCAGCACAGGGATGGTGGGAGCCCCTCATAATAAGCAGCCCCAGGAGGATGTTAGCAAAGCACAGGGATGGTGGGAGCCCCTCATATTAAGCAGCCCCAGGAGGATGTCAGCATAGCACAGGGATGGTGGGAGCCCCTCATAATAAGCAGCCCCAGGAGGAAGTCAGCACAGCACAGGGATGGTGGGAGCCCCTCATAATAAACAGCCCCAGGAGGATGTCAGCATAGCACAGGGATGGTGGGAGCCCCTCATAATAAGCAGCCCCAGGAGGAAGTCAGCACAGCACAGGGATGGCGGGAGCCCCTCATAATGAGCATAGCACAGGGATGGTGGGAGCCCCTCATAATATGCACAGCAGAGGTACAGCCCCAGGAGGAAGTCAGCACAGCACAGGGATGGTGGGAGCCCCTCATAATAAGCAGCCCCAGGAGGAAGTCAGCACAGCACAGGGATGGTGGGAGCCCCTCATAATAAGCAGCCCCAGTAGAAATATGACACCGCTCAACCTCTTCAAACAGGAGGGTACGGGCATATAGTACGGTGTGCCTTTTTTGGACAAGGAAATGAGCCAAATGAAGAAAAAAGGTCTGTGTGCTCGATTAAAAAAATTGTTTATAGACATAGTCTACTGGTCACATGTGTTGAATTCCTCCGAGATCCATGCCTCATTCATTTTTAGAAATGTGAGGTAGTTAAAACTGTCGTGAGCTAGGCGAGTACGCTTATCGGTCACGATCCCCCCTGCTGCGCTGAACGTCCTTTCGGACAGGACACTGGACGAGGGGCAAGCCAACAGTTCCATTGCAAATTGGGCAAGCTCTGGCCAGAGGTCAAGTCTGCCCACCCAGTAGTCCAGGGGTTCATCACTCCTCAGAGCGTCCACATCGGCTGTTAACCCGATGTAGTCGGACACCTGACGGTCTAGGCGTTCCCTGATGCTGGATCCGGATGACACCTGTCGATGGGTCAGCTGAAAGAATGACCTCATATCCGAAGTCACCAACACATCTTCAAACTGGCCTCTTCTTGCAGGCGCTGTTGGATTGGTACCCGCAACTCCTTCTCTGGGAGTGGGAATTGCTCCTCTGCCAGCTCACGCAAAAGCAGAATGCAGCATTTCTCGAAGCAAGGCCTGGAAGTGCTCCATTCTGACAGCCCTCTGTGACGGCGGTAACATTTCCGCCATTTTGTGTTTGTACCGGGGGTCTAAGTATGTTGCCACCCAGTACTGGTCCTTGACCCTTATGCTTTTTATACGGGGGTCCCTATTAAAACACTGGAGCATGAAGGCCCCCATTTGCACTAAACTGGAAGCGGTGTGGTGGCCTGGCTCCTGCTCATCATCCAGGATAATGTCGTCCTCTTCATTCTCCTCTCCCCATCCACGCACAACAACAGGGATCCCAGAAAGGTTTAAAGCATGCTCTTCTTGCTCCTCCTCATCCGCCCCGGCACCATCCTCCTCTGACTACTCTTCAGACTCCTGTTGTTCACTTGTCTCAGAAAGAGTAGCCCCCCCTGGGAATTCATCCAGCATTGCGACTTCCTCATCTTCCCACTCCTGCTCCTCCACAGCTTGATCAATGACACAACGCAATGCACGCTCCATAAAGAAGGCATAAGGTACCATGTCAATGATGGCACCATGGCTGCGACTGACCAGTTTGGTGATCTCCTCAAATGGCCGCAGAAGTCTGCATACGTCGCGTATGAGCAGCCACTGGCGCGGTGAAAAAAACCCCAGCTCCCCAGAACCTGTTCTGCCGCAGAGTTCATACAAGTAGTCGTTAACTGCACGTTTCTGCTGGAGAAGCCTATCAAGCATATAGAAGGTTGACTTCCATCGCGACGGGCAATCGTAAATAAGTAGAAATAGGGGGAAAACACTGCGCTATAGTCAGATGTATACAAAAAAGCAGCCAAAACAGCCAAAACAGCAGCCAACACCAAAAACAAACAAAGTTCAACAAGCAAAAGGTAAAAATAGTGTAGCGCTTCTATGGTGATAAGTGTATTCAACATATATTAAAAGGGTGATCATATAACAGAAATCATATGAATAATATAAATGGGTGAAGTAAAGTCCAATTGAAATGGGCACAAGTTTCCACAATGCAGCTGGCACGAGGATGGCCAAACCGCCTCAAAGTAAGAAGAAGATCCCACTAAACGAATGTGTCCATGTAAATCAGCTTGTCTGTAAACATCAAGGAAAGTAGATAAATACTTCTTACCAACTCTGTTGGACTCACACAGTCGTATGACAGTTGAGTCTGTAAAGCTTGAGGTCTCAATCTGGGACCAAGGAGTGGATCGAGGAAGGTCCGTCGAACTGGTGGGGAAACTCCGAACGGCTATATGCCCGATGATGTATTTCACAGGTGGAACAGTTCCGCCTACAAGGGGGCGGGGACTCCTGTCTCGGACAACCTCTTACAAATGCGATAAACAATCTGATCAGATCAGGATAAGCATGTTCAAACAAAATAGACAGATACAAATATCGTCCAATATAACCTACATACTCATGCGAGCAGTTAAATTGAATTTAGTGACAATATAAGATGAAAAAAAACAGCCATAATCATAAATAAGTCACATATATTAATCTGGGCCTCCTCAAACATATACGTCCAGGAAGGGCCAATACACAGATAAAGCATATACAAAATTGCATCTAGCACTAATGCAAGGAGATCGACCATATAATATTATTACTATATAGATTGTATTATAAAACCATCACCTGAAGGGACTTGTTCACTTTTATGTTGTGTCAAAAATGGAACTATGCAAGTCAAGGTGGTAGTATCTAGTGGCGATCAGACGTTGTGCAAGTTAGATGTTTGTTACTAGTTTGCTGGCGGTATGCAGCCGAAAGGTGTATATGCGTAGCCATGGTAACTAATATTGCGTGCTGTTCTATTGCTTGAGATTCCGGTCAGGTGACTAAAAACGTCATGACGTGTAATGTAACAAAGAAACCTCCACCAATCACTAGATGTGCGTATCATATGACCAAATATGGGAGGGGTTATGGAGGACGTGCGTCCACGAGGTGGGGGCGTGCACGTATGGACATCACGTAATGTGTCACTATGCAAAAGTGTAGGGGAGGGGAGGGGCGTCAAAGCTTGGCGCCATTTACCGCATGGTATGCGTCACCCGCGTCATAAGATGTCTGACCGTTAGATTGTGTCGCCGCTGAATGTCAGCAAGGCGAGCCATGGCCGTGTAAGATCTTCTGAAATGGGCCGAGATTTTCCTTGCCTGCCGCAAGATGTCCTGGACCCCAGGGTATTTGACAACGAATCGCTGCACGACCAAGTTTAAGACGTGTGCCATGCATGGCACGTGCGTAATTTTGCCATGTATCAATGCGCTAAGCAGATTGGCACCGTTGTCACACACCACTTTACCAACTGTCAAATTGAGCGGTGTTAGCCACTGATCTGCCTGTGAACGTAAAGCTGAAAGGAGTTCTGGGCCAGTGTGGCTCTTGGCTTCCAGGCACAACAGACGCAGCACGGCATGGCAACGTCTCACCTGGCATGTCGAATAGGTTCTGGGGAGCTTGGGCGGCGCAGCGGAAGAGATGCTAGCAGCGGAAAAGGAAGAGTCAGCCGAGGAGGAGAGGGAGGAGGATGGAGTAGGAGGAGGAGGAGGAGGAGAAGAAGAGCCAGGCCTGCATGCAATCCGTGGCGGTAAAACCAAATCTACACGGGTGCCACAGGTTACATGCTTGACGGACGTTAGAAGGTTCACCCAGTGGGCAGTAAAAGTGATATACCTTCCCTGCCTGTGTTTGCTAGACCACGTGTCTGTGGTCAGATGTATCTTGGCATCAACACTGTGTGCCAGAGATACATTCACTTGCCGCTGAACATGGCCATATAGCTCTGGGATGAACTTCTCTGAGAAATACTTCCTTCCTGGGACCTTCCATTGTGGTGTTCCAATGGCCACAAATCTGCGAAAGGCCTCCGAGTCCACCAGTTTATATGGCAGTAGTTGGTGGGCTATCAGTTCTGACAAGCCAGCCGTCAACCATTGGGCAAGAGGGTTATCCAGCGACATCATTTTTTTACGCTCGAACATTAGGCCCACGGAAGCCTGCCTTTTTGCAGAAAAACGTGAGCTTGACGTGATGGAAGGTGGAGTGGAGGACAATTGTGAGGAGAGAGGAGAAGGAGAAGTAGAAGACGAGGCTGGATGGTGAGAGCCTGGAGTGTGGCTTTGTGTGTTCCGTTGCTCCCACTGGGCTCGGTGATGGCTGCTCATGTGCCTTCTTAAGGCGGTCGTCCCTGGATGAGTGTTGGGCTTACCGCGACTAATGCGTTGACTGCAAAGATTGCAGATGTCAACACTATTGTCATCAGCGGACACGTTAAAAAAAGCCCACACTGTGGATCCATGTGCAGGCGTCCTGGGAGCGCCAGATGTGACCTTACATGGATGATGCCTCGCTCCTGATACATTAGCAGTCTGCTTTGTCCCTCCTGTGCAATGTAAGTTATTCCTGCTTCTCCTCCCTAGCTGCAGGTCCATATCTCCCTCTGAACTCCCCTCCTCTTCCTCTCTTGTGGGCACCCACGTGACAACACTAGACACGTCATCATCAACGTCACCTTCCCCACCGCTATAAGTAGAGATCTCGGAGTAGGCAGCAACACCGGGGACCAACCTCCTCCTTGGGCTGATTTGGGTACTGTCGTCAGACCTGCTGAGTGGCGGTTGTTGCTACCTCCTCTTCCTGATCCAATGCCAAGAGTGGCTGCGCATCAGAAATGTCTTGATATGGATCGGAAAATAATTCATGTGACTCAAGTGGAAGGTATGAGGTGGTGGTGGTGTTGTTGGTGGTAGTGTCTTTGGGGGTGCACATAGCAGAGAGTGAAGAAGAGGGTGCAGATCGAGAGGATGAGGAGGGTGCAGAAGAGTAAGGCTGAGTGAGCCACTCAACCAAGTCTGGTGCGTCCTTTAAAGTAATTGAACGCACCTTCTGCAACTTCCAACTTTGGCTCAAGCCTGTTGCTCCTGCCCTAGCCCTACCACCCCTGCAGAAGGGCCTGCCTCTTCCTCTGCCTGTCATTTTTTAAATGACCCTGTGACAAAACTCTCAGTCCCTATACTGATAAAGGACTGCTGCAGTATAGGGCAGCAATCAGCAGTAGTGCACCTCAACCCTATATATTGTGGACCTATACCAGTCCTTAAGGAATAGCAGACTGTACCTCACTCAAATAAAAAACAAAGGGATAGGATGCGCTATGGAATTTGTTATACAGAGAGTATATGATGTAATGTAGGTAAGAGCAGCCTCTATTATGTTTCCATCCAAATGGATGGAGCAGTGAGATAGGTAAGAGAAAGAGAATAGATATGGCGCTATACCTTATTAAACTCACTAAAAATGGATATCATAAAAATGTACAAATTTTCCAGCTTGCTGGCTAATAATTTTAAAATCCCGGATAGAGCTAGATGAACTAAATAATAAAATCAATAAATGATAAAGTGCTGGGAATCAATCAATATTAAATAGTGAATGCAAAGTGAATATAAATTTTCCAGCGTGCTGGTTAATAAATTGAAATAAAGATGTAAAATCCACAATAAATTAAATAAATTAGATAGCTGAGATAAATGAATGAATGAATAATTAGTACTAAAATACCATGAATCAATCAGTATTCAATAGTGAAATGCAAAAAATACTCAAAGTGCCTGTGACTGTGATTATGGCGCAACCAAATAAATGGCCATAAAGGGGAACAACAAAACAAATTGTTCAAAATTATACAGGTGTAAACACAAGTGGAATAGTGAGTGCAAGCACACTGTGTCAAATCTCAGAACATGCCAAAATTTGCAAAATGAAATAAAAATAGAAAAAATAAATAAAAATAAGAATAAAGATTAAGTCAAGAAAGTGAAAAAATCTTGCGGTGACAAATCAGATGTGAAAGTCCAATTGAATAAAGGTTAAAAATTAAAAAAAATGAAATGAAAATTTGATGGTGAAAAAGGTCTTCTGTATATAGGAGAGAAGTGGAGGGAGTGACTTCGCTATCTGTTCGCAGTGAACGTTTGCAGTGAACGTTTATGAATTTTGCTCTCACCACAGATATGACCCCGTCTGGGGTGGATCAGCCTCCACAGTATAAGCCACTGTGTCGCTTCTTGGGCTGTCTCTGCTGTGATGCTGGGGAGATCCCTCGTTCCTCCGTGGGGATGTTGTACCTCGTTTTTACATGTGATAGAAAAGAGGACTGTCCATGGTGTAGTATGTTTGAAACTCAGTTTATTTGAAACAACCTTAAAAATACTCACATTTAGTACGATAAAACACGTATTGTATTAAAAGCGTTCGGAACATCAGCTCGGCTAGCATGCCGTTTGCACTGGAGGTGTACGTATCTGGCCACGCCCTACGCGTTTCGTCATTCAGACGTCATCCAGAATGACGAAACGCGTAGGACATGGCCAGATACGTACACCTCCAGTGCAAACGGCGTGCTAGCCGAGCTGATGTTCCGAACGCTTTTAATACAATACGTGTTTTATCGTACTAAATGTGAGTATTTTTAAGGTTGTTTCAAATAAACTGAGTTTCAAACATACTACACCATGGACAGTCCTCTTTTCTATCACATGTAAAAACGAGGTACAACATCCCCACGGAGGAACGAGGGATCTCCCCAGCATCACAGCAGAGACAGCCCAAGAAGCGACACAGTGGCTTATACTGTGGAGGCTGATCCACCCCGGACGGGGTCATATCTCTGGTGAGAGCAAAATTCATAAACGTTCACTGCAAACGTTCACTGCGAACGGATAGCGAAGTCACTCCCTCCGCTTCTCTCCTATATACAGAAGACCTTTTTCACCATCAAATTTTCATTTCATTTTTTTAATTTTTAACCTTTATTCAATTGGACTTTCACATCTGATTTGTCACCGCAAGATTTTTTCACTTTCTGGACTTAATCTTTATTCTTATTTTTATTTATTTTTTCTATTTTTATTTCATTTTGCAAATTTTGGCATGTTCTGAGATTTGACACAGTGTGCTTGCACTCACTATTCCACTTGTGTTTACACCTGTATAATTTTGAACAATTTGTTTTGTTGTTCCCCTTTATGGCCATTTATTTGGTTGCGCCATAATCACAGTCACAGGCACTTTGAGTATTTTTTGCATTTCACTATTGAATACTGATTGATGCATGGTATTTTAGTACTAATTATTCATTCATTCATTTATCTCAGCTATCTAATTTATTTAATGTATTGTGGATTTTACATCTTTATTTAAATTTATTAACCAGCACGCTGGAAAATTTATATTCACTTTGCATTCACTATTTAATATTGATTGATTCCCAGCACTTTATCATTTATTGATTTTATTATTTAGTTCATCTAGCTCTATCCGGGATTTTAAAATTATTAGCCAGCAAGCTGGAAAATTTGTACATTTTTATGATATCCATTTTTAGTGAGTTTAATAAGGTATAGCGCCATATCTATTCTCTTTCTCTTACCTATGTACCTCACTCAACCCTATGTACTGTAGTACCCTATACCTTACCAGTCCTTATAAGGACCTTTCTGGAACTAGTAGGTTGTGAATGATTAGCAGACTGTACCTCAGTCCGTATACTCATAAAGGACTACTGCAGCAGAAGGGCAGCAGTCAGCAGTAGTGCAAATCAACCCTATATATTGTGGACCTATACCAGTCCTTAAGGAATAGCAGACTGTACCTCACTCAACCCTATGTACTGTAGTACCCTATACCTTACCAGTCCATATAAGGACCTTTGTGGAACTAGTAGGTTGTGAATGATTAGCAGACTGTACCTCAGTCCCTATACTGATAAAGGATTGCTGCCATATAGGGCAGCAGTCAGCAGTAGTGCACCTCAACCCTATATATTGTGGACCTATACCAGTCCTTAAGGAATAGCAGACTGTATCTCACTCAACCCTATGTACTATAGTACCCTATACCTTACCAGTCCTTATAAGGACCTTTGTGGAACTAGTAGGTTTTGAATGATTCGCAGACTGTACCTCAGTCCCTATACTGATGAAGGACTGCTGCAGTATAGGGCAGCAATCAGCAGTAGTGCACCTCAACCCTATGTATTGTGGACCTATACCAGTCCTTAAGGAATAGCAGACTGTACCTCACTCAACCCTATGTACTGTAGTACCCTATACCTTACCAGTCCTTATAAGGACCTTTGTGGAACTAGTAGGTTGTGAATGATTAGCAGACTGTACCTCAGTCCCTATACTGATGAAGGACTGCTGAAGTATAGGGCAGCAGTCAGCAGTAGTGCACCTCAACGCTATATATTGTGGACCTATACCAGTCCTTAAGGAATAGCAGACTGTACCTCACTCAACCCTATGTACTGTAGTACCCTATACCTTACCAGTCCTTATAAGGACCTTTGTGGAACTAGTAGGTTGTGAATAGGGATGAGCCGAAAACCCCCCGGTTCGGTTCGCACCAGAACTTTCGAACGGACCCCTAATTCGTACAAACTTTACAACCCTATTGAAGTCCATGGGACTCGAACTTTCGAAATTAAAAGTGCTAATTTTAACGGCTAATATGCAAGATAATGTCCTAAAAAGGTTTTGGGGACCTGGCTCCTGCCCCAGGGGACATGGGTCAATGCCTAAAATGTTTTTAAAAATGGCCGTTTTGGCGGGAGCACTGATTTTAATGATGATTAAAGTGAAAAAAAAAAGTGAAATATTCCTTTAAATATGGTGCCTGGGGGGTGTCTGTAGTATGCCTGTGAAGTGCCACGTGTTTCCCGTGTTTAGAACAGTCCCTGCACAAAATTACATTTAACGGAAATAACGTCATTTAAAGCTGCTTGCGGTTTTAATGTTATATCTGGTTCCTGCAATATGGTTGAAAATCATTGAGAAAAATGGCATGGGTAGCCCTCCCTGCCCATTAACAGCCCCTTTGGGTCTTGTACGCATATTAAGGGGAACCCCGTACTCATATTAAAAAAAGGAAATGCGTGTGGCCCCCAGGCCCTATATACTCAGAACAGCAATATACAGGCGGTGCAAACAAGACAGGGACTGTGTAGGTTTGTTGTGTTAAGTTGAATCTGTTTGTAATTTTCAACTGGTACATTTTTAAAGTGTAGCTCCAGTCAAAAAAACTATTTTTAAGCTTTTTGGAAAACATAGGGAAGGGTTATCACCCCTGTATAATTTGTTTTGTCGTCCATCTTTTTTCATCTCACTTGCTGTTGTCTCCTTCCGTTTGCAAGTAGGAGATGTTTGTAAGTTGGATGTTTGAAAGTAGGGGCCTGCGCTATATGCTCTGCAGAAATGGCGGAACAAGGTGTTGGTTTTGCCACAACATTGTAAGCCCTCAAAGTGACTCTTGGTGGGCGCTGGAGCGCCCTGTTGTGAACGATTATATCAAGAATTGTAATTACATGCCATTGTTGAACAGTGGTAGAAAAATTGACCTTTGGTGGTTGTGGTGCTGGTGCCACAACACTATAAGTCCTCACCGTTACTCTGGGTGGGCACAGGAAGGGGCCCTCCTGTGAAATATTATATCAAGAATTGTAATTACATGTCCCTGTTAAACAGGGGCAGAAAAATTGGGCCTTAGGCACTGGTGCTGGTGCCACCACACTGCAACTTCTCCCATATACTCTAGTTTTATTGCAGGAATTAGCCCTGCTGCAAAGCATTGTATCAAAAATTGTACTTAAATGCCCCTGTTAAACAGGGGCAGAAAAATTGGGCCTTAGGCACTGGTGCTGGTGCCACGACACTGCAACCTCTCCCATATACTCTTGTTTTATTGCAGGAATTAGCCCTGCTGCAAAGCATTGCATCAAAAATTGTACTTAAATGCCCCTGTTAAAAAGGGGCAGAAAAATTGGGCCTTAGGCACTGGTGCTGGTGCCACGACACTGCAACCTCTCCCATTGTCACGTATCAGATAAGACCAGAACTGTGTGGACTGCAACAGAGGAAACCCAAACGTGTATAAGTGAAATATGATTTATTAAAGAAAGTGAATAATATGAATACAACCACACAGTGCAATAAACCAACCAACAAAGACCCCCAAACAACAACAGACAGATATGTACAATAAATGGGAAATGCAAGTACCGTAAACGATAGGCAGGCCAGGGTCATACACAGAGGATCAGCAAATAAACAAGGGCAGTCCAGAATCAGAGTCACAAGCCAGGCCAAGGTCATACACGGGGAGATCAGCAAATGGGGTAAGGAACACAGGACAGGGAGAGGATGGATGGATCAGACTTCAGGACAGGAATAATGGTAACAGGTGGGACAGGGTTGGGACCAGGACAGGGAAACAGGATCAGAGCCACGGGTCACAGGTACAGGGTACAGGGTACAGGGTACAGGGTACAGGGTACAGGGTCGCAAGCAGCAGGTCAGGGCACAAGGAACAATACCGAGGCAAACATATGACTGCTTGCCAGCTATTTATAGGCCTGTGATTGGCCTCAAGTGACACCTGATTGCAGGAGGTGCTGCCTGCTCCATACTGCCAGGATCCATCCGCTGGTGGACGCCAGTACTGCGGCCCAAAGATGATCTAGCATCAGCAGGGAAAAGCTCTCCTGACAGCTCAAAACTGACAGGAGACACCTGCTGGTGGACCTCAGTACTGCACGCCAAGAGACAGATATTATCAGCGGATGGAACATTTCCTGACAGTACCCCCCCTCAAAGGAGCGGCCTCCGGACGCTCCAACTAGCTGCTGCTGGGACAAGTCCATGGCATCAAGCTGGGCAACAGGCAGAGTCATAACAGGTTTAGCAGCAGGCACATCAAGCGAGGCAGCGGGTACATCAAGCTGGGCAGAGGGCACAGGCACTTCAAGCTGGTGAAATGGGCACCGCAGGCTGGACAGCGGGCACCGGCACTTCAGGCTGGACAGCGGGCACCAGCACTTCAGGCTGGACAGCGGGCAGGAACACCTCAGGCCGGGAGGCAGGCACATCAGACCGGGAGGCTGCAGGGCAGGCACCGGGACGGCAGGCTGGAAGGCATCGGACTGGCAGGCCGGGACATCAGACTGGAAGGCATCAGACTGGCAGGCCGGGACATCAGACTGGAAGGCATCAGACTGGCAGGCCGGGACATCAGACTGGAAGGCATCAGACTGGCAGGCCGGGACATCAGACTGGAAGGCATCAGACTGGCAGGCCGGGACATCAGACTGGAAGGCATCAGACTGGCAGGCCGGGACATCAGACTGGAAGGCATCAGACTGGCAGGCCGGGACATCAGACTGGAAGGCATCAGACTGGCAGGCCGGGACATCAGACTGGAAGGCCGGGACATCAGACTGGCAGGCATCAGACTGGCAGGCCGGGACATCAGACTGGAAGGCATCAGACTGGCAGGCCGGGACATCAGACTGGAAGGCATCAGACTGGCAGGCCGGGACATCAGACTGGAAGGCATCAGACTGGCAGGCCGGGACATCAGACTGGAAGGCATCAGACTGGCAGGCCGGGACATCAGACTGGAAGGCATCAGACTGGCAGGCCGGGACATCAGACTGGAAGGCATCAGACTGGCAGGCCGGGACATCAGTCTGGAAGGCATCAGACTGGCAGGCCGGGACATCAGACTGGAAGGCATCAGACTGGCCAGCCGGGACATCAGACTGGAAGGCATCAGACTGGCAGGCCGGGACATCAGACTGAAGGGAACCGACTGGCAGGCCGGGACATCAGACTGGAAGGCATCAGACTGGAAGGCCGGGACATCAGACTGGAAGGCATCGGACTGGAAGGCATCAGACTGGAAGGCCGGGACATCAGACTGCAAGACATCAGACTGGAAGGCCGGGACATCAGACTGCAAGACATCAGACTGGAAGGCCGAGACATCAGACTGCAAGGCATCAGACTGGAAGGCCGGGACATCAGACTGCAAGGCATCAGACTGGAAGGCCGGGACATCAGACTGCAAGGCATCAGACTGGAAGGCCGGGACATCAGACTGCAAGGCATCAGACTGGAAGGCCGGGACATCAGACTGCAAGGCGTCAGACTGGAAGGCCGGGACATCAGACTGCAAGGCGTCAGACTGGAAGGCCGGGACATCAGACTGCAAGGCGTCAGACTGGAAGGCCGGGACATCAGACTGCAAGGCGTCAGGCTGGAAGTCGTCAGGCTGGAAGGCCGGGACATCAGGCTGGAAGTCGTCAGGCTGGAAGGCCGGGACATCAGGCTGGAAGGCCGGGACATCAGGCTGGAAGGCCGGGACATCAGGCTGGAAGGCGTCAGGCTGGAAGGCCGGGACATCAGGCTGGAAGGCGTCAGGCTGGAAGGCCGGGACATCAGGCTGGAAGGCGTCAGGCTGGAAGGCCGGGACATCAGGCTGGAAGGCGTCAGGCTGGAAGGCCGGGACATCAGGCTGGAAGGCGTCAGGCTGGAAGGCCGGGACATCAGGCTGGAAGGCGTCAGGCTGGAAGGCCGGGACATCAGGCTGGAAGGCGTCAGGCTGGAAGGCCGGGACATCAGGCTGGAAGGCGTCAGGCTGGAAGGCCGGGACATCAGGCTGGAAGGCGTCAGGCTGGAAGGCCGGGACATCAGGCTGGAAGGCGTCAGGCTGGAAGGCCGGGACATCAGGCTGGAAGGCGTCAGGCTGGAAGGCCGGGACATCAGGCTGGAAGGCGTCAGGCTGGAAGGCCGGGACATCAGGCTGGAAGGCGTCAGGCTGGAAGGCCGGGACATCAGGCTGGAAGGCGTCAGGCTGGAAGGCCGGGACATCAGGCTGGAAGGCGTCAGGCTGGACGGCCGGGACATCAGGCTGGAAGGCGTCAGGCTGGACGGCCGGGACATCAGGCTGGAAGGCGTCAGGCTGGACGGCCGGGACATCAGGCTGGAAGGCGTCAGGCTGGACGGCCGGGACATCAGGCTGGAAGGCGTCAGGCTGGACGACCGGGACATCAGGCTGGAAGGCGTCAGGCTGGACGACCGGGACATCAGGCTGGAAGGCGTCAGGCTGGAAGGCCGGGACATCAGGCTGGAAGGCGTCAGGCTGGAAGGCCGGGACATCAGGCTGGAAGGCGTCAGGCTGGAAGGCCGGGACATCAGGCTGGAAGGCGTCAGGCTGGAAGGCCGGGACATCAGGCTGGAAGGCCGGGACATCAGGCTGGAAGGCGTCAGGCTGGAAGGCCGGGACATCAGGCTGGAAGGCGTCAGGCTGGAAGGCCGGGACATCAGGCTGGAAGGCGTCAGGCTGGAAGGCCGGGACATCAGGCTGGAAGGCGTCAGGCTGGAAGGCCGGGACATCAGGCTGGAAGGCGTCAGGCTGGACGACCGGGACATCAGGCTGGAAGGCGTCAGGCTGGAAGGCCGGGACATCAGGCTGGATAGCAGGCAGATGATTGGCAGAATCAGGAGGGTGATCAGGTTCGGCTGGCATGCAGGCAGACTGGAGCAGGTTGGTTGGTGTGGAGGCAGGTTGCGTTACTGGCAGGATCAAATGGGTAGGAAAGAACTTCCGTTTCTTTTTAGATTTAACTACTGAAGGCCTGTAGGTAGCTGCAGATCTATAGGTAGGGGATGAAGAAGACTGGAGAGAAGGGTTGGAATATGGCAGGGAAGAGGTAACAGTGGCTGGGGGAAGTTCTTGAGGGATAGTGGGCCGTAGTAAAGAGGCCGTTGGATTAAAGGGAGGATATGTGCAGCAGGAAGAAACAGGGTATTGATATTTGGTGGGAAGTAGAGTATATTGGGCTGAAACTGAGGTTGCCATAGGTGATGGAGGAAGAGACTCTTGGGCAGGCGGGTGTTTGGTAGCAGAGAGGGTAAGTTGTGGGCTGGCTGTGGCCGATTGCAAAATACCAGACCATGCTAAAAGTAGTGGTTGTACAAACTGCGGGTTACAGCCTGTCTAACAAGGGATTGTACGGAATCAACACATTCTATTATCATCTGTTGGGAACAGGCTGTGTAATGCTCAAAAAAGTAAGGGGAATCATCTTCCAGAAGCCATACCAGTGATGCGACTTGATTAATACTGAAGGGGGGAGAAAAATCATCCTGGCCCTCTGGGATGCAGGGCAGGGCCAGCTCTGTGCAGATTTTAATTAACGGCTGAACATCCCCAAACAACATACAGCCCTGATCAACCCAGGAGTGAGCTAAACGAATGGTTTCCAACAGCTGATCACTGGTCCACCCTTTCAGTGTCTGGCGGAGATAGTCACCACTCTCAGACGCCAACAAAGCATAATAACGAATCACCTCTAAATTCATTTCAGTAAGCTACCTGAACCAAGATGGTTCCTCTGTGTAGCCACTTCTGGTCAGGGATGGCCTCGGTATTCTGTCACGTATCAGATAAGACCAGAACTGTGTGGACTGCAACAGAGGAAACCCAAACGTGTATAAGTGAAATATGATTTATTAAAGAAAGTGAATAATATGAATACAACCACACAGTGCAATAAACCAACCAACAAAGACCCCCAAACAACAACAGACAGATATGTACAATAAATGGGAAATGCAAGTACCGTAAACGATAGGCAGGCCAGGGTCATACACAGAGGATCAGCAAATAAACAAGGGCAGTCCAGAATCAGAGTCACAAGCCAGGCCAAGGTCATACACGGGGAGATCAGCAAATGGGGTAAGGAACACAGGACAGGGAGAGGATGGATGGATCAGACTTCAGGACAGGAATAATGGTAACAGGTGGGACAGGGTTGGGACCAGGACAGGGAAACAGGATCAGAGCCACGGGTCACAGGTACAGGGTACAGGGTACAGGGTACAGGGTCGCAAGCAGCAGGTCAGGGCACAAGGAACAATACCGAGGCAAACATATGACTGCTTGCCAGCTATTTATAGGCCTGTGATTGGCCTCAAGTGACACCTGATTGCAGGAGGTGCTGCCTGCTCCATACTGCCAGGATCCATCCGCTGGTGGACGCCAGTACTGCGGCCCAAAGATGATCTAGCATCAGCAGGGAAAAGCTCTCCTGACAGCTCAAAACTGACAGGAGACACCTGCTGGTGGACCTCAGTACTGCACGCCAAGTGACAGATATTATCAGCGGATGGAACATTTCCTGACTACCATATACTCTTGTTTTATTGCAGGAATTAGCCCTGCTGCAAAGCATTGCATCAAAAATTGTAACTAAACGCCCCTGTTAAACAGGGGCAGAAAAATTGGGCCTTAGGCACTGGTGCTGGTGCCCCCACACTGCAACCTCTCCCATATACTCTTGTTTTATTGCAGGAATTAGCCCTGCTGCAAAGCATTGCATCAAAAATTATACTTAAACACCCCTGTTAAACAGGGGCAGAAAAATTGGGCCTTAGACACTGGTGCTGGTGCCACCACACTGCAACCTCTCCCATATACTCTACTTTTATTGCAGGAATTAGCCCTGCTGCAAAGCATTGCATCAAAAATTGTAATTAAACGCCCCTGTTAAACAGGGGCAGAAAAATTGGGCTGATGGCATCACCCAGAACCAGAAATGTTCTTCCAACATATCAGCGGAGGAGGAAGAGGACAGACAATCAACATAACAGGACAGTTACTCAGCATCAGCATAGGCAGTCTCGAAGGGATGTGATATTTCAAAAAAAAATTATTCGGTTACATCAGCTTCAGGTGCTTGGTAGCTGTGGGTTACCCAAGACTGATTCATCTTGATGAAGGTCAGTCGATCAACTGATTCGGTGGACAGGTGCACCCTGTGATCGGTAACAAAGCCACCAGCAGCACTGAAGGTGCGTTCCGAAAGAATGCTGGATGCAGGACAGGCCAGTAGCTCAATTGCATACTGTGCAAGCTCTGACCAGTGATCCATCCTCAAGACCCAGTAAGCCAGAGGATTTTCGGTGGGAAAGGTGTCCAAGTCTGACCTTGCCCCTAGGTATTCCTGCCCCATGTAAATCAGACGCTGGCGATGGTTGCTGGAACCGATCATACCTTGGGGCTGCGGACTAAAAAATTGTCTGAAAGCATCAATCAGACGGCCACCTTCTCCACCGCTCCTTCTGACCGATGCCTCAGCAACACGTTGTCCAGGACCAGGAGTTTGTAACCTCCCAGTCTCTGGGAACGCGTTGCACAGACCTTTCTGCAAGGCCTCCCGGAGATGTCTCATCCTCTGCTCCCTCTGCGATGGCAAGATAAGGTTGGCAACCTTACCCTTGTACCGTGGATCAAGGAGAGTGGCCAGCCAGTAATGGTCCCTCTCCTTGATCCGAAGAATACGAGGATCCTTCCGCAGGCTTTGCAGGATCAGGGAGGCCATGCAGCGTAGGTTAGCTGAGGCATTCGGTCCGGAGTCCTCTGGGTCACTAAGGACAACATGATCCGCAGCTACCTCCTCCTCATGCCCCACTGGCGTGGTGAGAAAAAACCGAGCTCCCCTGACCCTGTCCTGGTGCCGTAGTCACACAGGTACTCATTGATGGCCCTCTGCTGCGTGTGCAGCCGCGGCAGCATGGCCAAAGTTGAGTTCCACCTGGTGGGCATGTCACATATAAGGTGGTTCTTGGGCAGGTTCAACTCCTTTTGGAGCTCAGCCAGCCGAGCACAGGCATTAAATGATTGGCGGAAATGCACACAGACTTTCCTGGCCTGCTTCAGGACATCCTGTAAGCCCGGGTACCTGCCCAAGAACCGCTGCACCACCAGGTTAAGGACGTGAGCTACACAGGGCACATGGGTCAGTTGTCCCTGTCGGACGGCGGAGAGGAGGTTGGTGCCATTGTCGCAAACCACCATTCCTGGCTTAAGCTGGCGTGGCGTCAACCACCTCTCGGCCTGCCCCTGCAGAGCTGACAAAACATCCACCCCAGTGTGGCTCCTGTCCCCCAAACAAACCAGCGCAAGCACAGCATGGCATCGTTTTGCCTGCGTACTTGCGTAGCCCCTGGAACGCCTACGGAGCACCGCTGGTTCTGAGGACAGGGCACTGGAAGAGGCCATGGAGGAAGAAGAAGAGGAGGGGGTGGAGGAGAGAGCTGTGTCACAACCAATAGTAGCATTTTGGAGGTGTGGTGGCAGAATAACCTCCAACACTACTGCACCTTGTCCTGCATCCTTCCCAGCTGCCAGAAGAGTGACCCAATGGGCCGTGAAAGACAGGTAACGTCCCTGTCCATGCCTGCTGGACCATGAGTCAGCAGTAATATGCACCTTACCGCTGATCGCCCTGTCCAGCGAGGCAAGGACTTTGCCTTCCACATGCCGGTAGAGAGCCAGAATCGCTTTCCGTGAGAAAAAGTGGCGTTTGGGGACCTGCCACTGAGGAACCGCGCATTGTACAAACTCACGGAAGGGGGCCGAGTCTACCAACTGAAAAGGCAGCAGTTGAAGTGCTAGCAATTTAGCCAAGCTAGCATTCAACCGCTGGGCATGTGGATGGCTGGGAGTGAACTTCTTTCGCCGCTCCAGCAGCTGGGGCAGGGACATTTGCCTGCTATAATCGGACGTGGGTGTACTGCTAGCAGAGTGCCCGGAAGCACTTGGCTGTGACACACCTAATTCTACACCTTCATTCCTCTCAGAGCAGGTTTCAGAGAGGACTGAAGGTCTAGTGGGGTTGGAGATGCCAGCTAATGAGGAGCAAGGAGAGGTCTGCTTTGTTCTTTGGTGTGGGTCTTTGAGGTACGCTTGCCAACGAGCTGCATGGCAGGTCAACATATGTCTGGTCAAGCATGTGGTGCCCAAGCGGCTGCTGTTTTGGCCACGCGAGATACGCTTGAGACATATGTTGCAAATAGCAGCGGTGCGATCTGATGCACTCGTCTCAAAAAAGGCCCACACCAAAGAACTTTTAGAATAACGCGCAGAGGCAGCGCCCTGCACAGGCGGAGCTCTGCGGTGTGATTCAGTCGGTGTGCTGCCCTTAAGCTGGCCCCCGGAGGGTATCCTGCCTCGTTGGACATGTGCCTCGTCCTCCTTCTCCTTCTCCTCTCTCCTACCAGGCACCCACGTGGAGTCAGTGCCCCTTATCATCCCCTCCCTCTTCATCGCTGTAGCAAACCTGGCAGTATGCTGCAGCTTGTGGAATATGACTGCCTGATTGCTGTCCTTCTTGAGCATCCCCTCTCTCTGCATTCATGCTACTGCCTTCCTCTAGCTGAGTGTCATCATCAGAGCCTACAAAACACTGGGCAACCTCCTGGAGCATGTACCCAACACTGTGCTCAAAGAGTTCAGGAGACTCCTCAGGAGGACGTGGTGGGTCTAGGGAAGGAGTCACTGATGATGACATTGAGACGAGGGAAGACGATGCGTTGGCAGCTGCTTTGCTAGTACCCCGAGACTGGGTGAGAGAGGATGAGGAGGATGAAGAGGGCTTGGTCATCCACTCTACCAAGTCGTTGGCATGTTGCGGCTCAACATGTCCAGCTGCCGAAAAGAAGGACAAGCGTGTCCCATGGCCACGTGCTGATGACAATGCACCGCGTCCACGACCAGCACTGTTGTCTCTAGACACAGAGCCTGCTTGCCCTCTTTTATCGGCTCGCGCCAGTCTGCCTCTCCTTGCTGGCCTTCCAGACATGGTAATGGCCTGAAGGGAGTTGGGTAAAACAGCAGTTGGGTAGTGTATATTGTGCTGGAAGCACACAACACCCACTAACTCCTACAGATGCCTTTATTATATAACACCTGAGATAAAGGGGTATACTGTAATGGAGTCACACAACACCCACTAAGCCCTTCAGATGGCTCTATTAGAGAACAGCAATAAAGGGTAGATACAGGTGTATATTGTGCTGGAGGCACAAAACACCCACTAACTCCTGCAGATGCCTTTATTATAGAACACCAGAGATAAAGGGGTATATACAGATGTATACTGTGTTGTGCTGGAGGCACACACAACTTCCAATAACTCCTGCAGATAGCAAGTGGGCTCAAATAGAGAAGAGCTATGTAGGTGGATATAGCGGTGTGTACTGGGTATAGAGCACGCAGACAGCACGCACAAGCTCCTAACACTACTCACTGCAAGCTCTATTATAAAAGATAGATCACTAGCTATATAGGTGAGGTGAATATAGTGGTGTATACAGCGGTCAGGGCACGCAGACAACAACCACTACAGAAGAGCAAGATCGAAAATCGGCCAATAACGATCGGTGTATACTGTGTTGAAGGTACACAGAATACCCACTAACTGCTTCAGACGCCAACACACTACACAAGGCCACCGCGCTGGCGGCCTTATATAGTGTGGGGCGTGCACTACACAGCCTGAGCTATGATTGGCCACAGGCATCCTGCTTGTGGCCAATCATGGCTCTCCTCGCTGCTGGCGCTGTGATTGGCCAAGCATGCGGGGTCACAGTGCATGCTTGACCAATCATGAGCCAGCAATGCACTGCGCCATCGCAGTGCATTGTGGGCCGTGAGCGCCACACGAATTTGCCGCGAACGGCCCATAACGTTCTGAATTCGCCAAACGGGCGAACCGCCGATGTTCGAGTCGAACGTATGTTCGACTCGAACACGAAGCTCATCCCTAGTTGTGAATGATTCGCAGACTGTACCTCAGTCCCTATACTGATAATGGACTGCTGCATTATAGGGCAGCAGTCAGCAGTAGTGCACCTCAACCCTATATATTGTGGACCTATACCAGTCCTTAAGGAATAGCAGACTGTACCTCACTCAACCCTATGTACTGTAGTACCCTATACCTTACCAGTCCTTATAAGGACCTTTGTGGAACTAGTAGGTTGTGAAGGATTAGCAGCCTGTACCTCAGTCCCTATACTGATAAAGGACTACTGCAGCAGAAGGGCAGCAGTCAGCAGTAGTGCACCTCAACCCTGTATATTGTGGACCTATACCAGTCCTTAAGGAATAGCAGACTGTACCTCACTCAACCCTATGTACTGTAGTACCCTATACCTTACCTGTCCTTATAAGGACCTTTGTGGAACTAGTAGGTTGTGAATGATTAGCAGACTGTACCTCAGTCCCTATACTGATAAAGGACTGCTGCCATATAGGGCAGCAGTCAGCAGTAGTTCACCTCAACCCTATATATTGTGGACCTATACCAGTCCTTAAGGAATAGCAGACTGTACCTCACTCAACCCTATGTACTGTAGTACCCTATACCTTACCAGTCCTTATAAGGATCTTTGTGGAACTAGTAGGTTGTGAATGATTAGCAGACTGTACCTCAGTCCCTATACTGATGAAGGACTGCTGCAGTATAGGGCAGCAGTCAGCAGTAGTGCACCTCAACCCTATATATTGTGGACCTATACCAGTCCTTAAGGAATAGCAGACTGTACCTCACTCAACCCTATGTACTGTAGTACCCTATACCTTACCAGTCCTTATAAGGACCTTTGTGGAACTAGTAGGTTGTGAATGATTAGCAGACTGTACCTCAGTCCCTATACTCATAAAGGACTACTTCAGCATTAGGGCAGCAATTATAATATTCTTTCTATATTTGGAAGAAAGAATATTATACTTGTACAAGCTTATTACCATACCAGTCCTGAAAAGAACCTTTGTGGACCTAATAGTAACAGCTAATGATCACTAGCACAGCAGTTCCTCAAACCTATATCCTGAACTACACCTAACACCTATACCATACCAGTCCCGAAAATAACTTTTGTGGACCTAATAGCTAGCAATTTGGGTCACTGCAGTCTCTCCCTGCTCCACACAGCAACCTCTCCCTATAGTGACATACGAAAGAATGTAAAATGGCCGCCGGATCGGGTCTATTTATAAGTTAGGGGGAATGTCCAAGTGTCCATGTGCTGTAATGTCTCAATTGGCTGTCCTGTACCCCATGATGGATGTGTCATCATAGGTCAAAGTTCTTTTACACAGTAAACACGGAAGTCCGCCGGGCGAACGGCGGCAAAAGTCCGCCGATCGGGCGGACCGCGAACAGCCGAAATTCGCAGCGAAATGACCGCCGGGCGAACCGTTCAGCCATCCCTACAAGTGACCTAATTTCCAAATCATCTCACCTTCCTCTCTGAAACATGCACTCTTTACCTCCTCCTCCTTTTCACAATTGCAGCCTCTCTCCTCAAACTCTCTTTTCTTCACCCTTCGGCTCCATCCCACAATCTGTACATATCACCCTTACTTCTCCATTCCCCCTATTACTGCACTCATTACCTCTTTCTAACTCTAAGCCCACTTGCTAACAAATCCCCAGGATACTGAAGCATGTCCCTTCATACAAATCGTATTCTCATATTACCTCCCTTACTCTTCTGCTTATCCTAACCGCTGGAGATATTTCCCCAAACCCTGGGCCTCCCTTATTTAACTGTACCCAACACACCCATCACCATCACCCTACACCCTCTGGCAGTAGTCGCAATCTACGCAATTTAGTCTTCATTCATATTCTTCCCAACGCCAGCCTCCCCCTCTAATGTGCCCGCTCTGTCTGCAACAAACTCACCGATTTTCATGACCTCTTTGTCACTAATCTGTCCTTTAATCTACATGCTGTCACCGAAACCTGGCTCCATGAACCTGACACCCCTTCTCCTGCTTCCCTATCCCAGGGTGGCCTTCCCTGGACTCCCTACCCTAGGCCTAATGGACGCAAGGGAGGTGCAGTGGGATTCCTCCTATCCCCCCCAGAGCACCTTCCAGTTTATTCACTCTACTCCCTCTCTTTCCCTCTCAGCATTTGACACCCACTATATGCGTCTATTCTCTCCAACTTCCCTAAGAATTGCTGTGATCTACCTGCCCCCTGGATCATTATCGACTTTCCTTGATGAGTTTTCTGCCTGGCTAGTGGCTACCCTACTTTCTCTCTTTGTAAATTCCCACAATCCTTCTCAGTGATTTCAACATCCCTGCTAATACAAACACTCCTGCTACTTCTAAACTTCTTAGTCTAACCTCTTCATTTGACCAGAAGCAATGGGTACAGGATTCTACTCACTCTGATGGCAACACCCTTGACTTTGTATTCTCCTACCTATGCACTCCATGCAACTTCTCAAACAATCCTTTTCCTCTCTCTCACCACCACCTAATTATTTTCTCTCTTTCCTCTCTTCCACCACCTTTCCCTCCAATCGCCTAACCATCACCCGTAGAAACGTTCACAACTTCAACTCTTTTCCCCTCTATTCTGCTACTGACCACCTCTATGATAAAATATCTCCACTGTCCTGCCCCAACCAAGCCACTTCCATCCACAATAAATCCCTGTCCTCCACCCTGGAAAAGCTTGCTCCCCTCACTACACGCAGAATCAGGCCTCGAACTCCTACAACCCTGGCAAACAAATGACACTAAAATTCTCAAAAAATTTAGTTGCACTCTTGAGCGTCTGTGGCACAAGACTAAGGCTCTTCAACCAATACAAATCTGCCCTCCAAAAAGACTATTCTTTCCTCCACACTGCCAAGCAGACCTATTTTACAACTCTTAATAACACCTTCTCATCCAGTCCTCGTAAACTCTTCTCTACCTTCAACTCTCTACTTTGTCCTCCACCACCTCCATCACTCACTGCCCAGGAGATTGCTAATCACTTCAAAAACAAGATTGATACAATTTGTGATGAAATTTCCACTCTACAGGTGACTCCCCCAGTTAAGACCCCATGTCAACAGGAACAATTGACACTCCCCTTATTCAAATTTGCTACTGCAGACAAAGCTGCTAAACTCCTTTCTATCGCCTACCTAACCACCTGTCCCCTGGACCCTATTCCCTCTCAAATATTACGGTTGCCCTCTGACTCTATCCTTTTCACCAATGCTCTAAAACATGTACTGGTCACTCTCATACTTAAAAAGCTGTCCTTGGACCCTACCAATCTTAACAACCTATACCCTATCTCCTTGCCCCCCTTTTCCTCTAAACTCCTTGAAAGCCTGGTTTACAACCAACTGAGTGACCACCTCATGAAGAATAACCTTCTTGATCCCCTTCAATCTGGATTTCGCCCTCAACACTCCACAGAAACTGCTCTTTTAAAACTCACAAATGACCTACTAACTGCAAAAACCAACGGACACTATTCTGTACTGCTAAAGGCAGATTAATGCGCAAAACCAAAGTGAACAGCTAAAGCAAATCTACGCAGAACAACATAAGCTGCCAAACATAAAAAAGTGTTCCCACACAAAAAGCAATCAAATAAAAATGAATATGTGGCGCTAACTGCAGTAAGGAAAGGTGAGTGGTCAAGCTGAATAAAATAAATAAACAAAAGAGTCAGCAGTGTAACATCACCAGAAGGACTAAATCCATTTGATAAAAGAAACCAATAATCAAACGTAACCAATAGAGCTCTAGAAATGCATAGGAGTGGATAGCAATCACAAAGAAAAATAATTAACCAAAAATTGCAAGTGAGAAAAAAATCACATAAAATCGCATATAATGCCAAAGTATTCACATAAAGTGCAAGGAATGGATAACAATCACATAGAATGCGTGGGAGTGGATAACAATCACAAAACGGAACAAGTAACCAAAAAATAGCATAGAGTGAAAAAAATTGCATGAAATCACATAAAGTGCAAAACTCTTCACATAAAGTGCAAAAAGGATCCAATAGGAATAGGAAAGTCTAAAGTGCTTAAAGGTGCAAACTAAACCATAAATAACATTAAAGAAAACATGAAATGCACAGAAATCGCTACAGTGCAAGAAATTGCATGAAATGCAAAATAATGAAAGTCAATGTAAAAAAAGGAAAAAGTGCAAAGTCCAATCAGTGCAGTAAAGTGCAAACGTGGTTGTCTTGAATCTTCATCAAACAGTTCATATAAAAGACGTACAGTAAAGTGCATGTTTAGAAAGTGATCGATTTCAGATTCCACCAATCAGCAGCAATCCATGGAGTGTCACACGTTTCCCCCAGCCTTTTACCTGTAAAGGAGACCCCTAGGGTCAGAATGAGCCTGTAATCTGAAGCATAGCTATTATGAACTGCAAGAACACAAAGGGAGGGAGTTTTCCAGGCTGTCGCTATTGATTACCAATTGGATATTTCAGTGCCTTCAGGAGACACATAAAAAATTGCTGATTCCTTACATGATTGTCCCAGTGCTTTTCCCAATAGTTCTAATGCATACACCCACTTATTTGCTCTATTGATCCGTATTCACAGATATTCTCTGCACTTCTGGGTCAGCTGATCAGCTGAATAGGCAGCAATTAACTCACTGGTCTAATTTAAGTAGATACGGTAGTTTCATTATGAAGGCTGGTGCATAAAGAGGACTTAAAAAGCATAGCGCACACAGACTTGTGTGGGAAGCATGCAGCAGTCACTGACTTTAATTTCTAAATAAAAGCTAAAATAATCCATCGTACATAGGGATACCCAGCTGGGGATTCTACTGTTGCCATTGCACATGACATGTAGGTCCAGTCTACATTCCAGGGTGGGAGAGAAAAAGACCAGAGCTATGTGTTGTACTACATAAAATTCTATAATCACAACCTATACATAAATAAAACAAAAATAAACCAAAGAAATATGATTAACTAGTTTCCCCCCGGCCACTGCACATAAACAGCTGGGTGGGTGCTTCCTCCTTCTGAGTGGAAGTTCCTGAATACCCAGTCAAAAGTAGCGGGATCGCATGGCCGCGTGATCCTGATGTGATTGGGTCACCCGGACACTGCACATCTCGGATCAGCAGGAGGGCCCTGTGGTTGACCCTTCAGATCACACGATAGATGGAGAGTCCCGACCCTCAGAACTTCCCTGTCTGTTGGCAGTGACGTCACCATGCTTGACACCTGCGTTCCACTGTGGACCTGAGCCAAGCCTCGATCTCGGTGTACGCCATCAGACAGGGAAGTTCTGTGGGTCGGGATCCTCCATCTGATGAGAAAAACATCTACAGGCTCTCTAATGCTGGCTGATGCCGCTGAGGACTTTAGTGCTGGAAATTCTCAAAACTATATGTAAGTGGATGTATGCACCTGTGTGTTTTAAATAATTGCAACTGTTTTTAATCTGGTGGCGCCTTTCCTGTCTCTCTTTTTGCTCTGCGCACATCTGTCCATGATCACACAAACCAATTATTATACACTTGTCAGGATGTTTTTTCCAAAGACATGTAGCAGAATAAATTTTGGCCTAAATTTATGAAGACATTTGATTTTATTGGATGTCTTTTAAAACAGAAAGTAGAAAATATTGTTTTGCTCTTTAATTTTCACTATTTTTTTAGCTTATATTGCAAAAAATTAAAAAAACAAGCAGTGAATAAATACCACCAAAATAAATCTCTATTTGTGTGAACAAAATGTAAATAATTTCACTTGAGTACAGTGTAGCAGGACCGCGCAATTGTTATTCAAAGTACGAGAGCATGATTAAGCTGGAAATTGGTCTAGGAAGGAAGGGGGTAAAGTGACCAATATTGAAGTGGTAATATATCTATGGAGTTATCAAGGTGTTCCCACAATAAACAATTTAAAATAAAAGTGTTTCTTCAAATCATATTGTCCATATATAAACACAGAATGTCCACAGAATTGACTAAACCTGGAGAGTGCAAAATCTGGTGCAGCTACTGTAGCCAATCAGCTATCAACTTCAGCATGATCAGTTAAGCTTTGACAGATTTTGTACTTTTCTAGTTTTAGAAAATCAAGCCCATAGTGTCCAAACATATGTGGTAAATTATTCTGCAATCTCAGTGCAATTTTTGCCAACAAAATAAATTCAAATGTGAGAATATACAGGTATGCCCCACTTTTAAATACACAATTGGGTTTATTTACTAAAGCTGGAAAGTGCAAAATCAGGCTCACTTCTGCATAGAAACCAAAGAGCTTCTAACCTTGGCTTCTTCAATTAAGCTACAACCTGAAAGCTCATTGGTTTCTATGCAGAAGGGAGCCTGATTTTGCACTTTCCAGCTTTAGTAAATAAACCCCATTGTGTACTTAAAATTGGGGTATGCCTGTAAAGTTCTTATGCTCCCAATTGATGATTGCAGAATCTACAGAACACCTTCTCATCATCCAAAAAAGTACTTCCTTCCAGGTCTTTTATGGTCTAAATCAATTGGAGGAATTGATCTATGATCAGACCCCCTCAATACTATAATAGCTCTATCATTCTCTCTTTGGTCTTGGTATAAACACACTTACTGACTGTCCTCCCCTATCTCTCCCCTCACCTTTATAGGTGATCCCAGGTCCCCCCCAGCTTTTAACTCCCGGACCCATTTTTTAAATTGGATTAAAATAATTATACGGCCCTTATGCCTTTCATTTAGTTTCCAGTTTCACTACATTTGATTTACTGTCACAACAAATCACCCTGTCTTTCTTGGACCGAAACAGATATCTCCAAATGAAACACTTCTTTGCTTTATTGCCAATATGCCCCGATATCCATTACACCTTATACCTGGTATGAACAGTTGTGTTTGGCAGACCCTAGGGGTCATGAAGTTATCTCTTCCCTATAGAAACATCTCAAAAGTCTCCTATGCCTCTCTAGGAATCAGATTTGGGAACATTCTTCTCTTGCAAGAATTGGCTGGTTATGCTCACTAACCTCTGAAAATGCACTAGATCATTATCGTCCCACCACATATATGCTGGGAGCCACTTCCCCTACTTCTTACTTGGTTCCAGCATGTGTTTTATAGGCCAGAACTGGCGTTAATGTCACAGGTGACGTCATAGTGCCCCAACTACATAGAACCAGTTCACAAAAAAAGTGGAAAGCAAACACATACACAGCCAATCACATCACTTAAGCCCCATACACACTATCAGTTTTTCTGCTAAGTTTTTCCTTCAGATTTACCAAAACCATATAATATGAGGTCAAACATTAGGAGTTTCAATGTGTATGCAATCAGGCAGGCCCTTCTACTACATGGTTTTGGTAAATCTGAAGGAAAAACTTAGCAGAAAAACTGATAGTGTGTATGGGACTTCAGTGATGCAGATCCATGTCAGTCATGATGAGTGACATCAGCTGACTAGCCAAAACAAAAAACCAACCAACTGATCCAATCCTGGCGAGCGCTCTCCTGCAAATGAGAGCTCTGGTGGATGAGCAGGGCATGAGCATATTTGGTCAATGATTTTAAGGGCATCAGTATGATTAACCCCCCTGACGGTATTCCCGAGTCTGACTCGGGGTGGATTTTTCATACCAAAAGCGGTATCCCCGAGCCAGACTCGGGACTGCATCGCTGGATCCAGGAGGAGGTTTACTTACCTTCTCCCTCGGATCCAGCGTTGTATCCCCGCTGTACGAGCGAGCCGTGTCTCGCTCGATGCATTACATCGCCGATCTCCGTGCCCTGCGAGCGTTGCGACGCACGGGCATGGAGATCGGCGCCAAATTCAAAAAGTGAAACAAACAGTAAACATACAGTATAATGTAATCTTACAGATTACATTGCTGTATGTAAATATTTCACATCCCCGTTGTCCCTAGTGGTCTGCCCAGTGTCCTGCATGCACTTTTATATAATAAAAACTGTTCTTTATGCCTGGAAACTGGAGATTGCCCATAGCAACCAAAACTGTCACTGTACATCAAAAATGATTTTAGACCAGCTAGAAAACAGCGATAATAAATTAGAATCACTCGCAGAATTGAGCGATAGCGATTTGTGGGGAGATCCGTCATCAAATACTGAAAAGTAATGACAGTGACAATTCTGCAACTGAGCAAATTTCAGTGTTTTTGATTTGATTACATTATTGAATAATTTTTATTATTGTTATATTATTATTTGGTACAATTATTTATAATTATTTATTATATTATAATTTATGATTAAATTTTTCAAACTCTATCATACCCGGGATGTCTGCTAGACTCTGGTTTGGACAGATTTAAGAGAGTTATTCCTAAGAATTGCAGGACTACAATATAAAACGCCAAATTTTCATGCAAAATAATGGTACCGCTTTTAGCACCTAAAATCCGAAATAATCGTACCGCCAGGGAGGTTAAAGATAAACCAAACCACATTTTGCAAAATAGACCCTCCAATGTATTTAATTAGATGCATGGTGAGTCTTTTGAAGAACACATTCTTTTGGAAAATAATGAAAAAAAATGAAAATATATATTTTCTATCAACAGCTGTCTAGACACAGCATGAGCATACTTAGAATTAGACCCCAAAACACTCTCTGCATTTGCTTATGAGTATGTGGATACCACACATGTGAAACATTTTTGGCAGTCCAGCCTCAGAAAGGGATCCAAAATACAAGTAGCACCTGCAAGCTTTAAAGGGGCATAAATCAGGTATCATGTTTCCTAACTACCTATCACATGTTGGAGGCCCTGATGTACCAGGACAGTAAAGGAAAAAAAAAGGAAAAAAAAAACAGCATTTTTCCTTGCACATCATTGGATGATGGAAGTCAGCAGAGTTTCTGCTCATTTACTAAGCTCTGGAGCAACTGCTCTTGCAGAGTACAACTGCATTTTTCAAAGTGCACAGTCTTTTTCCCTTTAGTAAATCAACCCCAATGGGTCTGTTTGAAGCTATATATAGTACCTTTAGCGTACTAATTTTCATCTGAGGGAAGCAACTCTATTAAATATAAGTTTACAGCATTATCTCCTCTGGACCACAGTTTTCATCAAAAGAGATATAATTGAGAGACCATGCAACTACAACTTATAGGAGCCATAAGTAATATGAGACCTTGAAAGTATTTACAAGCATCACTTACTGTATGGTCCAACCCACATATGATCAGAAATATGCTCACCAATATCAGTATTTATACATGAAGAATGGTCCAACCCATTCAATCATATATGTATAGCTAGCTAGTAGTAATCACAGGTGGCCACCTTTATAAATTATAAAATATAAAAGTATATATAGAACACACCGCATCTATCACTCAAGGTGATGATTGGGTGGTTTATTTGTTTCTCTTTTAATCTATTTTGTTTGTAGCTTTTTTGTTTTTTTTTGGTTTGTATGTGATTTTAATAGCGTTAATAAAGATACTGTATGTGATCTTAGTCTATTGAGTACTGTCATGATACATTCTTCAAGCATTTCCACATAATATTTTTGATATATGTTTGTTCCACTTGGGGGTCCAGTGAAAAGTTAGAGCTCATATCCATTTTTTATTGGTTGTCTGTATTACCCCTTGTAACTTTCCCTTATAACTTCTACTTTTCATCTGGCCGGTCATTCAGAGGAACAGGACACTGTGCAAGCACACAGTTTGCCTGTATTGGGTAGTCTATTCAGCCACCACACCCCTCTCCTAATCCCTGCCTGCCTCTGGCACCCCCCCCCCCGCCCAATCCCACCCTGCCTCTTAAACATGCCCTATGCTAAAGCAAAGCCTGCATTTTGCCTCAAGCTGAACAGAGATGCATGGTCACATTTCAGAACTTTTAAACCTTGTTACAAAAAAAAAGGTAAGAAAGATCATTTTTGAAACTAAGCAAAAGCAGTTATGATGCCTGCATACTTATACTAGTATTAGAAAAGTGTCTACAACATTGCATTTTCACAACTACTTTAACTGTCAACTCAAAGGAGATGTATCACGAATTAAATCTGACACAGATAATAGATGAAGAAATATTAAACAAGTGCCAGGAAACACACCATTGCTCAACT
Source organism: Lithobates pipiens (assembly GCF_037356315.1). NCBI lineage: Eukaryota > Metazoa > Chordata > Amphibia > Anura > Ranidae > Lithobates > Lithobates pipiens. Next base: position 422,201,339 of record NW_027507903.1, on the reverse strand, counting down.
TTCTCAGATGATCTAATTGCTAAATAGCTACCTAATTTATATAGATTGCATATTATTTAGATTGCTCGTGACACTTAACACATGCTTATAAGGAGAAGAAATATTAGAATAAGCATTGCCAGTAAACATGAATAATAATTATACTGTATGTATTTGGTATCTGAGCTTTTTTTAATACTGCTAACCTAAGCATCATCTGCAATAAAAGTAAAAAAAAAAAACATTTCTTAGAATAAAAGTGCAAGTTTCTAATTAAGGAACTCCGCTGATGGGCTAGACATAGCTGCATTTTCATTGTTTCCAATTTACACCCCTTTCACACCAGGGCGTTTTGCAGGCGCTATAGCGTCAGAAATAGCGCCTGCAATCCGCCCTAAAGAAGCTGCATCATTGTGTGTAGTGTGAAAGCCCCGAGGGCTTTCACACTACAGCGGTGCGCTGGCAGGACGTCAGAAAAAAGTCCTGCCAGCAGCTTCTTTGGAGCGGTGAAGGAGCGGTGTGTTTACCGCTCCTCCACCGCTGCTCCCCATTGAAATCAATGGGGCAGCGCTGTAATGCCGCCGGCAAAACGTCGCTATTGCGGCATATTGCGGCATATTGCCGCCGGTTTAAACCTTTTGCGGCCGCTAGCGGGGGGTAAAAGTGCCCCGCTAGCGGCTGAAATGTGCCGCAAATCCGGCGTTTTACCGCCGACGTAAAAGGGCAGTGTGGTGTGAAATGGGTCTTACTGTATTCAACACATCAAAAAATTCCTGCTTCAGTATCTTAGGTCCACCTACAATTGATTTAAAAACATATCTGAAACTAAAAACGAAAAAGTCATATATTGAAGCGCATTAGTCCTTAGATGAGGTGGCTTCTTTCTTTCAAATACAGAAAACACTTGTTGATCTTGCATGAGATGCAATGTCTTTGTCATTTCCTGTGAGTTGAAAGAAAGAACATACATCCACATCTTTCTTGTGCAAACTATTAATCTCACATATGTAATGAGTACTACGGATGAGCCGAACACCCCCCGGTTCGGTTCGCACCAGAACTTTCAAACGGACCCCGCGTTCAAAACGAACGTTAGAACCCCATTGAAGTCTATGGGACTCGAATGTTCGAAATGGAAAGTGCTAATTTTAATGGCTAATATGCAAGATACTATCCTAAAAAGGGTTTGGGGACCTGACTCCTGCCTCAGGGGACATGGGTCAATGCAAAAAAAGGTTTTAAAAACGGCCGTTTTGGCGGGAGCACTGATTTTAATGACGATTAAAGTGAAAAAAAAAAGTGAAATATTCCTTTAAATATGGTGCCTGGGGGGTGTCTGTAGTATGCCTGTGAAGTGCCACGTGTTTCCCGTGTTTAGAACAGTCCCTGCACAAAATGACATTAAAAGGAAATAACACCATTTAAAACTGCTTGCGGTTTTAATGTTATATCTGGTTCCTGCAATATGGTTGAAAATCATTCAGAAAAATGGCATGGGTAGCCCTCCCTGCCCATTACCAGCCTATTTGTGTCTTGTACGCATATTAAGGGGAACCCCGTACCCATATTGAAAAAAGGAAATGCGTGTGGCCCCCTATATACTCAGAACAGCAGTATACAGGCGGTGCAAACAAGACAGGGACTGTGTAGGTTTGTTGTGTTAAGTTGAATCTGTTTGTAATTTTCAACTGGTACATTTTTAAAGTGTAGCTCCAGTCACAAAAAACTATTTTTAAGCTTTTTGGAAAACATAGGGAAGGGTTATCACCCCTGTATAATTTGTTTTGTCGTCCATCTTTTTTCATCTCACTTGCTGCTGTCTGATGTTTGTAAGTTGGATGTTTGAAAGTAGGGGCCTGCCCTATATGCTCTGCAGAAATGGCGGAACAAGGTGTTGGTTTTGCCACAACATTGTAAGCCCTGAAAGTGACTCTTGGTGGGCGCTGGAGCGCCCTGCTGTGAACGATTATATCAAGAATTGTAATTACATGCCATTGTTGAACAGTGGTAGAAAAATTGACCTTTGGTGGTTGTGGTGCTGGTGCCACAACACTATAAGTCCTCACCGTTACTCTGGGTGGGCACAGGAAGGGGCCCTCCTGTGAAATATTATATCAAGAATTGTAATTACATGTCCCTGTTAAACAGGGGCAGAAAAATTGGGCCTTAGGCACTGGTGCCATCACACTGCAACCTCTGCCATATACTCTAGTTTTATTGCAGGAATTAGCCCTGCTGCAAAGCATTGCATCAAAAATTGTACTTAAACGCCCCTGTTAAACAGGGGAAGAAAAATTGGGCCTTAGGCACTGGTGCCATCACACTGCAACCTCTGCCATATACTCTAGTTTTATTGCAGGAATTAGCCCTGCTGCAAAGCATTGCATCAAAAATTGTACTTAAACGCCCCTGTTAATCAGGGGCAGAAAAATTGGGCCTTAGGCACTGGTGCTGGTGCCACCACACTCCAACCTCTGCCATATACTCTAGTTTTATTGCAGGAATTAGCCCTGCTGCAAAGCATTGCATCAAAAATTGTAATTAAACGCCCCTGTTAAACAGGGGCAGAAAAATTGGGCTGCTGGCATCACCCAGAACCAAAAATGTTTTTCCAACATATCAGCGGAGGAGGAAGAGGATAGACAATCAACATAACAGGACAGTCACTCAGCATCAGCATAGGCAGTCTTGAAGGGATGTGGTATTTAAAAAAAAATTATTCGGTTACATCAGCTTCAGGTGCTTGGTAGCTGTGGGTGATCCAAGACTGATTCATCTTGATGAAGGTCAGTCGATCAACTGATTCGGTGGACAGGCGCACCCTGTGATCGGTAACAAAGCCACCAGCAGCACTGAAGGTGCGTTCCGAAAGAACGCTGGATGCAGGACAGGCCAGAAGCTCAATTGCATACTGTGCAAGCTCTGGCCAGTGATCCATCCTCAAGACCCAGTAAGCCAGAGGATTTTCAGTGGGAAAGGTGTCCAAGTCTGACCTTGCCCCTAGGTATTCCTGCACCATGTAAATTAGACGCTGGCGATGGGTGCTGGAACCAATCATACCTTGGGGCTGCGGACTAAAAAATTGTCTGAAAGCATCAGTCAGACGGCCACCTTCTCCACCGCTCCTTCTGACCGATGCCTCAGCAACACGTTGTCCAGGACCAGGAGTTTGTGACCTCCCAGTCTCTGGGAACGCGTTGCACAGAGCTTTCTGCAAGGCCTCCCGGAGATGTCTCATCCTCTGCTCCCTCTGCAATGGCAAGATAAGGTCGGCAACCTTACCCTTGTACCGTGGATCAAGGAGAGTGGCCAGCCAGTAATGGTCCCTCTCCTTGATCCGAAGAATACGAGGATCCTTCCGCAGGCTTTGCAGGATCAGGGAGGCCATGCAGCGTAGGTTAGCTGAGGCATTCGGTCCGGAGTCCTCTGGGTCACTAAGGACAACATGATCCGCAGCTACCTCCTCCCAGCCACGTACAAGTCCACGTGTTTCTTGGGACTGTAAATCATCCCTATAAGACTGCTGCTGCTGATGCTGATGCTGAGTGCCAGCCTCCACCTCCATGCTGACACAATCATCCTCCTCCTCCTCTTCCTCCTCCTCACCCTCTTCCTGTGTGATGGGTGGCACAGCAGGAACACTGTCTGGATAAAGGGGGCCTTGAGAGGCAAGGAAGTCCTCCTCTTCCTGCCTCTGTTCTGCCTCAAGTGCCCTGTCCATTATTCCACGCAGCGTATGCTCCAAGAGGTGGACAAGAGGTACAGTGTCACTGATGCATGCACTGTCACTGCTCACCATCCTTGTGGCCTCCTCAAACGGTGACAGGACAGTGCATGCATCCCTGATCATGCCCCACTGGTGTGGTGAGAAAAAACCAAGCTCCCCTGACCCTGTCCTGGTGCCGTAGTCGCACAGGTACTCATTGATGGCCCTCTGCTGCGTGTGCAGCCGCTGCAGCATGGCCAATGTTGAGTTCCATCTGGTGGGCATGTCACATATAAGGCGGTTCTTGGGCAGGTTCAACTCCTTTTGGAGCTCAGCCAGCCGAGCACAGGCATTAAATGATCGGCGGAAATGCACACAGACTTTCCTGGCCTGCTTCAGGACATCCTGTAAGCCGGGATACCTGCCCAAGAACCGCTGCACCACCAGGTTAAGGACGTGAGCTACACAGGGCACATGGGTCAGTTGTCCCTGTCGGAGGGCGGAGAGGAGGTTGGTGCCATTGTCGCAAACCACCATTCCTGGCTTAAGCTGGCGTGGCGTCAACCACCTCTCGGCCTGCCCCTGCAGAGCTGACAAAACATCCGCCCCAGTGTGGCTCCTGTCCCCCAAACAAACCAGCGCAAGCACGGCATGGCATCGTTTTGCCTGCGTACTTGCGTAGCCCCTGGAACCCCTACGGAGCACCGCTGGTTCTGAGGACAGAGCACTGGAAGAGGCCATGGAGGAAGAAGAAGAGGAGGGGGTGGAGGAGAGAGGTGTGTCACAACCAATAGTAGCATTTTGGAGGCGTGGTGGCGGAACAACCTCCAACACTACTGCACCTTGTCCTGCATCCTTCCCAGCAGCCAGAAGAGTGACCCAATGGGCCGTGAAAGAAAGGTAACGTCCCTGTCCATGCCTGCTGGACCATGAGTCAGCGGTAATATGCACCTTACCGCTGACCGCCCTGTCCAGCGAGGCAAGGACATTGCCTTCCACATGCCGGTAGAGAGCCGGAATCGCCTTCCGTGAGAAAAAGTGGCGTTTGGGGACCTGCCACTGAGGAACCGCACATTGTACAAACTCACGGAAGGGGGCCGAGTCTACCAACTGAAAAGGCAGCAGTTGAAGTGCTAGCAATTTAGCCAAGCTAGCATTCAACCGCTGGGCATGTGGATGGCTGGGAGTAAACTTCTTCCGCCGGTCCAGCAGCTGGGGCAGGGACATTTGCCTGCTATAATCGGATGTGGATGTACCACTAGCAGAGTTCCCGGAAGCACTTGGCTGTGACACACCTAATTCTACACCTTCATTCCTCTCAGAGCAGGTTTCAGAGAGGACTGAAGGTCTAGTGGGGTTGGAGATGCCAGCTGATGAGGAGCAAGGAGAGGTCCGCTTTGTTCTTTGGTGTGGGTCTTTGAGGTACGCTTGCCAACGAGCTGCATGGCAGGTCAACATATGTCTGGTCAAGCATGTGGTGCCCAAGCGGCTGATGTTTTGGCCACGTGAGATACGCTTGAGACATATGTTGCAAATAGCAGCGGTGTGATCTGATGCACTCGTCTCAAAAAAGGCCCACACCAAAGAACTTTTAGAATAACGCGCAGAGGAAGCGCTCTGCGCAGGCGGAGCTCTGCGGTGTGATTCAGTTGGTGTGCTGCCCCTAAGCTGACCCCCGGAGGGCATCCTGCCTCGTTGGACATGTGCCTCCTCCTCCTCCTTCCAGGCACCCACGTGGAGTCAGTGCCCTCATCATCCCCTCCCTCTTCATCGCTGTAGCAAACCTGGCAGTATGCTGCAGCTTGTGGAACATGACTGCCAGATTGCTGTCCTTCTTGAGCATCCCCTCTCTCTGCGCTCACGCTACTGCCTTCCTCTAACTGAGTGTCATCATCAGAGCCCACCAAACACTGGGCATCCTCCTGGAGCATGTACCCAACACTGTGCTCAAAGAGTTCAGGAGACTCCTCAGGAGGACGTGGTGGGTCTAGGGAAGGAGTCACTGATGATGACATTGAGAGGAGGGAAGACGATGTGTTGGCAGCTGCTTTGCTACTACCCTGAGACTGGGTGAGAGAGGATGAGGAGGATGAAGAGGGCTTGGTCATCCACTCTACCAAGTCGTTGGCATGTTGCGGTTCAACATGTCCAGCTGCAGAAAAGAAGGACAAGCATGTCCCATGGCCACGTGCTGATGACAATGCACCGCGTCCACGACCAGCACTGTTGTCTCTAGACACAGAGCCTGCTTGCCCTCTTTTATCGGCTCGCGCCTGTCTGCCTCTCCTTGCTGGCCTTCCAGACATGGTAATGGCCTCAAGGGAGTTGGGTAAAACAGTAGTTGGGTAGTTTATATTGTGCTGGAGGCACACAACACCCACTAACTCCTGCAGATGCCTTTTTTATAGAACAGCAGAGATAAAGGGGTATATACAGATGTATACTGTGCTGTGCTGGAAGCACACACAACTTCCAATAACTCCTGCAGATGACAATTGGGCCCAAATAGAGAACAGCTATGTAGGTGGATTATAGCGGTATGTACTGGGTACAGAGCACGAAGACAGCACGCACTATCTCCTGACACTACTGACTGCAAGCTCTATTATTAAAGATAGACCACTAGCTATATAGGTGAGGTGAATATCACGGTGTATACTGCGTTCAGGGCACGCAGACAATAACCAGAAAACAGCAGAGTTAAAGGAGTATATACAGATGTATACTGTGCTGTGCTGGAAGCACACACAACTTCCAATAACTCCTGCAGATGACAATTGGGCGCAAATAGAGAACAGCTATGTAGGTGGATTATAGCGGTATGTACTGGGTACAGAGCACGCAGACAGCACGCACTATCTCCTAACACTACTGACTGCAAGCTCTATTATTAAAGATAGATCACTAGCTATATAGGTGAGGTGAATATAGTGGTGTATACTGCGGTCAGGGCACAGACAATAACCACTACACAAGAGCAAGATAGGAAATCAGCCAAAAACGATTGGTGTGTAACTGTGTTGAAGGTACACAGAACACCCACTGCTTCAGATGCCAACACACTACACGAGGCCGCCTCAAAGGCGGCCTTATATAGTGTGGGGCGTGCACTACACAGCCTGAGCTATGATTGGCCACAGGCAGGACAACCGTGGCCAATCATGGCTCTCCTCGCTGCTGGCGCTGCGATTGGCCAAGCATGCGGGGTCACAGTGCATGCTTGGCCAATCATGAGCCAGCAATGCACTGCATCATCGCAGTGCATTGTGGGCCACACGAATTTTGCCGCGAACGGCCCAAACGTTCGGAATTCGGCGAACGCCCGAACGACCAATGTTCGAGTCGAACGTACGTTCGACTCGAACACGAAGCTCATCCCTAATGAGTACTAACAAAGGCAAATATGTTTGAAGTTACATAGTAAGTAAGGTTGAATAAAGACACCAGTCCATCCTGAGTGAGTAGTGGTAAAAAATAGTGTAGCGCTTATAAAGTGAATATGTGTAGAAAAGATGATCATATAACAAAGATCATATAAATGTGTAAATTAACAAAATAAAGTCCAAAGAATAGGTGTAAGCTTCCTGTGGAAAGACCGGCACAATGGTAGTCAGACCGTATCGCAATACGGGGCAGATCCTATTAAACGGATATGTCCATGTGCAACAGCTTGTCTGGAGACATTGGAAAGGAATAGATGGATACTTCTTACCAGAAATGTTGGACTCACACAGTCGTATGACGGTTGAGTCAATAAGGCTTGGGGTCACAATCTAGGACCGAGGGGTGAATCGGAGGAGGTTCGTCAGCCTGGTGGGGAGACTCCAAAGGGCCGTATATCCAATCATGAATCTCACCGATGGAACTTCAAAGTGGTTAGGAAATCCAACTCAGGTAAGGCACGCTGCACTCCGATACTCCGGATACCCCAAAATAAAGGGGAAGATGTTTGAAGGGTTTAAACCAAAAGAGAAAAAAGAAAGAAAAAGCTCCACATGGTGCGGGTCAGGCGATAAAAAGGATAATTTATTAAAAGTCAAGAGTGTAACCAATGACTTAGTGATCACAAAGCAGTAAGGTAAAAGTAAAAAATAAAATAAAAGTAAAAGCAATGTGGGGTGCCAACAGCTAGCCCGACGCGTTTCGACACATATGTCTTCGACTGGGGCATGTTGGGACCCACCACATTGCTAACAAATATATAGAATGACTAAAACAGATCCGCCTACAAAGGGGTGGGGGCTCCGCCTACAGGGGGGCGGAGGCTGTTGTCTCAGACAACCATTTAACAAGTAAGGTAAACAATCTGGTCAAATAAAAATACACATGTTCAAACATAGTGGCCAGATGCGGATATCATCCAAAGTATAACCCCCCTACTAATAAAGGCAGTTACATTAGATTTAATAACAGTAAACACTTAGTAAACAATCGTAATCATAAGTGCAACGCATAAATTAATCTAGAAAACCTCCAAGGAGGGCCAGTGAACAGGTGAAATCTATGCAAGACTGCATTTAGCACTCATATGATAAAACCAACCAAATACTATCATTACTATACAGAATATGTGAAGTCATCACCTGGAAGGACTTGTTCCCATATGTGTTGTATCACAATAGATTCTAGCAGGCAGAGGTGGTGATGTCTAGTGACGATCCGTATTTTTACTGGTTAGCTGTATGTTAGTTATTTACTGGCGATCTACAGCTACAGGATATGTCTGTGTAGTCATGGTAACTGATAGTGCATGATATCCTATAGCCCGAGAGTCCGGTCAGGTGATCGGGGAGCGAGATGACGTATAATGAAACTGAGTGAGTGTCTGCAATTGTCCCCATCCCTGTACATTGTGTCTCATTAACCAGTTGCCGACCGCCGCACGACGATGTACGTCGACAGCATGGCACGGGCAGGCATATGGGCGTACCTGTATGTCCCTGCCTTCCCGCGGGTCGGGGGCCCGATCGGGCCCCCGCCCGGTGCCTGCGGCGGTCGGTTTTCGTCCGGGAGCGATCCGGGACGAGGGGGCGGCCATTCATTCATGGCCACCCCCTCGCGATCGCTCCCGACGAATAGAAATCCCCCGTGACATCACTTCCTCTCCTGTAATGTAAACACAGGAGAGGAAGTGATGTATTCTCTCCTCCGTGTCGGTATTTTTCGTTCCGACACGGAGGAGAGCGGATCGGTGAGTTGCACCAACACTCTACACACACAGTAGAACATGCCAGGCACACTCACACCCCCCCGATCACCCCCCCAATTACCCCTGCCCCCCAGTCACAGTGACACCAATGTCATTTTTTTTTTTTTGCATTGGTGTCATTTGTGACTGTAATAACTGTTAGGGCAGTTAGGGTTAGCCCCCTTTAGTTCTAATGTACCCCCCTAACCCCCCCAATAAAGGTTTAACCCCGTGATCACCCCCCGTCGCCAGTGTCACTGAGGCTGGGTTCACATTGCAGTGGTTTATGAGAACGAATGTGATTCGCACCGCACTGCAGTGCAAATCACATCCGATCTCTGTGCGATTCGAGTTCAGCCATTCGCCGCACCCGCCACACCCGCCGCACCCGCCGCAAATTCACACGGGACCCTTTTTTTGGCCCGCAGCAGAATCGGATCGCATGGGTGTTCACACCATGCGATCCGAGTTTGCAGATCGCACTGCGATATGCAAACTGATCTGGGGGTGTCAGTAACATTTCACTGACACTCCCAGCAGTTCGCATAGGGCAGTGTGAACTGCCGCCGGGAGGCATGCGATGCGGGAACCCGCCGCGGATTCGTGGCGTTTCCGCATCGCTCCAGTGTGAACCCAGCCTAATAAGCGATCATTTTTCTGATCGCGGTATTAGTGTCACAGGTGACGCTAGTTAGGCAGGTAGGTATTTAGGTTCGCCGCAGCTTTTTATAGCGCCAGGGACCCCCATATACTACCGCATAAAGCCCCCTGATTGCCCCCTAGTTAATCCTTTCACCAGTGATCACCATATAACTGTTACAGGTGACGCTGGTTGGTTAGTTATTTTTTTATAGTTTCAGGGCACCCGCCATTTATTACCTAATAAAGGTTTAACCCCCTGATCACCCGGCGGGTGTCATTTGTGACTAATAACTGTTAGGGCAGTTAGGGTTAGCCCCCTTTAGTTCTAAGGTACCCCCTAACCCCCCCAATAAAGGTTTAACCCCGTGATCACCCCCCGTCGCCAGTGTCACTAAGGCTGGGTTCACATTGCAGCGGTTTATGAGAACCGATGTGATTCGCACCGCACTGCAGTGCAAATCACATCCGATCTCTGTGCGATTCGAGTTCAGCTATACAGATAGTATGGCTGAATTAGTGTCGCACCCGCCGCACCCGCCGCAAACTCGCACGGGACCCTTTTTTTGGTCCGCAGCAGAATTGGATCGCATGGGTGTTCACACCATGCGATCCAAGTTTGCAGATCGCACTGCGATATGCGAACTGATCTGGGGGTGTCATTAACATTTCACTGACACTCCCAGCAGTTCGCATAGGGCAGTGTGAACTGCCGCCGGGAGGCATGCGACGCGGGAACCCGCCGCGCATTCGTGGCGTTCCCGCATCGCTCCAGTGTGAACCCAGCCTAATAAGCGATCGTTTTTCTGATCGCTGTATTAGTGTCACAGGTGACGCTAGTTAGGCAGGTAGGTATTTAGGTTCGCCGCAGCTTTTTATAGCGCCAGGGACCCCCATATACTACCGCATAAAGCCCCCTGATTGCCCCCTAGTTAACCCTTTCACCAGTGATCACCATATAACTGTTACAGGTGACGCTGGTTGGTTAGTTATTTTTTTATAGTTTCAGGGCACCCGCCATTTATTACCTAGTCTCACTAGTGTACCCCTAAATTTAGGGGTGTCTACTTTCCAAAATGGGGTCATTTGGGGGGGGTTTGTGCCATCTTGGCATTTTATGGCCTTCAAAACTGTAACGCCCTTAGAAAGCCTGAAGGCGGTGCTTGGTTTTCGGGGCCCCGTACGCGGCTAGGCTCACAAAAAGTCCCACATATGTGGTATCCCCGTACTCAGGAGAAGCAGCAGAATTTATTTTGGGGTGTTATTTCACATATGCCCATGGCATGCGTGAGCAATATATCATTTAGTGACAACTTTGTGAAAAAAAAAAAAAAAAAAAAAGTTTGTAATTTTCCCGCAACTTGTGGCAAAATATAAAATATTCCATGGACTCAACATGCCTCTCAGCAAATAGCTTGGGGTGTCTACTTTCTAAAATGGGGTCATTTGTGGGGGTTTTGTGCCATCTTGGCATTTTATGGCCTTCAAAACTGTAATAGGTAGTGAGAAGTGAACTCAAAAATTTACGCCCTTAGAAAGCCTGAAGGCGGTGCTTGGTTTTCGGGGCCCCGTACGCGGCTAGGCTCCCAAAAAGTCCCACATATGTGGTATCCCCGTACTCAGGAGAAGCAGCAGAATTTATTTTGGGGTGTCATTTCACATATGCCCATAGCATGCATGAGCAATATATCATTTAGTGACAACTTTGTGAAAAAAAAAAAAAAAAAAAAAGTTTGTAATTTTCCCGCAACTTGTGGCAAAATATAAAATATTCCATGAACTCAACATGCCTCTCAGCAAATAGCTTGGGGTGTCTACTTTCTAAAATGGGGTCATTTGTGGGGGTTTTGTGCCATCTTGGCATTTTATGGCCTTCAAAACTGTAATAGGTAGTGAGAAGTGAACTCAAAAATTTACGCCCTTAGAAAGCCTGAAGGCGGTGCTTGGTTTTTGGGGCCCCGTACGCGGCTAGGCTCCCAAAAAGTCCCACATATGTGGTATCCCCGTACTCAGGAGAAGCAGCAGAATTTATTTTGGGGTGTCATTTCACATATGCCCATAGCATGTGTGAGCAATATATCATTTAGTGACAACTTTGTGTAAAAAAAAATAAAAAATTTTTTTTTTGTCATTATTCAATCGCTTGAGGCAAAAAAATAAAATATTCAATGGGCTCAACATGCCTCTTATCAATTTCCTTAGGGGGTCTACTTTCCAAAATGGGGTCATTTGGGGGGGTTTTGTACTGCCCTGCCAATTTAGCACCTCAAGAAATGAGATAGGCAGTCGTAAACTAAAAGCTGCGTAAATTCCAGAAAACGTACCTTAGTTTGTAGATGTGACAACTTTTGCGCAAACCAATAAATATACAATTATTGACTTTTTTTTTACCAAAGACATGTGGCTGAATACATTTTGGCCTAAATGTATGACTAAAATTGAGTTTATTGGATTTTTCTAATAACAAAATGTAGAAAATATCATTTTTTTTCAAAATTTGCGGTCTTTTTACGTTTATATCGCAAAAAATAAAAATCGCAGAGGCAATCAAATACCATCAAAAGAAAGCTCTATTTGTGGGAAGAAAAGGACGCAAATTTTGTTTGGGTACAACATTGCATGACCGCGCAATTACCAGTTAAAGCAGCGCAGTGCCAAAGTGTAAAAAGACCTCTGGTCATTTACCAGCAAAATGGTCCGGTCTGAAGGTGGTTAAGATGCTCCTCTATTATATCACTATTTTATTAAAGGTACCTATATAGCACTGTCAATTTATGCAGCACTCCACACATACATTGCACACTCACACTGGTCCCTACAATCCAAGGTCCCCAACTCACATTCATATATTAGGGCCAGTTTTGGACAGAAGCCAATTAACCTACCAGCATGTCTTTGGAGTGTGAGAGGAAGGCCATGCAGGCACAAAGAGAACATGTAAACTCCAGGCAGGTAGTGTTGTGGTTGGAATTTAAACCAGTGACCCTTTTTACTGCTAGGCGAGAGTGCTACCCACTACACCACTGTGCCACCCTGGCACAAAAACAAAACTGCAAAAAATAAATAAAGAATAAGCTGGCATAGGCTCCTTAACCTGTAACAATCATGGCTCCTTCCATAGGTACAGCAGAGAAATTAATGTAGACATGAAGAACAGAAAGTATGTTATTTGCTGCAACATCAAATAAGGAGGGGGGGGGGGGGGGGTCAGCAACAAAAAAAAAACAAATGCAATTAATACATCTAGGATATAGTAAGCTGCAACAAGTTTGCTTTTTTGTTTTTGTGGGGGGGGGGGTTTGTGGGGGGGGGTTACTTATGCATTAATATGCAAAAAAACGTTGCTGTGGTCTCTAACTAGGACTGCACCTCTTTGTGACTGGTTCCCACCAGATTACGGCATTGGTCTGTTGCACATTCTTGGCAATGGATGGACTGATCTCACATACGGACACTGAATAATTTTGCACTTTATAATTTTGATATCATTTTTGATGTGTTTGTTAATACATTGATTGGCACACACAGAAGTACTTCAGAGTTTATGATTTATGATTTTTTATTAAAGCACACAGAAATACTTTACGCCTTTATGCTTGGTGAATTTGTACTATGTATGCATTTATTGATATTTATTACACCTAAGCACTGGGTGTATATATATATATATATATATATATATATATATATATATATATATATATATATATATATATATATATATATATATATATCTTTATGAATTGATTATTTATAGCACTTTTTCACTTTGTAAGATATTTAAAGAAACAACACAACTTTTTTCGTTTTTTGTATGTATGGTTCTCTGCTCTTAAAAACAACAATAACAACTATTGAAAGAGAGAGTCAGGGCAGTCTTCAATAAAATTGTGAGCGTATTATTTGAGAGACAGAGATATTGTGCAATGGCTGGACAGTATATATGCTGTTTGGTTGGGCAGCAATTAAAAAGGAAGAAACAAGTTATTTGAGTGAAAATAGTAAAAAAATATTTTTGAGTGACAGGATAGAGCCAAGGCACTGGAATAGACCATAAACTTTGACACATTGCAGGATAATTGGAAGCATGTTGGTCAACAGGGGGATCCTGCCACTATCAGGAAATTCAGATAAGAGGTTCTTATCCAGCACATCCTCAAAGTGCAGGGGATTGAACATTTTACCTTTGTATCCGGATTTAATAGGGTGGCTAACCAATAGTGGTTGCTTTCTTTGATGCCCAGAATATTGGATTTCTTAGGAAGGCATTTAAGCATAAAAGATCCCATTCACAGTGCCTTCAAAAAGTATTCATACCCCATGAAATTGTCCACATTTTGTCATGTTACAACCAAAAACGTAAATGTATTTTATTGGGATTTTATGTGATAGACCAACACAAAGTGGCATATAATTGTGAAATGGAAAGAAAATGATAAATGGTTTTTAAAATATTTTTCAAACAAATATCTGAAAAGTGTGGGGCGTGCATTTGTATTCAGCCACTGTCTACTTTGTAGAACCACCTTTCACTGCAATTGCAGCTGGAAGTCTTTTTGGGGATGTCTCTATCAGATTTGCGCATCTGGAGAGTGATATTTTTGCCCATTTTTCATTGCAAAATAGCTCAAGCTCTGTCAGGTTGAATGGAGAGCGTCTGTGAACAGCAATTTTCAAATCTTGCCACAGATTCTCAGTTGGATTCAGGTCTGGACTTTGGCTGGGCCATTCTAAGCCCTTGTACACACGATCAGAGATTCCGACGGAATGTGTCTGATCGGAGCGTTTTGTCGGATATTCCGACTGTGTGTGGTCTGCATCGGACTGTTTCCGTCAGAATATCTGTCGGACCAACTTTTCCAACTTGCCGGAAATATTTTCCGACAAAATGCTCCGATCGGACATACTCCGATCATGTGTAGAGAATTCCGATCGGACAAAGTGCCACGCATGCTCAGATCAAATTCCTACATCAAAGCCATTGGCTACTAGCCTGAATGTAGTGCCATCGTAACGAAATTATGTCATCACGTTCTGAAAGATCGGATTTTCCGTCAACTTTGTCCGACCGTGTGTATGCAACAGTTTCGGACAAGATCTGTCGGACAAAATCCGACGGACAAAATCCAACGGATTTGGTTGTCGGAATCTCCGACCGTGTGTACAAGGGCTAACACATGAATATGCTTTGATCTAAACCATTCCATTGTAGCTCTGGCTATATGTTTAGGGTTGTTATCCTGCTGGAAGGTGAACCTCTCAAGTCTTCTGCAGACTCTACCAGGTTTTCTTCAAAGATTACCCTGTATTTGGCTCTATCCATCTTACCATAAACTCTGACCAGCTTCCCTGTCCCTACTGAAGAAAAACATCCCCACATGATGCTGCCACCACCATGTTTCACAGTGGGGATGGTGTATTCAGGGTGGTGTTCAGTGTTCATTTTCCACCACACATGGCTTTTTTTTAGGCCAAAAATTTGCAACTTGTTCTATATGTTTACTGGGTCCCCCCACATGGCTTCATGCAGACTGCAAATGGGACTTTTTATGGCTTTCTTTGAACAATGGCTTTCTTCTTGTCACTCGTCCATAAAGTCCAGATATGTGGAGTGCACAACTAATAGTTGTCATAGTTGACAGATTCTCCCTCCTGAGCTGTGGATCTCTGTAGCTCCTCCAGAGTTACCATGAGCATATTGGCTGCTTCTCTGTTTAATAGTTACATTGTTAGTAACCATTTAGTAAGGTTGAATGAAGACACCAGTCCATCCAGGTCAACCTGAGTGAGTGTCTACAATTGTCCCTATCCCTGTACATCACACACTCACATTGGTTCCTGCCCTCAAGGAGCCCACAATACAAGGTCCCCATTCATATACTAGGGCCAATTTTGGACACAAACCAATTAACCTACCTGCATGTCTTTGGAGTGTGGGAGGAAACTGGAGTACCTGGAGGAAACCCATGCAGGCACAGAGAGAACATGCAAACTCCAGGCAGGTAGTGTCGTGGTTGGGATTTGAACCAGCGACCCTTCTTACTGCTAGGTGAGAGTTCTACCAACTACACCACTGTGCCGCCCTTAATGCTCTTCTTTAGACATGTGCATGATGTTTTGTTTCGTTCCGTTTTGATTTGTTAATCTTGTTATTTTGTTTAGTTCATTTTGGTTGATTTGTTCAACTTGTATTCGGAATTTGTTTTTGGAATTTTCGAGTTTTCTTCCAATTTACAATTTTTTTTTACTCAAAATGTTCAAATCAATACATTTTCGAATCGGGCGAAATTAAAATGTTATATTGTTTTCTTCTTCAAATGATTACAATGACTCTTTAAATCACCTTTGGCTTAACAAAAACAGCATTATTTCAAAATGATACTCTAATAACACACGCTGTTTTTGATTACAGCATGATGTGTAGTTAGAATTCAACTGGAGTTCAATGTAAAATTTGATTCAAATTTCAGTCTGAATTTGTTTCTATTGTAATCTGAATGATGAAAAATTTGTCTCAATATTAATTTGCCTCTCCTTGCCTGGCCTGTCAGTTTAGGTGGATGACCATGTCTTGGTAGGCTTGCAGTTGTGCCATACTCTTTTAGATTTTTTAATGATGAATTGAAAAGTGCTCTATGAGATGTTCCAAGCTTGGGATCTTGTTTTATAATCAAACCCTGTTTTAGACTTCACTCCACAACTTTATCCTTGACCTGTCTGGTGTGTTCCTTGGCCTTCATGATGCTGTTTGTTCATTAAGGTTCTCTAACAAACCTCTGCCGGCTCTATTTACTATTTAGGTGACTTCTGAAGGCAATTGGTCCACTAGATCTTACAAATGCAAGAAAAAACTTTTCAGATATTTATTTGTAAAAAAGAATGTAAAACCTTTTATAATTTTCCTTCTACTTCACAATTATGTGCCACTTTGTGTTGGTCTATCTCATACAATCCCATGAAAATACATTTACATTTTTGGTTGTAACATGACAAAATGTAGAAAATTTCAAGGGGTATGAATACTTTTTCAAGGCACTGTAAATGGGATCTTTTATGCTTAAATGCCTTCCTAAGAAATCCAAGATTCTGGGCATCAAAGATGTGGAAAATGTCAAGGGGTATGAATACTTTTTCAAGGCACTGAACCTCA
Source organism: Lithobates pipiens (assembly GCF_037356315.1). Classification (NCBI taxonomy): domain Eukaryota; kingdom Metazoa; phylum Chordata; class Amphibia; order Anura; family Ranidae; genus Lithobates; species Lithobates pipiens. Next base: position 422,184,677 of record NW_027507903.1, on the reverse strand, counting down.
CACTGCTTGTAGTAGAGGACACGAGTCTTAGGTGTCACTGAAGACAACACTGCCCTCAACAATCCCACTTCACCCATAAACCAATTCTGGATTTTGAGAGGAGGAATTATCCACCTTGACGTTTGCTCCAATTCCTTCACACCAGAAGATCCCCAACCTTCCACTTCTTCCTTGTATTTCACATTTGCCTACAGCTGACTCTGCCCCAAAAGGATGGAGGCAGTAGGTAAAAGTCCTCATCCTCATCTGCTGCTGTGCCTTCAGTAGCCCATCAATCGGGCCATATTGTGTGTGCTCTAGGAGGAACATGTAAGGCCGCGTACACACGCGCGGACTGTTCGCCCAACTTTGTCCGTCCAACAGTTTCGGCAAACAGTCCGCTCAAACTTAGCATGGACGGACATGGCCACACACGACGGACGAACAGTTTGCTGAAACCGTGCGCGATGACGTGAACGGCACGTACGACGGGACGAAAAATACGACGTCCTATACACTGCATTATAGCTTTCGGCGTGAAAATCCTTTCTGAGCATGCGCGCAACTTTGTTTGACGAACAAGCCTACACACGAGCGGACTGTTCGCTGAAACAAGGTTTCAGCGGACAGTTTTACGGAATTTCCGAAAAACCTTGTCCGTCAAACTGTCCGCTGAAACTGTCCGCTAAAAGCCCACACACGAGCGGACTGTCCGCCCAAACACTGTTCAGCGGACAAAGTTGGGCGAACAGTCCGCCCGTGTGTACGCGGCCTAAGAGATTGTATCACTAATCCCCACCTTGTTGCTGCTCACCATTTTGGCTGTCTGTTCAAAAATGTGTCAAAATGCTGCACAAATGATCCAAATGATGATCCACTGACATGGTGAAAAGTACCCCATTTCCTAAGAGCCTGTCTTTGTACCATAATCACAGAGGTATTCACTGATAGCATGCTACTGATGGTGAAGCCTCTGCAGCATCCACCTACAATTGATTTAAAAACATATCTGAACCTAAAAACTAAAAAGTAATATATTGAAGCGCATTAGTCCTTAGATGAGGTGGCTTCTTTCTTTCAAGTACAGAAAACACTTGTTGATCTTGCATGAGATGCAATGTCTTTGTCATTTCCTGTGAGTTGAAAGAACATACATCCACATCTTTCTTGTGCAAACTATTAATCTCACATATCCACCATGTAATGAATACTAACAAAGGCAAATATGTTTGAAGTTACATAGTAAGTAAGGTTGAATAAAGACACCAGTCCATCCTGAGTGAGTGTCTACAATTGTCCCCATCCCTGTACATTGTGTCTCATTAAGATGCTCATCTATTATATCATCATTTTATTTAAGATACCTATATAGCACTGTCAATTTATGCAGCGCTCCACACATACATTGCACACCTAAATATCTGAAAGGAGGCATGCTTGCTCATGATTCAGTTCTTCCTCCTGCAGAAAGTCAGTAATCTAGTGATCCAAATAATTCCTGAGAGTTTCCAGCACTATAGAGGGACAAGCAGAAGGAGGAAGAGGAAGAAGAGGGGGCATTAGCAGCAATGTCTCCACATGCAGAGCCTCTGCCTTTCACTTAGGCCTACCTAATATGTTTTTAACCACTTAAGCCCCGGACCATTTTGCCATTTTGCTGGCCAAAGACCAGAGCACTTTTTGTGATTCGGCACTGTGTTGCTTTAACTGACAATTGTGCAGTCATGCGGTTAGATGACACAGTGGTGTAGTGGTTAGCCCTTTTCACCTAGCAGTAAGAAGGGTCACTGGTTCAAATCCCAACCATGACACTACCTGCCTGGAGTTTGCATGTTCTCCCTGTGCCTGTGTGGGTTTCCTCCGGGTACTCCAGTTTCCTCCCACAATCCAAAGACATGCAGGTAGGTTAATTAGCTTCTGTCCAAAATAAAAATTGGCCCTAGTATAGGAATGGGGACCTTGGATTGTGGGCTCTTTGAGGGTAGGGACTGATGTGAGTGTGCAATGTACAGGGACAATTGTAGACACTCACTCAGGTTGAACTGGATGGACTGGTGTCTTTATTCAACCTAACTAACTATGAAACTATGAAACTATGCGACGTGGCTCCCAAGCAAAATTGATGTCCTTTTTTTCCCACAAATAGAGCTTTCTTTTGGTGGTATTTGATTTTATTTTTTTCCCCCAAAAATATATAAAAAACAATTTTTTCCTCAGTTTAGGCCAATACATATTCTTCTACATATTTTTGGTAAAAAAACAAAACAAAAACGCAATAAGCGTTTATTGATTGGTTTGCGCAAAGGCTGTCATGTGAATTCATTACAATCCCTGTGAAAAATAGAAAAAATTATATAGATTAGTGGACTGCTAATATTGTCCAGTTTCTAACCTTCTGATCTTTATATCTAAGTTTCAGCATGGTTTTCATAGGGGCTTGGCAGTTGCTGACACTGACGGGTTAAGAGTTAAACTCTTCAGTGTAAACTGAAGTACAAGGATTGTCTGTTCTTTGATTAAATCTACAAGTAATGTATTAAAAAGCAGGAGCTCTAAACACTTTGGTTGGTTGCGTTCGTGTTTTCATGCAGCACTTCACACGCACAAATGAGCCCTCTCTTCGGTAATGGTCGCTTAGGATCAGTACAAAGCACATTATTCCAAAGATGAGCCTTGAAATGTACCTGTCCTAAGGGCAGATGAGTAGATACATTGTGCAGAGGGAATGCTCCTGTCTCATACCCTTAAGCTCTTTTATTCGATAACAATGCGCTGTGCCACTACACACAACCAAATATCATTAAAATGATTACATCACCAAGACAGAGCAGAGAGGGTGGTTGAAGGGGGGATTAGGATGTTAGTGAGGGTAAAGAAATCACAACCTGATGAATTATAAGAAAGAAGAAGAGAGGTATTAGAGCAATGAATATTTCAAAGTTTTTTTTAATTTGTTTTCTTTCTTTTTTAATTTATTTTAGTTCCCTATATTTGAACAAACAGTTGAATTTACTGTACATCTGCCGCACATGAGGCAAGATCAGTGCATTGTTTAATAGAGTGCTGAAATGAATTTTAGTGGTTTGTTTAGCCAGTGTACTGGAGTTCAGCCTTAAAAAGTACAAAACAAACGTGAAAAATGTAACTTGGAAAAGTTTAGTTGGCCTTGTGATCCAACTAGGTCTTTAACTAGCTCAGCTCTTTGGACGTACTACGTAAAGAGTGACCATCAGCCTGTATCCGTTTTTTTCAGCCAGCTCCCAGCTTGAAAGGGATGCAGTGGTTGTATAGCCACTGATCATCACAAAGCGGGCGACGCAGTGCTCCCTGATGGCAGCGCCCCCTCCTCCCGCGGTTCCCAGGCTTTCCCATTCTTACTTGGAGCTCAGGAACCACAACCGCTGGCTTCAGGATAGAGAATGGTGTAAAAGTGAGGCATATCCATGCCTTGATCTCACATTTAGACAAATAACCCAGAAGAGGTGAAGATTTTGTCACTTCCGGTTTTAGATCCACAATCTCCTGGCTTGTATAGCCAGGGGGCAAATCTAACTGAGCAGATCTGTGCTTGGTAAGATGGTGTGAAGGGCAGGGGAGACATTAGAGACACAGACCACAAATGTCTCCAAAAATAGTACCTATCACATGCCCAGTGCTATCACATTGGGGTTTATTAACCCCTTGTGATAGCAATCAAATAAAAAAAATACAATTAAAAAGTAAAAAAAAAATACAAAATATAATAAAGTGCATAAAAAAAAGAAAAAAATGCCCTAACCCCCAGGGCGCACACATGTACAATTGCAAATGCACCATACCTGTGATGTATCTCTGTGAACATTAGGGTGAAAGCAGTGATTATTTCACAAGAGCTACTGGTTAACTGTATACTGATTAACTCTAAAGGCTTTTAAAGCCTCACTTATGGAGATTTTTGGGTGCCCTCATTTTTGGGATATGATGGACACATGCAATTTTAAGACTTAGCATGTTTGGTATCTATTTACTCGAGACAGCCTCGTCTTTTATTTTTTACACAAAAATTTGTATTAGCGGTATATTGTATGTTTGCACTAAAACTAATTTAATCATATTTCTTAATGTCATCTTTTTTTTTCTACAGGGCCACTGCTTTCAGGAAATCTATAAATTCTGTGGGTTGTATTGCCAAAATGAAGATTTTTGTATGTATGAAAAGAATTGCTCTAAAGTTGAACTGATTAAAGCAGAACTAAACCCTTGTATACTTTACAGCCAAGGAAGCTGTCATATTATCCTCTGATCTGCAGTTTCCAAGATATTGCACATGTGATCAGTTATGACACCAGCCATTTGATGGCTTGACAGCACAAGTAGCTGTGATTGTTATCTTTACAACATGCCTTAAATTTAACTATTTTGGGGAAACAATTAAATCGATGGGTTTAGTTATACTTTGAGCTCCATTTTATTAGTACTACATCTTAGTCAAGGTGTCAGGACCCAGATCTTTACCTGCAACCTCTACTGTATCTGGCAGTATCTCTTCTTGCTGAGCCACCTGAGTTGCTAGACAGCTCCCTGTCTGATTCCTTAGATCAGTGGTCATCAACCCTGTCCTTAGGGCCCACTAACCTGCCAGGTTTTATATATTACCCTGGAGAGATGCAGACTAGAATACTGCAATCACTCACAAATTATATCACCTGTGATGTATTTCAGCTATCTTGCAAACCTGGCCTGTTAGTGGGCCCTGAGGATAGGGTTGATGACCACTGCATTAGATAACCTTCCCTTGTGTCTTGTTTTTCTTGAACCTTGAATCCTTTGCTCCTCCCATGAACTTCCTATTTAAGCCATGCCTTTACAATTCCTGCTTGCTAGATTATTGTGCTCTCTCCAGCCAATATCTCTCTTTTGTCACTCCTACTACTGTCCATATCTCTGCTACTGCTCATTACTGACCTTTGGCTTGTTCCTTGGCTATGTTTCTACTTGATCCCAACCTGCAACCACTTGTTACCGACCTTTGGCTTGTTCTTCAACTACGCTCCCACTTGATCCTAACCTGCAACCAAGTGTTACTGACCTTTGGCTTGTTTACTGACTACGCTTCTGCTTGATCCCTACCTGCTACTGTACCTAGCTGCTGTTCAGTGGAATCCTCTCTGCTGCTATAGCTACTGATCTCTGACCCATGGCCATGACAGAAGGACACACTCTTATCCTGCTGATTGGACAATGAACAAACTGCATCCAACTAATGAAAGCACCTTTCTGCTCACTCTTCTCACATCTGCACTTGCAAATCCTTGCCTGTCTAAAGCTGGTTACACACAATCCTATTGTTCAGCAGGAATTGGCCGACATTCGGACAGTGTGTACAGCTGCTTATCTGACAGAAGCCAATCTCACAACTGGCTTCTGTCAATTGGTCTTGCTGGAAAACCAGCATCTGACCATTAGCCATGCAGTGCTGGCTGCAAGATCTGGTCACTGTGTTTTGGCAAGGGTGCAGCTCCCCTGTCAGAACACAAAGGCACAGCAAGGGAGATTACTGCACTAACTTTGCATATTCAGTACGACAACCTTTCAGTTTTTTTTTTTTGTTATACAGCTTGAATAGTGCCGGCCCTTCCTCTCCCAACTGAGTGATGCTGTGCAAGAGATGACAGATGCAGATATCAAGGATTCAGGATAAATTAATTTTTTTAAGAAAAAATACAAAACTATTTAACTTTTTTTCTGTCTGCCTATATTTAAGCTTTAAATTAATGATTTCACTCAGAAGTACAAAACCAACTGTTTTAAATGTTTTATTTGAACTCTGTTACTCTTAAGTAGCTGAAGAAACTCTTAATGCTGCTCTGTGCCTGGACACTGCACAATATTGTTGAGCTTGACTAGGATGAGTTAGTTAGGCAATATAATGTAGCATTAATGTGGAACTCCTGAAAAATAAATGTTGTGTTGTTTTGGTTAGAAAAGGGAAAGGCTTCAATATTTGTCAGGTTTTGTTGTTGCCTGGGTCTACACTGGGGAAATTTCTCATCTCCTCTTGCCCCAATGCCAGTTATCACTGACAAAGAAAATAACAGAAATCCCATCCTTGACAGTTGTTACTGGAATAGAAAATAAGTAAAAAGTCTCCATGGTGACACCTGTCTAGGAAATAATGGTCATTTGTTTTTTTGAATGGAAGGAGAGGTAGAAGAAAGAGGAGAAATTATGCCAAGAGGTGGAAGTGTTGGCAGCAGTAGCACAAATAACAGGGAAAAGTTTTTGGTCTTTTCTTAGTTAAATAGGTAAACAAACTGTACAGTCACAATTCCAGAGCCAGCCCAATAGTAAACTGCCAAGCTCGGCCTTGGATTGAGCAGTGAGTACACCCCTGTGTGGTAACACCATGGTGCACATTTAGAACGGTTTTTATTCACACTCCCCACTGCCCAGCAGTTCGCCATTCGACTAGCTCCAAAACTGTACATGTGCAGGATCAGCGCTGCCAACATTGGATTTTTTAAAAATCCTTTTTCTGATAGTAGCTTGCCACGCCAATGACCAAGAAAAGATGTGTGACATAGCAGCAGATCCTCTCAGCTAGGCAGATGGTGGCCTACACCTCAACAGTTGGTGCAAAGCACTTTAAAGAAATTGTCTCTGGAGGATGATGTGTAAGCTTACCTAGGTATCTTTCAGAGAGTTGTGGAACATGAGACACTACAGTGCCTTGAAAAAAGTATTTGTGCCCCTTGACCTTTTCCACATTTTTTCATGTTACAACCAAAAACGTAAATGTACTTTATTGGGATTTTATGTGAAAGACCAACACAAAGTGGCACATAATTGTGAAGTGGAAGGATGAATTATAAATGGTTTGCAACGTTTTGTACAAATAAATATCTGAAAAGTATGGCGTGCATTTGTATTCAGCCCCCTTTACGATGATACTCCTAACTAAAATCTAGTGGAACCAATTGCCTTCAGAAGTCACCTAATTAGTAAATAGATTACATCCATGTGTAATTTCATCTCAGCATAAATACAGTTGTTCTGTGAAGCCCTCAGAGGTTTGTTAGAGAACCTTAGTGAACAAGCAGCATCATGAAAGCCAAAGAACACACCAGGCAGGTCAGGGATAAAGTTGTGGAGAAGTTTAATGCAGGGTTAGGTTATAAAAAATATCCCAAGGTTTGAACAAGTGTATGGCACAACTACAAATCTACTAAAACATGGCCGTCCACCTAAACTGACAAGGAGAGCATTAATCAGAGAAGCAGCCAAGATGCCCATGGTAACTCTGGAGAAGCTGCAGAGATCCGCAGCTCAGTTGGGAGAATCTGTCCACAAAACAACTATTAGTTGTGCACTCCACAAATCTAGCTTTTATGAAAGAGTGTCAAGAAGAAAGCCATTTTTTAAAGAAAGCCATAAGAAGTCCCATTAGCAGTTTGCGAGAAGCCATGTGGGGAACACAGCAAACATGTGGAAGAAGGCGATTTGGTCAAAATGAGACCAACATTAAACTTTTTGGCCTAAAAGCAAAACTCTATGTGTGGTGGAAAACTAACACTGCACATCAACCCTGAACACACCAACCCCACCATGAAACATGGTGTTGGCAGCATCATGTTGGGGGATGGTTTTCTTCAGCAGGGATAGGGGAGCTGGTCAGAGTTGATGAGAAGATGGATGGAGCCAAATACAGGGCAATCTTAGAAGAAAACATGTTAGAGTCTGGAAAAGACTTGAGGCTGGGGCGGAGGTTCACCTTCCAGCAGGACAACGACCCTAAACATACAGCCAGGGCTACAATGGAATGGTTTAGATCAAAGCATATTAATGTGTTAGAATGGCCCAGTCGAAGTTCACACCTAAATTCAATTAAGAATCTGTGGCAAGACTTGAAAATTGCTGTTCACAGATGTTCTCCATCCAATCTGACAGAGCTTGAGCTATTTTGCAAAGAAGAATGTACAACAATTTCACTTTCTATATGTGCAAAGCTGGCATAGACATCCCCAAAAAGACTCGCAGCTGTAATTGCAGCGAAAGGTTGTTCTACAAAGTATTTACCCCGGGGGGGGTGAATACAAATGCACGCCACACTTTTAACATATTTATGTGTAAGAAAATTTGAAAACCATTTATCATTCTACCTCTTCACAATTATGTGCCACTTTGTGTTGGTCTATCACATAAAATCCCACTAAAATACATTTATAAATTTGGTTGTAACATGACAAAATGTGGACAATTTCTTGGGGTGTGAATACTTTTTCAAGGCAAATCTCCGTTCTGTCAGGGGTGAGGAGACTGATCTGTTGATCCAACTGCTTAGGAGCAATGATCCTTCCCCAGGCAGACTTATCCTCCCACAGTTAGAAAAACTCCCTAGGACAAACATGTAACCCCTTGATCACCCCCTAGTGTTAACCCCTTTCATGCCAATGACATTTATACAGTAATCAGTGGCTATTTTTAGCTCTGATCACTGTATAAATGTCAATCGTCCCCAAAAAATTACAAAAGTGTCCGATCTGTCCGCTGCAATGTTGTAGTCCTGAAAAAAAAAAAATCGCTGGGCACCGCCATTTCTAGTAAAAAAAAAGAAAATGTATAACAAAAATGCCATAAATCTATCCTATTTTGTCGATGCTATAACATTTGCACAAACCAATCAATATACATTTATTGCAATTTTTTTTTACCAAAAATATGTAGAAGAAGAAATATCAGCCTAAACCAAGGAAGAAATTTGTTTTTTCCAAAAAATTGGGGATATTTATTATAGCAAAAAGTAAAAAAAGATAGCTTTTTTTTCAAAATTGGCACTCTTTTTTTTGTTTATAGTCAAAAAATAAAAACCACAGAGGTGATCAAATACCACCAAACAAAAGCTCTATTTGTGGGAAAAAAAGGACGTCAATTTTATTTGGGTACAGTGTAGCATGACTGCTCAATTGTCAGTTAAAGCAACGCAGTGCCAAAAATGGCCTGGTCAAATAAAGAAAAGGGCAAAAAAAAAAAAAAAATTGTATTAAAAAAAGCAATTGTTCATGATACACAGTGCTCATTTAAAGTGTGCATCTACATTAAATGTTTCTAATGCATAATGGCAAGAATGTGAACATATAGGTCATTTTATTCAATGGCTTTACTGCTAATGTGCAATGAAATTTGCTAACTGCAGTAGGTGCAAATAATGAGAAAACGTGACCTGTGCTTTTACCTGTGTCTCCAAAGAGTAGCTGCTTAAGAACTTATTAAGGTTTAATTTTTTTTTTTTACTGAATTTTTAACAAACACGCAATTTTATTCTTACTAGACTCTCTGTTTCACATTATGTACAGATAACACTGTCTTTTCTAATTCTCATGCTGCAGCTGAAAGTATCCTATAAAAGAAGGAACACACAAGTAAAAAAAAAAAAAAAATGCTCAAACAAAATAGCAAGAAAAAGATGAAAGTAACAGGACAGCAAAAGAAAACAGGGGAGGAAAAGTCAGAGAGAATAGCAAAACAGGCAAAGTAAGTTACAAATGCTTACATAACCCCCGGGAGAGAAACAGAGCACCGAGCCCTCCTTTTAAATTCAGAGCCAGTGCTGATGTGTGTCTGCTTTCAGTCTCATTGTGTTAGATTTTTTCTAGAAACAGGTACAAGAGAAAAATAAATACAATCACCAACATGCTTTTTGTAAAGGGCAAAAAAATGGCACAATAGAAGAAAATAGAATGTATTCAAAGAGCTTTCTGAATTACTTTTTATGTAAACTATGTAAGTGTTGGACAATTCAGTGAAGCTTTTACGACTGTTTTAGGAAAACTGACTGTATAACATTTTACTTTTTTTAAATTACCCATCAGCGAATGTCCCTAACTGCAGGCTCTGTCTCAGGTTTATAAAAGTAAAACCAGATCCATTGGTTATGACAGCACTGTTTGTTCTGCAATAGAATAACTGTAGCATTGTCTTTTGGAAACAAAAAAAGATTTAAATAGTATAAATAAAAGCTCACCATAAAAAGATCCCCATGTCAGTATAGTGTGTTCCAGCACCTGAAACTGGTAATTTTGCTGTACAGTGGGGTTTATTTGCAAAAGGCAAATCTATTTTGCACTACAAGTGCACTTGGAAGTGCAGTCGCTGTAGATCTGAAATTAGGGGAAGCTCTGCTGATTTTATCATCCAATCACGTGCAAGCTAAAATGCTGTTTTTTTTTTTTTCTTTGCATTTCACCATTAGATCTACAGCAACTGCACTTGAAAGTGCACTTGTAGTGCAAAGTGGATTTGACTTTCGTAAATAATCCCCAGTGTATACTATATGTACACATGCAATAAAATATAAACAAAGGCATGTGAAACAAAAATGAAATTCATATGCCAATTCCATCATTACAAGTATAATTTGGATTTTTAAAGATTTAAAGTATTACCTTTAATAATATTTACTTGTCTGGAATTCCTGAAAAAAAAATAGTTCACTCTTGCCTTGTAGCCTCATATCCATATACAGTGTCTGCATTTAAGGTACTGCTGCTTGTGACAGCTAGTCAAAGAAGAGTTGGAGTGCAATTTGGTGATGCCACTAATGTACTACTCACTGTTCTCCTTGCTGGAGGTGAAGATGAAACTGTACCTAAGCATCTGCAGTGCAGGGAATCTCCCTGAGTCTGCTAAATTAATTTGGTGGATATGAGCTCCCTGCACCTCTCCAGCTTCATGTTCTTGAATACTACACCACCAGACATGAGATATCCAGTGATCAAAGGGACATGTACATTATCTAGTGTGTTAAAATGGAACTCCAGGGAAAAAAAATAATTATAACCATGATTGGAGCAGAGAAGTTATGTACAATGTTTGCCAACTGTGTCCGGATGGGAGCTGGGGATGCTAACAATGTTATGCCGCGTACACACGGGCGGACTGTATGGCGTACTTAGTTCGTCATACAATCTGACGGACAGTCCATCGTACTTTCGACTGAACGGACTTGACCACACACGGATACCCAAACAGTCCGTCGAAAGCTTGCACGATGACGTGTACAGCACGTACGACGGGACTAGAAATAGGAAGTCCAATACACAGCAAAGCACCCTTCCGCCGTGTAAATCCTTTCTGGGCATGCGCCATTCTTAGTCCGTCGAACTAGCATACTGACGAGCGGATTGTCTGCTGAAACCAAAATACGACGGACAGAATTTCGAAAAATCCGAAATACTTAGTACGCCAGACTGCACGCTGAAAAAGTCAGCTGAAGCCCACACACGAGCGGACTGTCCGCTGAAATGTGTTTCGACGGACTAAGTACGCCATACAGTCCGCCCGTGTGTACGCGGCATTAGTTTTATTCTGTTGGATACTAGCATCAGACTTAGGCTCGGTTCACACAGGGGCGACTTGTCCAGGCGACTTCGCCGCCTGACAAGTCGCGCTCTGTTCTGTACTATGGAACCGTTCTAATAGGAGCGACTAGATTAAGGCTTACCTGTAGGTCCAAGAAATATCTGCTAAACCTACACGGTTTAGGAGATATTTGCCAAAACACAGGCACTGCTGTCTACGGTGCATGCCACACATGATCAGACTTTCCACCAACAAAACCATGAAATTTTGTCCGGAGGGTGTTGGCTCAAACTTGTCTTGCATACACACGGTCACACAAATGTTGGCCAACAATTCCGAACGTATCGGCATACTAGACTTACTACGTGGTTTTTCGGCTCTTTAGTGCCACCCTTTGGGCTCCTTCTGCTAATTTTGTGTTAGTAGAAGTTTGGTGAGTGATGATTCATGCTTTTCTTTTTTTGTGTTCTACATTTAGCACTTTTCAGTTTGCGCTTTTCATTTCGTGCTTTTCAGTTAGTTTCTGAATGGCCATTAGTCAACCAGCCATGTTGCAGAATCGGAGGAGATAACGTGTTATTTATTATAGGCCTTGGCTTTATTGCTTTGACATTATTTTTTTTTTGAGCCGAACACCCCCCGTTTCGGTTCGCACCAGAACTTTCGAACGGACCCCAAATTCGTACGAACTTTAGAACCCCATTGAAGTCTATGGGACTCGAACGTTCAAAATTAAAAGTGCTAATTTTAACGGCTAATATGCAAGATGCTGTCCTAAAAAGGGTTTGGGGACCTGGCTCCTGCCCCAGGGGACATGGGTCAATGCCTAAAATGTTTTTAAAAATGGCCGTTTTGGCGGGAGCACTGATTTTAATGACGATTAAAGTGAAAAAAAAAAGTGAAATATTCCTTTAAATATCGTGCCTGGGGGGTGTCTGTAGTATGCCTGTGAAGTGCCACGTGTTTCCCGTGTTTAGAACAGTCCCTGCACAAAATGACATTTAACGGAAATAACATCATTTAAAACTGCTTGCGGTTTTAATGTTATATCTGGTTCCTGCAATATGGTTTAAAATCATTGAGAAAAATTTTGTCTACACCCAGACATCAAGGGATATGCTAGGGGGGATCAGGTTTTCACATTGAGTATGTATGCTGACGATGTACTTTTATTTTTATCTGACCCTGTGGTCTCACTGCCGAACTTGATCCCTTTGCTGAACTCTTTCCATGGCATGTCTGGTCTAGGTGTCAACCTTGCTAAATGTGCGGCCCTACCTATTAATATTCCCAACGCCACTCTTGCAGGCATACAGGCAAGGTTTGGTTTTACATTATGCAGCGACTCACTGCCTTATTTGGGTATTAAGTTGGCCACCTCCCTCCCAAAACTTTATTATGCGAATTATCCCAAAGCCTTTACACACATTACACAATTATTGCGGTCATGGGACAGTTATCGGATTTCCTTTTTGGGCAGAATCCAGGCTATCAAAATGACTATCCTTCCGAAGCTTTTATTTTTTCCCCCTATATGTCTCCCGTAACACGATCGATGGTATACAGAAAGAGATCAATCGGTTCGTTTGGCAGAACAAAAAACCTAGATTGCACAAGTCGCTACTTTTCAGGCCAGCGGACCGTGGGGGTCTGGGGCTCCCTCATCTGTGGTTATATTACCTTGCTGCTAGGCTGGTGCAGCTGGCGCAGTGGCATTATCCCCCAGGTACGGTCCCATGGATCCAATTTGAGAGATCCTCGGTGAGTCCATTTTACCTCCCGGGCCTCCTGTGGACTGATGGGGTTCGCCCCAAACAATTAGCCACTTTGAATGGAGTGGTGGCACAATCCCTTCAACTTTGGTCTTTATATAAAAAGCGATATGCCCTGTGTCCATCCTGCCCCGGCCTGGCCTCTTTTTTGGGGGACCCCAGATTCCCACCGGCCTTTTCATCACCGGAGAGTTTTGAGGGTTGGTCTCATAGAGACCTGGTTACCCTTGAGGCCCTTTCCCAAGAACCACCCTTTTGCACCTTTGCTTATCTCCAAGAACAGTTTGGATTGCCTAGAGAAGATTTTTATAAATATTTACAGGTTCGGCACTTCTACACCTCTCATTACTTGCAGAGGAGACTTCCCCCTCCTAATGCCTTTGAAAGGATCTGTAGGTCCTCATCCAGGGATCGTGGCAATATCTCCTGGTTATACCGGTCTCTTGGAGAGGTGCAGCTACCGGCTAAATCACATGCCATGCTGGGTTGGGAGAGGGAAGTTGGTTTCGAAATGACCCCTGAAGAGTGGGAGGATATGATTACAAACATGCGTAAATGCACGAAATCGTTGGCAGTCAGAGAAACTGCATTAAAACTACACACAAGATGGTACTACACCCCCGCTAGGCTGCATAGGTTTAGCCCACTGGTCCCGGGGAGTTGCTTTCGTGGATGTCCGGAGGCTGGTTCCTTCTCCCATATCTTCTGGAGCTGTGGAGTACTGCAGCCCATTTGGCAGCGGGTCGCTGATAAATTACTCCAGGTTACGGGTTCTAATATTGATATCACATGCCGGATGGGCCTTTTGTTTGCTGACATCCCGGGACTAACTCCCCCGGCTCAGAAATTAGCTCTTACGCTTGTCAGTGCGGTTCATTGGACTGTGGTGTTACACTGGAGATCCCCGGTTGTCCCCTGGGAACAAGTACTGCAACGCATGGAGTCGATCAAACTCATGGAGCGTTTACACCACACTTTGCAAGACTCCATGCATATTTTTGATCGTAAATGGGCCGTTTGGTCGTCTCTGCAATGGATAGCCCCTAGGCCTGACAGTTTGGCTGGGCACAGTGCCTAATGGCAGGGTATGTGAACTCTTTTGATAGCACTCACTTGTGGTAGCATTTTTGTTATCTTTTGGTTTTTCTTTTATCTTCCTACTCACCACTTTCTTTTTCTTTTTTTTTTTTCTTTCCCTCGAAGATGTACTTTTGCTCACCAGAATTTTCATTTGATATCACCAGGTTGGGTTTAGCATATCAAATTTTAACTTTTCTGTGCATTAACGGTTTTACTGATGTTCCTTTGTATGCTATTCTCTATGGAAACATTTGTACTCGTTGACCTTTCTCTTGTACTTGTCTTAATACTTTCTAATAAAAAACGTTTGTAAACAAAAAAATCATTGAGAAAAATGGCATGGGTAGCCCTCCCTGTCCATTACCAGCCCCTTTGGGTCTTGTACGCATATTAAGGGGAACCCTGTACCCATATTAAAAAAAGGAAATGCGTGTGGCCCCCACAGCAGTATACAGGCGGTGCAAACAAGACAGGGACTGTGTAGGTTTGTTGTGTTAAGTTGAATCTGTTTGTAATTTTCAACTGGTACATTTTTAAAGTGTAGCTCCAGTCAAAAAAACTATTTTTAAGCTTTTTGGAAAACATAGGGAAGGGTTATCACCCCTGTATAGTTTGTTTTGTCGTCCATCTTTTTTCATCTCACTTGCTGTTGTCTCCTTCCGTTTGCAAGTAGGAGATGTTTGTAAGTTGGATGTTTGAAAGTAGGGGCCTGCCCTATATGCTCTGCAGAAATGGCGGAACAAGGTGTTGGTTTTGCCACAACATTGTAAGCCCTCAAAGTGACTCTTGGTGGGCGCTGGAGCACCCTGCTGTGAATGATTATATCAAGAATTGTAATTACATGCCATTGTTGAACAGTGGTAGAAAAATTGACCTTTGGTGGTTGTGGTGCTGGTGCCACAACACTATAAGTCCTCACAGTTACTCTGGGTGGGCACAGGAATGGGCCCTCCTGTGAAATATTATATCAAGAATTGTAATTACATGTCCCTGTTAAACAGGGGCAGAAAAATTGGGCCTTAGGCACTGGTGCCACGACAGTGTAACCTCCCAGTCCCTGGGAACGCGTTGCACAGACCTTTCTGCAAGGCCTCCCGGAGATGTCTCATCCTCTGCTCCCTCTGCGATGGCAAGATAAGGTTGGCAACCTTACCCTTGTACCGTGGATCAAGGAGAGTGGCCAGCCAGTAATGGTCCCTCTCCTTGATCCGAAGAATACGAGGATCCTTCCGCAGGCTTTGCAGGATCAGGGAGGCCATGCAGCGTAGGTTAGCTGAGGCATTCGGTCCGGAGTCCTCTGGGTCACTAAGGACAACATGATCTGCAGCTACCTCCTCCCAGCCACGTACAAGTCCACAGGTTTCTTCTGACTGTAAATCATCCCTACAAGACTGCTGCTGATGCTGAGTGCCAGCCTCCACCTCCACGCTGACACAATCATCCTCCTCCTCCTCTTCCTCCTCCTCATCCTCTTCCTGTGTGATGGGTGGCACAGCAGGAACACTGTCTGGATAAAGGGGGCCTTGAGAGGCAAGGAAGTCCTCCTCTTCCTGTCTCTGTTCTGCCTCAAGTGCCCTATCCATTATTCCACGCAGCGTATGCTCCAAGAGGTGGACAAGAGGTACAGTGTCACCGATGCATGCACTGTCACTGCTCACCATCCTTGTGGCCTCCTCAAATGGTGACAGGACAGTGCATGCATCCCTGATCATGCCCCACTGGCGTAGTGAGAAAAAACCGAGCTCCCCTGACCCTGTCCTGGTGCCGTAGTCGCACAGGTACTCATTGATGGCCCTCTTCTGCGTGTGCAGCCACTGCAGCATGGCCAACGTTGAGTTCCACCTGGTGGGCATGTCACATATAAGGCGGTTCTTGGGCAGGTTCAACTCCTTTTGGAGCTCAGCCAGCCAAGCACAGGCATTAAATGATCGGCGGAAATGCACACAGACTTTCCTGGCCTGCTTCAGGACATCCTGTAAGCCCGGGTACCTGCCCAAGAACCACTGCACCACCAGGTTAAGGACATGAGCTACACAGGGCACATGGGTCAGTTGTCCCTGTCAGAGGGCGGAGAGGAAGTTGGTGCCATTGTCACAAACCACCATTCCTGGCTTAAGCTGGCATGGCGTCAACCACCTCTCGGCCTGCCCCTGCAGAGCTGACAAAACATCTGCCCCAGTGTGGCTCCTGTCCCCCAAACAAACCAGCGCAAGCACGGCATGGCATTGTTTTGCCTGCGTACTTGCGTAGCCCCTGGAACGCCTACGGAGCACCGCTGTTTCTGAGGACAGAGCACTGGAAGAGGCCATGGAGGAAGAAGAAGAGGAGGGGGTGGAGGAGAGATGTGTGTCACAACCAATAGTAGCATTTTGGAGGCATGGTGGCGGAATAACCTCCAACACTACTGCACCTTGTCCTGCATCCTTCCCAGCTGCCAGAAGAGTGACCCAATGGGCCGTGAAAGACAGGTATCGTCCCTGTCCATGCCTGCTGGACCATGAGTCAGCGGTAATATGCACCTTACCGCTGACCGCCCTGTCCAGCAAGGCAAGGACATTGCCTTCCACATGCCGGTAGAGAGCCGGAATCGCCTTCCATGAGAAAAAGTGGCATTTGGGGACCTGCCACTGAGGAACCGCACATTGTACAAACTCACGGAAGGGGGCCGAGTCTACCAACTGAAAAGGCAGCAGTTGAAGTGCTAGCAATTTAGCCAAGCTAGCATTCAACCGCTGGGCATGTGGATGGCTGGGAGTGAACTCCTTTCGCCGGTCCAGCAGCTGGGGCAGGGACATTTGCCTGCTATAATCGGACGTGGGTGTACTGCTAGCAGAGTCCCCGGAAGCACTTGGCTGTGACACACCTAATTCTACACCTTCATTCCTCTCAGAGCAGGTTTCAGAGAGGACTGAAGGTCTAGTGGGGTTGGAGATGCCAGCTGATGAGGAGCAAGGAGAGGTCCGCTTTGTTCTTTGGTGTGGGTCTTTGAGGTACGCTTGCCAACGAGCTGCATGGCAGCTCAACATATGTCTGGTCAAGCATGTGGTGCCCAAGCGGCTGATGTTTTGGCAACGCGAGATACGCTTGAGACATATGTTGCAAATAGCAGCGGTGTGATCTGATGCACTCATCTCAAAAAAGGCCCACACCGAAGAACTTTTAGAATAACACGCAGAGGCAGCGCCCTGCACAGGCGGAGCTCTGCAGTGTGATTCAGTCGGTGTGCTGCCCCTAAGCTGGCCCCCGGAGGGCATCCTGCCTCGTTGGACATGTGCCTCCTCCTGCTCCTCCTCCTCCTCTCTCCTACCAGGCACTCACGTGGAGTCAGTGCCCTCATCATCCCCTCCCTCTTCATCACTGGAGCAAACCTGGCAGTATGCTGCAGCTTTTTTTTTTAAATTCTTTATTTTTCAAATTTAACAAACAATCTCGTTTTTTACAAAATTCAATCCTTTTAACATTATCTCCAATAAGAAACCCCCCACCCGCTCCCTCCCTTCCCCTCTCACTCGGTCCTTCCATTGTTAGGGATCGCTAACATTCAAGTAACTTCCAGTAATTGTCAGATTTTCTAAATTGTAACCAATGTCTCCACTTATTCAGATACCTCTCCTCCGCATTTTCTGACTTATATATCGTAGCTTCAATATTTCTTACTTTTTCCAGTCTCTCTACCCATTCCTTCATTGTGGGGGGATCCTGGCTTTTCCATTTCCGTGGGATCAAGGCTTTGGCAGAGTTCAACAAACAGGGGGTCAAGGTCTGTCCATATTCTTCCTCTCTAACTACTGTGCCATGAAATAGGCACACCCAGGGATCGCTTCTAATCCTTTCACCTGTTACATTAAAACTTGCTTCTATTATTTTCCCCCAGTATGCTTGTATTTTAGGGCAGTCCCACCATAGGTGAGCGAAGGATCCCACCGCCGAGCATCCTCTCCAACACCTAGAGGAATTTTCCTTGCTGATCTTATTTCCTTGCTGTGGAGTTATATACCACCTAGACAGTAGTTTATAGGACATCTCCCTAGTTTGTGAGTCTATCGCTACCGAATACGTACGTCTCAGTATTTTATTTCTCTGTTCATCACTACTTAGAGAGCCTATTTCCCTTTCCCATTTACCCAGATATTCAGGATATTTATTTCCCGCTTCTTCTAACAAAATTTTGTATATTTTTGTTGTTCTTTTTACCAGGCTATTCCGGTTCGCAAATAATTTTTCTAAGGGCCTCAACTTCTCCTTACCCCTCAATGGATGAGGCAAGGACTGGGCAAAGTAGAATAATTGTGAATGTCTCCATTTATCCAAGGGTTTATGTCCCCATTTCCCAATGATTTCTTCATATGTGCATAATCTATCCCCTACCATAACCTCGTCTAATCTAATACTGTCTTTCCTAGCCCACCTACTAAAATATATGTACTCCTCCTGCCCTGGTCTAAAAAAAATATTATCCAACAACGGAATATATGGTGAGTTATGTGACCACCCATGTCTCTTGTTTATTGTGTCCCAAATCCGCAGTGTATTTTTCGTGAGTGTGCTTGTATTTGCCGCTAACTCTCTAGTTTTTGCTGGTATCCATATTAATTCTCCTAAATTCTTTGTGCTTAAATTAATTTCTAATTCTGCCCAGTCCTTACCCCCTCCATTATATATCCAGTCCGTAACACGTGATATCATAATAGCCTCGTAATACTTCTTAAAATCGGGTAAGGCCAGCCCCCCTCTCTCTTTACTTCTAGTCAGGATATGAGTTGCCACCCTCGCTACCTTTCCCCTCCATATAAATCTTCTGATCATAGTTTTAAGTTTATTTAAGTACGCTGGGGATAATATAATAGGAATCATTTGGCAAGTATATGTAAATATCGGTAAGATAAACATCTTTATAACATTTACTCTTCCCGTCCACGAGAGGGCTCTGTATTGAATCTTACTCAGTTGTTGCTTAATTTTATTAAGGAGAGGGATGTAGTTAGCCTCAAACAGGTCTCCCATTTTTGCTGTCAAATTAATTCCCAGATACCCTAATTCTTTTGGGCACCATCTAAACGGCAGCTTCCCCTGGAGCGCCTTTTGTTCAGCTGTTGATAGATTTAAGTTTAATATCTCAGACTTCGACATATTCACTTTGAAGTTTGAGACCTCCCCGAATTTCATAAGTTCTTTCATAGTTCCCGGGATAGAAATCCTCGGGTTGGTCATATAGAGTAAAAGATCGTCGGCAAAGCCTGCTATCTTATACTCCTTGTCCAATACTTTAATTCCCTGGATATCTTGGTTTTTTCTAATGGTTGCCAAGAGGGGCTCTAATACCATTATAAAAAGAAGCGGGGAGAGGGGGCAGCCCTGACGCGTCCCATTGAATAGCTCTAGGGGGCGCGAAAGGGATCCATTAACTCTTATTCTGGCTTTAGGGCGGTCATATAGGGCCTCTATCCATCTTCTCATCTTTTCACCTATTCCAAAGTGCCTTATTACCTCAGACAGGAAGCCCCA
This sequence comes from Lithobates pipiens, assembly GCF_037356315.1. NCBI lineage: Eukaryota > Metazoa > Chordata > Amphibia > Anura > Ranidae > Lithobates > Lithobates pipiens. The sequence goes on along the minus strand of NW_027507903.1, from coordinate 422,165,004 downwards.
GCTAACCCTGTCGAATGCTTTTTCAGCATCAATCGACACAAGTACCGTGGGGGCTCCCTGTCTGATTGCCTCCTGCATCAAAACAATGGTTTTCAGGGTATTGTCTCTCCCTTCTCTCCCTTGAACAAAACCCACCTGATCTTTCTGAACCCAATGCGGCACATAGGGCCTCAATCGCTCCGCAATAATTTTTGAAAACAGCTTAATGTCTGAGTTCAAGAGAGATATTGGCCTATAACTTTCAACTGCCATAGGATCTTTTGCCTCCTTCAGGATTAGTGCTATATGTGCCAGCATTGTTTCATCCCTAAACTTACCTCTCCCCTCCCCCACCACATTAAAGTACTCACATAATTTTGTCGCGAATTTTTTTGGAATTTCTTATAATATAGAATCGGAAACCCATCCGGACCCGGGCATCCCCCCACTGCTGTATTTTTAATCGCTATTTCAACTTCCTCAATCTTAATTGGAGATTCTAGTGAGGCCATGTCCTCTTGCGTTAGTTTATGTAAATCTAACCCCCTCAGGTAGTCACCTATTTCCTCTCGGGTCGCGCCTCCCCTATTATTTAGAGGTAAGCCTCTTTGATATTTATCGAAGCAAATAGAGCATAATGCCACATTTATATTATGACACAGGCATTAACTCAGTTCTTGCCTGTAAATTCAAAGTTTAAATCTATTTTAATACTTGATCGTTAATGAGACCCTCTTTATTAATATATTTTAGGTTTCTGTACTCCAATTCTATCGCCAATAGGGAACTTTTCACCCCTTATTTGGGCACTAAGTCCTATGTCTGATACCCATTAAAGATTTATTCACTCAGGTAGGTATTCAAAAACCCTCTATAAATTTATACAATATCTTTCTTTAGCTATGTAGCCCACACCTGGGGCCAAATGGACCCTATATATGTCATTATTAGTGGGCAATTGTCTATTCTATTTATCCCCTGCAGCCACCATTTGGGGACTTTCTAATTGGTCCGCTTTCCATGTCTCAAAGGCTTTTCTAATCAACCGCTGTGGCAGGGCCCTTGGTTAGGGGTAGGTATATATACATACATATTTCAATTATACAAAAGCTTTTCTAAACTTGGACACTTAGAGATAGAGATTTTGGACACTTTTCTTATTCCGTCAATTGAAAGGATGTTTGATGATGATTACATAATTTTACAGGCTGATAATGCATTTTGCCATAAGGCAAAAGCCGTGAAAACTTTCCTTCAAGAACAACATACTGTATAATGTCAATAGCATGGCCTGCTAATAGTCTGGACCTTAATCCAATTAAAAATATATTGTGGAAATGAAAGAAAATGGCCCATGACAAGGTTCCTACCTGCAAATCTGATCTGGCAACTGCAATAAGAGGAAGTTGGAGCCAGATTAATGAAGAATACTGTTTGTCGATAGGTAAATCCATGTCTCAGAGAATTTAAGCTGTTATAAAAGCCAGAAGTAGTGTAACAAAGTACCAGTGGTGTATTGTAGTGTTTTTTTGTTTATTTGCATGATTCCATAATATTTTCTTTAGAATTGAGTGATTCTATATTTTTTCCTCTGCTTGATCTGCAAAAACAGTTGCAATTGACTACAGTTTTTAGTATTGCTGTCACACAACTTCATCCAACTCAGTCTTTCCAAAACTGAGCTCATAATATTTCCTCCCCACCGTGCCACTTCTTCATTGAGAATAATGTCACCACTATCACTCCCTCCCTTCATAAAAGGGTGATAGATGTAATCCTGGACTCTTACCTCTCCTTTCAGCCCAAAATCCAATCACCTCCCAGATCTTGCCACCTTAGGCCGCGTACACACGGGCGGACTGTTCGCCCAACTTTGTTCGTCAAACAATCCGACAAACAGTCCGCTCAAAATTTGCATGAACGGACTTGACCACACACGATGAACGAACAGTCCGCTGAAAGCGCGCGCAATGACGTGAACGACACGTACGACGGGACGAGAAATTTGACGTCCAATACACTGCAATGCAACCTTCGCCGTGTAAATTCTTTCTGAGCATGCGCGAAACTTAGTTTTTCGAACAAGCCTACACACGAGCGGACTGTCCGCTGAAACCAAGTTTCAGCGGACTGTCTTACGGAAATTCCGAAAAACTTTGTTCGTCAGACTGTCCGCTGAAACTGTCCGCTGAAGCCCACACACGAGCGGACTGTCCGCTGAAACACTGTTCAGCGGACTAAGTTGGGCGAACAATCCGCCCGTGTGTACGCGGCCTAAGTCTCCATAACGTCTCAAAAATATCCCCCTTCAGTTCATCATAAATGCTGCTGCCAGAATCGTCCACTTTACCAACCACTTGCTGCCTGCTCCCCCTCTCTGCCAATCTCTCCACTTTCCTCTCCTCTTCCAACAAATAAAATTCAAAATACGAACAACAACAAAGCCATCCACAAGTCTGCTCTGAGCTACATTATCACGTAGGCAGGTGCCACTTGTATATGGTTATTTTATTGCACTTGACATTGTGATCTAGATGCTGTGCTGCCTTGAATATTCTGTCTGACTGATGCAGGGGTTGGGTAAGGTATAATACATTTCCTCTGCTGGTATGTCACTTTCCCTTAGAAGAATATATGCAGGGGAACCAACCTCATGTGAGAGTCCAATAGAAGTACTGTAAATCTATAAGGACCAAGAGCTGTGGTATAATTCTTCATTTGCCTTGCAATTCCTTCCATGGGCTCATTCTTCAGGCAATTCAAGCTTTATGGTCAATGTTTCTCTAAACGTTATCTAACTCAGGTATGAGCTGCACTAAGTTCTCTATGTACCTTTGTTCATGTAACTGCTAGGTATAGTGTATTGGGTCAGCAGCACAGTACCTCCGAAAATCACAAAGCCAATTACATGCAATTAATTGTACATGTATGTGGAAGATGTTCTGGAGAATGATGTGAAATGTACATGCAACTTTCAAGCTTGTCAGTAAAGAGAACGTTATGCATTAGAGGAAGTTGTCCGTGTATTTTACTGGGAGAAATGTTAAGAACAATGGTACCATTGGTGTATCAAAAAACACCTACCAACCATCCGCGCTAAACAGTTTTGTGCTGTTGCAGAAAATGTGTACCTGGTTAACCCTTGTGGTCAATATATTTGAGAAAGCACACATTTTAAACTTCAAGGTTGGCACACATTATACAAGAAATAGCAGCAGATCAGAAGATAAAGCAGGTGACTGTGGTGGGTGACAGTGGCCATGGCAGGTAAGAGGACAGGTGCACTTTATATCTCTCACCTTATGGCTTGGTCTCCATATTGGAGTCTGCTGTAGACCGGGGTTGGTGCAAAAGGGTTATTGCCTTAGGAACCAAAGTGTGTAAAATTCTTTAGTGGCTGGTGCCTCAAATCTCCACTCACATTCCCTGTCCACAACCAATATTGTCTCCAAATTTCAACAAATCAGTCTTCTTTACTCCTCCCTAGACCTCCAGCTCTCTAGCTTACTTGTCACCTACTGTTCTGCTTGCCTCCAGGATTTCTCCTGAGCCTCTCCCATTCCCTGGAACGCCTTACCCCAATCTGTCTGGCTGTCTCCTATTCTGTCTACCTTTAGGTGATATCTGAAAACGAATTTCTTTAGGGAGGCTTATCCCACTTCTACCTAATAAACTGTAAATTTTGTTTCCTCATTAGTTCATCCTTCACAATTATTACCATTTGTATAATTTGACTCTCCCTTTCAGATTGCAAACTTTTATGAGCAGGGCCCTCAGATCACTCTTGTATTTCATTGCATTGTAACTGTACTGAATTTCTTTAATGATAAACTATTGTGAAAACTGTTCACAACTATATCAATTCTGAATATTAATAAAAAAAATGCCAGTTAAAGCAGGTGATGTATATGTAGCCAAATTCCAGCCAAAAAATGTTTTGGCTTTGATTAGCATAAGGAAGGTTTATAACCCCTGCTAAGTTTTTAGTTGTGTGTGTGTCCCCATAGAGGAGCTTTCATGTCCCTTCCTTAGCTAAACAGAATGTGGAGATCTCCCCGATGGGAACGAAGGCATAAATAAAACCCTGTGTAAATGACTTAGCTTTTGCCCTTTGTGCAGATTTTGTTTTCTTCCTGTCTCAGTGACAACACCATAAAGCTATTTCCAATGACTAAAAAACAGCAAAAAAAAACAAAAACTGAGAGGGGTTTTTAACTCTTAAGTCAACCGTGGCCAAAAGAAAAACAAGTCTTGGCCTGAGTTATGCATACAATTGTACATTTAGTTATTCGGTTGGAGAGCTGCTTTAATAAAATAAATGAATGAAGTGGGCTGACCAAACCTCAGCTTGATACTGACCATATGACAGTAAATGGAAACAGCGCAGATTTATTGTGGTATTATGGTTGCCAGCAGTGAACATGTTTATAAACATTTCATTAGCAACACGAATAACAAAACATGGAACAAATGGAAAATAACCCGCACAGATGCTGAACGCTGGGTAGCAGCTAGTGAGAAAATAGACAACATCCATTCCATGGCTACCTTCCCAGACCCCCTCCAAGGTCAATCAAAGTGCAAGACCAACAAGACGAGGAGAAAAATTAAACAGAAAATTAATGGCAGCATTATTATGGAACAATAAGGAATCTATTAAATAGACAGCAAGATAGAACTATGAAGCTTGGAAGCCAGTGGCTTTTTCCCATCTATTTTCAGGTTTTTCTAAACAACAGTGAATAAGAACACTACGCAGCTGTAAAGAGGTTCTATCAAATTGTGTTTTTCTAACATGTTTTAATTTAAATATGTCTATATAAATGTGTTGTCTTTTGCCTATATATATATATATATATATATATATATATATATATATATATATATATATATATATATACATACATTTATGGTCGGAGCCCTCCGCTCTAAGAGATATGAAAGAACAGATAAACACGTCACAAGACTAACAACATAAAATAGACCTGAATTGTGCCCTTGGTCTGCTGTAAGGTAAGCCCTGGTGAGCTGGGCGGTGAGCCCTGGTCTGCTGGGCGTTATGCCAAGAGAAGGCCGCAAAAGACTTGGTTTAGGGAGGTAATTATTAATTTATGTACAACAATACACTACGGGGCAAAGTTGCTGAAGGCTCAGGACATTTCCACTTGTGGATTGGAGATGTATTGAGTAAAGCAGGTGGATTCCCGCCTGCCCATCTTGATCGCATGGACTGGGACCCCATTTCGTGAGGCTGCTGATGCCAAGAAAATGACCAAGGTCCTGGCCTAATTTGCTTAAAAGGAACCTGACCTGACTAATGAACTGGTTGCTGCCTGGGGTACTAATCGGGAACGGTAGTAATGGGCTGTCCTGCGAGGGATCAAACATATGGGCCAAAAATTGATCTAGGATGGACACGCGGCACCAGGCTTTGAGAGTTTGGAAAGGTTTGATGTCAACCCCTGGACCAGACTATTGTGTTTTGGACACCCTGAGGAGCAAGATGAAGTCTGATGGCGTGTGAGGTGGAGTCTACGTAACACTTTACAACTGGGATGGTGACAGTATTCGCTGGGGCGTAAGAAGCTGTAGAAAGCCAGGTAGATGGCTGCTTGAAAAACCAGGCTGAATTTAGCCAAAGGGGAATGTGACAGGATGAAAGACACGTCTCGGAATATGGCGCTGGTGACGGGTAGCCGTTTGATACTGATTTGGGGTCATTGCCTGTGAATACCACACAACATGGTCTTGACCGTATGGGCGGCAAACAAGATGGTTTGTTAGGATCTCATAAGGGGATGAAATACTGGATGTCAGCTGAGTGGGGTCTAAGGTATTGTGTCACAAGGCCAACTGTGTGTGGTGGCATAATATGAAGACCAGGATGTGATGGAGAACTCTTGGTATTGCTCTGGGGTTTGAGGCTAGTAACCTGACATAGAACCTCTAGGCTGCACGGTAGGCCTTCAGGGTGTTGTGAGATAGTGAAAGATTAATAAGGCAGGTAGCGTCGTGAAAGTGTTGTTTGAATCCGAGGTTAGCTGCGACCAGTGTGGCATAAGAGACATGGTCGGGTCGGTTCAAGGTTCCTGCAAAAAATAACGAAGCAAAGTTAACGGGTAGTGCGTCGGCCAGATTATTGCGTTTGTCTGGGATGTGGACGCATAGGACGTTAGATTGGTGCTGTGCGGATAGTGGCACCAGCCTGCGCAGTAAGGCCACGATGGCAGGCTACTAGGACCTCCTTTATTCATAATACTGGCTGTGGCTTGGTTGTCTGTGGCGAACGTCACTGTTTGTCCTGCCCAGTTGTTGCACCAGACTTGAGCTGCTGCGACAATGGGGTAGAGGTCGAACAAAGAGGAGGACTAACTGAACCCAGGAATCAAGAGGATTTCTGACGGCCATGGCCCTATGAACCCAATTTGGCCAAAAATTGAGGGGAGGACCTGTGGAGGCTGTGGTGACCATGACTACCTTAGATGAAGAGAGAGATGCTGAGGGAATGCACATTGGCATGCCAATCCAATTTGTGAGAAATTCGACTCCCATGGGCAGATCTGCTATAGCTGGCACATCTTAATTTAAGGATTTAGTCAGGGTCTTTACCTGGAAGAGAAACACTAAAAGATGGGAGGTAAAGGATCCCTTTGAGTCTGGCTGCTGCCTTGGCTGAAAATGAGCGGTGATAGTCAAAGGATGGGCACCCTGCGTACTTGTGACCTGCTGCATGAAGATACGGGTCCAATTCTACCCTCCTGTTGGGGTTGCTCTGCCTAACATGTCTCTGACTGTCCCCAAGGCCAGCACAAACTCTGTGACAGTGAGCTTGCGATTAAGTAAAGGGTCTCTGGCCTTCAGGATGACGGAGACATCTCCCCACGAATATGACTTGTTCTAGGCCAAGTTGTGTACTGCTATGAGGAGGGATGCTAAGTTAACGTCGTTGTCATCCAAGATGTCCTCCTAGATGCCCTGCTAGGACAAGGTGTGCAGGGAAGACGATGGTGCAGAAGTTGGGTGTATCTGTAAGTGAAAGTACGGGAATGACGGTGGTGACTGGAGCTGGTAGGGGCACGGCTGGGCATACCTCCAGGGCTGTCACTCTGCTTGGACTTCGGCGACTGCTGTTGACAGTGTGGGTACCCAGGAGTGCTGCTGAGTAGTCGCAAAGAAGATAGACTGAAGTGGTGCCTGGAAGGGGTGCCACTGGCGGTGGAAACAGTAGCCTAAAGGCTTGGTTGCCTGGCTGCGGCAGGGTAGGATTTACTCCTGCGACACCGTTCTGCTATGAGTTTTTTTTTTTTTTTATTGGTCCAAGCTCTTGTGAGACTGTAAACCGCAGCTTGCTGAGCCCGTAAAGGGTGATGGCAGGGCTGAGGCAAAGTCCTCACTGTCTGCCTGCGACATGGCGTCAACTAAAAGCAAGGGGGGGGGGGGGTGCGTATGTTTGAGGTAAGTTGCAAAGGTAGGAGGGGATAGTTGCGTTGGGTAGATAAGATGAAAGGCGGAAGGAAACAAGAAGAATAGGACAAGGAACAACAGCCATAGTGACAGTTGGTTTGCGCTCGAGCGCTGTTGAGTGTGACTTTAGAAAACTCAAAAGAATGCGTGACAACCGAGGTGAGCCAGGAGGTGACTGGCTAGGTAACCGATAGCTCGGGTGTCAGTCTGTGCTCGGCACAGACTAATGAACCAGAGCGCCCCAGGGCAGACTGGGGTGGGTAGCTGAAGTCTGGTATACTAAGTAGGAATGTTGCGATCTGTAGTTAATTGACGTAGGTTCGGTCTACTAATGCTTGCACTGCCAGCAAGTATGGAGATTAGGCGACCTTGTCTGCGTATTGAAGGCTTGTGCTTCGATAACAGAGTGAAGTGCACAGAAGTATGTGACAGTTGCTAACGCCTCAGGAGCAGGTCAAATTCTGTATGTGAAGTAAAAATATGTAGTGAAAGAGTGTTTAAGAGAAAGGGGGAATCCCATTGAACTAAACACCTGATTTTATGCACTAGTTGTGAAGTCGACTGGTTGGGGTCGAGAACTGAGTTGACCGGAAGCCTGTAGTAAGGTGACATGAGAATTTCGTTTTGACAAGGGGGATTGCAAAGAGCTCTTTGGGGCAAAGCTGGCCCCCTGGTGAAGATGCAAGCCCTCGACAATGGGGTTTTTTTTTTTTTTTTTGGGAGATACTGTCCAAACCTGGTGCAGGGTGGACTAACTGGTGTTCTAACTGGCCTACAAAGGGGAAAGCGACAGAGAAAATGATGAGCAGCCATGTTGCTACTGGAGACGATGAGTGGCAGTTTGAGCCACTTGCTGAAATGCTTGCAGCGATTGCAAGGAAGCGGCTTTATTTGAATTATGAGGTGAGAATGAATGAATGGATGAATTGCTACTGGAGATGAGTGGCCATATTAAGCTATTGCAGAGATGCTTGCAACGATTGCAAGAAAGCAGCTTTATTTGAATCTATAAATTAAATTATAAGTGTGTAGGAATGAGGAGAGCAGCCGTGTTGCTACTGGAGATGAGTGGCCGTATTTGAGCCATTGCATTGATGCTTGCAGCGATTGCAAGGAGCTTTGTTGAAAGGCGAAAGAAAAGGTTTATAGAGGAAATGTGATAATGTAGGAATGACCGTGCGCAACACTGAGCAAATTGTTGGAGAGAATTGTGTATGATCATGTATGGATAGACTGAGAAAGTCAAACGTAAGTACTGCTGAATTCGTACAGCTATGGAATAGTCTGCAAAGATTTGACTCATTTGAGTCGGAGATGCAACAGGATTCGGCTTGGTTGTTAGAGTTGCGTTTGGCAAGGACTGGAATCGTTGCGCCGATGCTGTGACTAGACTCGAATCCTTCGTAGATGCGACTGAGAGGCTCATATATGGGATCCGACCGTATCCCTAAGGATATGGCTGGGTTCAGATTGATTGAATTGTGATGGTGGTTGAAGGGGTTGGTGATTGCCAATGATCCGAAACATAGAAGCGAAGTTGCGACTAGATTCGAATCGGCCATAGATGTGAGGTGACTACAGGGGTCGTATGACAGATCTGACCGTATTGCCGATGATATGGCTGGGTTCGAATCAACTAAATGGTGATGGCGGTTGAAGGGGCTTTGTGATTTCCAAGGATCCGAAACATAGAAGCGAAGTTGCGACTAGATTCGAATCGGCCGTAGACCTGAGGTGAGTAAGGGGCTTGAATGTCGGATTTGACCGCATCGCCGTGAAGTGAACGGCTCGAGTAAACCCGCGTTGGGTAGAAAGCATGAAATACATGAAAGATGACATAGAAAGACTTACGGTGGCGTAAGTACGTCTTTTTGCAAAACGAACATGATAAACGAACATGATAACGTAACTACTAGAGTTTAGAGGAGCGGTAACAACAAAGTCCTACCTGCAACGGCGAGTGTGTAGCGGTCCGAGCATAGGACAATCAATGAAGATATACGACCGATCTCAAAGGTACAACTACGTGGACACGCAGTGAGTTGGCAGAGTCAGCCTGTGCAATGCATTTGACACGAATCAGCTTAAAAAATGTATGAGATGAATCTGATATAAATTGGCAGTAAGGAGTATCTGATACGAATTGGTTGCGGAGTGTATGCCATTCCTTACTGTGAAACCAAACACCTATCAACCACCCATCCCCCCAGGCTAGTCAAGTGCAGGAAAGACATCAGGTGGGTTTAATTACACCTCAATCAGCCACAGAAACCCATACAAACAATACCTGTTTATCTCAAAAAAGGATGAGAACAGTGAATCTTATAACTAGTGAAGCCTATGGCGATTGATATTGGAGAACGACCGACAGCGACTCGGGGGCTTGGATCTATGAATGAATCGTATGTTTGGTAGAAGGAATTTACGAATGTACTATGCCTGTGCCGAAAGATGTTGGGACATGAGTGTCAACAACTCAGAGGTAGGTTTTGCGAAAGGGGTGCAGGATAGTAAGCATGATAAGCCGCAAGTTTGCACATGATATGAAAAGATTCGGATACTACTTATCTGCGACCATGAGCGGGAACCGCCGACGAAGACCACGAATGAAGAAGCCGAAGTGCACCTGCGATTGGACGCACAGATAGTCAACCGTAAGGGAGCTGAGAAGAGTCGGCCCCTTGATGTGCAGTACCTTGCACTGGAACGGGCACAGACCGTTGTGGGTGGTCTGATTATATACCCTCCGAGCTCCTCCCATAATTACGGGCCACCATACTGGCCCTTTTTTTTGGCTTTTCTAGACCAAGCATGTACACACAGATACAATCAACATTAGTGATGAGCTTGGTGTTCGGGTTGGACATAAGTTCGACTCGAACATTGGGTGTTTGCCTGTTCGCAGAACAGTGAACATTATGGGGCATTGGTGGGAAATTCGAGCACCGTGAACTCCCCATAATGCACTGCAGGATCGCAGTGCATTGCTGTATGATGATTGACAAAGTATGCACTTGACCTGCATGCTTTGGCCAATCACAGCATGCTCTGCTGAGAGAGCCATAATTGGCCAAAGGCAGAGTGCCACAGCCCACAAGGGTGCTTACATAGCATCCCTGTGTAGTGTTGTTGGCGTAGACAGAAAGATAGCTTGAGTTAGATTAAGCAGGCAGGTTATTCAGCTAGTTCCAGTGTATTTGATATATATATATATATATATATATATATATATATATATATATATATATATATATATACAGTGTCTCACAAAATTGAGTAAACCCATCAGGTTTTTGTAAATATCTTATTTTATCTTTTCATGTGACAACACTGAAGAAATAAATGACACTTTGCTACAATGTAATGTAGCGAGTGTACAGCTTGTATAACAGTGCACAATTTGCTGTCCCCTCAAAAGAACGCAACACATAGCCATTAAAGTGGTGTTGCCACCAAAAAATTAAAAGCTGCTTAAAATTCGTAAAAAAAAATAAAAAAAATAATTGGCAAAAAAACATTTTTTTTACTCACCTCTAAATACCAGTTGCTAGGGGGTCCTTCGTAGTCTGCCTTCTTCATTGCCCAGGCTGGTGACATCACTTCCCCTCGCGCCGCACATTCACCTGGGACCTGTCACGTGCCCCAGGTGACTGTACGGCGTATCACGGCGCCCTGCGCCACTCGTGCATGCGCAGTGGGTGCCCGGCTGTGAAGCCACAGCCGGGTGCCCACAGTATGCATGACGGTGCCACGAGCGGAGCGGGGGGGCTTCGTTCCCCCGCATCACTGGACCCTGGGGCAGGTAAGTGTCCGATTATTAAAAGCCAGCAGCTGCAGTATTTGTAGCTGCTGACTTTTAATTATTTTTTTTTTTTTTTTAGGGGGTACCCCACTTTAATGTCCAAATTGGGCCCAAAGTGTCAATAGTTTGTGTGGCCACCAATATTTTCCAGCACTGCCTTAACCCTCTTGGGCATGAAGTTCTCCAGAGCTTCGCAAGTTGCCACTGGAGTCCTCTTCCACTCCTCCATGATGACATCACAGAGCTGGTGGATCTTAGAGACCTTGCACTCCTCCACCTCCCATCTGAGGATACCCCACAGATGCTTAATAGGGTTTAGGCCTGGAGACATGTTTGACCAGTCCATCTCCTTTAGCAAGGCAGTGGTCATCTCGGAGGTGTGTTTGGGGTCGTTATGTTAAAATACTGCCTTGCGGCCCAGTTCCCAAAGGAAGGGGATCGTGCCCTACTTCAGTATGTCACAGTACATGTTGGCATTGATGGTTCCCTCAATGAACTGTAGATCCCCAGTGCATGTCCTTAGTCTGCTTGTCTTCAGCAAACTGTTTGCTGGCTTTCATCATCATCTTTAAAAGAGGCTTCCTTCTGGGACGACAGTCATGCAGTCCAATTGTATGTAGTGTGTGGCGTATGGTCTGAGCACTGTCAGGCTGACCCCACGACGATTAAACCTCTGCAGCAATGCTGGCAGCACTCATACATCTATTTCCCAAAGACAACCTTTGAGCATGATGCTGAGTACATGCACTCAACTTCTTTGGATCACCTTGGCGAGGCCTGTTCTGAGTGGAATCTGTCCTGTTAAATGGCTGTATGGTCTTGGCCACCATGCTGCAGATCAGTTTCAGGGTATTGGCAATCTTCTTATAACCTAGGCCATCTTTATGTAGTGTAACAATTCTTTTTTTTTAGATCCTCAGAGAGTTCATTGCCATAAGGTGCCATGTTGAACTTCCAGTGACCATTACGAGAGTGTGAGAGTGATAACACCAAATTTAACACACCCACTCCCCATTCACACCTGAGACCTTGTAACACTAACGAGTCACATGACACCAGGGAAGGAAAATGACTAAGTGGGCCCAATTTGGACATTTTCACTTAGGGGTGTACATGAGTTTGACTCAAACATTGGCTGTTCGCCTGTTCGCCAAATAGCGAACAATTTGGGGTGTTCACAGCAAATTCGAAAGCCGCGGAACACGCTTTAAAAGTCTATGGGAGGAATAAAAAGTGCTAATTTTAAAGGTTAATATGCAAGTTAATGTCATAAAACGTGTTTGGGGACCTGAGCCCTGACCCAGGGGACATGTATCAATGCAAAAAAGTTTTAAAAACGGCTGTTTTTTCGGGAGCAGTGATTTTAATAATGCTTAAATTGAAACAAAAAAAGTGTAATATGGCTTTAAATTTTGTACCGGAGGGTGTCTATAGTATGCCTGTAAAGTGGTGCATTTTACCATGTTTAGTATAGTCTGACAGCAAAATTGCATTTCTAAAGGAAAAAAAGTCATTTAAAACGACTCGCGGCTATAATGAATTGTCGGTCCCGCAATACACATAAAAATTCATTGATAAAAGTGGCATGGGATTTCCCCACAGGGGAACCCCGAACCAAAATTAAAAAAAAATGCATGGGGGTCCCCCTAAATTCCATACCAGGTCCTTCAGGTCTGGTATGGATATTAAGGGGAACCCCGTGCCAATATATAAAAAAAAATGGTGTGGGGGTCCCCCTCAGAATTCATACCAGACCCTTCAGGTCCAGTATGGATTTTAAGGGAAACCTCATGCCAAAATTGAAAAAAAAATGGCTTGGGGTCCCCCCAAAAATCCATACCAGACCCTTATCCAAGCAGGCAACCTGGCAGGCTGCAGGAAAAGAGGGGGGATGAGAGAGCGCCCCCCCCTCCTGAACCATACCAGGCCACATGCCCTCAACATTGGTAAGGTGCTTTGGGGTAGCCCCCCAAAGCAGTTTGTCCCCATTTTGATAGGGAAAAGGGCCTCATCCCCACAACCCTTGCATGATGGTTGTAGGGGTCTGCGGGCGGGGAGTTTATCGGAATCTGGAAGCCCCCTTTAACAAGGGTACACCCAGATCCCGGCCCCCCATGTGAATTGGTAATGGGGTACAAATGTACCCCTACCATTTCACAAAAAAAGTGTAAAAAATGTTAAAAAAAAGACAAGAGGTGGTTTTTGACAATTCCTTTATTAATTTATTCTTCTTTTTCCGCTTCTTCTTCCAGCTTCTTTCTTCTGGTCTTCTTTCGGTGTTCTTCTTCTTCCTCCATCTTCTTCTGCCCCTGCTTCTTTTTCTATCTTCCTACGCTTCTTCCTCTGGCCTTCTCATCCGGCATCTTCTTCTCCACTTCATCCTCCACACGATCCGCCTCAGTGGGAGTCTTCCACTGTGTGACACTTCTATTGAAGTGACAGTTCTTATATAACAGAGCGCGGGGCCACGCAATGACTCTGCCCCTCTGACGCACAGGGACTTCCCTATGATTTTCCCAGTGTTGTCAGAGGTCACCCATTTGCATTGCTGCACAAACAAAATTTTTATAATTTTGTTCCCACAAATAGAGCTTTCCTTTGGTGGTATTTGATCAACTCTGCTGTTTTTATTTTCTGCTAAACTTACTAAAAAATACCAACATTTTTGAAAAAAAGTTTTTCTTGTTTCGGTTTTAAAATGTTGTTTTCTCCTTCACTGATGGTCACTGATAGGCACTGATGAGGCGGCACTGTTTAGCAGCTGTGGTGGCACATGTGATGGGGCTGTGCTGATAATCAATGTGCTGATTATCAGCACAGACCCCCCTCATATGACGCCCAGTGAGGATAACTGAACCCCTTCCCAGTCGTCAATCTGCTATAGGCCGGGGGCGGGAAGTGGTTAAACTATTTTTCAGTCCTTAGCGCCAAGGTCTGATCTGTTCAAGCAACCATCGCCAGCATCTGCATTATATGGTGCAGAAATATCTAGGGACAAGAGCAGACTTGGAGACCTTTCCATCCACTGGGTTACTGGGTCGTGAAGATGGACAACTGGCCAGAACTTGCTCAATATGCAATCGAGCTACTGGCCTGTCCTGCACCCAGTGTGCTTTCTGAATGCACATTCAGTGCTGCTGGAGGTTTGTAACTGACCAAAGAGTGTGCCTGTCCACAGACTCTGTTGATAAAACACATTCATAAAAAAGGAATCAGTCTTGGATCAGCATGCACATCAAGTATACCAAACAGCTTCCGTTTTGTTCTTAGCCACCAGAGGATCTTCAATAATAGCTGACTGGAATGACATGTATATCCATGCTAGGCCACCAGAGGGCCAATCATCCCTGTATTGGTAGATAATGTCTGCGGTGGCGATTTCTGCTGATAGGTGCCGCTCAAAGGAGAAACATAGGGAGAGAAGAGGGGCTCTAATAGTGTAGTATTTATTTAAAAATGAAGTTCAATCAATTACAGATAAAATCAGACTCTCACATTTAAAAGAATGAGACAGCGCATAAAGAAAAATGGTGTACTGGCGTGTTCCGCCAGTCTTACTTCACTTCCGGTATCGCGTCACGACCACTCCCTACACGTTACGTCAATCACGTGACTTCTTCAGGGGATCTTAAAGATTCTAAAAGTTCTGAGGTGAGAGTTCTGGGAGCTTAGAGTTTCCCGTGCTTATAGGAGTACCTTTGCCTGCTGTTTTCTTTGCACCATTTTCTGAACGCATTTGACGCCATTGAACCAATATTTTGGGATCTTTATGGACTGTTTTTTGTGCCTGTTTTCTATTTATTTATATAAAAAAATGTTTAAGCACGTAGCACTTTTCATTAACATTTGGGTTGCGCAGGACCATTTTATATTTATAATTGTTATTTTGGTATTGTGTGTAATATCATCAGGTCCAGCTGCAATGCACTAGCAATGCACTAGCACTTTATTGCATATTTACACGTATAATATCTGTTTGAAAATATTGGTTAAGTGCATTTTTTGCTTATTCACATATTTACGCACCGTTCTATAAGAGGAATATTACCCCCCCCCCTTTTTTTTTCTCTTTCATATACATTTTTTCACCTTGAAATAGTAGCGCAAAGGCTTTTTCCACTTTCAGTCTTGGATCAGCAGCTATTAAGCACCTGATGTAACTGATTGAATTTTCTATGGATGTGGGATCTCTTGAAGACTGCCTTTGCTGACTATTATTTTCCTCCTCCATCTTGATGATGCTAGCTTCCAACAATATTTTTGGTTTAGGACACCACCACCACCAACCAAGGCCCAACTTTTCTGCCCCTGTTTAACAAGGGCTTTTAATTACAATTTTTGATCTAAAATGTTACAGCAGAGCCCATTCCTGCACCCAACAAGAGTATCTGTGAGGGGTTACAGTGTTGTGGCACCACCACCACCATGCAAGGCCCAATTTTTCTGCCCCCGTTTAACATTTTTTTTTTTATTTCAATGCAGAGCCCGTTCCTGTACCCAACAAGTGTACAGCATTTTTTTTTCTATTTGATGCAGGGTTCCTCTTAATTTCTATATCAGACCTGAAGGGCCTGGTATGGATTTTAGGGACACCCACACAATTTTTTCTTTACATTTTGGTTCGGGGTTCCCCTTAATATTCATACCAGACCCAAAGGGCCTGGTAATGGACTGGGGGGCACCCTTGTTCTTTTTTTCAATGAGTTGTATCTATATCTAGACCCGACAATTCATTACAGCCACGATCAGTTTTAAATGACAATTTTTTCTTTAGAAATGTCATTTTGCTGTGGTACTGTTCTAAACATGGGAAAAATGCGCCACTTTACAGGCATTCTATAGACACAACCCCCAGGCACAAAATTTAAAGGAATGTTTCCTTTTTATTGTTTCACTTTAAGCATTAAAAAAATCACTGCTCCCGAAAAAAAAAATTCTATTTTTTTATTTTATTGCATTGATGCATGTCCCCTGGGGCAGGACCCAGGTCCCCAAATACTCTTTATGACATTAACTTGCATATAAGCCTTTAAAATTAAAAAACTTTTGTTTTTCCATGTTAGTGTCCTATAGACTTTAACGGCATTCCGGCGGCTTTCGAATTTGCCACAAACACTTACGTTCAACTCAAACATTGGGCTCATCCCTACTAATTACTGTTAATGATACAGTTTTCATTACTAAAATCTTGTAAATAGTCCCTTATCATCCCCTCCAGGAGCTGGCATACTATTGATGTTAGGATAACTGGTCTGTAATTTTCAGGGATGTATTTTGGCCCTTTTTTTAATATTGGTGCTGCATTGGCTTTTCTCCAATCAGCTTGTACCATTCCAGTCAGTAGACTGAGTAAAAATTAGGAACAATGGTCTGGCAATTACTTGACTGAGTCCCCTAAGTACCCTCGGGCGCAAGCCATCTGGTCCCAGTGATTTATTAATGTTAAGTTTCCCAGGTCTATTTCTAATTCTGTCCTCTGTTAGCAATGAGGGTGCCTGTGAGGTGTCATGAGGACAAATACTCCAGTTTTGGTTACTGAAGCCCCCGATTCCTTTTGAAGTTTGAGGAGAAAAATAAATTCAATACCTTGATGATACCAATGTCCTTCCTCATTCTTTATGGGCCAATATGGTCTGTCCTCCCTTGTTTATATACTTAACCACTTTCAGACCGGACCATTTTGCTGGCTTAAGACCAGACCACTTTTAGCGATTTGGCTCTGCGTCGCTTTAACTGACAATTGCGCGGTCTTGCGACGTGGCTCCCAAACAAAATTGACGTCCTTTTTTCCCACAAATAGAGCTTTCTTTTGGTGGTATTTGATCACCCCTGCGGTTTTTATTTTTTGTGCTATAAACAAAAAAAGAGTGACAATTTAAAAAAAGCGCATTATTTTTTATTTTTTGCTATAATAAATATCCCCCAAAAATATGTAAAAAAACATTTTTTTATTGATTGGTTTGTGCAAAATGTATAGCGTTTACAAAATAGGGGATAGTTTTATGGCATTTTTATAATTTTTTTTTTTTACAGTAGTGGCGGCGATCAGCGATTTTTATTGTGACTGCAACATTATAGCGGACACATCGGCCATTTTTGACACATTTTTGGGACCATTGTCATTTATACAGCAATCAGTGCTATACAAATGAACTGATTCCTGTGTAAATGACACTGGCAGTGAAGGGGTTAACCAGGGGGTGGCAGTGTAGGGGTTAAGTGTGTCCTAGGGACACGTTACTAACTGTGGGGGGCTGGGCTGTGTGTTAGTGAACACTGATCTCTGCTCCAATCACAGGGGGCAGAGATCAGTGTCACTTGTTGCTAGGCAGAACAGGGAGATGCTGTTTACAACAGCATCTCCCCGTTCAGCCTCCCCATGAGACGATCGTGGGTATCCCCATGGTGATTGAGTCTGCGGGACCCGCGACCAGACTCATGGGGGTACCGACTGACACGAGCGCCGGCAGCGGCAGAGCGACATTTTCAAATGGACATACCGGTATGCCAATTTTCCTGCCCGTGCCATTCTGCCGACGTACATCGTCGTGCGCCGGTCGGGAAGTGGTTAAAGGGGTGGGCCAGCAAACACTGTAGCTGCTGACTTTTAATAAGCACTTACCTTTCTAGGGAGGGTGCCTGCATTGTCGGCCACCTGAGGCCGACCCGTCCCTCGGCTCTCGGGTCCCGGCACCGCCATTCAAAGTAAGGGAAACAGGCAGTGGATCCTTGCGGCTTCACTGCCCGTTTCCTACTGTGCATGCGTGAGTCGTGCAGCGCTTTGTGAATGGGGCGCGCTGTTTTGTGGGACACACAGTTCCCACAACACACTGTGCCCAATTCCCCAGAAGACAACGCGAGGAGGAGAAGACAGAAGATCACCACAGTATAGGAAGAGGCAGATTATACGACGATCTGCCTAGCAACAACCAATTCTGGTAAGTGAAATTTTTTTTTTTTTGCAGCCTTTTTATGCATTTTTTTTTAGGGTGGACCTCCCCTTTAAAGAATTTTTGGGGATTTTTTTGCTCTCCTCCGCTATGAGTCTTTCGTGTTCTATCTTAGCCGCCCTAATTGCACCATTATATATCTTAAATTTTTTGTAAAGTCTGAATGCTGATGTTGGTCCCTTAGCCTTGTATTTTTTGAACGCTTCTCCTTTGCTTTTAGGTGCATTTTTACATTAGTAAAGAGTTAAGCCATCCAGGACTTTTGTTTGCTCTTTTAAATTTATTTCCCGTAGTTTAGGGAAGATGGCTCTTTTGAAATTCAGTGTCCTTGTGTTCCCCTTGTGTTTCCTATATGTGTGATTTATACTGAAGCCAATTAACCTGTGATCGCTGTTTCCTAAATTACCCTGTATTTCCACATCCAGGATCAGGTCTGTATTGTTGGTAATCAGTAGATCTAGTAACACCTTGTTTCTAGTTGGTGTCCTGCAAGACATTTAGGAACTGCTAATCCAAATTGTGATAGGAGGTCCACCTCCCTCTCCTCCATCAGGTTAAGGGGCCTATAGCATACGCCCATTATTATTTATTTATTATTTTCCCATTAGCTTCATCTCTTTGGAGCTCTACCCATAATGATTCCACCTCCACCTTAGCTCCCTTATTGATGTCATCTCTCACGTTCACTTGAACAATATTCTTGATATATAGGCATACCCCTTTCCCTTTTTTACCCTCTCCATCCCTGTGATAAAGGGAATAGCCTTGAATGTTTGCCAGCCAATCATGGGAGCTGTTGAATCAGGTCTTTGAAATACCCACAAAATCTAAATCCTCCTCATTCAACAGTATCTCAAGTTAACCCATCTTGTCCACCAGGCTCCTGGCATTGGTGAACATGCCACATAGTTTAGACTGGTCGCATACTGTCCTCTTATTGGGTGTTCTGTTCCTAGATTACAAATAGGACTTTTTACTATACTTATCTCCAGGGCAGGACTTGAGTCACTTTCGGGCCCTATCTTCTATACATTACCATATTTATCGGCGCATAACACACACCCCAAGTTTAGGAGGGAAGTTTAAGGAAAAAACTTTCATTTAAATGCCCATCAATGCAGCCTTATCAGTGTCCATCTGCAGCCTTGCCCACCCATTTGCAGCCTTGTCCAGTGTAATTTGCAGCCTTGTCAGTGTAGCCTTGTCATTTGTAGCCTTGTCATTGCAGTCTTGAAGTTTAAAAATGGTGCCACGGAGATACAGAGTCCTGTGTATCTCGGCGGTTCTCGGGTCCTCTCGCAGTCCCGAGCGGAGCCAAGAGTAACCTAGTGTACTCGGCTTGGCTTACAGTCACGCCCAGTCCCTGTATTATGTCCATCGTAGGGTGGGACTGGGAGTGACTGTGAGCGGAGCCAAGCCAAGTACACTCGGCTATGTATCTTGGTGGGGCCCGCAGGGGCCCCCTGTTGGGCAGGGCCCATGGGCTTGAGCCCAGTCAAGCCCAATGGTAAGTCCAGCACTCGGATCTCGGATGTATGTAGTTTAGTTAACCTACCACTAATGCCCCAAATACTACCCTCTGGAATATGTTAATCGTTGACTATCTCTACCTCTGGACCCTCCCCCCGTCGCCTAGTTTAAAAAACCCTCTAATTTTTCGGCCAACTTCACTCCCAGCTGATCTGCACCCTCCTTATTTAGGTGACATCCATCCCTTCTATAGAACTAGTGACCGACTGAGAATTCGGCCCAGTTCTCCAGGAACTCAACCGCCTCCTTACTACACCAGCTCCTCAACCACTTGTTTACTTCCCTAATCTCCCTCTGCCTTTCTGGTGTGGCTTGAGGTACCAGTAGTATTCCTGAGAATATTACCTTGGAAGTCTTTTTCCTCAATTTAGCTCCTCAGTCCCTAAAATCATTCTTTAGGACACTAAATCTGTCTCTGACTTTGTCATTTATTCTAACGTGCACCATGACAGCTGGGTCTTCCCCAGCCCCTCCCAGTAATTTGTCCACCAGATCCATGATGTGCCAAACACGGCAATTTTTTTTTTGTAGTATACACTATACATATCTCTTGTGATAAAATACAATTCCTAATCATATGAATTTAATAACAAGAGTCTCCCCTTACATCAAAGTCCACAGAGTTACCCTTTACATCTGAATTTGCAGAGTTCCCTTAAGGAGGGAGCCCTCTGTAGACTCTGATGTAAAGGAGAACTCTGGAAACTTTAATTTAAGGGAACTCAAATGTACGAAAGGGAACTGGTGTAAGGGGGAATGTAGCAGACGCTGGTGTAATCGGGAACTTTTATATAAGGGGGTCTCTGATAACCCAGAGTTCCTAGCATTCCCCTTTAATCAGGGTTCCCAGAGCCCCCCTTACTTTAGAGTTTGTAGATGTCTCCCTTACATCTGAGTTCAAAGAGCCCCCCTTACATCACAGAGGAGGGGGGACACTTCACTCACAGATAGGGGGTGGAGGATGAGCTCACTAACCTATGATGGAGGCTCAGGCGTCAGCTTTCAGCACTTAGCTGCTGGGCTGCTGGGCAACTTCCCAGAACAGACACAGGAGGAGAGGTGTGGGAAGAGAAAGAGCAGATCCATCTATCCCTCTCCTCTCAGTGTGAAGGAGGATGGGCTGTTAGTGCTGACTTTGGGTTGTGTGAGAAGGACACTGTCAGCTTAGAACCCTGCAGCCGACAACCCTGCTGGGGAGCAACAGTCTGGGCCATGGCCAGGTCACAAGTGCATCCTTTGCAAACTCTGGTAGTTCCACCACTGATCAGATGGTTGTTTAAGCCAGTAATGGCTTGTTTACACAAGACCAAACATAAGTTCCTCTCACTGTGTCACAGGAACCTGATGCCGCCAGATGCATCCTTACCAGGACTTTCTTCCACCGCCTATAAAAGTAATTCAGTGGCTTCTTAGCTTTGTGGATTACTTTTACATTGGATGGAATCTCTGGCCCTAAAAAAATTATATCTCAATCATTGCTAGAGCTGCAGCTATGACTGACGTATCACCCTTCAAATCTAGATGGCAAGTGATTAAAACAAACCATATCTTAGAGGTAAATAGGTAAATACTCTTTTGACTTGGCAACATTAAGCTAACTTTTTTTGGTAAGGGTCATGGTTTGCAAGCATTTAAAAGTCTATTTATTTTTCAGGTAGTATTGTGGGCACTTTTTGTGGACAATGTTATGTTTAGTTCCACCATTAAAGTGTAACTAAAGATAAAACTTTAAAATTGCAAGCAGGCATGCTATGTCTCCTCTGCCATAAGACACACTTACTGTCCATAGACTTTCAATGAATGTACACTGTGCCAGACTGACTGACTTTCATGCATATGCATGGGATCATGTCTTCCCCCGCTGCCCAATCAAGAGGTTAAAAAACTGACAAGCAGAAGTAGTCCAGAGAAAAGATTATAGTGACTGGCATTACTGTTGCATCGCTGGAAGGTGGAGGTGAGTAGTTTGCATAGCTCCGTTTTAAACATAGTAACATTTATCCGAGGGTCAATACATATGAAATTGACTGCAAATTTTTACAGCTGCTGAATGTTGATTATAAAATAAAATTGTAGGAAAATAATATGGATGCTGCTGTTGCTGACTTATTTTTCTGAAAATGCTAGTTACCTAGCTGTCATTCTGATCCAATGTTTTTGACACACAGACCTGCAATAAATATTCCGATTAGACATTCTGACATTGGTTAAACTTTCCAATCTTTCACAGATCCGAGACTGAAAGCTGTTGAAGACTTAAACAGGAAACTGGCAACTTCTGAAAGAGAATAGAGATGACAGACCTAATTTTTGTCTGGGAATAGGGTTTCTTTAAAGTGAAAAATAACTGGTCCGTGGACAACAGGTGGTCCACAAGAAAATATTGGTGGTCTCCAGGGGTTCTGCCACAAATCAACATTATGACAGATGTATACAGCCAATGTTGTTTCCAATGTTTTTCTCAATGTGCACTGATAGTCCGTACTGTCAGTGCTCATTGATACCCAATGCCTTGTCTGTAGTTCCGGCTCCTGTGAACTCAGTGGGAGGCACCAGGAGTAGTGCAGAGAGCAGGAGGTGAAGAAGCAGGGACTTCCAATGGCAGTGCTGATCACAGACTGTGGAAGGGAGCACGGAGCTCAGGCACATGGCTGGATAGGGAGGTTAGATCCAATGATGAGTCTGTGTAAGGCAGAGTGTAGAGGAGATGTAGAGGGGGCAGAGAGTGGGAGCATTGTGTGCAAAAGGCAGCAGTGTGATCCAGGGGGAGAGGGGCAGAGCCGAAGCATTGTGTAAAATGTATGTTAGTGCTTTGAAGGATTCAAAATTGTGAGTTCAGGGTTCCAGAAGGTTGGCGACCACTGTCCTATAATCAACTAAAAGCAATATATGTGCCTAAGCAGTACCCTGAAAATGTTACTTTTTTGTCTTGATTTCCTGATGCCTATAACTGCTATTTTCCCCAGATTTTAAGTAAGATTTGGCGATGTCACTACTGTGGTTTTCCACATTTCCTGCTGTTCCTTAAATACTTTTACACAAGCCATCAGGTGGGCAGCACCTAAGAAAAAAAAAAAAAAGCTCTGTTCCTCTACTAACATTGATGCCAATGCATGGTAAGTCAGTGATGGGGGGGGAGAGCAACTGCAACTAGCCTATAGGCAATACTGGTTATAATCCTTTCTCCTCTGTTTTCCTTTTTTTTGGGTACACAGCTTCACAGTTCAGATCCTCTTTTACATTTATTGTCAATGATGACAGGTTCTCTTCATACACTATTATTAACCATTATCACGCTTCCTAATCAAAATTCATTACAATAATGCAATTTTTAATTGTGTAACTGTGCAATGTATGTGAGCATAGTGTATATAGTAGCTGACTTTTCACTGCTTAGCATTTTTTATGAACCTAGTTGTTCTAGTTGTTCATTTTTTAAGTTAATAACTCTTAGATTTTGAATAGACGTTGAAGACATTATTATCAATTGTTCATTTAGCATCTGCTAGGGTTGATTTTAATGTGCTGTTAGTATTAATGTTATTTTTGCTGCTTTATGTGCTGACAAAAATAATGCAATGTAATGACAGGTTAAACTGCCCGGGTTTGATTCACCAAGGGTTCATCGGATGTTGTTCAAAATTCAGCATACCCAAACTTATAGGCGAAAGCCATTGAAATCTATGGTGTGTAGACAAGTGGACTTTTGTTCTGCCTCAGTCAGGATGGCTATTGTTAATTAAGTTCTCGACACTGGAGTGCCTGCTGGTGAACATCTGGCTTCAAGATTCTTCTACAGCCTAGGATGATTGCTGGGAGCTGCAGTCTACCCTGAAGATACCAAACCTGGATACTACAATCATAGACTCAACCAGTCATGGACTTTGTCCTGTGTAGGTATGCTGGCACAGCCACAAGCCTGAGTTAGGGACTAGCTTAGAAAAGACTTAGGAAAGTCTTAGCCCTTGTACACACGGTCAGAGAATCTGTCGGAATGAGTCTTATCGGACCGTGTCGTCAGATAATCCGACTGTGTGTGGTATGCATCGGACTGATTCCGTCCGAATCTCCGTCCGTCCCAATTTTCCAACATGTTGGAAATATTTCCCGACCAACTGGGCCGGAGGGACCTAATCGGATCATGTGTAGAGCATTTTCATCGGACCAAGTGCCACGCATGCTCAGATCAAATTCCTACATCAAAGCTATTGGCTACTAGCCTGAATGTAGTCCCATCGTAACGAAATTACGTCATCACATTCTGAAAGATCGGATTTTTCGCCAACTTGGCCCGACCATGTGTATGCAACAGTTTCGGACACAATCCATCTGACTAAATCCAACGGGCAAAATCCGACGGATTTGGTTGGCAAAATCTCCGACCGTGTGTACGTGGGCTTAGGAAAGACTTGCCTGTGTTTGACTGTCATGCCACATTTTTTAAGTAAGGCTTTTGACACTTTGGGATTGATTTACTAAAGGCAAATTGACTGTGCACTTTGCAAGAAAAGTTGCTCCAGAGCTTAGTAAATGAGTTCCATCATACGATCATGTGCAGGCTAAAATTTTTTATTTTTTTTTTCCTTGAACATGATTGGGTATTCTTTGCAAGGTGAAGCTTTACCTCATTTACTAAGCTCTGGAGCAATTGCACATGCAAAGTGCACAGTCTAGTTGCCTTAAGTAAATTAACCTTTGTCTGGTCTGAAGTTACTCAAGGGGTGTAATGCAAGTACCCGTCACACATAGTTCACAGATCGGGATTTTTTTTTTTTTTTTTTTAAATGTTTATTCAGATTTTCACTCATAAACATGTACATGTCATTGATAGAGAACAAAAAGTAACAGATCAAGCATAAGTATATATAAGTATATCACTGCATTATGATATCATGCCAACACACATATAGTGCATACAGGAGCGGAAGCAACGTTTAACCTCACATATGGCTAAAGCTATATCAGACGCTAGTCATGGTGGTGTTACCACAGCTCAGGGGGGTCGCTCTTTGGTTGCCCTGCTGGGCAGCCTCAGGACACTCAAAGAGTTTGTAAGGTCTCTTTTAAGGTACCAGGCTGTGTACCGAAATGGCTGCATATTTGTATGTATTTATTCCTGTGTAAAGACATGTTCCATAAATTTGCGCCATCTCAAGAAGAAGCGCGTGGAGGAGTTGATGCTCAATAGGATGGTATACAACCTTTTAAGGTAAAAGAGAGTAGTCAGGGCCTTGGGATTTTTTTTTTTTTTTGATGGTCTGGGTGTTTTAATTACTGTTTACATTTTGGTAAATATCTGTTATTATAAAGGGGGTCCCTAGATTCTGATAAGGCCCCCCGGCAGTGCCTCTAAATCCCAATGTCCCATGTTACAAGAGGGGAGGTTTCGCTGCATATGTGCACCCTCCAAACCATATCAGACCACATGCCATTCAACACTGGGGGTACCCTGTAAGGGCAGGGGGCAAAGCATACCCCCCCTCCCTACTCGAAAGGCACCTTGTTCCCATGTTGAGAGGAAAATGGCCCCTATCTGGGTAATGTGAGGATTTATGTTGGGAAACATTTCAAACTCTGGATGCCCAACTTAAAATAAGTGGGCCCTAGGTAGAGATGGCCTTGTGCTTCGCCCGGCGGTCTGTTCGCAGTGAATTTTGCTTGTTTCACGATTCACACAACCGGTGGACTTCAGTAGCTGTTCGCGGCGGACATATGCGTTTACATTGTGAAGAACTTTGACCCATGACACATCCATCATGGGGTACAGGACAGCCAATTGAGACATTTCAGCACATGGACATACCCCCTACCTTATAAATAGACCTGATCTGGCGGCCATTGTACATTCTGTCTTTTGTCAGTGTAGGGAAAGGACGCTGTGTGGAGCAGGGACAGTCAGTCTAATCACTAGCTAGCTATTACTATTAGGTCCACAAAAGTCCTTTTAAGGACTGGTATAGGTGTATAGTATATAGGGTATATAGGATATGGCAGAGGAATTCCCACTCCCAGAGAAAGAGTTGCGGGTACCAATCCAACAGCGCCTGCAAGAAGAGGGCGGTTTGAAGATATGTTGGTCACTTGTGATATGAGATCATTCTTTTAGCCGACCCATCGACAGGTCTCATCCGGATCCAGCATCAGGGAACGACTAGACCGACAGGTGTCCGACTACATCGGGTTAACGGCCGATGTGGACCCTCTGAGAAGTGATGAACCCCTTGTCTACTGGGTGGGCAGGCTTGTCCTCTGGCCAGAGCTTGCCCAATTTGCAATGGAACTGTTGGCTTGCCCCTCGTCCAGTGTCCTGTCGGAAAGGACGTTCAGCGCAGCAGGAGGGATCATGACCGATAAGCGCACTTGCCTAGCTCACGACAGTGTTGACTACGTCACATTTAGAAAAATGAATGAGGCATGGATCTCGGAGGAATTCAACACATGTGACCAGTAGACCATGTATATGCATAACTCTATAAACAATTTATATAATCTAGCACACCGACCTTTTTTCTACCTTTGTCTCACTTCTTTGTCCAAAAAAAGCCCACCTTACTATATGCCTGTACCCTCCTGTTTGAAGAGGATGAGTGGTGTCATATTTTTGGGTCCCGCAGCTGGTATCAGTGCTGGTGTCAGTGCTCTCTATCTCGGTGCTGGTGTGGTGTCAGTGCTCACTATCACGGTGCTGGTGTGGTGTCAGTGCTCTTTATCACGGTGCTGGTGTGGTGTCAGTGCTCTCTATCACGGTGCTGGTGTCAGTGCTCTCTCTCTATCTCGGTGCTGGTGTCAGTGCTCTCTCTCTATCTCGAAGCTGGTGTGGTGTCAGTGCTCTCTATCTCGGTGCTGGTGTGGTCTCAGTGCTCTCTATCATGGTGCTGGTGTCAGTGCTCTCTATTACGGTGCTGGTGTCAGTGCTCTCTATTACGGTGCTGGTGTCAGTGCTCAGTCTCTATCACGGTGCTGGTGTCAGTGCTCAGTCTCTATCACAGTGCTGGTTTCAGAGAGTGAGGGAGATAGCAGCGGAGAAGCCAATCAGCAGGCAGTGCCAGCACCATGGCTGAGGATCAGCACTGGACTGGCCCCTCCGGACCACCGCAGTGGAGCCCTGCATAGGTGGGGGTAAGGGCCGGGCAGAGGGAGGGGCTCAAGCACAGGTTGGCAGACTGGGACACTGGCCTTCATGCACTCCTGAATTGTCAGAATTTCACAGATAAAAAAAAGAATGCTTGTCGTTGTCGATCCCAGATTCACTTTTACCGGTAATACTTTTTTATGTCAGTGTCCATGTTGTCCATGTCCATGTTGTGGGACTATGTATGCACAGCTAGTAAGTATTTTGTGGCTGAAAATATGACCTGGAGGTTTTTAAGGTTCGCCTGCCATTAAAGTCAATGGGGTCCGCGTTCACGAAACGTCCCGTCTGAAGTTTGTCCATCACTAGCCCCAGGTATCTACCCCTCCCTAGGGGTATGAGCATGGGAAACATTTTACCACTTGTTACTCATTCCCTCAAAAATTAAAAAAAATATTAAAAAACTCACACTGTTTAAATAAAAAATGATTACTCCCTCCCTAACATAAATCTTATGTCAATAATGCTGTCCTGTGATGTAGATCATCATGACAACCAACCAACCAATGGATCTGTTATTTTGCAGTGACAGTGCTATCAGTTATCGCAACAATGTCCATGTATTTCAGTCAGGGTATCATGCAACTGCATAGAATACACTCTATAAAAACAGAAAATCTAGCTGTGAATCACTACTTGTCAGCATCTCTCACAGGAAAAGCCCAAGGTAGCTTAGATAACACATGTGAACAGCTGTAGGGGTTCAAGACCTAAGGACACAGAAGTGAAAACCCACTGGAACTTGAGGACTCTGATAGATGTTGAGGAGGGGCTTCCCACAATAGCTAGGTCTTCTGGAGAAGCTATGTGGTATTAGGGCCCTGCTCGACTGTCTGCATGTTGGTTTTAACAGTGGAGAGTCTCTCTCCTGCATGCAGATCACTTGTTTAGCTACCTCTGTCTCATCGGGAGTTTGCCACTTTGAGTCACTAAAGAAGGGAGTTTTGGGAAATTGAGTGAAAGGAAACTGTTCCTGCATCTGAGCATGCTCAGTAAATAGACACTTTGTTACAGCATGTACCTGTAATTAGAAATACAATGAAATAATGCAAGCGAACATATTCACAATAATCTTCATGATAAAAGTAAAACTATCATAAGTCAAAAAAACACCAGCGTGAAAAGGCTTGAATAGAGCTGACAGTCCATATATCACAGATAGGACTCAAGCTTCCACATTCTCATTCTTATTATGAGTGGAGAGTGGAGTTTCTGTCCCATCACTTGTGAGCTTCCAAATAAATAACTCCATCAGGACTTTTAAGTGCTAGCATATACATTTTTATATTATTATATATTACACAAGTTTAGGCATAATGCAAAATTATAACAGGATAAGTTTTAAGTATCAAACTAAACCACAATCCCTGTGCTAAACAAAGAAAAGTAAATTGTAATATGGGAATGTTTGCTCTTTGAAAAAAAAAAAAAGATATTCTTGTGCAATATGAAATTAACATTCGAAGTGTTGATTAGCTGTATTTATTTTGCTTTTGTGAGCAGGCTATAGGAAATGTGAGGTGGTGAAAGAAACTGTCTATTGCAAATTACCTTAAAGTAGATGTAAACTCAATTCATGAAATTTGAGCTGGGTAGGCACATATATGTTTTCTTATCCCCCTTCAAAGCACTATGTCACATAGCTGTCTCCTGCTTTGTTCTTCTGTTGTCAGCTCTATAACTTCTGACAAGTTCTCCGTCAACTGAGAGAAAAGAAGTCTGAATTTTGTATTGGGGAGGAGCTATAAATAGATTAGCAGAGTGCTGAACTATTCAACGAACAGTTCTCAAAGTATCTACCTATGAGGAGAGGGGGTGTGTGCCTTTCCTCCAATCAGCTGTCTTGGCTGTATGTCCAGACTTCACTGCAGTGCTGACAGGAAGAGAAAATCTCCTAACACGATCTGAACTTTCTAAAGACTATATAAAGCAGAAGACAGCAGATATGCATGTAAAACTTATTCAGGAAGATATGTTTCATCTCTGTGTATCATCTGTGGCTATTCAGTATACTCGGTATATGTGAGGGTTTACATTCACTTTAAGCAATGGAACAAATGTTATCCTGAAATTCTTTGAGGTTGTTAATTTACATTTTACTTAGCAAATAGATACAATGATATACTTTTTATCATAAAACCTTTCACAAAAAGAAGCATTGAAACATTTCGAATGCTGGGTCAACTAGCACTGAAACATTTTGAAAGGGGTTGACTTTGTTAAATCCAACAATGGTTCCTTTTGCACCTCCATTCATGCTAGGGAAATTTTTTTAAATAAACTCTCAGATACATTTGGCATGTGCAGTGTTTCATTTTGTATCGCTTGAAGAAAACTGTTTTCTATACCTTTTTTTGAATTTAAAGAGTCATATTCTGTTTAATAGAATGGGGTGATGTTAAAGAAGTGACCCCAAGAACATTTATAATATCTTATATCTAAACATAGATTTGCTCTCAAATGAGGATTTTTCTTATTGCTGTGGACTGTTTTGCTAATAATTTCACAGCAGACACAAAAAGTAATGTAAACTAAAACAGAGAAAACCAAGAAGACTAACATTGTTTTATCCATATGGTGTGTAGCTATTATTAAAACTTCTTTCTTAGAAAGATGTCTAGGACAATGTATGATAAATGCATGCAGACAGTTTTTTTTTTACCTTACTGCAGAGAATTCAATAGCGGATTAAAAGTTCTGCCTTTAGAACCTCTTTAGTCTTTAATGTAACAACAAGATTGAACTAAAATATTACCTATAACATATACACATAGGCAGGTGCCTACAAGAGAGTTAATGTGTTTTTCTTTTTGTTCCTATTTTTCCCTATTGGTACTTGTACCCTCTACAAGTCATACCATATAAAAGAGGGTCACTCCTAGCCCATAGAGGGGAGCCTCATGGAAATACTGTCAAAATATAGCAGTGATCACCCACCCCGGGGTTATGGGAGCTCGGTCAGAGAACTGGAGCCTAAACACTAACATGGACTTACTGTGTTTTTGGATTACTGCCAATTCATAAACTCTAAAGGACTTGCACTACCCTTGTGGATTATTGCCTAAATGGACTTTTACCTTACAAGGAATGCTTTATGGACTTGCCTTCCACCTAAGGTATGCATATGGGGCACAGGAACTCTGTACAGTGATGTATGGAAATTGTCTTAAGAACTATTAGCACTTGTACACACGGTCGGACATTCCGGCAGAAAATGTCCGATCGGACTGTGTTGTCGGTTAATCCGACTGTGTGTGTGGGCTTCATCGGACTGTTTCCGTCGGAATATCTGACGGACAAAGTTTTAGAGCTGGGCTATAAAACTTTCCGACAACATGATCCGATCGGACTTTGTCCGATTGTGTGTAGAGAATTCCAATCAGACAAAGTGCCATGCATGCTCAGATCAAATTCCTAGACCAAAGCTATTAGCTACTAGCCTGAACGTAGTCCCGTCATAACAAAATAACATCATCACATTACGTACGATCGGATTTTCCGACAACTTTGTCAGACCATGTGTATGCAACACAAGTTTCGGACAAAATCCGTTGGACAAAATCCGATGGATTTTGTTGTCGGAATGTCTGACCGTGTGTACAGGGGCTTACTGTTATCTGTAACTACCTTCCTTAAAGAATCTCCATTGCTTCACCTGGTTTGAAGTCTCTTAAAGGGGTGCATGCACTGTGTATCAAAAGAACAGGATTTGCAACAAAACCAGAGGACAAAGTTAGAAGAAAACACAGTACATGGGTCTTATGCACAGTGCTGTTGGGAGGAAGCTAACGTGTTGTTGCTAAGGACTTGCTAAGGACTACAGTGTTGTGTCATATGCAAGGCAGACAATCAGTCAGGAGACCGGTGACATGGCAAAGGTGACAATCACTCTGGTTGTAGAGGGGTTACAGTATGTGCTTGGCATCTCCACTTGCGGTCTGTTCTTCACTTCTGAGGCCTGTATCAGCAGCACAAAGTGCCTAATACCCAACATGGAGTTACAATAGAGAGAGAGAGATGTAGAGGGCCCTGGGAGAAGAGAGCAAGCATGGAGAATGAAAAGAAAGAGTGTTTCCTGTATCCCATAGCAACTGGGATTTGGTGACATGAGGAAAGAGGTGACATGTATTGCTGGATTGGTAGAGACTGATACAGGCTCTGCAGTACCAGCCCCTAAATGCTGCCCACTTAGGAAGTGGTGTCCTCTAAGCAGAAGGAGTGTTCAAGTGTTAACAGCCATTAACCGTGGATTTAATCATGTAAGTGCCACTTGCTTCTAAGTTTGAGTTGTGCCTTAATGTTGATTCCACAAGACTGCAGACTCCTGCCTAGAATTTAGGCAATAGCGAGTGCAGTTCAGAGTGTACCTACTAGGGCAGCTCAAGCCTTGCCCACAAAAACCCTAAAAAGATTGAAACAACTGCTGATTTGCAAATTGTAAAAGTTTCTACTGCATGTCCAGTCGAGACAATTGTTCTGATAGCAAGTTGCCAACAGGGGTTTCTAATTGGAGACATTTCCACTCACCTCCAGTTGTGACTCCTAGATAGAACTTTAAAGGGAAATCTTCTAAGCAAGATGCAAAACAGGAAAAACAAGAAAAAAAACACTAATGGGAGTTTTTATTAGAGCCTAGCTTCTGGTTTTCTATAGGGATGGAACAGCAAAATGCCTTCACACATTAGGTTAGATTTACTAATGAAGTAAAAAATGTCCACTCAGCCTAACCACTTAAGCCCCAGACCATTTTGCAGGCCAAAGACCAGAGCACTTTTTGTGATTTGGCACAGCGCCTCTTTATCTGACAATTGCGCGGTCATGCGACGTGCCTCCCAAACAAAATTGACGCTCTTTTTTTCCCACAAATAGAGCTTTCTTTTGGTGGTATTTGATCACCCCTGTGTTTTTTATTTTTTGCGCTATAAACAAAAAAAGAGCGACAATTTTGAAAAATTATTTTTTACATTTTGCTATAATAAATATCCCCCAAAAATATATATAAAAATATGTTCTTCCTCAGTTTAGACCGATACGTATTCTACATCGTGACTGCGACATTATGGCGGACACATCAGACATTTTTGACACATTTTTGGGATCATTGTCATTTATACAGCAATCAGTGCTATACAAATGCACTGATACCTGTGTAAATGACACTGGCAGTGAAAGGGTTAACCACAAGGTGGCAGTGTAGGGGTTAAGTGAGCCCTGGGGAGTGTTTCTAATTGTGGGGGGGGGGGTGGCTGTGTATGATACATCACTGATCTCTGCTCCGATCACAGGGAGCAGAGATGAGTGACACTGTCACTAGGCAGAATGGGGAGATGCTTGTTTACATTAACATCTCCCCGTTCTTCCTCCCCGTGGGACTATCACGGGTATCCCTGCGGCGATAGAGTCCACAGGACCCACGATCAGACTCATGGAGGTCCCGATCAGTGTACATTAGCGTGCACCGGTCGGCAAGTAGTTAATGAAAAAGGTAAAGCAACCCTGCAATAAAAAAGCCCTTCAAGTCCCCCCCCCCACCTTGCCACATGCCATGGTTTCAGTTAGTGATCCCTACATCACAGTAGGAAACAGTAGTCACACAGGGGTAGTAACAACCTTATTATATTATTACCAAAATACATATATGTCAAAAAAATGGATGACAGTTTTTGTCACACTATTTTTGTTTATCTTCACATAAAGTGTTTTGGGTGGCAAATTAGTTAATCAGCTGTGCTTCCCATGAGTGTAAACCCTATATTAAGCCTGATGAATTCATTACAGGGTTGACATCACTTCCTTTACTGCATCACATTGTTTTAAAGCACCGTAATGTGAACCAGGGCTGGCAACTAATGCTATGCTAAGTACCCCCCCCGGAAAAACAGACAATGCTATTGGCTCATGCCAATGCTATTGGCTGCTGCCAGGACACAGTGCTGTATACTGTATTAAGCCCGAGGCTACATACAGGTTATACAACACTGACAGCTGCTGCATGTATTATTAAAGAATATAGTTTGTTTAAACCAGCTTGGTCCAAATGGCAGCAGTGAATCAGCATCAAGGTCACAAACTGGCTTTAGTGCAGGAAGCAGAGAATCAGTGTCTAGGTCACAAGCCAAGGTCAAATTGAATGAAAAGTTTAGCAGTGGGAAACACTTTTTGATCGATAAATAGTGCATTTTATACAAAACTATACAGTTCAAACCAAAATGAGGGACAGATGAGGAGGAAAGAGGGACAGAGATACTTTTTTCCAAATCAAGGAAAGTCTCTCTAAATCAGGGACAGTTGAGAGCTATGGCCTAACCTCAAAATCACGCTCTTGTTCATGGGAGATTGAGTTCTAGACCTGGCAGGATCAGCTCCTCACAAGTGGATGAAGTTAATAGACCTAGACACTTTGGGGTTAATCTACTAAAGGCAAATTGACAGTGCATGTTGCAAAGTGCAGTTGCTCCTGAGCTTAGTAAATGAGCAAAAACGCTGCTGACTTTCATCATCCAATCATGTGCAATGCTTTTATTTATTTATTTTTTCCTTGAACGTGATTGGATATTCTTTGCAAAATTAAGCTTAATCTATTTTACTAAGCTCTGGAGCAACTGCACTTTGCAAAGTGCAGACTAGTTGCCTTTAGTTAATCAACCCCTCTATGCCTGCAGAGTTTGGAATAAAATGTCTTTCTATGTTTCATCTCAGGATATAGTTAAGAATAGTGGATTGCCTAAAGTGAAACTTCACTCTTTCAATCAACATTGATTTGTTTTTAATCCTCATGCTCCTGGCATTAGAAAATAAATAGGAATGTACTATATATCATATTTATTTAAATTCTTTTTTTTTTACATTTCCTGTTACTTCCTGATTCTTGCCAAAGGCAAATGATGTCATACATCCCAGGAGTCTTCAGGGGGCTAGGAGTGGAGGATGGGTTTTCACAGCGAAGCACATACTTCTGCATGCATGCTTGCTTGAGCTAAGGGCAGATGAATTCCAGGAAGTAAATGCTACATATCATTGAATCATTTACCCTTACTCAATATGGCCACTGGCAGAAATTCCAATGGGGTGTTTTTCAAAGTGATTTCTCAACAAAATAAAGCATGGAATTATGGGTGGATAGGGGATATCTGTTATGAATAATTAAAAAAAAAAATAATAATAATAAAGAGTGTTTTTGATTTGTGGTGCTCAGATATAGTGAAGATCCACTTTAAAAAAGGACAGATGAATCCCCTTACTCCCCCCAACTGTTTTAGAGGATGCAATCACCCTGGCACCTTTATTCACATTTTTTGGGAGTGTGATTTAATTAGCCCTGTCTGGCAGGAGGTCTTGAGACTGATAGATGGGTTCGCTGGCCGAACACTGTCCCTCTCTTACCACCACTGTCTTCTCTTCCAGACCCCCCCTGACACCCCTAAACATTTTGTAAGGTAAGTGCACTCTATTTGTGTCGCTGTACTGTGGACTATTGCACTTCATTGGAAGTCCCCGTCTATACCCTTAGCACAGGTTCTT
The DNA here is from genome assembly GCF_037356315.1 of Lithobates pipiens. Lineage (NCBI taxonomy): Eukaryota > Metazoa > Chordata > Amphibia > Anura > Ranidae > Lithobates > Lithobates pipiens. The sequence continues at coordinate 422,130,626 of NW_027507903.1, read as the reverse complement.
TCACGTATTGACCAGGTAATGCTGTCCGAAAAGATCTTTCACACTCTGCATGACTCTGAACACATTTATGACCTGAAGTGGAACCCATGGTTCCTGTTTCGCTTACTGAAGTGATCGCACCTTAGGTTTTTTTATTTTGCTTCTCTTCTCTGTTTACATTTTTTCCTCTTTTTCCTTTGTTTCTCTCTGACTCTCTTTTCCCTCTCTCTCTATCATGATTTTTCTTTGTATTTTTATTATGATGGTCAGCTCATTTAACGTGTCACTCTCTTTACTTTTATAACCTGTGGTTGGATGTAAGACCCATACAGCTATTCAGTTATCAATGGTTTGTCCTGCAGGGTTCTGTTATTTGTTTATCACCTTTTTGTAACCTTGTCATCCAACTTCTTATGCCAATGTTGTAATATGATTCCTTTTGCTGACTTTGTATTTCTGTTAATAGCTTTAATAAAACCCTTTTTTGAAAACCAAAAAAAAAAAAGGACAGATGAGCTTAAACAAGTCTTGCTGTTACATACACTTTAATTTCCATGAACCAGTGCATTCGGAGCTGGGTGCTGGTTAATACTGGATTTTGCATAGATATTTATGGTATTTTAGAGTTTTTTTGTTTTGTTTTTCTTTAAATATTTTTTGAGTGTTTCTTTTTTTTTTTTTTTTTTTTTTTTTAAGGGCAGCATTCCTTTCTTGCTGACCATCCATTTTGATATAACGTTTTTTTTTTGTTTTTTTTGTGCACATTATTTTACATCTACATTTTGTTTACCATTTACAATAATTTAGTGGTGCTGCAGGAAAAAAAAAACAAACATCAAACTGTGGTGCCATTGGCCAAATTTTATCCACCCCATACCTGGGAGCTACTATGGGCAGCTGCTCAATCCACTCTAGTCTTCTTGATTCTGGTTTTAATAAATCAACTCCACATAATTCCATCTGCCAGTATATTAAACTTGTCCTTGTAATATGCCCCTTACATCAGTGCCACATTTTCTGTGTGGTTCTCATTTTTCAGTACACAGTAAAAGATAAAGTAAGAGATTAGGCCAATGAAAATGTGAATTCTAGACTGAACACTTTAATCACTCTGCCATGCTTTCTTGCTATTTTTTATCACCCTTATTGGGTTGTGATTCAGAGCAATAAATCTAACTCCAATTTGGCATAATGTCTGACAAAGAACTAAGCGCTGCAGAAGCAAAACAGACACAGACTTAAACACGGTGCATTTGTATCCATGCCATAGCTAACTTGGCACCAACGTATAGTACATCTTCTATATGCTATTATTCTTTATTATAGAAAGCTACTAACCATTGAGATGGCTAACATTCCTTTACTGTGTATGAATATCCTCCAAAATCATACTTACATTACTGGATAATAGAGTGCAAATTGACTATATTGTATTGTCCAATTGAGAGTCACCATAAAAATGTATAGTAATATGTCGTTTCCTTTCATTTAACTGTGCAGAGTACAGAGGTATTCCCCTACAATATAATTTACAGTGTTACAAAAACATTATTGGCATGTATAGACATATTTCAACAGCCCTTCCATGACCAATGTATTATTAAAAATGTTATCACAGGTGTTTATAAAAGACTTGCTTAAAGGTATGGAGTTCTACTCAATAACGTGATGTAACCAAGAATAAGAAATCATGCAATTTAAATAGCAATTGCAGGTAATAACTAATCAGTGGGCTAATAATTCCATCCAGCACACAATGTAGCTGTGGTAAAATCAGAAAATACATTTCATCTCACTTAATCTGAGTTTTCTGAAACACACTGCAAGAATCCAGTGAAATGTTTTCTTTATTTTTGAATTAAAACCTTTATCATCACAAGCTACAAATACAAAAACGTCCACTTCCCAGCAACTGCAAGTATTTAGCCATCAAAGGAGTATAAAACCCTGGCTGCTGTGGTTCCTCCCGCTGGCTTGTACTTCCCGCTTGCAGGAGGAAACACAATAGCTAGAGGAGAATCAAGTGTTGTACAGACTTGGAAGTATAAATAAATTCCCTGGCTGGGGAGCAGGGTTGTAGTGACTTTTCAATAAATAGGTCTCCAGAAAGTTACATTTAAGAATTACAGGCCTACACCATAAGAATTACAGGCCTACAATATAAAATGCCAAATTTCCATGCAAAATAAGTGTACCGCTTTCAGCACCAAAAATCTGAAATAATCATACCGCCAGGGAGGTGAAGGCAATAGATATACGGTTGAAAGAACACATTGAATTATTCACAAAGGACCTCCTCCTTAAATAAGAGGGAAAACTCACTAGAGATAAGTTAGCCTTTGCTGGCAAATATGCCTCAGACCAATGGCTTTAGATGTACACTCCCACATTATTATCTGTGCACAAATCATTGCCACTTGTCCTCATCCACAAAGTACATTGCAAAAAGCAAGGATACAAAACAGTGACTTATCCATGATTTTTTCAAGAGAAGAGAAAACATACCAGAAATGACTCACATACCCACCCACCTCTCTGATTCAACCAACACAACCCAAGCAAAGTTTAGGTGATCAACCTGTCATCCTACCCGATGCACCATGAGAAAACAGAATTGTTGAGATTGGGTTTAAGTTTTTGCCCCAATTCTAACGCCTCAAAATTTTACATTGTAAAAGATCTACATCTATTTGAGCGCACACTTACATACAAATATATATTCAATAAAGACAGATGCGATAAACACATTGAAACTGCGAATAAAGAAGTATGGAAAGACTTCTATGTCCCAGAATTCCATGCATTTGGGGACTTGGTCCTTCTACTGCAGGAAAATGGTGAAGGTGGTTCGGATGACAGGAGTGACAACTCCATGCTGAATACTCTATCCATGGAGGAACAGACACAAGCAGAAATTGATGCCCAACATCCCAATAGCAACATTAAAAAGAAGTCCCAGAAATTTCAATCTCTATAAACTAACACAAATATTTGGGCATTTCTGACCCAAGTTAGTCATGATATCAACAGGTCTAAAATCATAATATCTCCTAATGCAAATGTGAACCCAACCCAGACTGTGGCTTTGGAAAATGGAAGTAAGAACTCTGACCTAGTCATTAAACCATCGGACAAAGGTGGAAATGTTGTATTGATGAGTACGCTCCAATATAGGAATATGTGAGGGGATATCCCTAAAAAAACAAACAATGGTACAAACCCATTCCAGAGCAAGTAATGAACAAATGTAATCAAGAATTTAATTAGACTATCTTTTAAGCTTACACGGAGGGTATAATTAATAAAGACATCTATGAGGGCATTCAGGTACCGTACCCAAGAAAACCCCCCCTTTCTATGCCCTACCAAAAATGCAAAGAAAATAACAAATCCTCCTGAGAGGCACATTAGTAGCCAAATATTTACACCTCCATGTAAACAAACTACCCTCCTTTATTAAGGATACACTAGGCCTCCTAAAAGCACTAGATGGAATGCATGTCCCATATGGTTGCCTCATTGTTGTCACTGACATTGAGGCCCTTTATTCTTCTATTCCCCATAAGCTAGGTGTAGAAACCATCCAAAGATTTCTCATTGAGAGAGGTGACATGACATACTCACTAAACCAGTTTATTCTCAAACTTTTGAAACAAATTCAGACATGGAATGTTTTTCCTTTGATGGGTCCCACTTCCTCCAGGTAGAGGTGGTTGGTATAGGTACTTGCTGTGCGCCACTATATGCCAACCTGTACCTGGGGGGTGGGAATGCAACCTATTTGCTGCTGAGGAACATATCAATCATCTTATATCCTTCTCCTATTCTCATGTTTTGTAAGGGGAGATAGGTTGGAGTCTGTCTGCATCATGAGGGGGATGTGTCATGAAGGGCATATGTCCCCTTGTTAGGGCAGGGTATCTGTGTATACAGATGGTGGCCACGCCCCACTATGACACCTTCCACCATGCATGGGCTATGATTACTGATCCAGAGACAGTGAAGGGCGGTATCTTAGGGGCGTATGCTGAATGGCTGTCTCTATGTGGGACGACGACCACATCCCATTCTGAAACGGTAAACGATATTTGTCTGTGACATCGGCCTGCGTTATTGTTGGGTGGATGCAGAGTATGGTGGAGGAAGCATATAAATAGTCTTGCTTTCTACCTCCCAGCGGATGATCTCTCCAGGGGGAATATTTGGACACACCAACAGGTATGGGAAACGGATTGCTTATCAGACTTTATGCTGCACATTGTGTGTTAGATGGTGCTTCTAGGACCTCTTTTTACCTCTCCGCTGCTTTCTGACTTCATTTAGGTCCCCTGTGGATTGATGCAGCTGGTTTCCATATTAGTAAATTGCTATAACCTGGCTACAGTAATCTCCTAATTAAGCTGTTACCACTTATGCTACACACTGCTTATACTACACACAACTGAAAAAGTTCCACCAGTTTGGTTAACCCATTTCTCATAGTTAAAAGCCTTTTCCAGTTCAGCTTGACTACACGAGAAGACAATCGCCAGCTTGGAGCAGGTAACCCCTCTTACAAAGGGCATACACTTAGTGATTTCTTTATATATAACAATGTCTTATGGGTCCACTCCAATTTATAGTGCTTTCCCAGATACCACCTGTTGACCTGTGTAAGCACTCAGACCAGGTTTCCGAACTCTGCCTTTAAAATGATTGATTAGTCCTACGGTAAACAACTGTCAGTCGCAATGCATCCATTCAGTTACAAGAAAATTCTCCATGCATAACCCATTTCCTTGGGTTTTTTTTTTGGTTGTCTTGATATGCCTCCTCTTATACTGTAATGTCACGTACACACGAGCAGACTTTTCGACGGACTAGGTCCGACAGTCTTCCCGAAGGACGTTCGGCGGAGTTCCAACGGACATCCAAATGAACGAAGTTGGCCACACACAATCACACCAAGTCCGATGGATTCGAACGTGATGACGTACGACCGGACTAGAATAAGGAACTTCATAGCCAATAGCTGCCCTAGCGTCGGTTTTTCTCCGTTGGACTAGCATACACATGAACTGATTTTTCGACCGGACTCAAGTCCGTCGGGAAGATTTGAAACATGTTCTATTTCTAAAGTCCGTCAGATTTTTGGACAGCAAAGGTCAGATGGAGCCCACACACGATCAAATTGTCCGACGGATTTGTTATGTCAGACCTAGTCCGTCGAAAATTCCGGTTGTGTGTACGCGGCATAACACATTACCAAAGTTCCTAGGTAAATATCACTTCACGTAATGCTCTTAATATATTAGCCATACTGTTAAAGAAAAAGGCTCAGATAAAGAGTTAACCCAGAGTCACACCTTTGGTTCACATTATACCTCTCAACTTCCAATCACAACCCCTGTATCCCTGTTTTAATCATTCAAAATTGCAATTAAACATTTAGTCTCTCCCCGAGAGTTGTATAAATCTTGACATAATTGTGATTCCTCAGCATGATCCCCCTTCCAGATCCCACCGGCCTAAATGACAGCTTTAACTCAGATCAGTCGATTTCTACCTAAAACCTCTTCAAATAGGTCAACACTTCGTTGGTTTTATCTATTTCTGTTTGGTGCATTCTTCCTGCCTCATCCTTGATATTGCATGTTATACATTGTGACCAGGTTTCTATTCTTCAACTTCAGGGATTTCCACACACTCCTAGCAGATCCTAGCCTCTGAAACATAAGCATTATCCTTCCAGAAAACAGTAGAAAAAGTAGTTACTCTAGCTCACGTCTCACCATTAATAATTCTTCTATATACGTTTGACCGCAACTTTCTCCTACCATATTTATCACCCTCCCATTACTTCAACCATTATGTGAACTATACAAACAAATGAAAATTCGCCTAAATACCTCTCCACCTTCTATAGACAATACATATTGGAAGCACTCCAATTCCCCTGATACAATTATCATCATAATTTTACCCTCTCCCTCCCTCATCTGCATAGCCAGAAGTACCCAACTTAGGACCCAATGAGTAAAGTTGTTCTATGATCAATTTAGAAACTTTCATTTCATATTTTTTGGTGACGTCTACTTCAGCCCTACCACCTCCTAACACAGCATAGTTAATTTAATGTTGCTGACCCTCACTGACGTACATTTACAACTAAGGCAAGATAGCTGGTATATCCTTGCTGTTGGTATCACCACCTTCTGCAACACCCTAACTCACCCTTTCCACATTGTCTCTCCTCCAACTTAGAGGCCCCTGGCCCCCCCTCCATTTTTTTCTTTTTCTCCTTAAATGTATTAAAAATACTCACAGTGCCTCCTATAGACACAAACTTTAAACTTGCAAATGTCAAAATAGTCTCCCTCAATGCAAAAGGCCGAAACCTTCCAGAAAAAATGTCTCAACTCTCTCTATATATGCAAAAAATGAAAGCTGACATAATCCTTTTACAGGAAACTCATTTCATGGCTGACAGCATCCCAAAACTGACAAACGCAAAACTTTCCCACAACATACCATGCAACCAATAAACTAGCCAAAACAAAAGGAGTTTCCATCCTTCTCTCCAAGCATCTCCCTCTAGAATTCCCAGATACACTATTAGGTTGATACTTATATGTATGTCCTTTGAGGAAGACCAATTACTATAGCGTCAGGGCTGGACCCAGCCCTTCCTTCTCTGAGCTGGCCGCTCAGCTGTTGGCTAATTGGCAGCTCCTATCTCTGCACAGTGACTCACCTGTTGATGATCCTGCTCTTCGGTCCTGCCTACTTAAACTGTCCAGTCCAGATAATCTCTGCCTTCACCTTGATCACATCTCTAGAGACACTCTCCTGTCTCCTCTCCTTAAAGACTTGCTTGGCTGACATTCCTTCTGGCTCCCTGACATTTTGGCTTGTCTGACTATCTATTCCGGTTCCTGACCTCTGGCTATGTTTTGACTACGTTTATTCTGTTTACCTTTTTTTATTATTATAAAACAAGTGTGATTTAACAGTACTTCTGTCTCAGTCTGATGCATGGTTTCTGACAGATAGCTAACATATACAACCCTAATACAGCCTAGGTCAGTTTCTTCCGTAACTTAACAACAATCTTAGCTTCCTTTCAAACAGGTATCCTTATCCTTGGGGGAGACTTCAACATAACCCTTAACCCTCTTGAGGATACATCTTCCTGCACTTCTTCACTATCATATAGAGCCCTTTGCCAAATTAAAATTCAACTGCAAGAGCTTTTATTACATGAGTCTTGGCATACCCTATATCCTGGAGTAAAGGATTACAACTCTCCCCAACTGATATTCCAGAATTGACTCTTTATTCCTATCTCAAAAAGACCTAACATTCCTCTCTAAAGCTAATATTGAACCAATGTCCTTATCAGACCACCACCCAATAATCATCACTCTAATGCTATGTACACACGGTCAGAATTTCCGGCAGAAAAAGTCAGAAGGAATCTTTTCATCGGATATTCCAATCATGTGTATGCCTCATCTGACTTTTTTTTTTATTCTGATGGACCTAAAAATGGAACATGTTTTAAATCTTTCCAACGGAATCAATTCCTATTGGGAAAACCGTTCGCCTGTATGCTGTTCCGACGGACCAAAAACGATACATGGGCAGCTATTGGCTACTGGCTATTGAACTTTCTTTTTCTAGTCTTGTTGTACGTGTTGTATGTCACAGTGTTCTAGACGGTTAGACTTTGGTGTGAGCATGTGTAGGCAAGACCGTTTCAGCTGAACTTCATTGGAACTCTGTCGGAAAGACCGTCAGAGTTTATTCTGATGGGAAAAACGGTTGTGTGTATGCGGCATAACATTCCCTGAACATCTCCAATTCAACAAGACCTGGAGACTTGACACATCCTTACTTACTGACCATATTCATACTGCTATCCACATATCCGATTTATTCAAACTCAATGGCATGCTCGACATCAACCCTCTTACTCAGTGGGAAGTGCACAAATGCGTGGTCAGAGGAATCCTGCTAAAAATGGCAGCTACACCAAAAAGGATCAACCAAGAAATTATCAACAAACTCTTGAAACAAATACAAACCCCCAAGAAAACACATAAAATGACTAGAGTTCAATACACTCTGACTGAACTGGAACAATTATACACCCAATTAAAAGAGGAGCTAGGTCGTAAGGTCAGAAAGAAATTTACCCATTCACAAAAACTCTTCTATGAATATATCACCAAATGCATAAAACTTTTAACCAGAGCACTATTATCCAAAAAAGCATGCACTACAATCCATATGTTATGGGCACCCTCAGGGCAAACACTCTCCGCAAGCGATGACATTGCAAATCACTTTGCACATTATTATTCTGAGCTTTACAACCTCAGCCCAGAACATAAACCACCCAATGACAATAGCAATATGACATGACAATGACAATATCTCACAGCGGACACTATTCATATAGATAGTACCCATGTGAAACTGAAAACCCAGACCCGTAGAAGGAGCTGATGCTCTGAGCACATCTGTCCACTTCCTGCTATTGCACTGTTGCTCCGGATGTTTCTCCGCTGTCCGTGACGTCATTTCCGTGCTTTCCACGCTGGTTCCAGACACCTTCCTGGTGGCCACAGGATGTGCTGAGGATTCTTCACACACACAGCCATGCATTGAGCCAATTCTGGACACTAGGAGCCCCCTGGACTACTTGGAACAGATGAGCCTGTTATTTACTTCTCTCCTGTGAGTGATTTTAAGTACCTAGCCATTAAATATTGATCCTAATACTGCACTTAGGTGGCGATTCTTTGTTTTTCTCTCTTATGCTATATCCAACCCAGTGAAATTTCAGTAGCAGTTTATTTGTACTGTTTATTTATTTATTTTTTTAAATCTCTTTTTTTTTTTAAATCAACAAAACACACACAGATACAGTACACAGTACAAAACATAATACACGTTGATCAAAGTATATATATTCATCCTTCATATCCTCATAGGGTCTCATTACTAATTTCCTATCTAGTATATAGATTAGCATACTGTTTCTTACTAAATTCCATTTTATGCTAGAAGGTTTGTTTAATTATCAGCTATATGAACATTTATGTATACGCGATTCTTTGTAACTTACTAAGTTCCATTGTTTGTAAAACATATATTGATTGTCTCTTTACAATGTTCCTTTTATCAATAAAATAATTTGGAATAAAAAAAAAAAAAAAAGGAAAGAAAGAAAGAAAAAGAAAGAAAGAAAGAAAGAAAGAACGAACAAAACAAAGAAAGACCCTCCTAATATATATTATAATGTGTGTTTAGCTCTAAAAAATTTCTATACAACCAAGTTTTTTGTGCAACCTGAAGTTACCAATAGTGTTGTGGCAATGATGTGTGGGGTCATAGAGCCTTTTCACCATTACCACCACACTGCACATGCTCCCCTTTTGCTGTGTAAGTAAGCCATGTCTGCACATGGTTTGCTGTGAAGGGTATTCCCTAACTGATTACTACAGACCAGATTCGAGGTGGGGCTAAGCCGCAGTGGGTCACATGTTTTGTGACATCACCTCAATATTTAAGCCCTCCACCAAGGCTGTACAAAGTGAATTGGAACTGTTAGTTAAGGACCTGCTCTGCCCAAAGGCATTGGTGAGTGGATCCGATTCTTGACCGACACCTCCATTCTTATTTACAGAGCCAGGGGGGAAGACCTTAAAGAGGTGACATCACAGGACATGTGACTGGCTCTTGGACAATGCTGCAGGGGAGAAGAGAAAAAATACAAGTGATCTCTACTATAACGAGAAAGAAAAGGTACTTAGAAATGCATTCGAAACACATTTTTTCATGTAAATCAGAGGCAACTAATGTACCCTATAATTTGGATTTGGTAGCACTAGCAGGGTTTAGAATTGCTTTAAATACATCAATACATACAATAAAACAATAAAAGCATGCCGACACTGCAGTTTTTCTCATCAGTCCACTGAGAGTGCACAAGTTAATTATAATGAACAAAACCCTCTCATTCACATTCTTTATGTAGAGGACATGGTGAAGCAGTTAGGGCGGATGCACACTGCATCTTAAAGAAGCTCAATGAGCTTTTAGTTCAGCTTTAAGATGCTTTCGATTTTTTGGGCTCTTGTACATGTTTGTATTGAGCTTTTTCAAGCTCCTTTGCGCTTCTTTGACATTTTTTGAGGATAAGCATTTTTTTTTTCCACAAATCCTTAAGATAGTATTTTCTTAACCACTGCATAAACCAAAAAAAAAAAAAACATGGAACAAATGTTTTTGCATGTTTTCGAGATTCTTTGAGCTTTTTTGAACTCTTTGGGACACTAGCTCCTTTCAAAAATGCGAGTTTGGTGGGGGGTTTTTTCTTCTTGTAAGAGCATACGCCTTAAAATGCCAGAAAAAGCCATAATGCGAATGGACACGTTGGCTAACATGGAGGAGAGTTTCTAGGCAGAAAAAAATAAGAGCTCAACAGCCTATATAGCTTGTTGAGCTTGTTTGAGCTGCAGTGTGCATGAGCCCTTAGAGCTCAATTTTTTTCTGCCTGTAAAATCCCCTCCATGTTAGCCAATGTGTCCATGCACACTATGACTTTTTAAGGAATTTACAGGCATCTGCTCTTTAAGCCCCATACACACTATCAGATTTTCTGCTGATTTTTTCCTTCAGATTTACCAAAACCATATAATATGAGGTCAAACCTTAGGAGTTTCAGTTTGAAGGCAATCAGGCAGGCCCTTGCACTACATGGATTTGGTAAATCCGAAGACAAAAATCAGCAGAAAATCTGATAGTGTGTATGGGGCTTTACAGGCAGAAAAAACCCCCACCAAACTCATGTTTGAGAGGAGCTTTTGAGCAGAAAAGATGCCTAAGTGCCCAAAAATGCACGAAAAAGCATGAAAAAGGCTCAAAAAAGCCCAAGAAGCTCAAAGAAGCTTGACATTGCACAAAAGAAGATAAAATTAGCTGAGGGGAGAGTTTGTAAAAAGAACACTTATGCCCCATACACATGGTCTGAAATTCCGATGGAAAAAGTCAGATCGGATTATGTTGTCAGAAAATCCGATCGTGTGTGGGCTCTATCGGACTTTTTTTGTCAGAATTTCCGACAGAAAAAGTTTCAGAGCTGGATCTAAAATTTTCAGACAACAAAATCCGATCAGACTTTTTCTGATCATGTGTAGAGAGTTCCGACGCACAAAGTGTCACGCATGCTCAGAAAATTTGGAGACGAAAGCTATTGGCTACTGGCCTGTATATAGTCCCGTCGTACTTGATTTACGTCACCTTGTTCTGAACGATCAGATTTTACAAGAACTTTGTGTGACCGTGTGTATGCAAGACAAGTTTTGGCCAAAATCCGTTGAAAAAAATCTGACGGATTTTGTGGTCAGAATGTCCGACCGTGTGTATGGGGCATAATGCTCAAAAAAGCTCAAAGAAGTTTGAATAAGCTCAATAATGCAAATGTCTGTAAAAGCAGCAGCAGCAGCTATGCCTGTGCAGTGGTTGCATCCCAATTGACATAAATGGGACTGCCTGTATAGGGAATTCATGGAACACCTGTGCAATGCATCCATGTGTGGGTAAACATGGCCCTTTATGGCCATACACATTAGTATGCCACATGTGAAGGATGCTTTAGTAATAATTTAGCAGGAATTTTGTAACTTACGTTGTGTTTATTTGCAATATTAATGATTTTAGTGTATTTTTTGTGAAAATAGCAATATGATGAACATTTGCGCATTTATAGGGCCCAAAAAATCAGTAGCACTTTTCTTTATTGTACAGGTCATGTGCTTTTAGAAAATGTCTAGTTTGAGTTTCAAATTCTTAAAGTGATAAATAAAACAATGAAAACCTCCAGATTTTTAGAGAAATTTTTGGGTACGTTCGATTTTCACCATTTTGCAAAAAGGCACAATTTAAAATTTACAAATATTTGTTATTTATTAGCTCTATACAGGTTAAGCTTTTATATTTAGTAGAGATTTGGCAGGAATTTTTTGTAAAATTAGCTGTGTTTTTATCTACTAATAATGGTTTTAGTGTATTTTTTGAGAATATAATAGTGTGATAAACATTTGCACAAATACCGCAGGGTGTAAAAAATCAGTAATACATTCTTTTTATTCTAGAGGTCCTATGCTTTCAGAAAATATATGGTTTTGGGGGTCTTTCACAAATTCTAAAAGCTATAAGAGAAAACTGAAAACCTTTTAAACATTTTAACTTTTTGTTATTTATTAACTCGATACAGATTAAGCTTTTATATTTAGTAGCAATTTAGCAACAATTTTGTAAAATTAGCTTTGTTTTTATCATAATAATAATTTTCTAATAATGATTTTAGTGTATTTTGTGCTAATATATTGGTTCGATAAACATTTGTGCAAATACTGCAGGGTCTAAAAAAATCAGTAGCACCTTATTTTTTATTCTAGAGGTCATATTCTTTCAGAAAATATATGGTTTTAGGGGTCTTTCACAAATTCTGAAAGCTGTAAGTGAAAAAAAAAAAAAGATTTTTAGAGAAATTTTTGGGTACGTTCAATTTTCACCATTTTGCAAAAAGGTGCAATTTAAAAGTTACAAATATGTGTTATTTATTAACTCAATACAGGTTAAACTTGTATATTTAGTAGGAATTTTGTAAAATGTGCTGTGTTTTAGTGTATTTTTTGCAATATATTATTTTGATAAACATTTGTGCGGGGTCTAAAAAATCAGTAGCACCTTCCTTTTATTCTACTCATCATGTGCTTTCAAAAATTATATGGTTTGGAGGGTTTTAGAGTTTATGGAGCACAGGGCCTGGCAGCGAAATGGTTAAAGAACTTTTTCCAAAACATTCCGTTACTAGCGTGCTTTGCTTTCCAGCACATTGGTTGGACATTTTTGTAAACTTAAAACAAATGTAAGTAAAAAGTGCTAAAACTCCAGGCACAATACAAAGTTCAGTATCAAAATTTAGTACAAGAAACAATGTCTGCACAGCACAAAGCTATTGTCTCTGAAGACTTTGTTTAAGAACAATAGGCAACAAAAGCAATACAAGCTGAAGGGACTAACATGTTTTGTACTACCCACGCTTAGCCATAGATAATATAATAAATAATACATAGGGTATGTGGATTGCCCTTTACATTCATTTACTTTTTAAAGTTAGCTGTGCTGTTTGGAAGAAAATGTAATGTTTTATATAGTTACAAGCCTTTACAGGAAACAAAGATGTTCTTTAACGATATTCTGGCACTTTTTATTCTGGACATAATCTAGCCATTGAATACAGTGGCAGTAGAATCAAAAGAAAACTCTCCCTTATGCATCCCATGGCTTGACTAAAAATGGAAACTAAAAGCTTGGGGTTTATTTGTAACCCTCGTTGCTGGCACTGCTGAATCTTACAGTCAAAACTGAATCACAGCTTGCTATTATAACATTTTACTGCAGGACTGGATACACTGTTATAGCCAGGTTGCCTAAAAAAAATCAGATATCTAAATTGTTTGAATGTTTTCTATTTCCCTAAAAATAAGTGCTTTTATAATCTGCTCCAAAACTGGAAAGGCTACTTATGGAATTCTATAAAATAAAATCTAAATAGAATATACTAGTAATGTGTATCCAGGCTAGACACAGTGGCTGCTAGTGTTCAAATTATTTGGGGGCGTGCAAACAAACTTAAAAATACTGACCCCCCCCCCATCAATTACAGCCTCACTGTGCCCATCAAATGCAGCCATTGTGCCGACCAAATGCAGCAATTGTGCCCATCAAACGCAGCCACTGTGCCCATCATATGCAGCCACTTGTGCCCATCATATGCACCCACTGTGCCTCATCATATGCAGCAACTTGTGCACATCATATGCAGCCACTTGTGCCCCATCATCCATCATATGCATCCACTTTTGCTCATAATATGCAGCCACTTGTGCCAATCAAATGCAGTCACTTGTGCCCATGATATACAGCCACTTGTGCCTATCATATGCAGCCATTTGTGTCCATCATATGCAGCCATTTGTGCCCGTCAAATGCAGCCACTTGTGCCCATCAAATGCAGCCAATTGTTCCCGTCAAATGCAGCCACTGTGCCCATCATATGCAGCCACTGTGCCCATCGTATGTAGGTATTGTGTCCCATCATATGCAGTCACTTGTGCCCCATCATATGCAGTCACTTGTGCCCCATCATATGCAGCCACTTGTGCCCCATCATATGCAGCTATTTGTGCCCATCATATGCAGCCACTTGTGCCCATCATATGCAGCCACTTGTGACCATCATATGCAGCCACTTGTGACCATCATATGCAGCCACTTGTGACCATCAAATGTATCCACTTGTGCCCATCAAATTCAGCCACTTTTGCTCATCATATGCAGCCACTTGTGCCCATCTTATGCATCGATTTTTGCCCATCATATGCAGCCACTTGTGCCAATCAAATGCAGTTACTTGTGCCCATCATATACAGCCACTTGTGCCTAACATATGCAGCCATTTGTGCCCGTCAAATGCAGCCATTATGCCCATCATATGCAGCCACTGTGCCCAATACATGCAGTCACTGTGCCCATCACATGCAGCCACTGTGCCCATCATATCCAGCCACTATGCCCCATCATATGTAGGTAATGTGTCATATGCAGTCACTTGTGCCCCATCATATGCATCCACTTTTGCTCATAATATGCAGCCACTTGTGCCTATCATATGCAGCCATTTGTGTCCATCATATGCAGCCATTTGTGCCCGTCAAATGCAGCCGCTTATGCCCATCAAATGCAGCCAATTGTTCCCATCAAATGCAGCCACTGTGCCCATCATATGCAGCCACTGTGCCCATCATATGTAGGTACTGTGTCCCATCATATGCAGTCACTTGTGCCCCATCATATGCAGTCACTTGTGCCCCATCATATGCAGTCACTTGTGCCCCATCATATACAGCCACTTGTGCCCCATCATATGCAGCCACTTGTGCCCCATCATATGCAGCTACTTGTGCTCATCATATGCAGCCACTTGTGACCATCAAATGTAGCCACTTGTGCCCATCAAATTCAGCCACTTTTGCTCATCATATGCAGCCACTTGTGCCCATCTTATGCATCGATTTTTGCCCATCATATGCAGCCACTTGTGCCAATCAAATGCAGTTACTTGTGCCCATCATATACAGCCACTTGTGCCTAACATATGCAGCCATTTGTGCCCGTAAAATGCAGCCACTTGTGCCCATCATATGCAGCCACTGTGCCCATCACATGCAGCCACTGTGCCCATCACATGCAGCCACTGTGCCCCATCATATCCAGCCACTATGCCCCATCATATGTAGGTAATGTGTCCCATCATATGCAGTCACTTGTGCCTATCATATGCAGCCACTTGTGCCCCATCAAATGAAGCCACTTGTGTCCATCATATGCAGCCACTTGTGTTCCATCATATACAGCCACCTATGCCAATCATATGCAGACACTTGTGACCATCAAATGCCGCCATTTGGGCCCATCAAATGCAGCCAAATTTGCTCATCATATGCAGCCACTTGTGCCCATCATATGTAGCCACTGTGCCCCATCACATGCAGCCACTTGTGTCCATCACATGCAGCCACCTGTGTCCATCACATGCAGCCACTTGTGTCCATCATATGCAGCCATTGTGCCCATCAAATGCAGCCACTTGTGCCCCATCATATGCAGCCACTTGTGCCCATCATATGCAGCCACTTGTGTCCATAAAATGCAGACACTTGTGCTCATCATATGCAGCCACTTGTGCCCATCATATGCAGCCACTTGTGCCCATCATATGCAGCCACTTGTGCCAATCAAATGCAGCCACTTGTGCCCCATCATATGCAGCCACTTGTGCCCCATCATATGCAGCCACTTGTGCCCATCATATGCAGCCATGTGTGCCCATCATATGCAGCCATGTGTGCCCATCATATGCAGCCACTTGTGTCCATCAAACGCAGCCACTTGTGTCCATCAAATGCAGCCACTTGTGTCCATCAAATGCAGCCACTTGTGCCCATCATATGCAGCCACTTGTGCCCATCATATGCAGCCACTTATGCCCATCATATACAGCCACTTGTGCCCCATCATATGCAGCCACTTGGGCCCATCATATGCAGCCACTTGTGCCCATCATATTCAGCCACTTGTGCCCATTATATGCGGCCACTTGTGCCCCATCATATGCAGCCATGTGTGCCCATCATATGCAGCCATTTGTGCCCATCAAATGCAGCCACTTGTGCCCATCATATGCAGCCATTTGTGCCCATCATATGCAGCCATTTGTGCCCATCAAATGCAGCCACTCATGCCCGTCAAATGCAGCCACTTGTACCCATCATATGCAGCCACTTGTGCTCATTATATGCAGCCACTTGTTCCACACATACTCTCCTGGAGTGACGGGGCTCTCCTCCTCAGTGGCTCTCCTCCTCTGTGGCTCTCTTCCTTGGCTGTAAGCGGCAGCTCTCTGCCTTTGTGAGAAGCAGTGGCTGTGGCTCCTGTGACCACTCTGCTCCTCAGGCTTCCTCCGCCATGTCTCTTCTTCCGCCAAAGCATTAGGCATCCAATAGGATCACCTAATGCTTTGGACAATCGGGAGACAGGTCTCACTGTCTATTATTTCACATACCCTAGATGCATTTGGAAAGTATTCACAGCATTCACACATCCACATTGTGTTATGTTACAGCCTTATTCCAAACTGGATTAAATTCATTATTTTCCTCAAAATTCTACAAACATTACCCCATAATGACATTGCAAAAGATGTTTGTTTGAAATCTTTGCAGATTTATTAAAAAACAAAAAATAACAAAATCACATGTATATAAGTATTCACAGCCTTTGCAATAACACTCAAAATTGAGCTCAGGTGGATCCTGTTTCCACTGATGTTTCTACAATCTGATTGGAGTCCACCTATGGTAAATTCAGTTGATTGGACATGATTTGGAAAGGCACACAGCTGTCTATATAAGGTCCCACAGTTAACAATGGATGTTAGAACCCAAACCAAGCCATGAAGTCCAAGGAATTGTCTGTAAACCTCTGAGGCAGGATTGTATTGAGGCACAGATTTGGGGAAGGGTACAAAAACATGTCTGCAGCATTGAAGGTCCCAATGAGCACAGTGGCCTCTATCATCCATAAATGGAATATGTTTGGAGCCACCAGGGCTTTTTCTAGAGCAGTCCGTCTGGCCAAACAGAGAGATCGGGGAGAAGGGCCTTAGTCAGGGATGTGACCAAGAACCTGATGGTCACTCTGACAGAGCTCCAGAATTTCTCTGTGGAGAGAGGAGAAACCTCCGGGAGAACAATCATCTCTGTAGCACTTCACCAATCAGGCCTGTATGGTAGAGTGGCAAGACGGAAGCCACTCATCAGTAAAAGGCACATGATAGCCCATCTGGATTTGGCAAAAGGCACCTAAAAGACTCTCATACTATGAGAAACACAATTCTTTGGTCTGATGAAACAAGGATGGCACCGCTCATCACCTGGCCAATACCATCCCTACAGTGAAGCAATGTGGTGGCAGCATCATGCTGTGGGGATGTTTTTCAGTGGCAGGAACTGGGAGACTAGTCAGGATCAAGGGAAAGATGAATGCATCAATGTGCAGAGACATCCTTGATGAAAATCTGCTCCAGAGCTCTCTGGACCTCAGACTGGGGTGAAGGTTCATCTTCCAACAAGACAACAACCCTAAGCACACAGCCAAGATAACACAGGAGTGACTATGAGACAACTCTGTGAAAGTCATTGAGTGGCCCAGCCAGAGCCCAGCCGTCAACCCAATTGAACTCCTCTGGAGAGATCTAAAAATGGATGTGCACAAACACTCTCCATCAAACCTGATGAAGATTGAGAGGTCCTGCAAAGAAGAATGATAGAAACTGCCCAAAAATAGGCGTGCCAAGCTTGTAGCATCATACTCAAAAAGACTTGAGGCTGTAATTGATGCCAAAGGTGCTTCAACAAAGTATTGTGCAATGGTTGTGCATACTCATGTAAATGTGATTTTTTTTTTTTAATACATTTTCAAAGATTTTAAACAAACTTCTTTCATGTTGTCATTAGGAGGTATTGTTTGTAGAATTTTGAGGAAAATAATGCATTGAATCAATTTTGGAATAAGGCTGCAACATAACAAAATGTGAAAAAAATGAAACGCTGTGAATACTTTCCTGTACTTTTCCTACCAGTCCACTAAAGTCAGAATTAAAGGCAATTTTTTTTTTTTCGGATAAAGTAAGGGAAGGTCAGTTTTTTTTTTGTCATCTGTGTCCCACTGGGGAAATTTCCATTCATCATAGTTAAAACAGGAAGTCAGAGAAGTACCTGATTATCATCAGAATTACCAGATCTGTCCCCATTGGAAGACTTGCCCTCTATAAGGCTAAGCTTAGACATGTGGTTGGGGGCTGTAAAAATGTGCAGTTGAGCCACACATTTATCCACTCCCTTAAGCTGCAAGTGAAAGTGGATATGGATGTTTACACATGCCACGGTCTGAATGCTTCACTTTGCTCCAATGGCAAAAACCATCCATCATTGCCATCCCCTGATTGTGACCCATTCAAGCAAAAGTGATTGCAGGGATTTATTGACAGTAAAAATTGGGTTAAAATAGGCACTAAGGGGGCATTATAAATTGCTGCTCTAGGGACACCCCAAATTCATTTTCACTTTCAATGATAAAAGTAAATATGACAAATAGTGAGGGTGAATCTCCTTTTAAGATATTGCTCCACCAAAACTTTAATGACAAATCAGGGCATTTAACATGTACATTTTGCAGAAGATTTACATAGTTCTAATATATAAAAAACTAAATGTACAGCATTGCGCCAAGGCCTGCCTCATTGTGGAGCCAAAATGATGCCTACTGGGCCTGGTGGAGGACATGACCCACCGTTGCAGAACGAAAGCTCTTGGACCTGTTACTTTTCTATACTAGGAAATTGATCACTATGCATTGGAAAAGAAGCAACTTATCTTTCTTTTGTTTTTTGGAAATATCTGATTAACTCAAATCTTCCTCTATATCGGGACACATATGAAAATAGGGCAGGAAGAATGTGAAATTTACTAATGTATGGGCAAAATGATTTGAGGAACCATCCATTGCTGTTAACAAGGGCCACTGATATATGTTCCAATGGCATCAGTTGAGGCTTCCTAAGCCCTTGTACACACGGTCGGACATTCCGACAACCAAATCCGTCGGATTTTGTCCGACAGATTTTGTACGATGGATTTTGTCTGATGGATTTTGTCCGAAACTGTTGCATACACATAGTCGGACAAAGTTGTCATAAAATCCAATCGTACTTAACGTGATGACGTTATTTCATTAGGACGGGACTACGTTCAGGCTAGTAGCCAATATCTTTGGTCTAGGAATTTTTTATTTTTTTATTTTTTTAAATTAAAATCACTTTATTTGTACACAACAATCAAACTCTTATTAACTTAAGCGTATATTACAGCATTCATATACAGAACACAACATACAGCCAGTCGGTCAAATGTCCTTTTCTTGGGTGTGCTTCTTGTATTGCTCAAGTAAATGCTTCTTGTATGCCGTCTGATTCTGCCAGAGCTCTGCAGCATGTGCATTCAAGGGACTGTCGTTATTTGGCTCTCCAAGAAGGCTTTGTAGGGAGAGTAATATGGTCCGAACATCGTACAGAGCATTTATCTTTTAGAATGTCCAAGCAGATGTTTCCATGACTGTCTACGTTAGGGTGGAAGCATGGGGTAATAAACTTCACAGCTGGTGCATTGTAGGGGTAGCCACTTGGGAATTCCAGAAAAAGCTTGTACCTTAAATTCTCATAAACTGTTCCCACAGCACCATCAATTGTGCCAATCCATTTGAACAGGTTGTACGACTCTGGGAAAGCAGAGATTCCTTTATCACCAGACATCATTAATGTCATCAGTTCCTGCTGTAACCTCTTGCCAACAGAGCCCCGAGCAGCCTGAGCCCCGGACTCCCGTGCTTTCCTCTGGGCAGCGGAATTGGCGGCGCCCGGGTCCATGTTCTGAGAGGCCATTTATTATTCTAGGATTAGGCGATTGGTCTAGGAATTTGATCTGAGCATGTGTGGCACTTTGTCCGATCGGAATTTTTTACACATGATCGGAAAAAGTCCGATCGGATAATGTTGTTGGAAAAATTTAAAGCCCAGCTGGAAAACTTGGTCCGTCGGATACTCTGACAGAAACAGTTCAATGGAGCCCACACACTGTCGGATTATCCGACAACATGGTCCTATCGGACATTGTCCATCGGAATGTCCGACCGTGTATGCAAGGGCTAAGGCCTTTTCAGGCAGTGATCATCCGCCTGTTTTAACTACACTCAGCCACCCACGTGAAAGAGGCCAAAGTCATGTATGGGAGCAGACGAGCATTTCCAGGGAAATTGTGATGCAAAATGAGGGAAAAAAAAGAAAATTTCCTTTGTTCAGTTTTGTTTTAACACAGACATTCGTTAGCTTTAGTTTAGTATTTGGTTTAGCAATGAATGGTCACACATGTGCTATCTCCTTAATTATGCAAAATATTGGCAAAACATTGTATTATCCATATTACATATTAATCCACTATAGCATGTTCTGGAACCATACAACATCTGTGATATTACACTTTAAGTATCTGGCACTATTTGTATAGTAAACATAAAAACAGTTCAATTACCACACCAATGATCGCAGTTTAAGATAGATTAAACACAACAGTAATATATTCCTCTGAAGGAAAAATATATTGAATTATTCTTGGAGAAAAACACTGCATAGTAAAAACATTTCGGCTGGAAATTAATTTAGAGTTAATTGCTTGGGAGGTATAAATATTATTTTATTACTTGCAATGTTGTTATTAGGTAAAAAGTAGAAGAAAGAAAGAGGTCGGGCTTACCAATAACATCCCTATTATGTAGTTGTGTCTATCCCAACTGCGATTTTGTGACATGGTGGCATGTAATTTATCTTCTTCTCTTGGTAAATGACCCTCGAAGACTTACATGCATGTCTGTTCTTTCCTATTGCAGCACCGTGTATTGTCAGCGGCACAATTAATATTTACATACTGCTGTGCCATATAGGGCATGCGATTCACTGAGAAAATGTCACCTTTAGATCATAAACATCGTTGAGTGGAGATTTCAGCATTTATCCTGGATATGACATGCTGTTATTTGTTAGATAGTCAGTAGGCTTAACAAACTCCAGTTATGCATATGGACAAATGGCCACATACTGGGATCAGAGGCTGGGGACAGAATTGTGAAGGAAGTAATCCTTCTTTGTAAAAAGAAAATGAACAAAAAATGACAACAGTGGCAGTAATAATAAGTAGCAATCTAGAGTGTAACTACATGGGGGATGAGGCCATGTGATCCAAGTATAAGCGCTGGGCCTCTTCTTCAAGCTGTGTTTTCTTTTTATAAAAATGAAAGTGGCGTTTCACTGAAGTGTATTTAAACTCAAAAACCAAAAATGTATTATGAGCTTACCAGTCTTTACATGTGGTGGCTGCATTAGTATTTTTTCAAACAGTTTTTTCTCAATCACTGTGTATAGAAACTCACGGACACATATGTGCGGCATGTGGGAATTAACCGGAAGGTTTACCCCTCTTCATGACCAGGCCATTTTTTGTGATACGACACTGCATTATTTTTATAAAATGCATGTCTTTTTTTTTCCCCACAAATAGAGCTTTCTTTTGGTGGTAATTGATCACCTCTGTGGTTTTTATTTTTTGCGCTATAAACAAAAATAGAGCGACAATTTTGAAAAAAAAAAACAATTTTTTTTACCTTCTGCTATGAAACATTCCAAATAAAAAAAAAAAAAAAAAAACTCTTGATTTCTTCATCAGTTTAGGTCAATATGTAGTCTATACATATACTGTATTGGATTAAAAAAAATCCCAATATGTGTATATTGATTGGTTTGCGCAAAGGTTATAGTGACTACAAACTATGGTATATTTTTATTTTTAATTTTTTTTACTAGTAATGATGTCAATCAGTGACTTATAGCGGGACTGCAATATTGCGGCAGACAAATCAGAAACCTGACACTTTTTGGGGACCAGTGACACTAATACAGTGATAAGTGCTAAAAAATATGCAGTTACTGTACTAATAACACTGGCAGGGAAGGGGTTAACATCAGGGGTGCTCAAAGGGTTAAATGTGTTCCCCATGTGTACTTACTAACTGGGGGGAGGTGCTCTGACTCGGGAATGTAAAGATCTGTGTCCCCGCTTAGCAGGAACACAGGATCAGCACAGTCCCCTATCACAGGACGGTGGTCTGCCTTGTTTACATAGGCAGTCTGCTGTTCTGCCTTTTTCCTGAACGATCAGCTGGACATCATGTCCGCCAGACCCGCTGATTGACTCCCGCTGTGTCCAATCACAGCGGGAGTGGCTCGCCAGAGGTGCCCACGCGCATCGCAGACCCAGAAGTGTCAGATCACGTACTAGGCATGTGATCTGGTACAGAGCGGCCACCCTGCCATAATAAATGTGCATGGGGCGACCGCTAAGCAGTTAAAACCCATCCTTTTTTCCAACTCACATATGCGTTATGTGGACTGCAACATGCAATTCATGTATTTCCCCTTTCATTAATATTATGCATGAGATTGTGACAGAGGCATAACTAGAACCTTCAGGGCCACGGCGCAAGAAACCACTAGGGACCCGCTTGACCGCCTGGGCCGTTTCCATTGGTCCCAGGGCTCCACCCTTTGGTTCCAGGGCCCTTCCCTCCAGGTCTAGGGCCCTTTACCCTTTAAATCCTTTAACCACTTGACCTCCAAAAGATTTACCCCCCTTCATGACCAGGACATTTTTTGCGGTACGGGACTGCGTTATTTTAACTGACAATTGCACCCAAATAAAATGTATATAATTTTTTCCCCCCAAAAATAGAGATTTCTTTTGGTGGTATTTGATCACCACTGCATTTTTTTATTATTTTATGCTATAAACAAAAAAAGACTAACAATTTTGAAAAAAAAAAATAAAAATTTTTTTACTTTCTGCAATAAAACATATCCAATAAAAAATAAATAAATACATTTCTTCATAAATTTAGGCCAATATGTAATCTGCTACATATTCTTGGTAAAAAAATCCCAATAAGCGGATATTGATCGGTTTACACAAACCTTATAGTGTCTACAAACTATGGTATATATATTTATGAAATTAGTATTTCTTTTATACTAGTAATGGTGGCCATCAATCGGACACTAACACTTTTGACACTTTGCGGGGACCAGTGACACTAATTCAGTGATCAGTGCTAAAAATATGCACTGTCACTGTACTAATGACACTGTTTGGAAAGGGGTTAAACATGTAGGGCAAGCAAAGGGTAAACTGTGTGCATCCCACGAATTTGGGGTTGCAGTAGCGTGAATCAGCTCCTGTAGCGGGACCCTTTCTCATTTTCTACAGCAGGTCCCCTTCCTGCTGCCCCCCCCCCACGCTGAACGCCAGGGCCCAGTGCAAGTGTGATGTTTGCGACCCTGGCCAGCTCCACCGGAGTGTGGTAAAAAAGCATAAAGGTTTATTAGTGTTTATATTTTTTTCCAATGTTATCCCAGGTTCCTACTGTAAATATGGATGAGCCAACCAATCCAACAGTTTGAGGCACTTATTTTCTGCTCCTAGAAAACTGATTATCTCATGTTGTTTTGCTGCTGTATATTAGGGATGAACTCGATGTTCGAACGTAAGTTTGATTCGAACATCTGGTGTTCGCCCGTTTGTCGACTAACAAACAATTTGGGGTGTTTGCGGCAAATTCGAAAGCTGCTGAACACCCTTTAAAAGTCTATGGGAGAAATCAAAAGTGCTAATTTTAAAAGCCTGGTAATGGACTGTGGGGGAATCTCATGCCATTTTTGTCAATGGCTTTTATGTGTATTGTCAGGACAATTCATTATAGCCACGAGTACTTTTAAATTACTTTTTTTCCTTTTGAAATGTAATTTTGCTCTTGGACTGTTCTAAACACGGGAAACATGCTCCACTTTACAGGCATACTATAGACACCCCCAGGTACGACATTTAAAGGAATATTTCACTTTTATTGTTTCACTTTAAGCATTATTAAAATCACTGCTCCCCAAAAAAATTACAGTTTTTAAAACTTTTTTTTTTGCATTGATACATGTCCCCGGGGCAGGACCCAGGTCCCCAAACACTTTTTATGACAATACCATGCATATAAGCCTTTAACATTTTGATTATTTTGATTATTCATGTTTGTGCCCCATAGACTTTTGCCTGTTTGCATGTTTTGCTGCAAACCGAACCGGGGGGTGTGAGGCTCATCCCTACTGCATATGCACCTAATGCAACTTTAAGGCTGATTTACTAAAGGAGGATAGCATGTTCACTCAGGAAAGTTCAACTTTGTTCACATAAATTAAGAACCCACGTAAAAAGCAAAATCATGTTTATTTTATCAGCACATGGTTTGGTATTCAAAATGAATGCAGCTACAAATTTATTTATTCAAAGACCTCAACTCCTGAAGGCTTCTTTCATATGGGTGAAAGGGTGGAAAAAACAGGCAGTTGAGCTGCTGTTTTATTGCATGCTGGCCATTAACTTTTATACTGGGTACACATGATCGGACTTTGCCGGCGGGAAATGTTCAATGTGAGCTTGTTGTCAGAAAATCTGATCGTGTGTACAGGACATAAGACCTACTATACAGCAGGAGGGGGATGTTCACATGCATCAGCAATGCAGCTTCATATTAAACACTTTGAGATGAACGCTTATCGGTACCAATTGCCAAACTCGCCAATTTAAGTCAATGGGGCTGTGCTGTAACCACGAGCCAGATGCTTGGCTTGTAGTCACCACACATCAGTCCCATTTCCTGTTTGGCAAGAAAAAAAAATAGGCATTCAGGAGGCAGCAGAATAACCCCCTGAATGCCCGACAGCAGGTGCTTAGCTGCACTCCGAAAAGTGATCCATTGCAGATTCACTTTTCAGAGAAAGAGTAATTTGAACCTAGCCTTGGGAAAACAACCCCAGGCATCCCTACTCTTTGATATAAGAAATTGCTTTCCCATTGTGTACAGTATATACAGTAATAATTAGAGGTGAAGTAAATGGGCTCTTCCATATAAAAATAGTCAGTCCACAGAAGCTGACTGACAGGGGAAGTTAAAGAAGTGGAAGAAGATGGTAACAGCTGGTGATGTTAGGAAGAGAACTTTTTACAAATCAGCATCAGTGAGCCCTTGTACACACGGTCGGAGAATCAGTCGGAATGTGTCCTATCGGACCGTGTCGTCGGATAATCCGACTGTGTGTGGTATGCATTGGACTGATTCCATCAGAATATCTGTCGGACCCAATTTTCCAACATGTTGGAAATATTTCCCGACCAACTGGGCCAATCGGACATACTCCGGTCATGTGTAGAGAATTTTGATCGGACCAAGTGCCACGCATGCTCAGATCAAATTCCTACATCAAAGCTATTGGCTACTAGCCTGAATGTAGTCCCATTGTAACGAAATTACGTCATCACGTTCTGAAAGATCTGATTTTTTCTCCAACTTTGTCCGACCGTGTGTATGCAACAGTTTCGAACAAGATCCGACGGACAAAATCCGACGGGCAAAATCCGACGGATTTGGTTGTTGAAATCTCCGACCGTGTGTACAGGGGCTTAGAGTGTGGAAGCATTCAACAGAACCTATAAAGATAAAAGGTGATCTTGCGCGGTATTATTGAATCACTAAAAACACTTTGAAAAATACCCATGGGGGTTGATAAAGTGCAAAAAATATTGAACAGTAGAATATAATAGCTCCACTGAAAAGTGAATAAAGTGCAAAATAAGGTGCAAGCGATAAATGTATATATAAATATATGAGTGTCACAATAATGCTCAGTGACTGACACAAAATGTGCAAAAAATATATATAAAGGAGATCTCAAAAGAGAGCACATGAATAACGTCCTTCAAGGAGAATAAAAGTTTGAAAACTGGATAAGATGAAGACGGCAACAAAATAGCAAAAAAATAGCAAAAAAAGTCCACAAAGAACTCCACAGGTTGCCTCAAGTAAAAGTAGTCTCACAGAACTCTCACCTCATATATATGAAGACATTTGCATAAATGAATAAATGGGTCTTTCTACAGCATCCTTTTGGAACCTTTTCCTGCTCACATAGGCTGATATGGGGTCATTGACTACTTTTCAATCCTTATGCATCCTCCACAGAGCCACTCTGTTGGCGAAAGATGTGCTTGGAGACTGTATCTTCACAAAAGTAGACATTTATGCTGCGTATACATGACTGGACTTTCCGGCAGACTAGGTCCGAAGGGATTAGTCCGTCAGACAATTCGATCCTGTGTGGGCTAGTCCGAACGTTTTTAAAAAAAAATAAAAAATCAGACGGACCTAGAAATAGAACATGTTTCAAATATATCCAACTGACTCAATTCTGATGGACTAAAACGGGAAAATTGTTCGTCTGTGTGCTGGTCCGACGGATCAAATACGACGCAAGGGAAGCTATTGGCTACTGGCTATTGAATGTCCTTGTTTAGTCCCATTTACGTCATCACGTTCAAAATGATCGGACTTTCGAACAAACTTAGTCCGTTCGTGTGTGGCCAAGTCCATTCGTTCGGAAAGTCCATCGGAAACGCTGCCGAAAGTCCTTCGGGAAGACTGTCAGACCTAGTCTGCCGGAAAGTCTGGCCGTGTGTACGCAGCATTAGTGATCGCGGATAATTCATTAAAATTCATTCTTCAGAAAGGTATATGAAAAATATATACAAAATTCAATCGAATCTGCTGCTGTAATACTCTAAGCCCTTGTACACACGGTCGGACATTCTGACAACCAAATCTGTTGGATTTTGTCCGACAGATTTTGTCCGAAACTGTTGCATGCACACGGTCGGACAAAGTTGTCGGAAAATCTGATTGTACATAACGTGATGACGTTATTTCGTTACGATGGGACTACGTTCAGGCTAGTAGCCAATAGCTTTGGTCTAGGAATTTGATCTGAGCATGCGTGGCACTTTGTCCGTCGGAGTAGGCTGCACATGATCAGAGTATGTCCGATTGGAGCATGTTGTCGGAAAATTTTATAGACAAGTTGGAAAACTTGGTCCGACGGATATTGTACATAGCCCTTGTACACACGGTTGGAGATTCCAACGGAATGTGTCCGATCAGACCATATTGTCGGATAATCCGACTGTGTGTGGTCTCCATCGGACTGTTTCCATCGGAATATCCGAAGGACCAAGTTTTCCAACTTGTCTATAAAATTTTCCGACAACATGCTCTGATCGGACATACTCCGATCATGTGTAGCCTACTCTGATGGACAAAGTTCCACGCATGCTCAGATCAAATTCCTAGACCAAAGCTATTGGCTACTAGCCTGAAAGTAGTCCCGTCGTAACGAAATAATGTCATCACGTTATGTACAATCGGATTTTCCGACAACTTTGTCCGACCGCGTGTATGCAACAGTCGGACAAAAGGAGGGAATCTGTCATGAGATGAATGGATGCTATCATTGTTAATCTCTCCTTTTGAGAATGCTAGTTGCCTGGCTGTCAACTGGTACTTTCAATTTTATGCTGTGGGAGTTGCTGACCTGAAACAAATATAAAGACACATCAGGGCATCTAGCATTTTCAGAATAAGGTATATAATGGCAGCCCCCATACTTCTCTCAAGACAGGGTCACTTTCAAGCATCACCCCAGTCAAACCTTTTAGATAGAGCCCTTGTCAGCTTTTAAAACCATCTGTGCCCTTAACCTCCCTGGCGGTATCATTATTTCAGATTTTAGGTGCTGAAAGCGGTACCATTATTTTGCATGGAAATTTGGCGTTTTATATTGTAGGCCTGTAATTCTTAGAAATAATTCACTTAAATCCATCCAAACAAGAGTCTAATAGACATTATATATATATATATATATATATATATATATATATATATATATATATATATATATATATATATATATTTATGGTTCAGAGCCCTCTGACCGATACGGATAAGGATGACAAACAAGGTTAACATAAACTCGCTTACTTGAAATGGACCTGAAAGTGTGCCCTGGTCTAACGTACGGTATACCAAAATAAGGGGGCATACCCTAGATTGAGAAATGAGTATTAAATGAAATGAACATGAAATGAAGTGAAATGAGTACTCTCATGAGGAGTATAATGCTTGAGAAATGCCCTAAAAAGGGGGATGGGTGGGTGGGTATCGCGCACAGGAACCGACAAGGAAGACAGGCGAATGGGCTGGTTATATACCCCTCCGGGCTACTCCCATAATTCCAGGCCACCATACTGGCCTTCTTATTTATGGTTCAGAGCCCTCTGACCGATACGGATAAGGATGACAAACAAGGTTAACATAAACTCGCTTACTTGAAATGGACCTGAAAGTGTGCCCTGGTCTAACGTACGGTATACCAAAATAAGGGGGCAAAACATTCAGGTAGGGTTTGTGCTTTATTGTTTTTAGTTTTGTTACTGGGTGAGCTTGACAAAGGCCTGGGCCATCTCCACTTGTGGATTGGGTATGTAACGGGCAAAACAGGTGGACTTCCATCTGCCCAACTTCTTGATGACATGGTCCGGGACCCCTTGGCGGGAGGCTGTCGAGGCTGCTCCGATACGGAATGAATGTCCAGAGTAGTGAGTAGGATTGAGCTGAAGGATACGCAGGAGTATCCTGACATGTTCCATAAACCGGGCAGCGTTTAGAGGTTTAGTATGAAATGGCAGAAGCGGGCTCGTTTCTGGTTGATCGGCCAGAAGGGTCAACAAGCGGGTGAGAGTGGCGACCGGGCACCAGCGGTTGTTGGTCTTATAGAAATGTATGTCCGTACCAGAGCCAAGCTGCTGCGTTTTGGAGACTGCTAAGTGTAACATGAAATGGTCTTCGTAACGGACCAGGTGGCGTTTGCACAGCATGCGTGCTTTGGGGCTGTTACAAGTAAACTCATTTGGCCGTAAGAAGCCGTAGAAGGCCAGATGTATGGCTTCTTGTAAGATGACACTAGGGCGGAGACCGAAAGGTGATGTGGCCAGGACATCCAACATATTTCTAAAAATATCTCCTGTGATAAGCAGCCGTCTGGTCCTGGAGGGTCCTCGGTAGGGTCCTGGAGGTACGTGAAATGTTGTACACCGGCCAGGTATAGCCGGATCGTATTATAGGATAATGCCATCTCCGAGTGGCAGTAGAAAATGAAGGCCAGGACTTGCTTGACACGGGACGTCTCTGTGCTGTGACGTGCCATGAAGCAGTTAAAGGCCCTCCAGGCCGTTTGGTAGGCCTTGAGGGTATTATGTGAGAGGGAGAGATTGATGAGCTGGGTTGCCGCTAGGAGGTGTGGGGCTAGTCCAGGGTCAGCTGAGACCAGTCCGGGATAGCTGCTGATGTTGGTCCGGCTCCGGGCACCTGATCAAAAAATGTGTATGACTCCCCGACACCGGGCTACATGCAGCAAGATCCACGTGAGTGACTGCGCGAAAGTGTTAAAGAGCCAGGGGCTGCTTTTGGACCCGAATGTCAGTTTGGTGGCAAAATAGTACAGCTCCCTCCACTTGATGCCATGCCAGCACCAGAGAGATGGATGGATGGGAAGGAGCTTGAAAGCATCCGAGATGTCGGCCTTGGAGAGCCAGGTGCCCGTGCCTGTTTCGAGAATGGCCTGGATGGCCGTGTCTACGGATGCATACTTAAGAGAGAACTCCTCGGAGGGGATGAGGGAATTAAGACTGGGGACAGAAGAGGAATGAGGCGCTGACAAATCGTACACCAATCTGAGTTTATTTGAGAACTTGCCCTTGACAAGCCCAATAGGGCTGACTCTCCAAGTGTTGAATGGGGGCTGGGTGAAAGGGCCTATTTTAAAGTTCTGGTCTAACTCTGTCTGTAGGAGTTGATCAATGGCTCGTTCATCAATGGCTGCTGACCGCAGGTTCCGGCATTCGTGCGTGAGGTGAGGGAGAGAGATAAGTCCAGTGTGAAAGCCTTGAGTGAAGCCCTGAACAAGGTAGACAGATAGTGAGGGAGTGGGATGAGCTGTAAGGTAGATGCTGAGCCATGAGACGTCGACCCGGGTCAGTCAAGATTTCTTAAGCTGTTTGACTTCGCACATAAGCCTGGGATGAGCCCTATGACACTGCGTGCATATGTGGAGCAGCCTGCATTGACTAAAATTACATGACCCGCTATTGTAGTTGTTGCAGATTGCTGCACCTCCCATGGTCTTGACCGGGCTCCCAAATTTATCTATCTGCGGCAGGCGTGCCGGCGCCTGTGGGCCCTGAGCAGTACCTGAAGCAGAAGGATTGTCTGAGGGCCGGGCTGTCACTGAGTTAGCGCACCAGGTAGCGGTATGGGTAGCCGACTGGCAAATTTCACAGAGACCGTAGACCCGCGAAGTGGCGGCAAAATAGCTCGGTATCCATGGCGCTCCAGTCAGTAGGCGTCTGGAATTGGAAGAGCCTGGCGGCCGCTTTAGCGGAAAAGGAGCGGTGGTAGTCATTAAACGAAAAACCCCCGTATTTGTAACCTAGATCTACTATTGGATGGAGGTAGCGATCCAGCTCCTCCCTCCTGTTGGGGGAGGCTGAGCAGACGATATCCATCAACATGCCGAAGGCCAACGTAAATTCGGTGACCGAAAGCTTTCTGTCCAGCCTGGGGTCTTTGGCCTTGAGGACCACTGACACGTCCCCCCATGTATAAGCTTTGTTCTCCGCAAGCTCGTGGATGGAGATGAGTAGAGAAGCCAGATTGACGTCCTTGCCCTCTAGGATGTCCTTCCTGATGCTGACCGATACCAGATGAGAAGGGTACACAACTGACATACACCCGGTGATACCTGTGAGTGGGCTAGTCACTGCCTGGGCTGCTGGTACTGGAGGAGAAACGGGCGGGCGGGTCTCGAGGAGGGCCACCCGATTCTGGACCTCTGACATTGAGGTCGCCAGGGAAGATACCAGGGTATGCAGTTGCGAAATTGAGGAGGCGATAGAACCCAGGGAGGCCTGCTGGGCACTAGCTTCTGCCACAGCTGGGGGAGGAAAGAGGAGCCTGAAAAGCTCGGCCTTTCTGGCTGTTGCCGGAAAGGGTACACCTCTGCGCCTCAGCTCAGCTGTCAGTCTGGGAATGGTCCATGCTCTGGGGGACCGCTGGCTGCCACTCTCTGAGACTGGAGATGGAGATAATGGGGCTGTGAGATCCTCACTGCCGGCCCGGGACATGGTGGCGTAATCCAGGCCTAGGCGAGCCTACTTGTCCTCGGGTTTGGGTTTTCTTCTAAGCGGAATCCTACATAAGGGTGACATGGATTACAAGACTCGTTGGTGACTCCTGAAGAAATACATACTTGATGAGAAGGACGCTTCCGCTCATGTGCGTTTCCTTCATAGATGTTTTTTTTTTTTCCTTACCTAAGGAGGCACCGTCCGACCAGGTGCAGGGTGGACCTACTGAAACTCGACTGACCTGAGAACATGAAGGTGAAGTTTGTTTGAGAGTTCAATACCTAAACAGAGATGGCTAGCTAAATAGTGACTTCATGGAGGTGAGATTTTGAAATGGAAATGAAATGAAATGAAATGAAATGAGACAAACAAACAAATGAAACGTTGCCTTTTGAATGAAACGCCTACCATGACAGAGATGCGATTTGGTCGCATCGCAGATGCAACTGACAGCGAACCGAACTCTGGAGCATGTATTGAAATTGAGGCAATCTTAGTGAAATGAGGCCGATGAGCAAGGCCCCCCGGCCGGAATCAAAACATTGAAAAAACAACTGGATTCAAACCGGGAAGCAGTACGTGACAGTGAAATGAGTGAATCTGCCATGACAGAGGTCCGGATCGCCATGCCGCAATCTTGCGACCGAGCACAAAACGGGTTCTGGAGCATGTACTGAAATGAGGCCTGTCCTAGGGCACGCCGAGACGAATTTGGTACACAGGTGTGACTATTCATACCGGAGCGTGATAGGTGAGATGAAATGATACCCATGACAAAGACAAAAATCAGAGGGTGAGCCCATGAAATGAAAAATTGAATCCTGTCTTTGGAGCATGTACTGAAATGAGGCGTAAACAGCTGGGCACACCGGAACAAATCGGTGCATCAATAAATGCAACAGGATTCTAATCGGAGCGTGATAAGTGACAGAAATGACATGCCATGACAGAGACAAGAATCAACGACTGGACTGATGGTTGTAACAAAGAATCCGTCTCTGGAGCATGTACTGAAATGAGGCGTAAACAGCTGGGCACACCGGAACGAATCAGTGCATCAATGAATGCGACAGGATTCGAATCGGAGCGTAATAAGTGACAGAAATGATATGCCATGACAAAGACTGGAATCAGGGACTGTGCCTGAACCTGTGAGTGAATCCGTCTCTGGAGCATGTACAGAAATTAGGCTGAAAACTGGGGCACTTCGAAGCGAATCGGTGCATCGGGGATGCGACAAGATTCGAACCGGAGCGCGGTAAGTGACAGAAATGAGCGAATGATTCGAAATGATATGAAATGATTTGAAATGATTCGGAAATGACATGAAATCATTTGAAATGATTAGAAATGAAATGAAAAATGATTGAAATTATTCGAAATGACATGAAAACGATTGAAATGATTCAAACGAAAAATGATTGAAATGATTCAAATTATATGAAATGACACAAAATGATTTTGGAATGACCCGACAAGGCTTGAAACGACTCGTAACGATTGAAACGACTCGAAATGAATTTGATCCGGACTGCTTGACTTTGACATGACGAGCAGTCGGCTGTGATCTCGAAATGATTCGAACGATTTGAATACTTTAAAAAATGATTGGGGAGTAGTTCGACTAGAAATGTAAAGCCTACGAAATGAAGTGCCTGATGTAGCATGACCGACATGTCACGGATAGGTGATAACGACTTCTCTTCGAAAAGAGGAGTAGTGACATGAGGTAACAAGTACGGGTGACATGATTTAAAAACGTTCGTGAAATGTAAAGTGAGAGGTTCGTGAGTTCAGGATATCGTGTTTAAGTGACATAGAAAAACATGAAATGAAAAATGGGTGCCGAAGCCCTACCTGCGACAGCCGGCCCAGATGCGTTGTATGACAACGGCAATTTCTTTGAGTATGCGACACTCAGACGGGGAAAACACACGAACGCTTATGAAGACAAGACAACTGACAACACAGACACGATCGGGACTAACAAACACGGGAACTCACGAACACAACTCACTGCGTATGGTCTCGAACAGTCGGCCCTTGATCTCTGACGTATCAGATATCGCGCACAGGAACCGACAAGGAAGACAGGCGAACGGGCTGGTTATATACCCCTCCGGGCTCCTCCCATAATTCCAGGCCACCATACTGGCCTTCTTATATATATATATATATATATATATATATATATATATAAAATAAAATAAATAATTGTAACAAATAATAATATAATAATAATAAAAATGATTCAATAATGTAATCAAATCAAAAACACTGAAATTTGGCAAAGACTACAGGGGTCATCACTCAACCTTCCCCTGAGAAAGCTCTATTGAGCATTAATATGTCTACATTTCCCATGCCTATGAGAGCTATAGCAATGCACATGCTGTTGGCTGCTAGATCTCTAATAGTTTACAGATGGAAATCAAGTCATATCCCTTCTATTCAAGAACTAATCTTGAAAGTTAACACTATCGCAGAATATAAGAGAATTCTAGCGTACAGAGATGGTTGTGGTGCAAAATATGTATCTATTTGGTCGGCCTGGACTTCAGGTTTCCGTGCAGTATAGGAATTTTAAGGATCTGGGTAGTTGTTCATGGTTCGGTACTGTATTATCCAACTTTCTTTTCTCTCTTTATCCCTCCCCTCTTTCCCTCTTGGTTTAGGTGATCAGTTTGTTATCACCAGGCCTAAGTTAATACAGCAGTGAAATACGAACTGTAAGTGACTTGATTGTAAACTTTGATGGCATTCACGGGATAGACAACATTATTATCTCAAATGATTATTGATTATATGCTCAGGTCGTACATGCATTGTTATTATTGAAGTATGGAGTAAGACTGTTGAAGTGCTTTTGGATTAATGTAAATCTCTACTATATCCATGATCTTGCCACATGTATGCTTTCATTGCTTTTGAAAATTCTCAATAAAAACTATTGAAATAAAAAACACTAAAATTTGCTCAGGTGCAGAATTGTTGCTGTCATTACTTTTAGTGTTTGATGACAAATTTCCCCACAAATCACTATCGTGATTCTAATTTATTATCGCTGTTTTCTAGCTGGTCTATAACCATTTTTTGGTTGCTATGGACAATCTCCAGTTTCCTGGCATAAAGAACAGTATTTATAATATAAAACTGCATGCAGAACACTGGACAAACCACTAGGGACAAAGGGGATGTGTAATTGTTTGATACGGTACTGTAATCTGTAAGATTACAGTATACTGTATCTATACTGTGTTTTTCATAGTTGCCAACTGTCCCGAATTTCCCGGGACATTCCCACGATTAGGACATTTGTCCTGAATTAATTTTGTACCGGGAAATGTCCCGGGAAATTCGGTTTGTCCCGGGAAATTGAATTCCCAGTTTTTTTGCCGCCGGCCGCTAGAGGTCGGCGGCCGGGGGAGAGAATGTCTCCGCCGGCCGCCATTTTTAAGAAGACCAGAAGTTGGTCTACACCTGTGGCGCCGCCCACCCTCGTTGCCAGTGTGTGTCAGTGTAAAGTGCAGTGGGCGGCGCCACAGTTAAACGTCTCCGCGCGGCAACGGCGGCCAGTCTGTCACTGTAGATGTCGGGGCGGGGGCCAGTCGGATGTCAGGGCCAGTCATGGTATGTGGATGTCGGGACCAGTCTGTAGATGTGGGGGGCCAGTCTATGGATGTGGGGGGCCAGTCTGTGGATGTCGGGGGCCAGTGGTATGTCGGGGGCAAGTCTGTGGATGTGGGGGGCCAATGGTATGTCGGGGGCCAGTCTGTGGATGTGGGGGGCCGGTCTGTGGATGTCGGGGGCCAGTCTGTGGATGTCGGAGGCCAGTGGTATGTTGGGGGCCAGTGGTATGTATGTGGGGGCAGGTCTGTGGAGTATGTGGGGGCAGGTCTGTTGAGTGTGTGGGGGCAGGTCTGTGGAGTATGTGGGGGCAGGTCTGTGGAGTATGTGGGGGGGGGTCTGTGGAGTAAGTTGGGGGCGGTCTGTGGATGTGGGGGGGGGTGGTCTGTGGATGTTAGTGGGTCACCAGATGTAAGGAGGGGCTCCGCTGATGGACACAGATGTGAGGAAGGTACCTCTGATGGGGCACCTAATGTAAGGACAGACTCCGCTTGGGATACCTGATGGCATCTGGTGGCAGGCAATGTGGCTAGTGACGCGCTCATGGCTCCCACTGATTCTGCATTATGGTGAGTTGAATGAGTTCATTTCATATTACCATGTAATAATAGAAATAATGCGCTTCAATCATCCTGGCACCATAACAATCATGGCGCCGGGATGATTGAAGCTCCAACATTAGGTATTTGGAGTATCTTTATCTGCTGATTGTCAAACTCTGGAAAACACATATTGCTATTGGGGTGTAGGATTGGGGGACTGCTGTCCATCCTTTCCCTCTCCCCCCCTCCTTTCCCTCTCCATCCCACATTCATCTCAGACTCTAACCACACCCTTTGAGCCACGGCCCATGTAAGCCACACCCACTATTTTACATAAACCACGCCCATATTTCGCCACGACGCGCTGCACGCGCCACATTTTTACCATTTCCTATGCCACGCCTATAAACGCATGCCCCACCCCCTAATTATACAACGACTCTGCCTACTGCCAAAAAAGTGTCCCGAATTTTTTTTTTTACAATGTTGGCAACTATGGTTTTTTACTTTTTGAATTTGTTGCCTAACTCCGTCTCCGTGCGTCGCAACGCTCACAGGGGACGCAGCTCTGCGCTGTCACAGCTCGAGCGAGACACGGCGGCTCGCGGATCACAGTGGGGAGATACCGCTGGATCCAGGGGACAAGATAAGTAACCCCACCATGGATCTAGCGATGCGATCCCGAGTCTGGCTCGGGAATACTGCTTATGGTAATTAAATCTCACCCCGAGCCAGACTCGGGAATACCGCCAGGGAGGCTACGGTGTAATCCCACTTGCTGTCAGGGCATGGGAAAGTGGTATTACTGTCTATGCCTTCCTGACATAGTGACAACCACTCCGCCTATTTCTTGTCCTGGTGTCACAGGAGCAAGGAAATTAAGAAAAATCTATATAAATTGGACAAAAATAGCAATAAAAACCCCACAAAAAGTTTAACCACTTCAGCCCCGGAAAATTTGGGTGCTCAATGACCAGGCCATTTTTTGTGATACAGCACTGCGTTGCTTTAACTGACAACATTTTTTCCACAAATAAAGCTTTCTTTTGGTGGTAATTAATCACCTCTGCAGTTTTATTTTTTGTGCTATAAACAAAACAAGAGTGACAATTTTGAAAAAAAAACACAATGGGGTTTATTTACTAAAGGCAAATCCACTTTGCACTACAAGTACACTTGGAAGTGCAGTGGCTGTAAATCTGAGGGGGACAATGCAAGAAAAAAAAAAAAAAAAACAGCATATTTGCTTGCACATGATTGGATGATCAAATCAGCAGAGCTTCCAAGTGCACTTGTAGTGCAAAGTGAATTTGCCTTTAGTAAATAAACCCCAATATCTTTTACTTTTTGCACATTTAAAAAAAAGCAATCAAATTTTTTCCTCAGTTTAGGCCTATATGTATTCTTCTACATATATACACATACATACATGCATATTTTTGATTTAAATAAATAAATAAAAATTGCAATAAGCGTACAGTATATTGATTGGTTTGTGCAAAAGTTATAGTGTCTACAAAATAGGGGATAGATTTATGGCATTTTTATTATTATTCTTTTTTTTTTACTAGTAATGGCGGCAATCAGCGCTTTTTGTCAGGACTGCAACATTATGGCGGACACATCACTTCTGACACATTTTTGGGACCGGTGACATTTAGGAAGCGATTAGTGCTATACAAATGCACCGATTACTGTATAAATTACACTGCAGGGAAGGGGTTAACACTACGGGCGATCAAGGGGTTAACAGTGTTCCCTAGTGTGTGTTCTAACTGTAGGAGGGATGGGAGTGACTAGTGGGCTCTGGCGGACTTTTTCTTCCCCAAAGTCTTGACCCAAAATTGTCTGGCGGACAAACCGCTTGTCTGTGTGCTAGTCCGCTGGACTTTTCAAATGAACTGAATTGCCCACACATGGAGTAAAGTGCATTCATTTTGAACGTGACTCCAGGTAGACGGGACTAGCGAAGGAAGTCAATGTTGCCACCTTCATCAGCGAGATTTACACCTTGCTAGCCCCGTCGCCTGGTATGAATTTAAAGGGGAACCCCTACGCCACAAAAATGGCGTGGGGGTCCATACCAGACCCTTATCCGAGCAAGCAGCCTGGCCAGTCAGGAACGAGCAAGCGTCCCCACCCCAAAGCACCTTGTCCCCATGTTGATGAGTATAAGGGCCTCTTTCCAACAACCCTGGCCTTTGGTTGTCGGGGTCTGTGGGCAGGGGGCTTATCGGAATCCGGGAGTCCCCTTTCCCTAGTCTGCCGAAAAAGTCTGGTCGTGTGTGGTCAAATCCGCTCGTTCGGAAAGTCTTGTGTGTATGCGGCATTAGTCTTTAGTGATGGACGAACGTTTCGCCCGGCGGTCGTTTCGCGGCGAATTTCCGACATTCGCGGTCCGCACGTTCGAACGCCTTTTTCCGTCGTTCGCCGCGGCGGACTTACGTGTTTAATGTATACAAGAACTTTAACCTTTGGTGACACGTTTATCATGTGATACAGGACAGCCAATTGAGACATGACAGCACATGGACACTTGGACATTCCCCCTAACCTATAAATACACCCGATCCGGTGGCCATTTTACATTCTTTCTTCTGTTACGATAGGGACAGGTTCCTGTGTGGAGTAGGGAGAGATAAACCACTAGCTATTTGGTACACAAAAGTTCTTTTCAGGACTGGTATAGGTGTTAGGTGTTGATAGGTTTGCTGTGCTGCTGATTCTTGCAGCAGCCTGAGTGTCTTTTGTTAGTTTAGAGAAAGGGAAAGGACGGTGTATGCTACAGGGACAGCCAGATTAGTCTTTCATCATCATCATCATCATCATCATCATTAGCTGTTACTATCAAGGTCCACAAAAGAGCTGTTCCAGTAACCACTAATCGTTCTCTTTTTTTGCCAATTTGTATAGGGACAGGAAGGAAGCAGTGTTGTCAGGCAGTGAGGGTAATTTTAAAGACTTGCTGTTATTATTAGTTCCACAAAGGTTCTTTTCAGGACTGGTATCAGTGGTACAGTAATAGGCTTGTACATGTATAATATTCTTTCTTCCAAATATAGAAAGGATATTATACTTGACTGCTGCCCTTCTGCTGCAGTCTGCTAAACATTCACAACTCACTTGTTCCACAAAAGTTCTTATAAGGACTGGTAACTTGGTATAGGGTGCTACGGTACATAGGCTTGAGTGCGGTACAGTCTGCTGTTCTGTAAGGACCGCTATCGGTCCACAATAGATAGGGTTGACGTGCACCACTGCTGACCGCTGCCCTATACTGCAGCAGTCCTTCAGCGGTATAGGGACTGACGTACAGTCTGCTAAACACTAATACACAACCTGCTTGGTCCACAAAAGTTCTTATAAGGACTGGTAACTTGGTATAGGGTGCTACGGTACATAGGCTTGAGTGCGGTACAGTCTGCTGTTCTGTAAGGACCGCTATCGGTCCACAATAGATAGGGTTGACGTGCACCACTGCTGACCGCTGCCCTATACTGCAGCAGTCCTTCAGCGGTATAGGGACTGACGTACAGTCTGCTAATCACTAACACACAACCTGCTTGTTCCACAAAAGTTCTTATAAGGACTGGTAACTTGGTATAGGGTGCTACGGTACATAGGCTTGAGTGCGGTACAGTCTGCTGTTCTGTAAGGACCGCTATCGGTCCACAATAGATAGGGTTGACGTGCACCACTGCTGACCGCTGCCCTATACTGCAGCAGTCCTTCAGCGGTATAGGGACTGACGTACAGTCTGCTAAACACTAATACACAACCTGCTTGGTCCACAAAAGTTCTTATAAGGACTGGTAACTTGGTATAGGGTGCTACGGTACATAGGCTTGAGTGCGGTACAGTCTGCTGTTCTGTAAGGACCGCTATCGGTCCACAATAGATAGGGTTGACGTGCACCACTGCTGACCGCTGCCCTATACTGCAGCAGTCCTTCAGCGGTATAGGGACTGACGTACAGTCTGCTAATCACTAACACACAACCTGCTTGTTCCACAAAAGTTCTTATAAGGACTGGTAACTTGGTATAGGGTGCTACGGTACATAGGCTTGAGTGCGGTACAGTCTGCTGTTCTGTAAGGACCGCTATCGGTCCACAATAGATAGGGTTGACGTGCACCACTGCTGACCGCTGCCCTATACTGCAGCAGTCCTTCAGCGGTATAGGGACTGACGTACAGTCTGCTAAACACTAATACACAACCTGCTTGGTCCACAAAAGTTCTTATAAGGACTGGTAACTTGGTATAGGGTGCTACGGTACATAGGCTTGAGTGCGGTACAGTCTGCTGTTCTGTAAGGACCGCTATCGGTCCACAATAGATAGGGTTGACGTGCACCACTGCTGACCGCTGCCCTATACTGCAGCAGTCCTTCAGCGGTATAGGGACTGACGTACAGTCTGCTAAACACTAATACACAACCTGCTTGGTCCACAAAAGTTCTTATAAGGACTGGTAACTTGGTATAGGGTGCTACGGTACATAGGCTTGAGTGCGGTACAGTCTGCTGTTCTGTAAGGACCGCTATCGGTCCACAATAGATAGGGTTGACGTGCACCACTGCTGACCGCTGCCCTATACTGCAGCAGTCCTTCAGCGGTATAGGGACTGACGTACAGTCTGCTAAACACTAATACACAACCTGCTTGGTCCACAAAAGTTCTTATAAGGACTGGTAACTTGGTATAGGGTGCTACGGTACATAGGCTTGAGTGCGGTACAGTCTGCTGTTCTGTAAGGACCGCTATAGGTCCACAATAGATAGGGTTGACGTGCACCACTGCTGACCGCTGCCCTATACTGCAGCAGTCCTTCAGCGGTATAGGGACTGACGTACAGTCTGCTCACTTCCTTGACCCAAAAAAGCACACCGTACTATATGCCCCTACCCTCCTCTTTGAAGAGGTTGAGCGGTGTCATATTTCTACTGGGGCTGCTTATGATATCCCTGTGCTGTGCTGACTTCCTCCTGGGGGTTCTTATTATGAAGGGATCACACTATCCCTGTGCTGTGCTGACTTCCTCCTGGGGGTTCTTATTATGAGGGGATCACACCATCCCTGTGCTGTGCTGACTTCCTCCTGGGGCTGCTTACGGTGCTGCTGTCAGTGCTGTATGTCACGGTGCTGCTGTCAGCGCTGTATGTCACGGTGCTGCTGTCAGCGCTGTATGTCACGGTGCTGCTGTCAGCGCTGTATGTCACGGTGCTGCTGTCAGCGCTGTATGTCACGGTGCTGCTGTCAGCGCTGTATGTCACGGTGCTGCTGTCAGCGCTGTATGTCACGGTGCTGCTGTCAGCGCTGTATGTCACGGTGCTGCTGTCAGTGCTCTGTATTACGGTGCTGCTGTCAGATGCCTCTATCACGGTGCATGTGTCATTCCGGTATGTCACGCTGCTGGTGATCATCTCCTGCACCCTCTTCTTTGCCTACCCTGGTCCCTGACCTTCCCTCTCCTCCATTGCCTTCATTAGCTCCATAGTCCTGAATTGTTAGAACAATTTCCCAAATAAAATAAAAATGCTTGTAGTTATCGATCCCAAATTCACCTCATACATGTATTATGTCATTGTCCAGATGGTGGGACTACGTTTTACCCCCTAATAATTACCACGTGGCCGCAAATTCGACATGAAGGTTTGCAAAGTTCGCCTCCCATTGAAGTCAATGGGGCCCGCGGCGAACGTTCGGTTTCGCGAACGTTTGGGTCCGTTCGCATTTCGCTTTCGCGAAACGTCCCGTCGGAAGTTCGTCCATCACTATTAGTCTTCCTTAAAAAAAGGTTTATTTACATTTACAGAGGTTGCCCTACTAAATATAATAAGGTATGGGACAGAGGGTTGGCATAACCCCGCACGTGTGTTTGAGATGTTTCCCCTTATGCGCCATTGAGTGTCAATGTTTGATTGCTAGACCTGATAATCCATTAGCCAGATACATAATTATGTAAGGGTACATGTTTAATGTAATTACTTCTTGTACTTTTTTCCTTTTATTTTCTTCTGTTGGTTTCTTAACATGCACAATTGGCTTCTATGTTATCATTATACGGATTCAAATGCGTATATTTAACCCTTGAAATGCTTGTGGTATAGCTCAATTTGTTTACAACTTCCCTTTGAAACATAGCACCACGATCAAACGTTTCATTTAGCATTTATTGCCGTACTTGATTGAGCAATAATCATGCAGTTTGATAATAGAATCCCACTGCTAAAATGAATAGCTGTGACATTTACTGCCCTGTTCGTGGTGCATCCAGAAAGTACAATGAAACCTGTTCTTTCTGTACAGGTCAATCAAGCACCATGTTCATGCTCAACTGGTAGCCGGAACAAAATTGTCTTTTGGAAATTAATTTTTTAGCAAAACGGTGCTGTTAAAATGTCATTGTCTTTTAAATGTCAATTTTCAACAGCTTGCATTAAAAAAAAAAAAAAAAGTTGCACAAAGGCAACACAATGGAAAATAAGGATGTGTTAAATCTCAAATTGATTCTCCATTAACTTTTATTTGGCATATACCATCCTAATAGTTTCTGTTGTTTTATCATCATTATTAAATATCAAAGCCCCACAGTTAAAGCGGTTGTATACCTTTTTTTTTTTAACCTACTGGTAAGCCCATGACAAGGCTTACCTGTAGGTAAAATGAATATCTCCTAAACCTGTATGGTTTAGGAGATATTCTCTTTGCATGCAGCCACTGATGTCAGTGGCGAATGTGCTGTGAAGGATCGGCTGAGGGTCCGGCAGGCGCTGCCAGACCTTGACAGAAAGAATACTCCGCGTGCATGCGCAGAAGTGACGTCATCGCAGCTTCGGACACTCACAGTGAGGGAGCCGTAAAACCCGAAAGAGGGCAAAATGTCAGCTCCATCGGCGTGGACCGGGATGCAATATGGGGACCTCGTTCTAAGGTGAGTATTTCATAATGAGCTAGTATGCAATGCGTACTAGCTCATTATGCCTTTGCCTTACAGGGTTTTTTTTTGTGTGTGTGTTTTTTCCATGTGCGGGTATACAACTGATGTAAACAACTATGGGTTTTTTTTTTTTTATAGGGTTATGCAAACTCAGTAGAGAATTGTTATTAGCATGATGTCAGAGCTGCCACTCTCACAGCAAAGGGGACCTCACATCTCTGAGACTCCTGGCTCTGGACTCACCACAAAGAGTCAGAGTAAATAAATAACAAGGAAGCAAGTAAAAAAACTTCCTAAATAAGCTTCCATAATTATCATGTTTTAAGAATACATTTTTTAATTATCATATTGTATAAGTGTATGGGTTCTCTAGAAGACCTTCTCTCTCTGACAAAATAATTTGAATGTGACAAGGATATATTTTTTTTCAACTGATCATGCAAGTTAAATGTAGATGGTACCCGCTTGCCGACCAGGTTGTAGACAAATGACAACCTCAGTCGAAAGTGAAATACTGGGGTTATGGCTGCAGCAATATGTCATAACCCTGTTATTGATTTTTAAAATGCCGATTCTCTAACCCATAAAAGTGGTTTGATCAGCCCCTTGTGCTGCTCCCCGGTGGGTCTCGGCTTACCTGAATGATTGGTAGCCCTGAGAACCGATCTGGCGGTTGCAGCGGCTGGTAATAGAGAAGGGTAAAGGAAAGATGGCCTCCGCTCATCTCTATGTTCTAGGAGGACCACAGTGACGTTGTGATATCACTTCCGGTTCAAGCCCAATGTAAGCAAGGCCTTTTTTTTTAAAGAATTAGATAATTTTTTTAAATCTAATGCTTTACATTGTAGAGGATAGTTGTGGGGTCTAATTGACCCCAGATCTCGCCATAAAGAGGACCTGTCACTGCTTATTTGTATCACAAGGGATGTTTACATTCCTTGTGATAGTAATAAAATGAATAACATTTTTTTAAGAGACAGTGTAAAAAATAAATAAAATTATAATAATAAATAAAAAAAATACAATTATAAAGCACCCTTGTCCTTCCGTGGTTGCGTATACATAGGTCATACCTCAAAGCACCCTCCCCATGTTGAGGGCATGGGACCTGGTACTGTTCAGGAGGGGGGGCGCTCTCTAGTTCCCCCCTCTTTTCCTGCGGCCTACCAGGTTTCTTGCTCAGATAG
This sequence comes from Lithobates pipiens, assembly GCF_037356315.1. Classification (NCBI taxonomy): domain Eukaryota; kingdom Metazoa; phylum Chordata; class Amphibia; order Anura; family Ranidae; genus Lithobates; species Lithobates pipiens. The sequence continues at coordinate 422,086,956 of NW_027507903.1, read as the reverse complement.
GGGTCTGGTATGGATGTTGGGGGGATCCCTATGCCATTTTTTTTTTACATTTTGGCACAGGGTACCCCTTAAAATCTATACCAGACCTAAAAGGTCTGGTTTGGGTTTTGGGGGGGGGCTACACAATTTTTTTTTAAATGGTGCAGGGTTCCCCTTAATTTCCAAATCAGACCCGAAGGGCCTGGTATGGATTTTAAGGGGGCCCCCACACATTTTTTTAAAAAAATTGGTTCGGTGTTCCCCTTAATATTCATACCAGACCCAAAGGGCCTGGTAATGGACAGGAGGGGATCCCATGCCCTTATTTGTAATGATTTTTATCTATATTGCCGAGCCACCGTACTGTTCTAAACATGGGAAAACTGCGCCACTTTACAGACATACTATAGACACCCCCTAGGCACAATATTTAAAGGAATATTTCATTTTTATTTTTTCACTTTAAGCATTAAGAAAAATCACTGCTCCCAAAAAAAGTCAGTTTAAAAAATAAATAAAAATTGCATTGATACATGTCCTCTGGGGCAAGACCCAGGTCCCCAAACACTTTTTATGACAATAGCTTGCATGTAAGCCTTTAAAATTAGAAATTTTGATTAATCATGTTCGTGTCCCATAGACTTTAATGGTGTTTGTGTGTTCTGCAGATTTGCCTGTTCCATATATTCTGGTGAGAACCGGGCGTTTGGCCCATCCTTAGCTGAGATGTTTTTACCATGAGAAATAAAACTTCCTCGTCATGATCCATGCACTTTGATACACCCTGAAGAGGGTCCCGTGACTCACATAGAGGGGATAAGTGTGAGCTAATGATGACTACATACCTCTGATAACCTGGATGTTAGCATATGCAATTTTTGGTGTTCTATGAATTAGACAGCAACTATATCTGGTGAGTGCGTTTTTCTGACATTGGTGGAAGGCATACTGGGTGATTGAATCCTACCACTTGATACTTCTTCATGAGAACAATTCTAAGTTTGATTATTTTGAATATTTTCAATGCTATACTCACTATCATAACACTTCCGGCGTTTTTTTTTTGTTTTTTTTTATATTGTGCTGAGCGCTGCAATTTTATATACCGTATATTATATTATATATAATATTCACTTCAGTTATCCAATCATGTGCAGAAGAAAGAAGTATATCAGGATTTTTATTTTCGTGAGATTGAACAAGTGAAATTAATCTTCATAGAATTTATTGTATGATCATTATCACATCTTTTAGTAAATTAGTTTCAATAAATTGTGTGAATATTCACTAAATATTCTATTCAACAATAACAATATATTCACTATAATATTCAATTATTCAATTGCTTGAAAGGCAAATTGCTGTTTACTTAGTTCATTTGCACATGATTGGATAATTCACACAATATTTAGCATACTGTAGTAAGAGTAATCCTGGGGAGCAATCAAAAGAGATCCCATTAGGTATCAGTGCCTGAAGTCATGAGAAGACAAATTTAGCTCTACCCAGACAAACAGATTATGGGCATTAATGTATTTTCCAGCAGCTAGATGAATGGGTTCATAACAACTATATCAGAACAAAAAAGAAATCTCAGGCAGAGATACTGTGTCCTGTGTGTGTGTTGGAAGGATTATTTTTTTTTTTTTTAGCATACCACCAAAAGAAATTTAGGGCAACCCGAAAAATACCATGATAAAATAAATGATGTTTTATGATGATACTGCTGTGGTTGCAATGAGTAGGAAAGGACAATTTTTCTTGAACCAGATTTACCACTTACCATTCCAGGGGTCATGCGTTCTGGCTCTTGTTACTTGTGCTACCCTCTTTGACCTGACACCTACTTTGTGCTATATATGTGGTCTTCTATTACTCATTTATTTATTGTATAAATCAACTACATTATAATACAACATATATTATTAATGTAGGGAGTGTATCACTGGCTCTATTCAGCCCCTAGTGTAATTTCTGTATTTTCCAATAATGCTATGAATTATGGCAATCCTTGACATTACTTCAGTAACATCTGGTTAGTGCCGTATAAAGCTGAAGACAAATTGGTCTCCACTGTGAAATATTTTGAATAGGACGTTCAAGTGTCCCAGCAAACACAATAACTACATGAGCCAAGCGCAATGAGGTATGAGTGATGGATAGATGGCATGTTTACCATGAGTTCCCCTCTACCGTATGTTTTTCCGGCTGTGTGTTTTGTTGCTCCCTGTGTACTCGTTTATTCTGTAATTAAACCTGCTGTATGTTGTAACATTGGCTCCTCTCCCATCTCCGGAGATATCACTGAAGCTCCCAGTACTTGGACTAAGTGAGAACTACTATGTATATGCACTACCATCTACTAAAATTTGCTAAGTGCCCACATATATCATGAGCCATGATAACTATGATGGTAACATTGTTACATACGTTAGCTGTTCACTCTTTTTTTCAACATTATTTTTTTTTCAGATTTTTTTTTAATTAAACAAGAAAAAAAAATCCAATAAACAATTTCTAACAAACATAAAATAAGGTTTTCTACATTTAAAGAGGGCAGGAATATGATCCAAATGCCATTATGTAGCTTTTACCACATTACAGGAGGGGAAGGAATAGGTAACATAATGAATCCAGAGCTTCCAGAGAAAGTTGCCTACACATCCAAAATATTCAAATTAGTTTACCCATTCACATATAGAAAAGCTGAGTTCTTAAAACCTTTTGGGCTATCTAAAAGCTTTTGTAAACATATTCAGGCGTTACAAATGCCACCATTGTTTACAATACTTCTATATTTTCGTATGTGAGTAGGTCATTAAGTAGTGCTTTCAGCTTTTTCACTCTTCTAAATGTACCACCTACTCCAGTGGTTCTCAACTCCTGTCCTCAGGACCCACTAACAGGCCAGGTTTGCAAGATAACTGAAATATATCACAGGTAATATAATTTGCTGCTCAGTGATTGCAGTATTCTAGTCTGCATCTCCCCAAGGTAATACTTAAAATATGGCCTGTTAGGGGGTCTTGAGGACAGGAGTTGAGGACCACTGGGGTAGGTTGTACATTTAGAAGAGTGAAAAAGCTGAAAGCACTACTTTATGACCCACAAGACCTACCAAAAAAAAAAAAAAAAAGAAGGTTGATGGGGAAATGAAATCAAGGTTTTTCTTTAGTTTTTTTTTAAGTGGTTGTAAAGCTCAGACATGAAATATCAACAAATCATGCCCCTCTGCAGTGTGTAGTTGTCTTAATTAAGAGCACTAACTGTCATTTCTGTCTGCTGCTTCATTCCTCTGATATCCACATAAATCACCTTTGACAAGTTTTCCTGATACCAAGAGAAAAATGGTGACAGGGAGGGACCTTCAGCACACAGCCTGTGATTGACAGCCTCAGCTCTCGTCCCGTGAGCTGTGTGAAGGAGGGTGTGGGCCTTCCCTGTAATTAGCTCTCTGAGTGCGCCTCACTGAACTCCGCAGTGCATAATCTTAGTTCTCTACCCCCTTTTTTTTCTGACAGTTCGGAGATTTTGGACTTTGAGTGGATGTAGAGAAGACTGCAGATAGACAAGTGCAACTTGTGTAGTAGGATATGTTATATCTCTATGTTGGCCCGTCACTTTACTGTCTATATGTAAGGGATTACAACCACTTTATTTTCTTGAGAAAAAAAAAACACATAATAAAAAATGTACAATAGCATGCCAATTGGCAAGAATAATTAAAGCTGAGCTTATCAACAGGTAGAAATAAAAGATACACACTGATGCAGCTCTGTATTTATTAGTATATCAATACATGTATTTTTTAATTCTGGCAGTGAAAGTACTTACATTTGATTTGTTATAAGGATGTTGCAGTTCTTGTATAACAGAGCTGAAGCTAGGGAAGGGAGAAGCAGCACAAGATGCCAGTGAGGTGTCCTGCCATACATGGGACATGCTAATAGGAAGAGAGAGAGCAGGGAGTGATAGAGAAAAGAAACTCAGTCTGCTGATTCTCCTTTCATGGTCTAGTCACAAGCTAGGGAAGGACAAGACCTGTAAGTGTTAATTAACTACAGCAGGAAAATCAGATCTTCTGCCCTGCTAAAAATGGCTGTGCTGTGTGGCCAAAGAAAAGAAAAAACTAGGAGAAACAAATCTCCAACAGGGGTGACCATAGAACACATACGTAAATGCAAAATTTAATTTAATTTTAATTTTCCTCTTGCTCTGATGGCAATTGGTCAGTGAAACACGTCAGCAGTGACGTCAGCGTGCAACGACGGCACCACACGATGTTTGACCTGGTGTGTCTACACGCAGTCTGACTGATGGATGGTATGCATCTGAAAAGAGGACGGTAAACCGATACACTAAGTTGTGAGAGAACTGACTGTTTAGTCCTCCCCTTCAAAGAGATTCATTACTGGTTGGAAACAAACATATGAAGGACCGGAGAGCTTGCCAAAACAGCCACTTACTTACGGAGGTGTTGGGGTAGAGGAATGCGCGTGAGGGATGGATGTGTTTCCCCTCTAAATAACACATTCCCCGCGCTAAGCACTCCCCCAATAATGGACTGTCTATAAGTTAATGATAATGCTAAAACTTGTCTATGCATATCAAACAACAAAAAGAAATAAGCAGCCCGTTTTGCTTTACCGTCGCTAAATGCTCTAACTTATAAAATACACCATCAGCAGTGACAAATCTTTGGTGATATACACCCGGACAGCTAACCACCCACCCAAATACGCCAAGAGTATCATACTTGATTGATTAATCAAATTTAATAAAACGTATACGTATGGATACTATCAGCGTATTGGGCTAATATTAAGAAGATAATTTATGGCAAGTGTGGTGAATGCAGTCGCAGCGCCGTTTGTTTGTTTTTAATAGATGTGACAAAGTTGTCATACTTTTTTAATGAGTCTGTGTAAAAAAACACCCTTCCTTTTCTGGTGCTGCATTAATTTAAGTAGTTGGTTATTTTGTTACAATTAAAAATAAAATTTGGGTCACTGAAGTCTCTCCCTGCTCCACACAGCAACCTCTCCCTATAGTGACATACGAAAGAATGTAAAATGGCCGCCGGATCGGGTCTATTTATAAGTTAGGGGGAATGTCCAAGTGTCCATGTGCTGTAATGTCTCAATTTTGCATTTACGTATGTGTTCTATGGTGACCCCTGTTGGACATTTCTGTTTCTCCTTGTTTTTTCTTTATGCTTTATGGTCACCCGAACTACATTCTATCATTGGATATGAATGGTAGTATCTGCAATATCTAAACTATATTTAAGGTCGATCCGGGAAAATCCCTGTTATTTTTGTTTGTGCTGTGTGGCCAAGCTCTGAAAATCTTAGGAATGAATGGGCAAAAATAAAAAAATCCATTGGCAGGTAAAACAGCTCCCTCAAATGTATTTCATCTGTGTCTTTAGCTGCTTACCTGGAGTTCAGCTTTAAAATGTATACAACCCATGAATCACAAAAGGTCTGCATATTCTTACCAGAACATTGGTAGACACGTATTCCATTATTTTTATGAAAACCATAGAGCTCTGAGTCAAAGTGTTCCAATTTGCTGCTATACGGAACCTGGCAGCATTAAGAATATACAGTATTTGATCATTTTCTGTTTGGGATTACGTTGGCCTAGGATTGGTTTTCCAAACCACAAATATGGGGATCAAGAGGCGTCTACAGGTGAGATACTTCATGCTAGTAGGAAGCTATTGCAGACCAAACCAGAATACGGTGAATTGAATTTAATAAACCTACAGTATGTCTTCTCATTTTCTCCAAAAAATACACCTGTTGAACACTGATATTATTCCACTCAGCAAAGATCATGAAGTAGAAATTACTTATGATGCCCAGGATCTATTGATAGTGGGAATCTGCAAGAAAAAGCAAAGTAGGAAGAAGCTGTAGAGGCCATAAACCCCCAACATGGTAAAGAGAGTGACATAGAAAGTTCTGAAACCTGGTATGAAATTTGGGGGGAAACTGAACTTTTTTTTTCTTGGGTCCCCCTTAAAATCCACACCAGACCTGAAGGCCCTCGTATGAATTTTGGGGAGAACCCTAACATCATTTTTTGCACTATCCCTTCCACTTTGATTACATTCACTAAATGTGCAAGGTGGAATGAGTCACTGGTTGTAAGAATGCTGGTGGGTAGGGATGAGCTTTGAGTCGACTTGAAAATTGCCTGTTCACCAAACAGCAAACAATTTGGGGTGTTTGCGGAAAATTTGAAATCGGCTTCCCAAATGACGTGAGGGTGACCCCGTCCTCCTCTGATGTAACGCAGGTTTCCGTTACATCGGAGGGGGTGGGGTCACCCGCACGTCATTGGGGAAGCTGGGCTTTCCCCTTGTGTCAGAGGGGGTGGGGTCAGATGACAGGTGGCCCCGCCCTCCTCAGATAAGAAGTGTCAGGCTGCCCGGATCCCCGCAGTGTCTCCGGTGGAGACAGAAGATGGATGCGCTGCGCTGGAGGGAGATATCACCCATCGCTGGATCAGATCAACCATCGGTGGACCCCGGAGAGATGATCATCCGTCACTGGATAGCAAGAGTGGAGTCCCACCGCTGGAATCTTTTTTTTTATTTTTTTATTTTTAACCACTTGACCACTGGGCACTCTTAATAACCAGACCAATTTTCAGCTTTCGGTGCTCTCACATTGAATGACAATTACTCAGTCATGCAACACTGTACCCATATGAAATTTTTGTCCTTTTTTTTCACATAAATAGAGCTTTATTTTGGTGGTATTTAATCACTGCTTGGTTTTTTATTTTTTGTGCTTTAAAAGAAAAAAGACCGAAAATTCTGTAAAAATTTTTATATTTCTTTGTTTCTGTTATAAAATTTAGCAGATTAGTAATTTTTCTTCATAAATTTGGCCAAAATTTATACCACTACATATCTTTTGTAAAAATAAGTACAAATTGGTGGATATTATTTGGTCTTTGTGAAAGTTATAGAGTCCACAAGCTATGGTGCCAATATCTGAAAATTGATCACACCTGAAGTACTGACGGCCTATTTCAATTCTTGAGACCGTAACATGCCAGAAAAGTACAAATACCCCCCAAATGACCCCTTTTTTGGAAAGAAGACATTCCAAGGTATTTAGTAAGAGGCATGATGAGGTTTTTGGAAGTTGTCATTTTTTCCCACAATTCTTAGCAAAATCAAGATTTTTTTTCCTTTTTTTTTTCACAAAATTGTCATATTATCAGTTTATTTCTCACACACAGCATATGCATACCACAAATTACACCCCAAAACACATTCTGCTATTACTCCCGAGTATGGCAATACCACATGTGTGAGACTTTTACACAGCGTGGCCACATACAGAGGCCCAACATGCAGGGAGCGCCATCAGGCGTTCTGGAGCACCCAGGACAATTCTGACATTTCTCTCCTACATGTAAAAATCATCATTTATTTTCTAGAAAATTACATAGAACCCCAAAACATTATATAATTTTTTTTAGCAAGGATCCTAGAGAATACAATGGTGGTCATTGTAACTTTTTATCACTCACGGTATTTGCGCAGCAATTTTTTGAACGCGTTTTTTTGGGAAAAAAAAAACATGTTTTGTGCTTAAAAAAAAAAACCCAGTAAAGTTAGCCCAATTTTTGCATAATGTGAAAGATGAAGTTATGCTGAGTAAATAGATACCTAACATGTCACTCTTCAAAATTGCACATGCCCGTGGAATGGCGCCAAACATCGCTACTTAAAAATCCCCATAGGCGACGCTTTAATTTTCTTTCACTGGTTACATGTTTTGAGTTACAGAGGAGGTCTAGGGCTAGAATTATTGCTCTAGCTCTAACGTTCGCAGTGATACCTCACATGTGTGGTTTGAACACCGTTTTCATATGTGGGCGGGACTTACGTATGCGTTCGCTTCTGCATGCGAGCACATGGGGACAGGGGCGGTTTAAAAAAAAATAAAAAATTATTGTTCATATAACTTAATTTTTTTTTTTTTTTTTTTTTAACAGATTTTATTGAGTATAAAGGGTGATAACAGGAATCATAAAACATATAACATAAAATAAACAACTGTTACCACTAGCATGGCACGTAAACATAAACATGCACAATAATGCATAAGACAACGTGAAACAGTGTGGTTTTAACAGTAGAGTTATAAAAACAAAAAGGGCTATGTCTACGTGCACATTGTACGATCCTGCTGTTGGGGAGCGTATGAGCAGGCATGTGAGCGGGTTATTCGGCCTTGGCTCCCTATAGACAGGGCTTAGGGGGCAGGATCCGTCTAAAGGTGAAATGGGGAGGGAGGAGGGGGGAATTGCCTTAATAAGGATGTGGAACATGACCAAGTGTCAGTGATCGGGAGGGGGCCGGGGAGGGGAGGACAGAGGGGAAACGGGAACTGGGTAGGGGGGAATTGAGGATCCGTCCACCGCTGTTCTCCATAAAAAGGATGCGACTCCTTAGCGTATGCGGGTCGTAGTGGTGAATACCCTAAAAAGGGGTTAAGACGTGAAACAGTGAGCAGTCCCAGAGGCGTATGATGATAATTGTCATACCGTCATAAGGGCAGGAAAGGTGCTGCTCTACATCTTTGTCAGAGGTCGATTAGGGGGTTCAAAAGTTACTCGGTGTATTTTGCAGTCTTTACAATGTGTTTGTAGTTGTGAAGTATTTCCAGCAAGCCAATTTGACATTATATTTGTCGGGGGTGTCTCTAGATATGTGTATTAATTCTTCCATTTCTGATATTCTGTGCATCCTGTGGAGCCAGTCTTTAAGAGAGGGGATTGTCTGGGATTTCCAGTATAATGGTATACATTGTTTGGCTGCATTGATCATGTGGACTATGATGGTTTTACGATAGGAAGTTTGTGATACAGTGGTATGGTGCAAGAGAAATTGAGCTGGGGTAAAAGGTAGTTCATATGTTGTGATGTCTTTGATCAGTTTGTGTATAGATTGCCAGAAAGGTTGGAGTAAAGGGCAAGACCACCAGATGTGGAGCATCGTGCCTCTACTCTGAAGGCATCGCCAACAATTATCTGGCGTGGATGGGTTCCAACTGTGCAATCTATCTGGTGTTCGGTACCAATGTGACAGTATCTTGTATCCATTCTCCTGGGTGGATACATTTATGGAGCCTTTATGTATATTGAAAAAGATGTTCTGCCAGTCATCCTCTGTGAGTGTGAGGTCCAGGTCTCTTTCCCATGTCGTGCAAAATTTGGAAGTATTGGGGTTGTAGTCTTGGAACAGGAGTGTGTGTGTTTGGGAGACGAGATGGGATAAGGGCGTAGTCTCGGAGCATAGGGTCTCAAAGGACGTCAAATGTCGGGAGCAGTCAGTTATTTTCTTTGACGAGTGTAAGTAGTGGGAAATCTGTTGGAACGTCCAGGGAGGGATTGGCTGTTTCTGCATGGCGTTAGCTATTTGGGTAGATGTTTGTGGGCGCCCCCTTTCGTAGAAATGTTTTAACAGGACTTGAGGGTGTGACCAATGGTTTTGAAGAAAGGTATGTTGCATCCCCGGAGGAAAGTCGGGATTCATTCGCAGTGGTGTTAGTGGACCTGGGACAGACGATAGGGAAGATTGCGTGCAAAGTTTACGAAAACATCGTAGTGTTGGAAGTAGGAGTGGGTGTGCTTTGATTTCTGTTTGAGAGGGGGAGGATAGAATCCAAGGCAGGGATCCAAGTGGTAATGTCGTGAACGAGGATTCTAGAAGTACCCAGTCTTTGTTATTCGCATGGACATTCCAATCTATGATTCTGGTCAGGTGTACAGCTGAGTAGTAATTGGAGAGGTCCGGGAGCCCTATCCCCCCTAGGTGTTTGGGCCGGGATAGGAGAGTGAAGTTGATCCTGGGTCTGCGGGAGCCCCATAAGAATTTGGAACATATGCTTCTATAAGAGCGGAAAAGGGCTGGGGGGAGATGTATCGGTATCGTTTGGAGGAGGTAAAGGATTCTCGGCAATATGTTCATTTTCAGAATAGCGGCTCTACCAAACCAGGAGAAAGTAGGTTTGTCCCAACGTTTGAGATCGGAGGCAATTGTCTGTAGCAGGGACAGGTAATTCTTTGGATACAGATCCTGTAGGTTAGTAGTCAGTTTGATACCCAGGTATGTGATATGATCGTCTCGCCATTGGAAGGGGAAGTTGTTTTTACAGAGGGTGACATCGGCCGGGGGTAGGGAAATGTTGAGGGCATAGGACTTGGTGAAGTTTATTTTTAGATTGGAAAGCAGGTTAAATTTGCGGAATTCACTCAAGAGGACCGGGATTGTTGTGTGCGGTTGCGTTAGGAACAGTAGAATGTCGTCCGCGAAGGCGGCAAGTTTGTATTCTTTAGTGGCAGTTGGGATCCCTTTTATGTCAGGGTTCTGACGAAGACTATTTAAAAAGGGTTCTAGGGTAAGTACAAAAAGAATAGGAGATAAGGGGCAGCCCTGCCTCGTCCCGTTGCGTATGGGGAAGGCATTCGACAGGGTGTTGTTGACTCTGACCTGGGCAGTCGGATTTTGGTATAGAGCTTGGATGAAAGTTGTTAGTCTCGGACCGAGTCCAATGGTTTGTAGAACAGTGTGCATGTAGTCCCAAGCTACCCTGTCGAATGCCTTCTCCGCATCCAGGGATAGGAAAAAACCTTTTTGTTTGGTTTTTGATGTGAGGTGGTGTATATTAACAGCTTTGATGGTGTTGTCTCTGGCTTCGCGGCCAGGGACAAACCCAACTTGATCCTTTGTAATTAATGCCGGTAGAAGGGGGAGAAGTCTGTTGGCTAGTATTTTTGCAAAGAGTTTAATGTCCACATTTAAGAGGGATATGGGTCGATAATTAGCAGCTTGCGTGTGATCTTTATCTTCTTTAGGAATGACAACGATGTGGGCTGCGAGCATTTCAGTGTCAGGGGTACTGGAGGCATTCAGGGAATTGAAAGCTTTCCTAAACGGGTTCTGGAGGATATCGGAGAAGGATTTGTAATATGCTGATGTAAGTCCATCCGGACCTGGGCTTTTGCAGGGTTTTGTTTGTTTGAGTGCCGTATCCCACTCCTGTTGTGAGATAGGGCCGTCTATGTCTTGTAGAAGTTCTGATGTCTGAATTTTAGGACAGTATTTGTGGAGGAAAGCTTCCATGTCCCGGAGCCTGGTCTGGTTAGGGCAATGAGGATCATGTGTTTCATTTATATTGTATAATTTGGTATAAAATCTCTCAAATTCCCCAGCAATCTCTGTATTTTTCGTATAGATGGCACCTAGGGGGGATCTTAGGGAATGCACTGTGTGTTTCGTTCGTTTGGAGTGAAGGGCTCTTGCCATGAGGCGACTGCTTTTATTTCCGAATTCATAAAATTGCTTTTGGGAGAGCATGTAATTTTTCCTGGTGGTTTTGCCTAGTTCTGTTTGTATTGACAGTCTAACGTCCTGCAGCTCTTGGAGTGTTTGAGCGGCTAGAGTATGTTTATGAGCTGATTCCAAAGTTCTAAGTCTTTGGAATAATTGACGGAGGTGAAATTTTTTTTCCTTATTCCTCTGTGCGGATAGCGAAATCATTTTCCCTCTAATTACACATTTGTGGGCCGCCCACTGGGTCATAGGGGACGTCTCCGGGGTGTCATTTTCTCGAAAGTAGTCGGTTAAACAGGTCCTGATTTCTGATGTGTGTTGCGTGTCAGTGAGGATAGTGGGGTCCAAGTGCCATATTCGAGTATGGGCTTGCTTTTCGGGGAGTGTCAGCGTTACCGTGATAGGGTGGTGGTCGGATAAAGTCATTGGTTCTATAGTCGCTGTGGTCAGGTAGGTGAGATCAGGTTGGGTTAGGAAAAGGTAGTCGAGACGGGAGTATCTGTTGTGGGGGTTGGAGAAAAAAGTAAAGTCCTTTTCGTTAGGGTGTAGGATGCGCCAAGTGTCGTGTAGAAAGAGCTGTTGGAGGGACAGATTTATTTGACGTAGGGCTCTGTAGGGAAGATGGGAGGTACCTGCCGAGGTGTCTGTGAGAGGGTTTAAGGGGACATTGAAGTCTCCGCCTAGCAGTAACATGCCTGATTGAAATGCAAGTAGTTGATTGGAAACCTCTCGAAAAAAGGGTACTTGTGCTTTGTTGGGGCTATACACATTAGCCAAAGTTATAGGCTTGCCGCACCATGAACCTTTGACAAAGATGTATCTGCCGTGTTCGTCAGTCAGTGTGTCTGTAATTTGGATGGGAACATTTTTGGATAGAAGAATCGACACGCCTTTAGTCTTGGAGGCCGGCGTGGTCGCGTGGTAGCTATGCGGGAAATAATCGTTAGACAGTCGCGGTGTGTTTCGGGAGCTAAAGTGTGTCTCTTGTAGGAATATAACATCAGCTTTCATGTTTTTCATGTGGGATAGAGTTTGTTTTCGTTTTTCTGGGGTATTCAGTCCTTTAATGTTTAGAGAGACAATTTTTAGAGTCGGATGGATGGAGGTAGTACAAGATGAGGCCATTGTAAGTGGTCAGGTTCACTATCTAATAGGGATAGAGCATTAAGGTGTTATGGCATACAAACTACTTTACGTAGAAATGAGGGGGTAACGGTGCAGTCCTCTGAACGTAGGAGTCTTGGGTGAGCCCCATTCGAACGAACTTAAAAGTAGCGACGAACAGAGGGATGCGATTAAAGTGGAACATCACATTACGAGCGTTTACAGATACTTCTGTACCGGGTAGTCAGAAACGTGACATAGTTAATTAATGTATTCAGGTCGGTATACCGTATCAGAGGTGTATCAGTACTACAGCGCTAGGTCAACGATTGTTTACTTCAAACGTCAGCTAAACAAAACGGGACTCACTCAAGAGTGCACAACGCTGAAAATATGACATGAAACATAAAACATAAAACAAAAAAAACATATTACTTAAAGCATGAAAAAAAAAATGAGGGCAACCGGTCTCTTCGTGGAGGTAGGGTAACTATGGATTAGAGTTCCACTCCCAGCAGGAGAGATCTCGAGCTATCCAATGGGGTCGGTGATCTCAATTTCGGACGTTAGAGTGTAAAAAAGGGGTCGTGTAGTGAGAGCCCGAACGGATGCGGGAACATACTTGGGCTCAATAAGAAATCATTGGACGTGAGTGAGGAGACCGGTAGCCCAACATATAACAACTACTTGGTAACCAGTTCGTATTGAAGGATACCGAGACTTGCGTGTAGGTTGCAGTATCGTAGAGTGGGACGGGAACCATGTCAAGGAGACGGCAGGCATCGTTCCGAAATGACCCACGATCGGCAGGTGCATGGTATCCCGAGATCTAAGGCTTCGGATCAACATTCGGGATCAACGTTCGGCTCAATGTAGTTCAACGGGAGGTATGATCCTCGGGTCAGACAAAGACAGTTTTGCGGGGGGTTAGGAACATACCATATCGGCCCGGAAAAAGAGAGTGAGTGATTCTTGATAAGAAGGGCGAATTTACTCGTCAGTTGTGATGGAGAGTTTGGGGTCTTGCAGTGCAAGGTCCAGAGTCTCGAAGTGTAGAAAGAGACATGTCGGTGGTGAGTTCGTGCGCATTACACGCCAGTACGGTACGATCGGTGATGAATTCAGGGGAGAATAGGGTTAGTTGGAGGCATCAGAGCAAACGATGAGCAATACAACGTAAGTTAGAAAGTGTACAGTTCAAGCTGGTACCTTATTTGGAGGTGGGTGACGACGGATTAAGATCTCCTTAGTCTCCTGTAGTCCGGAGACGCCGTGGGGCTGTGGTTCCGCAGGTTACCCGATGGGCGCGGGGACGAAGGCGGCGGATGTGACCTGCGACGGCGGCCAATGTGGAAGTTTCCTGCTTCAGCTATACCCTCCATAGATTCAGCTCTGTGCAATGTGGGTAAGCGAAAGTCACTGTACCAATCAGGGACATCCACTGGAGGTAGGTTGAGGGCAGAACAAAAATGATCCAGGTCCTCCGGTACTCGTAAGTTGACTGTGTGGCCATTAGCTGTAGCTGATAGGCAGAATGGATATTTCCAGCGGTATGTGATGGCCCTCGTACGGAGGACATCCAGAAGAGGCTTTAACTCTCTTCGTCTTTGGAGGGTGATAGATGACAGGTCTTGGAAGATTCTTATTTCTGTCCCGTGGTGTAGTATTCTCCCCCTGTTTCTCGCCTTTCTCATAACTTCTTCTTTTACGATGAAATCTGTGAGGCAACAGATGACATCTCTCGGCGGATCCGTCTCTCTCCCTCTAGGGCGAAGAGCCCTGTGGATACGTTCGAAGGTGTCCATCGTATCCGGAGCTCTCTCTAGCAGGTCGTTAAAGATCGTCGTTACCGCTTGGGTCAGTTGCTGCGGTTCAATGGATTCAGGCAATCCTCTCACCCTTACATTGCGGCGGCGACCTCGATTGTCGAGATCCTCTAAGTGGCGGTTCACCTCCCTGAGGTGGATCGAATGTGATTCCGCGATTTGCTGAACTTGGCACAGCGCTGTGTCATGGCGGGCCTGTACTTCTTCCACTTCCTCCATGCGCAGCGTTATGGCGCGAAAGTCCTCTCGGAGCTCAGAGATGGCCGCGGATAATGTGTTTTTTATGTCCGCTGCAACTGCCCGCAAGTCCGCAATATTTAGGGCAGGAGGTGTCGGGGGATCCATGGCAGAAGCCTGGGGGCTGCGGCTTCGTGATCTGTGCGCGGGTCTGCTGGCTGGAGGGGCCTCGTGGATTGCGGCCTGTGAGTCCGGCGCCGCGCCTCTGGATCGGGCCCGAAATATTTCGGGTATGTTTTGGCTCAGTGGTGCGTCTTGGCTCCGGGGTGGACGGGAGCTTACCGGGGGGGTATTTTGTTGTGTGCTCCCCATGGTGTTAGTTAGATAGGGCGTCTTAACGGCTGTTGCTGGACCTCTGGGAACGGGAGATGAAGATCAAGCGTCCATCTTCCTCAGGCACCAAGCCACGCCCAACTTAATTTATTTTAGTTTGATATTTTTTTCCCCAAAAATATTTTTTTTGATCATTTTTTTTCCTATTACAAGGAATGTAAACATCCCTTGTAATAGGAATATGGCATGACAGGTCCTCTTTACATTGAGATATAGGGTCAATAAGACCCCACATCTCACCTCATAAAATAAAAAAATGATTCTGGTTTTGATCATATTGGTCGGTAGAAGCACCAGGGGGTGGCGGGAGGGTGGGGCACATCCCCTCTCACCTCCTGTAAGAACGATCAAGCAGCGGAACAGCCGCAATGATCATTCTTATGGTATAGGGAATTGCCGGCTGAAAAATCTGATATCTGAATGATGTCTGTAGCTACAGGCATCATTCAGATATATCCGCACAAAGTCAAGGATGTCATATGACGGCCGGCAAACGGGAAGTGGTTAAAATGCATTTTTTTTAACACAAAATTGTCCATTTATACAATGTTTCTAACACATAGCATGTACATAGCAAAAATGACAGCCCAAAATAGATTCTCCTACTCCTCCTGAGTACGGCGATATCACATGTGTGAGACTACCACAGGCTGGCCAGTGGCCACATACAGAGGCTGAGTACAGCCGAGCATGGCTGGGTATCACCGAGTATTGCAGGGTATCACCGAGTATGGCTGAGCATGGCCAAGTATGGCGGGGTATTGCAGAGTATCACCGGGTATGGCTGGGTATTACCAACTATGGCTGGGTATTGCAAGGTATCACAGAGTATGGCTGGGTATTGCAGGGTATAGCTGGGTATTGCAGGGTATCACCGAGCATTGTTGGTTATGGCAATTTATGGCAGAGTATTGGCAGGGTATTGCAGGCTATTGCAGAGTATTGCTGGGTATTGCAGATTATTTCTGGGTATTGCAGATTATTTCTGGGTATTGCAGAGTATTGGCAGGGCATTGCTGGGTATTACAAAGTATTGGCAGGGCATTGCAGAGTATTGGCAGGGTATTGGCAGAGTATTGCAGAGTATTGGCAGGGTATTGCAGAATATTGTCAGGGTATTGCAGAATATTGCAGAGTATTGACAGGGCATTGCAGAGTATTGGCAGGGCATTGCAGAGTATTGGCAGGGCATTGCTGGGTATTGCAGAATATTGACAGGGCATTGCTGGATATTGCAGAGTATTGGCAGGGCATTGCAGAGTATTGGCAGGGCATTGCTGGGTATTGCAGAGTATTGGCAGGGCATTGCAGAGTATTGGCAGGGCATTGCTGGGTATTGCAGAGTATTGGCAGGGTATTGCGGGGTTAATTGCCGGTGAGCAGCGCCGTGGGCACTGCAGATCCAGCCCACATTGCTGCTGACACCGATCTGTCCGACCGGTACAGAGAGGGGAGGGAGGAACCGGCGTAATTTGACGGAGCGATCACGTGGTAAACAGCCGCTATGAGCAGCCGTTTACCGTGATCCGTGATGCGCCGGGTCTTGTTAACTGTTTAATTAGATTGCAGCACCCTGCCACAGAAAGAGGGAGGCGACACCAAATATCCACCTTTTGTTTAAATTTCAACAATAATGGTACTAAATTATCGTTGATATAGAGATTTACATCGCTAGAGATCCAAACACCCAAATATTTTTTTTTTTTTTTCAAAAAAGGTTTTATTAAAGACATTAACAGAAATACAGAGTCAGCAAAATGAATCAAATTTCAACATTAGCAAAAGTAGTTGGATGATAAGGTTACAGACAGGTGATAAACAAATAGCAGAACACTGCAGGACAAACCACCAATTACCGATAAACTGTATGGGTCTCACATCCAACCACAGGTCAGAGAAGAAAAGGAGACTAACACGTTCAATGAGCTGACCATCATAGCCAAAATACAAAAGAAGGATCATTAAAGAGAAAGAGGGGAAAAAGAACAGAAAGAAACAAAGGGAAAAGAGGAAAAGATGCAAATAGAGAGCAAAAAAATAAAAAAAGCTGCATGAAAAAACCGAAGGTGCGATCACTTCAATAAGCGAAATAGGAACCATGGGTTCCACTTAAGGTCATAAATTCGTTCCGTATCATGTAAAGTGTGAAAGATCTTTTCAGACAGCATCACCTGATCAATACGTGAGAGAACCTGTGCTAATGGTATCGACTGGGATTTCCAGTGAAGTGCAATAGTCCATAGTATAGCGACGCACATAGAGTGCACCAACCGCACAAAGTGTTTAGGAGTGTCAGGCGGGGTTTGGAAGAGAAGACAGTGGTGATAAGAGAGGGACAGTGCTCGGCCAGCGAACCCGTCCATCAGTCTCAAGACCTCCTGCCAGACAGGGCGAATTAAGTCACAGTCCCAAAAAATGTGAATAAAAGTGCCGGGGTGATTACACCCTCTAAAACAGTTGGGGGATGTAAGGGGATAAATCTGGCGCAATCGTACCGGGGTGTAGTACCACCTGGTGAGAACTTTGATGGCCGTCTCTCTAACAGTTAGGGATCTGGTGCATTTGCGCATATTGTTCCAACCTTCCTCCCAATCCACCACTCCTGCCTCTAGAGCCAATTCCTCCTCCCAGCGCGTTCTATAACGCAGAGACTGACCTTCCGAATGTCCCTCCAGGGCCTTATATATCAGAGAGATCAATCTTCTTTGACGTGGGAAATTAAAACATACGTCTTCAAAGATAGTGAGCTGTGCCTGGGGACGGAGTCCATAACGGGAGAGAAAGAAGTGGCGGATCTGTAGGTATCTAAAACGTTCAAAATCCGGGAGTTGGTGTTGGGCCTGCAGTGTCGAAAAAGGAACAAAGCCAGAGCCCGACACAAAGTCCTTCAGCTGGGTAAGCCCACAATGGACCCACATACCAAAAGATTCAGGATGGAGGTAAGCCAGGGGGAACCTAGGGTCACCTAGGAAGGAGGCGCCCATAGAGCCACCCAGGACAAGGTCGTGTTTCTGCTTAAAGCGGTGCCACAGTAGGAGGCAATCCGCCACTATAGTATTACGGGTGTTTAACGTCGAGTGAGGACGACTAGTTGACCACATAAGTCCAGGGAGGAAGAATGGAGCGATCGAGTCACTCTCAAACCTCACCCAGGGGACTCTAGAATTAGGGATCGACCACTGTGCTTGTTGAGTAAATCTGCAGGAAAGGTAGTACAACCAAATCTGAGGTACCCCCAAACCCCCATTTTTCATAGATCTGTAAAGTACCCCCCTGGAAAACCTGGGAGATTTATTGTTCCAGATAAATCTGTTGAAATGAGACTGAAGGTCAAGGAGAAAACATTTGGAGAGCTTAACCGGTAGAGAGCGAAATAGATACAGCAACCTAGGCAGGATAACCATTTTGAGGGCCGTGATTCGTCCTATAAAGGGGATACGTAAAGAGAGCCAGCTTTTAAGGGTGTTTTTAAGTTTGCTAATCAGTGGGGGATAATTGACCCTAAAGAGGTCCTCGAAATTCCCGGGCAGTCCCACACCTAAGTAGGGAATATGGGAGGAAGCCCAAGTAAAGGAGTAGTTTTGTTTAATAAGGGCCAATTCATTTGGGGTAAAGCCTATGGGGAGGGCTACAGATTTGGAAACATTAATGGAAAGGCCAGAGACTTTCGCAAAGTGAGACAGTGTCATAAAAAGATTGGGGAGAGAGACATGAGGGTTAGTAATAAACATCAAAACATCATCAGCATACATGCAAAATTTGTACATTTCGTTTCCCTTAGTGTAACCAGTAATATCAGGATGTCTTAGGAGGGCAATAGCCAGGGGCTCTAGGGCTAAAGCAAAAATTAAGGGGGAAAGGGGGCACCGCTGTCTAGTGCCCTTACCTATGGGGAAGAAATCTGAGCTACAGCCAGGCAACTTAATGCGAGTCCTAGGATTGTTGTAGAGGGCTTGGAAGCCCGTCAGAAAGCTGCCCCGAAAGCCCATGAGTGGCAAAAGTGTGTCTAAATAGTTCCATGTAACACTATCGAACGCCTTCTGTATGTCTAAACTCAGCAGGAGGAGCCTACGGGAGAACAGGTTGGCATCTTGAATAACGTTGGAGGCTAGGCGGATATTATCTGTGATAAAGCGATGTGGAATGAAACCAGATTGAAAGGGGGAAATAAGGGTAGGGATAAATTTTGCCAGTCTGTCGGCTAAGATTCTACTAAATATTTTGATATCGTTGTTTATAACCGAGATTGGCCGAAAAACACCCAAATATTTTAACTTAGGTACCACATCCAGGGAGGGGGTTATAGGCAATGGTTGATCACCAAACAAGGTCAATGGTAGTAAGGCTGACTTGTTCCAATTAATAACCAGGCCAGAGTGTTGTCCAAACTCCCCCACCATACGTATCACAGTATTAAGTGAAGAATTAATATCTCCAATGAAAAACAACACGTCGTCAGCAAACAGGGCAATTGTGTCTTCTGGCGCCAGAATCCCTGGATATCCGAACGTGATCTCGTCATGATCGCCAGGGGTTCCATTGCCAGAACAAACAAGAGGGGAGACAGGGGACATCCCTGTCTCGTCCCTCTCTCCAGCTGGAATGTCTCAGAATATTCACTCCCAATCCAAATTTTTGCTCTAGGCTCATTATAGAGCAATTTTAACCATTTAATAAAAAAGGGACCAAAGCCAAATCGCTCCAGCACCAACCATAGTCCCATTCCAAACTGTCAAAGGCTTTAGCAGCATCCAAGGCCATTCTGGCCTTGGAGCTTACATTATCAGTTGTAATTTTCATGTTTAACCACTTTGCCCCTGCGCTATAGTCGAAAGACGGCTACAGCGCGGACGCTACCTGCCGAGAGGGCATCCCTGGACGTCCTCCTATTTACTTCTGCAATGCGCGCTCCTGAGAGCACGCATCGGGGAAGTTCTGTGCTGGTTGTGTCCCTTGGACACAGCCAATCACAGATCACTGTAAACAGCCAATCACAGCGGCAGTTTACAGCGCGATCGGCGTGTCCAATGAGAGATGATCTCATATGTAAACATATGAGATCATCTCTCAGCGCTGCTCTCCCTCCTCACACAGAGACAGCGTGTGAGGAGGGAGAGATGAATGGCTGCAGCGGCCATAAGTTACAAAAAAAGTAAAATAAACTGCCATATACCCCCACTGCCATCTGCCCCCAGTGCCATCTGCCCCCAGTGCCACCTGTTAGTGCCATCTGTCCCCAGTGCCACCTGTTGTTAGTGCCATTTGTCCCCAGTGCCATCTGTCATCAGTGGCACGTATAAGTGCCATCTGTCATCAGTGCCACGTATAAGTGCCATCTGTCATCAATGCCACATCAGTGCCACGTGCCATCAGTTTCACATGGTGCCATCTGTCATCAGTGCCATATCAGTGTCACATGCCATCAGTGCCACATATTAGTGCCATCTGTCATCAGTGCCACGTATCAGTGCCATTTGTCATCAGTGTCACCTGTCAGTGTCACGTGCCATCTGCTATCAGTGTCACGTGTCATCAATGCCACGTATCAGTGCCATCTGTCATCGGTGTCACGTGTCATCGGTGCCACGTATTAGTGCCATCTGTCATCATTGCCATGTATTAGTGGCATCTGTCAACAGTGTCATGTGTCATCAGTGCCACGTATCAGTGCCATCTGTAATCAGTGCCACATCAGTGCCACGTGTCAATGTCCTGGTGCTCCAGGGCCTTCAAACGTGTAATAGGTAGTCAACAATTTAGATGTGTAATTTATGCTCCTAGAACATGTGACGGTGCTCCCTGCATGTTTGGCCTCTTTAAGTGGCCAGGCTGTGAAAAACTCCCACACATGTGGTACCGTTATACTCAGGAGGAGTAGCAGAATTCATTTTGGGGTGTCATTTGTGGTATACACATGCCATGTGAGAGAAATAACCTATTACAATGACAATTTTGTGGAAAAAAAAAAATCTTCATTTTGCAAAGAATTGTGGGAAAAAGTGACAACATCAAAAACCTCACCATGTCTCTTACTAAATATCTTGTCTACTTTCAAAAAAGGGGGTATTTGTACCTTCCTGGCTTGTTCGGGTCACAAGAAATGAGATAGACCACAAGTACATCAGATGTGATCAGTTTTTATGATTCGCACCATAGCTTGTAGACTCTCTAACTTTTACAAAGACCAAATAATATCCACTAATTTGGGTTATTTTTACCAAAGATATGTAGCAGTATAAATTGTGGCCAAAATTTCTGAAGAAAAATTAATAATTTGCAAAATTTTATCACAGAAACTGTGTTTTTTTTTCAAAATTTTTGGTCTTTTTTCATTTATAGCACAAAAAATAAAAAACCCACAGGTGATCAAATACCACCAAAAGAAAGCTCTATTTGTGGGAAAAAAGGACAAGAAAATTAATTTGGGTACAATGTTGCATGACTGAGTAATTGTCATTCAAAGTGTGAGAGCACCGAAAGCTGAAAATTGGTCTGGGCAGGAGGGGGGTTTAAGTGCCCAGTAGGCAAGCAAAAAAACTCTTCTAACGTTGATGCTAGTTGATCTGTTGGAGATGAAGCCTGACTGGTCACGATGTATTAACTTGTGTATGCATTTATTTAAACGGGTTGCCAGGACTTTGGTCAGGATATTAACATCAGAGCATAGCAATGAAATTGGGCAATACGAGGATACTTCCTGTTGATCTTTGTTTTTTTTGTTTTTAAATCATGCAGCTAAATACCTTCTTTCACATTGCCAGTGTGTAATCACCCCTTCTCCTTCCCTGATCTAAAGACTACAGCAGGAGAGGGGCTGGGATTACCCTCTGATGTCAACCAGGAGGTCACGTGACCACACACTGGCAATGTGAAGGAAGGTATTTAGCTGCATGATTTAAAAAAACAAAGACACAAAAGTGAGTACACCCCTCACATTTTTGTAAATATTTTATTATATCTTTTCATGGGACAACACTGAAGAAATTACACTTTGCTACAATGTAAAGTAGTGAGTGTACCACTTGTATAACAGTGTAAATTTACTGTGCCCTCAAAATAACTCAATACACAGCCGTTAATATCAAAACCGCTAGCAACAAAAGTGAGTACACCCCTAAGTGAAAATGTTCAAATTGGGCCCACGGTGTCAATATTTTGTGTGGTCACCATTATTTTCCTGCACTACCTTAACCCTCTTGGGCATGGAGTTCACCAGAGCCTTGCAAAAGGCAACAAATAGGACCTGGCATTACAAACATATTGAAAATATTATTCGTATTATTTGCGACTTTTGTACGAATGCTGAGCCATTAACAAAGCCTATTAGACATTGGTATAATTGCTATAGATTGGAAGTGGATGTAACAACTAAATTCCCTGTCTTTGAACGGATTCATATTCTCTAAAAGTCACAACACAAGACAAACCCTAATGTCAGGCTAAACTCTTCTAATCTTGTCCCAATATAAGCCTCAATCTAGAAGCAGTATAGGCCAGTGATGTACCACGTTAAAATTGTACCTTTGTTAGAACGATTGGAGCTTCCGCTACTCCTTCCTCTGCTCATAGATTGTACGTACGATGCACGCGTGTTATGTTTTATATACACTGCACATGCGTGAAACTCCGCCCGCCCCATACGTTCTTTCTAGTCTATTCCCAGCCCCTTCTCTTTCGGCGCAGTGGGGAGAGCACATGGCGGAGACACAGCAGGTGCATGCTAATTACAACAATGAGGAGGACGAGGAAAGCCCGGAGCCAGAATCATCTCAACCCCCAAGGAGATTTAAGACCTTAAATATGTCCTTTGTAGAGATGGTGGACATATTGAAGTGGAACGACTATGATGGGAAGTATGGACCTTACCCAAACCCAAATATCAGAAAGGCCAAGATCGTGACTAAAGTTGGGAAGAGTCTGCAGAATAATTTTGGGGTACGACAATCCAAGGAAACACTGGTCAGACCTGAAACAGATGGAGCATGATCAGTACAGAAAGATCAAGTGAGTTCTTCAAAAAAGTAAGTATTTGTCATGTGTTCATATTATTATTATTACTTGCATACTGCTCCATGTGCTTTTCTTTAGTGTTGTACAGTTTAAAATGGCCACTTTCATGTTCATGGGTTTAATCGGTCGAAGGAAACATTGTTCGTTCAGCCACTAAAATACGATGTTTTGTGAAGTTGCAGTTAACTACATTTGTTCAGGCCTATTTCTAGTCAAAGAAGTTTGTTCTCTAGATGGGTTTGTAACTAGAATGAAATGCAAACTTGATTCAGTGTAAAGGATAGGACACTCAGCAGCTGTTTACATATCTGGACTCAAGAGCACTAGTGTGAGACACCAGAACACCCTTTTATTAGGGTGTCCCACACATGTGCTCTAGTGGATACTATAGGGGTGTCTCCACCTGTGAAACTTGCACAAAACAGGTAAGTATTCCAGCTTTAGAAAGTGTAAAAAATGATATTATCAGCTTTGAACTCTGCCAAAAAAGTGTGACACTTCCAAGCAATGTTTCATAATCCTATTTCTGCCCTCAAATATCTGTGTGCTAAGTATTCCTTTTTTACATTGTCATAGGGGAAAGAAGACTCGGGACGTCTGAGGACACCAGGGACCCCACACCTCCCACCTCCCAAAGAAGGGGAAATACCAACACCAGAAGCAGAGGAGGAGGAGGAAGGAGAGGTTGTTGAAATTAGTGGAATTGTCACCACAACAGGTGAGTGTCTGAGACCACAGCTTCAGGTAATAGATGTATGCCTGCCTTTTTATAATACATGGTGTGTTTTTTTGTTATTTTTAGGTGATGTGGATGTTGTGGAAGAAGAATGTCATTTTACCAGTGAAAGTGCCCCGATCCTCATTGGGGAGATAATGGGGTGCAATCGCGATTTAGAAAATCTCAAGAACAACATCAATGATGTTCAACAAAAAATGAAGAACATCATTGATGTTTTAGGGAGAATCTAAAACACACAAAACTAGCTAGCATCGATTTGAGATTTTAAAAACCAGTTTTACATTTTTTAAAAGGCAAATTTGGAAGATGCACACAGTGTGTCAACATGTGATATCTCCTATCATGGGGAATCAATGTACGTGTTTTGTGGGTGCAACCCCTTCCTCGCTACTAAAGTGGCTGAAATGAAGGGGTTGCACCCCCATTGATACCCCATGATGGGAGATAGCACATGTTAACATTAGGCATGGGAGCAGGAGGAAAATGGTGAGTTCGAATCACAATTTGTGTGCATCTTCCAAATTTGGCTTTCACAGGGGTGACACCCCATCTGATGAAGGCAATATCAACACAGTTTGGACATACTAATGTCTGATATTGCTTTCACTTTTCAAAGTTGAACTTTGTAAATTCCTGAGTTGTGTATGTTTTATTATGCTTTGAAACATGCCTGTTTTAACAAAAACGGCTAGTTATATTAATGTTACCAAAGTTAATGTTACCAAGTTATATACACCAAATATGTTGGTTTGTTAAAAAACCCTTTTATAAACACACATGTGAATGTGCTTTGAGTAAAAAGTTTTATTATCATCAACAATGTGTGGCTTCTTCTTTCAATGCTCAAAAGCAGTTTTTGTAGTAAAGTTGGTGTTTTCTGTGACAATGGGGGTTATTTACTAAAGACAAATCCACTTTGCACTACAAGTGCAGTTTCAAGTGCACTTTTGCAGTGCACCTGTAGTGCAAAGTGGATTTGCCTTTAGTAATAGTAAATAACACCCACAGTGCTTTTTAATTTGGCCCAATCACGCCATTTTCATGACTCCACACATTTCTGTCATGGTGATGAAAATTATGAATATTTTTGTCAGTAATGCACTACATACATTTACAACAAAAACAAGGTGTGTGTGTAGCAGACCCACAACATAATAATAATATTATCTGAAGAAGAGACTGTCACCTCATGTCTTAAAGAAATTTGGTTTGCACTGTTGAAGAAAAAGCTCCAAAAAAATAAAAAAATAAAAAAAACCTAGGAAACAGCTAAAAGAAGCCCAAGCAGTAAATGCAAACAAATACTATTCCAGTTTAACCACTTCCCGACCAGCGCATGACGATGTACGTCGACAGAATGGCACGGGCAGGCATATTGGCATACAGGTACGTCCAATATTCGATGCCGCCCTGCCATCGGGAGCGCGCCGCCGGCAGCGCGCTCCCGCACTGGTCGGGACCCCCGTGAGTCCGGTCGCGGGACCCGCGGACTCGATCGCCGTGGGCATCCCCGCGATCGTCTCACGGAGCCGCCGAATGGAGGAAATGCTGTGTAAACAACATTTTTCCATTCTGCCTAGCAACTAGTGACGCTGATCTCTGCTCCATGTGATTGGAGCAGAGATCAGTGTACACTAAATGAAAGCCCAACCCCCCCACAGTTAGTAACACACCCCTAGGAACACTTAACCCCTACACTGCCACCCACTGGTTAACCCTTTCACTGCCAGTGTCATTTACACAGGAATCACTGCATTTATATAGCAGTGATTACTGTATAAATGACAATGGTCCCAAAAATGTGTCAAAAATGTCCGATGGGTCCCCCACAATGTCGCAGTCACAATAAAAATCGCAGATCGCCGTCATTACTAGTAAAAAAAAAAATAATTATAAATTATTAATAAAAATGCTATAAAACTATCCCTATTTTGTAAACGCTATAACTTTTGCGCAAACCAATCAATAATCGCTTATTGCGATTTTTTTTACCAAAAATATGTAGAAGAATACGTATCGGCCTAAACTGAGGGAAAAAAATGTTTTTTTTAGATATTTTTGGGGGATATTTATTATAACAAAAAGTAAAAAATAATGCGTTTTTTTTTAAATTGTCGCTCTATTTTTGTTTATAGCGCAAAAAATAAAAACCGCAGGGGTGATCAAATACTACCAAAAGAAAGCTCTATTTTTGGGAAAAAAAGGACGTCAATTTGTCAATTTGTCAATTTGTTTGGGAGCCACGTCGCACGACCGCGCAATTGTCAGTTAAAGCGACGCAGTGCCGAATCGCAAAAAGTGGTCTGGTCTTTGACCAGCAAATTGGTCCGGTCTGAAAGTGGTTAAAATATAAATGTATTTAAAAAATGTCTCTCAGACATTGTCTGGCATATCAGTGGCCCCCTACCCGCAAAGTACTCCCTGTATCTGCTTCTGACCTCATGGGAGCTTTGGGGGTGCAAGCCAGTGTTTGGATCAGACACCAAGGTCTGGTATTTTTATATCTGCCCCTGATCAAATTATTGAGTATAAAGCATGCATGCTATGAAGTAATCCCCCTGACACCGTTTGTCCAGTGTGACAATTACTTTCTGATCTTTACTTCCCCCTTTGCTTGCCGTTTATATAATACCGGCTGGGCATGAAAAAAACAAGCAAGGCGAGATTTATGCAAAACATATTATTGCAACATATTACTGTATTACTGTAACAAATGTATGTATATATGCTTTTAGCTGATTTAGCAAGTTTAGTAATTAATCATAGCTATATTGGATATTTTGGTAACTCCTTCCTCTTTCTTCGAGACGAGACGTTGGATGTTGATGTAATGTCTGTCTTGGGTGCACTTCTCTGAAAAAGTGGCACAGTCTTTTTATAATACTTTGCAGTTCAGCTTCAAGATAAGGGGGGGGGGGGGGAGCTAACAGTTATCTGAAGTAGAGTTAAGGTTTAACAAGCTTATGCAGTGATGTTACATATTGAAATAGGCATTTTAGTATTCTACCTAATACCTTATATGACAATTTAATGTGATACCTTAGTCACATCCATTACACCAGGACGGCCAGCTTCAAGTGCCGTCAGGTTGGAAAGTTCTGAAAAGTCGGCCTCAGGCCCAACTGAGGCCACATAGTTTGGTGAATTGTTTCAGAGAAAATTGTGCAGATTGCAGCAGGCAAGCACAATATAGTTCAGTTTATATTTGCCATATGAATTGGTGTCAAAAATAGGCAGAACCAGCTGGCCATTATCCCAAAAATGTGTCTTCTGGCTACAGCCAGCTGGTAATTAAAAACCCTCTGGTACGGGGTGAGGTTCCTCATAGGGAATGGCCGCATAACATCGTCCCCCAGCACAAAGGCTTCATCCGCGATGAAGATGAAGGGGAGTCCTTCCACATTCTCTTCTGGAGGTGGCAAGCCCAAGCTGGCATTCTGGAGATGCCAGAAGAAGTCCGTCTGGGCGATCACTCCACCATCTGACATACAGCAATTTTTCCCCACGTCCATATAGAGGAACTCATAAGTAGCTGACACCACCGCCAATATCACTATACTATTATACCCTTTGTAATAATAATAGTATGACCCCGAGTTGGGGGGTGAGACGATGTTGACGTGTTTCCCATCAATTGCACCTCCACAATTGGGAAAGTCCCAATGGGTGGCAAAGTGGGAGGCCACAGTCTGCCATTCCTGTGGCGTTGAAGGAAACTGTGGAATCAAACAAGAAAAGAAAATAGTAATTTTGCACATAAAAATTGCAAGCAGATTAGACACAAACATTTTTGGTAAACATAAGTGTAACATTTTGAAATGAGTATTTAAAGACAAAGGTATAAGGTCCACTTATCAGATTCCTTACCCCATCTGATGGCCCACTGCAAAAATGTAGGGGGGGGTGGATTTGATCAGGCATGTACTGGCCATTGGGACTACAGGGAGTTTCCCGGTGGGCCGATGGCTCAGTGGGCCAGTCAGGTGTAGTCCTGGAGTCAATTCTCTCTGACAGTGAGTGATTGCGATTTCACTCCTGTTAGGAGGAGCAGCTGCCGTCACTTGCTGGAGAGAGCATTAGGCTTTATGCTCCCTCCAGCCTGCAGAGGCAGATAGACAGTTGGCAGACTTTCCATCCTCTCTCCCCTTATCACTTGTCACTATCACATGACTGGAGAGAGGAACGAGAAGCTGCCTTCAGAACTGTGAGTACACATGGGAGGGGGAGGAGAGGGAGGACACTCTGATGTAAGGGGAAGTGCTGATGGAGACACTCAAAATTAAAGTGGGCCGGCCATGATGAAGTCCAGGGCCAAATTTTTGTCCCAGTCCAGCCCTGGATTGGATAGGTAACCCTCTCCACTTAACTGAGAGCTGAATGCATAAATAATGTGTGTTAACTTTGGCCAGCCCCTCCTTACTTACACTATTGGCAGCACACTGGACAGGTAAGAAGTGTCATAATAAAAAACAAAAAAATACACACTGAACAAATGGAAGCTAATTTTTACATTCTACTATTACCTATCAAGATAATAATAGGAGAAACAAACTTTAAACAGTACCATTTGAAAGTATTCAGGCAGGCCCTTGCACTTCATGCTTTGGTGAATTAATCCATAATTATGACCACCAAAAGAGGTAGGCATAGTGTGTATGGGTTGCCAAAGTCAGCAGATTTTCCCACAAATAGAGCTTTCTTTTGGTGGTATTTGATCACCCCTGCGGTTTTTATTTTTTGCGCTATAAACAAAAATAACTCATTATTTTTTACTTTTTGTTATAATAAATATCCCCAAAAAATATATAAAAAAAAGTTTTTTTTCCCTCAGTTTAGGCCGATGCGTATTCTTCTACATATTTTTGATTAAAAAAATCGCAATAAGCGATTATTAATTGGTTTGCGCAAAAGTTATAGCGTTTACAAAATAGGGATCGTTTTATGGCATTTTTATTAATATTTTTTTTTTTACTAGTAATGGAGGCGATCAGCGATTTTTATTGTGACTGCAACGTTATGGCGGACACATCGGACATTTTTGACACATTTATTGCTATATAAATGCAGTGATTCCTGTGTAAATGACACTGTCAATGAAGGGGTTAACAGTGGGTGGCAGTGTAGGGGTTAAGTGTTCCTAGAGGTGTGTTACTAACTGTTGGGGGTTGGGCTTTCATTTAGTGAACACTGATCTCTGCTCCAAACACATGGAGCAGAGATCAGCGTCACTAGTTGCTAGGCAGAATGGGGAAATGCTGTTTACAACGGCATTTCTCCATTCAGCCGCCCCATGAGACAATCGCGGGTATGCCCGCGGCGATCGAGTCCGCGGGACCCGCGACCGGACTTACGGGGGTCCCGACCGGCACTCGCTCGTGATGGCAGGGTGGCAAATTTAAAGGGACGTACAGGTATGCCCATTTGCATGCCCGTGCCATTCTGCTGACGTACAGCGGCGTGCCCTGGTCGGGAACTGGTTAAGGACACATAACATTTGTACACATTTTAGGGGGTGTTTAGGGGAAAGTACTACTATGGAGCTGCCACAATACATTGCTAAGTGATTAGGTTATAGGTGTACATGGGCCCAGAAGAGCATGCTGGGGAGGTTAGTGAAGGCAAATATGCATGAAGGACAAAAAAGGAACTTTAAAAGCTTCCAGCATGCATGAGGAAAAAGGGGCACCGCATATTACAGCATATTCCAATCATGGTAATTAGGGAATGATGAAAGAAATACAATACATTAGCAAACATTAAATACATAGAATGCAATGTTAAAGGAGAAAACTTACCTTAATATAGTCCTTCTGCAGGACCTGAATATTGGCAGAACAAGTCTCTGGAATAATGATCCACAGAGCCTGGGGGGAGATGCCTGTGGAGAACTTGAGGTCCTGCAGGCTTCTCCCAGTCACCAAGTACCGCAACTAGCCTCTGCTCCGGAGTGATGGCTTGCCACATGAATGTATCCTGCCTGCTTATATAAGGGTACAGCAAAGCCAACAGAAAAAAACGGGGTCCATCATCTGGAGATAATTCCTGAAATCTTCAGGATTATTCTCCCGGATCTCAAGAAGCAAAGGCATATGCGAGAATTGGTCATGCTGGATCAACCAATTCTTCGTCCACGAACTCCTCCTGTCCCTGTTCATGGACTGGGCTTGTGTGAAAGCTGGAAGCCCAACACCAAGCCCCTGCACAGCACGAACTCTATGACAAGTACGTCCAAGCAACATGGCTTCAAAACGGTTGGCTGGTCAGAATGGACTAACAGAAAGCACTGAAAAACAGCAAGACCTGAAAGAATGAACTGAAAATCAGCAAACGAGCGGACAAGAACGCACTGAACATCAAATACGGTACTATAATTAGCAACAAACAAATGCGAACTGACTACACGCACTGAAAAGCGACAGTGGATGGTGTCAGTCAGTAGAGAAATGGGTGTGTCAGTAGGACAGAGGTTGGTGTCAGTAAGACAATTGAAAGTAGCAGTCAGTAGGGCAGTGGACGGTGCCAGTAGGGTGGAGATGGGTGTCAGTAGAGCAGTGGAAGGTGTCAGTAGTTTTTTATATTTTTTTTTCTACAGTCTGTGGGAAGCCTGTGGGAAGGCTTTGGTGAAATATAAGGGGTCTAAACAGAACCCTAGTGTCTCATTTTTGACAGAGAGAAAGAGGCTGAGGTAAGACATTCCTCAGTCCCTTTCTCTGTAGCCTTAGCTGCACTGGACAGTGAATGAATGGGAAGTGCCCTGTTCTGAGTGACTTCATGCTCATTCACAAACTGAAGCATAGCAAACATGGCTTACTATGCTTCAGTTATGAATGAATACAATGCATGATCAATACTGATGACTCATTGTGTTCATTTAGAAAATGCAGGGTCTGGAAAATGACATATTTTCAGGCCTCTTCCCCCACTCTCCATCCTGTTATCCAATCCCCTTATCTTCAGAGCTGGAATGTGAGTAAGCAGTAACACTTCGAAGAGTAGCCAAATCCCATTCTGCGAATATGGCCACTGGTCCTACACTGTACATGATGACATTAGGGACGGCTTTAGGGGACCAGTAGTCACAACAAAAACCAACAGGAAGAAGATCGTGAAAATGTGGCTTGAGATATAATGTGTGTTACCCATCCCATAAAAATATTAGCACTAGATCTTTCTCCAGTAGGAATTAGACAATTTTAACAATGTCCTAACTGCCCAGAGGGATTATTAATTATGAGGAGTTGCCAGTGCTCACAAAGCATTGAAGGATATAGATGGGTAATGGTCAAAACAATACAGAATAAAAAATGACAGTATACTCTGTTGCAACTAGTGGATGTCCTTCCCATCCGAATTGGCAGTATCTAAAGATTGTGCTTTTTATGTGTACAGAGCAGATCCACACTGTACATTCCAAATTTACCCTTCGGTTTTTTTCTTTTTCTTGTTCCTTTCCACTTCCTTTATCTTGTGTCAAGTAGCTACCATCGATTTTTCTTTCTTTGCTTTTTTTTTTTTGTTGTGGTCCCTCAGGGAGTCACAGCAAGGTTTAATAAAACAGAACTCTGCGTCCATCTCGTTTCTATACATGTCACAAGTTGATGTGAGTGACCTATTCACAGAGGTCCGTTCGACACCAAGCCTTGTTCCTTTTACTCTGGTTCAGAAAGGGTAGGAGAGAAAAGGATAGGTTTCAGTAATGATTTACACAGAGCCTCTGGGAAAACAATAAAACAAAAGTCAGTCTTAAAGTTGAAATTTTTGTCTATTAACTTTTTATTTTAATGTTGGTTTTTGACTGTGAAAGACAAACAAGCCTGCAACTATTTAATTATATTTATTAAAGCCTGCAGTCATTTTTGTGGCTAGCGTGAAGAAGAAATGCAGTTTTTGATTCAAATTTCTATTTTGTGACTCCATTAGGGATGATTTCCATCACTTTCTGGCCCTGTGACTAGTGCTGTGTCTAGGGTATGGCACCTGTGCCATTCGATTAGCAGATCGAAACACCTTTATTTTTATGTGAAATCTTGAATTTCCCAGAGTCCACTAGTTAACCTTTTTTGAATTAAAGACAGAAGCATTCTCTCTCGATAGAGGTTTACTTCAGAGTAGTTTCCATATACATATGGATACACAGTTACAGGTTAAAGGTTACAGTGTACACCGGACCACGACTCGAAAGGGTGTGGTACTGACACAAATAAAACTTCCGCTATTATACAGAGATGTTAAAATGGATGTCTATCTATGGCATACTATCAAAAAAACAAGTTACCTCCTACAAATCAACTTTAACTAATTATTTCTACTTTATATGGTCATCTTGACCTCTAGATTATATTGTCATACTTAATCAATCTTATAGTGAAACATCAGGGTGCTTTCCAACTAGGGTTGTTGTTGCATTTTATTCTTTCCCAGAAAAGGGTCAGTGTACCGCCAAGCTGTCTACACATCACTTGACAGGACATTGTCTTTCGCAATATTTTCTAATACACAAAAACGGTTTGGAACATATGAGAGAGGAAACTCCAGACTCCTAAGAACCAATGAAGTATATATAGTTCAATAATAAGGGGAACTCCGGACTCCAGATAATATTTTATTGGTAAACAAAATAAGGTTTACATTGCATTTAAACAAGGTGTTTGAGGCAATACAAAAGGTTTAACAGCAGCGGAGATCAGAACTGGTAGGCAATAATGGTTGAAAAAAACTTTTCAGCTTAAGTCTATAGAGTAAACACTTATACAGACATGAGGTATGGCTGAAGTTAATCTACTAAGTAACTATGTTTTCCACAGCAACATTACTTCTGTCTAATACCAAAGTATGTTTGGGTGTGTTTCGCGGATAGGACTGGCTAGTGCATGAGGTAGGAAGCAACTTTAAGTAATTTCTTCCTTTTAAGACCCAAGCAGCTGAAGTTAGTTGAATATCAGTGTTTGGTGAAATGGAGCTCAGTTAGAAAGAAAGATTGGTTTATGGTGTAGAGAAGAGAGGAGATGAAAGGGACAAAGGGGGGGGGGGGGGGAAGAAAAAAAATAAGGGGGGAGGAGGAGAGGGTGGATTTTGGGAAACCTCACAGTCTCTGCTACCATTCTCAGAGGATTGGAGTAATGTGGGTAATGAAGCCTGGTCTGGAGATATTTGGGTGTTTGTTTATCTAAATTGATAAGGGTCCTCCCTCAATCTTCCCTTGTTTAGGTAAAGGAGGTAAATTGTCTCATGTTTTGATGAGGTTAGCTTATGAAATGTAGCAGTAAAGTCATTAAAGGCTGTTATCATCCTGTGGTGTGTGGTTCGTAGCAGTTTGGCTTGTCAAAACTTTCTACTTATCCGTGGTGTGGAAGTGGGTCCAGCAGGCCCATGTGTGTGAAAATTTGGTTGGATAATCTTTTTCTATGGAGATTAGTTCCTCCATTTCCGCAATTTTTTCCACTCGTTTGAGCCATTCATGGACGGTCGAGACATGGGTTGTTCCCCAATGGAGAGGGATACACAGTTTGACCACATTTATTAGGGGTGGAATTAATGTTTTGTGGTATTGGTGCATTGGCATGTCCGAGTGGTGAAGGAGAAACTGCATTGGGGTGTGTTCTAGAGTGTATGTAGAGATTTGTGATGTCAGTTCGCAGATTTGAGTCCAGAATGGCTGTATTAGGGGACAGGACCACCATATGTGCTCTAAAGTACCTGTTTCCCTGGAACATCTCCAACATTTATCAGAAAGGGCAGAGTTATATTTGTTGAGAATTACTGAGGCTCTACACAAGCGCATTACAATTTTATAGTTATTTTTCCTGGATCGAAACCTTGAGGGAGCCTTTGTGTGTTATTTTAGAAATGTGTTCCCATTGTGACTCTGTCATTTCTGTTTGGACAAAGTGTCAAACAGATGTAAATTTAGTTTTTGCCTCAGAAGAGTAGAGGTTCTGAGGGTTAATTACATAAGTTGGCCTTGACATCAGTCTGGCTGGGCTGTGTTGGAAGTTCTGCCTGGTCATGTGAACAGTGAGGTGCACATGACAGGCCAGAACCAGGGCTGGTTGGATGTTTTGAGTATCAACCTTCTCGGAACCAATCAGTGGGAGTGCCGGGCCCTGCTGTGGAGTCTGGGAAGGGGTACTTAAGATGTGTGGGTGTTGAGGAGAGGAGTTTGTGAGGCCCGTGTGGTCTGTTCTTGTTCCAGGACCGTAAGGAGTCCCGGTCACGGGGTGTTCAACATCCCACAACACGTTCCTGTTAGATGCCTCCAATAGACCCGCCTGGTCTGGGGTAGGGATCCGTCTGTTCCCGAGTCTCGGAACTGGTTGGTCTGAGGCTCAGTAACTGAGGGAGGATTCAACGTGTCCGGGTGTGCTCTCGGCTTGGAGGGACACCACAGCTCATGGAAGTGACCGGAGGAGGACTCTTCGGAGGAGGGGTGACAAGTGGCATCCTGAGAAGTGCCTGGTTACTGAGTTGGGAAGGACATTGACGAATCCACGCTTTTTCCAGTACTATTAAGGAGACAGAGAACGTTCCAGGTACTGAAGAAAAAGGTTCCTGTTCACCCCTAGTTACAACTTGTACACGTTCATAGGATTGTTTCAAGTTTGAGTCAACATGCTGACTGTCATGATCTCTGGCTAGAGATCTGTTCAGCCTTGAAGTGCCTAGCTGCGAGTGGCTACTCTCTGGGTGGAACTAGAGACTTTGTTAGACCTGCAGTTCAAGGTGTTTGAGTTCTTCACCCGCGCCCTCTGTTCCCATGAGAGATTGTGTTATTGGATGTTACCACTGCAAAATAAAATCTTTCAAAAGGACTTTATTTGTGTCAGCGTTCAAGTTGTTGGGTATCAACCCTTGGAACCCCTAGACGTAGAAGAACAAGCCATGCGGAGGTAACCGGTAAGCCCATTAAGTTAAGGCCACCCTACAATGGGTTATGGCCGCTACACCAGCTTAGACAAGCTTTATTAGTTTTCTGTCGGAGGTTAATATGTTGTAAATGTTGGAGATCATATGTTGCTGGGGCAGCAGAGTGAGAGCATAGCTGTTCAAATGGTGTGAGCAGACGAGAGACGGGGAATGCACGTTCAGCTTCGTTCAGGAAATGTTTGATCTGGAAATATGTCCAGAGAGGGAAGGCATTATTGTCTGTGTTGGCTGGTAGGGAAGAACGTTTCAGGAATATACCCGATCGGAAGAAGTGGTGGGCTAGAACCTCTGTGTGTTGCCAGGTGTCTGACAGAAAGTTGGTGGACATACCAGGCGGGAATGCTGGATTAAGTTTTACAGATGTAAGGGGTCCAGAGTTAGAGGAGATGTGTAGCTTTCAGCAGACTTCCTTGAAACAGCAGAGTGTCGGGGCAATGAGAGGGTGATTAATCAGATTCCTCGGGATGTGTTTGGGTGAGGCAAGGATCGCAGTGGCCAGGGGGAAAATGTGTGCTCAAGAGTGACCCAGTCTTTGTATTGGCCATGCACTGACCAATCTACAATTCTAGAGAGTCGGTAAGCACAATAGTATTTCTTGAGGTCTGGGAGACCAATGCCCCCCTTTGCTTTAGGTTTTGTCAGTTGTTCATATGCTATCCTAGGTCATTTCCGCCTCCATAGGAACCTAGTAGTACACAATTGTTTGTATAATTGATAATTGATAATAATTGATATAAAAGAAAGTCAGGGGGGGCTTAATGGGTATGGTTTGCAATATATATAGAATGCAGGGTAGTATGTTCATCTTTAGAATTGCTGCTCTTCCAAACCAGGAAAATGGGGGTTGTTCCATTTACTTAGGTTGTTTGCAATGGTTTTAAGAAAGGGTTGATAGTGTGTGGAGAATAGATCTAAAAGGTTTACCATTAGGTGTATTTCAAGATGTTTATTCTGCTCATGCCTCCATTGAAAGCGGAAGTTGTTTTTGCATTCTGATTTCATTTGCTGTGAAAGGGAGATATTCAGGGCCTGGGATTTTGCAAAATTAATCTTAAAATTGGAGTTGAGAAGAAACAAAAAAAACCTCTGGATAGCCGCACTCTGGAAAGAAAATCCTTTTTCTTGTGCTTTTTATTGAAAATGAAAGATCACATAAAACAATCCACAGCAAAGGTGATACAGAAATGGGGTGCTGATATGTTTCACACTGAAATCAGTGCTCACTCACAGCTGTTTACACGTACTCTGGCGGTTGGAGCTGTGTAGAGGGACATGGCATTGGACATCCGATCTTGGAGACCAATATGTCTCAGAACTGCTCCCAGGTTGTCTCATGTCAACCTGTTGAACGCCTTCTCTGCTTCTAGTGATAGAAAGAATCCCTCTTGTTTGTGGGTAGTAATCCAATGATGTATATTTAGGGCTTTATTTGTATTATCCCTGGCTTCTCATCCAGGTATGAAGCCAACTTGGTCTCTCCCTATCAGAGAAGGCAGGAAAGGTAAAAGATGGGAGGCTAGAATCTAGGCATATCATTTTATATTGACATGCAATAAGGATATAAGCATGTAGTTACTAACTAATGTAGGGTCTTTGTATTCCTTTGGGGTCACTGTAATGTGAGCTTCCAGTAATCTATGAAAGGGGAGAGTGGGTGATGTTAAGGAGTTAAACATCTTAATCATATGTGGGGCTAAGGTGTCTGCAAAGGCCTTTTAGTAGGCAGCTGTAAGCCCATCATGGCCGGGAATTTTACAATTTTTAAGCTGTTTGATTGCCGATTTGAGTTCTTCTTCCGTAATAGGGTTTTCTAACTGAATGGCATCCTCTTTGTCTATGAGTTTTGGGAAGAATTTGTTGAAGAAAGACTTGATTGAGCCATGTCGGGCTTCAAATCCACTATAGTTTGTTGTATGTTTAGGGAGATTATATAGGTTATAATAGTAAGTCTCAAATTGGGCTGCTATGTCTGTCGGGGTGATATGAGACCTCTCTTGAGGATCTTTGATGGTGTGAATGTTTGTGTGTGGCTTTCCTGGTCTGAAGGGCTATAGCTAGGTATTTTCTGCATTTATTGCCAAATTCATAGAAGAGCTCAAGGTTTTTAATCTTGTCGAGTAAATCTGTAATTGTTTGTTGTTGGGCTTTTCGACGGTACGATTTAAGGGCGATGAGTTTCCCTCGTAGGACACATTTATGGGCCTCCCATTGGGTAAGAGGGACTATGTCAGGGGTGTTGTTCTCTAGAAAAAATGTGTGTATGCAACTACTGATGTCTTTGACGACTGCTTCTGAATTAAGTAGTGACGAGTACAGGCGCCAAATGTTTTTGGAGATGTATTTGTCAGGGAATGCAAGGGTCATTGTAATTGGGTGGTGGTCTGACAGCAGCATTGGTTCAATGGTGGAAGTGGTTAGAAAGGGTATGTCTTACTGGGATAGGAATAGATAATCAATTCTAGAGTATTTATTATGTGGGTCAGAAAAAAAGATAAAGTATTTTTCGTCACAGTGGAGGGTACACCATGTATCATGTAAAAGAAGATTTTGGATCTATAGCTTAATTTTTTCGGATGGCTTTTTATGGTAATGAAGCTGTACCAGTGGAGGTATCCAAGATTGGGAATAGGGCTGCATTGAAGTCCCCTCCTAGGATGGTCAGTCCAGAGTGAAAGTCTGAAAGCAATCGTGAACTTGATCTAAAGAAGCTCGTACCTGGTGATGGAGCCTGATATGCAGAGGATGGCCTCTCTTACAACTCTGACTTGGAGTCCCTAATAGAGCTGACAGGAAGCACTGAGATGCAGAGTTGCATGAGTGCCTGGCGGATCGCTGAACCTGGAGCTGGATCGGAGCACTCGGCCGGGTTGCAGAGGTGTCTGTAGGAATCCCAGAGCAGTGGTAGGCAGGTAGCTGGAGCGAGTAGGCAACTGGTACCCATAGGCAGGAGTGCAGATGCAGCAGAATGGATGGTGGCACCCTCAAGGCTGAAGAGAAGGCAGGTACAGGCAGGCCCAGTCATACACAATGGGCACATCAGGAACAGGGGCTGAAGCAGAAGCGCAATCAGATTACAGGTCGGGTCGTCAACAGGCCAGCAGCGGAGTGGCAGAAGGAGCAGGCAGGTGCAGAGTGGGGGACAAGCCGGGATCGGATGCAGGCAGGAAACAGGAACGTCAGGAAGCAAGCACACAACAGGAACAGAAGGCAGGTAAGTAATTGCAGGTTACACAGGGAATGCTGTAGAGCAGGCAGCACTGAGTCTGGAAACTGGCTGAGTTTAAATAGCCTGTTTGGGCGGCAAAAGCTGTCACATGGTGCGTGCGCACCAACGGCATCCTGACAGGGGCAGAGGTAACAGGTCATCTTCTTCTGCAGCCATCTTGGGTGCTGGCATGCCCTTGCTGACATGAAGAGGTAACAGGTCATCTTCTTCAGCAGCCATCTTGGCTGCTGGCATGCCCTTCCTGACAGAAGCTTACTTGTGCAGTATTGTGGCTGTATATGTTGGCCAGGGTCATGGGTCGTCCCTGGAGTCGTCCTTTTAGGAAGATGTATCTACCTTCTGTTACTATAAGTGAGTCCATGGGTTGCCAGTCAAGGTTTTTTAAATTAAAATTGAGACCCCTTTTGATTTTGCGAGTGAGTTGGTGGCATGGTATACTGTTTGGAACATATGGTTCATAAGCTTGGGGATGTTGTTTGTGCAAAAGTGCGTATCTTGTAGGAATACTACGTTTGCCTTCAGTTTATACATCATATCAAGGACTTGGCTACGTTTTTCTGTGATGTCAAGACCCTTTGTGTTTAGTGAGACTATTTTAAGTGTGGAGAATTTTTTTGTGGTGCGTATGTGGATCTTTTTGTGTTATTGTTCGGTCCTATGGTTTTCAAGAAACCGTGAGGTGTTAGGCAGTTATCTTCACACATATGAGCTGGAGGGATCTGGAGAAAAGTAGGTTCTGATATAGTTTTTTCCTCTTGGAAATGTGGTGGTGGCAGAGACTATGAGGTAGAGGAGGAAGGGGAAGGGGTGGAAGGAGAGAGAAAGGGCAGAAAGGGAGAAAAGAAACAAAACAAAAGACAAAGAGAAGGAGGACGGGGTAGGTGACCTGGGAATTAGGAAAGAATGGGAAAGTTGGTAGTCCGGAGTTAGGGATTTATATATAATCTTCCCTAAAATTAGAAATGTATCCGATAAGGTTTGACAGGAACAAGTATGTTCCCGTCTTGTGGGGAGGTGAAGGGTGTCAGGACGGAATGGTTGAGATTCAGTATCTCTCATCCACTGAGAACCTTGCTGCTGGTTGTGTGAGGGAGCCAGTATTAGAACTAAGCAAAATAGCTGTAGGTCTAAACTTAGGGGAGTTGAACATGAGTCATTTTCCTAAGGTCATTTAGCAAATGTATTGAATAAACGATAACAGATTTAGATTGTGAAAGATAACACATATTATTACAGAAACCAGAACAGTAACACGGAGTCCTCTTTACCCGAAAGTATCATATGTTGAATCTTCAATTGAATGGAGATGGTAGAGACCTCAAACAGTGAATCAATTCAGCATTATAACATTCTACTTGAATGTTTATAATATAACTTTAGTTAAGTCTGTATCAAAAAGCACCCCTTCTCATGTGTGTGTGGACAGGCTGCGACCAGTTTATGGTTGATATTTTTGCAAATATCAGTCCAACTAGGGTTGGAATGGGATCGTCATAAACCCTACTGTGGTTAGCATCTGAGAAGTTGTAAGGTGGGATAACCCTGTAACTTCTTGTGATGGAGTTGGTTAGGTACATGTAATTAATCCATTAGTTGAGTGCAATTGATTTGGGAGTTGTCCAATCGATCAATTGTCTAAATTTTGAAGATATAACAGGATAAGTGAGAAGGAGCTTTCTAATACATTCTAATTTTTAAAGACTCGTAGCATCCTTCCCAAGTGAGGCACTGGGGGAGGGGGGGGGGGTGAGACTGCACAGAAGCCACATTGAGGGAGTGATGAGAAAAGTCTGAAGCTTTTAGTTGCTTAGAGAGTGTTTCCCTAGAGTGTTAAATTCTCCTGATTTTAGGAGAGATGGTGGTGCAGTAAGCAAATTAGGTCTGTATCTCTTTGTGGGAAAGTAGATGGCCTCTGTGCAATGTAAGCCCCCCGAGGCCACCCCACGTGATGCACCTGAGACAACATTAGTTACACTTATTGAACCTAGTTTCAGGGTAATTCTGTGAAGAGAGAAATCCAGGAGGTCTATGTGTGGAATGTCTTCTGGGATAGATCGGATTGGAGGGAGGGTGGAATAGGGTGGAGAAGGGATGGGGGATTGAGCGGGGGGGTAGAGGGTGGGGTATAGGGTGAGGGAAGGGATTGGGGAAGGGTGCGGGAAGGCATTTAGAGTGAGAGCACCACTCTTGAGGGTATATTTATCTAATAGAGCGACTTAGTCTCTCAGCCCAGTCTTAGGCTGTTTAGTGGGGGCATGTGGTTACCCCTAAGATAATGTATTTTACCTTTGAGACCACTGGCTCTTTTAGGGGGGTCAGTCAGAACACTGGGGTCTCCCAAGGGGAGCAACAGACTTACAGTTCAGCTGGGGTTGTATCCACCCGTTATGGATCAGACTTCTAAGACGTGTTGGTAACATCAGTCAGTAGTATCTAGGGTTGGCAGTCATTGGGAAAAGAGAATAAAATATATATTTGATGTAGCTGTTTTTGGTATAAGTTTGTCATCCTGGGTGTCACAGATGGGTGTCATGGCGAGGTTCCTGTGTTGATAAGGTGTATTCGGCATTGAGATTCATAGAAAGGCAGGGGTGAGATTGTTCAGTCAGATCTTTCATGACGGGCTCTTCTGTGAGCCGGGGAGGCCATTGGGTTGTTGAGCATGGCATTCCAGGAGTCTGACATTGTTGGATTCCCTTGGTGGAGTGGGTCTGCGGCGTCTTATGTGGAAGTCATTGCGGTCTGGAATAGTATCAGTGGAGGCTGATCTTCTCATGTGTGGTTGACGAAGGGTGTTGTACCAATCTGGAACATCAATGCGTGGAAGATTTAGAGTTTCACAGAAAGCAGGTAGATCTTCCGGCAGGCATAGGTTGGCTGTGTGGCCTTGAAAGAAAGCAGAGAGGCAAAAGGGGAATTTCAACCGGTATTTTTATGTAAAGTTGATGAGACAGCAAACAACATCTCTGGGGGATCAGTATCTTTGCCTTTGGATCTCAAGGCTCTGTGAAAGCGCTCAGAGTCAATGGGCGTTTTAGGGGGTCTGCCTAGAAGGTCATTAAATATGGCAATAGTGGCCTTTGTAATTTGTGAATTATCAATGAATTCAGGGATTCCTCTTACCCGAATATTGTGACGATGGCCACGGTTGTCCAGATCTTTCATATGTCTCTGGATATCTCTAAGCTGCATAGTTTGAGAGGAGGTCTGTAGTTGCTGGATGGCAGTGTCATGGAGGGTTGTTGTTTCCTCCAGATCATTTAATCTCACTGCCATTGCCTGGACATCTCTCCTGAGGTCTGTGATGGCTGAAGAGAGTGTGGCTTTAATGTCTTCAGCCACAGATCGTAGGTCCTGCTTGCATAGGGGCTGAGGGGCACATGCTTCACCTGCTGTGGGCTGGGGTTGTGTGTGGTTCCTGCCTGAGGGGCTGAGGCTGGAGGAACGTGCAGCACTGGAGTAGGCCCGATTAGAAGCCGGGGTCGTTGCGTACCTGGGTCCAGAAGGGGGAGTGGGACATACTTCCTGGAGTTTTTTTCCATGTTTGGTGGTGGATTGCTTGGCTGGACTTATTGAAGAATCTCCTGTGGATGGGAGCTCAGGAACTAAGCGGTCATTCAGGTCTGGTGCCAAACCACTCCCCCTTGATATCTTAACAGCAGCGTCATAAATGTCCATTGGTGCAAGTGGGTTTGGCCACTGCACGATAATGATTAAGGGCAGATGGCAACCAGTACTGCTCCCAGCATTCAGAAGAACCTGGAAGTCCACCTGCTCCATCTCCCATCCTCTAAAATGCTAGTGGTGTACTAATTCAAAGGTTGGAAACATACAGTATGTAAGGGTCTCTGGGGACTTTAATATGAGGGTGCTCAGGGAACTCTTCATTGAGGAGGGCCTCTTAGGACATTAATGCAAAGGGGGCTCTAATGCCACTGATGTGAATGGGGCACTGAGAACTCCGATGTGAGGGGGTCCTGAGGACACACATGTAAGGGGGCTTTGATGCAAAGGGAGCTCTGAGGACTCTGATGTGAAGGGGGGTTCCTGATATGAAAAGAGTCCTCTGATGCAAAGGGTAACTTTGATGTGAAGAGGGCTCCTGATGTAAAAGAGGGGGCTTTGATGTGAAACAGGTCCTAATGTAAAAGGGGTCTTCTGATTTGAAAGTACACCAACTCACTGAGACATCAAAGACAGAGGAAACAAGTTAGGAAACAAAACTAAAAATGCTCATGCTAATGCAATGGAATATTCTCCTACATTCTGATTGGCTAGTGTATGATGAGAGGTATTGGAAACAATAAATGTGATAGACTGCATTTAGGCAGAATCAGCTCAATTTCAAGCAAAAAGTGTTAATTACTGGTAGATAATGATTTTGTATTTCCTAATTTACAAACAACATCTTGCTTTTTAATTCAGGAAAGTGAAATAATTTGCAAAGTATCACAAATGTGTTTGTTTCACAAGCCAAGCTGCAATTGAATTTGCTCTTCTAATATGTTAATTAAATCCATATTTTAAAAGAGCCGTGTTTCTTCAAGATATTTACTAGCCTTTTCTAACTTTGTACCAATTCGGAACATCTCATCTTAGGGCAGCCATTCCATTGCATTGCCACTATTGTCAGGATAGAACTGGGACACCTAGAGGTGTTTTTGATTTCCCCTGTAGGAATTCCCAGATAGGGTTTGGGAGTTCTATGTATGCTTTGCATTTGGTAACCTCGTGAAAATGTCTAATTTGCATTGACCTATAAGCATCTATAGGTAGCTCACTTTGATGTAGGTTTTGTAGGAAGTTCACACCTTTTATGGCAGTCTCTCGCATCAAAGCCATCAATGAGCTATTCATATGTTTTGGTCGGAATATCTAGTTTATGAGTACTTCCTTCATGGGCTGTACTAGTAGCTAGGGTGCACCAGGCTGTTAAAGTGGCTCTAATTATTGGATGAGACCCCTTGGAAGCAGTTAAGGGGGACATGAGGGATGCTGCCAATATCCCTAAGAAGTCCTGGTGTTTCATAAAACGTTGTTCCATATTGACCCATAATTTGTCATCTGTCTTATGGATCTAATGTTTAACTTGGTCTAACAAGGATGCGTTATAGTAGCCCATTAGATCCGGTAAACCTATCCCACCATTTTTTTTCAGTAGTTGTAATGAGTAAAGAGCAATCCTCTTACTTTTGCTTTGCCAAATAAATTTCCTCAAGAGGGAGTTGCATTTAATGAAGAATGAGTTGGGTATATGGATAGGAAGCGTTCTAAATAAGTATAATATCCTTGGGAAAACTTGCAGTTTGAAGGCGGCTGA
The DNA here is from genome assembly GCF_037356315.1 of Lithobates pipiens. Classification (NCBI taxonomy): domain Eukaryota; kingdom Metazoa; phylum Chordata; class Amphibia; order Anura; family Ranidae; genus Lithobates; species Lithobates pipiens. Next base: position 422,043,894 of record NW_027507903.1, on the reverse strand, counting down.
TCTTCCCACCCAAGAAAGTTGAGTTTTCCCTATGCACCTAAAGCCGCGTACACACAGGCGGACTGTATGGCCAACTTAGTCCGTCAGACAATCCGACGGACAGTCCGTCCTACTTTCGAAGGAACGGACTTGACCACACATGATGAACAAACAGTCCGTCGAAAGCTTGCGCGATGACGTGTACAGCACGTACGACGGGACTAGAAATAGGACGTCCAATACACAGCAATGCAACCTTCCGCCGTGTAAATCCTTTCTGAGCATGCGCCATACTTAGTCCGTCCAACTAGCCTACTCACGAGCGGATTGTCCGCTGAAACCAAAGTCTGACGGACAATATTACGGAAATTCCGAAATACTTAGTCCGCCAGACTGCACGCTGAAAAAGTCAGCTGAAGCCCACACACGAGCGGACTGTCCGCTGAAATGTGTTTCGACGGACTAAGTTGGCCAGACAGTCTGCCCGTGTGTACGCGGCTTTAGATCTTCAGTGACATCAGACAACAGGGCGGGGAAATTAGCTTTGTAGAGTGAATTAGCTGGATAAGAAAGTTGGATTCCTAGATATGCTATAGATTTAGATCCCCATTTATATGAACATTTGTTCTCCAGTAACTTGAGTTGTTCTTGAGATAGTCCCATCGCGAGAATCTGAAATTTGTTGGAGTTGACCTTATAGTAAGAAACTCTCCCAAATTCTTCTATCAGTTGTGAAATTCTCTGTAGGGAACTGTAGGGCGCCGATAGAGATAGAATAATGTTGTCTGTGAATATACCTATTTCGTGTTCAGCTTGTCCCACCCTTTAATGCTGGATATGAGAATCAGACCTGATCTCCTCAGCAAAAGGTTCTATAGCCAGGGAGAATATGATAGGGGATATGGGGCATCCCTGCCTCATGCCATCTGAAAGGTTGAATGACTCAGGCAGGACTCCGTCAATATATACCCTTGCCGAGAGACATAATAGTAGTGTGCATTGTCCCAGACACCCCAAATGTAGTCAGTACTTGTGAGAGGTATTCCCAATGGACTCTGTCGAATGCCTGCTCAGCATCCAATGCAAGGAGCAGAGAAGGCAATCGACAGGCCTCTGCGTGATGTATTAGGTTGATCATCCTCCTTGTACCATCAGGAGCTTGTCTCTCCCTCAAAAAACCCACCTGTTATGGCCCTAAAAGAAGTGGTGTTAATCCTAGTAGTCTGTTTGCTAACAGTTTGAAGTATATTTTTAAGTCCAAGTTTAGAAGCGATATTGGTCTGAAGTTCTGAGGATGGTCAGGCTCTTTTCCAGGTTTAGGTAGGGCCACGATAACTGATTCTAACGTTTCTTTTGGAAAATGCCCTGCTAAAACTGATTGGTTGTAGAGATTAACCATGTAAGGGCCTAGGACTGGGTTAAGGGCCTTGTAGTATTTCGAGGACAGTCCATCCATTCCTGGTGAATTACCCAAAGGAAGGGTGGCAATTACATCCAGGATTTCTTTTAATTCTATAGGGCAATTTAGAAGGTTTATAGAGGTGTCACTCAGCACCAGAAGGTTTAGTTTGCTTAAAGTGGTTCTGCACCTAAAAAAAAAATATTAAAAGCCAGCAGCTACTAATATTGCAGCTGCTGACTTTTAATAAAATCACACTTACCTGTCCCAGGGTCCAGAAATGTCGGTGGCAGATAACGAGCGATCGTTCGTCTCGCTGCTGCCCCCGCTGCCATCCTATGTCAGGGAATCGGGAAGTGAAACATTGCGGCTTCACTGCCCGGTTCCCTACTGCGCATGCGCGAGTCGCGCTGCGCATCTCTTCTGGTCCCCCGCTGTGTCCTGGGAACTGTGTGTTTCCCAGAACACAACGGGGGGGGGCGTCTGCGGGGGTCTGCGGCGGTCTGCCCGGAAGTGGGTGCAGATACCTGGATTATCCAGGTAACTGCACCCCCCTCCCCCCTGAAAGGTGCCGATTGTGGCACCGGGGGGGGGGGGGGAGTGATCAGATTAGCGGAACTTCCCCTTTAGGGTGAAGAACCACTTTAAAAAATTAGATATTACTCCTTCCTACCCTCCCCCTTCTTCCCTCACCACTTCCCTGTCCCCCACCATCCACTTTTCACAGCTGCAGGGTCTAGCTGGATCTTCTACATCACCTAATCTTCGATGCTTCCACGAAGGATCCAAGGTCATTTCCTATCTGCCAGGGATAGTATCATTGCCAGGTAAGCTCCTTTTGATCATTAAATTCCACCAACACACCTCATGACTGACACCACAAGGGCAGAATTAAGAATTAGAATATTCTCTAATAACGTCCAGGGCCTGAATTCCCCAGTAAAAAGACGCAAAATAATGCAACAGTTTCATGCGCTGAAGGCGGATGTTGCACTACTACAAGAGACACATTTTCCTGCCACATACAATCCCACTTTCCTCCACAAAAATTTCTCTCAATTTTATCTGGCCAATGCGATTGACAAAACCAGAGGGGTGGCAATATGCTTCTCTAACAAAATTCGCTTTTCCCACACGAAAACCATCAGAGATCCCGAAGGTCGCTACATTCTAGTGACCGGAACAATTAACAAGGAAACATACACGTTTGTTTCTTACTATGCCCTAAATACCCACCAGGACAAATTCTTCGAGACAACTCTGCAATCTTTGAAACCCCATCTCCACGGCGCAGTGATTCTGGCGGGTGACTCAAATACCCCTTTCGATCTCTCCTCAGATAGATCCAATCCCTGCAAACCTAAACCCAAAAGACCTCCCAAACGTAGCCTTCGGGTGGCTCAGACCATACAATCGGCTGGTCTAATCGACATCTGGAGGGAGATGAATCCACGCGCCAGAGACTACACACACTATTTGGTTCCCCATAATACGCTGACCAGGATTGATCACATTTTTGTCCCACCACGTTTTATACCCAAGGTTGAATCCTCTAAAATTCACGAGTCTCCCCTTTCAGATCACTCCTTTGTTTCGCTGATCATCAGGGGAGGAATGGGCGAGAGGGGAACTTTTCGTTGGTGACTTAACGAATCGCTTTTGAATGTGAATACATTGCACACTCACATCAGTCACTACCCTCAAGGAGCCCACCATCCAAGGTCCCCATTCATATACTAGGGCCAATTTTGGACAGAAGCCAATTAACCTACCTGCATGTCTTTGGATTGTGGGAGGAAACCGGAATACCCGGAGGAAACCCACGCAGGCACAGGGAGAACATGCCAACTCCAGGCAGGTAGTGTCATGGTTGGGATTCAAACCAGCAACCTATTTTTGTATAGAATGAGCTTTGGCTAAAGTTCTCTTCTCTTAAGAAACCGTATTTGGTGCCTGTTGGGAGCGTAGATGTTCACTATTGTATAAAGAACTCAGTTTAATTCTGTGACTAGTATTATGTATATACCTTCCGTTTACAACATTGAAGTGTATAATTTAAAGGATATCGAGTCCCATAATGCTAGTACAGCACCACTCTTTTTTTCCCTAAAATTGGCTTGATAAACATATGGGAAGTATTTATGGGTGCATTTGGGAGGTTTTGTAACCGGAAAATTAGATTCTTGCACACATAGCACATAAAATTGTTGGTGTTCTGCTTCTTTCCATAATGCCCTTCTCTTATAGGGGCTGTTGAGGCCTTTGGCATTCAGAGATAAAAACTTAAGGCCCATCAAAGATAATTAGAGTGCTGACTAAAGCTTCATCTTCAAGGTTTACATGTTGCCAAAATGGTAAATGTAGCCAGAACAAAAAAAACACTAAACAAAAAGGGAAACAAACAGGATACTTGCGTTGTTGTAGGCCTTTTTTTGCCTATGAAAAGAAACGTGTAGAGTACAGAGGAATCCTGCACATGGATCCATGGGGGAAACAGATTATAACCAGTCAGGATTTTAGTATGTTCAATATTCAATGTAGCATCAAAGCCGTGACCTTGTATGGATGTAGAATTGGGGTACAGCTTTAAGCTGAAAGGTTCAGGTGTTCATTGGCATGTCTGTGATATCCTTATCCTCTTGGGGGAGGAGTCCCCAGGATTTTATCAGTTCTGGACCTTCATCCAGAGTGGATACGTTCAAAGTTTTGTTGTTTCTATCAATGGAAAGCTTAGTCGGAAATTTTCATTTGTAGAGAATATTATTGTTCCTCAGATTATTGGTGATAAGGTTTTTGCGAGCATTAATGGTGGCCTGTGAGAGGTCTATGTATAGTGATATTCCTGAATATAGTTCTGGTAGAGAGTTGCATTTGAGGGAGAAGTGCATGAGCTGGTCTTTAACGTGGAAGTAGTGGATTTTAGCTATCACATCTCTTGGTATTTGTTCCGGTAAATACGACGGCTTTGGTAGGCGATGAACTCTGTCTATTGCCAATTCATGTGTTTTGGTCGTTGGCAGCAATTCAGCCATCATATTTTGCAAATATGGATGTAGCTCTGTCGGGGTGATCGTTTTGGGTATGCCTCTAAATTTGACATTGCTCCTGACATTGTTCCTGCAGGAACAGTCCTTGATGTCCGCCATTTTCATGTTGCAGATTTCTTCTGTGAGATCATCATGTGCATCAGCTACCTCATTATGTGCTAGTGCATAGTCATTAATTTTATTCTCTATGCAATCAACTCTGTCTCCTATGGCAGCAATTTCTCTGTGTGTTTCATGAAATTTGACATATCCTGCTGAAATACACGTAGTGTAATAAGCATGTCCTTAAGAGTAGAGTCTAATATGGGTCTAATATGTCCTACTGTGGGGAAAGCATCCAGCTTCTCACTGAAGCCATTTGTGTCAGTGAGGCTGTCATTGTCGGGGGGGGTTGCACTTTCTGTGTCACCATCTGCCATTCATTTCCTCCTCTGCTTCACTTGACTAGTAAATATGGAGGGAGGAGCGTGATCTCCGCTGTCCAGAGCGGAGTAATCAGGCTGTGAGGAGAGTGCCTTTGTTGATGCAGCCGTCCTATTCTTGCCTGATCTTCCAGCAGTGCCAGCACCATCTTGTGAGGTCCGTGATTTCATCAGGCTATAGAAATCTGTAGACCTATGGGGCCCCTCACAGACTTTCCTCTTCCCCCTCATGCTGCCTCCACCTCTCTGGCACTGCATCTGGCCATGGGTGATGTTTTGGAGCTGTTAGGTGAACCATCTCCTCAGGCTGCCGGCCACGCCCCCCTAGTGTAGCTTTTCTAAACGTTTTCATCAGGTAGGACCTTTGTAAGAAATTTTAAGCCTTAGAGAACAAGCTGTAAATAAAAAGTATTTTATTCATAGCTCACAGTACATTAGTATAATCAATAAGCTGTAATTCATTTTCAACGGCACCCCAACTAAATCCACCTTTGACTCACAAGCATTGCAGTACACCACAATGTATGATTAAGCTCTACTGTGCATTGTGGTGCACTGCAATATAAAAAATGGTGCATGTCCGAATTTTGATCCACTGAACTTAATGTAACGCCTGAAAGAAAGTGCATTAATGCTTGTGTTATAAAGCAATGCTCTGGCATCGACAGGTCACAATGGGAAATTATTTGAATGGGCACCCATGATCAATGTCAGGCTTGTGAAGAATCTCAGTACAGCTACCTACCCGTATCTCCTGTGTAAGCAGACAGAGCAGGAAGATCAATTAATCACCAGTGCCCCTCACAGTTCATTGAGAACTACAAAAATGGTGTGGGGGGGGGGGACTTGCTCCAAATAATAATATATAAAAAATATATACACCTGCTCCCCAAAACAATGAACTAAACACTGTGCAAACTGGACGATTGGGTGATAGAGGGCACTTATGTGATTCTATTATGTACCTTCATTTAGGACCATTGATGGAATAAAGTGACAAGTGAAAAAAAGTGCAAAAATATTATTAATGAATACCTGAAATAATGCTAAATAGCGTGAACTGTACCGTTATACCATAAAGTGCATCAATAATTGACCAATGGTGATATACATATGATGTGATTCATAACAGTCCATAATATATATTGGTAAACCTTGATAGCAGAGAAGAATTCCTTCACCATTTACATAAGAAACACATCCAAATTGCTCCTTTATAAAAACTGCTCACCAAATGGATATGACCTTTAAAAAGAAGGTCTAATGCACTGTAGGGAAATCCTAATAGGATACCCTTGGTTAATGGATATTTCCTCTGTGCTGTATTTTCCTCTTCTCCAAGTTATCTCATAAGGAAACAAAAGGACAATCCATAGCGCAATATTGTATAATACAAACAAAGAAGTGGGCCTGCTTACATTAGTAGGTGCCTTAGCCTGGCACTGAGGATAGCTTGCAGAAATTGCAATGTGAATGCTGCTTGCCGCTGGGCTCACGTCCGAAGCTGGCTTGCGTTACACTTGTGCATGGGAGAAAACTGGAAGCCTGGATCTGGAAGTGATGTGACCGGAACACCTCGACGTACGTTTTGTAGTTAATACATCATCAGGAAGCTAAAGCACCTACTAATGTAAGCAGGCACCCCTTCTTTGTATTACTTTAATAAAAATACAGTATTCAGTATTGCGCTATGGATTGTCCCTTTGTTTCCTTATGAGATAACTTGGAGGAGAGGAGGACACAGCACAGAGGATTTATCCATTAATTAAGGGTATCCAATTAGTATTTTCCTACAGCACATTAGACCTTCTTTTTAAGTAAAGAGGTCATATCCATTTGGTGAGCAGTTTTTATATCGGATCACTTTGGGTATGTTTCTTATGTAAACGGCGAAGGAATTCTTCTCTGCTATCAAGATTTAACGAAAGTATACCACAACTACAGTGTCTGCCAGATCTTTCTGGAGGGATCGTGCAGTCAAACGTGGGTTTTGATATGCTTTTCTCACAATCCTGCGAGCTGTTCTGTCTGATATTTTTCTTGGTCTTCCAGATCTTGCTTTAACTTCCACTGTTCTTGATGACTGCCATTATTACATTCCGAACAGAGGATATTGACATCTGAAAACTCTTTGCTATCTTCTTATAGCCTTATCCAGCTCTGTGAGCGTCAACTATTTTCAGCTTCAGTTTTCTAGACAACTGCTTAGAAGAACCCATGGTGCTGATTGTTGGGGCAAGGTCAGCTGAGTCTGGCCATTTAAAAGCTTTGAGATTGAAATCACCTGGTCTTCCCAGACAATGTTTGAGAACAATCCATGACAATGGCAGGTCTCAGCTTTGCAAAGGGGGCAGTGCATGCTATAAATTCTGCAGGGTGCCCAAACGTTTGCAGAAGCCATTTTTTTGTTTTCTGTAATTTTGAAAGTGTAAATGATGGAAATAAAATCTAACTTTTTTTGACATATTATAAGAATGTCGAATCTGTAAATTGATGCCATTTGGAGATTTTTCTATCTTTCCTTGGCTTCGTTATGCACATTAATATACATTTTTACCTGGGGTGCCCAAACTTTCGATCCCCACTGTATATGTTATGGACTTTTTTATATCATTCAATTATTAATCACATCATATGTATATCACCAATGGTCAATTATCGGTGCACTTTATGGTATAAAGGTTCAGGTAACGCTATTTAGGATTATTCAAGTATTCATTAGTAATATCTTTGCACTTTTTTTGCACTTGTCACTTTATTCTATGCATATGGTCCTAAATGAGGGTGCATAACAGAATCACATAAGTGCCCCCTATTACCCAATTGTCCATAGAGAACTACAACCCGTCTGCCACTGTGCTCTGTTCATTACAGATTGCTGTGAATAAATGACACAACTATGTGGGCAGAGACCCGCATGGCTGCACTCTTTTTAAATTTTGATAGTGGGAGCAGAGAGAAGATCCCCCCACCAGCTGTCACAGCTGGAGATTGAGGGAGTGCAGGCAAGTGCTTTTTGGTAACATGTTATATGTTACGCTTGACCCTAAATATGTGTAGCATATTATCAAAGATAAACTTATCCTTTAAGTGTATATAATTCTAAAATTATATTTTTCATTGTTGAACAGAGTCGGGAAATGTAAAACTTATGCCAGGCCTTTTTCAACCATCTGTGATTCCATGGGAGAGATTTTCCTTAACTTCCTGTGACAGAAACACATCATTATGTGTAGGAGATCTCTCAAAGTGAGGGAGAGATCCCCTCTAAGGCTAGTTTCACACCATAGCGATGCGGGAACGAATCTGCGGCGTTTTCCCGCATCGCATGCCTCCCGCCGGCAGTTCACACTGCCCTATGCGGACTGCTGGGAGTGTCAATGAAATCTTAATGACACCCCCAGACCAGTCCGCATATCGCAGTGCGATCTGCAAACTCGGACAGGAATCGGATCGCATGGTGTGAACACCCATGCGATCCGATTCTGCTGCGGACCAAAAAAAGGGTCCTGTGCGAGTTTGCGGCGGGTGCGATGCGAATTCAGCCATACTATCTGTATGGCTGAACTCGCATCGCACAGACAGATCGGATGTGATTTGCACTGCAGTGCGGTGCGAATCACATCCGGATCTCTCACCCGCAGCGGTGTGAACCCAGCCTAAAACAGTTTACCTAATGCATTGGACACTACAGTCACCAAGACAAATAGGCAGGATGAATCTTCCCAGCAGGGACAACATTAAAAACAAGACAGAGAGTCTAACCATCCCACATTCTATCCACAACAAATCAAAAAATGTGTTAAAGATGCATACATTTTAAGATGGTATTTCTTTTTCTTTTCTTTTTTCTTTTTGGGATTACAGGGGCAACACCTCCCAGCCCTTTCTACTGATTGGACAGCAAAGGAGCAGCAACACACTGATGATGTCAACCTTTTGCCCATTCTGCTGTCAGCAAGTTCCTTGTCATCATATCTGCATACAACTGACCTGATTGGCCCCCAATTCCTCCTCTCCCTCGTTCAGGTTGTGCTACTGTATATGAGACTACAAGAAGTTAAATTCAGAGACTTAAATTAGTTACTGTATATACTCGAGTATAAACCGACCTGAATATGGGTCGAGATAACCTAATTTTACCCAAAAAAACTGTGAAAACGCATTGACTCGAGTATAAGCTTAGGGTGGGAAATGCAGCAACTACTGGGTAAACAATGCCCATCTGCAGCCTCACTGTGCCCACCTGCAGCCCCATTGTGCCCATTTGCAGCCTCACTGTGCCCATTTGCAGCCTCACTGTGCCCATTTGCAGCCCCATTGTGCCCATATGTAGCCTCACTGTGCCCATCTGCAGCTGTACCTTTGATAACCAAAACAGCAGGTATCTCCCGCTGTGTCATGCAGTCCATTCAGCGGCCGTCCACTGTAACAAAGCCTCGCCTCCTCCCCGTCCATGATAGACAGAAAACTGATACAGTTTTGCAGCATTGAATCAGTGTTTCGTCTATCACAGACGAGGAGGAGGCGGGGCTTTGTTACAGTGGATGGCCTCCAAACAGACTACATGACACAACGGGAGACACCCGCTGTTTTAGTTATCAAAGGTACAGCTGCAGGTGGGCACAGTGAGGCTGCACCCTCACTCGAGACCCTCACTCGAGTATATGCCGAGGGGGGGCTTTTCAGCATAAAAAATGTGCTGAAAAATTTGGCTTATACTCGAGTATATATGGTACATTAAAAATACATTTAATATTTAATTAGTGCAGAGTTACATTAATATGTTTATTTTATACCTTACCAAACTTCAGCTTTAAGGAGCAGATCTTTTAGACAAAGTTTTATGCGCATTTGACTGTTCTCTCTGCTGAATTTTAATACGAATATTTAAAAAAATGCCACTGCCTGTCACGCTTATCATCTGATTCCCATTGTTTCTGCTCTATCTGATTCTATTGACATTAATACTTATAGACATGAGGACAGAAGTCACATTCCTCATCTGCTTAAAATCCTGATGTTGCTGTTAATGTTCTCTCCTCTTTTTAGCCCCTTGTCACCCTATCTTCTCATTCATTGTAGGTGACCCTCCTCTTGGGATCCCATTAAATGGCAGATGCTGGGAGTGCCGTAGGTCAGGGGCTGAGAAGCAGTGACAGCTGTCCTAGACTCTTAGGTACTGTGTCACTGTGAGTTACATATCCTGCTGCTTCATAGACTGTGCAGAATAGTTTTGGTCAAGCAGATTATGAAACCACAAGAGAGGCTGGCATAGCAGATCACTAGGGTTAAAATAACAGAGGTTGCATTTTTTTAAATCCAGCAGCGCATGCTTTAATAATGAATTCTGACAATCATTATAAAGTAGTAGCCATTCCATATGTCATTCATGTTTATTCTGTATTACTTTTCTTTTTATTTGTTTTCTTTGTTTGTAAGAAATTTAGACACATCACAAAGCTCATTAATAAACATGCCCAGTTGTTTGCCTTTTTGCTGTCATATTCATTATGGAGCCCTTAAAAGTTAGAAACTGTCAACACTGAATGCACATGCTGTGCAAGAGGGTCCATGTGTGCTTTTTGATCCACTATGGTGCATTGGCAACCCCTTTATAATGAATGGACTTCATTAACACAATGCACAATAATGGTTTACGACGTGTAGCACATATATGTGGCATGCAGGAAATAGGCATTATTCCTGGGTGTCGCATATATGTGCTCCTATGTTTGTGCTGGAATCGTGGTCCATCATATTGACAGCTCTGGGGCTCATTCTAATGATCAGGAGTTGGGAGAAATGGCTCCCGATCATGTGATCACTGTGATTAGCCAGTCACAGCGATCAGTATAGTGATGACCTGCCCCAGTGTTGTTTCTCCTCTGAGAAAGAGAGGCCTGGAGCGAGGGAACGAAAAGGACTACAGTAGCTGAGGGCTGGCATGACAAGGTGATAAGGGAACATCACAGGGTTAACAAAATAGTGAAAAGGTGGAATAGGTGGGGTTTTGTTTATTTAAGGAGCAAGGGGGATGACACAGGCAACACTGCAGGGGATCTTGTCAGAGGAACAGTTTGTGCTCCTCTCCCTGCACAGTAATGGCAGACATTGACCTGCTTTTGGGTCAGCTGTGGAGGACTGCAGAGCCTATTGGCCCCCCTCCTTACTGAGCAGGCATGCAGATCGGCGGTAAGGGGGGAGGACCTCCCACACGCTTGGAGGTCATGGACAATTTTCTCCAGGAGCCTCCCCTAGAGCTTCGCGCCACAATAGGAGCCCCCCCGGACCCCCCGGGACTCGTCCGGCCCACCAGCAAAACGTCAGCCGGTTTAAGCTGGACCGGGGCTGGGGTGCAATACTCGTCACTGGCGGGGCTCCGTTGGCAGGGCGGATGCCACAGACACTCCCTTGCTGGATGTTACAGCCAGGGGGAGGTCCCAGCAAGGGAGAAGAACTGTCACGGCCGCCAGGCCCTCTCCGGCCTTGGCCAGCAGCCTCAGACTGGCGCCTTCCACCTCCAGGCAGCGTGGGAAATATGGTGCCATCCGTGGGGACACACAGCAGTGGCCAGGGCGCAAGAAACACAGGAAGAACAACCGGGGTGGAGCCAATACAAGGAGGCAGGACCAAAAGAGCCAGGTCATCACAGTGTCCAGGTCGGCATCCCCAGCAGTGAGCGTCAGGATCGGAAGGGGAGCTGTCCCTGTCGGATATGGAGGATGTTCAGGAGCATCAGGCAGTAGTGGGTTCCAGAGCAATGGCGGCGGGGATGCCCTCCCCTGGTCAGCTCGGTAAAAGTCTCCATGTCTGTCCTCTATGTATAGGCATAAAAATATTAAAATGGCCTTAAAATGGGCAACACAGGCCCCTGTGGCCACAATGGGGACTCCTTGGGCGGCAGAGCCGGTATCTGCCCCCCGCGGGGTCTGACATGCGATTGCAGGCATTACTGGAGAGATTGGTGCAACAGTTTGCAGTAGACAACAGGGACAGGCGCAACAGGCGGCGGTATGGGTACTGCTGAGTGGCGGGTCTCCCTCGCCTGTGATAATCATTCAGCTCCTTTGTAGAATTAGGGTCGTTTCGGGGCTGAATTCCATAATTTATTACCTAGATGACTTTCTTTCACTGTAACACATGGCGGACACATTCTGGATCCCACTGGCAGAGGACCTGACAGAGGGCCCGACCACAACTCTTAGCTTCTTGGGCATTGTCATCAACTTAGGATCTATGGAGTGTCGATTACCGGAGGGGAAGTTGGGTGCACTGAGGTTAGAGATTCAAGGGATTTTAGAGCTATGGAAGATTCAGCTAAGGCAGCGGCAATCTTTATTAGGAAAGTTGAACATTGCATGCCCCATTATTCTCATGGGTAGGGTGTTTTGCCGACGGCTGTCAGCAGCCACTGTGGGGGTCCAGCCCCCCACTCATTTCATTTCATTTGGATTACCAGGGAACATCGCAATGATTTGAGGGTGTGGGGTACCTTCTTGACGGACTACAGTGGCAGATCAGTCTGGATGTCAGGCCCAGTGAGTAACTGGGATTTGAAGCATTTTGGTCATTAACCATGTCTCAGCTTCATCACAGCCAGTAATATGGCTGTTACGCCACCTGGTGCTGCGGTGCCTACAGTTGAACATTTTTCTGTATGAGGTGCATCCCCCGGGGGTAGATAACACTTTGGATGATGCTTTGTCTCACTTTCAGTGGGACAAATTCCAAGAGCTGGCTCCAGGGGCGGACTAACAAGAGGTGCCGTGTCCCCAAGGGCTGTGGGAGATCGCCTTGGTGTCCTCCCAGGATGGATAAGGAGGTCGGTGAGTATGTCCACGTGGGCTGCTTATGAGAAGGTATTGCAGGAATGGTGGGCATTAGTCAGGCAGGCCAGAGTAGAACAGGGCGCCGGTGAGGTAAGGTTGCTGGTTTATTATTTCCAGGAATTTGGAACAAGGAGTGTCAGTGTTGGCCATGGACCGCAAACTAGCAGGGCTTGCGTTCTTGTTTAAATTGCAGGCAGGCAAATTTCACAAAGGATTTCTGCATCTGACAGGCCATGAAGGGTTATCGTTGTCAACATAAACGGAGGGATTCCAGGAGGCCGGTGTCTTTGACAACCTGTGGTCACTGTTTGTTCAGTTGGGTGGGGTGTGCTCTTTGACATATCAAGGGTACTTGTTTAGAGTGGCTTTTTCGCTGCCCTTTTTTGGAGATTTCAGGATTGGTGAGCTGGTTAGCCCTTCCAAGAAGGTTGCAGGGGTTTACGGGTTCAGGATGTGGAGCCCAAAGGTTCATGCATTGAGATATTGTTGCACCGGTCCAAGACAGACCAGGGTGGCAAAAGGGTAAAAGTATGGCTGTATTTATTACCAAACTCTGTTTTATGCCCAGTGGTGATGGTGAAGGAATTTTCAGACGGGGTTTTACTGGGGCACAGGGATGGAGCTCCATTCTCTAAATTCCAGTTTGTGGCCGTTTTTAAGAAATGCCTGAAAGCGGCGGGTTTGGATAGCTCACAGTATGCTTCGCACTCCTTCTGGGAGCTTGGTGATTCGCTATAGGGAATTGGTGAGGGATGTTGGACTGTATCTCAGAGGGGACGGGGATCACCTGTCAGCAGTGGGCATTGATATTTGGTTCCTGGGACTGCAGGATGGGCTACAGCAGGCTTTGAGAGTAGGGAGGGGTTCCCAAGGGTAAGGGGTCACCCTTGTTAGCGGTGGTGGTCTTTGATGGTGGCAAGTAACCTATGAGATGGAAGTGTGGGGGACCCATCGGTGGTATGGGCCCACTGTGTATTCAGTTAACACGAGTTAACAGCAGCAGATATTTAAAAGAATATTTCATTTTTATTGTTTCACTTTATTGTTTCATTATTAAAATGGGATCTTTATATACAGCTTACCTGTAAAATTCTTTTCTTGAGAGTACATCACGGGACACAGGAGCTTCATTACATAGTGGGTTATATAGGCACCTCTGGTGATTGGACACTGGTTAACCACAATTAAGGATAATTCCTCCCCTATATAAACCCTCCCATATGGGAGGCACCTCAGTTTTGTAACAAAGCAATAAGAAACCACGTAAAACCCAAGAGGGGTGGGAGCCCTGTGTCCCGTGATGTACTCTCAAGAAAAGGATTTTACAGGTAAGCTGTATATAAAAAAACAATTTTCTTGATCATACATCACGGGACACAGGAGCTTCATTACATAGTGGGATGTCCCAAAGCAATGCTCAGTTTGAGGGGAGGGAGACACAGATCATAATTATAGACCGCCAGGGACTGGAGGACCTAAACTACAGCCTGCAGTACACTGCGCCCGAAGGCGATATCCTCTTGCCCTCTGACATCCACCTGATAGAATCTGGTGAATGTGTGGACTGATGACCAAGTTGAAGCCTTACAGATCTGAGCCAGGGAGGCCTGGTGATGCACTGCCCAAGAAGCAATTACAGCCCTAGTAGAGTGCGCTTTCACTTGAAAAGGAGGAATCTTCCCCTTTACACTATAGGCCTGAGAAATAACCTGTCTAATCCACCTTGAGAGAGTGGATTTTGACGCCGCCTGGCCCTTCCTAGGGCCTTCCGGCAAAATAAACAAGCAATCAGTTTTCCTTATCTGAGCAGTTGCTTGAAGATATATACTGATTGCTCTAACCACATCCAAAGTGTGCAAAGATTCTTCTTCTGCGGACTGTGGGTCCGGAAAAAAGGATGGTAGGATTACGCCTTGATTCAAATGGAATCCCGAAACCACCTTAGGTAGAAAGGACCTGTTGGGACGCATGACCACCCAGTCCTTATGAATAATTAGATACGGCTCCTTGCTGGAAAGAGCTGCTAGCTTTGATACTCTTCTAGCCGTAGATATGGCTACCAAGAAGACCAATTTTTTGTCAGGAGAACTAATGAAGCCAGATGCAAAGGTTCAAATGGTTGCCCCTGCAAAGCCGAGAGAACCAAATTCAGATCCCACGGGCATACCGGAGGTTTGACTGGCGGTCTTATCCGCATGGCCCCTTGGATGAAAGCCCGCACCAGGGAATGCGATGCAAGTGACTTCTGAAAAAAAAACAGTGACAGGGCCGAAATCTGCACCTTGATAGTGCTTATGGCCAAATTCATTTCTAGGCCTGACTGGAGAAAGGCCAAGATCCTGTTAATGACATACTTTCTAGGATGCAATTTCCTGAGTTTACACCAGGAAACATATGCCCTCCAGATTTTGTAACAAATAAGCCTGGAGGCTGGCTTTCTGGCATTGACCAGAGTAGAAAGGACTGGCCCCGAAAGGCCACGGTCTCTCAGAATGTGGGTCTCAGCAGCCAAATCGTCAAATTCAGACTGCGTAAAGCAGGATGGTAAATTGGACCCTGTGAGAGCAGATCTGGTCGGAGAGGGAGGATCCATGGCCTGCCTACTGCCAACTTAATGATCTCTGCGTACCACGGTCGCCTGGGCCAAGCCGGGTCCACCAAAAGGACCGATTTTGTCTCCCTCTTGACTCTTCCCAGGAACCGCGACAGAAGCGGGCTCGGGGGGAAGGCATAGATCAGATTGTACTGATCCCAGGGAACTGTCAGAGAATCTGACCCCTGAGCAAGTCTATCTCTTGTCCTTGACACAAAATTGTCCAGTTTCCTGTTGAACCTGGATGCAAACAGATCTACGTCTGGAGTACCCCACCTGTGACATATGTTCCGAAATACATCGGGTGCAGAGCCCATTCTCCTGGGCACAACTGCTAGCGGCTCATAAAATCCGCCTGACAATTTTCCACTCCTGGAATGAAGACTGCAGAAAGACACGGAACATGCTTTTCTGCCCAGACAAGTATGCGATTCACCTCTTTTTGGGCCACCAGACTCCTGGTACCACCCTGGTGATTGATATAAACCACTGCTGTGGCATTGTCAGACTGAACCCGGACAGGAAGACCTCGTAGTCTGTAAGACCACTTTATGAGAGCCATATAAATTGCCCGGATCTCCAGGACATTTATGGGCAATAGCTTCTCGATCGCAGACCATTTCCCCTGCGAGCATGTCTCCTCCAACACTGCTCCCCAGCCTGTCAGGCTGGCATCTGTCATGATAATCTTCCATGGAAGAGGAAGAAAAGTTTTGCCCTTCAGCAAATTCTTGGTTTGTAACCACCAGATGAGACTCCTGCGTGTCCCTGGGGATAGACGCATAGGAAGATCCAAGGATTGGGGCTTCCTGTTCCAAGCCGCAAGGATGCATCTTTGCAGAGGCCTTGAGTGGAACTGGGCGAACGGGACGGCCTTGAAGGAGGCGACCATTTTCCCTAACAGTCTCATGCACAATCGAATGGGGGAAGATCTCCTGCCCAGAATTAGGCGCACCAGATCCTCAATGGCCAAGGCCTTTGGCCTTGGAAGAAACACCTTGCCCTGAGCGGTGTCGATGATCATACCCAGGTATTCCAACCTGGTGGCAGGCTGTAGGGATGACTTTTCTAGGTTTATGATCCAACCTATGCGTTCCAGGTGTTCTAGCGTTCTGGTGACGCTGTGGTTCAGGAACGCTACTGTTTTCTCCATGAGAAGCAAATCGTCTAGAAAACCCTGACGGCTATACCCTGAGCTCTTAGGTTTGCCAAGAGAGGGTCCAGAATCTTTGTGAAGACTCGAGGGGCCGTAGCAAGCCCGAACGGCAAGGCCACAAATTGAAAATGGTGCCGCTCTACCGCAAACCTTGGAAATTTTTGGTGTGCGGGAAAAATTGGCACATGGAGATATGCATCCTTGATATCTATTGATGCCATAAACTCTCCCCCTTGCAGGGAGGAGACCACAGTGCGGATTGACTGCATTCAGAAGGACCGGATGCGTAAAAACCGGTTCAGATCTAGGATAGGTCTGACACTTCCATTTGGCTTCGGAACGGTGAAGAGATTTGAATAAAACCCTGAACCCTGTTCTTTTGGGTCCACTTCTACTATCACCCCCTGGGATAGTAAGTGATCTAAGGCCAGAAATAGCGGTTTTTGCTTTACTGGATCCCCGGGGATCCTTGACCTTAGAAAACCAGAAGGTGGAATGTCCTGAAACTCTAGCCTGTAGCCCAGAGATACCGAAGAGATCACCTACTTGTTCCGGATCTCTTCCAGCCAGGATCCTGCAAACTGCAGGAGCCTTCGCCCCACTCGGCCGAGCGGGGGCGCCCCTTCACAAGGAAGCTTTTGGGCTCTGCTTGGCAGGCTTTCGCCCCCAAGTCTTTTTCTGCCCCTGGGCCCGGCCCTGAGCCTTTCCTGTAGAGGAGGGTTGAGAAGGCCGTCGCCACTGCTTAGAACTTGATGCTCCGGGAGAGAGAGCACGCCTGAATGAAGGACGCTTGCTCCTTTTGACTGTAAGGAGAGCAGATTTATCCCCTGAAATTTTTTGGACGAATTTGTCTAATTCTTCTCCAAACAAACGTTCCCCTTTAAACGGGAACCCAATCAAATGCTTCTTGCATGACAGCTCAGCTGCCCAATTCTTTAGCCATAGGGCCCTTCACATGTGTACCAACATGAGGGACAAACGTGATGCTTGTTGGACAGAATCCAAAATCGCATCAATCATGAAACACAGAATATGAGGCATTTCTGCATACTTCTCTACTTCCTCGCTGGGAAGGAGCCCAAGCACCTGCTTAACCTGTTCCTTGAGGAACTGGCACAACCCCACGGCTGCGACTGTAGGTTGCACTACAGCGCTAGTCATGGAAAAAGAGGCTTTTAATAAGGTCTCCAGCTTCTTATCAGTTGGATCTTTAAATACCTGCGCATTATCCAAGGGACAAGTCAGGTTTTTATTCACGCAAGAAACAGCCGCATCAACAGATGGGACCCCCCACTTCTTGGTGAAACTCTCCTCCAGAGGATAATGCATAGAAAACCTTTTAGGAGGAGCAAACAGTTTGTCGGGATGTCCCCAATCCTCATACAACAATGCATCCATTAAGGGATGAATTGGAAAGGAATAGGCAGTCTGTGGGGCTTTCCTGACTCCCAGGGAAGAAACAGAGGACGTAGCAACTTCAGCAGCAGGCATTCTGAATGTGATACGCACCAATTCAGTATAATACTGCACCTGCTTTCTGAGCGCCTGGGAGGAGGGGACTCTCTCCTCTTCCTCTGATTCATCCGACTGCTCAAGATCCCTGTCCCAAGACAGGGATCTCTCCTCATTTTCAGAAGAATCATCTGAGAGAGGAATTTCAGCAGAGGGAGGGGATCTACCCCTTTTCCTGCTATCTTTCAGGGAAGCAGAAATAAAATTAATTATTCTCCCTTCAAAACCCTCCAATGTAGCCCTAAGGGAGTCCTCAGTGACATAAACTGGGGCTGGGACATTAGGAGAGGCTGCAAAACCTGACAGGGGCACTGACTCGTCTTGAGAGGCTGGCTCCAGTCTTGCAGGGGGGGATGGTAACTTACAGGCACTTGTAGAACCCCTGGACCTAGGCAGTGATTTACCAGTGCCTTTGCTACCTCCCCTGAGACCCTCTTACGAGGAGACATAGTCCTAAGCTACAAAGCAGAGGTACTAGTACAAGTGCAATCACTGTTGTGCTTAAAGTCTCACAATAAATATATATGCTTAAACTGCACAACCTGATGCTGAGTAGGTGTCTAAGGTTTGCCTGGATCCAATCCCCTCAGATACTTACTGCCCACAGCTCCTGTGTCTCCACTTACAGCCCCCTGACGCTCTGGGCTTTTTAAATCTGCCGCCTGGCGCCTGCGCAGTACAGCGCCGTGCACACTGACGTGCACGGCTCACAACCACACTCCCCCCTCCTCCATTGGGCCAGGAATGCGCCTGGCGCACATGCACGAGGACCGCAGGATCCGGGGGGGAAGGAGAACTCCACCAGAGCTGCGTGGGACCCCCAGACTACGTGCGACCCCTGTGTTACCTTGTTGTGGCAGGGACTGCAGTGGAGACGTGAGACAGCTGGAGAACCAGGCTTCACTGAGCGTGTGTACTGAAAAGCATGTAAGTATGCATCAGGCTGCTCTTACTCCCTCTAGTGGTGGAAACCAGGTAAGACATACAACTACTCATGAAGAAATCCATCATATAATTACATATATAGGATTAACTTCCCTTACCTGTCCTCGCCGCAGGAATTGCTGAAACAGACAAATTCCAGCCTTCACCCATCATGGCGGGCAGTGTTAGCCAACCTTCAGGTTTATCTGGGGCTCTTTCTCGGAAGAGCCTCCTACCTGGACCATGTAAAAGACTCTGCCAGAAACTTTTGTGCGCTCTGTATAAACAGTACACCAAGTCTGGTTTTCCCAGAGCCCAGTCTTCCAATAGGAGAGGACTTACAGGCCAAACCTTGTTTCTTTGGCTGACGAAGCCCGGGTACCATACCATATTGGGAGTCAAATATCGGCCCGAGGTATGGATCCAGTTTGTTGTAGCCCTTAAGCCTCCACAGGGACCTGACAGAGCTAAAGTTGGCGAAAAAATTGAGGTGCCTCCCATATGGGCGGGGTTATATAGGGGAGGAATTCTCCTTAATTGGGGTTAACCAGTGTCCAATCACCAGAGGTGCCTATATAACCCACTATGTAATGAAGCTCCTGTGTCCCGTGATGTATGATCAAGAAAATACTTTTTATGAGAATAACTTGCATACAAACCTTTAAAATGAGCACATTTGATTTTTCATGTTCGTGTCCCATAGACTTTAACGGTGTTCGTTTGTTTGTCTGAATTTTTTGCCTGTTCGGATGTTCTGGTGTGAACCGAAGAAGGAGGCGTTCTGCTCATCCTTAGCAAGGACACAGTACGCCCCATCATTTGTGAAGATTTGAGTAAGTTAAAGATCTGTTCCCAGTTTGTGCTGCACAAGCTGACAAACGAATAGAAAGCAAAACCTTTGGGGATTTCATTGCCATGTGTGACCAGGATCCATCCTCTCTGTGAACCATCTTCAAATATGATAAGGCACGGTGCTACCAGTTCTATACGGAATCCATGCAGCAATTGATGGAATGGTGTTCACGGTCTTCCTCATGGCCCAAAGATTCCCTGAAGAGCACCATGTTTTGCGCACGTTTTGCAGACGTGGCAGCAATCCAAGAATGTGTGACAGTGGTTTTTTGATCGATTCCTAAAGAGGCCTTTGCTGACAGTTCCTAGAAGCTTTATGAATGTTTCCAAAAGTGTGTTGCAAAGGATGGCAATTATTTTGAAGGTCAATAAAGATAATTTGTTTTTATCCTCCATTTTGTTTGTTTTCTGATACCATTCACCAATTTTTTTAGACAAACCTTGCATTGTGCACTGGTCCAAATTATTTTATGTAGGGGGTTTTATGGTGTGCAGTTGATTTTCAGGGGTTGGGCCTGGCCCCTTAGTTTAAGTGAAGGGAACTCCTAAGTAGGGATGAGCTTCGAGTTTGAGTCGAACTCATGTTCTACTCAAACATTGCCTGTTCGACGAACAGTGAACAATTTGGGGTGTTCGCTGCAAATTCGAAAAGCCACGGAACACCCTGTACAAGTCTATGGGAGAAATCTACAGTGCTAATTTTAAAGGCTAATATGCAAGTTATTGTCCTAAAAAGTGTTTGGGGACCTGGGTCCTGCCCCGGGGGACATGTATCAATGCAAAAAAAAAGTTTTAAAAATGGCCCTTTTTTTGGGAGCAGTGATTTTAATAATGCTTAAAGTGAAACAATAAAAGTGTAATATTCCTTTAAATTTCGTACCTGGGGGGTGTCTATAGTATGCCTGTGAAGGGGCGCATGTTTCCCATGCTTAGAATAGAATACAGAGAACAGTCATTGAAAAAAAGCACAGGGTTCCCCCAAATTCAATTACCAGGCCCTTCAGGTCTGGTATGGATATTAAGGGGAACTCCGTGTCAAATAAAAAAAAAAATGACTCGGGGTTCCGTAGGTAACATAGGTTTCCGTTACATCAGGGTGGGGGGGCATTCCCACTTGTGTCAGGGGGGGTGGGGTCAGGTGACGGGTGGCCTCGCCCTCTTCATATAAGTAATGTCAGGCTGCCGGGATCCCTGCAGTGTCTCCGCCAGTGGAGACAGGATGGATGGACTGCGCTGCGCTGGAGGGAGAGATCACCCGTCGCTGGATCAGATCAGCCATCGCTGGACCTCGGAGAGATGATCATCCGTCGCTGGATAGCAAGAGTGGATTACCAATGCTGGAATCTTTTTTAAATTTTCTTTATTTTTACCCTCAAAGCATCCTCCCAATGTTGAGGGCATGTGGCCTGGTACGGTTCAGGAGGGGGGGGTGCTCTCTCGTCCCCCCCTCTTTTCCTGCGGCCTGCCAGGTTGTGAGCTCGGATAAAGGGTCTGGTATGGATTTTTAGGGGGAACTCCACGCCATTTAAAAAAAAAAAAAAATTGGGTGGAGTTCCCCTTAAAATCCATACCAGACCTGAAGGGCCTGGTAATTGAATTTGGGGGAACCCCACGTTTTTTTTTATTTTTATTTTTTTATCAATAATTTTCAATGACTGTTCTCTGTATTACGGGGAGCTGACAATTCGTTATAGCCGCGAGTGATTTTAAATGACTTTTTTTTTTCTGCAGAAATGACACTTTGTGCAGGGACAGTTCTAAGCACGGGGAACATGCACCCATTTACAGGCATACTATACACATCCCCCAGGTACGAAATTTAAAGGCATATTATACTTTTATTGTTTCACTTTAAGCATTATTAAAATCACAGCTCCCGAAAAAACGTCCAATTTTAAAACTTTTTTTTGCATTGATCCATGTCCCCTGGGGCAGGACCCCAAACACTTTTTCGTGCAATGACGTGCATATTAGCCTTTAAAATGAGCACTTTAGATTTTGAAGTCCCATAGACTTTAATAGGGTTCTAAAGTTCACACGAAGTTTAGGTCTGTTTGCAGGTTCTGGTGCGAACCGAACCGGGGGGGGGGTGTTCGGCTCATCCTTACTCCTAAGGCGTCAGCATACCATGTCAATTTGGACAATTTCATGCTCCCAACTTTGTGGGAACAATTTGGGGATGGCCCCTTTCTGTTCCAACATGACTGCACAAAGCAAGGTCCATAAAGACATGGATGAGTGAGTTTGGGTTGGTGGAACTTGACTGGCCTGCACAGTGTCCTGCCCTTAACCCAATAGAAAACCTTTTAGATGAATTAGAGTGGAGACTGCGAGGCAGGCCTTGTTGTCCAATATCAGTGCCTGACCTCACAAATGCGCTTCTGGAAGAATGATCTTGGGTGTAGTTCCCATAGACACACTCCTAAACACCCTATTGCATTAGGGTGTGGACAGCAAAGCTCAAACACACACACACTAGTCCCAAGGGTACAGCTGTAAACATCTGTGGTAGAAGGGGCCCCCTCTTCTCTCCCTGGAGCCCTCTGCGAATATCAATGTGTGTGCGGACATTGGATGCACGCTCTGGTCTTCTTGTGACAAAGGCATGGGTGTTGTTTGTGTAGCCAATGCTATGCTGCAACATAAATTCATAATGCCCTATAGAAGGATCAGGTTCTCTTAGCCAGGC
Source organism: Lithobates pipiens (assembly GCF_037356315.1). NCBI lineage: Eukaryota > Metazoa > Chordata > Amphibia > Anura > Ranidae > Lithobates > Lithobates pipiens. The sequence continues at coordinate 422,021,489 of NW_027507903.1, read as the reverse complement.
CAGTGCTCTGGTGAACAGGACCCTATAAGCAATGGCCCTCTCCCTTCCAGATCTTGGGCACATAAGCCCCAAGCTTGGCAGTTTAAAGGCTAACTTCACCTTTCTGAAGATGTTAAATGTTCCATCTTTATTTAGCATCTGTATGTTCAGCATGCACCCTCTCTCCTCCCGATCCCCCACCCCATGACAGTAGGTGGGGGATACTCACCCTGCACTCGCTGTCACAATTTGAAAACAACATGTCCATGCAGGGCTCTGTCCACACAGATGTTTCATTCATTCACAGTTTCCTGCGAATGAATAGACTGCAAGTACTGACATCTATTTCAGCTGGTGGCTTGTAGTTCTCAAACTATGAGGGTGCTGGTGAGCTTCCTGTTCTCAAGTAGGGATGAGCTCAGGCATGTTCCCATGGTCCACGTGCAGAGCCCGCCAGGAAGACTGCGCAACACTGCGCTAATCACAGGCCGTGAGACATTGCCCGATGAGCGGCTGCAGAGAACGGGCAATGTCTCACTGCCTGTGATTAGACCAGCACCGCACCGACTTCCTGGCGGGATCTGCACGTGTTCCATGCGAACATGCCTGAGCTCATCCCTACTTTCAAGTAACTGCCTGTTTGTATTGGAGGTACAGGCAGATAGCTATCCTGAGAGGAGCCTGGCATTACACCCACAAGCTGCTGATCGCAAGTTCAATGCTCTGCAGGCTCCCAAAAAAAATGCACCATTTTTTTACTTGCAGAAGGCGAACTTAGCCTTTAACAAATATACGCACTGGCTCATTTCACAGTGTCCCTGGTGGCAGTCCTGTGTCCCCCTTTGCTGTTAATTGGCTGAGTGGCACCTGCTGAAGGAAAGGGGTGAGTGGACTCTCACAATGACACATTGCTGGCTGCAGATGTACTCTGTCCCTCTGTGCAGCAGTGGCGGTTGGGGGGTGGGGGGAGAAGAAGATACTGTGAGCACAGTGCCAGTGGGGAGAGGGAAGAAGACACTCCACAGCACAGCCGCCTCTCTCCTGAGGAGACAGCTGAGACTCAAGTAGACTTATGCCGCGTATACACGATCAAACAATCGGGTGGAAAAGTCTGGCAAACTCAAGTCCGCCAGACAATCACCCCGTGTGTAGCCTCCGGCTGACTTTTTTGACCCGGAAGTACGGCGGACTTAGAAAGTAGTTTTGCACTCCAATCTTCCCGCCGGACTTGCATTTCGGTGGACAATCCGGCCGTGCGTATGCCAGTCCGCCGTACTTTTGAAATGAATGGACTTTTCCCGCCCGGAGAAAAGTCCGCTCATTTTGAGTGGGTCTCCAGGTAGGCAGGGCCCACGAAGGAGACGCCGCTGACCCCGCCACCTGGTATGGACATAAAGGGCAACCCCAACTCCGAAAAAAATCGGCGTGGGGGTCCCCCCCCCAGGTCCACATCAGACCCTTGTCCGAGCACGCTACCCGGTCGGCCAGGAAAGGGGGGATCGAGCGCCCCCCCCCTCCTGAGCCGTACAGGGCGTGCCCTCAACATGGGGGGTGCCTTGGGGAAGGGGGGGCCGCGCGCCCCCCCACCCCAAAGCACCTTGTCCCCATGTTGATGAGGACAAGGGCCTCTTCCCGACAACCCTGGCCATTGGTTTCGGGGTCTGCGGGCAGGGGGCTTATCAGAATCAGGGAGCCCCCTTTAATAAGGGGGCCCCCGGATACCGGCCCCCCACCCTATGTGAATGAGTATGGGGTACAATGTACCCCTACCCATTCACCTGTGAAAAAAAGTACAAAAAAAACACAACACAGGGTAAAAATAGTTTATTGCACAGCTCCGGGGGTCTTCCGTCTTCGGGGGTCTTCTCGCCATACTCTGCCACTATCTTCTTCTAGCTCTTTTGCTAGCGGAGTAGCCCAGCTTTCTTCCTCGCCTCTACCCTCTTCGGTTCCGACTTCGGGGGTCTTGTCCCCCTCTTCGGTTCTTCTGCCGGGCCACCGCGCCTTCTTCTAGCTCTTTTATAGGCGGTGGCCCGGTCTTCTGTCGCCGCTTTCATCGTCGCCGCCTTCTGTTCTTCTCTTCTTCTCTTCAGATGTTAACTCGTCGCTCCCTCCGCTCACAATGATGGGGACCGGGTGCGCGGCGACTTATATAGGGACATCACCGGATGATGTCCCCGCCTATTATGATGTCACAGTCCCAGCATCCTCTGGGACTGTGACATCATAATGGACTGGGACATCATCCGGTGATGTCCCTATATAAGTCGCCGCGCGTCGGGTCGGAGCCATTGTGAGCGGAGGATGCAACGAGTCAACATCTGAAGAGAAAAACAGAAGAACAGAAGGTGGCGACGACGACGACGACAGCGGCGACAGAAGACCGGGCCACCGCCTGTAAAAGAGCTAGAAGAAGGCGCGGTGGCCCGGCAGAAGAACCAAAGAGGGGGACAAGACCCCCGAAGTCGGAAGAAGAGGGCGGCGGCGAGGAATAAAGCCGGGCTCCTCCGCTAGTAAAAGAGCTAGCAGAAGATAGCGGAGGAGTCCGGCAAGAAGACCCCCGAAGACGGAAGACCCCCGGAGCTGTGCAATAAACTATTTTTACCCTGTGTTGTACTTTTTTCACAGGTGAATGGGTAGGGGTACATTGTACCCCATACTCATTCACATAGGGTGGGGGGCCGGTATCCGGGGGCCCCCTTATTAAAGGGGGCTCCCGGATTCCGATAAGCCCCCCGCCCGCAGACCCCTACAACCAATGGCCAGGGTTGTCGGGAAGAGGCCCTTGTCCTCATCAACATGGGGACAAGGTGCTTTGGGGTGGGGAGGCCGCGTGGCCACCCCTTCCCCAAGGCACCCCCATGTTGAGGGCACGCGGCCTGGTACGGCTCAGGAGGGGGGCGCTCGATCCTCCCCCCCTTTCCTGGCTGGCCGGGTAGCGTGCTCGGACAAGGGTCTGATGTGGACCTGGGGGGGCCCCCACACAGATTTTTTCGGCTTTGGGGTTCCCCTTTAAGTCCATACCAGGTGGCGGGGCCAGCGACGTCTCCTTCGCGGGCACTGCCTACCTGGAGACGTGCTAGAAATGGGCGGACTTTCCTCCGCATGTGTGTGCGAGTCCGTTCATTTCAAAAGTAGGGCGGATAGTACGGCGGACTTAGTACGCCGTATTAGTCCGCTGAAAAAGTGCCGTGTGTGGGCAAGTAGCCCGTTCGGAAAGTCGGACGGACAGTCCAGCGGGAAGTCCGCCAGACTAAGTCCGTCGGATAGTCGGCTACGTGTGTACGCGGCATAATACACAAAGAGTGATTAGGGTGTGCTGATGAACAGCAAGGTACAGGCAGCCCATCTATTTGAATGTATTTCATGCAGGAAAAAGGTTCCTGGTTTTGAAACCACAGTAAAAGGGAAATTGCATTGTGCTTTTGCACCATGTGATTTTTTGCAATTAAAAATGCACTATGGTTTTTAGATACATGGGGTGCTGCCATTATGAATAAATGGTAGCGCAGCATGTGGGCAGGTTGTGGTGTGGTGGGGAGGGTCATCACGCTCCTTATGTTTCCCTCCTCATTGGGTGCCAAACAAGGGTCACATGAGAGGCTTGCCCTGGGTTGGGTTATTCTGGGCTATGCTAGGCACCTTAGATAGGGTCACTTGCCTTACACTGAGGGGTACAGCACCACAGTCACTTGTGCATTTGGGAGGGGCATGCAAAACCCTTGTCTTCTCCACTTTTTTTTCTCTTCTTATCACTGTTACCTCACTCCCAGCAACTGTATAGGGTCTCGACGTGCACCTAGCGCGGACTCCATGCGTGCACTTTACTTAACTCTTGGTCTTCCGTAACCTGTGTACAGGATGAGGGCCTCAGCAGTGCAGATCTGCTTCCGTTGCTATGGGAGCATGAGAGGAGATGAGAGATAGTATATAAACACTGCAGTTCAGAGAATATAGTGCAGTCAGTGTAGTATATATAATACAGTGCAGGGTATATAGTGCAGTGCAGAGTTTATAATATAGTATATTAAAGTGGTTAAGGGGAACCCTATGACAGAATTAAGAAAAAAAAACAGCATTGGATCCCCCCCCAAAAGCCATACCAGGCCCTTCGGGTCTGGTATAGATTTTAAGGGGAACTCCACACCAACATTAAAAAAAAATGGCGTGAGGCCCCCCAAAATCCATACCAGACCCTTATCCGAGCAAGCAGCCTGGCAGGCCAGGAAACGGGGGGGGGGGGGGCGAGCGCACCCCTCCTGAACAATATCAGGCTGCTTGAGATTGCTGCTTCAAGAAGGCTATCTCACCTCTCACATGTACACTCTTACGACAGGCCACTAGAAAAACCTTTGCTACCCTTGGTAATCACTGTATCTTCAAACTGTATGACTTCTTGTACAATTATCTTCATACCCCAATGGGTTTTTGGTGACCAGAACTCTAGCTATGTGTGCTGGTTACTTGTATTACAGCCCTTTAGTAACTTCAGACCAGTCCGAGTCTAAAATGGTAGTATCCAGTATTTACATCTTCAAGATGGACTGCAGGTCCCATCACTCCCCCTAGAAAGTGGGAACTCTGACCTTAACCTAGCACTGGAAATCCAGACTCCAGCAATTGCAGTGAGCAAGGTCTGGTCTCTCCTCTTAGTACGGGCCCCATAGTAAGACAGAACCCCAGGATCCAGGCCTCCATCTAGAGTTGCCACCTCATCCCTTTAAACCTGAAATCCTTTGAATTAAACAGGTTCTGAAGCTAGTTAAATGAAGATAAGGCACCAAGCGAGTTTAATTACCACCTTAATCGGTCTCAGAACCTGTGTAATTTATACATGTTCGGGTTTAAAGGGTTGAGGTGGCAACCATACCCCCATCCCTTTTATAGCACACAACACCTGGGGGTCAGACCCAAGAAAACCCTCCAAGAAAGACATGGGAAACACAATTAATCTCAGCCTTCTCAACTGGGTCAGCATTAACCACTATCTGCCTACAAGTGTGTCTGCAAAGCAACAGCAGGGGTTGGCTGTGAGTTGTTTCAGGTGTAGGAACAGATGCAATTTATGCGCTGCCTTGCACCCTCAACAGTGTAACCCTAGCCTTAAATCTGACCCTCACCCACTTTGCATATACACAGACAGCAATAAATATGTACTCTCTTCCCTAAAACAAAAAATAAAATCAGATTTTTAGCCAGAGTTGGGCTTTAAGCTGTTAGGTCGTACAAAATTCTTTTTTATTCCCCAGCAGAATGTTTAATTTTGCTTAAATGATCCAAGTTGTTCCAAACATGCAGGTGATCTTTGCTGAATATTCAGCATACAGGGAAAACAAAAATATAGTTTGATCCATTTTTGTTCCTAAGAGGCTGACTGTGCTAAGCAGGTACTCAGAACACCTGTTCCCTTTGTGCCAAAAGTTCCATTCCTGCAGAGCGAGATAAAAGTTTGTTTGCTGCTCCAAGAACAGAACTGCATAATGAGTCACTGGCATCTGTCTTAGGATTTTTTTTTTTTTTCCTCATGTGAATGGATGCCTGAAGGAACTGTCTTCCAGCAAACCACTGTGTGCTCAAGAGACAATATATCACCAAAGCGTGCTACAGTAATATCATTTTTTTTTCGGTTTTGAAGCTGGACTTATGCTTTCAGAAGAGCTCTGGTTATCTAACCCTTATGCCAAAAAAATGCTGTTCACAAAAAACTGGCTATAAAGTATTTGTGGTTGTTTTTAAAGTTAACTCTAATTATGAATAGATACAGGGTTGTCATTGCTGACCTCCCTCTGAAAATACTAGTTGACTGACTGCTTTTTATTGACACAATGGAAGTTATTTACGAAAGGTAAATCCACTTTGCACTATAAGTGCAAAGTGCACTTGAAATTGCACTGAAAGTGCATTTGGAAGTTCAGTCGCTTTAACGAGATCTGAAATGAGAAGAAGCTCTGCCAATCATATGCAAGCTAAAATGCTGTTTTTTATTTTCCTTGTATGTCCCCTTTGGATCTACAGCAACTGCACTTTCAGTGCAATTTCAAGTGCACTTTGGGTGTGCCCTTCATAAATAACCCCCAATGACATGGATTTACTAATTAAGTGGAGCATGTTTACTTAATTTTATTTTTTTAACTTTAACTTATTTTAGTTATCGAGGTGAAATATTCAGGGTTTTTTTTTTCTCCTTGCTAGTGATTGAGTATTATCTGCTAAGCGATTTTTTTTTTTGATTTTTTTATTTTGTTTTGCCTCATTCACTAAGTGAAAATTCCCTTTGCAAAGAGAAAATGGACATGTTCTACTGACTTAGGGCTATTTCACATACCAGGGGGCATTAAAAACAGGCGGTTTAAACCTACAAGCGGACATGGACGCCAGAGACGATTGTACACAAGCCAAAAGTACAATGCTTTGTTTCATGGTTGGGGTAAATTTAACTCAGCCTGTCGAGTTTAACAGGCAAGACTGCCCGTCAAACTCGCCCATTGAAGACAATAGGGCCATGACACAGCCGCAAGACAAATGCTTGGCACATGTGTTGTAGCACAATATTCTATATAAAATCTCTGCTCGGCTGGTAAAAAAAAAAAAACCTGACAAAAAAGCAACCATGCATTCAAAAGATTGTAGAATTGGCTTCTAAATGCGTTGCTCTGGTGTCTAAAGCCACCACCGGTCATATTATAGTGCTATATAGTCATAACACACTCCCTGTCCTAGAATGACAATGCTGCTCAGTACGATTGTCACTTTACGTGAGTGCAGGAGTTAATAGCAGGATTACCAGGTTAAAATAAAGTGTGAAAAGAAAACAAATGCAGCCATCACATCCAAGTACTGGTAAGCTGCAATACCTTTTGTTCTTCAGTTTAGCTACGTCTTGAGTGGTGAACTAAACATATTTCATATTTTGACATGCTTTCATATACTAACTTTTTGAAAGGTACATTTCATTTTATTAGCACAAATTACATATAGCAACAGATTTTAGGTCTACTCAATGTAGTTATTTTGTTTTTCTTGGCTTGCACCCTAGGATCCACATTGCAAACCAAGGTACTAAATATGTAAATAACTTTTTTACCTCAAAGATGGGACTTATGCCTCGTACACACGATCAAACAATCCGGTGGAAAAGTCCGGCGGACTCAAGTCCGCCGGACAATCCCGCCGTGTTTGGGCTCCGGCGGGCTTTTTTTACCCAAAAGTCCGGCGGACTAAGAAAGTATTTTTGCACTCCAATCTGTCCGCTGGACTCGCATTTCGGCGAACAATCTGGCCATGTGTGTGCCATAAGAAAAAATTGGGAAAACAGCGCTGTCCAAAAAATACTGAAAAACCTATATCAGTGAAACAGGAAATAAAATTATAAATTCTTGCTGAACTTAATGTGAGATACACACAATATACAATATATATATATATTTTTTAATATAACCACAAATAATACAAATAAAAAACGTGAACTAAATAAAAGCGTGAACAGTCCAACAAAAAAGGGAGAGAGATAAGATGAGGCTTCAGTCCATTTAGGTGACTCCGTACAAAACACCCTCCAAGTATGTAGCAAGTGCACCCAGAGAAAGGAATTCCTCCACCACTAGATTCAGTGAGGCTTACCAGCTGACAAGATCTCTTTTTAGGGAGATCATACGTGCTCGCAAACAAAACCATCAATCCGATCCCTTTAAAAGACACTGCTGATATCTCCAACTCGTGTATCCCCTCCTCGGAGTGTCTCCCGTTTCACCACAATCATTTAATGAGATAAAACAGAAAGGCTCCGATAGCGTAACTCCATATAAAACTTTTATTTGAACACAATAGAACAAAAATTGCAAACTCACAATTTCAGCCGTATACAAGCATGAATATAGTAAAGAGCCGGCCGGCTCTCTCTCGCTTACACTGCCCGCCCTTCCTAGACCAACGGGGAATGGCGGTGACGTCAGCATGCCACTCAACCCTACGTCGTTTCGTCAAAGCTGACTTCTTCCTGGAGCATGTGTGTGCCAGTCCGCCGTACTTTTGAATAGAACTGACTTTTCCCACCCGGAGAAAAGTCTGCTAATTTTGAGCGCGTCTCTAGGTAGCCGGGGCCAGCGAAGGAGGCGTCGCTGGCCCCGTCACCTGGTATGGACTTAAAGGGGAACCCCTATGCCACAAAATTGGCGTGGGGGTCACCCTCAGGTCCATAACAGACCCTTATCCGAGCACACTACCCGGCCGGCCAGGAAAGGGGGTGAGGACGAGCGAGCACCCCCCTCCTGAGCCGTACCAGGCCGCGTGCCCTCAACATGGGGGTGCACCCCAAAGCACCATGTCCCCATGTTGATAAGGACAAGGGCCTCTTCCCGACAACCCTGGCCATTGGTTGTTGGGGTCCGTGGGCGGGGGCTTATCGGAATCCGGGAGGCCCCTTTAATAAGGGGGCCCCCAGATACCGGCCCCCTACCCTATGTGAATGAGTATGGGGTACAATGTACCCCTACCCATTCACCTGTGAGGATGCTGGGACTGTGACATCATAATGGGCGGGGACATCATTTGGCGATGTCCCTGCCATTGTGACCGGAAACCGCAACAAGGCAACATCTCCAGAAGAGAAGAAGAGAAGAACAGAAGAGAAGAACAGAAGGCCAGAAGACAGTGGCAACAGAAGACCGGGCGACCGCTTGTAAAAGAGCTAAAAGAAGGCGTGGTGGCCCAACAAGAAGAACCAAAGATGGGGACAAGACCCCCGAAGTCGGAAGAAGAGGGTGGCGGCGAAGAAGAAATCCGGGCTCCTCCGCTAGTGAAAGAGCTAGCAAAAGAGCAGAAGATAGCGGAGGAGTCCAGCGAGAAGACCCCCGAAGACGGAGGAAGACCCCCGGAGCTGTGCAATAAACTATTTTAACCCTTGTGTGTGTTTTTTTTTTCACAGGTGAATGGGTAGGGGTACATTGTACCCCATATTCATTCACATAGGGTGGGGGGGCCGGTATCCGGGGGCCCCCTTATTAAAGAGGGCTCCTGGATTCTGATAAGCCCACCGCCCGCAGACCCCGACAACCAACGGCCAGGGTTGTCGGGAAGAGGCCCTTGTCCTCATCAACATGGGGACAAGGTGCTTTGGGGTGGTGCTTTCCCTGAACAACAGTAACCACTTGACCACTGGGCACTTAAACACCCTTAATAACCAGACCAATTTTCAGCTTTCGGTGCTCTCACATTTTGAATGACAATTACTCAGTCATGCAACACTGGACCTATATGAAATTTTTGTCCTTTTTTTCACACAAATGGAGCTTTCTTTTGGTGGTATTTAATCACCGCTCGTTTTTTATTTTTTGTGCTATAAAAGAAAAAATACAGAAAATTCTGTAAAAAAATGAATTTTTCTTTGTTTCTGTTATAAAATTTAGCAGATTAGTAATTTTTTCTTCATAAATGTTGGCCAAAATTTATACTACTACATATCTTTGGTAAAAATAATTACAAATTGGTGGATATTATTTGGTCTTTTGAAAGTTATAGAGTCCACAAGCTATGGTGCCAATATCTGAAAATTGATCACACCTGAAGTACTGACGGCCTATCTCATTTCTTGAGACCCTAACATGCCAGAAAAGTGATACCACATGTGTGAGACTTTTACACAGCGTGGCCACATACAGAGGCCCAACATGCAGGGAGCGCCATCAGGTGTTCTGGAGCACCCAGGACAATTCTGACATTTCTCTCCTACATGTAAAAATCATCATTTATTTGCTAGAAAATTACATAGAATCCCAAAACATTATATATGTTTTTATAGAAAACACCCTGGAGAATACAATGGTGGTCGTTGCAACTTTTTATCTCGGACGGTATTTGCGCAGCAATTTTTCGAATGCTTTTTTTTGGAAAAGAAAACAGTTTTGTGCTTAAAAAAAAAAAAACACAGTAAAGTTAGCCCAATTTTTGCATAATGTGAAATATGAAGTTACGCTGAGTAAATAGATACCTAACATGTCACTCTTCAAAATTGCACACGCTCGTGGAATGGCGCCAAACGTCGCTACTTAAAAATCCCCATAGGCGACGATTAATTTTTTTTTACTGGTTATATGTTTTGAGTTACAGAGGAGGTCTAACGTTCGCAGCGATACCTCACATGTGTGGTTTGAACACCGTTTTCATATGTGGGCGGGACTTACGTATGCGTTCGCTTCTGCATGCGAGCACATGGGGACAGGGGCGCTTTAAAAAAAAAAAAATGTATTGTTCATTTTACTTTATTTATTTTAGTTTGACATTTTTTTCCCTAAAAATAAATTTTTGATCACTTTTATTCCTATTACAAGGAATGTAAACATCCCTTGTAATAGGAATATGGCATGACAGGTCCTCTTTACAGTGAGATATGGGGTCAATAAGACCCCGCATCTCACCTCTAGGCTGGGAGGCCTAAAAAAAAAAAGATTCTGGCTTTGATCGTATTGGCGAGTCGGTAGAAGCACCGGAGGGCGGGGGGAAGGGGGGTGTCTATGGCTGGGTATTGCAGGGTATCACCGACTATGGCTGGGTATGGCTGGGTATCTCCGAGTATGGCTGGGTATCTCAGAGTATGGCGTTGCAGAGTATTGCGTTGCAGAGCATTGCAGGATATTGCCGGGTATTGCAGAGTGTTGCAGGGTATTGGCGGGTGTTGCAGAGTGTTGCAGGGTATTGGTGGGTGTTGCAGAGCATTGCAGAGTGTTGCAGGGTATTGGCAGGTGTTGCAGAGCATTACAGAGTGTCGCAGGGTATTGGCGGGTTTTTCAGAGTGTTGTAGGTTATTGGTGGGTGTTGCAGAGTGTTGCAGGGTATTGGTGGGTGTTGCAGAGCATTGCAGAGTGTTGCAGGGTATTGGAAGGTGTTGCAGAGCATTGCAGAGTGTTGCAGGGTATTAGCAGTTGTTGCAGAGCATTGCAGAGTGTTGCAGGGTATTGGCGGGTGTTGCAGAGCATTGCAGAGTGTTGCAGGGTATTGGCAGGTGTTGCAGAGCATTACAGAGTGTTGCAGGGTATTGGCGGGTGTTGCAGAGCATTGCAGAGTGTTGCAGGGTATTGGAAGGTGTTGCAGAGCATTGCAGAGTGTTGCAGGGTATTAGCAGGTGTTGCAGAGCATTGCAGAGTGTTGCAGGGTATTGGCGGGTGTTGCAGAGCATTGCAGAGTGTTGCAGGGTATTGGCAGGTGTTGCAGAGCATTACAGAGGGTTGCAGGGTATTGGCGGGTGTTGCAGAGTGTTGCAGGGTATTGGCGGGTGTTGCAGAGCATTGCAGAGTGTTGCAGGGTATTGGCGGGTGTTGCAGAGCATTGCAGAGTGTTGCAGGGTATTGGCGGGTGTTGCAGAGCATTGCAGAGTGTTGCAGGGTATTGGCGGGTGTTGCAGGGTATTGGCGGGTGTTGCAGAGTGTTGCAGGGTATTGGCGGGTATTGCAGAGCATTGCAGAGCATTGCAGGGTATTGCAGTGTTGCAGAGTATTGCAGGGTATTGCAGAGTGTTGCAGAGTATTGCAGGGTATTGCAGAGTGTTGCAGGGTATTGCAGAGTATTGCAGGGTATTGGCAGGTGTTGCAGAGCATTACAGAGGGTTGCAGGGTATTGGCGGGTGTTGCAGAGTGTTGCAGGGTATTGGCGGGTGTTGCAGAGTGTTGCAGGGTATTGGCGGGTGTTGCAGGGTATTGGCGGGTGTTGCAGAGTGTTGCAGGGTATTGGCGGGTGTTGCAGAGCATTGCAGGGTATTGCAGTGTTGCAGAGTATTGCAGGGTATTGCAGAGTGTTGCAGAGTATTGCAGGGTATTGCAGAGTGTTGCAGGGTATTGTAGAGTATTGCAGAGTAATGCAGAGTAATGGCTGGGAATTGAGGGGTTAATTTTCAGTGAGCAGCAATGTGGGCACTGCAGATGCAGCCCACATCGCTGCTGACACCGATCTCTTCCCCCTCCGCTGTACCGATCGGTACAGCCGGTTTGTTTACAAGTGATCACTCCATCATTTGACGGAGCGATCACGTGGTAAACGGCCGCGATGAGCCGGCAGTCACGGATGCTCTCGAGTGCACGCCCCAGGGGGCGCGCGAGAGCGGAATTCTGGGAGGACGTCATATGACGGCCTCCCAGAGTTAAACAACCTCCCTGTAGCCGTCATTCGGCTATGGGCCGGTTGTTAAGTGGGTAAAGGGAAGGATCCTGAATTTGTAACTTTTATTTGATTTGCTCAGTTTGGTTGCATTGAATGACAGAGTTATTATTACCAGGGCTGGTGCAAGGATTTTTGACACCCTAGGTCAGTGATGGCGAACCTTGGCACCCCAGATGCTCTGGAACTACATTTCCCATGATGCTCAACTACACTGCAGAGTGCCAGAGCATCATGGGAAATTTAGTTCCAAAACATCTGTGGTGCCAAGGTTCGCCATCACTGCCCTAGTTAAAACCTAATTTTGCTGCCCCCCCCTGGCTCCACCCCTTACTAAACCACTTTGCCCTGCCCATGTATACCCACCTTTTTAATTAAGCGCCCGTCAAATGCAGCCTCACCAGCACCCATCAATGCATCCTACCAGTGCTTATCAATACAGCCTACCAGTGCCCATCAATGCAGCCTCGCCTGCACCCATCAAATGCAGCCTACCAGCACCCATCAGTGCAGCCTACCAGTGGCCATCAATGAATGTTTGCTTGCTTTTATTAATTTGGGAGTCAGAACACAGATACAGTCCTCTGCTGCCACTGCGCCTCTGACACTATGTGTGAACAGAGCGGTGGCTGCCTGCTAATAATGAGACTTTCTTGCTTGCTGCAGAGAGAAGAGAATATAAACACCAGTGGCCAGGCGCCCTAGGCAGGAGTGCGCTCTAGGCGGCTGCCTAGTTTGCCTAGTGGTAGCACCGGCCCTGAGTATTACGTACCTATGGAGAGATGTATACATTGCATGGGATTTGGCAGAGCCTTGAATTGCAGTTGAGAGTACCTGTTTGCATATTGATGGCCTTAGAACAGTTTAATTTTGGGGACATTCTTACTTACAAAAAATAGAATATACAGGTATCTCTTGGAACATCTTTTCAATTTATTTTTAGCTGTATTTATTTTAAATTTATGTGCTGGCAGCCATCATAAAATATTGATTGATTGAAAATAGATAATTCAGTGATACATGTAAATAATTAAAACCAATATTTTAATTGATCTATGCCAAGATCATTTCTTTGGCACCCACGCAGAATCTTGAAAATCATTGTGACTGTGCAAACACCTGTGCTTATTTCAGAGATTCACGTGAACAATTCAGATCAACTACACACAGCAATACCTGTCCACGGTATTTGCATATTTAAATGTATGATTCAGTCAAAATGTAATTATGATAACTTTTTGATTGAGCACGCAGATAACATATATGCACATGTTTTGCACATGCAGCATGGATGTGGAAAAATATAAGAATTTGTGAATTAGCATGTAGGAAGTGTACATTTGCCATACACATTTGTGACTGATTAATTTATTAGTAATGAAACCATTTTAAATGTATAACAGATACTGTATCTTGCTGAAACAAAGTCATATTTTGCTGCTGGCAAGTGAAATGTAGCCTTTTCTGGAAATTTAGGAAGCATTTTAATGAGCAGGAGGATGTGTTTTGTACTTTTTTTCCATTATTTTTTTCCAACACAAATTCATTATTATATTGATTTAAAAAATGTTTACGTTATTTATTTTTTTAACTTTTTAAATCTCTGTTAAAAAAAAAATACATCATTGATGTTCCAATTGTAATTCTCATTTATTTTACTGTACTTGGCAGGTAATACAGGATACTCCTACTTACTGTACCTTGCCTGTGGGGATAGGCGGGGGGTGTGTATTTTGAAGAACGTAATTAGTGCCAGAGGCACTGCTCCCTGATCCCACCCTGCTGTGTGGCATAGCAAATTAATTTTCACTATTTTCACACTCCCTACCAATCAGCAGGCAGCTCAGTGAGACTTGTCTCCCAACTGGCCAAAGCATTAGGCAATCCTATGGATAATGGATGCCTAGCGCTGTACCGGAAGAGGAGCCACGGCCGCTGGTTCCCGCTGAGGAGGAGAGCCGATGAGAAGGAGAGCCGCCGCTTATTCCTGAGGAGGAGAGCCACCGAGGGAGAGCAGCTACTTCCCGCCGAGGAAGAGAGCAGCTGAGGAGAAGAGCCACTGATGAGGAGAGCCCTGTCACTCCAGGAGAATGTACAAAAAGACACTCCCTTAATGGGACTTTAACTGGACCACCAATACCACCAAAATTGAAGATAAAATCTTTTTATTTTAATTTATTTTATAAAAAAGACATCCAGACACAAAGTATCTCCAATGAAACAAATATACATAGAAAAAACATCTATGCAGAGAACCGCTAATACTCTCATTAATGTCGCAAAACAAAAATAGGGTTTGAGACATTAATGAGAGTATTAGCGGTTCCCTGTATAGATGTTTTTTCTATGTATATTTGTTTCATTGTATTTTATTGGAGATACTTTGTGTCTGGATGTCTTTTTTATTTTTTGTAAAATAAATTAAAATAAAAAGATTTTATCTTCAATTTTGGTGGTATTGGTGGTCCAGTTAAAGTCCCATTAAGGAGGTGTCTTTTTGTGCATTTGAGGTAGGCATGGGACTGCCATGCCACATTTTCTGACACAGTGACAGCCCCGTACTTGTTTGTCACTCCAGGAGAGGAGCAGAACCCCGCCACGCAAGCAGTAAATGCCGCCAGACCGGCTGCAGGGGGTAAGTGAAGTGACAGCCAAGCCGGGGGACACGCCTGGCTGTATTTGATCAGCACAAGTGGCTGCATATACTGGGCACAAGTGGCTGCATATGATGGGCACAAGTGGCTGTATTTATTGGGTACAAGTGGCTGCATTTGACGGGCACAAATGGCTGCATATGACAAACACAAGTGGCTGCATATGACGGGCACAAATGGCTGCATATAATGGGCACAAGTGACTGCATTTTATGTGCACAAGTGTCTGCATATGATGGGCACACGTGGCTGCATATGATGGGCACAATTGGATGGATGTAATGGGCACAAGTGGCTGCATTTGTTTGGCACAAGTGGCTGCATATGATGGGGCACAAGTGGCTGCATATTATTGGCACAAGTGGCTGCATATGATGGGCACAATTGGCTGGATGTGATGGGCGCAAGCAGCTGCATTAGATTGGCACAAGTGGCTGCATATGCTGGGCACAAGTGGCTGCATATGATGGGCACAAGTGGCTGCATATGATGGGCACAAGTGGCTGCATATGATGGGCACAAGTGGCTGCATTTGATTGGCACAAGTGGCTGCATATGATGGGCACAAGTTTCTACATATGATGGGCACAAATGGCTGCATATGATGGGCACAAGTGGCTACATATGATGGGCACAAGTGGCTGAATTGGATTGGCATAAGTGGCTGCATATGATGGGGCACAAGTGGCTGCATATGATGGGGCACAAGTGGCTGCATATGATGGGGCACAAGTGGCTGCATATGATGGGGCACAAGTGGCTGCATCTGATTGGCACAAGTGGGTGCATTTGATGGGCACAAATGGCTGCAAACGACGGGCACAAGTGGCTACATATAATGGGCACCAGTGGCTGCATATGATGGGGCACAGTGGCTGCATATGAGGGGCACAGTGGCTGCGTATGATGAGCACAGTGGCTGTGTTTGATGGGCACAATGGCTGTATTTGATGGGCACAATGGCTGCATTTGATGGGCACAATGGCTGCATTTGATAGGCACAGTGTCTGCATTTGATGGGCACAATGGCTGCATTTGATGGGCACAATGGCTTAATTTGATGGTCACAGTGAGGCTGCAATTGATGGGGGGGGGGGTTCAGTATTTTTCAGTTTTTTTGCACCCCTCAAACACTTTGAGCACCAGCTGCCACTGCTTGCCTGCTATCAACTTGTCCAGATGCATCATTTAAAAGTCTACCAATGACCCTTTAGGACAGCGGTTCTCAACTCCTGTCCTCAGGACCCACTAACAGGCCAGGTTTTCAAGATAACTGAAAACATCACAGGTGATATAATTTGCTGCTCAGAGATTGCAGTATTCTAGTCTGCATCTCTCCAAGGTAATACTTAAAATCCATCCCCTTTAGTGGGTCCTGAAGACAGGAGTTGAGAGCCACTACTTTAGGAGCATTGTGCTTTCTGTGAGACTATAGGAAACATGGGGAAATGTTTGTGTGCAAATTATATTGGTGACAGGATGTGCACAGCTTTGAATCATATTCAGGGCCGTCTTTAAGGTAGAGCAAAAGGGGCAGCTGCCCTGGGCCCCATCATTGTTGTAGGGCCCTTAGCAGCTGCCTCATACTTGCCACCCATCCCAGTTTAAATTCCCTTGTCCCTTTAAGTTTTAGTCCCGCTCTGTGTCCTGATATTTCTGTGTGAAGTTATGTTACTAATGCTGTTTGACTCTGCCCTATTGCTGTGTACAGATGGCTCACCGCAGGCCCTGTGTTAACATGTAAATAACCTGCATTGTTATGTACGAAGTGGCAGCATTAACATGTAAATAGTTGCAGACCAGCAACATTGATATGTAAATAGATAGAGGTGACGTTCATATGTATATCATGCTGCCCTGAGATCATTTCCACCATCACTTGTGCTGAATGCTACCCACTGGGGAGGTAAAGGGGCATGCTTGCAAGTCTTGCCTACAACTTTGGTCATTAAAGCCGCGTACACACGTAGCCGTCTGTCCGACGTACTTAGTCTGGCGGAAGTCCGCCAAACTGTAGGTCGGAATTTTCGAACGGGCTACTTGCCCACACACGGCACTTTTTCAGCGGACTAATACGGCGTACTAAGTCCGCCGTACTAAGTCCGCCGTACTTTCGAAATGAACGGACTCGCCCACACACGCGGAGGAAAGTCATTCCGAGCGCGTCTCCAGGTAGGCGGGGCCCGCGAAGGAGACTTCGCTGGCCCCGCCGCCTGGTATGGACTTAAAGGGGAACCCCAACGCCGAAAAAAATCGACGTGGGGGTCCCCCCCAAGTCCACAACAGACCCTTGTCCGAGCACGCTACCCGGCCGGCCAGGAAAGGGGGGCGAGCGAGCGCCCCCCCCCCCTCCTTAGCCATACCAGGCCGCGTGCCCTCAACATGGGGGGTGCCTTGGGGAAGGGGGGGGGCGCGCGGCCCTCCCACCCCAAAGCACCTTGTCCCCATGTTGATGAGGACAAGGGCCTCTTCCCGACAACCCTGGCCGTTGGTTGTCGGGGTCTGCGGGCGGAGGGCTTATCGGAATCCGGGAGCCCCCTTTAATAAGGGGGCCCCCTGATACCGGCCCCCCACCCTATGTGAATGAGTATGGGGTACAATGTACCCCTACCCATTCACCTGTAAAATAAAAGTACAAAAAAAAACACAACACACGAGATAAAATACTTTATTGCACAGCTCCAGGGGTCTTCCTGGGTCTTCTCGCCGGACTCCTCCGCTATCTTCTTGTAGCTCTTTTGCTAGCGGAGGAGTCCGGCTTTCTTCCTCGCCGCCGGCCTCTTCTCCCGACTTCGGGGGTCTTGTCCCCCTCTTCGGTTCTTCTGCCGGGCCACCGCGCCTTCTTATAGCTCTTTTACAGGCGGTAGCCCGGTCTTCTGTCGCCGCTGCCGCCTTCCGTTCTTCTTCTTCTTCTTCTCCTTCTTCTCCTGGAGATGTTGACTCGACGCTCTCTCTGGCCACAATGCCAGGGACGCGCTGCGCGGCCACTTATATAGGGACAAGGGGCGGTGTCACATGGCTTTATGTCACATGGGTTGGTGTCACATGTTGACCCCGCCCCCTTACGATGTCACAGTCCCCATGTGACATCAACCCATGTGACCAACCCATGTGACATAAAGCCATGTGACACCGCCCCTTGTCCCTATATAAGTGGCCGCGCAGCGCGTCCCTGGCATTGTGGCCGGAGAGAGCGTCGAGTCAACATCTCCAGGAGAAGAAGGAGAAGAAGAAGAACAACGGAAGGCGGCAGCGGTGACAGAAGACCGGGTCACCGCCTGTAAAAGAGCTATAAGAAGGCGCGGTGGCCCGGCAGAAGAACCGAAGAGGGGGACAAGACCCCCGAAGTCGGGAGAAGAGGCTGGCGGCGAGGAAGAAAGCCGGACTCCTCCGCTAGCAAAAGAGCTACAAGAAGATAGCGGAGGAGTCCGGCGAGAAGACCCCCGAAGACGGAAGACCCTCGGAGCTGTGCAATAAAGTATTTTATCTTGTGTGTTGTGTTTTTTTTTGTACTTTTATTTTACAGGTGAATGGGTAGGGGTACATTGTACCCCATACTCATTCACATAGGGTGGGGGGCCGGTATCCGGGGGCCCCCTTATTAAAGGAGGCTCCCAGATTCCGATAAGCCCCCCGCCCGCAGACCCCGACAACCAACGGCCAGGGTTGTCGGGAAGAGGCCCTTGTCCTCATCAACATGGGGACAAGGTGCTTTGGGGTGGGGGGGCCGCGCGGCCCCCCCCTTCCCCAAGGCACCCCCCATGTTGAGGGCACGCGGCCTGGTACGGCTAAGGGGGGGGCGCTCGCTCGCCCCCCTTTCCTGGCCGGCCGGGTAGCGTGCTCGGACAAGGGTCTGTTGTGGACATGGGGGGACCCCCACGCCGATTTTTTTTGGCGTTGGGGTTCCCCTTTAAGTCCATACCAGGCGGTGGGGCCAGCGACGTCTCCTTCGCGGGCCCCGCCTACATGGAGACCCGCTCGAAATGAGCGGACTTTTCTCCGGGCGGGAAAAGTCCGCTCATTTCAAAAGTACGGTGGACTGGCATACACACGGCCGGATTGTCCGCCGAAATGCGAGTACGGCGGGTAGATTGTTGTGCAAACCGAAATTCTAAGTCCGCCGTACTGTCGGGTCAAAAAAGTATGCCGAAGGGTACACACGGGGGGATTGTTTGGCGGACTTGAGTTTACTGGACTTTTCCACCGGATTGTTTGATCGTGTGTACGCGGCATAAGTCTAACATCAGCCTGTTGTGCAAAGATAAGCAAATTGGAGGATGGAACTCTTTTTCAAAATAACATGGTGCCACAGCTCCATAAATTTTCGTGCATGTGAATACTCACATCTCAGCAGATGCATAAAGGTGCCAAATAATGGAACTGGTTATGGATTGGATTGGATTGCTCCAATCCATAATAAAGATGGCCCTGATCATATTGACAAATGTGAAAATGTTCTTGCATTAGGTGTAAATGCATTCCAATGCAGTTTTTTTTTTTTTTTTATACATGCAAATGCCATTTGCCTCCTTGTTTCTGCTGCTCTCTCTCGTTTTCCAACATTTTTCAGATAACCCAGAAGAATAAAAAATACAGACTTGTATTCCTCATTTTATTGTGCTACACATTGATAGAGAAAAATGTCGTCAAAGGCTACCTTGTATTTTTTAAAGTATGTGACTATGTAATAATTTTGACTTAGCAGTTTTCCCACAACAACCTGATTTCCCTAGAGGTCCGTCACAGCTATAATCTCCTTTTGATAAAATGCATATTTAAGCAGCCCAGAGGAAGTACCAACAACAACATTGTAACTTACTCCCCGTAGTTTTAAAATTCCTTCTTTATTAACATTGTCAATCTGTACAATTTTATGAGCACTAAAATTCACCAGTAAAATAAAGCTATTAAATTTTTTTTTTTTTTTAAAAGATTGCATTGTAGCTTCTGGCAAGTAGAAAATCTGTCCCATTTCTATCGATGAGCCAAAGGGAGCAACACTGCTTTATTAGCAAAAGTAACTTCTTAACTATAGTACAGCATAGAAACCAGTTGTAGGAAGAGCTTAAAGCGGAGTTCCACACGTTTTTTCGTTTACTAAAGTCAGCAGCTACAAAACGTGTAGCAACTGTGGGCACTCGGCCGTGACAGCTTTCGGCTTCACGGTCGGGTGCGCATTGCGCATTTGTGAGCTTCTTCTGGGGCCTGTGATGTGTCTCAGAAGATTATAGAGAGGTAGGGGGAGAGGAGGAATCACCTAAGCAGCCAAGAATGCAGGAAGAAGGAAGTGGGATAGGAAGCCCCACTCTAAACTATATATACACTTGCCCCCCAAAAAACAGACAATTGTACCATGCTTACCGTGATTGATAGGCACCAGGAAAGGAAAATTACGGTAAGTATGGTACAATGTTCTGTTTTCCTGGTGCTTCCATGGCAGCATACCTGCATAAAAAATAACTAGCTATAACGGTTGCGATGATGCATAGAAAGAAGTTTATTTAAAAAGGTTATTATTTAGAAGAACAAACAATGGCTTATTTTATAGCCTGTCTGCCAAACTCCACCGATGAGAGAGCTCCTGGATCCACCCTGTTTTGTTTTTTTAAAACGTGTTGTATGTTGGGATGACCAAGTCACTGCTCTACATATGATTTCAATTGACACATTGGCTCTTGTCGCCGAAGAGGCAGATACCGATCTGGTGGAGTGTGCCCTGGCAGCCGAAGGGGGATCCACTCCCTTTGACCTGTACACCTTTGGGATGAGTTTAACAATCCATGAGGCAATTGTCCTTGCTGATGCCTCCTTGCCTTTGTTCTTGCCCCAGGGGATTATAAGCCTAGATGAATCCCTAAAGGACACTGGGGCTTGCAGATAGTATCTCAAAGTGGAGGCAATATCCAGCTCGTGAAGTGAACCTGAGTCCTGCTCTCAAAACGTTGGAAGTGCCCAAGGTTCCGACATACTTGAGGAAGATGTGACTTTGGGGATAAATCCTTATACCATTCTGAGTTCCACTCTGTTGGGATAGAAGATGATATGATTATGATCTGCTTCCAAAGCTTGAACTCTGAAACTCTTCTGCCAGATACTATGGCAATTAGAAAAGTCAGTTTTAGAGTTAGATTCCATAGTGATGCTGACTCTGAAGGGGCAAATGGTTGGTTGGCTAAAGATTCTAGGATGATAGAAAGGTCCCAAGTGGGAGAAAATTTGTTTAGTTGGTGGGCGGATTTTTCTGACGACTTTAAAGAATTGGATTATTAAGGAATCCTCGGCCCATCTTTTACTGGTTGCTGCTGAAATTGCCACTACCTGTACCTTTTAGTGTACTTAGCCCTAGACCTAAGTCTAGGCCTGCTTGCAAAAATTTGAGAAGTTGAGAGGAGGATGGTAAATCCATATTGAAGCTTCTGCCTACTGCGAAAGTCCTGAATTTGTTTCACACCTTGTCATACATACTGTTTGTTAATGGCTTTCTTGCTCTGAGCAGGGTTGAAATAACTTTGGTGGAGCACCCTAAGGATTGTAACCTTTGCCTCTCAGCCTCCAGATGTGAAGTTTCAACCTGTGGGGATCCAGATAGGTGTGACATCCCTGTGACAGAAAAAAAGGTATTATTGGAATTTTGACTCAAGGCTGGATACTCAGGTACTGTACATTGCCGTGGGGGACCAAGGTCATCTCTGTCAGTACAGCAGGACTGTTATTACTGTTATGGTTTCTAAGTCTCATCAGAAATTTCGGGATAAGAGGCCAGGGAAGGAAGGCATAAGCCAGAGCGCATGTCCAGGGGGCTTAGAAAGCATTATTATGGTATTGATCGCTGTTGTCAATACATCCAGCTTGGTGAGACCCCACTGGTCTACAATCCAATTGAAAATCTTCGGGTGCAAAGACCATTCGTTGGCATCCACGAACCAAGATGCGAGATAGACGGTCGGCTCTTGAGTTTAGATGACTGGGAAGATAGACTGCTCTTAGATTCCTTTCTGGCCATAATGGGTTCCACCTACCTCAGTAGGGAGTTGCTGTGTGTCCCCCTTGTCGGTGTATGTATGATACCGCAGCTTTGTTGTCCATCAACTGTATTTTCATTTTCTCCATCAGCTCATCCCCCACAGTTATTACCTTTTTGTTTTAACTTGACCCTCCCTTCTAGATTGTAAGCTCTAACGAGCAGGACCCTCTAGTCCCTCCTGTATGGATTTGTATTTTAAGTGTACTGTCTGCCTTCATGTTGTAAAGCACTGCGCAAACTGTTGGCGCTATTTAAATCCTGTATACTAATAATAATAATTTGCAGTAGTACTGGTTTCCCTGTAATCTCACATTTTAGGGCTAGTAAGGCAAGGTAGGCTGCCCGGATTTCCAGGATGTTTAATACCAGGCCTGTTGTGTGAAAGAACCATCTTCCCTGGGCTGAAATCTAGTTGCAGTGTGCCCCCCAGCCTGTTGCACTGGCGTCTATGGTAATTGTGATCCAGTTTATATGCCCTAACGAATACGATCTAATAAGCGTGTGTTTCTTCATCCACCAATGTAGACTCCTGAGCATTAGATGTGTCAGGTGTATGGGTTGGGATAGATGGTGTCTGTTCCTAAGTCTCAAGAATTCCAACTGAAAATGTCTCAGGTGCCAATGGGCCCAAGGGACCATGTGGATACACGATGACATCAGTCCTATCAGGCTCAGGCAATTCAAAGCTGTCACGCAGGACCTCACACTCACATTCTTCATCTTTCGAATGATGCATGCCACCTTCTGAGGCAGAAGGGATAATGTTCCATTCATTGTATTAAATAATGCACCAAGATAAACTATCTCCTGAGTCGGAGAAAGGCGACCTTTCTCCTGGTTTATCTTCCAGCTGAATTCTGCTAGTGTTTACAACAAAATGCACTTGTGTTCCACTAACTGGACTGGATCATTCACCATTAGGAGAATATTGTCCAAGTAGTGATATACTCTGAGACCTAATTCTCTTAGGGGGCTATAATAGCGATTAGGGTGTTGGTGAAGACTCTGTGTGATGCTCAAAGGCGGAACGGGAGGCTCTGGAATTGAAGGTGTACCTGCCCCACTGCAAACCTCAGATATTTCTGAAATGGTGGGAGTATATGTATGTGCAAGTAGGCATCCTGCAGATCTATCGACAGCATCCAGTCCCCCAACCTCAGTTTTTCTTGGGAACTAGAAACAGGGTAGAGGAGAAACCTGATAACCTCTCGGATGGAGGCACGACACCACTGCTTGTTGTTCCTGCAGAAGGAGAACAAACTGATGTAGAGGTTCCGCTTTTTGAGGGGACTTTAATACCCTTGTTAGAGTAAAGAATTCCTTGGGGGGTTGTCTAGAAATGTCCAAAAGTGATTGTATTTGACTGTGGAGACCACAAAGGGAGGTAGGCAGGGGTCTCTGTCTACGAGTCTTGAGGAAGGTGGACTGTGTGCTTCTCCAATTCTGTCTAAAGCCTTTCCTCTGTCTGGACTACCTTTAGTCCTTGTTTTTGAAGTGTTCAAATCTGAGCGTAAATGCCCTGGTGCGCCTGGGTCATCTGTCTTGGGGTAACAGGCCTGATTTTCCACCTGTGACACGAGAGATGGCCTTATCCAATTTCTCTCCAAACAAGGCTTTGCCATCAAATGGTATTTTACACCAGTTTTGTTATGAGGCGACATCAGCCGACTATGGCTTCAGCCATAAGGCCCACTTGGCCATCACTGTGTGGAGCATTGACCTTGCAGAGCTTTGGACTGAATCGATTGCGGCTTCCCCAATAAAGTCTGCCCAGAGCTTTAGCTCATTCAAAGCCTTGCTGTCTTCCTTTGGGAAGACTGTGGTTTCTATGTTATCTGTCCAAGCACGAAGGGCATTGGATACTGAAGTCACCATTATTGTAGGTTTACAGGCATTGTCCATCATATAGTAAGCTTTTTTGAGGTCGAGATCCATTCTTCTGTCTAGTGGATCCTTAAACGAAGTTGAGTCTTCCAATGGGTAACGGGACGTTGTTTGCCAACCGCACTACGGCTACATCTACCATCGGTGGGCAGTCCAGCATTGCTGAGTCCATATCTGAGAGTGGATATAACATTCCCAGATGATTAAGGGAGAATCTTTTCTCTGTCTTTTTCCACTCCTCCTCCTCCATCACATCTCTGATTTCATTCATGAGCGTGAAGAAAGAAATCTGACGCTTTAGAAATGGAAGTACGTTTAAGCCTTCTTGGCCTCTGTGTCAGTTTCTTCCCAGCTGATCGCTTGTTTCACCGCCTGCACGTAAAGGTTGGACCATGGAGAAGGCAAAACCTGAGGCATCTAGGTCATCCAAGGAGTCTCCTGAAATGGTGCTCTCCTCCATATGTTGGAGGAAGCAGCCATCGGGGTGACAGCCCTTGGTTGAGAGGTTTCACCCGTGGACGGACCGGGAAGAGACGCATTAGTCATTTCTTTTTGAGGAGGAGGGGCTGACCTTTGCGATGGCATTGTCGCCACTAACTCTGCCAGGGAATATTTGATTGCTTTCTTAAGTAGGTCCACTACATCTGCAGTCCTTCAGACTCTCTATCTGCTGCATAGTCCCTGAGACAATTTCGGCAGACCAATTTTTCTGGTAGTGGGGTGGCCTCACAGGCCCAACATCTTGGGGATCTTAGATCCATCTGTGTTCTGTATGGGAAGCTCAGGAAGCTGATAACCGAGCCAGTGAGCCTTCTGCCTGCTGGGTCCTTCCTTCCAAGATTCTTAAGCCACCCCCAAGAGGAGGACAGGGTCCAAGAGTCTACATCCATCCGGATCAGAGGGAGACCGTGGTGAGGTAGACGCCAGTATTTGGATACTGTTGTTATGCCTGTTACCCCTGCAAGGGTGAAGCGCTCTGGTGAGTGCAAACACAATAGGGGGAAGCTTATGAAGGAGGGGAGCACTGGAGAGTCACCTTTTTTCTGCTGGTTTTTGCATGGATCACTCACAGACTGTGTTTTCTTATTTTGTTTTTACATGGATTACACTACGCTTGTGCTTTATGGTGTTTTGGGTACACCTTTTGGTCACTTTTTATAATTAATTGAGGTTTTCTTATATAATTATTTTACTATTTATATGCACATTGCACTTTATAGAAAGTGCCATATATATATATATATATATATATATATATATATATATATATATATATATATACTTATTTGTATATGCCTTTTTAGTTAACATTGTTTAGAGTTATATTATTTTACCGAACAACCCCTACTGGTGTTCTTTTTTGGGGCGGCTGCAGTTCCTTTTTTTTCTAAATGCAGATATTCACTATTTTAAATATCTTGGGGATCTGCGTCTCGGAGAACGTGAATGTCGGTGTCTTTTGGCCGATGATCTCCTGCCACTCTTATGGTCTCCGGGCCTGGATGACCTTTCTCGGCTGGGACTAGATTCATCACAGTCTTCATGTTGCCTTGAGGTCCTCTTGGATGTCTTCTGGCATGCAGAGCTGAAATACATAAGAGTACCAGCTTTTTTTTTTTAAGTGCAGTCCTTTTTTTAACATGTATAAACCTGGACGTAGGCCCTTACCTTAAATGTAGAGTAGGATCTTGTTCGGGCGGCGAATGGCTCATCTTAGGCAGCTAGCAGATTAAGTATCTAAGATAGAGTAGGAAAGGGTTAATAGGCTAGGTCCTGTTTTCACTATAGGGATATTTTCCTTTTTATTAGTCAGGCAGTGTCAGGTGTCCTACTGAGGCTACCGGGGGAAGTAAGTAGGGAAAACAGGAGGGGAAACGCCTCTGTCCTGACTTCAGTGCATGAGGGCAAAGACATGCAAGTCCTGCCCTGCCCTGGAAGTCTCAGCCATTGGCGCATGAACAGAACACGATGGAAGACGCCGAGGACAGATGAAAAAGCCGGCGCAAATTGTGTGCTGCTCCTAAGGAGGCTATAAGCGTGAAGGGAGCACACAGGAGGATTGAGAAGAGACAGAATGTAGAAAGTAACCTGGGGAGAGAAAAAAAATGAAAAGAAAAATAAAGTAGCTGCTACCCCTGTTGCCAAGCCTGAGCAAATGCCTAAAACACTAGTACAGGTGAAGTTCTTGGTTAAGAGACAAACCGCTTGTCCCAAAAGACCCTACAGAAGGGACTCCTATCCTTATTAGAACATTTAGCTGCCCAAGAGAAGGGACTGCATCCAGGACAGGCTGAACCCAGACGAAAGCTGCCGAATGCAGAAGCTAAGGATAGTCAACCAAAATTCACTGCCATGAGGTATGAGGAAAAAAGTATAATGCTGGGGTTGTGCTAAACATTTCTTTTATGATATTCACTATTACTCAAGGCGGAGCTTATCAGAGGTATGCTGCCATGGATAGGCCCTGTTACACTCTAAACTAGGTACACACTCCCCCACCCTCAAAAAAATGTACATGCCAAATGTGGCATGTCAGGGGGTGAGGAGTACTTAAAGCGGCAAGTTCCACTTTTGGGTGGAACTCTGCTTTAAAATAAAGCTGTCCAAATGCATCTGCTAAATGGCAAATATGTAACTAATTCTGCTTTTCTGGGTTACTGCTAGGCAGAAGAGTATGATACCTGCCAGTTGATGTCATAAGAGTGGGTCCTATTTTTTTAGCCCCCTCTTACAACACCCATTTGCCAGTGAAAGACATGGGCAAGTTCAATGAAGCACAATACTTGCATGCTTGTGGCCAAAGCCTTGTGTGCTTGACTGTTAATCCAGGGAGGGTCACATGTGTATTTTAGCTGTTAAGTTGAATTGAACCAAGCAAATGGTTCATGGTTAAGGGGGGGGGGGATTGGGGGGGTTATATGTGCATCTCTGCAGCTTCTCCTCATAAACCTCTTTAAAAGAGCACTGCAATAGAAATTGAAAATGAGGCCTTGAGCAGCATACAGGTAGCACAATCTAAGTATCATATAATTTCAGAAACATCCTTCTACAAGTCTACTTTAACTGTCCTGCCAATTTTTTAAAACATGGGAGAATAATTTCTGTTCAAGTCCATCTTCATGTAGCACCTAAAATAAATCTCAATCCATCTCCTAATTTGCAGAGCACCTCCCTAATTCCGGTATGTATTTTGTTAGCCACTGAAATGTCACCACAGGGTTGCAAATGACCCCAGGGGTCTCCAAACTTTTTTAAAAAAAGGGCCAGTTTACTGTCTTTCAGACTTTAGGGAGGTTGAACTGTGTCCAATGAGAGTAGAAAATGTCCTGGTATCACTGGGATAAAAAATGCCTCAGGTTTGGTTTGGCCTTTGGTAAATAGGAGGAGGAATAGTGTCTCATCAATGGTTTCAGTGGGAGGAGTAGTGACTCATTGGTGTCAGTGGAAAAAATAGTGCCCCGTCATTAGTGCCATTGTTGGGAGTAGGCCCCATGGTTGGTGTCGGTGGGAGGAATATTGCCCCATCATTGGTGTCAGTAAAAAGTATTTCAATTGTTTATGATACACAGTGCTTTCACAAACTAAATAACAATCCGTAAGGATGTACAACTACTCTACAACTTTATATACAAGGTTTTTGTATTTTATTTTTGTTATTTTATTCACTTGTTATGCTGATATAGAAAATCAAAGAGAAAAAAACATGCATAAGTTATAGTAAGGTAAACAGAGATACTTCCATTACAGGACAGGGCATTGTTTAAACCAAAGCCTTTATTTAATCACTTAGCAACCGGCCCATAGCCGAATGACAGCTACAGGGCGGTTGCTTAACTCTGGGAAGGTGTACTATGACGTCCTCCCAGAATTCCACTCTCGTGCGCCCCCTGGAGCGCGCTCTGAAGAACTCCCGTGACTGCCGGGTCCTCTGGCATCATGGATCATGGTGAACAGCCACTGATCGCGGGCGTTTACCACGTGATCGCTCCGTCAAATGACGGAGCAATCACATGTAAACAAACCGTAATGATTTCCGATTCCTCCCTCCAGCAGCAGCACAGCAGCGCAGTAGCACTGTGGACAGTGTGCATGTGTAGTGCCCACAGCGCTGCTCAGTGACAGATCCATTCATCCATTCATCCATGCTCACCCATCCATACTCTGCATGCTCTGCATACCCATCCATACTCTGCATACTCAGCCATACTCTGCATGCTCTGCATACCCATCCATACTCTACATATCCATCCATACTCTGCATGATCTGCATACCCATCCATAATATGCATGCCCATCCATACTCATCCCTACTCTACATACCCATCCATACTCTGCATACCCATACATACCCATCATACCCATCCATCCATACTCTGCATATCCATCCATCCATACTCTGCATACTCATCCATCCATCCATACTCACCATACTCATCCATCCATCCTCATCCATACTCAGTATACTCATCCATCCATCCTCAGTAATACTAATCCATTCATCCATCCATGCTCAGCCATCCCATCCACCCCCATTCATAATTAGCTGTACTCAGCCATACTCAACCATACCCAGCCATACTCAGTCGTACTCAGTCATACCCAGCCGTACTCAGCCATACTCAATCATACTCGGCCATACCCAGACATACTCAGTCATACCCAGCCATACTCAGCCATACCCAGCCATCCCATCTATACTCAGCCATACTCAGCCGTACCCAGCCATACTCATTCATGCTCATCCATCCCCATTCAATCTCATCCATGCCACATCCATGACACTACAGTGCCTCACAAAAATGTAATAGGTATTCAAATTAGATTTGAAACTTATGTCCCTAGAACACCTGATGGTGCTCCCTGCATGTCAGTCCCCTGTATGTGGCCACACTGTGGAAAAGTCTCACACAAGTGGTATCGCCAAACTCAGGAGGAGGAGGAGAATCTATTTTGGGGTGTAATTTTTGGTATTTACATGTTATGTGTTTGAAATATTATTTAAATGGACAACGTTGTGTAAAAAAAAAAATGCGTATTCATTTTCTTTACACATTTTCCAAAAACTTTTAGAAAAAAATGACATGTTCAAAAGACTCAATATGCCTCATAGATTATACATTGGGGTGTTTTCTTTCCAAAATGGGGTCATTTTTGGGGCATTTCTATTGTCCTGGTTCTCCAGGGCCTTCAAAAATGTAAGAGGTAGTCAAGAAATGATATGTGTAATTTATGCTCCAAGAACGCCTGATGGCTCTCCCTGCATGTTGGGCCTCTGTATGTGGCCACGCTATGTAAAAGTCTCGCACATGTAGTATCGCCATACTCAGGAGCAGTAGTAGAATGTGTTTTGGGGTGTAATTTGTGCTATGCATATGCTGTGTGCGAGAAATAACCTGCTAATCTAACAATTTTGTGAAAAAAAGAAAAGAAAATCTTAATTTTTCAAAGAATTGTGGGAAAAAATGACAACTTCAAAAAACTCACCATTCCTCTTACTAAATACCTTGAAATGTCTACTTTCCAAAAAGGGGTAATTTGGGGGGTATTTGTACTTTCCTGGCTTGTTAGGGTCTCAGGACATCAGGTATGATCATTTTTCAGAAATTGGCACCATAGCTTGTGGACTCTATAACTTTCACAAAGACCAAATAATATACACTGATTTGGGTTATTTTTACCAAAGATATGTAGTGGTATAAATTTTGGCCAAAATATATGAAGCAAAATTAATAATTTGCGAAATTTTATAACAGAAATTAAGAAAAAAAAATTTTTACAGAATTTTTTGGTCTTTTTTCTTTTATAGCACAAAAAATAAAGCTCTATTTGTGTGAAAAAAAGGACACAAAATTCAAATAGGTACAGTGTTGTATTACTGAGTAATTGTCCTTCAAAATGTGCGAGCACCATAAGCTGAAAATTGGTCTGGTTATTAAGGGGGTTTAAGTGCCCAGTGGCCAAGTGGTTAAATACCTGTGCAAAAAATAAAATGATGAAAATGTAATTAAAAATTATGCAATAAAAAGAGTGACCAACACAAATAAAATATATTTATACAGAGATTCAGGAATAATAGGAACTTCTTGAAATTAGGTATGTTTTTGGTAGCAGCAGCTTCAGGGGAGAACGTATTTTTTTGCCTTCGTGGTTACAATAATTACAAATAAGAAGACATTATGAAGGAAAGAGAGCATAGAGAGCAAGTGGAGGCGACAGGCAGAGGATTGAAATGCCTGTGAATTGAAATGGGTTGTAAGGCTCAAGAAAAGGCAAGTTGTCACTGCATATGTCAGCAATGCTACTCGGAATGAGATGGCATTGGGAGAGGTAGTGAAATGGAACGAAATGTTATGCTGTGAAAGAGACTTGGAAAAACTCTGTCATTGCTGGAGGTACCAGGGAGAAAACTTTAAAGAAATAAAAAGTCTCCAAAGTGTCTGGAATCTTCAGATAGTGTGTGGGTACATAGAAGGCATTGATTTTGAAATATGGGTCTTTTTTTTTTTACTTTCAAAGCACTTTATTTATTTTGCTAGCTTGTACATTCTTGTAAAATAGGTGTTCTTATAGGTTCCAAATATTTTATTATGTATTTATAAAACTTTCCATCACTGCTGAATAATATTGTGTATACTTTTCTTAGACCTGCTGAGTAATAACATTTGCTTAGGCTGGTTTTAAATGGCATGAGGCCCCAGACAGACTTTAGAGAGTGCCCTGTGTAGTGTATAATTGGTCTACAGAATACACACATCTTGTTATTACAGAAGATAATTTTTATAACATTAAATACAATTCTAAACCTGATAGATATAATTGTGTAATCATTTTTCTGGATGGGCAATGAACTAGTAGGTAGACACATACCTAGAAATTTTGGGGTTTCATAACAATTCATCAGAGGTAGGTAGCATCTAACACAGCCTTACAGGGCTATATATATATATATATATATATCCCTTAAAACTGGTGTTTATGATCAATTTGAAGGCAGATTGTTAAAATTAATAGATCAATGAACCCTCAGGACAGAATTCCTGGTGGTGTCTATGCTTTCACTCAAGCATATATAATAATGTCCTAATCAAAGATATGTATATTGTCAAAGCATTTGGATCACTGAATATATTATGTGCTATATGGTGTCCATAAATAAAATGTTGCTGAGCACATGCTGGCGACAACTTGAGTGCAGTCTATTATAATAAAGTAGGAAAAGTCTCACCTAACAGTAAAGTGCCCATACAATGAATTCCACTTGCACTAAACAATGAGAAACTATGCTGTTTGCAGACAATATGGGAGGATATTTTGACAGTTGCCCATATATTCTTTGGGCTATTCCCAGCTAAAATACTAAAATAGAACAGTCGAGCCACATGGGAAAAGCAGGCAGTGCAAAAAAATGCAGCTACTGTACCCACATATTTCACCTTAAAGTGTTACTAAACCCAGAACCCTGCATTCACTATATCTGGTCTTCCATAGTACACAGAACATGGAAATGTAATTATTTTTAGTACATATAAACTGGTAAATACCTTTTCCCATCAGCATTATATATCTGTATTGTGACCTCTATTAGTATCCAGCCAAGCACCGGTTAAAGCTTATAGGAGGAGTTTGAATTCTCCCCTGATTGTTCTATGAGGCTGCAGGATCCCTGACCCTCTGTATGGACAGTGCTGATTGGCCCTGTGCCAATCACATGCACCCTCCCCAAAAACCAACAAAAAATCTCTAGCAATACACACCAAACTGAGCATGTGCAGCATGTCCCCAAGGCTCTGTTCTATCAGGAGATGGATTGGGGAATGTGAAAGGGGGGGGGGGGATCAGAGAAGACAAGCTCAAATAGCATTTTTACACAATGCTGAAGATTAACCCCTTGGGTTCCACAGTGAGCATAAAAAGCATGCTTTACTGCAGTGGTCTCCAAACTGCGGCCCCGGAGGACAGATGCTTGCCTTTATCCTGCCCTTGGGGCACTATTCTTCCCACTGATACGAGACACTATTCTGCATACTGACATCAACAATGGGGCACCATTTCTCACACTGACACCAGCAATGGGGCACTATTCCTCCCAATAATACCAACGATAGGACACTATTCCTCCCTCTAATAACAAATGTGGAAATTTTTACGTACACTAATGCCAGGAAAATTTCCACACCCCCTGGCTCCAATATGGCTCCCCTTAAGTCTGAAAGACAATAAATTGGTCCTTTGTTTAGAAAGTCGGGAGACCCCTGCTTTACTGCATATACAGACTTATTTTACTGTTGTGGGTTTAGGAACATTTTAAGGTGGTTGTAAAGGCTGAAGGTTTTTTACCATCATGCAATCTTTGCATGAAGATAAAAATAAACCTTCAGTGCGCAGTTCCCCCATCAGCGCCCCTCCCCCTCACAAATAATTACCTAAGCCTAATCTCGATTCCGTGATGTGCAAGAGAGCCGAGGCTCTCCGGGGTCTCTCCCTCCTGGTTGAGATACAGCAGTGGGAGCCAGTGAGGCGGGAGTGGCAGCAGGGCTGAGCTATGATCTCTGTGTCTTATGGACGCAGATAGCTGGCTCAGTAACGAGCACTACCAAGTGCCCCCATAGCAAGTTGCTTGCTATGGGGGCACTTGGCAAGGAGGAAGGGCCAAGAGCCAGGCGGGGGACCCGAGAAGAGGAAGATTGGGGCTGCTCTGTGCAAAACCATTACACAGGGCAGGTAAGTATATCATGTTTGTAAAGGTTTTTTTTTTTTTTAATGGGTAAAGGGTGATTGTAAAGGTTTTTTTTTTCTTTTTTAAATAACAATCACCCTTTACCCATTAAAAAAAAAAAATTTACAATTGAAAAAAATCCCTTTACAATTTAAAGACATCATCAAAAGGGTGAGCATATTAAAACCTGTGAACCACATACCAAGCTTTATTCTTGCATTCAGTTT
Source organism: Lithobates pipiens (assembly GCF_037356315.1). Classification (NCBI taxonomy): domain Eukaryota; kingdom Metazoa; phylum Chordata; class Amphibia; order Anura; family Ranidae; genus Lithobates; species Lithobates pipiens. Next base: position 421,988,861 of record NW_027507903.1, on the reverse strand, counting down.
TATTCAGTAGAAATCAATGCTCAATGCACTAGGTCTCCTTCCAGGTGAGTGTTCGATAACTTCTAGTCAATACATTTTTATGTGGAATTAAAGCAGGACATGTGATGCACACATTTATTTATGCCTGATTCAAATGCCTCTATTACTAATCTTTTTGACATTTGATATTTCACTCAAGATAACTTCTACTTATGGATGTTTTCATCAAATGCTCAGTTTCAATAGCCACATTTTGTAGGTATTTGCTTTAACATACAGCAGATATGAAGTACAAAGTTCATTGGGAAAAGGGGAATGGGAAATATTGGGACTTTAAATGAGGCCATGACGTGGTGAGGTCATGCACCTCTATCCCTATCAACTTGAAAAGTTGAGAGCAAAAAAAGGGGGGGGGGGGGATTTTGAGTGAAGCGTGGGGTTGAATAGAATACAATGGTGGATGTTTAAGAGGTTTAATGATCTGTAAAAACATGATTACATACATTTATTCCATATATATAGAAATACATACTATTCACAGTGTTGATTTCTACAGCAGTGGTAACTGATAGTGAACATGGTTATAAATGAATACCATAATAAAATTGCAGAGTCCACCAATTGTAATAATGGGGTACACATATAATACACGGTATAAAGAGTAAACCGCGCTATTCAAACACAAAATAATGTTATATAAATTCCCTACAAGCAGCAACCCTAATCGTAATACTCCGATAACAAACTAAATAGGTGAACAAGGTGAGCTGCGCTAAAAACAAAAAAATTTTGCTTTCTAAAAACTATTCACAAAAAAAAAAACATCAATAGTCATGAGAAAAAAATAGTGATTTCTGGTGACAAAAATAGATGCAAATAATTAGATTAATTAGATCAACCAATTAATTAAATGCAAATAATTAAATTATATAAGTGAATAATATCTTTTCATCGTATAAGTGAAAAAAGTGTTTTTAAATCAGAACCAATAATGAAATTAGCATAAATTGTATACCCCTTATGTATAAATCATATACATTAGAAAAGATAAACCTACACACCAATAAATTAATTGTAGTGAATAAGCAAAGAAAAAAAATTAACAAAAAATATGCATTGAATAAAAAAGAAGAAAAAAACAGAAAAAATTGTCCAAAGAATAGTGTTAGTTCTTCAAAGGTGATATTATGGAGTAGACACCCACAGATTCCTGTGTGAAAAACAATCCAAACAATCCTCCACCAGTGAGAAGAAGGGCTGCTTACCAGAGTTATAGATCTCAGTGTCAATGAGATCAACAGAGCAACAGCACAGAAGTTATGGATGAACCGTCACAGGCACCACACAGCTTTTATCTCCAATACGAAGCCTCCAGACAGGGAACGAGGGTATCGTGGATCATATAAAAAATCAAAAGGCACTCGCATAGCGTAAAACCACTTACTTTAATGGAATAAAATATAAAATATTACACTCACATGTGCATAGAAAAAAACGATCGTATAAATAAAACGAGCCGGCCGGGACTCATGTGCCGCCCGCACTTCCTAGTTGGGCGTAGAACGCGGAGACGTCTAATTATTTGCATTTAATTAATTGGTTGATCTAATTAATCTAATTATTTGCATCTATTTTTGTCACCAGAAATTGACACATATAATACAGTTAACACCGGCATAGCCTATAACCTTCCTGATCCTGTCACAAGGTATAATGAATGGCATATATTATTGGGCCTAAAATGCTGGGATACATGGCATCTGGTAGCTTGACCCATTTCATGGCTTGGCGCCACTCATCAGGAGCAAGCACTTATCTGAAAGTGGGGAATAATATCTAATTAAATAAATTGTATCAATAGAGAGGAAGGGAGATTAGAAAAAAACACCCATAAATCACTTACAAATAAGTATACAGTCGTAGGTATGAGGTCAAAGGTGTTTTCAGCTTTTTTGTAAAGAATATCTGGAGTGAAAAAAAGACTTGGCAAATTCAAATAAATTTTTTGTAAACAATTTCTAAAGTAGTTTTCAATTTCCTTAAATTTTCTTGAATTTTAACAACAGAACTCCCACTATCGACCATTTGGCAGAGATCATATACAATGACAAAAAAGTTTGAATGTCAAATGTAGGAAAATCCTGACACTTTTTCGGCAGAATGATCTATTCGAAATGCTGAATAAGGTGACATACTTATAAAAGTATACAGGACTTCAGTTCAAAGAAACATTTTTAAAGAATCAACAGTAATTTTTATGAAGGTACTTTTTTAAAATGTATTTATATATTCTTTATTAAAGCTTTCCTACATTTATAAAACATACATTTAAAACATTCCATTCTATCCCCCCCCCCCCCCTCAGCATATAATTTTAAAAATAGACTTCAACTCACCTCTCATACCACATTCATTCACCCCCTCCCTTTAGCTCGCTCTCTAGTGCATAGCTGAACAATTACATTCCTCCTTTTAGTCTCGCCTCCTATATCTACCACCATTCCTTTATACAATTTAACCCCTCCCAGACTACTACCCGACTCAACCAAGATGCAATCTACTGTACCCCAATTTATTGTCCATTATTCTTTACCCATTGTTTGAAATCTCTCTATAGTTACTTTTGCCCTACGCGTAAAAGATTGCTTCGGACTACTACACCTATCTTATTTTCCAATCCCTCTAAGGAGGGTATCCCATCACTTTCAACCATGGTTTCCACATCTTTTCAAATTTCTTAAAGTTACCTTGTTTAGAGTATGCTGCTTTTTCCTTCCACACTATCACATTTATACCCTTAACCCATTCCCAGAAGATGGAGACCTCTCCAACTGCTGTCTCTGCGCAATTCATTTTCTTGCTTGGAATAAACACCCCAACACTGCTGCTGACGTGTTATCCAAACCTCTATTACTCTCCAAATACCCCAGCATGCAAAGCCTTGCCTCTAATTCTAAGGTGGTCCCAAAAGTTGAATCTATAATATCGATAACTTCTTCCCAATACCGAAATAACTTTGGGCATCTCCATACCATATGTATAAGGTTTCCAGTCTCCTGGCATCTGGGGCACTTGGCATCCGGTCTCCGACCAAACATAAATAATCCTTTTGTAGTGTAATAGGCTATATGCATCAAAAACATTTATTTGGGACACCCTCTCAAAATTGGAAGCCCGGGGATCAGATGGAAGGCCCATCATAGTTTCTTGCACCGGGCCTGAAGGTTCTAGTTATGCCTCTGCCCTGAGGACTTTTATTGTGTGACCATTCCATACAAACTATAACACCCAAGTGATACACATTATTTTTTTAATTTACAAACCCTCTCCCCCTTCCCTCCCAAAAAAAAAACAACAATCAATGTGTAACAAAGAATACTTTTAGAAATAAATACCACTCATTCATTATTCCGTTCATCCTATTGTGGTTCCCTGCTCCATCTCCCTTAAGTGTATTAAACTTTCAATAATCAACTATACAATCTATATGTCAATTTTCAGTTTGCCCGCAGTCTCATCCTTTTTGTTGTCTTCCAGCCATGTTGTTGCCCCAGCTGGTGTTATCAAAAAACTGGGTTTCCCCCATGGCTATTTCCGTAATCGTGCTGGGTACAAAAGGGCATATGTAACTCTAAATTTTTGTAAGCTATGTTTAAGTTCTGTGAACTTGGCCCTTTGCTTTTGCAACCCTGGTGAGAAGTATGGATACATACAGATTCTTACTTCATTGTAAAGAATATTTCCCATGTATCTAGCGTTTTGGAGTAAGATAATGTTATCCTTGTAATTTGGAAACTTCAGAGGTAGTGGCCTGGGATAGCCTCCTGGTGGCGGTGATCTAAAAGGCACTGTATATGCTCTTTCAATTGAAAGAAGTGGTGAAAAAATATATTTTCCAAAGGTTTCCTTGAGCCATTTCTCCAGGAACGCTGTCATGGTTATGCAGTAATCTTCCTCTGTTTGCTACCTCTCCTCATGTGTTCAGACTAAGAGGCCAGCCACTTCCACCTGGTGGTTTTTATAACCTCTCCTCTAAGCATGGCTCCACCCCTGGCCCTATCAGGGAACCCTATATTAACCTGAGCACTGCAAGCCAGTGGTGCTGATCAACCATTGTGTATTTCCTGTTTGTTTGGCTTCCTGTTTCCTGCTTGCCGTGTGCTCTACATTTGTCTCTGTTACCGACCTTGGCTTGTTCTCAACGATTCCTGTCTGCTTGTGACCTTGACCTTTTGGCTTGTCCCTGACCATCCCTGTCTGCCTGTGACTCTGAACCTTTGGTGTGTACTCTGTTGTTCCTGTCTGCTAGTTTCCCTGACCTTTGCCTTATCAATTTAGTATCCTTGTTGTTCCAGCCTGCTGTTTCCTTCTCCTGTTGTCTACCGTGAGCGTGAGCTGTGAGACCCTAAGGGCTGTGACCTGGAACCAGACTGCAGCGAAGTCCATCCTCACCACTGGAGGCTCTGGTGAACACCTGCTGGCTCTTAAACTCTGCGCCCTGGGGAATCTATGCTCTAGCTCCCACTGGGATCTGTGTTAGTGATCCAGTAGATCTGCATCCTGAATCTCCCTGGATACAATCCATAGCAGTCAGTCCTAGGGTCCATTACCTTAGCGGTGCACTTCTGGCTCCTACGGAGTGCATCTGTCACCTGGTCTCAGGTGACCTGACAAACGCTATGGTATTGGAGCCCTCATTCCATTCAGGGAGGCCCACCACCCTCACATTGTTCTTACGCAGTCTATTTTCCATGTCGTCCATTTTTAACGCATGTATATCCATTTTTTCTCTCATTGTTTTATCAAGTTTAAATCATCCTCTGCTGGGCTAAGCTTCCCCTCTAAAGCTGTTGTCCTTTCACATGTTTTTGTAAATCATGGCTTCCCAAAGATAACTCTTCCTTCAATTGATCACATAGGGAAAACTTAAATGCGTTGACTGCTTGCAGGACATCTTTCAGTGTTGGTTCTCCCTCTATTAATTATTGGTCCGGCTTCAGATGATGGCTCAGGCTCAGGGATATTTCCCTCTGTCATCCTTGCAGATTTTATCCCTGCCCCCACTGTCCTCTGTCCTTGGCTCTTTCTATCAGAGGGAGCTCCCAGCTGAGCTCTGGCTTGCAGCTGCTGCCCACCCCATTGTTGGTGTCTGAGCAGGGGTATGAACAAGCTGCTCCAGCTTAGTCGCTGCCGCCGCTTGATTCCCTTTGTCTTTGGCTGCACTCTGTGGTTGTACCCCAGCGTTCTCCTGATGTGCCTGCTCCTCTCCCCTTTTTTGTGTCATGGTCGATATAGTGATGATACAAAGCCTGGCCTGTGTCCAGCTCTCCGGTTCTCACCTACGGTGGGTCACACGCTCCACTCCACTTTTAAAATTCCTGTCAGAGAGCCACCACTGGCTGTATGGGTCAGGGCTATCCTACACCTGTCTCACCGGATCTCGCCAGGTCTCACGAGATACTCATGGGTGCTCTCAGGGATGTTCAGCAGTATCTTCCCCCTGCTCTAAGCATGCACTAGGGAGCCATCACCTGCGCTCGCTTCCAGCAGCCATCTTCGCTCATATTATGGGGCACAGTTGACAGGTATCTCGGAGACAGAGCAGGGAGATAGCCTGCACACGTCCACTCACTCGGATATCTGGTCACACCCCAATGAATGGTGTCAAGGTACTTTTTTAATGACTCATAACAATGGAAGTTACATTATGACCAACTGGTATGACTCCTGAGTGAATTGCTTTGCAAATTGGATGAACCTGGCAAAGAAATTGGTTGATTTGCCTAAACATACAATTTGTGAATCATCTGTGAGGTTTTTATCGTTACTTGTCTTTCCATTGGAGAAGTTCACCCTTTCTATTTGTCCTGGTGAACATTGTACCCAGGACACAAATGATTATCAATGATTAGCACTGACAGGCGACACTGATATGCTCTAATAGATGGCACTGATGGACACTAATAGATGGCAGAGATAGGCAGCACCGATGATGAGGTACTGATTGGCATCTGACATGGGCACTGATTGGCATCTGACATGGGCACTGACAGGCGTTACTGAGGGGCACTGAATTGCACTTTTATGGGCACTTTGGTGGCCACTGACTGGCACTTTGGTGGGCACAGCTGTGGTGGCACCACTGATGGGGGCTGAGCTGATAATCAATGCATTGATTATCAGCTCAGACCCCCCCTCTGACAGAACAGCCACTGATCGACTCTCCCTGCCAGCGTAAATCGAGGGAAAACATTTACCGACACTTCCTGGTTACACGCTGTGATCAGCTGTGATCGGTCACAGCAGATCACATGGTAAAGAGCCTACATCAGGGGCTCTTTACCTATATCGGAGTTGTGGTGTGTAACACACTACAACACCAATCGATCGTGGCTTATCCTGCTGGACATCATATAACACCAAGTCAGGGTAACAGAACCACTGGACAGAAGGTGGTTAAAATGGTTAAAACGGTAACTCTACTCTTATGGGAAAAAAAAAAAATAGCATATACAATTGCGACACAAGTCATAATTTGTAATTTAATGTTATTAAAAATTACCTTCTTTTTCAATCTGCAGCTCTGTAATTTTCAGTAAAATGCAATTCATAATGGCTACCTGGAGGTGTTCTATACACAGAACTCCCCTCAGAAACATAATTTTCTGCTTGTGTGATTGGCTCACTGTTTTTCACAGAAGTCTGCACTAAGATACAAGTCAGATATCAGGCATCCTATGCAACATTGGGCCTACAGAGAGTATACTATAGTCCAGTAACTATATACATTTACAATGAAAACCAAAAGAAAATCCCTTTTTTGCCCTTTTTGCCAACTTATCCTTTTTACTTCTTGGGAAGTTCACAACAGTTAGTAAACACAAGTTAACATTTGTGTACAATTAAGAGTGTCAATTTTTAGGGAGAACTATTGGCCACCTTAATGTGTTATTTGGCCACGGTTACCCTTTGAGATAAGGGCCTCAATGCTGGCAGAACTGCATATGCCCCTGTCCAGTAGTCTAGTCAGGACCCTCACTTTCTAGATAGGTCTTAGCCCTTGTACACACGATTGGAGATTCTGACGGAATGTGTCCGATCGGAGCGTTTTGTCGGCTATTCCGACTGTGTGTGGTCTGCATCGGACTGTTTCCTTCGGAATATCCGTCGGACCTAATTTTCCAACTTGCCAGAAATATTTTCCGTCAAAATGCTCCGATCGGACATACTCCGATCATGTTTAGAGAATTCCGATTGGACAAAGTGCCACGCATGCTCAAATCAAATTCCTACATCAAAGCTATTGGCTACTAGCCTGAACATAGTCCCATTGTAACGAAATTACGTCATCATGTTCTGAAAGATCGGATTTTCCGACAACTTTGTCTGACCGTGTGTATGCAACAGTTTCGGACAAGGTCCGTTGGACAAAATCCGACGGACAAAATCCAACGGATTTGGTTGTCGGAATCTCCGACCGTGTGTACAAGGGCTTACAGTTGTCATTCATTTGTACATTCCAGTGCCTGTTGTTTGCACTGCCAAATTTGATATTACCCTTGTACTACTTATTCTTTAACACTGGCTGACTGTGTTCTGGGCTAGTTACTTCAGAGGCAGCTGTGGACACTGAACTTGATAACCTGTGTCACTTTTCAATCTGTTCTTACATTGCTGTAATGCCCCATACACACGGTCAGAAATTCAGGCGGAAAAAGTCCAATCGGATTATGTTGTTGGAAAATCCGTTCATGTGTGGGCTCTATCAGACTTTTTCTGTTGGAATTTCCGATACAAAAAGTTTGAGAGCTAGATCTAAAATTTTCTGACAACAAAATCCGAACTGACTTTTTCCGATCGTTTGTAGAGAATTCTGATGCACAAAGTGCAACGCATGCTCAGAAAAAATTTGGAGACGAAAGCTATTGGCTACTGGCCTCTACATAGTCCCATTGTACATTACAAAAGTCACCATGTTCCGAATGATCAGATTTTCCGACAAATTTGTGCGACCGTATGTATGCAAGACAAGTTTTGGCCAAAATCCGTTGACGGATTTTGTGGTCTGAATGGCCGACCGTGTGTATGGGGCATTACACTACTGTCTAACCCACCTTTCGTTTAAAGGGTTTATGCCTGTTCAATAAAGCCCATTGCAAACTGCTACAAAGGTGTCTTTGTCACTTAGCTCCACCAGGGGTAGCACTACATTAAAAACTGTAAAGTAATAATAACAACATGTCAAAGCGGAATAAAAAAATAAAAAAAAAACTATTTAGTACATTTCTCGAATACATGAATATGCAACTTCTCATGAGAAGGATGAGGAAACAGAGTTTAAATCAATTTCTTAGCTATAAATAATATTACTAAAAAAATATTGATTATAAATCCACTACCCTGCATTCACGTACTTTGTAGACCACACTATCAGATTGGCAATGAAGCGTTTAGAGACCTTGTGATGCACACTGCTTGCAGTGGAACTTACCTCAAAAAAAGCGAAGATTTGCAATGTTATAGGGAAATATGGAAATGTTAATTGATAGGTCTATACATTTTAATGCCTGAACAGTACCCTGAAAAGGTACATTTTTCTATGGATTTCTTCCTGATAAATAGCAATGTATTTCCTGGTAAAAGGGTGCCTAGGCACTCCTGGTAGTCCCATAGTTGTATATGTGGTGAGATCGCAGTCACTACTGCCACTAAATGTTAGCCTCAAGGGATCTGGATTGAGATTTGATGATGTTACTACTTTGTGGCTCACTGTTCTTCTAGCTGGAAGTTCTGATAAGGTGAAGAAAAGAACCTGTATCTACCAAGATGCCCCTTCTACACTGAACCACAGTGCAGAAAAAGGCATTGTAGATTAGTAATGGTCAAAAGATCAGCTGCAGAGAAAGTACAGACAATTCTGGTGACTAGTTCATTATCATTCATCTGCCTATTTTTAGGGGGGGACATCTTCAAGAGTTCAGTTCCTCTTTATAGGTTAGTATATTATAGCAGTTTGTGGTGAATTCCATATGCATCAGAAATATATATTTCAAACAATTCAAGTATATTTATATAGAAAACAATGATAACTGTTGAGATCATTTGTTTTGTTAAAAGAGGCAATTGTGATTTTATTCTGCACTCTCTTGATAATTATTGCTATTCCCACAGTATGGTGGTTTAGATTGCCAACTTATCTACAACTTCATTCCAAGTACATTGGTGGCCTGTTACCAGGAAGCTGTACTGTAGGAGGACATCACATGCTGGGAGAGAACATAGCAGTCTGTCGATGGAATTCTGAATCAAGAGGGCTTTCTGCCCACCTAGGAAAATTGTCAATCATGTACACTTGATCAGTGATCATAGTTTATGATTTTGACAAGCTATAATAACTGTTACCCCCTCAAAATGTTAATGTCATAGACTGGGATGCATTATAAGGTAACTTTAACTAATATAGTGATATTCAGGGAAAAGTGATAGATAAGCATATTGACTTGTCTATAGTTTCAAAAAATTAGGTGTCTAAACATTATTGCAGTCAAACAGATTGGTATTACTGTAACACAGACAGCACAAGATGGTCGCTCAGATGCCAATGTTCATATTAAGCCTAGCAACACTGGATCTCATACAGACTGAGCAGCAGTAGATGAGGTAAACTTAATATAAAAAATGAATGATTGTTAAACTTTGCAGTGGCACCACTAACAGTAATCAGCATCAGAAAGCTTTGGTTTATTGCATTCATTTTGTTCTGACTATGCTGTTATAGGAATGACCTTTTAGTCTATCCAAACAGCATCATTTCATGTAATTATTTGTAGCTGAACATTATAGGACTGAATAGCTAATACGCAAATATTCATACTGTAAGTTGCATGCCAGATACATCTAATTAAACAGTAAGAGCATTGCTGTCTCTCGTTACATCACAGGACAATAGACATGGTAGTATAACGTCATAGTTAATTTTTATTTTGTCTGAGGGTTTGTTTGAAAATGATAATGAGCAATGGTTGAGACCAGGGCTATTTAAAATATTGAGATAATGGTTTCATAGCTTTGATCGTGTGTCAATAAATTCATGATTTATTTATTTATGTAACTGAGTGGAAAAGCTAACTGAAGATATATATATTTTTTTAGATAGAGATAAATGGTTTAAATATTCTTAATTTGATTGTATCTTTTCTGATATGGCGCTAGTCACAGTTTTCTTCACAAATGTCTTCATACTAAAGTCTTTAAAAAGGGGATCCAGAATATGCATAGTAATAAACATGTTAGAATGAAAAAAATATTTTTGAGTCTGTTTTTTTTGGGGGTTTTAGATTCCCAATTGCTATATCTAAAACCAAAAAAACAGACTCAAAAATATTTTTTCATTTTAATACGTTTATTATTATGCATTGCCTGGAGCCCTTTTTTATAGACTTTAGTATGTAGATATTTTTGAATAAAACTGTGACTAGTGCCATATCAGAAAAGATAAAATCAAGTTAAGAATATTTATAATTTTTGAATAAAACTGTGACTAGTGCCATATCAGAAAAGATAAAATCTAATTAGGAATATTTAAATCATTAATATGTATCTAAAAGAAATATCTCCAGTTGACTTCTCCACTCAGCCACATAAATCAATAAATTATAATCAATCATAAATCAATAAATCATGAATTTATACATATAGACACTGATCTGCCATAAATTTATGACCACCCGCTTAATATTGAGTAGGTCTCTATTTTTCTGCCAAAACAGTCCCCTTTGCCACCAAAAAAACCCTGACTCATCGAGGCATGAACATCACTATACCTCAGAAGGTATACTGTGGTAACTGACACCAAACCATCAATAGCAGATCCTTTAAATCCTATAAGTTGTGAGGTGGGGCTCTCCATAGATCAGACTGTTTTTTCTAGCACGTCTGGCAGATTTTTAATTAGCTTGAGATCTAGAGAATTTGGAGACTAGATTAACACCTCAAAACTTTGTTGTTGTGCTCTTCAAACCATTCCTAAAATATTTTTGCAGTGTGACAGGGCCCATTATTCTGCTGAAAGTGGTCACTGCCATCAGGGAGTACTGTTTCCCAGAAGGGGTGTACTTGGTCATCAACAATGTTTAGGTAGTTGGAATGTATCAAAGTAACATCTACATGAATGGCAGTTCCTCGTTTTCGCAGAAGAACATTACTCAAAGCATCACACTGTGAAGAAGACTGTGTTCTTCCCATACTTTATACTGGTGCCATCTCTTTCCCAAGTAAGCAATGCATGCACACCCGGCCATCTAGAGGATATGAAAGAAAATGTATTTACTAGGCCAGCCAGACCAGATACTCTTCTTCCATTTCTTCGTGGTCAAGTTCTGATGCTCATGTGCACATTGTAGGCAATTTTGGCTATGGATGCTGGACAGCATGGGCACCTTAATCGGTCTGTGGCTACACAGCCCCATGCACAGCATACTGCAATGCTAATTTTTTTCTGTTTCCAACACATCAACTTCACGTGGACTGTATGTTTGATTGCTGCTTAAAATATCCCACTGACTTTCAGATAATCAAAGTTATTCACCTAAACTCTTTGTGGTCATAAAGTTATGGTTGACATACTGTATAAATCAAGAGACAGGTTCTCTTGATAAAACACCTTAACTAGTAACTACTACTCTTCTCCACACTTCTTCACCTCTGTTTTTTAAATCAGATCTCTGAGAAAAAAAACATTATTTCCAGGTAATACTGCATTTCTTCCAAATATGGGATTATTATTTTTTTTATTTGATAATAACTTTTCTTGTATCTATTATATACTGTATGAAGTGTATAATATGTATATAACTTTGACAGGAGTTGACAATCAATGTATTCTTTGGAAAAGGTGAACAAGACGATATGCAGATGTAAAATGAACAATGAACAATGAAAGCTTCTTTATGTTTTCAAGGCCTTCTTACCTGTCAAGTGGACACAGATCTGACACTCAAAGTTGATTTTACGGTGCTCTCATTTTAGTTTGGAAGCCAGATTAAGCTATGTTGTATTTTTTAGCTTTAATCTGCTTCTACTGAGACTGAAAGAAATAATTTGAAAGAGTATGCTTGAAAGAAAAGAAGGATTAAAAAGAGGTCAGACAGGTATGCTGTATCACTGTGCTGTGCTGATACATTATATTACATCTTTATTAATGTGTCCCAATGGGGATACCAGGCATTTTAAGTATTGAAAAGAACAGCAGAGCATTTCCATTCTTGTACATAATATATGGGTGATGATAATCAATTGTAAATGTGAACATTATAGATCTTTCTTCATGTGGCAACTTCATAAAATGACATTTAATAGCTCCATTTTGTTTTGATATAATCCCCCAGTTAGCCCCTAATATGTGTCTCTTGCTGTCAGGAGGTCTTTGTTTTCAGAATTTATTCAACAATGGGAAATTAATTGAGACATTTTATAAAGGCTATGCGACCTATATTTCCCAAGTGGTTGTAAGCTCCTGTTTCTAATGTGTTATAAGGAATTACCTGATTATAGTCATGAAAGAGCTATTGTGTATTCAGATTTTGCTCATAGTAAAACATTTATGAGGTTAAATGTTCTAATGTAGAGCAACTTAGCAAGAATACAGAAGTATCCAAGTAACATTGGAATATCCCATCCCGCCTGGCAATGCTTCTTGCCAGAGCAAGCAAACGGGCATAACCATTGCTTTGTGGGGGACAAAATATGGAGGTAGGGTTTGCACTGACTTTAACAGGTCAACAGTTGCATGGCCACTGTGAAGGTGTATTTGGCAGAAGTGCCAGATGTACTATTAAATGGATCGCAAATGCTTTTTTTTATAAGACACACAGAGCATGGCTCAGCCCTGCCCCCTGCTCCTTCCCAATTGGCTGTGATTGACAGCAGTGGGAGCCAATGGCTTCTGCTGCTGTGTCTGAGCCAATACAAGGTAGATAGCTATAGGTAACAAAGGTTAAGGTCTCATTCACACCATGGTGCAGAGATATCAGTTTTTCTGCAAGGGCAGGAAAAAACTGGACAGGAAAAAACTGACATGACATCAACATTGGTGTGAATAGGGCACATTACTGACACATACGAAAACTGATGTCAGCGTGCATGAAAACTGAGGAAAACTGATTTGAAACTATATAAATTTTCCCATCAGTTTCTATCAGTTTTCATACACATATGGTGTGAACGAGCCTTAATGGTGGCTTCCCCTGTATAGTCATTGACCACACCCCCCCATTTCTCAAATTAAAACATTTTCTGTAAAAATAGGTGATGCTTTGAGTGGAAAAGGCTTCCTGCATAGGCCCTAATAGGCCCTAATAGCACATAGACCCTAATAGTGAAACAGTAAACTTGAAATTCAGCCAATAGTATCAGCCCACCCACTCAGTCAGGACAAGGGATGGGCTGCACACACCTTGTTCAGTTTGTAGTAGAACTTCCGAATAGGGGAAATGTTCTAACCTCAACAGCGAACATCATTGAAGTCTATGGGAGCCAAACAGGAAAAATCAGAAGTGCCCATTTTGAAGGCTTATATGCAAGTAATTGGCCATAAAAGGGGTATGGCGGTATCGGTACTGCTCTTCTGACATCAGAAGGGGGCAATGCCACTGGGTGACCAGAAGGCAGAAGCGTCTTTTTTTCTATTTTTTGGGACCATCGGGTAATGTGAGTGATGGTGGATTTACATCAAGGGACACTTTTTTTTCATCCTCTCTGTTCTTTCCAAGGCCTCCTGCTCTCTAACTCAATCATCACCTCCTCCCATACTCCCCTCCAGGACTTCTCCTGAGCATCTCCCATCCTTTGGAATTCCCTATCTCAATCTGTTAGACTATCTCCAAATCTATCCACTTTTAGGCAATCTCTGAAAACGTTTCTCTTAAAAGAAGCCTATCCTGCCTCCACCTAAAAACTGTACTTTCATTTTCTTCATCAGCTCATTCCCCACAGTTTTTACCCTTTTGTATCACTTGACCTTCCCTCCTAGATTTTAAGCTCTAATGAGCAGGGCCCTCTGATTTCTCATGTATTGTAATTGTACTATCTGCCCTAACATTGTAAAGCACTGCACAAACTTTTGGCACTATATAAATCCTGTATTATAATAATAATAATAATAATAATAATGTTAATTTCTTTCCTTATCTCATCATTAATCAGCAACTGACAACTAAAATAGGAAAACGGAAACTTTTATCCAATAAATATTATAAAAAGTTACTTTAATTTGAGTTTGCACCAAGCTGTTTAGTGTTTTTGAGCTGAACATCAGTCTTCAGCCCCCTTCCGCATTGTTATGCAGCCTCCCTATCTGAAAACTACAGAGGGCAGTATTCAAAACCTGGGAACACTTGGCCTATATTTTTCACAGACTTGGAGCATGGACTGTTCAGAAAATAAGCTTACATTCAGTCATAAGGATTTTGAAAAAAATGTAGCTAGCTGCAAAGTTGAGACACTCTGTCAGCTGGCTGTGTTCCTTAAGTAATTTTAAATGCTATATTGTCATATTAGACTGAATAGTAATGTACCTTTGATGCAGCTATCATTCACTTTAAATGCTGAAGTTGTCATTCAAATAAAACATTTAACCTTATTATTTAATGTCTATGCTTTAGTTAATGTACTGGTATTTCTATTCAGTACAGTGTCTTGCCCAGTGTTGTGCAGCACTAGTGATGTCATAAGACTCCTAAATATTGCCTGGTTCACATTATAGAGACACACAGAGCGTGAGAGAGACATGAATAGAATTAAAAATCCAACATTTATTCCAGGGTGAATATTACTTAATTACATTCTGTGATATAATACACATTGCATTGTGAGCTGAGATTTCTTTGCTTAATGGGATGCATCCCTTGCTGTGAATTATTGAGTGCTCCTATAAGCTATTTATTTAACCTCATTTTGCACAAGGCTGAATTCCCTATTCAGAGGAACACGTCTTTATTAACACCAATCCATAAAGAAATCAAGGGACACAAGTCTTATTTCAAATTACAAAAGCATTGCAATTAGCAGAACCGTAGCTAGAGGCTCTATCAACAGAACAGATCCAGAGACTAGATAAGAGCTGCATTTAAATAACTTCTCATATCCTTCTTTTCTTTTTCCAAGTGTAGATTTATAAAAGTGTGCAAATACAGCAGAGTAATCAAGCAGATTAGGTCTAAAATGGTGTGGAGATGATCGGTAAAGCTGGATAATCTTGTTGAAGGAGATATCAACATGGCGTGAAAGGTTTATACAACACCACTGAATTTGGTCAGTGTATGACTAGTTTCTAGTTTTTTAAATAAGGTGGAGATGGTTGGTAAAGCCGGGCTATTTAATTATCCTCGATACCAACATGATGCAAATGATAAATACAGCATCAGTGAATATGGCTAACGTATAAATCCAAATGAAAAGATATAGCTATTGTACAGGACGCCGTGGCTGGGTCCTGGAAGGACGCTATATTTCCCCTCTGTTTGGGTTGTGGTCTCTTTAAGGGAATAAAATTGATTAACCCACCTGTTAAGGAAGTGTCTTTAAAAAACAAGACAGGAAGTGGTAGATGGGTGTGGAGGAGTGGAGAAGACATAGTGGATGGTGGATGGTGTTTATTTTGGATTGCAGCAACTGAAGTGGACAGCAGTGTCCTGTTTGGAAGGCTCCTGGCAGGGGAAGCTACCTGCCATCAAGATCAAGCTCTGTTTTGATAAAGACAGCTATTCTGGACTTTGCAAGTCGGTGAGACTATAGACCTTTTTCTTTTTGTTTTTGGCTGCTGTAAAGCTATTTAAGTTTAATAAACCCTTTGCTGTGTGAAAAGCCTGTGTCCTGCGATCTACCTGGTCCCCCGAACATTACACTATCAAATCAAGTAATACGCTTGTATGACCAAATTACTAGTACACACCATGCTTTCTGTGCCCACCCTGGGGCTAGAAGCATGGTTTTAGTAATGCAAAGGTTTTTTCCAGCCTGAGATTAGGACCGGGGTGCGGGGGGGGGTGCGCTCTTGGGGGAGCGGGTTGCCCTCAGGCCACCACCTAACCAGCAAGCCACAACAGCCATCTGACCAGCCAGCCATCCAACCACCACAAAACCCACACCCCTCCATCGCTCGATCGATGACCGCTAACCTTCCACCACCCACCCCCCTGATCACTGCTTTGCTGGCCCACCCGTCGCCCGCCAGGCCCCCCTGCCTGCTCCACGCTTACCTTCATCCCTTTGCCAATCAGGAGTCCTGGAATCCGGCCAATCTGGTCTTAGAACTCACGGCCAATTGGGTCCTGATTGGCCTGGAGGAGAAACACATTTACGAATATTAATTCGCTAATTTCACACAACTGGGTGAGCTCAGGGCACAGTGCTCTGTGCCCTGAGCCCATCCTTTTTTGAAGTCAATTAGAGCATTATGTGCTTCCAAAAAAAATCATGTGCTTGCAAAAAAGAAAAACCCCATTGAAATCCATGCGTGTCCTGCATGTAGATTAGGGGGCTGGGTGCATGGATTAGGGGAGCAGCGCCCATGCGTCCTGCATGAGCGGCCGCCAATGATCAACATCTTCCTGTTGCTGTTATATCAAATATAATGCACTTTTTAAAATCATTTGTGGGTGGATAAAGAACTTATATGATTATACAGTAAATGTGGTTTTGCAACAAATGCATCTGCTTTTGCATGTGATCATTAAATGTTTTTTGGTGCTGTTTTTCTCTTGAAATAGATAATTAATACCTCTTGACATTTCTGAGATGAGTAAGAGGGACACCTTCTAGCACATTGTATTAGGGCAATGGACACACCTTTGCCATGCCTTCAATTATGCAAACTATTAGTTATTTATATACCAAAAAAGATTGGATAAACCCAGAATTAGTATTTTCCAAAATTACTTTTTTCTTATAGTGGCTTTTAAAACAGTGAGACAAATAAGCGATAGGAGGAAGATTTTAAGATTTTAAGATTTGAATGCAGCATAACACTTTTGTTAGTTAAATGGTACATTTTCATACATTCTGTACATCAGACTTAAAAGAGAGACTAATGCCGTGTACACACGACCGGACTTTTGGACAGCAAAGGTCCAATGGAACAAATCAGTCGGACAATTCAATTGTTTGTGAGCTCCATCGGACCTTTGCTGTGTCCAAAACTCTGACAGACTTTAGAAATAGAACATGTTTCAAATTTTTCCGCCGGAACTCCGCTGGGCCTAGTTCCTATGGAGAAATCTACTCGTCTGTATGCTAGTCTGACGGACGAAAACCAACGCTATGGCAGCTATTGACTACTGGCTATGAATTTCCTTATTCTAGTCCGGTCGTACGTCATCGCATTCTAATCCGTCAGACTTTGGTGTGCTTGTGTGTGGCCAAACCCGTTCATTTGGAAAATCTGTCGGAACTCTGCCGAAAGACCGTCGGGAAGACCGTTTGACCTAGTCTGCCGAAAAGTCCAGTCATGTGTATGTGGCATAAGAAGGAAAGAGGGAAAGAGATATTTGGTTCCAAAAGAGATAAAGTCCCTCCAAGTAAGGGACAGTTGGTAGGTAGAGGTAATTCATTGCAAAAATCCCTTTGCCTTTGTACACCTTTTCCTTTTTTGCACATTTTGAACTGATGCTGCCATAGTTGCTTTACTGGATTTGCTGCAGAAACATGCTGCGGGGTCTTCATCCGCCTGGGTTTCGGATGTGTTGCTCCTCTCCCTGTACATTCTGCCTGCCACCACCATTCTGCCTGCCACCATACATTCCACACTCCTCTCCCTGTACATCCTACCCGCTGTCATACCTTTTGCACTCCTCTCCCTGTACATCCTACCCACCATCATACCCTCTGCACTCCTCTCCCTGTATATCCTACCCACCATCATACACGCCTCATGTGCATATACTGGCCAGCGTTACACCCTTCTTACTATGCCCCTGCACATACTACCAACCATCATACCCTCTATGCTCATTTTGTTAACAAATTGTCATACACACTGCACTCCTTTCTTGCACACACCATCAAACACATTACACTCCTTTCCTGAAAATACCACTATTCATGCCATACTTAAATGAATGCCCCCCCCCCCATGTATGTAGTGCACTCCTGGTATCTAAAAATGCCCCTTTAAGACCCTCCCACTGTTAGTTTGGACACATTTACCATTTGTTGCAGCACACTCTCTCTTCCCTGGCCCTGGCATTATGTGTGCAGACATAGAGATGGGACAGATTTCCCTCTGGCCATCTTTCATATAAAAGAAGTGCTTCTGCACTTCTCTTTCACTGTGGCAGTGGGGAGATCAATATTACGGTGGAAATATCCTACTGACTGGCTCTGCCGTGTGTGTACAGTATATCTAAAAAAATATATATATATCATAAGTTAAAAACTATTGACACCAGTGGTGGAGCAACCAGGGTCACAAAAGTGGGCCCTGGTGTTCCTCACTGAGTTTAAAGAGAAGGGCCGGAGGTCAGGGGGGGCCTTCATGGTTTCTTGCATCGAGGCCCTGAAGGTTCTAGTTATGCCACTGTCTGCTCCCTTCCCAGACTGCTTGCTCCCAGTCCTCTCTGGCATGCCTGTCAGACCTTCTGACTGTATGACACTCACCAGCCCTCCTGGCTCTGACTTGTAGTTCCTCCCTGGAGACTGCCTGGCAGTGCTTCTCCCACTGTCCTCTCTGGCTCCTCCCGTGCCTCCTGGTCAAAACACCTCTGTGTGTTGTAGGATGATCCTGTCCACACCTGAGCCCAGGCCCAAGGTCACCCCCCCCCCCTTCATGGTTTCTTGCATCGAGGCCCTGAAGGTTCTAGTTATGCCACTGTCTGCTCCCTTCCCAGACTGCTTGCTCCCAGTCCTCTCTGGCATGCCTGTCAGACCTTCTGACTGTATGACACTCACCAGCCCTCCTGGCTCTGACTTGTAGTTCCTCCCTGGAGACTGCCTGGCAGTGCTTCTCCCACTGTCCTCTCTGGCTCCTCCCGTGCCTCCTGGTCAAAACACCTCTGTGTGTTGTAGGATGATCCTGTCCACACCTGAGCCCAGGCCCAAGGTCACCCCCCCCCCCCCCCCAGACTGGGGAGCTACCTCCAAGGCCACGACAGCCTAGCACTCCATCTCCAGCTTCCACACCCCAGGCAGCTCCACCTTTCCTCTTCTTCTCCCTTTCCAGTCGATTCTAGAATGTTCTGGAAAGACGAGGGAGGTCCCAGTGATGCTGCCTGTCATCCAGCTCTGCTGAGTCACTCCCAACCCGTATCAAAACCTATACTAACAAAAAATCTCACTACTGCACACTTCTAGCACACTAGAGGGTGCTACAATAGTGTTAAAATGCTTCTGACCAACTTCTGTCTAACTTGTATCCTCTATCTGAACCCCTAGGCTGCATCATGCTACTTCAAACCATTCGATTTTATGTGGTAAGCAGTTGTTATGTAATCAAATTATGGCCCTCTAGTTGTTCAGGAACTACAATTCCCATCATGCCTAGTCATGTCTGTGAATGTCAGTTTTACAATGCCTCATGGGAAGTGTAGTTCCGCAACAGCTGGAGGGCCGTAGTTTGAAGATCCCTGCTCAATGGGATTGATTTACTAAAACTGAAAAGTGCAAAGTCTGGTGCAACTGTGCATGGTAGCTAAACAACTTCTAATTTCAACTTGCTAAAATAAGCTTTGACAATAAAACTGGATTGGTTTCTCAGAGTTGCACCAGATTTTGCACTTTAGATAAATCAACTCCTATGTATACTAAAAAAAAATTGCAGTGCCTTTCTAAAAAAATAAAAAAAAGGTGTATGTGGTTTTTATCACACAATAAATGTGTGGATTCACATTTGTTTGCAAATGTATGCAATGCAAACCTTTGTTTTTTTTTGTTTCATAAAAATGTTATTACGTATTTCAAGAGATATACAACACAGTGTAACAATATAAGAATGTAACAAATTGGATAACAGGTTCCATTTGAAGTGTTTCAAGCAATAATTAACATGTTCGGAGCATAGCAATAATCCAGCATATACTCAAGTTCCATATGTATCTTATTTGCATACAAAACAAAAAATAAATTTGGTCAACGCTCTAAGGATTATGTGTTCCTCAGTACCGTATAACTCCTCTCAGGATGGTTTATTACTGTGTCGGGATTTTATCGGAACCACCTGCCAAAGCATAGATATGTTAGTTTATTTTTACCCACTTGTCCTCATCTGTGGCTTGGGACATGTGGCTCAGGATCGGACAGTACCGTTCACACCAAAACCTTCGTTTCTAACATGAGAAGTTTTAACCGTTTTGTGCTTATTTTTTTATTTATTTTTTTGTATTGGTCTGTATATTGCCCTGCCTGTGTGCAATTTTCCTTTTTTAATAGTAATAAATTGGCCGGAATAGTTGCTAGTGCCACCATGTGCACATATGTAAAACCACACGTGGCGCATCTTTAAAAAAAAAAATCTTCTTAACTGTACTGTATATCTTAAATAACTAAAAAACAGAGGTGAAATTTTAGCTTTACAATGATAAATAGATTTTAGATGAATACAAATCATATACAGTATGATTATTTTTCTGGTGTACAGTTACTTTCCTGATGGTTATAGCATTTCAATCAAGGCAATTTGTGTTTTCTAAGTAGATGTAAAATATTATATCTGAAGGGATGATGCAGTTAAATTCAAATATTCAAACACCCCTGATGTTAAAGAACATTTTCCTTGTCAGAAATGGCTCTAAATACAGCGAGACGGTTATTTTATTCTTTTTTTTTTGTTACATAAATACATACCACAAATGGGTTTGATGAGTCTTTTCACTTGATGTAAATGACTAGAGCCATTTTATCCTCCATATAGATGGGTATATTTGCATTACTTCTTTTTTGCTGCCTCTTTGATTGTGTATTGGCTTAAAGTATAATTTCCTGTGTATGGAACATTTCCAAACATGCTTTAATAGCTTAAAAGCTGTATTTTAAGTTTGCTTTACCAAAGAAAAAATTGTATTGTTTTAAACCTAAGAATAATACAATACATGATTGCAGTCATCAGAAAGGTATACTCCTTTGGACTGATTCACAGTTTAGCAATCCATTGTGGCATGTTAACTTGTGTGTTGCATTAATGCAATGCATGACACCAGATCAAAAAATAGACATGACCCTTTTTTAAGCAACATCGCACATAATGTATGTTATGGTGCCCTGTGGTACCTTCTGAGTTGAGAAAGCGCATAAAATGTACCGCTAGAATAATTGAATTAATGGCCTAGCCAAACTAGTGCCAAAAACTATATATATATATATTTAAAATAAATTAATATATAATGGTTGGTCCGTGGTATCAACTGTGTATCGTGCTCAACAACAGGTGACAACGTGACTAATATAATGAACTAGAAAATGCATTTCCTGGAGAAAATGCATGGGAATGCTGAATAGCATCAAAACTGTCCCATCAAAACTGCCCCATCATTTTTCCCCCATCAAAACTGCCTCATCATATTGCCCCCATCAAAATTTCCCCCATCAAAACTGCCCCATCATATTGCCCCCATCAAAACTGCTCCATAATATTGCCCCCATCAAATTTGCTCCATCATATTGCCACCATCAAAACTGCCCCCATCAAATATGCTTCCATCAAGACTGCCCCCATCATATTGCCACCATCATAACTGCCCCATAAAAATTGCCCCATCAAAACTGCCCCGTCATATTGCCACCATCAAAACTGTCCAATCAGAATTGCCCCATCAAATCTGCCCAATCATATTCCTCTATTATAAATCAGTACATGGTGTGTCTGTGCTCTCCCCCACCGCTCATCATTGTGTATAAGAAGCTTTGGTAACCATGGCAACAAATGCCTTTAAAATTAAATTTCCTGAAATGATCACTAAACTTAAACAGCATTTTCACAAAAACTATATCAAACTGAAAATATATAGCCAGATAGCTGAATATTTTGTGAACATTTTAAAGTTTGTTTGGCGTCTGTAGGTGAAAGTATGAAGGAGCTAAAACTTTTGGTAGCGGAAGAAGATTTTAAGGATTTTAAGCATGCTCTCATTGAATTCAATGTTAAAAAAAGTGTTAAAAAGCTTAATATTTTAAAAAGTATAAATAGTATAAAAAAAAGTTGAAGAAGTGCACACCTCAGCTGAAAGAGCTGAACATTTTAAAAGTTGAATGGCTTTAATAGCTGAAAGTATGCAGAAGTTGCCAAAAGTTTCAGCTCCTTCATACATTCACCTACAGACGCCAAGAAAATTTTTAAATATTCACTAAATATTCAGCTATCTGGCTATATATTTTCAGTTTGATATATTTTATAGTTTTTGTGAAAAAGCTGTTTAAGTTTAGTGATAAATTCAGAAAATTTCTGAAAATGTAGGGCAGCCAGGCTTTTGTTGTCTGTTTTGTTTACATGGTTACCAACACTTCTTATACACAGTGATGGGCAGTGGGGGAGAGCACAGACACACCATGTACTGATTTATAATAGAGGAATATGATGGGAAGCTTGTTGGGGGCAATATGATGGGGCAGTTTTGATGCTATTCAGCATTCCCACGCATTTTCTCCAGGAAATGCATTTTCTAGTTATTAATCATTATCATCTTTTTATTATTATTCTGTACGTTTTTTGTCTCTGTGTAACTTCTGCATACTTTCAGCTATTAAAGCCATTCAGCTTTTAAAACGTTCAGCTCTTTCAGCTGATGTGTGCTCTCCTTCAATATTTTTTCTACTTTTTCAACTTTTTAAAATATTAAGCTTTTGAATACTTTTTTAACATTGAAGTCAATGAGAGCATGCTTAAAATCCGTAAAATCTTCTTCCTCTGCCAAAAGTTTCAGCTCCTTCATACTTTCACCTACAGACGGCAAACAAACTTTGATGGGGCAGTTTTGATGCTATTCGGCATTCCCACACATTTTCTCCAGGAAATGCATTTTATAGTTAGACCACAAAATCCAAGGATGCAACATACAACCACCAATGTGACCGCACCACCACCTATGGAGATGTAGGCTTACCAGATGGTTCAGACCCAAACGAACATACATTCTATGAGTCACAAACGCTTTATAGTATCAGCAGGCAGCTGGGCTATAACTTTCTGGAGTTGTTTCCCCAAACTTTTTGGAAGGTCCGTCTCTGTACAGGAGTGAGTGGCATCAAATTCCAATCAATAAATACAGGAGGATAGATAAATAGAACCACATAGCATAATTCAGTATAACCAGTAAGATTTATTAAAAAGTGGTAACACACTTACATTTTAAAAGTGTTTTCAAGCGCTTTGTAAATAAAAAGTGGCGGCAGTGGAGTACTCCCTGCTGAGTTGCACTCTACTATACAGTGCATTGGGCAGCCAATGTTCCACAATTCAGGTTTTAATAGACTTACATTTTTTATTTTGTCACCATAACACACCACAGTACAAAAATGGTTCACATCTATATTTTGCAATGTTCTTGAAGGCACAAGTGGCTTGAGATACCATTCATAATAAAGTTAGTTGCATGCATTAACATGCATTTTGGTGATAAATGCTTCTGACCAACTTGTATCCTCTATCTGAACCCCTAAGCTGCATCATGCTACTTCAAACTATTGTATTTTTTTTGGGGGGGGGGGGGCAGTATTTGTGCAAAAAAAAAGCTTAACTCTGTGTGTACTAAAGAAATATGACTGTTGCCGTTCTATGAAAACTTGTATATGTAGTTTCTATCACATAATAGAATAATTGCTCAAGGTATTGCAATAAACACCTGCTTAACAGTTGTGAAAAACATTTGGCTTTGTTTTAGTGCACAAAACAGTTAACAAAGCCTCCCACACTCCCCTTTTATAGGGCTAACATTTGGGTTTGGGAAGAGGCTGGACTTGGGACGAAACCAACTCATTCACAGTTCATGGGCATGGCTAACTATTAGAGCTGTTTACTGCCATTGCAATCAACTACCAATAATGAATTTCCTTGCTTTTAATCTGTGGCCAAGTGGATTAAAATGGAACAAGCTCCTACTCCAGCGTGAAGCACGCTGGATTGCGGAACTTGGGGTAACCTCTCCCCCTGGCCTCAAAAGCCTGCTTAGTTATCAATTCTTTTTAAAGGGATTCTCATCAGGAGGCTGCGAGAAAGAACAATAAAAATCTATATGCCAATTTTGGGTTTAGGCTGGATGGGGACTGGGAGGACCCCAGGAATTAACAGAACCAGTTGCTCTGATTACGCTTATGTTTGTTTTTTACCTGAGTTGGCTGTCTGTCTCATGCTCTAGCTTATCGTGGGCTGCCTTCTATGTGCGTCGTGTGCGTCGTGAGCTGCTGATGCATGATGCCCCCCATTAAAGAAAAAGGGGAAAAGGGATTTCTCTTTACTCATATCATCACTCCAGTGCTTAATACTGGTCTTGTTTATTATCCTCTATTATGTCTCTCCTCTTGTGTACAGGGGCCACAGCTGTAGCCAAAAATAGCATACCCACAACAAAAGATATTTCTCCTTTCCTCTAAGTATGGTCAAAGATTAGGCCAACCCTGAAGAAAAAAGAATGGCAGCTACTATGGCTGTGGTGGACACATATAGAGTGGTTGTCGTTAATTTAAACCTTTTATTAATAATTACTACAACAAGACCATATTGACATAAAATCACATTGCCCTATAACTAAATAACATTCGTCCCTGCTGAGCTAAACCTTGTGACACACTAAACAAGCCCAAACACGTGTACCCTTCGTGTGTCCTACAACCGAACCTAAAGATATAATTAAACATAAAACACTCACAAAAAAGACAGAGGAACGGACAAGGCACCACTCAGATTATACACACACGAACATCCCTAAGTGGAAACAATTTCCTTTATAGATATATTAATATTAATATTATTCACTTATAGTAGGCAGCTCAGTGTGTGTATGATTCCTCGCAACTAAGGTCTAAAAAGATCGTAATACTGTGATACTGCGGAGTTGACAACGCATCTGCTTAATTAGTGTCGGAAGTTAATCATGCATTCGGATCCACTTGAATCAGTCAATTGCTATTGTGGACCAAGGTATAATTTAGATCACCAGTGATTCCCTCAGATATCCTTTGTAAAGATTCCGATCCTTAATTGCAGAGAAAGTAACAAACTGCGGACACAGCTATGTTATATAGCAATCACCTCATAGCCATCACGTTTCACTTTCAGATATTATATTTTACATGGCTTCATTACTTTACCCCTTCCTGGCGGTACACTGTTCAGTTTTCGGTGAGCAGCCATAATTAATATGTCCTTATTTTCATCCTCAATGTTCGCTGAGGGTGGATAAATATCCACTATAGTGCCGTTCAATCCATCCGATCGATCCTTATGCCGCCCATAGATGGTACAAATGGCTTTGATCGGCCGATATCTTAGTCCATTTCTGATCGACTGTTTGCTCTTTTTCCAGGTTCTCCTTCCTGAGGTACTCAGTCCCGCTAGGTTAGGACTAGGAGTCACAGCGGGTTATGGTGGCCAGTGATGCACACAATTGCTTGTTTTCTACCGAGGTCCTTGGTTCGACATATCAGCAAAATTTGACCAACATACTCCGCTGGAGAAAACGATTGTGGCGCCTCCCGTCCGTAATTACGGATGGAAGGCGCCACAATCATTTTCTTTGACCATACTTAGAGGAAAGGAGAAATATCTTTTGTTGTGATGATGCCCCCCATATTGCATGGGGCGGCACCGTGCACTTGTGGTCTGAGGGATACTTTTTTGGACCCGTTTTTGCAGCTCCCTTTCCCAAGTTTTGTGTGTTTTTTTTCGATTGCAGTAACTGCTAGCACACATGCACTGGTGTCTCGGCTGGTATTTAGAGCAGCATGCCTGCACCCTGCAGGTGCTGCTACTCCTAGTCAACTTTGGCCACAATTTATGCCCTTTATGGATAAGGTATGTATCTACCAATTGCTTGCATTATTTGATGTAGAGGGTCACACACATCTATTGCCCAATGAGAAATGGGGACTCCCAGTGGATAAATCAAAATGTACTTACATCACCCTACTGGATCAGTGTGTCTGTCATTTCTCCTCTGTCTCACTCTCCATTTTCCCCTCCCCTTTTTCTATATATTGATGGCAAACAATCTATGCCATTTTTCTATGGCCACTCTATTGTATAGATTATTGTATCTATACCATTATAAAATGTTGTATGAAAGGGGGGGAACTTTGAGCTTCTGTCCTGTAAATCCTGAGAGGTATATATGTACCCTCTTGCCTTTTCCCTTCTTTACATGATTACTAGTTTATGTCTGTTTTTTAATACCCCCACAGAGACCATCTTTTCTCCCCTCCCCTTCTGGAGTTTTTCATAGAGATTACTGATATCTACTTCATTGTCAGCTTCAGTTTTGGGGACACCAGCAGTTTGGGATCCTTGTGAGTAGGGATGAGCTTCGTGTTCGAGTCGAACGTATGTTCGACTCGAACATTGGCTGTTCGTCCGTTCGGCGAAATCCGAACACTTGGTCCGTATGCGTCAAAATTCGCATGGCGCTCACGGCCCACAATGCACTGCGATGGCGCAGTGCATTGCTGGCTTATGATTGGCCAAGCATGCACTGTGACCCCGCATGCTTGGCCAATCGCAGCGCCAGCAGCGAGGAGAGCCATGATTGGCCACAGGCAGGATGCCTGTGGCCAATCATAGCTGAGGCTGTGTAGTGCACGCCCCACACTATATAAGGCCGCCATTTTGGCGGCCTCGTGTAGTGTGTTAGCATCTGAAGCAGTGGGTGTTCTGTGTACCTTCAACACAGTACACACCGATCGTTTTTGGCTGATTTCCTATCTTGCTGTTGTGTAGTGGTTATTGTCTGTGCCCTGACCGCAGTATACACCACTATATTCACTATTCACTTCACTATATTTATATATCTTTAATAATAGAGCTTGCAGTCAGTAGTGTTAGGAGATAGTGCGTGCTGTCTGCGTGCTCTGTACCCAGTACATACCACTATAATCCACCTACATAGCTGTTCTCTATTTGAGCCCAATTGCCATCTGCAGGAGTTATTGGAAGTTGTGTGTGCCTCCAGCACAGCACAGTATACATCTGTATATACCCCTTTATCTCTGCTGTTTTCTGGTTATTGTCTGCGTGCCCTGACTGCAGTATACACCGCGATATTCACCTAACCTATATAGCTAGTGATCTATCGTTAATAATAGAGCTTGCAGTCAGTAGTGTTAGGAGATAGTGCGTGCTGTCTGCGTGCTCTGTACCCAGTACATACCGCTATAATCCACCTACATAGCTGTTCTCTATTTGAGCCCAATTGCCATCTGCAGGAGTTATTGGAAGTTGTGTGTGCCTCCAGCACAGCACAGTATACATCTGTATATACCCCTTTATCTCTGCTGTTTTCTGGTTATTGTCTGCGTGCCCTGACCGCAGTATACACCGCGATATTCACCTAACCTATATAGCTAGTGATCTATCGTTAATAATAGAGCTTGCAGTCAGTAGTGTTAGGAGATAGTGCGTGCTGTCTGCGTGCTCTGTACCCAGTACATACCGCTATAATCCACCTACATAGCTGTTCTCTATTTGAGCCCAATTGCCATCTGCAGGAGTTATTGGAAGTTGTGTGTGCCTCCAGCACAATATAAACTACCCAACTGCTGTTTTACCCAACTCCCTTCAGGCCATTACCATGTCTGGAAGGCCAGCAAGGAGAGGCAGACAGGCGCGAGCCGATAAAAGAGGGCAAGCAGGCTCTGTGTCTAGAGACAACAGTGCTGGTCGTGGACGCGGTGCATTGTCATCAGCACGTGGCCATGGGACATGCTTGTCCTTCTTTTCGGCAGCTGGACATGTTGAACCGCAACATGCCAACGACTTGGTAGAGTGGATGACCAAGCCCTCTTCATCCTCCTCATCCTCTCTCACCCAGTCTCAGGGTAGTCGCAAAGCAGCTGCCAACGCATCGTCTTCCCTCCTCTCAATGTCATCATCAATGACTCCTTCCCTAGACCCACCACATCCTCCTGAGGAGTCTCCTGAACTCTTTGAGCACAGTGTTGGGTACATGCTCCAGGAGGATGCCCAGTGTTTGGTGGGCTCTGATGATGACACTCAGCTAGAGGAAGGCAGTAGCGTGAGCGCAGAGAGAGGGGATGCTCAAGAAGGACAGCAATCTGGCAGTCATGTTCCACAAGCTGCAGCATACTGCCAGGTTTGCTACAGCGATGAAGAGGGAGGGGATGATGAGGGCACTGACTCCACGTGGGTGCCTGGAAGGAGGGAGGAGGAGGAGGAGGCACATGTCCAACGAGGCAGGATGCCCTCCGGGGGCCAGCTTAGGGGCAGCACACCGACTGAAACACACCGCAGAGCTCCGCCTGTGCAGAGCGCTGCCTCTGCGCGTTATTCTAAAAGTTCTTTGGTGTGGGCCTTTTTTGAGACGAGTGTTTTAGATCACACCGCTGCTATTTGCAACATATGTCTCAAGCGTATCTCACGTGGCCAAAACATCAGCCGCTTGGGCACCACATGCTTGACCAGCCATATGTTGACCTGCCATGCAGCTCGTTGGCAAGCGTACCTCAAAGACCCACACCAAAGAACAAAGCGGACCTCTCCTTGCTCCTCATCAGCTGGCATCTCCAACCCCACTAGATCTTCAGTCCTCTCTGAAACCTGCTCTGAGAGGAATGAAGGTGTAGAATTAGGTGTGTCACAGCCAAGTGCTTCCGGGAACTCTGCTAGCGGTACACCCACGTCCGATTATAGCAGGCAAATGTCCCTGCCCCAGCTGCTGGACCGGCGGAAGAAGTTTACTCCCAGCCATCCACATGCCCAGCGGTTGAATGCTAGCTTGGCTAAATTGCTAGCACTTCAACTGCTGCCTTTTCAGTTGGTAGACTCGGCCCCCTTCCGTGAGTTTGTACAATGTGCGGTTCCTCAGTGGCAGGTCCCCAAACGCCACTTTTTCTCACGGAAGGCGATTCCGGCTCTCTACCGGCATGTGGAAGGCAATGACCTTGCCTCGCTGGACAGGGCGGTCAGCGGTAAGGTGCATATTACCGCTGACTCATGGTCCAGCAGACATGGACAGGGACGTTACCTGTCTTTCACGGCCCATTGGGTCACTCTTCTGGCTGCTGGGAAGGATGCAGGACAAGGTGCAGTAGTGTTGGAGGTTGTTCCGCCACCACGCCTCCAAAATGCTACTATTGGTTGTGACACACCTCTCTCCTCCACCCCCTCCTCTTCTTCTTCCTCCATGGCCTCTTCCAGTGCTCTGTCCTCAGAACCAGCGGTGCTCCGTAGGCGTTGCAGGGGCTACGCAAGTACGCAGGCAAAACGATGCCATGCCGTGCTTGCGCTGGTTTGTTTGGGGGACAGGAGCCACACTGGGGCGGATGTTTTGTCAGCTCTGCAGGGGCAGGCCGAGAGGTGGTTGACGCCACGCCAGCTTAAGCCAGGAATGGTGGTTTGCGACAATGGCACCAACCTCCTCTCCGCCCTCCGACAGGGACAACTGACCCATGTGCCCTGTGTAGCTCACGTCCTTAACCTGGTGGTGCAGCGGTTCTTGGGCAGGTACCCCGGCTTACAGGATGTCCTGAAGCAGGCCAGGAAAGTCTGTGTGCATTTCCGCCAATCATTTAATGCCTGTGCTCGGCTGGCTGAGCTCCAAAAGGAGTTGAACCTGCCCAAGAACCGCCTTATATGTGACATGCCCACCAGATGGAACTCAACATTGGCCATGCTGCAGCGGCTGCACACGCAGCAGAGGGCCATCAATGAGTACCTGTGCGACTACGGCACCAGGACAGGGTCAGGGGAGCTTGGTTTTTTCTCACCACGCCAGTGGGGCATGATCAGGGATGCATGCACTGTCCTGTCACCGTTTGAGGAGGCCACAAGGATGGTGAGCAGTGACAGTGCATGCATCAGTGACACTGTACCTCTTGTCCACCTCTTGGAGCATATGCTGCGTGGAATAATGGACAGGGCACTTGAGGCAGAACAGAGGCAGGAAGAGGAGGACTTCCTTGCCTCTCAAGGCCTCCTTTATCCAGACAGTGTTCCTGCTGTGCCACCCATCACACAGGAAGAGGATGAGGAGGAGGAAGAGGAGGAGGAGGATGATTTTGTCAGCATGGAGGTGGAGGCTGGCACTCAGCATCAGCAGCAGCAGCAGCAGTCTTGTAGGGATGATTTACAGTCCCAAGAAACACGTGGACTTGTACGTGGCTGGGAGGAGGTAGCTGCGGATCATGTTGTCCTTAGTGACCCAGAGGACTCCGGACCGAATGCCTCAGCTAACCTACGCTGCATGGCCTCCCTGATCCTGCAAAGCCTGCGGAAGGATCCTCGTATTCTTCGGATCAAGGAGAGGGACCATTACTGGCTGGCCACTCTCCTTGATCCACGGTACAAGGGTAAGGTTGCCGACCTTATCTTGCCATCGCAGAGGGAGCAGAGGATGAGACATCTCCGGGAGGCCTTGCAGAAAGCTCTGTGCAACGCGTTCCCAGAGACTGGGAGGTTACAAACTCCTGGTCCTGGACAACGTGTTGCTGAGGCATCGGTCAGAAGGAGCGGTGGAGAAGGTGGCCGTCTGACTGATGCTTTCAGACAATTTTTTAGTCCGCAGCCCCAAGGTATGATTGGCTCCAGCACCCATCGCCAGCATCTGATTTACATGGTGCAGGAATACCTAGGGGCAAGGTCAGACTTGGACACCTTTTCCACCGAAAATCCTCTGGCTTACTGGGTCTTGAGGATGGATCACTGGCCAGAGCTTGCACAGTATGCAATTGAGCTACTGGCCTGTACTGCATCCAGCGTTCTTTCGGAACGCACCTTCAGTGCTGCTGGTGGCTTTGTTACCGATCACAGGGTGCGCCGGTCCACCGAATCAGTTGATCGACTGACCTTCATCAAGATGAATCAGTCTTGGATCACCCACAGCTACCAAGCACCTGAAGCTGATGTAACCGAATAATTTTTTTTGAAATACCACATCCCTTCAAGACTGCCTATGCTGATGCTGAGTGACTGTCCTGTTATGTTGATTGTCTATCCTTTTCCTCCTCTGCTGATATGTTGGAAGAACATTTTTGGTTCTGGGTGATGCCAGCAGCCCAATTTTTCTGCCCCTGTTTAACAGGGGCGTTTAATTACAATTTTTGATGCAATGCTTTGCAGCAGGGCTAATTCCTGCAATAAAACTAGAGTATATGGCAGAGGTTGCAGTGTGGTGGCACCAGCACCAGTGCCTAAGGCCCAATTTTTCTGCCCCTGTTTAACAGGGGCGTTTAATTACAATTTTTGATGCAATGCTTTGCAGCAGGGCTAATTCCTGCAATAAAACTAGAGTATACGGCAGAGGTTGCAGTGTGGTGGCACCAGCACCAGTGCCTAAAGCCCAATTTTTCTGCCCCTGTTTAACAGGGGCGTTTAATTACAATTGTTGATGCAATGCTTTGCAGCAGGGCTAATTCCTGCAATAAAACTAGAGTATATGGCAGAGGTTGCAGTGTAGTGGCACCAGCACCAGTGCCTAAGGCCCAATTTTTCTGCCCCTGTTTAACAGGGGCGTTTAATTACAATTTTTGATGCAATGCTTTGCAGCAGGGCTAATTCCTGCAATAAAACTAGAGTATATGGCAGAGGTTTCAGTGTGGTGGCACCAGCACCAGTGCCTAAGGCCCAATTTTTCTACCCCTGTTTAACAGGGGCGTTTAATTACAATTTTTGATGCAATGCTTTGCAGCAGGGCTAATTCCTGCAATAAAACTAGAGTATATGGCAGAGGTTGCAGTGTGGTGGCACCAGCACCAGTGCCTAAGGCCCAATTTTCCTGCCCCTGTTTAACAGGGGCGTTTAAGTACAATTTTTGATGCAGTGCTTTGCAGCAGGGCTAATTCCTGCAATAAAACTAGAGTATATGGCAGAGGTTGCAGTGTGGTGGCACCAGCACCAGTGCCTAAGGCCCAATTTTTCTGCCCCTGTTTAACAGGGGCGTTTAAGTACAATTTTTGATGCAATGCTTTGCAGCAGGGCTAATTCCAGCAAAAAAACTAGAGTATATGGAAGAGGTTGCAGTGTGGTGGCACCAGCAGCAGTGCCTAAGGCCAAATTTTTCTGCCCCTGTTTAACAGGGACATGTAATTACAATTCTTGATATAATATTTCACAGGAGGGCCCCTTCCTGTGCCCACCCAGAGTAACGGTGAGGACTTATAGTGTTGTGGCACCAGCACCACAACCACCAAAGGTCAATTTTTCTACCACTGTTCAACAATGGCATGTAATTACAATTCTTGATATAATCGTTCACAGCAGGGCGCTCCAGCGCCCACCAAGAGTCACTTTGAGGGCTTACAATGTTGTGGCAAAACCAACACCTTGTTCCGCCATTTCTGCAGAGCATATAGGGCAGGCCCCTACTTTCAAACATCCAACTTACAAACATCTCTTACTTGCAAACGCAAGGAGACAGCAGCAAGTGAGATGAAAAAAGATGGACGACAAAACAAATTATACAGGGGTGATAACCCTTCCCTATGTTTTCCAAAAAGCTTAAAAATAGTTTTTTTGACTGGAGCTACACTTTAAAAATGTACCAGTTGAAAATTACAAACAGATTCAACTTAACACAACAAACCTACACAGTCCCTGTCTTGTTTGCACCGCCTGTATACTGCTGTTCTGAGTATATAGGGCCTGGGGGCCACACGCATTTCCTTTTTTTAATATGGGTACAGGGTTCCCCTTAATATGCGTACAAGACCCAAATAGGCTGGTAATGGGCAGGGAGGGCTACCCATGCCATTTTTCTGAATGATTTTCAACCATATTGCAGGAACCAGATATAACATTAAAACCGCAAGCAGTTTTAAATGGTGTTATTTCCGTTTAATGTCATTTTGTGCAGGGACTGTTCTAAACACGGGAAACACGTGGCACTTCACAGGCATACTACAGACACCCCCCAAGCACCATATTTAAAGGAATATTTCACTTTTTTTTTCACTTTAATCGTCAGTAAAATCAGTGCTCCCGCCAAAACGGCCATTTTTAAAAACATTTTAGGCATTGACCCATGTCCCCTGGGGCAGGAGCCAGGTCCCCAAACCCTTTTTAGGACAGTATCTTGCATATTAGCCGTTAAAATTAGCACTTTCCATTTCGAACGTTCGAGTCCCATAGACTTCAATGGGGTTCTAACGTTCATAACGAACGTGGGGTCCGTTTGAAAGTTCTGGTGCGAACCGAACCGGGGGGTGTTCGGCTCATCCCTACTTGTGAGGATCATCTGGGGCCTTGGTGTCACTTCATGGTGGACACCTCTATTGCCGCATACACACGACTCCCGGAGCTGTTTAATAAATGGTATTTGATCACCTCTGCGTTTTAAATTTTTTGTGCTACAAACAAAAAAGACCGATAATTTTGAAAAAAAAAAAAAAAACAATATTTTTTATTGCTGACTATAAAACACACCCAATAACATTTAAAAAAAAATCGAATTTCTTCATCAATTTAGGCCAATTTTTATTCTGCTATATATGTTTGGTAAAAAAAAAAACATTAAGCATATATTGATTGGTTTGCGCAAACGTTATAGCGTTTACAAAATAGGGGATACATTTATGACATTTTTATTATTTATTTTTTTTGTGCTAGTGATGGAGGTAATCTGAGATTTTTAGCGATGCTGCGACATTGCGGCAGACAGATTGGACATCTAACTGACATTTTTGACACTTTTTTTAGGAACCAGTGACATTATTACAGTGATCAATGCTAAAAATATGCACTGACATTGTACTAATGGCATTGGCGGGGAATGGTTTAACATCAGGGACGACTAAAGGGTTAAATATGTTCTCTCAGTGTGTTTACTAACTGTATGGGGGGATGGGCTGCCTGATACAACACACAGATCCCTCTTCCTGTATAGCAGAAAGACAGGATCTGTGTGTCATCATAGACAGAACAGAGATCTGCTTTGTTTACTATGGCAGATCCCCATTCTCTCCATGGAGAGAGCGACCGCGGGTGGCCAGCAGACATTGAGTCCGCCAGACCCGCTGATTGGCTCCCCCACTGACCAATTGCTACACGAGATTGGTGTGTACGAGCCCGACGTACACCTACTGTGATTTGCGCAGCCGGGCCAACTTGCCACAGTATAACTGCAGCGGCTGGTCGGCAAGTGGTTAATGTGTGTTATATTCTGTTATAGAGTATTGCAAACTTATGATCATCGCTATGAAATGCCCCTGAATAAAGGATTCTTTACTGTTCCTGAAAGGCATTGACAATAGTGCCAAGAGAATCTCAATATTACAGCTAGCTCTACCAATGGTCATATTTTAGTGTCTATTGGATATGTTGTTCTTTGGTGATGTAAGCACCAACTTTTTAATTATGTATATAAATAAAACTTTATTTTTTACTATATATCTGTATATTTGAGTTGTCCTTAAAGTCCCAATGCATTGGGGGTCTCCACATTGCTCGTATTTGAACTTCTGGGATGTTGGCAACTATTTTGGTTCACTTGGGAGGTATCAATTTTTGTTATAACAATCCTAGGACAGATATATGTAGATGTATGACATATGGATTTAAAGGAATATCTATTGTTTTTATAGCTGGGACCATATTGCCCCTTCTATGACTGCTTAAAGTGGTTGTATACCCACTTTTTTAACTTTTACCTACAGGAAAGCCTATAATAAGGCTTACCTGTAGGTAAAAAAAATATCTCCTAAACCTGTACGGTTTAGGAGATATTCCCCGCGGTATGCGCCGCTGACTGCAGCGGTGCATGCGCACAAGGGGGTTCTCTCCGTGAAAATCCGGCAGCGCTCGTCCGGCCGGATTTAAATCTCCCGCGCGCATGCGCGGGAGTGACGATATCGCGGCTCCGGCCACTCACAGCGCCAGAGCCGCGATACCCGGAAGAGACGCCGAGGGAGCATGTCGGCTCCCTCGGCGTGGATCGGGCGAGATGTCGGGGCCTCGTTCTAAGGTAAGTATTTCATAATGAGCTAGTATGCGGTGCATACTAGCTCATTATGCCTTTTGCTTTGCAGGTTTAAAAAAAAAAAAAAAAAAATTGCGGGTTTACTACCGCTTTAAGTGCCACCTTGGAATCTAAGGATAAAAAATGCTACTGTAGTAGAAATAACATTAATCAGGAGTAAATATTCCTACTGGTAGATAAGGACCAAGGTAAGCATGATTGTGTGACAGCATTCTGTTTTTGAAAAAATGGTATATGGTTTTTGTATGATGCTTTCTTACTGTACATATATATATGTTGTTAACAAACAGTTTGTCAGCGAAACATGTAGAGGAAACAACATTTTCTTTAATCAAAAATCATGAGACACAGAGCCATAGTAATTACTATGTGGGTTATAGTCTACCTTCAGGTGCTGGACACTAGCACATCCTAAACAGGAAGTTACCTCCCTACATAACCCCTCCCATACCGGGAGTATCTCAGTTTTTTCACCAGAGTCGGTCATGAGTGAAGATATGCTGTGCTGAGCTCCATTGGAGCAATCCTTGCTGGGGCTAGCTATGCTGCCGGATCCATTTAAAGTGTATTGTAGGCCGAATTGAATGGTACCCGGGCCTCATATCTGAAGAAACAAGGTTTTGCTTGTAAACGCTTCTCTTTTTAGAGAGCTGGACACTGGCATCCAGTACTTTTGGTATTAAGGCCATAAAGTTTTACTGGTGGGGTCCAGGATTGTGGGTTCCCTGAGGGTCCCCGGTTCCTGAAGGTTTGTTAATGGAACTCGTCTGTTGGTTTTTACCACCGAAAACCCTGCGACGGGAAAGGTAAGTGGAGTTTTCTAAGAAACGTTTGAATTTTCTTCTGAAATGTCTCCTTTAAAGTAAATGTTGTCATCACTGGGGGCTGTATGGAGCATGTACCTTCTAATGCTTTGCTCAGAGATCATGCTGTGTCACAGAAGCAGCAGACTTGTTTCCTCTGACTAGCAGGCAGACCTCCGGTAAGTTTGGGGGGTCTTGCTTCTTCCAGTCACCCCACCTGGGCTGAACTCTTCTCCTCTTCAAGAGGCTGAGTATAAGGAAGAAATAAAAATGATCGGCAATGCCATTTTCTTTCAACCGCCCCTACTCGGCGGTGGCTTCCAGGTCTCCTCCACGCCATCCCTCTCTTGCACATCCTGTTGGATCAGAGGCCCATACTTGCTTGGGCCAATTTTTGTTTTTTAAAAAGAAAGGAGAGGATATGATGGTGGGGGGCGGGGCTTAGCATGGCGTTGGCATACTCAAACGCGGGAGTGTGCCACACTTGGCTGAAAGATTGTCGGAGAGACATAAGAGCAAAGAAGAGCATGAAAGAGGTTTTGGTGCCACAGGCATTTCCTATTTGACACGTTTACTATTTGCATCAGGCTGAGAATTAATAGCAGCGACGGTGGCTGGACTATTGATCAAGCAGTGGATGCAATTTCTTCTGGTAGTACTTCTGCTTTGTGCATCAGGCTATGGTCAGAAGGGGGGTTGAAACACCCCCAAAAAAGAGCTAAAAGAGTCTCCCTCAAACTCTGGAAAGCCTACTCCTCTCTACAAATAGCATTCTCCCCTGAGAGGGGGTAGCTGGTCAGAGTGAGCATTGGGGCCATGAAATGTCTGCAACTGTTTTTAACACTGCAGCCCCTGTTTATTTTATAATTTATTTTAAAAAAAAGTTTAGCGAATTTAATCGCATCCCAGTGTGGATCAAAATGTGACAGGTTCTCTTCCATTACTCAGGACCCTCAGACAAGAGAAGACGAATTCCCTCAGGGGACTGTGATGAGGCTGATGACTCCTCTTCTGAGGTGTCAAATGCATGAGAATTGGCTGTTTCAATCTTAAGACATTATGTACCCTTAACTGAGTGTTTGGGTTTGCTAAAGCCTCCTCAAGCTGTGTATGCCTTTTCCTGTCCATTCATTGCTGGAAAAGTTTTTTTGTATCTGAGAGGATCACCCAGATAAGCATTATTTTCCCTCTTAAAAAGTTTTTACACTTTATCCTATGGAGAAAATTCACTAAATAGCATATACCAGCAAATAACGCTGCTATATCCTCTGTGAATAAGATGGACTAGTCCATCAGACAATGCCAAAATGCTTAGGGATCCAACGGATAAAAAGGTGGAAATCCTATTGAAAAAAAAACACTTTTTTCTCTGGCAGATTGAGTGTCTCAACCTTTGCTTACAGTAATTGCTTAATCGTTGAGAGACAGTTTAAACAGGTGTTCAAGGTTATCCTGCTCAGCAGGCCCAGGATCTTTATGTTTGCAATAGTTGCTATGAGAGATTCTACTTTCAGGCCTTGCGTTCTTCGCTAAGCACCTTGTAAAAAGCTCCTGGCTAGTCTTCCTTTTTGCAGTGAAATGGCTATTTGGGGATGTTTTGGATAATGCATCCAAAGAAATTCTAGTGGGAAAAAGCACCCCTTTTGCCATTTTAGAAAAGGAGTAAATGTATTTTAAAGTTACTTTTCCTGTGCCTGGGGCATCAAACTCCAGGCAGTCACGGCGGCTTCCACCATCAGATTCAAAAGGTAATTGTCAGGGTTGACCCCAAGGACAAAAGAGGTCTTGGGGGAGGAAACCTACAAGATACTGAAGCCTCCTTATGAGAGGGTGCACCCGCTTGCTCAAATTCTTATGCAGTTCTCAAATCATCTGGCAGGAAGAGTATTGAGATGAATGGGGAACTTCCTCAATAGCTTCAGGGTACAAACTGGAGTTCCAAGAGTTCCGAACTCCTTGTTTTCTCAGATCAAACGTATCTAAGGATCCAGACAAAAAGAAAAAAGTGATCATGGGGGTCCCCATGTTAGGACAGAGGTTGGGGTTTGATTCAAACCTCTTTTTTCTTTACGGTTCCAAATCTGAATGGACATTCTGGATCTCAAAAATGTTCATTCAGTTCCTGAATATAACCACTCTTTTTTCATATGGAGTAAATCCAATCAGTTATCGCCATCATACAAGGAGGAGAACTTCTGGCGTCAATCGACATAAAAGATACCTCCATATGCCTATTTCCTCGCTCACTAGTAATATCTACTTTTCAAGGTGGAAAATCTTCATTTTCAGTGTGTAGTTCTGCTTTCCAGTCTAGCTACTGCACCTTGAGTGTTTGCAAATGTTCTGGCCCCTCTTCTAGTCAGATTAAGGGCCCAAAGTTTAAAGATTATGGTTTACCAAGACAATCTGTTCCAGTCGGTAGCCTGCTTAGACCAAAGTATGGTCACCACATTCAACTACCTGGAATATCTAGGTCAAATTCTCAACCTAGGAGAAATCTGAGTCAGCTGAGTGAGGAGGAAGCATCATATGATACAGAGGAAGGAGCTGTATGAGTGTGACATTGTATCCAAAGGTGCAGGGATCTCCTGTGTAAGAAAAAACTTCAGTTTTAAAGGGCCACACACCCCACTAAAGAAAGGGTATCTGTATATACAGTGGAACAAGTGAGGAGGAGGAGGACATCAGCAGAGCCCACCGTGCATACCTTAGCATATAGGGGAAGGCAAAAATTGACCTAGCAAGATGGGTCAAACTTAGCGTTAAACGGGTTATCCTGATTGCCTCTTGGATGCATTCATATTTGGTGTGAGAGATTGACATCAGCTAAGAGTGGCCAAGTCCTGGTGATTATCTGTTTATTTGGTGGAGAGCGGAAGCTGTATAGTCCCTGTGATTTACATTTGATGCTCATCTTTATTTGATATCTGGTAAGCAGATTTGATACACCTGGGTGTTGTGTGCCTTTCTCTCCACTCATCAGAAATGGTGGAAGCTTTCTCACTATCATAGAGTGTTTACAGCCTTCTCTTCAATGATTGAACTTGGATAAGCGCTGCACTTTGGACTATATTCTTTAAAACCATGACAAAGGCTAAAATATTTGGGTCTGATCATAGGTACACCCAGAAAAGTGTATTCTTACCCCAGGCAAAGATCAGCACCATAAATGAACTGATTTGGGTGGTCGAAGCAAGATGAATTTCTTCTATTTAACTTTGCATGAGGTTGTTGGGAAAGATGGTGGCTTCATTCAAGGCCGTTCCTTATGCTCAGTTTCATTCAAGATTGCTGCAAAACAGTATCCTTTCATCTTGGAACAAAGGGTTCAAGCTCTACATTCCCAATTTGTCTGACTCTAAAGCCTATGGCCACATCACCCCGATCTCATCTGATCTTGGAGGCTAAGCAGGGTTGGCCGGGTTAGTACTCAGATGAGAGACCACCTGGAAATACCAGGTGCTGTAGGCTGGGTGCGCCGGAGCCAACCTTTTTTTTTTTAGGTTGGGGAACAGTCCTGAAAGTGGCAACTGTCCAAGAGAAGTGGCCCAGATTAGAAATGGCCTTGACCATTAACATTTTAGAAATTCAGGCAGATCACTTGGTCCCGAGGGCCTGAATGTTCAGTTTACGGTATTGTCCTGCCAGGATTCAATTCGACAATGCCACAGCAATGGCCTATATTAATCACCAAGGGGGCACAAGAAGTTGTGCAGCCCAGAGAAAGGTGAATCATATCCTATCTTGGGCAGAAAACAATGTATTTTACCTATCAACAGTCTTCATTCTAGGAATTGAAGATTGGCAGGTGGACTACTTGAGTCGCCAGCAGTTGTTCCTGAGAGAATTGTTCCTTCACCCCTACATCTTCCTGTCAATATGTCAAAGATGGGGGATCCCAGACATAGATCTGTTTGCATCCAGGTTCAATAAAGAAATTGACAACTTTGTGTAAAAAACAAAGGATCTACTAGCATGCGGAACAGATGCCTTGCTATTCCCGTGGAAACGGTCCTCGCTGATTTATGTATTCCCTCCAATTCTGCCTGCATCTGTGATTTCTTTGCAGGATCAAGCAGGCAGGGAAGTCATTGATTCTTGTGGCCCCCAGCGGGGCCCAGGAAATCTTGGTATGCAGAGATCGTAAAGATGGTAGTAGGGGACCCATGGACCCTACCATCACGGCCAGACCTTCTCTTGCAAGTTCCGGTGTTCCATCCTACTTTACAAACGCTAAATTTAATGGTTTGGCTAATGAGACCCACGCTCTGAAGAAGCATGGGCTGTCAGGTTCAGTAGTTTCTACCTTGATTAATGCAAGGAAGGCGGCCTCCATAATTATATATTATGCAATCTGGTAAACATATGTCTCCTGGTGTGAAACCTGGAGTTGCACCCCAGGAAATAGGTCAAAGGTAGAGTCCTTGACTTTCTGCAGATGGGGTGAGAAATAAAGCTGGCCTTGAGTGCTTTCTAAGGACAGGTCTCGGCCTTATCAGTATTATTTCAACGACCACGTGCTTTGCAGGGCTGTTAGTGCTTTGTGGGCAGTGCATCACCAAGCCTCCATGGCTCAATTCTGCAAGGCCACAAATTGGTCTTCAATCCATACATTTACCAGATTCTATCTGGTGGATGTAAAAAGATATGAGGATGTTGCCTCTTGGTGCAGTGTACTGCAGGCAGCAGTATTAATCCTCTGATCTCATGGTGCCCTACTTTGGTTATGTCTCCCTCCCCTCAGTTGGCATTGCTCTGGGACATTGCACATAGTAATTACTATGGCTCTGTTTCCCGTGATATACGATTAAAGAAAATAGGATTTTTATAACAGCTTACCTGTAAAATCCTTTTCTTTTGAAGTACATCACAGGACACAGGGGTCCTGCCCCTCTTTATAGTATACACGTGTATTGCTTTGCTACAAAACGGAGATACTCCTGGTTTAAGAGGGGTTATATCGGGAGGTAACTTCCTGTTTAGGGTGTGCCAGTGTCCAGCACCTGAAGGTGGACTATAAAAGGATTTTACAGGTAAGATGTTATAAAAACCCTATTGTAGCCTATACAGAAGGAACAACTAACTGTAACATTTCTGCTGTATATGGAAAATGAAATTTTTTGTAACATGATTTTAATGTATGTGAAATACAATTATATGTTTTTTTTAAGAAAAACTGTGTTTTGGCACCATAAAAATCCCAAATACATTGTGGTTGGAATAAATTAATATATTTAAGGAATGTGGAGCAGAAAAAGTTTTTAGACCATAGGAGTCACCTCATAATTCAGCAATATTTAAAGACAATCTAAGCAATAATGTAACATTAACCACTTTCAGACCGGACCATTTTGCTGGTCAATGACCAGAGGTCTTTTTACAATTTGGCACTGCGCTGCTTTAACTGGTAATTGCGCGGTCATGCAATGTTGTACCCAAACAAAATTTGCGTCCTTTTCTTCCCACAAATAGAGCTTTCTTTTGATGGTATATGATTGCCTCTGCGATTTTCATTCTTTGCGATATAAACGTAAAAAGACCGCAAATTTTGAAAAAAAATGATATTTTCTACTTTTTGTTATTAGAAAAATCCAATAAACTCAATTTTAGTCATACATTTATGCCAAAATGTATTCAGCCACATGTCTTTGGTAAAAAAAAAGTCAATAACTGTATATTTATTGGTTTGCGCAAAAGTTGTCACATCTACAAACTAAGGTACGTTTTCTGGAATTT
Source organism: Lithobates pipiens (assembly GCF_037356315.1). Classification (NCBI taxonomy): domain Eukaryota; kingdom Metazoa; phylum Chordata; class Amphibia; order Anura; family Ranidae; genus Lithobates; species Lithobates pipiens. Next base: position 421,947,226 of record NW_027507903.1, on the reverse strand, counting down.
ACGCAGCTTTTAGTTTACGACTGCCTATCTCATTTCTTGAGGTGCTAAAATGGCAGGGCAGTACAAAACCCCCCCAAATGACCCCATTTTGGAAAGTAGACCCCCTAAGGAAATTGATAAGTGGCATGTTGAGCCCATTGAATATTTTATTATTTTGCCTCAAGCGATTGAATAATGACTTCAGGCTTTCTAAGGGCGTAAATTTTTGATTTCACTTCTCACTACCTATTACAGTTTTGAAGGCCATAAAATGCCAAGATGGCACAAAACCCCCACAAATGACCACATTTTAGAAAGTAGACACCCCAAGCTATTTGCTGAGAGGCATGTTGAGTCCATGGAATATTTTATATTTTGCCACAAGTTGCAGGAAAATTACAAACTTTAATTTTTTTTTATTTTTTTTTCACAAAGTTGTCACTAAATGATATATTGCTCACACATGCCATGGGCATATGTGAAATGACACCCCAAAATAAATTCTGCTGCTTCTCCTGAGTACGGGGATACCACATGTGTGGGATTTTTTGGGAGCCTAGCCGCGTACGGGGCCCCGAAAGCCAAGAACCGCCTTCAGGTTTTCTAAGGGCGTAAATATTTGACTTCACTCCTCACTACCTATTACAGTTTTGAAGGCCATAAAATGCCAAGATGGCACAAAACCCCCACAAATGACCCCATTTTAGAAAGTAGACACCCCAAGCTATTTGCTGAGAGGCATGTTGAGTCCATGGAATATTTTATATTTTGCCACAAGTTGCAGGAAAATTACAAACTTTAATTTTTTTTTATTTTTTTTTCACAAAGTTGTCACTAAATGATATATTGCTCACGCATGCCATGGGCATATGTGAAATGACACCCCAAAATAAATTCTGATGTTTCTCCTGAGTATGGGGATACCACATATGTGGGACTTTTTGGGAGCCTAGCCGCGTACGGGGCCCCGAAAACCAAGCACCGCCTTCAGGCTTTCTAAGGGCGTTACAGTTTTGAAGGCCATAAAATGCCAAGATGGCACAAACCCCCCCCAAATGACCCCATTTTGGAAAGTAGACACCCCTAAATTTAGGGGTACACTAGTGAGGTAATAAATGGCGGGTGCCCTGAAACTATAAAAAAAATAACTAACCAACCAGCGTCACCTGTAACAGTTATATGGTGATCACTGGTGAAAGGGTTAACTAGGGGCAATCAGGGGGCTTTATGCGGTAGTATATGGGGGGTCCCTGGCGCTAAAAAAAGCTGCGGCGAACCTAAATACCTACCTGCCTAACTAGCGTCACCTGTGACACTAAGGCCGCGTACACACGCGCGGACTGTTAGCCCAACTTTGTCCGTCCAACAGTTTGAGCGAACAGTCCGCTCAAACTTAGCATGGACGGACAAGCCACACACGACGAACGAACAGTTTGCTGAAACCGTGCGCGATGACGTGAACGGCACGTACGACGGGACGCAAAATACGACGTCCTATACACTGCATTATAACTTTCGGCTTGAAAATCCTTTCTGAGCATGCGCGGAACTTAGTTTGACGAACAAGCCTACACACGGGCGGACTGTTCGTTGAAACAAGGTTTCAGCGGACAGTTTTTCGGAATTTCCGTAAAACCTTGTCCGTCCAACTGTCCGCTGAAACTGTCCGCTGAAAGCCCACACACGAGCGGACTGTCCGCCCAAACACTGTTCAGCGGACAAGGTTGGGCCAACAGTCCGCGCGTGTGTACGCGGCCTAATACAGCGATCAGAAAAACGATCGCTTATTAGGCTGGGTTCACACTGGAGCGATGCGGGAACGCCACGAATCCGCGGCGGGTTCCCGCATCGCATGCCTCCAGGCCGCAGTTCACACTGCCCTATGCGAACTGCTGGGAGTGTCAGTGAAATGTTAATGACACCCCCAGATCAGTTCGCATATCGCAGTGCGATCTGCAAACTCGGATCGCATGGTGTGAACACCCATGCGATCCGATTCTGCTGCGGACCAAAAAAAGGGTCCCGTGCGAGTTTGCGGCGGGTGCGACATGAATTCAGCCATACTATCTGTATGGCTGAACTCGAATCGCACAGAGATCGGATGTGATTTGCACTGCAGTGCGGTGCGAATCACATCCGTTCTCATAAACCGCTGCAATGTGAACCCAGCCTTAGTGACACTGGCGACGGGGGGTGATCACGGGGTTAAACCTTTATTGGGGGGGTTAGGGGGGTACCTTAGAACTAAAGGGGGCTAACCCTAACTGCCCTAACAGTTATTACAGTCACAAATGACACCCGCCGGGTGATCAGGGGGTTAAACCTTTATTAGGTAATAAATGGCGGGTGCCCTGAAACTATAAAAAAATAACTAACCAACCAGCGTCACCTGTAACAGTTATATGGTGATCACTGGTGAAAGGGTTAACTAGGGGGCAATCAGGGGGCTTTATGCGGTAGTATATGGGGGGTCCCTGGCGCTATAAAAAGCTGCGGCGAACCTAAATACCTACCTGCCTAACTAGTGTCACCTGTGACACTAATACAGCGATCAGAAAAATGATTGCTTATTAGGCTGGGTTCACACTGGAGCGATGCGGGAACGCCACGAATCCGCGGCGGGTTCCCGCATCGCATGCCTCCCGGCGGCAGTTCACACTGCCCTATGCGAACTGCTGGGAGTGTCAGTGAAATGTTAATGACACCCCCAGATCAGTTCGCATATCGCAGTGCGATCTGCAAACTCGGATCGCATGGTGTGAACACCCATGCGATCCGATTCTGCTGCAGACCAAAAAAAGGGTCCCGTGCGAATTTGCGGCGGGTGCGGCGGGTTTGATGCAAATTCAGCCATACTATCTGTATGGCTGAACTCGAATCGCACAGAGATCGGATTTGATTTGCACTGCAGTGCGGTGCGAATCACATCCATTCTCATAAACCGCTGCAATGTGAACCCAGCCTTAGTGACACTGGCGACGGGGGGTGATCACGGGGTTAAACCTTTATTGGGGGGGTTAGGGGGGTACCTTAGAACTAAAGGGGGCTAACCCTAACTGCCCTAACAGTTATTACAGTCACAAATGACACCAATGCAAAAAAAAAAAAAAAAATGACATTGGTGTCACCGTGACTGGGGGGCAGGGGTAATTGGGGGGGTGATCGGGGGGGGTTTCAGTGTGCCTGGCATGTTCTACTGTGTAGTGTCGTGTTGGTGCAACTCACCGATCCTCTCTCCTCGGTGTCGGAACGAAAAATACCGACACGGAGGAGAGATTACATCACTTCCTCTCCTGTGTTTACATTACAGGAGAGGAAGTGATGTCACGGAGCATTTCCATTAGTCGGGAGCGATCGCGAGGGGGTGGCCATGAATGAATGGCCGCCCCCTCATCCCGGATCGCTCCCGAACGAATACCGACCGCCGCAGGCACCGGGGGGGGCCCGGTCGGGCCCCCCACCCGTGGGAAGGCAGGGACGTACAGGTACGCCCATATGCCTGCCCGTGCCATTCTGTCGACGTACATCGTCGCGCGGCGGTCGGCAAGTGGTTAACATCTATTACACATGCTTGTGATGCCAGAATATAGTGTCACTGATGCTGACTGTGAGATTTATACTGTTCTGTAACATATAGAGCTTAACCACTTAAGGACTGGAAGATTTTCCCCCTTAATGACCTGGGCCATTTTTTGCGACACGGCACTGCGTCGCTTTAACTGACAATTGTACCCAAACAAAATGTACGTATTTTGTTTCCCACAAATAGAGCTTTCTTTTGGTGGTATTTGATCACCTCTGCAGTTTTTATTTTTTGTGCTATAAATAAAAAAAGACGGACAATTTTGAAAAAAAACAACAATATTTTTTACTTTTTGCTATAATAAATATCCCTAAAAAAAAAATAATAAAATGTCTTCATCAGTCTATGGCCAATATGTATTCTTCTACATATTTTTGGTAAAGAAAAATCACAATAAGCGTATATTGATTGGTTTGCGCAAAAGTTTTAGCGTTACAAAATAGGGGATAGATTTATGGCATTATTATTATAATTTTCTCTTTTTTTTTTACTAGTAATGCTGGTGATCAGCGATTTTTAGCAGGACTGTGACATTGCGGTGGACAGATCGGACACTTTTGACCCTTTTTTGGGACCAGTGACATTTAAACATTGATCGGTGCTATAAAAATGCACATATTATTATAAAAATGACACTGCCAGGGAAGCGGTTAACACTGGGGTGATCAAGGGGTTAAATGTGTTTCCTGGGAGATGTTTCTAACTGTGGGGGGAGGGGACCGACATGCAGTAGAGAGAGATCACTGTTCCTAATCACTAGAATGGGGATCTTTTCGTTTTTTTACATTGACAGATCCCCGTTTCGGCTCTCTGTGGAGCGATTGTGGTTAGTCAGTGGACATCGTGGCCACCTGCATGCGCATCAGCTACTCCGCCATGTAGGGATTGTGCGTGCATGCATGCTATAGCTGTGAAATGGACCAACGTACAGCTATGGCGATTCATGGGAATGAGCCAACCTGCCACAGTATAATGACAGCAGCAGGTCGGCAAGTGGTTAAAGTGGTTGTAAAGCTAAAATGCTTTTTTCCTTAATGCATTCTCTGAGTTAAGGTAGAAAACCTTTTAAGTGCAGCTCCCCTAAATACTTACCTGAACTTGATCTTGGTCCAGCACTGTGCACATCTGCAGCATCTCTTCTCCCCATCCCAGCTCTCTGGGGGGGCTACCAAGGCTGTGTGTCTAAATAGGCTCAAACAGCCCAGTTCTGGAGCAAGCCTGCATGAGTGCCCCCATGGGAAGCGGCTACCTATAAGGGGACTCAGTGGGGGGGGGGGGGGCAAGAGTTTTGGCTGGGGACCCGAGAAGATGAGGATCAAGGCTGCTCTGTGCAAAACCAATGCACATAGCAGGTAAGTATGACATGTTTATTATTTTATTTAAAAAATGAAGCTTTACAACCACTTTAATAGTATTTCTCAAACATGGAATTTAAAGGTTTGGTTTTGTACTCCATCTCACCCTCAAAGTTGAACTAAAAGGTGGATCCTCTACTCTCTTCAAAGTATTTCAAAAATATTTTTTTCCATTGGCACAATGGTTCCTGTGACGGAACCGATCCCACACTCCGATTGAGTGCTTCCGTCAGTATACTGCTTCCTAAGTCTGAATATAGATATCAGATATTCCAAGAGCAAAGATTTTGAAAAAAACACAGTATTTTGTAGACATGTGCACACTGAAATATTTTGTTTCGGAATTTAGTTTTCATCCGAATAATACATTTATTTAGTTACTCCCGAAATTCGTTTTTATTTATTCTGTTTTTCTGTCATTGAATGCTTATGGTGTCTGTCGATTGTTCAAAGAAGATTCAACGGAGCAGCTAAACTGTATGACTCCGTATATATGACTCCGACTCCGTATTTAGCTGCTCTGTCAAATCTTCTTAGAACTTTCAACAGACACCATAAGCCAAAGATTGGACATTGTATGCTTTTTGCTGCTTTGTCGAATTTATGTGATTCATATTGAATGTATATAGTTCAAACAGAAAATGGACTGGTGATAATGATCACTGATCAGACAGGTAACAAGATAGGGTATATAGAATTTCAATCTCTAATATAGAGTCTATAATAATAAATCACCCCCCCCCCCCCACAACACGGGCAGCCTCTGAGGCTTTCACAACACTAGAATCACTATCAAGTTCACAACACTTACACAATAGCAACAGATTATTATGAAAAAGTTAAGTTGAACTGTAGCTTGCTTCACTATTATTCTGCTTCTGTGCTTATGCTTAATTGCTATAATAATAATTTAGGTTCTCTGACAAATTAACCAGCTAAGATTGACTGTCTTCTGAAATGATTCTCTCTGTTAGCAATCGTAAGTGAAAGTAAGTTGGCTGTACGTGTGTACTTAGTTCTAGCTATTTTACTGCTCCTCCTCTTTGGTTACAATGAGCCAATAACATTCATCATCATCATTATTTTTATTTTACTTCCCCCACCCAATTCCAGCAGTAATCTTTTCTCTCTCTGTCAAATCTTTTCTCTCTATGTAGAATAATCCTGGACTAATAGAGTTAAGGTTAGGCACATTCCACCACAGGTTTGATACACAGATTGTTATTGTCAGTGTCATGTCGAATCTCCTATGTATATCGAACTGTTGTCCCAACAAAAATGAAAATAAAGCATTTATTTATGTCAGATCTTTCGTTTTTAGGATTTTGCACTTTCGTTATCGTTTGTTAAAACAATAACGAAAATACCTAAAATTCAGACGAAAATGCATTCGGACAAAAACGAATGTCATGTATTTTGTACTTTTTGCTATAATAAATATCCCCATTATCTATTTATTTTTAAAGCAAATTTTTTCTCAGTTTCAGCTGATATGTATTCTTCTACATATTTTTGGTAATAAAAATCGCAATAAGCATATATTGATTGGTTTGTGCAAAAGTTATAGCATCTACAAAATAGGGGATAGATTTATAGCATTTTTATTATTATTATTATTTTTTTTTACTACAAACGGCGGTGATCTGCAATTTTTATCTTGATTGTGACATTATGGCGGACACATCAGACAATTTTGCCACATTTTTGGTACCATTGGCATTTATACAGCAATCAGTGCTATAAAAATGCATTGAACATTGTAAAAATGTCACTAGCAGTGAAGGGGTTAACACTAGGAGGGGATCAAGGGGTTAAATGTGTTCCCTGCTACGTGTTCTAAATGAAGGGGCGAAGATATAGATCAGTGTACATACTTTATATGAACACATGATCTGTCTCTTCTCCCCTCAGAGAACTAGCATCTCTGTGTTTACACACAGAGATCCCGGTTCTCGCTGTGTCACAAGCGATTGTGGGAGCCCTAGTGGCCACGAAAGGAAGCAACGTAACATGATGGCCATGTTGCCACAGTACAACTGAGGCAGCTTATTGGCAGGCAGTTAACATTCCCCTTCTAATGCATATGATTTCTTTCGGCTAACTTTTGCTTTTAAAGGGGAACTTCACACTCCATTCTACAATGCTCATGGGCTAGCTTGCTGTGTGTTTGGCTAGGGGTTTGTTAGTGTTGGGGGGGGCACAATTTTTTTTTGCTTGGGGTGGGATTTTTCATGAGGGGGGTTCTCATTCTAAGCCTTAACAGACCCAAATTACCTTGTATGTATTGGGGGGGCAGGCTATTTGTTTTTGTTGATGTTAAAATCTTGCAGCTGCAATGTCGATTTGTAACTTTTCTCTATATTTTCTCTAAAGCACTACATCTTTGAAGCAGTTTTTTGGATACATTCTACAGATGCACCACTTTACAGGCAGAGCAAGCCCCCTCCCCCAAGTTACTAGCTTTTCAGCAATTTTGTATTTTTAAAGGCACTTCTCCTTGCTTAGTTTTTAGTGTTGTCCAAATTGGTGACATTGATCTATGTCCCATAGGGTGAGTCCTGGGCCCCTATACACATTTTAAGGCCGTTAACTAGAAGACAGCCAAGTGGGGACTAGCAAAATTAACAAGTCAGTTCCCATAGACTGCAATGATATTTGTTATACAACTTTTGCCCGTGTTAGGCTCTTTGTTTGCCCCCCTGGACCGGGGGGGGGGGGGGCGTGTTTGTCCTATCTGTAATTTTGTAGCATGCTGGATGATGTGTTTAATTTTGGATGGGGGGGGGGCTTATTTTGTGCTAGCTGCATTTAAATTGGTCTGGGCATGCTCAGGGACTTTACTTTTTTTTTTCTTCTTTTTGTGTGCGAACGGCACTTGGATGTTTCTGGGCATGCTTAGAGAGTGTATTTTTTGGGTTAGTAATTTAAGTACATCCTTAACAGGTGTACCCACTTTGAAGTTCTGTCTTTACACTGGGTGAACTTGCATTTTTGTGTGTTTCATGGACTGTGCATGTGTTTTCAATTGCCTCAATAGCATGCAAACATATGTTATATAAAGCTTGCAGATAGCATTCTTTACCTTTCCCTGAAAAGCAACAAGATTGTGTGTGGGGGCAGACAAGAGAGTACATTTGGGTGTCTTTATAGAGTTTGTAACAAGTGTATTTTCACTTTGTATTTTGTTTTGTCTTTGCAAAACAGATTTTGGAGCTTTAGAGCAAGTTTTTTTTTTCATTTTGATCCATTGCATTTTCTTGGGTGGGTGGAGGGGTGTATTTTCCCCTGAAATATTTTTTTTTATGTTGTCAATTTGTTTTGTTTGTAGGTTGTTTCACTTTGATTTCATTGTCTGTGCTGCATTATTTTGCAAAACCTTCCTCAAGATGTTTTGACTAATTATGGTTTAAATCCTTAAAGAGGAAGTAAACTCTCCCACTGCTTATTTTCATTTAGTCCATTATAATAAGTAATTATCAAACTATAGCCACTGTAATCCAGCCCAAATCGCATATTACTTACTGTTTAAAGGAACTTCAAAAAACTTGTTTCCAGGGGTTAGGCAGCGCCATCTTAAGTATTGTTTTCTGAGTCCACAGTGGAGTGTATTTCCGCCCTTACATTGAGCACTTCCTGTACTGTTAACCAAGCCTCCTTCTCAATTCAAGGTTTCTATGGCAACCCTGCTCCCCTGCTCATAGCTGACTTGTTTTATTTCATAGTATTTACTTGTGCCGATTATCTAGTGTTTGCCTTTGTCAGTTTTATCAGCTGCAGCTGATAAGACTGCAGTAAAGTTGTCCCATGCCCTGCTTTACACTGCATGTGGTGTCACATGGTCACATGGGGTGTAGGAGGAAGCTCTCAATGATTCTGCAGTCTCCTGGGATTTCGGTGTTGTGCCGTAGGAAGTCCTGATAATAGATAAACAAAGAACAAAGTACACAAAGTGTGGGCCATAAATCAGGGGAGATCTGGGCATGCTCAGTGATGTCATTCTAAAGAACAAAAAGGATTACAACAATACTAAGCAAGTGAGGAGATACCTACAAGCAGTGTTCATTAGGATTTTTTATGTTGTTTTACATGGGACAAAGTTGTGGGGGAGAGTTTAGAGCCACTTTAATAGACGCCTGTTTGTGGGCGCACTCCTGTTAATTTCCTCTGCAAAATAGTCAGACCTCAAAACCATATTCTGTTAGTGTCTCAAATTAGCATACATGTGTTTTTTGATTTCCTTGCTCTTTTCCAAGTCAGGTAGTATTGTATCTAGGATAACAAAAAGATGTGATTGGTCTAAAAGTCACTTTTCTGGTGCCTTCATGGTAGCATATACATGGATTGTGCGTATGCTGCCATGGATAGTCGCCAGGAAAGGAAAATTACAGAGCGGTAAGTATTACATTTTCCATTTTAGCACAGAGATTCTTAGCCTCAGTCCACCGACAGGACATGTTTTGGGAATTTATCTTAGCTAAAATATCTGTCAAAAAAACTAAGCCATTGACTGTGATTTACAGCAGCTGTGCAAGATGAAGGAAAATCTGCAAACATGGGCTGTTGGGAGTACACGAGGACAGGGTTGAGAAGCACTGATTTAGAGCACTGACCTAAAATCGAGCTTAAGACAATCCTATTCCAATTGTGGGCATTTGAGGAAAACCAAGCGAGTGTTAGAACCCCTGCATGTCTTTTTTAGGTTGGGCGTTGTGTCCCTTTTTCCTAAAATTTGCTTCACTTCCTGTCAATAGCCAAACCAGGAAGTGAGGGTAAAACCCTACCAATGTCTTTCCTTGGGAACACATGGGTCAATCTAACTAGTGTCCCCATTAGGCAAATTGCACTCTAGCACTTTGTTGTGTACACCTCACATTATTAGGTATTTTGGGGTTTATTAAAGGCAAATCCACTTGGCGATACAAGTGTACTCACTGTAAATCTGAGGGAAAGCACTGGTGATTGTATCATCCAATCATGTAGAAGCAAAGATTTTTTTTTTCCTTGCATGTCCCCCTCAGATCTCCAGCAACTGCACTTGTAGTGCAAAGTAGATTGTGCCTTTAGTAAATAAACCCCAAAGTCCAAGATACCTAATAATTTGGGGGTGTACAGAGCAAAATGCTAGAGTGCACTTTACCTAATAAGGAATTTAAATTGACCTGTGTGTCCCCAAGGAAAGACATTGGTAGGCTTTTACCCTCACTTCACATTTGGCTATGTGACAGGAAGTGAATACATTTAAAGGAGAAAGTGGCAAAATTTACGAAATCTACATCTGCTTTACTATTAATTTCTCTAAAAATTGGTTTCCTGCAACCAGATGTGCGACCGCTGTGTATATGAGATGCGCAACTGCTGTGCGTATGGAACATATCTGATTCCCGGAGGCGGTGGCTAGCACACTGGCAAAACATCATGCCTCTACAGGAAATTGCTTGTACTGCTGCTAATTTCTTCCCACCATCATGCCCCACTCACTGTTCTCTGAGGAAGAGATGATCCTTATTTGCAAATTGAGGAAATATACAGGCATACCCCACTTTTATGTACACAGTGGGGTTTATGTACTAAAGCTGGAAAATGCAAAATCAGGCTCACTTCTGCATAGAAACCAATGAGCTTCTAACCCCAGCTTGTTCAATTAAGCTTTGGTAATAAAACCTAGAAGCTCATTGGTTTCTATGCAGAAGGGAGCCTGATTTTGCACGTTCCAGCTTTAGTAAATAAACCCCATGTACTTGAAAGTGGGGTATGTCTGTACATCTTGTTTTTTTACCATGGGTGTTATTTATGTGGGTCCTTAACACCATTATTATACCTCCAGAGTTGGGAGTGTGGCATCTACCCAGCTTCTCTCTGCTGGTGGATATATATATATATATATATATGTGTGTGTGTGTAGTGGTTAGCACTTTCACCAAGCAGCAAAAAGGGTCACAGGTTCAAATCCTGCTTGTGTCACCATCTGCCTGGAGCTTGCATGTTCTCCCTGTGCCTGCGTGGGTTTCTTCCCACACTCTAAAAACTTGCTGGTAGGTAAATTGAGTCCTGTCTAAATTGGCCCTAATGTGGATTTTTGTCAGGCAGCGGACAGATCAGACAGTTTTTACACTATTTGGGACCATTCACATTTATACAGTAAACAGTGCTATAAAAATACACTGATTACTCTATAAATGTCACTGGCAGGGAAGAGATTAACACTAGGGGGCGACCAAGGGGTTAAATGTGTTACCCAGGGAATGATTTTAACTGTGGGGGGAGGTGACCGATCAGTCTCCTCTCCCCTGTCAGGCCGTGGATCAGTGGGTTTACATCTGTGTGACTGGTTATCGCAGGTGCCTGGCGGACATCACGCCCCCGGCATGCGGATCGGCTCCTGAGTGACGTGGAAGGTGCGCATACCCCCTAGCACCCGGGGAGTCAAGAATGTCATATGACGGCCGCCCAGGATGAGAGAGACAATTGCAGTTTACATATTTATTTTCATTTTGTGCTTCGGTTAATGAATTTTCAGTGCCCTGATTACAATAAACAAATAAAGTGTAACAATACAGTGCCCACCAATGGCAGCTTACAGTGCCCACCAGTGGCAGCAATCAGTACCCACAAGTGCCGCAAATCAGTGCCCATTAGCCATGCCAGTCAGTGCTGGCAATCAGTGCCCCCAATCAGTGCTGCCCTTCAATGCCCATCACTGCTGTCCATCAATGCCCATCAGTGCCGTCCATCAGTAGCACCCATCAATGCTTATCAGTGCCCCCTGTACCACCTACCCATGCCACCTATCCATCCCCATCAGTGCTGCCTATCAGTGCCCGCCAGTGCCGCCTACTAGTGCCCATTAGTGCCGCCTATCAGTGCCACATATCAATGCCACCTATCAGTGCCCATAAGTGTGACATATTAGTGCCTCATCATCAGTGCCTCCTCATCAGTGCCCATAAGTGCTACCTCATCAATGCCCACCAGTTCAGCCTATTAGTGCCAATCGGTGCCGCTTCATCAGCGTACATCAGTGAAGGCGAAAAATTACTTAGTTACAAAATTTACTGACAGAAAAAACGTTTTTTTCCCCAAAATGTGGTTTTTTTTTTTGTAAAAAATAAAAAACCCAACAGTGATTAAATACCACCAAAAGAAAGCTCTATTTGTGTGAAGAAAATGATAAAAAATGTGTTTGGGTACAGTGTAGCATGACCGCGCAGTTGTCATTCAAAATGCAACAGCGCTGAAAGCTGAAAAATGGCTTAGGCAGGAAGGGGGTGTTAGTGCCTGGTAAGCAAATGGTTAAAGAGGCAGCATTTGTCAACATCACCAGTTTATATGAGATCTCATATCTCGTATCTCATTTAAATTACTTTAATGGTGACATATGAATGATTATTCTGAGGCTCTTCTTGACTTGCTTAGCATTTCTTTGGTTGATGCGTTTTATTAAGACCCATTAACACTGAAGGCTTTTCCTGCATTTGCATTCATCAGCATCCATTTGAGTAGGGTTGCATTCAAATTCAAAAGGTAACGTTTGTCAACAATGCCTGTCTATATGAGCTCTTATGCCACGTCCACATTAGCGGAATGTCCGACAGAAAAAGTCAGACAGAAGCTTTTCATCGTATATTCCAATTGTGCATATGCCTCATTGTACTTTCTTTTTTGAAAATTCTGATGGACCTAGAAATAGAACATGTTCTAAATATTTCCGACGGAACCAATTCCTATTGCAAAAACCACTTATCTGTATGCTGTTCTGATGGACCAAAAAACTACGCATGCTCTGAAGCAGGTATGAGACAGAAGCTATTGGCTACTGGCTATTGAACTTCCTTTTTCTAGTCCCATTGTACGCGCTGTATGTCACCGCGTTCTTGATGATCGGACTTTGGTATGATCGATCGTGTGTACGCAAGATAGTTTCAGAGGAATTTCGTCAGAACTCTGTCAGGAAAACCTTCAGAGTTTATTCCAATGAGAAAACCGGTCGTGTTTACAGGGCATTAAAGTGTTCACACCCTTTTCCTTTGCACATATTATAAATCTAAGGCTGGGAAAGTATATGTGAATGAGTTCCTATTGGTTAAAAATCACCTCATATAATTATTGTGATTTATTAATAACCAGTATTTTTTTTTTACCAAAAATATTATGTAGTTACTCCCAGATCGCTAAGCATGTATTGGGTACTAAGGTACCTTTGCTACTTGATCCAATGTGCAGCTACATCCTTAAATTCACTGTAGTGACTCTAGTCTTGGTAAGTTTTCTTAGTTTAGTTATCAGTAATACCTTTCCTCTTCTGGTTGAATTTTTTTTTTGGCTGCAAGTCAAAACAGGCAACCACAAACACAGTAGGACATCTAATAATTCCACCAAGATTTGTTGATAATATGGACCCTGTATATGTTTTTAGAAACATGCAGAGGTTGCTGCATGACAACATTTTACTTGAAAATCTACATTTTGTAATTACATGGCATAGCTTTATTTGTATTCACAAAATTAAACTTTAGATCTATGTAACTTTTGTAGCATGTAGCAAAAATAAGCCAGTATTATTAATAGTAATATTACTATTACATTTCATTCGATGACACGATTCCTTAAAGACTTCCCTATGAAACTTCATTGATATATTCTTATACTGCTAACACGTAGGAGAATTTAAAGTTGGTTACCTTAAATGGACTGGACAAAAGTAAGTATGCATCACTATCTGGGGACTAAACAATGTTTAAATGTAGCTGCTTTAAGGTGTTCAAGAACATTACTAATCCATGGCTGACAATCAATAGCTATTTACAATTAAGTGAGCACTTTCGTTAATGGATTTTGATGGGTCAATGCTTCTTAAAATTAAAACAAAGTAAAACTTACTAAAGATTTCCAGGCCAAGAACAAGACGGAGACCCAGGTGTGTTGGGTAAAAATTGTATATCAATTTCAGTATGCCTACAAAAAAATGAAGTAAGCCTAGTTATATATAAAATGTAAAAACAGGCCAGAGAAACATATAATACAAAATATTACTGCAATAACCAAACCAGCTGTGTCAAGCCATAAGCTGCAAACTGAAATGGAAACTAATTTCAAATCAGTTGCAAGCACTGAGTTCTATGCACTTCTATGCACTACAGAGTACCAGTTCTTCCTTGACTGATGCATTCATGTCTTCACCTCACTGATGTCAATATTGCTAACTGCACTGGTTGCTGTGATTCACTGATTTCCATTGGACTTGATAATATGTACCATAAAAATGTAAGCATCATGTCTAAAGATGGTGCCAGGGAATTGTTCTTGCATGCAGAGGTCTGCTCTACAACTGTCTGTAAGGGTCACATGCAAACTGTCTCTGGTATCCCCAAAGAGTGGTTGGATTGGCTCTATTGCCCTTTATAACAGTTCAATCACAGGAGGGTAAAATGTGTGTATTATTCTGTTTTATAGCCAATCCACCAACCTCAATCAGGATTTGAATGCATCTACTTTATGTATGGTTGGACAGCATCCCGATTTAAATCTAAAGATGTATCTAGACTGGCAGCATGGTGTTTTTTTCCAAACAGGGCTGTTACAGAAGTTGAACGTTTGTATACTAGTTGCAGTTATTTTTTACTTACTAGTTGGTCTGCAAGAGGCATGTTTAAAGTGTATTTAAGCCAAAAACATTTTTATTTAGTTGTAGATAGAGTAGAGAAGTGTTAAAACCTGCTGCCAGTCTGTGTCTCATTAACCTTTACTTCCTGTCACATAGATGAAACAGGTGATGATAATAAAAAGAATCTGTCCAAGTTGAGGAAAAAGATGGTTTGAATCTCTGCTGGTTCAGCAGGGATCAGCCAATATTCAAACCATCTATGAGCAGGCTGATTATACTCAACTCGATCCATTGATTGACTTGGGTACAACCAGCGTGTCAGATTTTTGCATGCGATGGCTACCTGTGCCCCCCCCCAAACACGCACACGCACACACACACACACACACACACACACACACACACACACACACACACACACACACACACACACATATTGGCAGAGAACACAATATCTCAGTGGGAGGTAACCAAGCATTGCACCATCTTTGGCCTGTCTTAAAGATTCACCTCACTTAATAAAGGTCTACCACTGTATCCAAAATATGTGTTACCTTTATATACACTTTAAGGAGAAGCTGCCACTTCATAAACTCAGAAATGTCTGCGGGTATAAATTACAGGCACTCAAAGCTGAGCCAGTCTTACAGGCAAACCTCCAACATTTACATGTAGTGTTGGCGCTTGTGGCTAAGTCCTTCTGACATTCCTATTAGCTTTTACTCTAATGGGCTGCCATAGTTTCTAAAAGGAATGTGCAAGAGGCCCGGAGGGTAGGGCAAGCTTCTGCATCATGAGGAAGTACCAATGCTTTGCCTGTGGGAAAACCCCAGTATTTGCCCATATCTGCAGGCTTTCTGATGCTGCTACAGGTTTGTACCTTAACTTTATACCTAAAGAATTTTCTTATTTATTTTTTTCAGAGAAAGAGGCAAAGTCCCTTACTTTTGTTATTCAAGATCAGATATTTTTGGCTGATCCTTTAGCAATCATCATACCAACCGGTCTACTCTATAACTCTTTTTCTGCTTACTTCTCAAGAGTGAGTGGCATCAGCTCATACCATCTTGTGCTTTTACCTTTTATAACCTACATAGGATAACCCAATAATTGAGCAAACTTGATTTAATCATAATATTTCTGATTTTGCATTCACTAAAATTCAAGGGAAATTGACCCTTAATTGTGCCCTGCAGATTGCAAGGCAAAATGTTTAAAGAAATGGCAAGCAACTTGAAGCTACTGTCATCAGTCACTAGGAAATCTTTCTTCCCAGCAGAGATGCAGACAGCAATAAAAACTTGACAGCCCTTCCCCAATCTATCCTAATTTTAAGATGCACTAAACTCGGAGGGACAATTGATCACAAATCCACTTTTAAAATTGTATGAACTTTAATTGAGAAAATGTACTGTAAACGCTCCATTACAATGTACACTAGACCAACCTGTTTCAACCAGGGTGCCTAGGCACCCTGGGGGGGGGGCGTTGAGGTTTATTCAAGAGTTTCTTCAAGAGTGCCTTGGCAAAATGCCTAAACATTGCCTAAAAATTATATGCAAGCCCGAGCATGGAGCTGCCTTTTTTAGTTACACAAAGCCACAGGTTTTCATTGTGCGCCATTACAACTTTCTAGCTGCTGGCTACCTAACGACCAATGACATCATCATTTGATAGGGAGGATGACAGTCACCTGCATAGCATCCTTGTTTGTCTTTCCCCTGCCCTTCTCCACCAGCAGTGTGGTCATATTAGCTAAGTGATGGAGAAAAACTGAGGAAGAAGAGAAACATTAGAATACTAGCCAGTACCAGTTTGCAAAAGTATATTTGTTTTGAGAGACTAAATCACCTCTAACATTGGGTGTCCTATTTGGACTTGTGGATGTTGCTGCATTTTGTAAAACTATTAGATTTGTTTTTACATTTTAGAATGGGGTGCCAAGAGACTGTCCATAATTTTTAAAGGGTGCTTTGACTGAAAAATTTTGAGAGACACTGCACTAGACAACAATATATTACGCTATCAAAATATATGAGGCAACATATATTGGTTAATTTTATATTGGTTAATTTTAAATCTGTATGAGACAACAAAACCCCTTAAACTGAAACAACCAAACAGCAGTAATAAATATATCTAAACAAAATCCATCCTTGTGTTCATAGAAAGATGTTACTTATTTATAATCCCCAGCTCACGCTATAAGATTATCCAGATCTTGAGGTTCTGTGTGAGTTTTCAGACCAGACTGGTAGAAGTGTTGAGCTGATGAAAGGCCTTGTATTTCTATGTCAGCCCACTGAGCCTTTAATATACTTTGAACATAATGAACTCATCACTGGGATACAAAAAAAAGGGAGACAAAACCTACTGAAGTCTGGCTGCACATTTATGGAATTTATGTCTGCTTAGAAAAGCTTTTGCTACAGACTTACACTGTATTAGCACAGACATTCAAAATGTGATAGATCAATAAAATATATAGTGCACTCCTTTTTTTACTGCTGTTTCTGTCTTACCATGGCAGGGGCTGTAAAAACACAATGTGAGAAAATATAGTCCCGGATAATGTAAAATTCCAACTAGACACGGCTTACAATTTAAGAGAAAGGTGTGGGCCTAGTGCTTCTCTGATTGTGATACTTTTTGGCAATACTTGAGAAGACATATAGAAAACATGAATTTATTTTCTACAGTACGTTATCATCTCTCTTTGCAGCACCCATATTTACAGTGGTTCTAAGTTAACTACATAGCATTATACTGTTTTTGTGTCATAATTTGACTTTGTGTGTTTGTGTAAATGTGCATACTTGTATGTTTTTGTGTTTTATGTTTTGAAACTGTATATGTGTTTGTATAGGAGTGAAATGGCACAGCACTGTGGCCACCATCCCTTCTTTATTCTCATTGAGCTGGATATTGTGTATATGTATTGTATAGCCCTGTGCATCTTTTTATTGTAAACTCAGCTTGCCAGCTGGTATTGCCTCCTCTCACAACATCTTCAGCTCTTCCTTCTTACAGCCATCTTTATCTCTTCCCTGTGTAGCACTACCCCTGCAGGAGATGTTGGTCAGGTCTTCCCCACTTTTTCTTTGCAGCCAGGCACAAGGTAGCTTCACACTAAAATTAAATAGTAGGTATTCTGGACAACCACCCTTCTTTTAGGTACACCAACAGAGCCCTCATATATCTGGAGACACAGAATGAACGAGGGGCAGGTTGTGCATTCATATGTCTATCTTTGAGCATGAAAGTAGCTTATATTCAGTATAGAAAAAAGGAGGGGGAGTGGGTAGTTTAATGCATATGTGTACATAGGTTTATACCAGTTTGTAACTTGATGTATGTCTATGAACAGTTAGATAGGACATATGGTCATTAGTCACATATCTTTGTGAGCTGATTGCCTAAGGTTAAACAGGATATACAGTACATTCTGAGACCAGGCTTGACCACAGTCAGCACATAAGGGAGGGGGATGCTGTGCAAGCATTCTTACACAAGTTTGAACTTACACGATAAGGGACTTCATACAAAATGGGGGGGGGGGGGGGGTATAAAAATGAAGTCATGATGGTTCTTTCATAATATTACAAAAAGGCGCAGTTTGTAAATTAGATTACAAAACACAAGGATACAAGGGATATGATCAACATGTTCAAATACATTAGGGGTCCATATAGTGAACTTGGTGTTGAGTTGTTCTCTGTACGGTCAACCCAGAGGACACGGGGGCACTCTTTACATCTAGAGGAAAAGAGATTTCATCTTCAAGTACGGAAAGGTTTCTTCACAGTTAGAGCTGTGAAAATGTGGAATAGACTCCCGCCAGAGGTGGCTCTGGCCAGTTCAGTAGATTGCTTTAAGAAAGGCTTGGATACTTTCCTGATGGTACATAATATAACTAGGTACTAACATAGGTAAAGTTGATCCAGGGAAAATCTGATCGCCTATTGGGGGATCAGGAAGGAATTTTTTTCCCCTGCTGTAGCAAATTGGAGCATGCTCTGCTGGGTTTTTTTTTCGCCTTCCTCTGGATCAATTGTGGGCATAAAATTGGGTATCTGGATTGTACGATTATTTTTTATTTTATTTATTTGTTTTTAAGGTTGAATTGGATGGACTTGTGTCTTTTTTCAACCTGACTAACTATGTAACTATGTAACAAGGGGCTTTTTACATGATCCTCTTTCACACACAGCCAAATGCATACCCTCACTTCAGCTCATTACTCTAATGACCAGTCTTAGCCCTTGTACACACGGTTGGAGATTCCGACGGAATGTTTCCTATCGGACCGTTTTGTCGGATATTCCGACTGTGTGTGGTCTGCATTGGACTGTTTCCCTCGGAATATCCGACGGACCAAGTTTTCCAACTTGCCGATAAAATTTTCCGACAAAATGCTCCTATCGGAACATACTCCAATCATGTGTGGCCTACTTCGACAGACAAAGTGCCATGCATGCTCAGATCAAATTCCTAGACCAAAGCTATTGGCTACTAGCCTGAACGTAGTCCCGTCGTAACGAAATAACGTCATCACGTTATGTACAATCGGATTTTCCGACAACTTAGTCCGACTGTGTGTATGCAACATCACTTCCGGACCTCTTCCAGAATGAATCGTCGGAATTACTCCGACGGATTTGGTTGTCGGAATCTCCGACCGTGTGTACAAGGGCTAAGGGTTTTGACTTTCTTGTTTTATTGGAGAACATGGATCGGGTAAGGGATATAGTGGGATACTTTTAAATTGAACTATTCACACCGAGGACTTCCTTTCCTAGTGAAACTTGGTTGAAGTCCTTGCAGAAGGCAGATACAGACTTCCTCACAGCAGCAGCAAACGAACTGCAGAACTGAGTAATGTCCCTTAGTAAAGTAGTTGATTCTGGACAAAGCTCTTTGTTGTCTTTGTGTTGACCCTCAGTTGACTTAGTGTGCAAGAGGGAGATTGCCTGTCTATGACTCCTTAGGGTGTCTGTACTCATAAAGCTCCTGAAGCACCACCAGCAGCCTTCTCTCACCTGATCCCAGACCAAATGCACTGTAAACTCTCCCTCTGTCCGCTATGGTAGGACTACGGTTAGCTACACAGACTTCAGGTCCTCAGGTTGCCCACAGACTATTAGCTATGGCAGGACCAGGGTCAGACACACAGACTTCAGGTCCTCAGGTCACCCACCTGAGGCCACATGGCCTCATCTCATTCTCCATGTCCTGAGCTGCAATCCAGAGACAGATTTTGCTTTTCATATGGGAACATAAGTCACATGGCGCACCACAGCCATACAGCCTTATTGTACAGTCACAGCCATACAGCCTAATTGTACATGTGAATAGCTTAAACATAGTGTGCACAGCCCTATAGCCTTTCCATACACTGCACTGCCATACACTGGTGATGTTGCACTGTGAACTTACCAAATGTCTCTCCAGGCTCACTGTGCTGCTGTTCAAAGGTACCCCTGGGCTCCTTCATTCATACAAAACAATGCAGCTACCACATGATGATCGTTGCAATATATTACATTTTAGTTTTCAGAAAAAAAAAATCAAAACTCTGGAAAGCTCCAGTGAATCTAGGACAGTTTGGAGGTATTTCACTACCCCTTCTCCTCTGTGTATGCTGTCTGCCACAGCAGGGGATGAATAACAAATGAAAATGAATAACAAGGGATACTATGAACTCCATATTCATTCACATTGGGGGAAGGAGAGACAGTTGATGACTCACTTCTTTTTAGAAGCGACTCCAGATTCCGATAGGTCATCTGCCCCCACAGAGCCCTATTTCACTTAGCACTACTCACATTAATTGACAGATTTTTACACAAACATCAGTTTGAACATTAGGCCAATGAACTAGCCAGATATTGCCAGTTTGTCATCTGTTTGCTGAACTATGAAAAGTCTACGAAAGTTCAAGTTGCCCAGTGTGCAGCCAAACAAACTCTTGTTTGGCAGGCATAAAAGAACAGTTTACTTATTGATTGCCATTGTTTTACTCCTAAATAAGCCAGCTTGGTTGCCCTACTCCAACTTACAAAGGCCAGTTAGTAAAAAATTCTGCTCAAAATACATTATTCTATTTGCTCATAATATAATGAACAAGCTAAGAATTAAAACTTAAATTATGCAAAGAAATTGTATTTAATGAGTTGACACCTTCACTTTTAAATGTATTGTCTTTCATGTGCCTGTGTAAGGATAAGAAACCATATTTGTTATATGCTTCCAAATATAGCATTTTACTGGCTATTAAGCATGAAATAAGGTGCATCTTATCTTAAAACTGCTTAATAAAGTAGATCGTAAGCACCAGATTTAATATAGAAACATAACTTAAAGCTGACAAAAAATGTGTTGTAGAATGTATGCCTCATTTAACATATGTGCATGTGACTTCTACGCTTCCCATATGCTCCATATGGATAATGCATAACTTTAATGCTAATATGTTAAGCGACAGTGATTCTACTCATTGTCTTAACATCATTTGCATCAAAGCTGTGCGCAAAGAGTACTTGTAATTGGCAGCAGGAGGAGTAAGAAAAATATTCCTTCCACTTGGATGACAATGATAATTGATAACTGTCTTCATTTGCATACCTGTTTGCATCATTGAAACCCGAAATGGATACATATTAACATAGTCTACTTTGTAATCTGGTGTCAAATGCATCAAACTTGATAATATAGTGTATTACATTTAATAAGCTGCGCTTCATTTTCATATTAATATTCTTTTTCAAATATATGACTTAACGTGGCATCAAAAGGAATGATAAGCAAAAAACAAGCTCTAATATAAAACATGTTCTATCTGAAAATGTTTATCAGTTTTAGTAAAATGATTGGCATGCATACATTTGTTTTGCTACATCATGAAGTTGATAGGTCTTTTGATCCTGTAAGATTTAAATATTTCTGTAGTTTACTGACCTGACAAAGATAACGTTAAACTGATCAACATAAATAAAGATCTGATTTCAGTTTAAGGTAAGCCAGATAAGGTAATAAGAAATTGATAATGATGCTCACTATAGATTATTTCAATTTGCAAATTGCTCTTTGCTTTATTATAGTAGATGTACACTCCAACTGAATGATATCATTTGCTCAAAGCACTGTGTATCATAAACAATTGACTTTCGACCTTTGTTTCATCTGCATCTCACTTCCCATCTCAAGCAGACTTTTTTGCAGCAACTCCCGTTCTACGCGGATACACTCCAGCAATAACTAAATGGCATTTCTCAGGGTGGGTTTCCTGTTGGTGACAACAGTGGAAAATGTGTTAAAAGTAGCGATGAGCCAAACTGCTCTGGTTTTGGTTCAAGCAGGGTTCGGTGAACTTCAAACAAGTTTGGATGCCAAACCCGGAAATCCAATGAAATCAATGGGAGCTGAATCTGTCAAATTAAAACTGCCAATTTTCTAGACTAATAGCCAAGGGGGTGTAGAAAATTAAATGGGAAACATGTACCAATGCAAAAAATGTTTTAAAAAAATTCCATTCAGCCAGGAGCAGAGATTTCTTAAAGCACTGACATTAAAGCCGGGTACAAACGATCGGATTATCAGTCAAATTTTTGTTAGTTTTTGTTGTATGCTAGGTTACTCAACATACGAAAATTCTCATACGACCGAATTCAACATCAGAAGTGATGTAATCTGTTAAATTGTTTTGTATGTGCGCTTTCATTTCTGAGCATGCATAGTCTTGCTCTTACAATTACTTACGATTACTTAACTGTACTAATTAAAAAAAAATCGGACGGTGTGTTTACATACGACAAAACGGAAAATTTATGTCAAAATACTTACCGTAATTTTCCTTTCCTGATGGACTCCATGGCAGCCTATGTGTGGGTTTAGTCCCTCCTCCATTACCCTATAGGACGATACTCCTATAAATCTTTGCTCCCTGCCAGAGGCCGTGTTCGGTAACTATCCTACTCCAGCCATTTGGGAGGGAACTCCTGCTGCCATGGAGTCCATCAGGAAAGGAAAATTACGGTTAGTATTTTGACATAAATTTTCAGTTTTCCTGACAGACTCCATGGCAGCCAAGTGTGGGAAATAACTCGCCAAGACACACCCCGGTGGGCAAAAATGCTGCTTAACAAATATTTATTTGACACCGTCAACCGACAAAACTTTAACTCCAAAGTCAACTGAGGATAGAGCCGCCGGCTCAACACAATAATGAGACATAAAGGTGTGTATTGAAGACCAC
This sequence comes from Lithobates pipiens, assembly GCF_037356315.1. NCBI lineage: Eukaryota > Metazoa > Chordata > Amphibia > Anura > Ranidae > Lithobates > Lithobates pipiens. The sequence goes on along the minus strand of NW_027507903.1, from coordinate 421,924,454 downwards.
GAGGCCGCCTTGCATATCACGTCAGGAGCCACGTGGCGAGAGGCCGCCCACGAGGTAGAAAGACTTCTGGTCGAATGCGCCATCACCGCCTGAGGAGGAGCCAAGCCCTTTTCTCTGTATGCCCACTGGATTGCTTGAACTATCCATGCCGCAACTGACCTGACTGATGCTCTAGTGCCCTTGTTCTTCCCACAGAACAGAACGAACAGGAAGTCCGACTGCCGGAATGGAGCTGTAGCTTCCAAATAGAGCTTTAATGAGTGCCCAACATCAATTGGATGAATTTCCGAGGAATCCGAGGATCTGAATATGGGTAGAGAGATTTCTTGATTTTCATGAAAAACCGAAGTGACCTTAGGGTTTGACCCCAACATTGGAACTAGGACCACTCTGTCCGGAAAAAAAGTTAGAAAAGGCTCCTTGACTCCTAGAGCTTGAATCTCTGATACTCGTTTCACCGAGGTGACCGCCACCAGGAATGCAGTTTTCAAGGTGAGTTCTCTGATGGAAAGAGCCTTACTGAAAAGAGAAAAGAAGTCCAGAAGTAGAGGCAGATCCCATTTAGGGAATCTGGGTTTTTTCTGGGTTCTCAATCTTACTGCGCCTTTGAAGAACTGCTGGACAAGGGCATGCTTGGCCCACTGAACCCCTGTAAATGCGGAGATAGCTGAGACTTGAACCCGAAGGGAGCTAACTGACAAGGGTAAGTCCAAGCCTGATTGCAGGAAACCCAAAACGTCTTGAACTGTGGGTGAAACGTAGGAACTGGTTCTGGAGGACACATAAGATACAAATTTGGCCCAGATCCGTTCATACACCCTATTAGTACTTCTTCTCCTTGCACTTAAGAGGGTGGAAATGGCTTCCTTAGGACACCCTAGTGCCCAGCCTTCCCCTCTCAAGAACCAGGCCCTCAACTGAAGGTGAGCCGGACATGGATGGAGAATCGAACCCTGGGAGAGCAGGTCCCGTCTGGATGGAAGAGGAACTGGGTCCCGAAAGCTGAGGAGGGATAGGAGAGGAAACCAAGGCCTGTTGGGCCAATGTGGAATTATTGCCAACACCTCCACTTCTTCCCATCTGAGTCTCTTCAGAAACTGAAAGATAATTGGAATTGGAGGAAAGGCGTATGCCTTGTGGAACCACCACTGTTCTGTTAGGGCATCTATCCCGTAGGCCTGCGGATCCTTGAACCTTGAATAGAACCTTGTTAGCTTCCTGTTGAAACGGGAGGTGAAGAGATCCACTTCTGGAGACATCCCCAGGGATAGAACCCACTGAAACACATCTTCGTGAAGGGTCCACTCGTTGTTGTCCAAGTGGACTCGTGAGAGAAAGTCCGCTTGGACATTGAGAACTCCAGGCACATAGGCTGCTGTTAGGTTGGCCAGATTCCTCTGGGCCCAACGCATTATTGGATCCACTTCCCTCAGCAGAGACCGACTTCTGGTACCCCCTTGCTTCCTTACGTATGCGACTGCAGTCGTATTGTCCAGCCTGAGGACTACGGATGCTCCCACTATCAGATGCGGAAATGCCAACAGCACTAGGAAGGCTGCTCGTAGTTCTAACACATTTGACACTATTCCCCGAGAGGGAAAGTCCCAAATGCCCTGAGCCACTTCCGATAGACAATGTGCCCCCCAGCCCTTGTTGCTGGCATCTGACGTCACTGAGATCCATTTGATTGGAAGAAGAGAGTGGCAATTCAACAGGTTCTCCCAACGAAGCCACCAGAGGAGGGAACCTCTCATGGTCTGAGTAATCTCGATGGACTGGATCTTTTCTCCCTACTATTGGCGAAGAAAACCCATTTGAAAGGGGTGCATCCTCCACTGTGCCCACGTCACCATCGAAGCAATGAAGCAATGAAGAGCACTGAGACGAGACGAAGAGAGAGCCAGGTGGATCCTGTCCCGAACTACTGCAATCTTCTCCTCGGGCAGAGAGATGGTACCTTTTGCCGTATTGAACAGAGCGCTGAGGAACACGAGAGACTGTGTAGGAACTAAGGCCGCGTACACACGGGCGGACTGTTCGCCCAACTTAGTTCGTCAAACAATCCGACAAACAGTCCGCTCAAAATTAGCATGAACGGACTTGACCACACACGATGAACGAACAGTCCGCTGAAAGCGTGCGCGATGACGTACGTCACGTACGACGGGACTAGAAATAGGAAGTCCAAGACACAGCAAAGCACCCTTTGGGCTCCTTCTGCTGACTTTGCGTTAGTAGAAGTTTGGTTAGAGACGATTCGCGCTTTTCAGACTTTAGCTTAATTTGTCCGTTCACTGCGGCGCAGTCTACCTGTGAGGTTTGTATCTGTCTTTCGGTACGCGTGGATCAGTTGTACCTGTTATTAGGCGCTTCTGGTCCGCTCGTTTCTGGGTTTCAGGTCGTTCTTCATAGGTCTGGCTGTTCTTCAGTGCGTTCAGTTGAGCTTGTCTGTCCAGCCGACCGTTTCAAAGCCATGGAGAGTGGACGTACTCGGGAACGAGTTCGTGCTATATTGGGGCTTGGTGTTGGGGTTAATACTTTGACCCGAGCCCAGTCTGTGAACAGGGTGAGGAGGAGTTCATGGACAAAGAATTGGTTGCGCCAGCGTGGCCAATGCTCGCATATGCCTTTACTCCGTGAGATCCGTGAGAATAATCCTGATGATTTCAGGAATTATCTCAGGATGACGGACCCCGTTTTTCACCGTCTGCTGGCTTTGCTGACCCCTTATATCAGCAGGCAGGATACCTGCATGCGGCAAGCCATCACTCCGGAGCAGAGGCTCGTCGCCACGTTGCGCTACTTGGCGATAGGGAGAAGCCTTCAGGACCTCAAGTTCTCGACAGGCATCTCCCCCCAGGCTCTGGGGATCATTATTCCAGAGACCTGTTCTGCCATTATTCGGGTCCTGCAGAAGGAATATATGAAGGTAAGTTTGTTCTTTTAATATTGCATTATATGCATTATATGCATTGTATGTTTGTATTCATTTCATCATGACTTTTAATATCCATGACAGGAATATGATGTGAATGTCCCCTTTATATGAATGCATGCATTTTTTTTTTTTTTTATTTATTTATTTATTTTTTTTGTGTCATTTTTTTTGAGCTTTTTACCTTTTTGTGTCCCACGTGCATATTTGCTTTCATTAACGTCCTCAGCATTTAATCCTGGGCCCCATATACACCCACAGCCGAGACTGTTTTTCTCTATAATTCATATTGTCAGCTCCATTGTACTATTTTACTTGCCCCCCCCCCCCTTTGTATACTCTTTGTATACACCCTGTGTGTGTGTGTAGATAGATAGATAGATAGAGAGATAGATAGATAGATAGATAGATAGATAGATAGAGAGATAGAGAGATAGATAGATAGATAGATAGATAGATAGATAGATAGATAGATAGATAGATAGATAGATAGATAGATAGATAGATAGATAGATAGATAGATAGATAGATAGAGAGATAGATAGATACATAGAGAGATAGATACATAGATAGATAGAGAGATAGATATAGATATAGATATATAGATATATAGATACAGTGGTGTGAAAAAGTGTTTGCCCCCTTCCTCATTTCCTGTTCCTTTGCATGTTTTTCACACTTAAGTGTTTCGGAACATCAAACCAATTTAAACAATAGTCAAGGACAACACAAGTAAACACAAAATGCAATTTGTAAATGAAGGTGTTTATTATTAAAGGTGAAAAAAAATCCAAACCATCATGGCCCTGTGTGAAAAAGTGATTGCCCCCCTTGTTAAAACATACTATAACTGTGGTTGTCCACACCTGAGTTCAATTTCTCTAGCCACACCCAGGCCTGATTATTGCCACACCTGTTCACAATCAAGGCATCACTTAAATAGGAGCTGCTTGACACAGTAAGGGCCACCAGAAGATCCTTAAAAGCTACACATCATGCCGAGACCCAAAGAAATTCAGGAACAATTGAGAAAGAAAGTAATTGAGATCTATCAGTCTGGAAAGGGTTATAAAGCCATTTCCAAAGCTTTGGGAATCCAGCGAACCACAGTGAGAGCCATTATCCACAAATGGCGAAGACATGGAACAGTGGTGAACCTTCCCAGGAGTGGCCGGCCGCCCAAAATTACCCCAAGAGCGCAGCGACAACTCATCCAAGAGGTCACAAAAGACCCCACAACAACGTCCAAGGAACTGCAGGCCTCACTTGCCTCAGTTAAGGTCAGCGTTCATGCCTCCACCATCAGGAAAAGACTGGGCAAAAATGGCCTGCATGGCAGAGTTCCAAGGAGAAAACCACTGCTGAGCAAAAAGAACATCAAAGCTCGTCTCAATTTCTCCACAACACATCTTGATGATCCCCAAGACTTTTGGGACAACATTCTGTGGACCGATGAGACAAAAGTGGAACTCTTTGGAAGGTGTGTGTCCAAGTATATCTGGCGTAGAAGGAACACTGCATTTCATAAAAAGAACATTATACCAACAGTAAAATATGGTGGTGGTAGTGTGATGGTCTGGGGCTGTTTTGCTGCTTCAGGACCTGGAAGACTTGCCGTGATAAAAGGAACTATGAATTCTGCTGTCTACCAAGAGATCCTGAAGGAGAATGTCCGACCATCTGTTCGTGTACTCAAGCTGAAACGAACTTGGGTTCTGCAGCAGGACAATGATCCTAAACACACCAGCAAGTCCACCACCGAATGGCTGAAGAAAAACAAAATGAAGACTTTGGAGTGGCCTAGCCAAAGTCCTGACCTGAATCCTATTGAGATGTTGTGGTATGACCTTAAAAAGGCCGTTCATGCTCGAAAACCCTCTAATGTAACTGAATTAGGACAATTCTGCAAAGATGAGTGGGCCAAAATTCCTCCAGGACGCTGTAAAAGCCTCATTGCACGTTATCGCAAACGCTTGGTTGCAGTTGTTGCTGCTAAGGGTGGCCCAACCAGTTATTAGGTTTAGGGGGCAATCACTTTTTCACACAGGGCCATGATGGTTTGGATTTTTTTCACCTTTAATAATAAACACCTTCATTTACAAATTGCATTTTGTGTTTACTTGTGTTGTCCTTGACTATTGTTT